>NC_136689.1:16489416-17848166 GCF_903797595.1 Erithacus rubecula | reverse complement strand
AGAAACAAATAAATATACGCTAGGCCGGGGGCAAGTGAGTGACCAGGATTTTGCAAGGCTGCATTTAATTTCTCTCTGCTCCTAACAATCACCACAATTAGTCCTTCTGCTACAGGAATACCTGCTTACAAAGGAGAACTGAATATACTGAGATTTTCCTCTCTGCTGACCACCTCAGCTCGCTCCCCTCAGTTTTTGTCTCTTTTGCACCCCCCCTTTTAATTTAGAGAGACAACAGAATAGCAGAATCGTTTTACTAAAAAAAAATCCCAATGGCCCAACTTCTAGAAAGACACGTCCACCTCTGAGTAAAAGTAGAGAGCAGCTGTATTGAAGCTGTTTGTTTTTGTGTGTCCGCGGCCTCCCTGGTTTCTCTGTTTGTCAGCTCTGCCGCTCAGCGTCACTTTCGCCGCCGCGGCAGAACAGCCAGGCAGCGCCGCATCCGCGCCATGAGTTTTGAGGGAAGAGGAAAGAGCGGGATTAATAATGCATTAGCTTTGCAGCCCCATCGCAGGGAAAATAAACAAAATACTGAAAGTTGCGGTGAGGGCAGGCAAGTGGCGTAATAGCGAGAACGCATTAGTCCTGCAGGCACACCGAGGGGATATAAACAGGATAATAAAAGTTGGGAGCGGGAATGCATTAGTCCTGCAGTCACATCAGGGGGAAAATAAACAAGATAGTAAAAATGATTCCGGGGGGGTGGGGAGGGGGCGGGCGTGGGGCGCGTCCTGCGGCCTTCCTGAAGGGGGCCCGCGGAGCGGCGCGGGTGGGAGCGGGGCGCATGTCCGCGTGTCCGCCGCCTCCCCGCCCCCGCGGCCGAGGGGCGGGCGGGGGGCAGCGCGCGGCGCGTGCGGCGCGGGCGGGGGCGGGAGGGCCGGGCGGGAGCGGCGGCGCGCGGGCTGTCCCGCGGCCCCGGCGCGCGGGGGGGGGGCCCCGCCATGTCCCGCGCGGGGGACGGGCCGTGGCCGCGCGCCGAGGTGGGTGCGCGCGCGCGGGGCCGTCAGGTGCGCGCGGGGTCGGCGGGGCGCCGCGCGCGCTCCCGCGCACGCTCTCTCTCGGGGTGGGGTGGGGGGGGGGGGCGGAGGGGGCGCGCGCGCTCGGGGCGCCGCGGCGGCGCTCACGTTCCGCGGGCGGCGCGCGAACCCTCGCGAGGAGGCCCCGGGCCGAGGCCTGCCCGCCCCGCGGGCGCGCGCGCAGTGCGCCTGCGCGCCGGCGCCGCCGCCGTGCCCGCCCGCGGAGCCGCGTCCGCCTCAGGAGCCGCCGCGGCCCGACCGACACAGCCTGGCCGGTTGGTCGGGCGGGGGCGAGACGAGGCGCTCAGCCGGCGGTCATGGGTCCCGAAGCGCTGCCGCGGCGGCGGTGGCGGCGGCTGCGGCTGAGTGACTGAGGGGAGACCCCGCCGGGGGAGGGGGCAGGCGGAGGGCGAGGCGCGTGTGGCGTGCGCGGTGTTGACGACGGTGTTTTTAACCCTTAGATGGTCTCCAGCGAGCCGCTGCTGCTGCCGGTGTCACTGGAGGGCGAGTTCTCCAGTAGCATGAAGGAGATGATCGGCGGCTGCTGCGTGTGCTCCGACGAGCGGGGCTGGGCCGAGAACCCGCTCGTCTACTGCGACGGGCACGGCTGCAATGTCGCAGTGCATCAAGGTGAGCGGGCAGGCGAGGGCAGCGCACCCGCTCCGCCCTCAGCCTCCCCACTGCCCTCTTGGTGCTCCCTGGCTTCTTCCCCTGGGCCTGCTGCCTTCTCCTCCCCACCCCCCGGCCGTTTTTCCCCCTTTTTCTCCCTCCCCCTCCCAGCTCCTTCTTTTTACCCATGAAGCCTGTTTCCCTGTTTCTAAGGCCACGTGCTTTCTGGTTTGACTTGCTCTGTCATCTTCTCTCCTTCCCGTCTGTCTCTTTTCCTTCACATGAGACTTAGTATAGTATGTTCCTCTGCATTATGGCTGTGAGAAAGGAAGAACTCCACCTTCAAATTTTTTTCCCCTTTCCTCTTCTCCTGCATGTTTTCTGTGTTTGTGTTTCCCAGTCTGCCTCTGCACCCTGTTAACAACCTCAGCTGCAGCGTTTCAGACTCACTTAAAATTGCTTTCAGTCTTGGTAGGACTTGTTACTATACTCTTCTGGTAGTTATTGCTCTATTTCTTTTTTGCCCTATGGGATCCCTGTTGTCCCTGCCTTTCCCAAGTTTGAAAAATTTATTTGAGGGGCAGCTAGGAGACAGGGAGGGTTTAGGGTTGGAAGAGAGGGGTGTGTAGAAAAGATTTATCTGTCATGTGATTTCTATCTCTGCCTGCCTTTCCTTGAATTTGGCTGATGTTCCCTGGTAGATGAAGAGACTTCCTGTTGTGGTTCTGCAGGGGGAGGGTGCTCTTTGGAATGGCTGATGCTGGATTTGTTTGGCTTAGTGGAGGCTGGTTGGTTTGTTTCCAGCTCAGTTCAGGAGCTGGCATGTTCCCTCTGTGTGATTGTTTTGTTTCTGTCAGTGGGTTGACCCTTCGTGTGAGAGCAGAGGAAAAAACTGATTCTGCTGCTTACATTGTAAGAAAGGAAGTAATCATAACTTTTCCTTTACGGTTGCAGAAATAAGAATAAAATGGCAATTTTTCTGTACCAGCTCTTAAGCAGTCATATGAACTCAGTGGCTGGCTTTTTGACTTCTTACAGGTGGTGGACAAATTGGAGGAGACAGAAAATCCTAAATCCAATTCATTAATCTGAATGCCTAATGCATGTGAAATTGCTACTAATGTGTGTCTCATGCTTGGTCTTAAAGTGTGCTGATGTCATGTACAGTTGATTGTTCCAAGTATATGCTCCCTTGTAAGTTGGCAAATTGTGAGAAATAGTAGTGATTTAAGGAGATATAAAAAATAATGAAGTTATTATTGTTAGCATTGGATTGAACACAGAGGGGAGCTGACAGGACCTCTGAAATTAATCTGCTTTTGAATTGGTTTTCTGTCGTCTTAAGAACTGAGTACTGTTAATCAGTAGATTGACTGCTTTTGTGGAATCTTAGGATCATGAACAGTAAAATGTGAATACTACTAGAAGTCATACTTGAAACAGCTATTCCTTTTGCATTATCTTGGACATCTTCCTTTGTATCTATAGCCTTGCTGATATTTGCAGTGAGAGATTTGGATGATAGCAGCAGTTGGACAGTTGGAGCTGAAATAGCTCGGGAACAAAATAGGAACAAAAGTCAGTTATAGAAAGTATTCCTAGTATAGAGACACACTTCAGCAGGTACAAGAAAATTAACTTGTTTTTTTTTTTCAAGTCATATCCAAGCCTGAATTGGAATCTGTCAGGAAGTATGCAAAGTACTGCTTGTTATAAATCCAGAAGCTGTTATAGAGATCATAAGAAAAGAAGAACTCCATGTTTTGATTTACTATAACATTAACACTTTATGTTTTGGATTTGATACATCATGTGAACAAAGGTGGTGGAGGAGGCATGTCCTCTCTTTTTGTGGACTTCCTGTAGTAAATGTAGTAATCCTCTTGGTCAAAGCAGATAGTCTGTATTTGAAGTACAAACAGCAGTATTATCCATAAAACTTTATTGACTGATTTGTTTTGTCATTATAATTATTCTTAGTTCAGAGGAAAGTTTTTTTCAGTTGTTAAGTCATTGGCAAGTTGTGAAGATTTTTTCTTGTGTTTAAAGAAGCTTTGCACAGCAGTGGAAGTATAAACAAAACTCTGTAAATGGTATTATGGGATATCAGAGCATAACCCTGTGATGGGCTCTTCTGGACTCTAGGTGTGCTCTGTTACCCTGGCAGATCTAGAAGTGCTTCCCTTCAAATTTGTTCTTTGCCCAACTCGTGTTGCCTCTGGATCTATTTGCTAGCCTTGTCTCTGAGTTGCATTTTATGCTTGTTTCCTATTCTGCATTGTCACTTGCTAACCTAAATGTATGATTGCACATTTAAAATCTTCCTCTCAATATCTGAAGAGAAATTCAGAGTCCCCCTCATCTGTGGTTAATATAGATGCAATGAAAACAAGTTTTTTTTTTTTTTTTTACTCATATTAAAGAATTTTATTGTACATTAGAAAGGGCTATCAGCATAGTTTGGACTGGAGGTATTTAATAAAGTATTTGAAAATCTGACAACTGATCTTAATATGACTATGTATTTAATAGAAAATGATTTCATTGACTTTCCTTCATGGAAATGAAGGTGTATTAGCCAGATGTTTTTATAACACTGTTGCATTACTATTTTTCATTTCCATGCTATCACAAAATCAATACATTTGTGTAGTGCAACTAGAAATTACTAATTTAATCTTAGCTTTCTTCATAACTTTAAATTAATAATTTTTTTTTTTTTCTACTTACACACTTAAACCCGATTTTTGTATTTAAGTAACATATGATTGTTGAGAATTGAGTCTGAGTTATCTTTAATACTTTGGAATTATCTTTGAGCAAAATGTTTGGCTCTTTGGTTCTTTATTTGCTACATCCACACAAATATTAGGGTATGCTCACAGCACTTGTGTTCTTGTATGTTCATTCCCTCTGTAGTTCTTGAGGTTGCTTGATGTGTGCATTTCAAGCATGAGCAGTGTTGCCAAATTGCTAAACTCTTATTTTCTGTGGAATTTAATAACAAACTTTTGGGGTTGCTCTTATATACTGCAAAAATATCAATGACTGTTTTGCAGATAAATCTGCATGTCTGAAAATCTCTTTCCTAAGGATTTATATTGTATCCTGGCTCAAGTTGCAACTAGTCCAAGTCCTGATGCTCAGTTCAGTTTGTATTTACAGCTCTGTGAATTTTCTGGGGTAAAAAAGCAAACTTTGTTCACTATGGATTTTCTGCTTAAGACCATTTAACTTACTTACACAAGTAAGAAAGCTGGATAGTAAAGGTATGAATAAATGTCTTGGGAAAAACACACATTTGTTAGTTATTTTTAGTTTTCTCTTAAAAAAGACCTCTTAATAACAATCATCTACCATTTATAGTGAAGTGTCTCACCTGTTTTGCAGATAAATAAATAGCAAAACAGGTCACATATGAATCGTTGCTGCTTTTGAATTGTTATATTACTTTTCAAGCTAATGTGTTCTTTTTTCATTTAGCAAATTCTGCATAATATTTAAAACATAAGCTTGTACTTGATTTCTTGTGCTTTTGTGATAGGATTTCATGTGCAGTGTATAGATGTCAGTTTCTTTATAATTGAAATTGTGGGATCAACTGATAGTAAGTTTCTTTTAGAACGTATTGTTAGTGTTGTAGAGCTATTTATGTTTGCTGAATTGTTTTGTTTTGTTCAAAACAGCTTGCTATGGAATTGTCCAAGTACCCACTGGACCGTGGTTTTGCAGAAAGTGTGAATCTCAGGAAAGAGCAGCCAGAGTGGTATGTGTTTTGTTTATTAAGTAATGCTAGTTATAATCCTTGTGTGGATAATATTTACCCAAGTGTTACAGTAATGACAGAAGAGAGCTTTGCTTTTTGTTGTAATTCCTCTAAATGCTGCTCAGAAAGACCATTTATCTTTTTTTTTTTTTTTTTTTAAGTGGAAATATGTAACTGTCTTTGAAGTATTCAAAGTGTCACAGTGTC
Organism: Erithacus rubecula; assembly: GCF_903797595.1. Classification (NCBI taxonomy): domain Eukaryota; kingdom Metazoa; phylum Chordata; class Aves; order Passeriformes; family Muscicapidae; genus Erithacus; species Erithacus rubecula. Next base: position 17,842,568 of record NC_136689.1, on the reverse strand, counting down.
AGGGTGTGGGGTTTTTATTTTAGGTGGTGATTTTTTTTTAGTTGGTTTATTTATTTGTCTGGTTTTTATTTTTTTTTTTTCTCTATCGTGTAGGTTTTGGTTAACTTTGTTGGTTTAACACTTACATAGTTAGCTACAGGAGGTAAATAAAATCTGTCTCTAATTTTCTTTTATAGCAACCTTAGGTTGCCAGTTAAAAGCTTCAGTCTAGGAACACTCCCAATGAGTAGTGTTAATTTCAAAAAATAATGCTTACTTGGAGTGTGATACTTAGAATTGAAGAAGTATTTTCTTTTGTCTTTCTAATTCTTTTATAGTAGATATTGGGGATTCAGATAATGCTTTTCTTTTTTTTTAACATGGCTGTATGAGGTTTTGTTTTGGTCAGACTTGTATGTTTGTAAGATGAAACTGGGTGATGTCAGGCATTTTTAGAAACAGAGAATCCCATTTCTCCCTACTTGGCACTTCCTATTTTGTCTTCCAGCAAAAGATAAACTGAGAGAAGTGAGAGTATTACAAAAAGTAAGCTGTTCTTTGCCTCTGAAAAAAATGCCATTGGAAGAGAAGGTGGTGCAGCATCTTAGAGCTGTGTGTAAACTGTTTGTAACTTTCATATCTAAAAACAGGTGACGAGTCAGAGACCAAATTTTCAGTTACTGTCAGTGACTATCAGTGTGTTTACATGACCTGTTTGCTGCACCTATTTCCTTCTCTAATATAAATAAAGTGCTATAGAAATGGTGGCAAGACTTACTGTTGAATGAATTTTTGGCACAGATCTAAAGAATCTCTCTCCTCTGCTTTTTGCCACTAACGTGTTCACAATGCCCAGGGCAATTGAGACTTAGTTCTTCCAAAGCAGACCTGTTGGTATGAGCAAGAAGGGATTGGTTTTTGTATGTTCCTGAAGTATTTGTCAATAGAAAATCAAAACCCTTTCTGAAGAAAGACTTGTTTCTTTTCCTGGGGAGAGCATCAGCTGTGTAAAGTTTTAAGAGTAGCATTTTTTAATGTTGCTGAGTTTGATATGTACAGGTTGATAGAAAAGTTAAAATACAGAGGAGAGAGAGAAAGCTGGTGACTACAAGAGAATTTTCCTAGACTATGATAGGGAATCCTTGTGGTTTGTAATGTAGTTAATCCTGGCTTCACAAGGAGTGAAAGAGAACTGTCCAGAGTATAAATAGTGTCTCGCTGTATTAGGATAATTTCTTGAGTTTACCAAGAGAATAGCTTTGATAGACTACTTTACTTTGCTGTTTGAATTGAAGAAGCAATATAATATAATAACTGAATTTTCTGCCAAGTGTATTCTGTTATTGTTTCCACCAAACAATGTCTCTTTAATTCAACATACTGATTGCTGATTTTGTTTTGAAAAAAGAAATCCCATTTGTAATGTAGTGTAGGTTTAAGTGGTTCTCAGGTGAAACTGATTGCATGTGAGGTGTAACAGTTGAAGTTTTAACAACTATTTGTGTATTAGTGAGTTAGAAACATGGTGGCTGTATCTGAAGTGTCTTGGAGCAGCTCTTGACATTCAGAATGTAAACTCAAGCCCTGACTTCTGTATGGAAACTGGAGCTTTACAGTAAGCAGTTTACCAGATGCAGAAGTTTTAATGCACTTGCTTACAAAACCAAACGTCCTTATCATCACTGTATGAGACTGAAGTTTGTTTTTTCTCTTGGCCTTTTTGCCTATAAACAAATCAGAATTAAGTTAATCATATTACATTGGCTATGTTTCTGCTTACTTTTAATCTTTAAAAAGACCTCAGTATTGTGCTCAAGGCATATATATATATCTATGATGATGCTGTCTGTGTTGTGTGTTTTTGGGGTGCCTTTCTTGGTTGTTTTTCTTTTTTAATCTTCAGTTGCTGGACAAATAAATTCAGTCTGATAAGCAACTGCAGTTAATTGCTTACACTAAAGTTAGTCTTGTTTTAACAATGAGAAGAAATGGGCTGATTCAGGAGCACGTGATGCAAGCTGGTGGGTCACCAGAGAAGTTAGCTTAACAGCAGACTTGGACAGGTACTTCCACGTACTATCAAGTGTTATGCACTGGTGTGTACTGTGTTCCCTTTTTTTGTGTGCTGCCTCTAGGCTGGTACATCCTGGGTGGGAGCCAAAGTGGTGGCTGGTTGACTTGTGTGTTTTTGTGGGGAGCTGGGAGCCAGTGCCTTGGCTGCTGCATGGTCAGTTGGAAAGCACTGCTCCATGCCGGACAAGTCATACTGAATTTTGAATCCAGCAGGGTCATGTTTTCCTCTGTGAGAGAAAGTGTGACTTTTCTGAAACTGAGCTGTTTGGATAATGTATATATTGAGGTGGCTGGTAATTATTTTTCTTCCTTTTTAATCGTGCTTATGTAGTACATAGTTGAAGATTGTAATCCCAGTATGCACTTCTTACGTCACTGTGTAAGTTTGTAACTATTGCTTGAAAAATCTTAGTTTTCTCTAAATCAGCTCATTTCTCTTAGCTGATCTACGGTGAGCTTGAAATTCAAGTCTCTTCAAGATAGGTAGTGACTGCTCTCAGCTTTGCCTGTGTCAGCACCAGCTGTTATAACCGTGCACTGTGGGCCCTTTTGGTGTCTTCAGATGTGTCTGAACTTCTGAGTCAAAAAGCAGGGCAAAAACGTATTGATGTAGAAAAAGTTAATTTTGAGGTCTATGTGAGGTTATATACATATGGACTACTACATTTGGGACTTTGGTTCCTGGCTTAAGAAATTGGATGGTGCATGCATGTTGTCCAAGGGGTGATAGTTCTGGTACCCAAAGAAAGACTGGAGAACTAAATTTAGGATTTGTAGTACAAGTGTTGTTGAAAAAGGCTTTTTCCCCTGCCATAATCATGTTGTGTGTCAAGCGTCTTCCTTGATGATCTTATGTTAAGAATAATTTATATAGAATATATAGTGGGGTAAAAATAGACAATGTGTTTATGGCTTAGTGCAAGCTACTACTCTTCATACTCATCATGAAGGAGCTGCAGTAATCTGTATGATGGAGTCCAGGTGGGAGGTCACTATTTGTACGGGTGGATTGGTCAGGCTTTTTAGCTATGTGTAGGTTCTGTTCTTCTGAATCCAACTTGAATCAGAGACCAGGAGATCTCTGTACTGAACTCAAGTGTTAAGAATTCCAGGAAGTTTTGCTACCTCAAAGTGTAGCTCAGATGCTAAATATGAAGTTGGATTGCTTGCATTGCAGGTGAATCACTATGTTGACCTGTTTCACTGGAATATGAGTGTTGTAGCCTGTCCTTGCGTCTGGAAGAATCAGTTTAGACTTGGTACAAGTTACCCTAATGTTGTAACAGTGGTGGTTTTTTGCTTGGCATTTCCGTGGGGTTTTTTTGGTGGGGTGGCTTCTGAAGTTAAATGCAGTCATGGTCCAGAACTGAATCAGCATATTTGTGTGACACTACAGCTTGCCTAATAAGCCATCTAGATTTTAGTCTTGGGAAATGTGCTTGCTGAGGGGGCTGTGACTCGCTGTGGAGCTAGCCACCTAAGACATGGCATAGCCTCCCTCTGTATCTCAGCTCTGTCTGGCATAACTGGAGTCTGTGCTTGCACATGTGCTTTTTGGAACTTGGTGTGGAGACAAAAGGACTGTCATTGTAGAGTAAGTTTTGACCATACAGTACTCAGTACTTAAGGGTTCAGAGCAGTAGAAATGCAACTATACTGTTTACCCAGTTCAGGTATGCTGTGTGCTCATAGTGATAGATTCCTCTTGGTTGTCCTATGACACCTGAGCTGCATTTGCAGCTGCTGCACAGATGATCCAGAGTCTGAACAATTGAACTTTATTTATTTATTTATTTATAGTCATGAATATAACAAGAGTTGAGGCTCTCTCCAAATTTTCTTTAAAAAAAGTCTCATCACATTCATCTACAAACTTTTTTTGTGAAGTTGCTCATAAGAATTGTTTGATGTATCCATGTTTTTACACCTCACCCCCAGCATTTATGTATTCTAAAATAAGCAAGAATGCTGTATTACTTGCCTTTTGCCTAAACAGAGGCAAAGAAGGAGGAATTAGGAATGCAGCCTTTTGATGTGCAGACATGTTTTTGGTCAGTGCTCTGACACCTCTGGCTCAAAAGGTTGCCTGCAGGGGAGTGGGATCTCTGCTTATTAAAACCTGACTGTCTAAACTAGAATGAATGTTGATAAACAGTACAGGTGAACTAAACTTTATTTTAAAAGAAGACAACTTGCTGATTTTTTTTTCTTCAATTTGAATACTGTCCATCAATAAGGACTATTATACTGTGAAGTCTCTAGACATCCCTTGAAATAATTCTTAAAAAAATGTAGAAATTTATGTTTCTTTAATGTGTATCCATATTTTTTCTTAAGGGACACTTCATGTAAGAATATTACTACAGCCACTTTAAGAATATTGTAACAAACATTACTAGAAGAATTGCATTAGTTTTGAGCGCACTGCAGAAAAATGAATCTTTTTGCTTTTGTTATTTGTCTGTTATTTATGAATGGCTGTACAGTCTAGAAGGCATTGAATATTAGTTTGTAGCTGTATATCTTGAATAAAAAGTCTGCCTAAGGAGATACTTAGAGAGAACATATTGTATTTGGTTTATGTGACAAGGTTTTGTTAATAAAGGGGCACCAGGAAAGATTTCCCTGAGAAGCTGCCAGAAACATCCCCTGTGTCTGCTGGAGTCAATGGCAGCCTGGCTCCAGGACAGACCTGCTGCTGGCCAAGGCTGAGCCAATCAGCAACCGTGGCAGTGCCCCTGGGATAACATATTTAAGAACAGATAAAAAAACCCTGCTGTACAGAAACTGCAGCTGGAGAGAGAAGTGAGAATGTGTGAGAGAAACAACTCTGCAGACACCAAGGTCGCTGAAGAAGGAGGGGGAGGAGGTGCTCCAGGTGCTGGAGTGGACATTCCCTTGCAGCTGGTGGTGAAGACTGTGGGAAGCCAGGCTGTCCCCCTGCAGTCCATGGAAGTCAGCTGGGGAACAGAAACCCACATGCAGCCCATGGAAGACCCCGTGCTGGAGCAGGTAGATGTGCCTGAAGAAGGCTGTGACCCCATGGGAAGCCCGTGCTGGAGCAGGCTCCTGTCAGGACTTGTATAGAGAGAGGCCCATGCTGGAACAGCTTTGCTGACAGGACTTGGGACCTGTGGGGATTCCCTAGTGGAGCAGCCTTCCTATGGGACTGCTCCCCATGGAAGGGGGGGCATACTGAAGCAGTTTGTGAAGAACTAGTGCCTGTGAGAAAGACATACTTTGGAGAAGTTGGTAGAGGATTGTCTCCTTTGGGAGGGACCCCATGCTGAAGCAGGGGAAGAGTGTGAGGATTTCTACCCCTGAGATGAAAGAGGAAACAGCATGTGGTGAACTTACCACAGCTCCCGTTCTCCCGTTCTTCTCTGCTGTTGGGTGAGAGGAGGTAGTAGAAATGGGGAGTGAAGCTGAGCCTGGGAAAAATTGAGGGATGGAGAGAAGGTATTTTAAGATTCAGTTTTCATTTTCTCATTATCCTACTCTGACTTGCTTAGTAATAAATCAATTTTTCCCTAAATTGAATTTGCTTTACCCATGATGGTAACTAGTGAGTAGTTTCTCTCTTTTTGTTTACTAGGAGCCTTTTCTTCAATTTCTGTCCCCTGTCCAGCTGAGGAAGGGAGTGAGTGTTGATGGGCACCTAGTATCCAGCCAGGTCCAACTCACCATGGTGTGTTTTGGTGCCACAGATGAGGCATAGGGAAGTCAGGATAAGGAAAGTAATTGTGGAGGCAGCAGCCAAAACTTGGACTGAACAGAATTAGAGAGAAAAGTGAAATGATTGTGGAGACTTTGTGTTGTTCTGATTGTGGTGAAGGTGCAAATTTTTATTTTGAAATGCTATTGATTGAGCGATGCATGTTTCTTGTCCATTACATAGATGGGTGAATGTTGTTTGCATTACATTTCATGAGTATGAGAAAATATTTTTTCCTGTGCGTGTTTTGTTGGTGTATATAGTGAATACAGACCTGAAACCTTATTGTACTGCAGCTCAAAGGATGACTGAATTGCTTATCATTACAGTGTCTGGTCTTCAAGGTTAGGAGTACTAGAAGTGCAGTGTAGTTTGTGTGTACTTCCCCAGTGTATCAAAGTGGGAGTATTAATGCCATTTCTGATTGTGCTTCCTTCATGCTCTTTTTTTCTTCCTTTCTTTTTGTGCTGCATTTTTCCCTGCTTGTATGTGTACTTGGTTTGTAAATAGATAGATGAGTTCATAAACTTATCTGAAGCACTTTCCTGCAGCAAAGGTCTGCTACTTCTAAGTTTTGACTAGCTACAGTTTACTGAAACATACATGTAATTCGTGCAGTAGTTTATAATTACATTATACAAATTATGGTTACATAGAGTATTCAGGCTTTAAAACAGTGTTAGTGTTACATGACTCAAGTACTACTTGATCAAAAACTTTTAAACATAGATTTTGATTTAACAGGTACTTCAGTGAATAGTTGAAAGGTTCTTTGGCAAAATTACTAACCGAAGTGAGGCTAGAACAAAATATTTTCCCTTACAGGAATTGCATAATCCTTATGTGGAAATGTTTTATGACTGTTTGTTTCATTGTGTTCATTGGCAGAAGTCTCTAAAGTAAACAAGGAGTTCTTCAAGTGGTGAGAAGCCTTGCTTAGAATTGATGCTAACATTTTATAGCTAGGAATTTTTAGGATAAAGCTATGGTATGTTGTGGAGGCTGGTGAGAGTCAGGAAAAAAATAAGCAGTGTGAATTATCCCAAGCTACTCAAAAGAAAACAGAAGGGAAATAATTAATAACAAAGCTAGCACCTGCTGTTGTGGACAGGAGGAGTGGGTGAGAAATGTGATGTTTTGGTAAAAGCATGTCTACAGGACATGTTGCCTTCCTTGGACCAATGAGCTGATTCTATCCATTAGTTCTGTGAACCAGTCTATAAAAGTGTGTTTACTTCTGCAATAAATCACTGCTGCTTCTGCTTTCCGCATGAAGCCTGCTTTCTAGCCTTACAGGGACAGTATGTTGCAGAAGAACATTGAAATTAACCATTGCATACTGTATTTTCTTCATGTAGATTGAATTGGGTCAGTCGCATACTTTAGGCTGATAAAAAAAATTGTTGGTGTTTAGTTGGAAATGCAGCCAAATGTGATAGGAATTTCTCATAGTCTTCTGATGCTTTATATTAAAGATCAGTGTATGAATCTTAAACTTTTTGTATGTTTATAACTTGGATTCTTGCAACATCTTAGCAGGGCTTACTAGTTTGAAGTATATGGGAGGAGATTTATGGTTTTGGATTTCCAAAGTTGTAGTAGCCAGATCATGATACACCTTGTTTGCTATCACTGTGTTACATTGTACCCTACATTATTTCACTTTCAGTTACCTTACAGACGCTGAGTGAAAGTATGACTAAGTGTGGATGGTCTTGGAAGAATGCTGATTTGCATGTTGAGTGCCTCTAATCTTCCTGTCACAGTCTACAAATTTAGTATCTATAGTAGATGTTTTTGATAGAGCTAACTGAATCTGCATATATTTTTATCTGATGCCTTGATAAAAAGAACTAGGTCAACTCTCTTTAATTTATCCAGGTATAAACGCTAAAATGCTTTGGATAGTCAGTCTGTTTTTCTTTCATCTGTCAACTGTCTGCTTTAAAAAAAAGTTCTTTCCTTCTCCTGGGACAGATGACTGAATAGAGATGGGGCAGAGATTTGGCAAATTTATCAGCATCAAGAAATGGTAATTTTAAGATGAAGATGACTTAATTTCTTAAGTTGTCAAGTTGTAGAACACAGCATTTTGGAAGAGAAGTACTGACAGCATGCATTCGTTTGCTTTATTAGTGATGTCAGCCAGCTGGGGATTCTTATATGTGGCAGAAAATACTTTGATTCCTGTTGGTGCTTCATTGTGGTTTATGAACACTGGAGTCTAGCATGAATCATAGCAGAACATTGCAGCTTTAATTTGCCTTTTTTTTGATATTTGAAATTTGTGTAGTTAGCTCCTTGCTGACTTCTGTTTCAAATCCTGGCATGGTTGTAAGATATTATTTATAGAGTCATCTAGATCAAAATAGTGAAGGTGGGTATTTTGTGAGTTTATAAGGTTTATATAGGGTATATAATGTTTGAACATACCATAGGTGAAGAGCATTGATAAGGTATATTACTATCCCACTGTAATTTAGAAACTGATAAATAAGGAAGTGTGGATTTTGTTCTGTAGATAGAAGTCTCTTCTTTGGCTGAGCCACATGTTCCTAAAGCAGCTCATCCTCATCACAGCTGTACTGTGTCGGGGAAAAATGAACTTTAGACTCTGAAGAGTATTACAAAGCATGAATGTTAAAATAGAAAGGAACTCTAATGGGAGTTTTCATAGTACCTAATTGGTTTTGAAGAAAAAACCCCAAAAAATCAGTAAAATATCAGAGTAATAGCATTTGGTATGAATGGATAGCCTAAGTTTGGTGTAAGTAGATATTCAATAATTTTCAGCAGCAGCTGGGAATGCTTGTGAGTTTTTTGGAGTTTCTGGAGGCTTCAAGGGCTGAGGTGTTGATCTTCCCTGGTTAGTGTTTGTACATAGTCAGTAGTGATCTTGCTTCATTGAAGATTGCTTGAAGCAGGGAATAGAAAGATGAGAAGTCACTGCATTCTGAGGGCTGGGGGTTGCCAGCAGGTGTAGATGTGGTCAGTCTGGTGCATATCCTGTTGCTGGGTCTGTTCTTATGCTAACTGCCTGTAACTTCACATCGATTGATAGAATTGATGCGAAGATTTAAATTTCCAGATAAAAATGTCTTGGCAGCAGTGTAGTGGTTTGCATTTCTCTGCAAATTGTCTGTGGATTTTTCTTTTTGTTGTCTAGTCTTGCAAAATTTGTTTCCTTGAAAGCTCTAAGATACTTATTTTTCTGTAGATAGGCTCTGATTAGCTGAACTTAAGTTAGGTTTTCTATTAACTATAATCTGTGTGTGGTTCTTAATTAGCACACTTTCATTGAAGTGCCTTTAGAATATGGTGTCTTTTTAGACAGAGCTGTGTATACATTGGTTGCTCAGCACCATATTTTTCTGAACTTAACACAAAATAGCCACTAAATTTACCCTAAATTTTTCCAGGTTTATTAGGGGGGAAAGGAGAATTTTTCCTGTCTTCAGTGTTTTCATTCCAATGTACATGTGTTGTATTTTACTTTTATTTTTTCCTACTGAAGAAAACACACTAGAGTGAGAGGAATGTGTAAAGTATAAAACAAAATTATAAAATACAGGATTCTTTCCCCTGGAGAAAATCAAATACTAGTTTCAGATCCTTTAGGGGAGAAGGAAAATAAATAACAAGAAGGTTTTGAACTTAGGAGATAATTTTTCATTGAAAGAAGTGAATAAGCTTCAAATAGTTGTGTATAGATTGGATGGCATATGTACAGCATTGGCATTACTGAAACTCTAGATGTAATTTTTAATAAACTTTTTGTTCAGAGTGGTTTTCTAGATAGTCTTTTTTTCCTCAGAATATATACATTTTTGACAGAAATAGGTTTGTGTCTGCCAGCATTAAATTGTTTTACTTTAACTAAAATAACTACCCATATCAAGATCTTTACCCATCTAAACCAATTTTTAAATTCATATTAAGATATTATTAGGTCATTATTATTATTATTATTATTATTACTATTATTAAGGTATTATTTGAAGCAGGAGCATTTAAGACTACCTAGCATATTTGTAGTCTGTAGGATTGGGGAAGATCATCCTAGATATAATAAAGAATATTATAGGGGTCTTCTACAGGTGTCTTTTCTTCTGGTAAAACCCAAGGGTGAGACAAAATGTTATGGAATGCTGGTGAAGGCACATGAAGCTGTACCACAGAACCTGGGATATGGCTATCTGGACACAGTCAGTTGTGCTGCAAACTATGGCAGCTACATATAAATGGCAGTCAGGGCTGCTGAGCATTATGGGCTGCCAGTTGGAAAGCCATCAGTTAGAAGCTGACCCTCTGATCAGCTGCTTTGCTCACCTTTGTAAATCTGCCATGTGCTTTGGAAAAGATTGTTGAGTTAGTACATCTTGATATGCACAGAAACACCCAGTATCATGGTGTGCTGTAAAATAGATGTATTTGAAAGCAAATTTGGAAGTAAAGCAATAAAAGACTTGGCAATTGACTCTTTCCTCCTAGGTTAATTTTAAAAGTGATAAGAATTTGAAGGATTCATGGAATCATCTAATAGTTAAGGTTGGAAGAAAACTGTGATCATAGAGCCCAGATGTTAACTCAGATGTTATTCACGACTAAACTGTGTCTCTCACATGCCTTTTGAGCACTTCAGAGATGGTGCTTTTGCCATTTGCCTGGGCAGCCTATTCTGATCAGCCTGATCACCCTTTCAATGAAGAAAATTTTCCCAATATCCAGTCTAAACCTACTGTGGTGAAACTTGAGGTGATTTCTACTTGTCCTGTTACTTTTCACCTGGGGAAGAGTCTGACACCCACCTTGCTACACCCTTTTTCAGAGAGCAGAGAGATGTGGAGTTGTAGATTAAATATTCCCTGAGCCTCTTCCAGATTAAACCCCCAACTCCCTCAGCTGCTCCTCATCAGGCTTGTGCTCCAGACTCTTCCTCAGCTCCATTGCCCTTCCCTGGTCTCTCTGCTGCACTTCAGTGTCCTTTTGGAATTGGGGGGCCCAGAACTGAGCACAGGATTCAGGGTGTGGCCTCCCCAGTGCTGAATACAGGGGGATGGTCCCTGCCCTGGTCCTGCTGGCCACACTGTTGCTGCTCCAGGCCAGGATGCCATTGGCCTCCTTGGCCCCCTGGGCACTCACTGGCTCATGTTCAGCTGCTGTTGACCAGCACCCCCAAATCCTTTTCCAGCCTGCATCTTTGCAGGCACTCTGCCCCAGCCTGTAGCCCTGCAGGGGCTGTTGTGACCCAAGGGCAGGAGCAGGCACAAGCACTTGGCCTTGTTGAGCCTCAGAGCTGTGGCCTCTGCCCATCAGTGCAGCCTGGCCAGATCCCCCTGCAGAGCCTTCCTGCCCTCCAGCAGATCAACACTCCCAGCCAGCTCAGTGTGGCTGCAAACTCACTGAGGGTGTCCTGGATCCCCTCAGTGGGTCATTGATAAAGATATTCACCAGAACTGGTCCCAGCACTGAGCCCTGGGGATCAGCACTGGATGTGATTCCATTCACCAAGAGCCTCTGGGCCCAGCCATCCCAACAGTTCTGTGTGCATCCAACAGAGCAGCTGGCCAAGCCATGAGCAGCCAGCTTCTGCAGGAGATGCTGTGGGAAAGGGTGTCCAAGGCTTTCCTGAAGTCCAGGTGGGCACATCCAGAGCCTTTCACTGATCCACTGAGTGTGTCATCTTATGATAGAAAAAGAGATCAGGTTGGTCAATAAGGACCTGCCCATGCTGGCTGTGCCCATGATAGTCCTGCAATTCCCTGGATCTTCCATTCAGCCTTTCTTGTGGATAAAATGTCTTAATTGCTAATCCCCACTCAACTGAGACCTCCCTGGTTAGCCAAGGCTGAAAAGTGATTGAAAGTGAGTTGGCAAGCTCTTCTGCCATCTCCCTCAGTACCCATGGATCCCATCCAGCTCCATAGACTTGTGATTGTCTAAATGGCAGGGCAGGTCACTGACAATTTTCCTTTTGGATTATGGGGACCTGATTCTGTCTTCCAGCCTATATTTTTACTAAAATGTGGTTTAAAATTGCAGCAAGAAGTGGATTTAACCATTCTTCTGTTTGTTTAATGATTACCAGGAGCAGCAGAATAAAATATTTTGTCTGATAACTTTTAACTTCTGTTGACAAAAAAAAATTGAAAGAGCTTGAGTGTTGACTTTCAAGAACTGTTATGCTGATTGTATGTAACTCTCTGTTTTTGTTATTTGTAACTTTATGGATCACATACTGCCATCTCATAGAGTTGTTTCTTTCAGTTAAATACTGTTGGGGCTTGGGGTTTTGCTTTTTTTTCTCCTTTTGTCAAGCAGTATGAAACAGTAATTCTGTGATCAAAATGTACTTTGGAGAATAAAAACTGTTGTGGAAGAGTGTCATACTGGGTATATGCACCTTGACAGGGAATTTAAGCTTCCAAATGTGACATTTTGCATGTATGGCTGATGCCTGTTGGAAATCTTTAAATACATGAATGTCAGGGAAATATCAAAACAAAATTGAGCAAGAAATCTGTATTACTAGCAACATAAATTTAGTCTGTTTCAAGTGTATGTTTTTTTCCCTTCTCCCTTTTCGCCTTCCCTTGCCATTTTTAGCCAGTATAGATAATGCCACCTCCCAAATAAGGTAGTTATATCCTTTATATCTTTTCTTGACCACCTCTCTGCGTTCCTCTTACATTTGTTATCTGATGTTGTTCTTGTAGCCTTATGGAAAGGTGGCTCAAAGAAGGGATCTGACTGGAAAAAAAATTTTTTTTAGGTTGCTGGTTAGGATTTCCATTAGTCAATTGAGTGCTTTTGCCAGAGCAAGGAAGACAGTAGAAAGAACACAGCAGGGGATGGTCAGAGCTCTTCGTGATCTTCTTCAGGCAGCACAGTGCAATTATGCTGCCTTAAAGTGAGCCTGTAGTAAAGTCAGCTGGAACTGCAGCCTGATGTCTTGACTAACTTTAAGGAAGTGTGGTCTGTTTGATCTGCTGTAGATCCTGTGTTATTTAGGTTAACAGGTCACACTGAAAGAAACATTTTATTGCTTCATTGCAATGCTGGGAATTCAGTCCTGCAGGATTTTACTTGGTTGACAGTCATTATTCAGGTGAATGGTTCCAATGGCCTAGCTTGGGCGACAATTCAGTAAATTACTTGCACAAGAATTCTTTCACCTTTGTTTTCTTATAACAAGAGGCAGCATGTAATGGATGTCTGCAGATGATGCTTTATGAACGTGCTCCAAATTTTCAGAACCCTGAGGGAAGAACAATGTTATATTCATATTACTATTTTTCTTCTTTCCTGCTTGTGTAGTCTTGTCTCTGTCTCTCTTTAGCTTCCATATTTGCCATGTGCCTTTTGCTCTTTCCCTTCATTTCAACATGAATAAAGTAGTCTCTTGGATTGAATCAGTTTCTCTATGCCTTTCCAGTTGAAAAATTGGTAGAGCTAGGTTTAGCAAAAAGACTTGGAAAATGATATTTGTGTAATGTTACCTAATGCTGCTTAAGGTAGCTCTTAGTCCTGGTTAAAATGGAAAGGCATATGTATCTAGAATAGAGGAAAAACACTTTATACCACAATATAGTGGAGCCAGATTGGACTATAAATTATTCAGTATGGGAAGCTGGAATTGTTTAGCTCCTTGTTTTACTTTGGTCTTCCATTCTTGCAACTTTATTCTGATGGGTGTCTTTAGTAGACACTTCTGTTCTTTTATGGTATTATTTCAGTTCTTTTATTTCTTCTTGGTTATTTTTACTTCTTAAATAATATTGAGAGGATAAAAAGTTTCTTTCTTTTTCTGTATGGATATCTCATGCTTTTGAATTTAGTTCTCTGCTGGGTGATGTTTTAAAGACTGGACTCCTCAGGAGGCAATGGGTTTTTCCTCAGACCCAGGCAATTTGCCTGAATGCTAAAGGTATAGGATCAGTCTTTGTTTACTTAATTGAGTTGCTGTTTATGTAGCTCAGAAGTGAGTTGTGACAGTCACGCTGTCAGACTCTTCCAGCTTCACAGCTTTGAGATTAGTTTCACTTTAGTCCTCTACAGGAAGCCTCATAGTCCAAAGCCATTCCTGCTGAGAGTTCACCCAGTTCTGCATGGACAGAATCTAGATCCATGAACTTCATCTCTTCCACCAAAGAGCTGCAAAAGTGACATGTCCTTACACTCGGCAAGGACAGGAAGGAAAAGGATTATGTCATTTTCTACAACTTCACTGTGTTCCTTCAGCTGGTATTTGTCTCTTCACTCTCTTCAGATCTGATTCAGCTGCCTGTACCTATAGCACCACATGTGCTGCTGCACCTCCTGAGCTGCCCTTTAGCACACCAGAGGATGTGATTATTCTCTAGGGTCACAATCAGCGTCTGTAGTGCTCACATTTACACTGCTTAGCCTAATGATATTTATCTGAATTGTTAATCAGTCATAGCAGCTTGTCCTATTTGTGCTGTGGTGTCTTGTAGGTGTTGTATCTACCCCTGCTACCTGCTCTGTCTACCCTGCACGACTGGTTTAGAAGTTCCTCACAGTCTTTCTGAATGCTCAGACAATAAATCTGTTTCAGAAATCCTTTGCCAGAGATAAGACTTATAACACACAACTGGAGAAAAGAGCCTTGTTATAGTCCATGTGCTCAAATATTAGAGACCATATGTGTGGATCATCAGATTATTCCATCTACTGTGTTGCATCAACATGCATGATAAAAAGATCAAAATACTATTCCCTCCATTTTAGAACTAGTAATAAAGTGTTAGTTGAATGAAAAAAAAATATCTGGTAGCTACTTGTCTCAAAGCATGAGATTCACTGTTCCTACCTGGCAAAGGTCCTGGTTTTACTACGTGGTATGTATTGAAACTTGGCAAGCAGAAATGGGTGACAGAATCTGAGCGTGGAGGCTGGGAAGGAGTTAGGTTCCTAATGCAGAGATGGGCTCCGGATGGCTGTGTGCTGTGTTAGCTTACTAGGGTGCTACTTTATTGCAGATTGTGGCCAGATTTCATGGCACCAGAAGTGCTCTGTGTTATCTAAGTGCAAATATCTCTGCGCAGTTACCAGTTGTCAGCACCTTGAGAGATGAGTGCAATTCTGCACTCAAGTTTTCTTCCACTGTCAAAGCTTCCTCCTCCACTTCAGTTTTCTGTCTTGCATCTTCTCTGACTGGTTGCAGCCAGGACTTTGGAGGATTATTGAGGGACCTGGGTCCTTGTAGACATAGCAGATGAAAATAATTCAGGTGAAGCTGATGAGACTGAATGGAGCATACTTAACTCTTCTGCATAAAGGACTGACTCAGGTTATTACATCTTAGTGTCCTGTGATCATTTTGATTTATTTTGTGGTAAAGTTTGCACAAGAAGCTTTCTGATTCTTTTATTACTGGTTCTGCAGTGCTGTGGCTCCCTGTCTTTAGTTTTGCTGATGCAACTGTGTGATTATGCTTAAATTGCATTGTTGGTATGATCTGAATTAAAAATGTTAAAAAGTTTATTTCATTCTATTTCACTGATCTGTTCTAAGGGGCAGCCCTACAGATAGTTGTGTTAGTAGCTGAGGGAGTGGTGGAGGGAAAAATTAAGGGGGAGGTGAAGGGAAGAAGTGAACCTCCTAAACTGGTTTTGCCACTAGTGAAAATGCATGTCAGACTTCCATAGGCTTGCAAAGGTGGGGCAAGGTAGAAGATGTTGGCAGCTTCTCTTTCACATCATCTCATCTCATTGGCTTTAAGCTGCCAGCTTGCAGCTTTGGGGTGGGAGCAAATTTTATTGCACTGTGACCATCAATACATTCCAGGCTTTTTTTTTTTTTAGAAATCTGGTTCAGTGTATGAGAAATTCACTGAAATGAAACTGTTGCTACTGTGTGTCTCTCAGTGTTTTAGTATTTAATACTTGGAGAGTTGAAGTGTTAAGATGCAGCTCACAAATATACTTTAAAAAAAAAAAGGTGTAATGATCCAAGTCTGCAGGCAACTTGCAGAATGGTTAAGATCACTTTTATATCTGAATTTCACTGTGGACTTAATGCTGACTTTCAATAAATTGCTGATTATTTTAGTGAGAGAGAGATTAGTGAAGCAAAGGACAAAAGGATTCTTCTTTCTGTGTGCAGCTCTCTATACCAGTGCACTGAGAAAAAATAAGGTTTTTTTCTAGTTTACCTTCCATGAAAACATCTTTGCTGCTAATATAAATTTTTTTACAGGTTAAGAAGGATAATCTTACAAATTTCTTACAGGTTAAGATAGTCCTTGAGATATACTTTAGCCATATGAATTTCAGGAATGGAATTTCTAGTTCCTCAAAAAGGTTTGCACAATCTGTTTCTGAGGCACTTTTAGCATCATAGGCTCCTTTATCTGCTGTCTTGTCAGTTAGCTAGTAATGGAGAATTGCACTGTTCAGGGAACAGCAAAAAGATGAGGTTTCCCACTCTGTTTGAAGGATATGTGTTAAGTTTGCATCTGATGATCTTGATTTGCTTAAGAAGATTATTAGATTTGTATGCTTTGAGTTGTCCCTAATTGGGAAAAATATGAAGGTTGGAATATGGTGATTCCTTGGTATAGGATCTGATATACTGGTGTTCCTGTGCTAGTAATTTGGAGCACTTGACATGGCATATGTGTCAAATCTGGTAATTTCTGTCATCTCTGGTTTGGAATTAGTTCACATGCTCTAGGATACTTAGAAATAAACATGCTATTAGGAACTTGATAGGAGGCAGTGATAGCAGAAAAACTGTTCTATTGTGATGCTGGTATATGTTGGAAGAATATTATATCATAGATGACTTTGACCCAGGGCTGGCAGGGACATGAAGGAAGTTTGCAGATGATACAAAACTGGCAGGAGCTGTTCACTCCCTCAAAGGCAAAAAGGTCCTGCAGACCCCTCAACAAGTCAGAGGGCTGGGCAATCACCAACCACATGAAGCTCAGTGAGGAGAAGTGCTGGATTCTGCACCTGGGATGGGGCAACCCTGGATGTACAAACAGACTGGGGAATGAGAGGCTGGAGAGCAGTGCCACAGAAAGGGACCTGGGGTGCTGGTCCATGGCAAGTTGAACATGAGCCAGCAGTGCCCTGGCAGCCAGGAGGGCCAACCCTGTCCTGGGGGGCATCAGGAACTGCATCAGCAGCAGGGCAAAGGAGGGATTGTCCTGCTCTGCTCTGCACTGGGGTAGCTTCACCACGAGTGCTGTTCTGGGTGCTACAATATAAAAAAAGACATGAAACTGTTAGAGTATAGGGCCATGAGAATGGTGAAAGGCATTGAGGGGAAGCTGTGTGAAGAGCAGCTGAGGTCTCTTGGGTTGTTCATCTTGGAGAAGACTAAGAGAAGACATCGCTGGAGTCTGCAATTTCCTCATGAGGGGAAGAGGAGGGTCAGGCAGTGATCTCTTCTCTGTAGTAACCAGTGGCAGGGCCCCAGGGAATGGTCTGAGTTGTGTCATGGGAGGTTGAAGTTGGATGTTAGATAAATGTTCTTCAACCAGAGGGTGGTTGCACACTTAACAGGCTCCCCAGGGAGGTGATCACAGTGCTAAGAGTGCTGACACAGTTCCAGAACTGTTTGGACACTACTCTCGGGCACACTGGGATGACTCTTGGGGTGGTGCTGCGCAGGGTTAAGAGCTGGTCTTTGATGAACCTTGTGGGTCCCAGTTTATTCTGTCATTCTGTGATCAAACTGCATATTTCCAGACATGTGGTTTTGCTACAGTTGATAATTTCTGACCTCCTTTTTCCAAGACAGAGAGTGAGGTTGGTTTTTGTCTGTCAGTTATGTGCACCTGTGCTGATCATATCCACAACACTTCTTTGTGACTGACCGTGTTGGTAAATACAGAGAGGCTAGGAGAAGGAAATACAGTAGGGAGGTTTTTGGGCTGCTTCTTGGCATTAAAGACTACCTTAGGCTATAGTTTTTGGAGGCTTGTCTCCAGAATTCCATGGTGTGGAACCCAGGAAGAAAATCTTGGAAGTAGAACTGCGAGTAGCTTGAATGTATGTCATAGTTCCAAGATCTGGAGGAGAATGCTTTATTTTTCAGAAACTAACATTAATATTTAAGTAAAGGTTAAGTGAAAACACACCCATTCACTTTTAAAGAATGGTTGCTTCATTAATATCAGATAACAGTTTTAATGTATGTGGTTTCTTTTTCAATGCTTCTATGATCATTCCATTTTTTTATTTTATTTTTGCTTTTTTTTCCTAGAGATGTGAATTATGCCCTCATAAGGATGGTGCTTTAAAGAGAACAGATAATGGGGGTAAGTTTTATTCTTGCTTTTTGTGAACTCTATTGTTTTGTATGAGGGAAATGAATCTGTGGAAATAAAATTAGAGGGATCCTAACATAAAAGAAAACACAGACTGCATTGGAAAGAGATGACTATTTTAGTAACTCTTATTTGTCCATTCTAGGCTCAATTTACTTTGAGGACATCTGTCATTCTTAGTTTAAGTTTTAGGAAAAAAGTTACAATAGTAGTAGTTACAATAGTGCATTTTAACATAAGATTTAATGGGTAAAATGGATGAATTTTATGTGTATTTAGTTGGAGCCTGAGCATTTATAGAAAGCTGTTGAAAGTGTACCATTCATGGAGGAAAGTGGAATGTTTTATGTCTATAGCCTAGACTCAGTGCACCAGTGCATTTTCTAAGGTTGACTCTTTCATGCCTGATTTACTAATAGGTTCTACAAGAAAGAAGTTAGAGCTGGAAAGTTACCTCTCTCTTGCATCTTTCTAATCTCACTGTTCAGGTTATCATCAGTTCTACTCCTGCTGAGTAGAACTGCCAGAGAAAGTCTCCACTGAATATCCTGTCTTGATTATGATTATATTAATAGCTGGGTGATATGAGTGAAAAAATTCAATTAACTTTTCAATCACTTTTGGAATGTTGCCTTCTCTCTCTCTAGTAGGTAGTTCTAAATTCCTATCCATCATCTATCTGTAAATAGCCAAGTCATTTTGATTCTGAACCTTTTCTCTTGTGAGAGGAGAAAATATGATCTGTATTCTGGAATTCACTTGGACAGTATATGTAAATTGTATGCTGCAGATTCCATGCTGTGTACGTAATATTCTAGCTAATTAAATCTTAACTTAGTGTTGATGCAGCTTTGCTATTTCTGTTTCAGTTGAGTTGCAGGAACACAGGGCCTGCTCATGTTTGTGCTGGTCTACCTTTTCCCTTATGAACCCTTGACTGCTCTGTTCATATATATATATATATATATATATATATATGCTCTAGGCTTTCCATCTTAGTGTCAACTGGCTCAAACACATCACTGAACTTAGTGCCCAGTACTTAAGTCTTCCTCTTCTTTATTATTCTTCTTATGTTGATACATGCAATGTTGAATTAATTTCTTTAGAAATGGCAGCTGGACACTTTCTTTTTAGGAAATAGTAATAAGAAAGCCTGAAATGTCTTGAAATATACAGTAAAATTTGTGAAGTGTAAAGTAGTTGAAGTGTTTTCTGGTTTTATACTTAAAAGTAGTATTTGGGAATGCTTTGCTCTGTGGTGACCTTGAAACATATTTGCTTGAAGTCTTGAGAACTTACTCTGATAGTGTGCATCAAAGATGTGAGCATCCTCTTAGTTATCTTTCATATGACTCTATTAATTGTAATTATAAATTCTTGTCTGAAAGTGAATCACTTTATAAAATTGAAATCCTTTGAGTTTAAATAGCAAAGATATAACACTGTACTGTAATTTTAATATCCAAAAGTTTTATCATTGAAAGCTTCATAGTGAAAATATCATAGCTGAGAGGCTTAAGAATTTTCTTCTGAAAATACCCAGCCTCTGCAACAGATCTTGTCTGTGGTGTTGAAAACAGTGAATTCTACTTTGTGGACCAAATGCCCTTTAAATAATAGCTTTACAGAAGGATGTGCACCTTGGAAAAGACTTTGACTCGTGTTGCATTTTAGAAATCTGCATTCTTACTTGAAGCTTTCCTTTCAGAGTTACCTAACAAAAGAATGTGCCAGAAGATTTTTAGACTTAAAGAAATACTGTTGAAGATCAGATAATGGGCTTGCCAGTTGAAAATGGCATTTTCAGTAGGTTAATGCTTAATTTTTTTTTAATGCTGTTACACTTTTGCCACGCAAATCATAAAAAGATGCAGGTACTTGAGAAGAAACTTGGAAACAAACAATTCTTGTAAAACCTTGTAAGAATCTAACTTTATAAACTTGTAATTATGCAGACTTTTTTGAAGTAGAGAGATAATTAAATGGTCTTAGCTTTTCAGAACAAGAGAAGAAATTGCTGATTTTAAGTCAGTGATAAAAGGTTTTTCATCTTTCTGCCTTCTGGCAACAAATAACTTCATTTTGTAGCCCAAAAAAAAACAGTGTTTTTTTGTTTCGAATATGCAGATACCTTAGCCCATAAATGTCCTGCTGCTCCTGTAGTTTTTATTTTTTTTAAAGTCTTCTGGATATTTGCTTTATAATAAGGTGAAGGACTATTTTGGGCATTGAAGGTACTGTATTTTCTTTTATGTTTAGAAGATTAACGGGGTACTGAGCTTTTGTTATAGTGCTCCATGCTTTTCTTAACCTGCAGTATGATGCTGTTACTACAGTGAGGGTCCTTGCTATGCATTGTTTTGTGGTCCTGTGTGATGGTACTAGCTTTTAAAACTCTTTTTTCCTGCCCCTGCATTCCTTTTCAGCTGCATGAAAACTTCCCTGACCTAGCTGCCCATGCTAATGCTGATAGAAGGAATGACCAGGATTGTTCTTTTAGCAGCAGCCTAAATTACCTGTGTTAAGTCAGTTGCACAATTGTAACTGAAGGCAGCCTAATCTTAGAGCTCTTCTGTAATGGTCTTATTTTACCTTTAAGAACTCTAGGGCACTACATGTATAACAGTAGTCTGGGAATCAAACTTGTGTTTTTTATAAGTATTATTAACTGACTATAGGTGTAATTAACTGATTTATATTATGGTAGCATATCGTGTGGTTGTGTTGGTATTTTGTGAATTTTTGTCCCTTCCTCCCAACCCCTCCCCACATAGTGCAAAGTTCCTTTGTGTGCATTCTTCTTCCTTCTCCCCCTCCTTTTACTGGGCTGTTGCTGCTTATCTGACCTTTTGGAGACCACTTTCTTTAAATTTGCTTCTGAGGTTTTATGTTTCCATTTGGAGTCTGTCTGATTCTGCCTTAGTTGTGCATATCAGGTTAATGTGGGTCCTCTAGTGTCATCTATGTCAAATACAGAATTACAATTTTTAGTGATTCCTTAAATACAGCATTATTGGAGTGTTACTAAATACAGCATTATTGGAGCTTTACTGTCATGGATTTTACAGAAAACTTAGAAGTGACAGCCTGAGATAGTAAGAGGAGTATATCATGGAGGCCAAACAATATTTGTCCTGCTCTCTTTGTCATTGTGAACTGGATTCTTGAGAAGGGTCTCATGTGCCTTCTCAGAATAGTTTCCTGGCCTACAGGCATTTATGCTTTGTGACTTCTTGCTCCAGATACGGTCTTTTTGTGTTTAATGGAAGATGAGTCTGTCACACTATTGAGGTACTGTCTTCTGTATAAAGTTTAGTGTCCATAATGTTGTGTGGCAAGGCATTTTGCAGTTATTCAGTATGATGGGTCCATGAGTTTCTTTTGAACCTGTTACCTCATGGTTTTATTTGATGCCACTTGGTATTTGCAAACTGGGATAGCAAAGGTCAGTTATTCTGTGTTCACCTTTCTTCCTGTAACCTTCTTGGATATACTGGAGAGTACACAGATGCCTGCCTGTTGTTGGTTTGGTGGTGGTGGCTACTGGTGCTGTAATCAGAACCTGAAGTGAGCCCAAGGAGATAGTTCTGTCTGGATTTGTGTGGAATATATCCTAGTCTGCTTCAGTGTCCCTCCTGGTCTTTCCATTGTCAGAGACCTGGACTGGCCTCGAGCAGGAGCAGCTGAGGTCTGTTTGCCCATGCTTGTTCAGTCTCTGCACTGTGTGAAAGTGGCTGTTCTGCTCCTGCCCTTGCACAGATCTTGGAAACAATACTCTTGCATTAGCCAAATGGAGTCTGGACTAGTATCTGTGGTGTGCTTTATCTGCCAACGGGCTTATCTGTCCTAAGGATTGTTAAGAGTTGACTGTATTTAGCTACACATTTGATTTAATTAATTTTTAAGTGTAATAGGACATTGCACAATTATGAGCAGGGTATTTGTAACAAATTTTAAGAATTAGCTTTGAATAAGTTCTAGTATTTTGTCTGCCTAGTATCTATGACTGTCTTAGGGCTAAGGTTAAGTTTTGTGAACAAAAAATAATCCTTCCTGCATGTGGACTTCATTCTTATAAAAACATTAGGACTTTCTCAGTGTTCAGATACTGGAATTACATAAATTCTGTTAAACTATTACCTGTTTAAAAAAAATTAATTACTGTTTTCTTATTGATACTAGAAGTAGAAAAGTAAGATTGAATTGAAAAAGGAACTTTTCTCTCTGAATATATGACAGAACTCCTCAATAGATTTGGTGTTCACGTTAATTTAGGGGAACCTAAATTAAACATTTTTTAAACATGACTGAATATGAAAGTTTTTTAAAATGAGAAAACCTGATACATATATGAGTTTCTTATTGATTTTCTGTCTTATGTGTAAGAAGGCTATTGAAAGATTAATTTTCTTTTAACTTGATGGATTGGTAGGTGGATTAGTAGTTGAATAAAATATAAACACATTTTTTTAAAAACAGGGAAGTATCAAGTGACATTTGTTTGAAGGTACTTGAGAACTGTTGGCATTTGACGATTTTGGGCCTTTCTGTCTAGTAATATTTCCTTAACTGTTACAGTAATTTTCTTTGGATTTTTGACACTCAGTGAGGAGGAAATAAAATCATGACTATTTGGACTGATTATAGCTTTTTGAATCTCAGTTCTTTTATCTTCTTGTAATACTGAGTATGCATTCTGGTTTTTAAGCAAATTGTTTACTTGTATCTAATACAGCGCATCTCACTTTCAAATAGTTTTCTTGCAGTAATCTTTTCTTGCAGTAATCTACAACAAAATTCTCTGTAAGCTTAAAAGGTTTGATTTTGCTATACAAGCTGTTACTTTGAAATCTGATTCCAGTGGATGATGATCAGGAATGCTGTGTAACAGCATTCTTTGTGTGACTTTTCACCAAGACTTCTTTCATGCAGCTGCTTGGGGGAAGGCCAGCTAACAATGTGGTGGTTTTATGTCATGGTCCAGACCCTCTTCCCACCCCCTGGGTTAGAGGCAGGATCTCCCAAGTCTATAAAAACATTATATGCTAGGCTTTCCCGTTGCTGTTGTTATTATTAGAGTCTCACTGTCTGGTTTACTGTTCTGATGAGTTTTCTTGGTGTTAATGTCTAAGAATGTGGATGGTATAATGTTATATGTACACACTGAGGCGTATGCATTTTGCAAGTGCTTACCTACAAATGTTCTGGCCTTTTGGAGCAGATTTTACAGCAGTGTTTATGTATTTTTTTAAATTGGTAAAGAAAAAAGATAATAAATTTAAAATAGTGCAGTAATAAAAATGCATATATTACCATAGAAAGTATTGTATATTTATGATTTACATTACGGTTAATCACGGTGTATATCTAGAAATTTTTTAAAGTGTTTTAGGTGCTTATTTACACATTTCTTCCTTTTGTTGTATGAAAGGATTTCTTGAGAGAGGTGGAAGAAATTCAGTAATTCCATAGCATGCCAGATAAAATAATTAAAGCTATTAGCTTACTCAGTAGACTAATGGACTTTCGTCTGTAGCTGTTTCATAGACCAATTATTTGTTTCACTGCACAGTGATGATTCAAAATTAATCAATTCTTTGCTCGAGGAGCAGATTTTTCTAAATGGAGTATTTTGTGAAATCCAGTAGTAGGACTTTGTAGGATGAAGCCTTTTTCTTCATAGACAAATAGTATTTATTTTACCTTTTTAGCAAATTGTCCATTCTATACCAATGATGAGGTTGACTACCAGCCACAAAACTGAGAGCTCTACTGGTTAGTGTGGCACTTTCTTTTTACCCCACTTCAAAGAGTGGATCAAACAATGTAGTATGAATAATGCTGTATTATTCATAGCAAACTCTAAATCTTTATTTAGTAGAGTAAGGAAAAGTCAGTAACTTCAGCTGACAGATTTCTTATCTGCAAGTTTTTTTGTTTTCACGAGAAAAAAAGATCAGGGTTAAAAGTATATGGAATGTCTTAATGAAGAGACACTTAACTAAAGGTTTAAAATAGTACTTAATCTTTCCCTTTGGCAAAGACTAACAGTAATGGTCTTAAGTACATGTTTGAAAGTTGAATCCAGCAGAGTTGGATAGAGCTCAGCCTTTGGGTCAGTCAGCAGATCTGATAGTTGTGGAAATGGAGGGTGCAATTTCATGTAATCTAGGACAGCTGTTGACCTCTGCTGAAAGGAGGGGACTGTGCTTTTCCCCTGGCTGGGTGTTTCTGCACTGATGGTTTTGTGTATGGTAATCATGGGACCTCAGTGTGGATTGCTTCAAGCCAGTGACTGATTTTGCTCAAAGGTAAACTACTAAGTTTCCAGCAAATTTAGTAATGAGATGAAAAAGAGATTATTTTCCTGCTACATACAAACTCATACTGCAAGGAGAGTGCAAAAATGTACAGTTGAAAGTGAAGAGTAAGGTGAGATCCTGCTTTTCAGTGATAGTCTACAGCTGGAATGCATTGAGATGTATCCTTAATTGACACCTTGAAGCAATCCTCATATGAAACTAACATTTCAATAAAGGAAATTTTTTCCACACTAGAATAATAAATACATCCTCTTGGCTTGGGAGTGAGCTGTAGTTAGAAATAAAGTAAGACTTCTTTAATTAAATGTAATGGACTCTTTAGGAACTTAAAATGCATAAACAAATTTTGCTCTGATATTGATGCATGGTTAGGGGAGGGTGATAATATCCCAGAACTCTTGTGCTACCAGGCTGGTGCTGTGGCTGGGGTTCAGAGTGGCTTCACCATTCTGGTCTCTGCAGTGTGTCAGTGCTTTGCTGTGCAGCTTCAGCACTGACCGTGGCTCGTCGAGGAGTCCCTGCTCTGTGCCTCAGTTCATAAGCAAGATGTGGGCTTCCCTTGCTGTGGATGGTAGGATGGCTTATATGTTTGTTCCTGTTATTTTATTATGAAGTCAAAGACTATAAAAGCTAAGTTTGAAAATCCTCATTGGAAGGCAGTTTAAAAGTATTGCGAGTTTATTTAGGGGGAAAGCGCTTGTGAATCAAATTTTGAGCCATTAAGCAGTAGTTGTAAAGGCAAAAATTTAGTTAGATGGGTAAACATACTATGTGTTGTTTACTGCCCTGGGTTTTCTTTGTTAATTTACTTTGGTAGAGTTTACTTCTAATTATAGAACTCTTTGTTGGCAACAGTCTTATCTTTGCTGATGGTGGAGTTGCTAGAAATTACTTTTTCCTGTCACATTGGGATAACAGATCAACTATTAATTTTCAGCTAGGGATCTGAAGTCTGAGCTTTGTTACTCTGAACATTAGTGAACAATGTATATTAAAATTATACCTGATAATTACGTAGTGCACTGAGTTAAAAGTCAGTAAGGCACCAGAAATAAAAATCTCTGTGAAAGATTGGTAACATGGATAGAATCTATGGTGGTAATTAAGCATTTTGTGAACTAGAATGAAAAGTAAAAATTTACAAAATACAATGGTGTGTCTTTCTAAGAGATAAATCAAAATAAAAATTCACTTAAGTGAAATGGTACAAGTCTCATATTGTGGTTTAAACTTTGAAGACTTCTCAGCATGCATTTCCAGTTTTCAATGTTGGAAAAAATTGATTTCATTGTTGTTATCAAAGAAGATCTTAGAGTTACTTTATATGTGGTTTTTCATGTTGTTTTAAAGTTGGTAGAATTTGTTTTCTAAGATCTTTCCAAAGGAAAATGTGTTAGTTCTATTTGTGTGATGTTTTTTAGA
Source organism: Erithacus rubecula (assembly GCF_903797595.1). Taxonomy (NCBI): domain Eukaryota; kingdom Metazoa; phylum Chordata; class Aves; order Passeriformes; family Muscicapidae; genus Erithacus; species Erithacus rubecula. Next base: position 17,816,749 of record NC_136689.1, on the reverse strand, counting down.
AAACACACTGAATTTCTTTTTTAAAAGTAAGCAGCATTTCCTAAAGTTACTGAACTAAAAGTGCAGTTGTAAATACTTTAAACTTTGTCTATCACCGATAAATAAAAATTAAAAATTATGTTTTATAATTTCTGGATGGAGACAGTAATTGTTGTAGGACATTGGGGTTTTTTGAAGCAAAAGAGGCAGTGAATCTGTCAGCCCGTTGTAGCCTGAGGGGTTTCTTCAGCAGTTTCAGAGAAAACAGTTCTAATTAGAGTGCAGAGAAACAAGCAAACTTGATAGCTAATTTGAATCCTTATGATATGTTGTTTAGGCTTTCTAGTTTAAAAACAAGAAATTAAATTCATTCAAGTAAGCAAGGAAAACAATATTGTGTGGTAAGAATAATATTATTGAGAAGGCACTGTCTCAAAGATTGAAAAATAAATAAATCTAAGGGAAAATTTAAGAGCATTTTGCAAGCTGCCAGTATCTCTATTTGCAAAAATGTGTCCTGCACTCTCTTCCAGTTGTCCTGAAAGTGAGATGAAACCAAAAGTAAATTTGATATAAGGAATTCCGTAAGAGTTTGTTAGCAATTACTGCAAGTTTCATAAGTAAAATTTTAGAAGTGAGTAATATATCTGTGACCATTTGCCTGGATTCAAACCACACATAATTAAAGTGAATGGAATCTTATCATTGATTTAAAGAGTAAATGATATGGTTTATAGTGATGAGTTTAATGAACTCATTTGGAACAAAAGTAATCTCAAAAATGGCTGAGTTCCTGGCTAAATTTGGAGAACAATTAAGAGAAAATAGGAATATCTTGCTATTATTTCTGTGCGGTGTCTGGGTGAAGAGGAGAGGTAATAAAATAATTTCAGTTGCAATAGAATCTAGGAAGAATGTTTTGAATGTTTTTGAGTGTGTAGAACAGTGCTGTTGGAGGTTTTTATTTAATGATCTAAAACATGGCTGTACAATGACTTAAACATTGGTAAAGCTTAAAAGGACAGGATTTAGTGATGTTTTTTATTCCTGGGTGAGGAGGGAAAAGGTGTATAGTTGCTGGTGAAATTCTAATTGCTCTAGAATAATGTAGTAAGTGATTTTAATAGGAAGTTTGTAGTGCAAACTTTATGACTTAGGTGGAGTAAATGGGAAAATACATATTTTAAGGTAGTCTTAAATACCACACATTCTTTTAAGTGCTTGCTTTTCATATGGACTTCTATGTACAGTTTAGATGGGTGTCTTTGGAAGGTTTCATTGTCCCTGCAGACAAAGAAGGCAGTTATCATCCAGTAGGAAACAGGAGACAAAAGCCTTCAACTTTGAACGTGGCAATAGGTCCTTTATTCTGCTGCAATTCTGAGCTCTGTGCTCTGCCTGAGTATGTCAGCAGAGGATCAGAAGGTTTTTACACTGTGTTATATAGCCAGGAACACTCTCAGTTGAACAAAACATTACAAATAAAACTGTTGGTAGGTTAGTAGCTTGTTCTCTCATCAGTGAGACTGAGGACACCTCTCACACTTTGGCTATAGGTGTCCTTAATTCCAAGCTTGTGCTTTGGAGCAATAGTGGCCATTCTCTTGATGCTTCAGAAAATGGTTCTTGTTTGCTTTTTTCTGTTTGCCTCCTGCTGTCTGGTATTTGCATGGTGAAATGGAATCTTCTTGACCTCCCTTAACTATAAAAGTTTCATGGAGGAGTCTACAGACCTTGAGTTCTCAGAAGGTAGAGATTGCACAGCACCTTTAGACAATCTTGACCACGTTTGTTATGGAAAAGTATCTTCCTTACTCTTCCTAAAGGGAATGCTCCTTGACACTTCCAGGTCAACTGGGTGTTGCTTTTTGACTATTCTGCATTTCTTCAGCAGTTAAACTTTGGAGAAAAGAATATTTAAGAAGTTGTGTACAGGGTGTCATGGATCCAAGTGGAAGCTGGTGCTGGAGTTAGGCTTCTATTTTGGTGTAGGTGTTTGAAGCAGGTAACATAAGGGTACTGCAAACACCCCTCTGGTTAAATTATTGTTGGACATTATTGTGAATTTGTATTATTGTGATTTTCCAAGAAGGCCAGATTATCTGGGGTCTGAAGGTCCCAGATGGAAACAAGTGGAAAATGTACCTTCTCCTCAAGTCCACGAGCACTTACTAATAACCCATGTTCAAAAAGTGGTTTAGCATTGTGGTTCTTCATTTGTTTCATTGTATAGATACTGGTTTTGATCTCATGAAAGTTCAAAGGCTGCTACTGGCCACAGCTGTCTTGGATGTGTACTTTCTATTTGTAAAGTAAAAAAAGTTGGTTTTTTTTTTTTTTTAATTTTTTTAATTTTTTTTTTTTTTTTTTTTTTTTTTTTTTTTTTTTTTTTTTTTTTTTTTGTTGGATAATGGTGGAGTACTGTTCAGTTAAAGTTACTCCTGAAATGGTTCCTTATAGTAAAAATTCTTTACCTACCCGAATTTCAGTTCACTTAGTATGTGATTTTTTTCCCCCTAATGCCTCTGGTATATTTTATATATTTATATAATAATATTCCATTATACAGAAGTGTAACTGGAGTACAGGCTTAATTATGTCTGAAGTAAAAGGTTTTGCCATCTGATTATGTGTAGCCAATTGAAAAAGATTTATTTTTTTCAAAATTTGTGTCACATTTTTATTGGTTTAATGACTATTAGATGAATAGTGTTTCTATTTGAGTTAATTGTTTGAGAGAAGATTTAAAGATAAATACTCATCACAACCATGTTAATATTTATTTGTCTTTAGTAAGATGATTCTGACTTAAGGCAGTTTGCAATTCTTAGAAAACCCCTTATAAACATTCTTTCCCTGAAGATATTAAAAGTAGACAAACGAACAGAAAAGACTGTGGTTTTTATTTTTTCTCGTTCTGTCTGTTAATGATGATTTTAAAACGGTCTGTTGGAAAGGTTTTAAAAGCAGCTCAAGTTGGCAGTTTATACTTTTTTTGTCCTACACTTTCATTAGTCTCATGCATTTTCTGTACAGAATAATTCTAAAGACTATTTGAGAGTAAAATTACGGAGCGGCAGAGATACTATATTTAATTGCAGTTGAAATACTAGAACAATGTGTGTGGTGTTGACTGTGGATGTTGACTATAACTGTTGTATATGTGTGCACTTTTCATTTCCTGTAGAAATTGTAACTACCAATTTAGTAAATGGAGGGGGGGACACCAGATCTATTGGCAAAAGCTGGAAAATATTTGTTCTTTAAGAAAAGTATCTGGAATTGCATATGCACTTTTTATTCTAAGTCTCAGTTCCAGAGTCTCAACAGTACTACTGTGAGCAAGCACACCTTTGTGTTCAGCTCAGTTTGAGTCAGAGTACAGTTTGGTGAAGAACTTTTAGATTCTGTAGAAGAGAGAAAATCCAAGATGAAAGGTCTGCATTGGGACGGTATATGGTGGGATTTGTGTTTAATTTTTTTTTTTAATTATTATTCTTTATTCTTGTTGTTGTTTTTTTTATTATAGCATGCATTTGCACAATGATTATTTACTTGATTTGCCTAATCTAATAATCTACTAGATTATCCAATTATGTAAATCTGACATTTTATGTCCTTAATGTTTGCATACAAGTAAGCTTGGGTAGGAGGAAAGCAGAATTATTTTTAAAGTATACTGAGAATCTTGTGACAAGAGTTTTTCTCTTGGGGAAGAACAGAATTTGCATCAAGTGATTAGCTGCACCAAATTCACTTTTAGATGAGGTGATAATACTTTGAATAATTCAATTATTAATATCAGTATAGCAATATGTTGAGTTAGCTATGTAGCAGCTTCTGCTAAATTTACAGTTATGGCATATGATCCTTCACTGAAACAAACCAACAGCTCTCAGAATCTCTGTGTTGAAAAAAGGCTTCAAATTAGTAGGTTTGCCTCTGACTTCGTGCTTTCCTCCATCTCCATCCAACCAAATGTCAGATAATTAAGAATGTTGACTTTTTCAAAATGTTGTTAAAAAAAACCACTGTGGTAAGTAATGAATCATTTATTGATGATCTCAAGTTAATGAAATAGAATAGGACTAGATATAAGTATTTATATCTGGATATAAAGATTCCTATGAGAAAATGAGTTGGCCACAACTTTCTAAATAGAAAAGCAAGAGATTTCATAGAGGGGATGTGAGACTGTGTGTATGTATTGCAATTTCTTTCTCCAGAAAGAAACAGGAGTCTATTCAAATCAGAATGACATTTTAAAAATAAAAATTACAGACTGAAGTCTTCTATGATGCTGTGCTTTAAAAATGCCAGTTTGGTCAGATGCTGCTTCCTTTTTGCAGGACTTTGTGTAGTTTTTATGCAATCACTGTGTTGATCCAAGAAATAAAAAAATAATAATTTTTCTGTTTATGTGTCACTGTTTGTATAAATCATTAGTCTTTGAATTTCATGGAGTATTACTCACATAAATTCTCCCTGACTACATAAAAACAGTGTATTACTGGTCATCTAAACTTTGGATAACAAAAATGAAATGCTAACATGACTTAAGTGTAGTTTATGTCATTAACATTCTAAACAGTTAAAATAGACTGTGGAAAAAAAAAGTGTTGTAAAAGGTTCTTTGTACTACAATTGTACTACACTGAAATGTCCTTTAAGCTTCTAGAAAACATTAAATACAATTATAACTTTTTGTAGGTTGGGCTCATGTGGTTTGTGCTCTGTACATTCCCGAGGTGCAGTTTGCAAATGTTTCTACAATGGAGCCTATCGTGTTGCAGTCTGTTCCTCATGATCGTTATAATAAGGTATAATTATATGTCTTTTTATATCTAATGTATTTATTTTAAAACTTGTGAGCTTTAATAATATAAAACTACACTTCTTAGAATGCACTTTGTATAAAATTCCTAAATGTGTGCAGTAATGCTGTAAGTTTTTTGCAATGTCTTTGTGGTAAATTGAAGAATTAAGAAAACTGTATTATTAAATAAAGCTGTAAGGTTATCTGCCATGTCTTACTAGTCTTCTACAGATTAGAAACTGTTTTGTTAATTAAAAATACTGTGATTTTTGAATAACAGTTTATTTTGAAAGGAATCTGAAATATTTTCCATAGGTTAAAATACTGTTGCAGCTTATATGAGATGTTATTATTAATTACCACAAAGTCCTAGTGTTTTAAGTGTTGATATTAATGTAAACATGTTTATAAGCATTTATTTTAGGACAGAAAGCTATGCTAATATATTAAGGCAAGTGCTTGCAGACTTTTGCCTTTGTAAACAACATTCTCTTAAGTGGGATTATTTGCTTATGGGAGAACTGCTTCTAAATAATTGTCAGTGAGATTGAATGTTTTATAAAGTGTGGTGAGACTTTAAAGGAAAAAAAAAAAACCTAAAGGCAGAGCAATAAACCAGTAGCTTGTTAGTGTTCTTTATTGATAGTTACATTTTTCTTATTTCACTTGTGTTACTTTCTCCTCGCTTAACTACAAAGGTCTTTGTATGTTCCTTCCTGCAGATGCAAACTGTCTGAATTTCTGATGAAATGTGTTACATATTTTTCTCATCTGGTTCTTTTAATCTCTAGTTTCTTTTTTTACTATATTTTATGGTAGTTTGTGAACATTGGAGTAAAGTAGGAATAGACTGTATTATAAAAAAGAGAAAGAAGAAGAAGGCATGTATCATGTGTTGTGTTCTTTCTACAGGGAGACCAATCCCTGTTTATGTTGCCTCTGTGACTTCTCACACCCTCCACATCCCTTTCCAAGTTTCCCTCTTTGATTTATGGGCTGCCCCTCCATTTTTCTAGCCCTCTTCCTTTTTGCTTTCTTTGGTCTTTTCTGTTTCATTTTCTCCAGTTGCTGTCAATATGCTTTGTCTGTCTTATATACCAGTGAGCTGAAAAACCAGGAATCAAAGTCTAGGTTTTTCTCAAGCTTTCTCATTATTACCTGAGCATATTTATTCCCATCTTACTATTTGCTTCCCTCTGCATTGGCAAGAACATGCAACAGTGAGATTCAGTACAGAACTGATGAAATGTTTCTGCTTGGAAACAAAGCATTAAAGATGTGCTATAACAAATGAATTTATTTTCTCTCTCTCCCCAACTCTGAGGAGACAGAGTATGTAGTCAGTCATAATTTATTTTTCTAAATTGGTAGCTGTTGTCCCTTAATGTACTTCAAAAATTTCATGGGACACTTTAGATTTTGTTTTATCTTGCACCATTTCCATTGATGATAATTGGATATTGGATGAGTAAATCCTTGTAACTTTAAAAAATGTACTCTGCATCTTTTATTATTGCTTGTTGACAAAATCCATTGTTCGTCTTTAGTGTTTAATTCCTTTTCATCATAACTAAAGTTACTTCTTTCTCATAGAGTTTTTGTTCTAGATGTATGACAGTACAGTTGTGTTTTGCTGCTAAAATCCCAGTTTCTTTTTTTTTTTGGTCTGTATTTACTGTGATTTTTTTTTCTCACTAGATAGTTACTAGCACCATACAGTTAATGTAGAGAGAGTTCCTGGTGTTGTCTAGCTCTTAGTTCTCTGTGCTCTGGGCAGGTGTTCTTATTGAGACCTATTTTCCATGCTAGCAGTCAGCCTAAAACTGCTTTCATCAGGCCACTAGTTTATTGAAGTACAATGAGACCGGTGTCAGAAATGTCAAAGTTTGGGGTCACACTCCTAGCTTGCAAATCATTATTATTTTTGTTCTTTCTTTTTTACAGAACTGAGATTTCCCTATTGTTATTTGGTCTTTTTGGGTCAGGGAGATAGCAGCTGTGGATTTTAGGAGAATCCAAGAAATGGCAGTACTGCTGCAGCAAACCTTTGAGAAGTATTGGCTGACAGGGTTGATAGGTTGATAGCTGGTGCTGGATTTAGCACTGCTGTGGTTGAACTGCCACGGGTTCCCTAGTAGGCTATTTTTGAGCAATATCCCCCAAAACCAATAAAAATATTAGTTCTCTTTTCATGTAGCCTGCAATAATTTCACCTTCTACTCCTATTGCTATTCAAGATAATTTGTGGTTATTTAAATGATACATTTTTTTAGATCGGATATTTTGTAAAGCATTTCACTCTGACTATTAATTTGCCTAAAAATGGGAAATAGAAGCTGTTTCTTTGAGAAGTAGATATGACAAACAGTTATTGAAGCATTTGTTGCAGATTTAGAACAAATGCAAACATGTAATTAGAAAAAACTGACTGGAGTTGTTTTTTCTTTTTTTTTTTTAGAGAGGTTTAGTTATAATTTAATTGTTTGTCTGCTCAAGTTGGAATAGGAGATTTTAAGTAAGATATTTTTTCCTGTGAAGTTCTAAATAATTCTCTGTGCATGGCTGGATACATATAGAACACTAGCATATGGAATTGGGTGAAAATAGAGCCCAAGAAAATTACCATAAGGGAGAAATTATACTGTAATCTTTAAATATTGTAGAAGTTTTGCCAGGATGTAGTACTTAATTTAATGTTTGGATTTTTTTCCCTATGCACTTGCTTCTTTACTGAACACTGCAAAATACATAATATTATCAAATACAGTAATCTTAAATGTAAGGAGAAATGCTGTATTTGCCAAAGCATGGGGCTTGTCCATATAGAGACATTTGGCTGCTATTTCCCTGAAGTTTGCCTGCTTCTGGGATAAAACCCATCACCTTACACACCCACTGAATGGTTTGATTAATGAGTGAGCTGTCAGGAAAGCTCTTCTTATACAGTTGCTTCCAAAAAAGAAATTGACTATTTGTTGCTCTTTTTTCTTTCAGGTTTGTTTGAAACTATTTAATAATTGTATATAACTACTGCTTTTAGGAATCTCTTTTAAGAACTGATTAAAAGATGCGTTTGAAGTTTCTTGATTTGCCTAGTGTTGAATGCAGCCAGCAAATTCTCTTCCAGTACTTGCTGCATCAATGAGAAATTTTTGTATATTTCCTAGGTTTGATTTTCTGTTCAGGGAATGCCACTGGGTAGCTGATATGAGTAAAATAAACTATTTCTGAAATTACTTTTTGCCTTATAATTTTTTTTGCCTTACTTTCCCTTCTGTCTTTGCTTTTACAAAGAAAGTTACACTTTGAATCTTTGAAGGGAGAATACTGACAGTAACATAAAGACAGCTGTGCAAATTATATATTTTGCCTTTAAAGGAAGTAAGGTATATGTGTTTTTGAGTAACATTTCCTTGCTGAGTCAAAAGCTTTTGCTTCTTTTCCAGTGAATTTGGGAGTGTACTCTCTTGTCTTAAGAGCTTTGAAGGAGTACAGCTGTAGGTGGTGGGACACAGTTTTAAACTTCCACATTTCAGAGAGTTCAGAGGTGTAGCATTTGTATGGATTTGCAAATACGTGCAACTATTCTTTTGTGAAAGAGGTTCTTGAGCTTCTGGAATTGTTTGTGTGTCTGAGAGAATGTGCAAATATGAGAAGCTCAGCTGTAGAGAGCTTACTGTCAGAATGGGAGGGTGAACTTCTTTGTCCCCATTTCATATGGAATACTAGGAAACTGGTTTAATGCTTATCATCACTATTGAAGGAGAGTTCTTTGAGCTTCTTAAAATGAGTAGTCAGTCCACCATGTTGTGTTTAAACTTGTTCATAATGTAGTTTGTAGTAATTTTCCAGTCATTTTACTATAAATTGCTTGAAGAGGTCCCAAAACAGAGACCCTACACGTAACGTAAATACTGAAAAATGGAGTCTGTCTCTAGTAAGTGGAGTGCTTGTATTGCTTTTCTTTTTGAGCTTCAGTGAGGAAAAAACTTACAGAACTTGAAGCAAAACTCTGAAAAAACCAGAAAGTAACTGGAGGTTGGGTTTTATGGGGTTTGTTGAACTCTCTGTTTATAGAGTATCTTACTTTGAAGTTACTTACACTTAATATAGTGACTCAGATGTTGATAAATCATGACCTTGTTCATTCCTAAAATCTAAGTGTGTCAGGTCATGGTATGGAAAGGTAAAAAGCAGCCAGTCTCAGACCTTGTCAAACAGCTGAATTATCAGTGTTCATCACCTTGATGTACAAAAGAAGCAAGGCAAAGAATTAAGTTGGATTATCCCCTTTCTGATCTTTTAAATGTTAGGTTATAGGGTGTGATTTTAGGATCTAGTAGCTTTTTAAAGTAGTGTGGAAACTGTACAAGAATAACTCTCTCTCAAGGCTTGCACATTAACAAAAATGTTTTAGTTAGCTGACACCTCCTGTTTGATGTTGTTCCTAAAACCTCTGTAACAGGCTGTTCTGATCTCAGAATTTCACTCATTTTCCTGTCTAAGTAACGTTGGTTTTCCATTCTGTTGTTTTTTTTTTTTTTTAAATTTCAGTGGTCTTTTGGTCCATGTTTTTCCACAGTGTTTTCTACTACTCATAGTTGATGTTACTTTTATTTATTATTCTACTCATTCTCTGCCTCACTAAAAGGAGGTTGTGAAGAAAATTAAGTCAAAATAGAGACAAATTTATTTTTTGGCATTAAGAAGTTCCTCTTGTCTCATTAAGGATCTTATTAATGGGATTTCCACAGAGGTAGGAGTGTCCTTAATGTTTGATACTCAGTGAGGTTCTCTCATATAAAACCACTTAAACCACTCAGAGCTGGATAATACTTTTATTAATAATCTCTTCTCAAGTTGTTAAGTTTTACACATGAATGTGGTATGATACAGAATCTCTCTAAATGCTGTTTCAGTAGTAAGAACAGGAAAAAGAGAAGAGATTTAGTTTTGCCTGATGTTTCTCCCTGGAGTACTAGCAAGAGTTTGTAGTGACCACTAGTATAGTAGTGAGCTTCCATACAGTATGTATCCATATTTATCCATGTGTTAAAAAAAGAAAAAGTGTTGAATAATGAGGAAGAATTTGAATGTTTTGTCTTAATTTCTTCTGTTTTACTAAGTATGTTTTTGAAAAGATTAAAAATTGCCATGGCATCCCAGAAATAGAAATAAATTGATGGAAATAATATAAAAAGATTTCCAGGTACTGATAGGTTATTTTCATTTTAGCTTGTTTTGGAGGTTGAAATGGGTTTGGTATACTCATGTAAGCTTTTTTACGGAAGGTTCTTGATAGATTAATTTACAAAATATTCATGGGGTTGTCCAAGTCATGCTGAAGTAGTCATCCAAACAAAGCAGAGTACTATTAAACACTAATTTAATTAAAGGTGGCTGAACATCATATGAATATTGAAACATGCTATGATACTTCTGAAAATTCTTTGTACCAAATGTATAAATAAGATTCCAAGTTTGCAGTTTTTGTTTGTAATTATGTAGCTGTAGATATAAACTATATGGCACATTGTACCATTAGGCACTCATCTGATGTTTCTGAATGCCATGAATACAGGTTATGTTAAATGAATATGAAAATGATTGAGACTTAAAAGGACATAAACACAAACTTGAAAGCAAGGACAGTTGGGAAGCCTAATGCTGTTAACCCTTGACTGTTTAAACCTTTGGCTGGTTGACAATAGTATGAAATACAAGCAAATTAGTATTTGTACTGCCTTAACATTGCTGAAGTGTTACACAAATCCCAAGAAACTACCAAGTGATCTCCTTTTGCAAACAAGCATGATTAGACTTTCATGAAGAAGTTCTTACACTGGCTTCACTGCAAAATGCAATAGTTCTCAACCTAGAATCTCTTTAACGCAGAACTTATTGGTATGCTTATCAAATTAAGTGTTTTCTCTTTAATAGACATGCTATATATGTGATGAACAAGGCAGAGAAAGTAAAGCAGCCACTGGTGCTTGTATGACATGTAATAAACATGGATGTCGACAAGCTTTTCACGTAACATGGTAAGTATATTTTATTATTTAATATCTCTGATGTTCCAGAAAGAATCAGTACATAGAGTGTAATGAATAAACTCCTTATTTAGTACGTCTTTGAGTAAAGAAGTACAATAAAGTGGTTTGTTTTTATAATAGTGTTTACTAACAATGTGGCAGTGGCAGCATAGATTGTGCTATGAGCTGCAAAAACTGTCTGATAGTACTCCCTTGGGTGGTATTAAATGATGTGTGCTCTTGTGAATAAGTTTGTTTTTTTTTCCTTGGTCTTAGGTTATTTTTCTTAGAGGATGTTTAATGGGATATGAGAGTGTGAAGACACTGTTAGCATTGCCTGCTAACATATTTTGATTTTTACTTTTGGTAAATCAGTGGGAAAATTACTGAGCTGTACTTAAAAATGCACACTCATCCATTCTGGTATGGATTTCCAAACATTTGGGAGTAGCTCACTTCACTGGTTTTATCTAAATGGTACAAATCATCCTGAAATATTCAGATTTCATGTGTTACTGCTGAAGAAAAAAAGCTGTGTTCTCCATCACCTGATTCATTCCACTTCAAGATACTTAGTTTTACTTTATGAACATCTAAAAGAGGCTGGATAATTAGATTAAACCACATGTCAGGAGGTAAAAGGAGGCAAAAAGAGTTCCACTCCAAAATTTGCAGGCATTATTTGTTTTTCCAGTTTCAGCTGGAGTTACTTTACCATAGCAGACAGATTTATATAGGCTAGCTAGCTACATAATTATGGATTTACCTGTCTGTTTTATGACTGCCCCAGTATGCTGCTTCATGACCAGTTTAGTCAGGGAAATGGTATGTACACATCAACTTAAATCACTTAAATGTATTTTCTTCAGTGTTTCCAACTGATAATTTGTATGTCTTGTGGAGATCTTGAATGGTTTAATTCCATTGTTTTGGTGCTGATAATCTTGACAACTCCTCATTTATTTTTTTTCTTTTAATTGCTTGATTACTTCACAGGTTTTGTTCTTTCACAAGCATCTAATTCTTCATTGGATGTGATCAATGTCAAGGCTTTTTTTTTATGGTGCAAATGGATTGTGTTCCTCAAACCGTGCATACCGTGTAAAGGGATTATTTACAGATGTGAAAAAATGTATACATCCAAGGGCTTGTATGAAAAAGTCTATTTCCTTTCAACCACTTGGATACATACAAGAGTCCTTTTCATCTTTTTATTTTATTCCAAAACTCTGGTTTCAGTGGATACTGTAAAGAGCATGAGGCTTAAGTTCAAAAACGTGGTCTGTACTATGAAATGATATCTAGCTGGAGAGTAGTATGACTGGATATCATTAGAGGCTTCTGTAATATTTTTTAAAAATGGAAGAAAAATGTGAAGACTACTAGAAATCCAGGGCAAGGTGTATCAAATTGGGATTATCAATACTATTGTCTAATGAAAAATGAGCTTGAGTGCTTGGTAAGAAAATCTATAAACAATAGATCTTTGCTTAAAAATGTCCTCTTAATTATTTTTTCTAGTTGGTATCAGCTGTAGATGTGCATGTATTTAGTATTTCTGGGTTTTCCAAGAACATATTTTTAAAAATGTGCAAAAATGAACCACATTATATAGTCCTTTTTCGTTTAAATACTCCCGTGTATTATTTTGACTGTAACATTGCATTATTATGGTGGCATGGTTTGAAAGACAAATGTCTGGCAAGGAAGGTGGGAGCCTCCCTTAGAATGGAGAGTATGACTCCCTCCCTCCGAATTATTTTAACTTTGGAATTAAGGATCTTTCAGGCAAAGATGTGTGAAAAGGAATAACAATTCCTTACTATATGTATGCGTATAAAAAGGCAAACAAACAACAACAATGGCAGCACAACAAACAAAAAGAGAAAAACCAACTGCAAACTCCAGCGAACAGCCTCTTCTCACTCTTTAAGCCCTTTTCCCTTGGTGCAGTTCCGGGCACAGCCGCCAGGGGCGCTGCTGGCTCCCGGCCGGCAGGGCGGGTGCGGTGATTCCCCCGCGGCTGCAGGGGGCGCTGTGTGTGGCGCGGGCTCGAGGGCCGGGAGGGGATGGGTGGGAGAAAGGCTTTGCTCCACAAACCCCCTGGGGCAAGACCTTAGAAAGGCTTTGCTTCACAAACCCCCTGGGGCAGGACCTTAGAAAGGCTTTGCTTCACAAATTCCCTGGGGCAGTCAGTGCTGGTGCCCCGGCAGGGCCCTCGGGCGCAGGCAGCTGGAGCGGCAGGGACGAGCACAATCCCGGAGCGGTAGATGAAATGTGTCAGGGGCTCCTCAGTTGTAGCTGGAACCGCGGGGATGTCCCGGCAAAAAACGAGGAATAATGGCACAGAAAACAGGCGGGCGGGCGGTCGGGCAGTTGCAGCCCACCTCCCGCACAGGGCAGAGAGACTCCCTTGGGGCGGGATGGGGCTCGGGGATCCTGGGGATTCCCTGTTTGGGGTTAATAGGAGTGCAGAGGCCGCTCTTTGCAGCAGAAAGGCAGCAGGAGACTGAAGCCCGCAGTGGTGATGAATCCCCCCACAGCAGCCCAGCCTCTCTCCCCTCCCAGTGCCCAGACCTAGCAGCTGCCCTTTCTTACAGCCCTGTTCTCTGGTATCTCTGCCCCTCCCAGAGAAACCCTCAGATACGAGAAGTGCAGCCAGGTGTTCTCCTCCCCTGAGTTTGGCAACTTCTTTTGTCTCCCTTAAGTACCCAGTAGTTGTTATCTCCTAGCAACAGATGGGAGAAAATTCCCTAAGAGAACGAAACAAAAGGAAGAATCCTAAACCCGAACATATGGGACTGAAAATTATATAGAAAATGTAACAATATTTGGTTTGTCAATATCTAAGTTGGTTTTGATAAAGAAAATATATCAACATTACAAATGGTGAAAAAGAAAATTGTTTTGAAAAAAATTGTAGTAGGATAAGGTAATAATCCAGTCAATGCAAACTGTAAGTGTTGATATTTTTAAAAGAAATTAGCCTGCCATAGAATTTTAAATTAGCAAATACTAGTTCGATTTACTATGTAATTTAAGTGAGATTAAAAAAAAAACCCAGTAATTTTCATTACAAATCAGTGAAGCATATATGTAAATTCTGAAAAAACTCTTACTTGGACCAGTAGTATGGTTTTGTTAAAAGCTATTATTTCCCTTTTTTTTTTTTTTTTTTTTTTTTTTTGCTTGAATTTGAGCAAAGAGTCATTGTAGACTGCTTTATTTATTTATTTGTGCAAGTAGCTGCATAGTAAATGTAGATTTGCAAGCTGTAAGCTTGTGTAAATGGCTTAAAGATTCTGAAAAAAGACAACAGGCCAGAGCAAGAATTATGCATGTTTTTCCTTGGTCTACAAAGGTTGGTTATGTGCTCACATGCCACTGGAAGTTATTTGCGTGAAAATCTCTTATTAATTGCGGATATAAGCATCTATGTGTTATCAGGTGTGATATTGTGGTACAAACTGGTATAAAATTGTTTTCCTTGAAAGTTGTTTGGTTTATTTTTAGTGCACAGTTTGCAGGACTTCTTTGTGAAGAGGAAGGCAATGGTGCAGATAACGTCCAATACTGTGGCTACTGTAAATACCATTTTAATAAACTGGTATGTATTCATTAAATTCTATAAATAAATGTTACTGACTTTTTTTTTTAATTCTGAATTGCCATTTTCACTAGAAATAATATTTTCATGTAGTTCAAAAAGTAGATTGTATTTCATTAAAACAAATGTTTTAATCACAGTTACAGAAGTACTAGCTGGAAATGTTTTTATAAGTGGTTACTTTATAGATGTGTGGGTTTTTCCCCTCTGCCAGAAATAGCATTCACATTTAGAGGGCTTTTTTTTCATTGAGTTACTGAAATGTTTTCTTTTGCTATTTGTTTAAGTGCCTTCAGTTCATTTTGGAATAAACTAGAAAATATTACTTGTAGAGAATAAAGAAGAAGCACTCCATTTCTTTCTGCTTCTGTTACTCTTCTGCCCAACCTCTTTTGTTCTATCTCTCACTGTGTAGCCACTGAATATTCCCGCCTTACAAGTTCTCTGAAACACAACCTTAAGGAAGTGACTTGAGGCTTGATTTTTAAAAAGCAAACAAGTAATGAAAAACATTGAATTTTCTCAGTTAATGCAGTAGGTTTTGGATCAGAACTCTAGTCTTTCCTTTCACTTCTTACCAGTTTGACAGTTCCAGGTATCTGTTTCTGTGTACATGTTGTGAGTGTGTGGACTTCTAGGGCCTGCTGATGTTTAAAAAATGTTGTTTATTATTACTAAAATATAAAGCCTTATGTTCAGATACTGTTGTAAGTATAGTTTAACTTGCAGATTGCTTATTTTCACTGCCAAAAAATTTGAATACTTGGTGTGACTTAGGGTGCAGTGAAGTAAAAACACAGGACCAGTCAACCGTTTTAATTTCTAGAAGATAAGGTTGATGAGTTTAGTTTAGTGCTTTTGTGAATACTGATGAAGTTGCTTCATAATGAAGATAAGTCAGAGCTTTTCTAGGCTCTTACTAAGCTGAGATTTTTTTTAAACTGTTTGAGCTAAGTATATGCAAAAAGAGCGAAAATGGTCTCTTATTTAGTGATGAAGGCAAACCCTTATGCTGTTATGCCTTTGATTTGAATGTTGCAGTGCTGATATGATTGAGAGCAGGTGTGTTTATTTAAAAACGAAGTTCAGTGATAAAGTCATAACTCTTTATTATACATGTAATTAGTTAGTTCCCATATGAAGCTATAGTGGTAAGAACAGTAAAAATTGTTTTAAATGTTTCAGTTTTTTCTTTAGGATTTTTGTTACTGTTAATGCCTGGTAAATACAGGTGCTTAGTATTTACCACTGAATGTGATGAGTGTTCCACATCTACTATTCCACTGAAAGCTGGTTGACAAAAGAGTGGCCTGAAGTCTTTAAATGCTTCCTCAGTTACTAGAAAACCAACATTTAGAACAACTGGCCCAGCATAAAGTATTTGCAGTTCTGAACTAGGCTCTCGAACATTACAGAAATACAGGCAATTACATCTGCCACTTATAATCACAGAAATGACTGTAGCATTCTGTGTCCTGGATTTTAATCAGTTTTAATGAAAATATACCAGACAGATCTCTTGAATAATAAATGAGTCATGAAGTCACCTTACAATGCATTTCAGGCATGTGTCAGGGCATCATTGTGGCTTCACGTGATACTCATTTGAGCAGCATCTTTTTTGTTTTATGTTATGTAAACTTGAAAATGTGTCTAGCAGCTTTTAATCTTTAAAAAGTGACGTATTTCATTTCTCTTTGGAAAGCATATCTTGCAAATTTGTGGGAGGTGTAGAAGTTGATACAGGGATAGGCTTTTTTCCTGGCGTACATTCAGTAGTCTTGTGAATTTTGGTGTCAGTAATTAGTCAGCTTTCAGTAACAGAAGCACTGAAGTTTTTTTCCTCAAGCAGTAGGCATCTTGTCAGTGGAAATGCTTTATACTTTTTATTTATTCAAATGGTTCCTTTTCTCTGTCCATAAATATATTTTCTCTTTTTAGAAAAAGAGCAAACGGGGATCTAATAGGTCATATGATCAAAGTTTAAGTGATTCTTCCTCTCACTCTCAGGATAAACATCATGAGAAGGAGAAAAAAGTAAGTGGATTTGTCGTTGCTAATTGTGTGGCACATCTGCTTAAAAGTAGCACTTTCTGGTAAATTTAATTTTTGCTGAAAGGTGTGAAGAAAATCTTGTTCTTAAGCACTGAATAATAAATAACACGTGATAAATCATAGTTTCTGGCATCCAGTGAGGAAACCTCTTCAGGTGCATATGTATATGCTCTTTCCTGTTTCTGTTTGTATTCAGTTTTGAGATACTGACGCATATCCATTGGGAAGGTTGTTCCATGAAACTTCCTTTGCCTTAGTTTTCTGTTAGAGCTTTTCTTGTGTAGCCTTTGTGACTGCATGGGGAAGAAAACCAGCAGTAGATGTTTCAGCAAATGTGTGGCTAAAGACGTGTCTAATTCCTTATGTTTCAACCAGTTGTATCTTTCCTGTTGTACCTTTCTCTCATCAAAGAACTGACATCCCTTCTTGACACATTTTACTGGTACCAGTGGTCATGCCCACTGTGCTGGTAGAATACCTTGTTACCCACCTGGGAAATCTTGCTATGAGGGTACAAAGAACATAACTGCCGATTTCTAATGTGGGTATATTCTTTTAATGATTTGACTTTGCTTATTATTAAAAAAATAATTTCAAATCTGTGGTGATTACTGTTTTAGGTTTTTATTACTGCTGCATTAACAGTTGCCTGTAGATTTGTCATCTAAATTCAACAGAGGGTGATCACAGGCACAATAATGCAAATACACTTTGGCACTTTTTTTAGCCTCTAAAGATACATGCAAAACTGCTTACTAGCACACATTCTGTACAAATAGCTTAATAGGTTTTTGTGTGGATGTGGGTAAACTTAGTTTTACATTATTAAATATCATTCCATGAAAATCAGAATCAAAGAATCTTTTGACCAAGTATGTATTATAAAGGAGCTGTATTTATAGAAACAGGAAATTGAATAGCAAATGTCAGTCTTTAGACTCTTAGTCTCCTTAATATTTGATTTGGATTTTAAGATCCCTTCCATTTTGGATGAATATTGATTGCCAGTTGTTCTTAGGTAATATAAAAAGCCTAATCTTTAGACTTGTTTAATGGTGTAGGTGAATCATTCCATCTTTATCTGGTGATGCCGAAAAGAGTGTGAGCTGTGATGCTGTTGTACCTCTAAATCTGAATTTAGCCTAAAATTATTAAATTATTGATTTTGGTAGACTTTTTTCTTTAGTAGCATGTTGGTAGAAAAAAAAACCAGTTTTGAATTCCAAACTACAGATTTAGCTGCACAGTAAACCTTACTAATATTTGCCGTATTTTTTCTCAGTTTTTCACTACTATCATAGTTCAGGTCATGTTTTATCAAAGTACATGCATGGATTTTTACTCACATTGACAAAACTTGTAAGTTGATGGGTTTGTGGTTTTTCGTTTTATTTTGGGTTTTATTTTTTGTTTTTCTTAATTTGACTGAAGATACTATGCTTCCAAGGTCATACTTCTGAAATCTACAGGCTACACTTGGAGGGACTTTGATTGTGTTCAGTCAATAGTGTCAGCTGTTTTTCCAGCTTATGCTGTATATTTGATTTACTGTATGAAGTATCTTGGAGGAATAGAGCAGTTCTTTAGGGTGATTTTCCTTATTTCCTCTTTTGTAAATCCCTTGAGAATCTGGATTTCTGTTGGATTACCATAAATATTTGTATCTTTCTTCATAGATACAGTAATGTTTGTGTGTGTGTGGCACCCACATCTCCTTCAAGACAACTGTAGTTTCTGTTTTATCTTTCATCTTTGTTCTTTGGAAATTTGGATAATGTGATCTGTAAGGCATCATTAAATCTTTCTGTTTTGCCAAGCAGTAGCTGTATGAGTTGTGGTTTGGAATCGCTTTTCTTGCTAAGACCTCAAAAGCTATCCATTTGTGCATGTGAAATATTACACTGCAGTAAGGAGGTTGGTCTGAAATTGTTAATATAGGTAACTGTCATTTTTTAAAATACACTCAGCTGAAAGCCTATGTTTCCCTGCCATAGTATGTTTTTAGTCTCCTCTGGCTGCTCTGCTGACAAAATCAGTAACAAATATATAAGGGTATAATAATAATTAAAAAGGCAAGTCCTGAACAAATCTAACCAAACCTTTGGTGTGATTTAATTTTCATGATGATGTTGAAGCTACAGAATAAATAGCTTCATTATACCCTGATTACTGCTGCCTAAGCATTGTTAGTTTCTGTGGCAGAGATGCTATTTGGAAATGATTAGTGATGAGGCTATGTCCCTTATAAAGAGGATTGGTAGTACGTTGCTTGACATTCCATTATAATATCCCTTTCTTTCAGGGCCCAGGTGTTTACTCAGACTTTCTTGGGAAAACTTAGGCCACCATGAGGCTGTGGAAGAATGCCTTGCTTTAATGTTACTTGCAGTCTTATATTTGGAAGTACTAAAGAAGTAATTAAACATATGTGGAATCGACCTTTGTATAGTAGAAGTCTTTTTTTGCTACTGACATGAAAATTAGGCGCTACTTGCTTTTTATGTTTATAACTTCTGAAAAATGTGAATATATTATATTATATATAGCAGCTGAATTACACAGGTGCCTTTTTTATTAGAAGTGCTTTGGTCTGAGCTGAGCAGGAAGGGAAAATTTAAAACTCTGCTGTAGTGACTCATATAATGTAAATTAAACAAAAGTGGGCTCGTGACTGAAGACTGCAGATGTCTAAGAAGTTGTGATTGAAGAGGCAAAAAGAATAAAATAGTGACAAGGAGCCTCTTGCCACTATCACAGAAGTTGGAGAGCTTCAGAGGAGAACCTAAAATGCAGGACCCACTATAAGTCTCCTAAACACTGAGCTACTGATGTATTGTGGGCATCTTTTTGCTGCTTGCCTTGTTCTTAGAGAAGCATTACAGCTTTTCTGATTTTGTGGCTAGAAACTTGAACAGCTAAGAAGAGGTTGTGGCAGTGTGTCACCCTCCTCAGGTTCCACTGTAGCTGGGAGTTGGGTTGTGGGGCCCATGGGAAGGGAAGATTTAAAGCATGCCTATGCACTGGAAGTTTCTGTAGGCTGTGTGTTGGTTTGGAACTACCCAGACTTTGTCAATATGTTGTGAAAGAACCTGTGCTTATGTGTCAGGGCCATGAATTTCATTTGGGAAAAAGGTGCTTTATGCTTTTTAATGAATTTAATGCACTGTGTAAGCTGTTACAAGGTATGTTGTAAACACTCAGATCAGGAGTTCCTGGGGTGTTTCCTCACTGTCTGAGCAACTGAATGTGAAAAGGTTAAAATGGACCTATTAGACATCACAAAAGATTCTAAATAGGTAAAAATCAGATCAGATTGCAAGTTTTTGGGTTATCATTCAGTTGTATAAGCAGTGGTTTCTTTTTTGTCTTAGAAAACAACAACAAAAAAACCTGTTTTAGTCCCAAGGAGTAACTTTATAATGTTGTCTAGAGTGTTTTAAAGATGATTCTAATGGAGTCATTCCTCTATGAATTGCCTCATTTCATAAACTAAGTGATGCTACTTGAATGTTGGGGGTTTTATCTAACTTTTTAGGGAAAAAAAGCTCCAGACCCATCTCAGTACTACAGTTTTCCATTGCATTTTTATTAAATTTATAAGTTTTGTTAATCAGTTTAATGTATTTGACTGTTTTGTCCTTTGAGCTGCTGAAAATGTGAGATGCTTGAGATGTCTGAAGCAAAATTGTAAGAATACTAGAGATAACTAGAAGAAAAGTGATTTGCAACCACTTTGAAATAACTTCAATTTTAGTAATTGAAGTAATGCTAGATAAATATTATTCGAATAAGAACTGTGTGATATAGATGCTAATGGTGATGCCTACCTGTGTTAGCTTACTCCAAATTCTATCCAGTCCGAGGGAAAGAAGCATGCCTCTAAAACACCTCTAAAAGCAGGTCTATAAATATGAACCACATGTATCTCAGTGTATAGATACACTAATACCTGTCCAAGATGCAGAACCCAGTTCCTGCTTCCTAAAACTGAGTTTTTGTGTGGGTTCCATGAGTTCAAAAAGGGGAATGTCTTCGATCCTTCAGTCTTTACTGTTGTTGCCAATGAATAGCATTTTTCTGTCTGGGCATCTGTTCTGTACTGACTTGTAGAAGTGTAGATTTTTCTTTTTTAATACGTCTCTTAATGTCATTCTGTTGAAAGTATAGCTGTTTGGGAAAACTGACAGCATGAGGCTGTGTAAACAAAATTTCATTAGAAAGCTACTCAATTTGAGTATATTTAGTAATAGGTATTTTTATCTGTAAGATTAAGAGGAAAGGTGACAATTTTGTTTGACTTGTTCCTTGCTAAAATTCTCTGTTAACTTACGTTGTTTTCTGTGTATACTGCTGTCATCCTGATAATCAGCTGCATCAAATTTACTGGAGCTGGCACTAGCGTGGTAATCTATTGTGGGGGTAGAGAAAAAATACGTAAGAATATAAGCTGATTTTAATTTATATTTTAATTTAGTAAAAGTAGGAACTTTTTGTCTCAATTCTTAAGATTATGGAATTATTGATTTGACTATCTCATTTTTTAACCTTATAGTAGCACATCATTACCAAAAAGAGTTTTACTGTACATTAGCACAGCAAACACCTCAATAGTATTAAGCTTTTGTCAGCTGGGATTAGTTAATTATTATAAAATCAAAATTACAAACATGCCACCTCAGGTATACCTAAAAACTACTCTGCAAATGTGGAATTTTGTAAGGCTGCCTAAGTTGTAACTGTCTTTTTCCATCTCAAAGTACACATTTTAGTCTCTGACTTTTACTATGAAAGAAAATAAACTCAAAACCCCTGGCCAGCAGCTCATCCCCACACAGCCACTTGCTCATTCTCCTTCCCTATGGGATGGGGGAGAGGCTCAGAAGAGAAAAAAAAAATGCAAAAACTTGTTGGTTGACATAAAGACAGTTTAATAGGTAAAGCAGAAATTGTGCATGCAAGCAGAGCAAAACAAGGAATTTATTCACCACTTCCCATGGGCAGGCAGGTGTTCAGGCATCCCCAGGAAAGCAGGATGAAGCTCCATCACATGTAACTGTTACCTGGGAAGACAACTGCTGTCACTCTGAATATCCCCCCTTTTCTTCTTCTTCCCTGACTTTCATATACTGAGCATGATGCCATATGGAATAGGGTATCCATGGCCATTTAGGGTCAGCTAGCCTGACTGTATCCCTTCCTAAATTCTGGTGCACCTCCAGCCCACACACTGGTGGTGTGAGAAGCAGAAAAGGCATTGGTCCTGTAAAAGGGTTGCTAAGCAAAAATGAAAACATTCTGGTGTTATTAACATTGTTTTCAGCACAAATCTAAAACACAGCCCCACACCAACTAGGTGAAGTAAATTAACTCTATCCCATTCACAATCAGCATGATTTCAGTTTTTATACCTTATTACTGTGAGATGCAGGAGTAAAAGATGCTTCGAAATACCATTTTGTAGGCTTGGGATCCTGGATTAATACACGATTACTAGTACTTTGACTTTGTAACAGTTTCTGGGAGGTAATCTGGATACTTTTTTATGAAGGTGCATATTTCACCCCCACCGTGCTTTGGATTCTGGTGAATCATATACAGTTAAAGATGATCTGTGATGTTAACCTAACTGAGACAGGAGAATTGAATGGTTTCCTCTTGTATTCCATTCTGCTCACCTATTTTGTGATATATATTTGATAGATATCTTTATGTTACCTTGCAGTCAGTGGAGCATTTCATAGTATGTAACACAATACATAATTTAAACTTGTAATTTTTATAGGGATGAATAAAGGTGAGCACTGGCAATACATAGTTGCATTGATTTAGTTAATCTTGCACCATTTTTGAAGTGTAAAGTGCTACTTGAGTGTTTGGCACTGCATATTTGTTACTAACAATTAATATTAAACTGTGCAAATAATAGAAGCAGTGTATTTTAGTGTTAAATATCAAAGAAGTAGCCCATTTTGGATAAGAGTTGGTAGTCTTGCACCTCATAGAAGCTTTGGATGGCATTTTTACCATTGATTCTTGAGTCTTTTTACCATTGACAGTTAAAATTATGACCATTATTCCTGTATTTAAGCGAGGCTTTTGGGTATTTTAAGTAACTAAATCAAGAACTGATTCTTAAGAACAAATGTCATGTTTAGAGCTGTATGTGTATGAATAATGCTGGCAGTAGTGTCCTACCTCTCCCTATAAACTGTCTCTTGCCTGTATGCTTTTATTACTGTGACTGCAGCAACACTGCTGCTGCACTGATTTTTTTCTGCTGTGGGTTATACTGTTAGCTAGATGTTAGCTAGGTTATAATGTTAGCTAGATGAATGCCTAAGCAAGGGTTGTTCTTATAAAAACAAGACAAATCAGGTTTTTGAGTTTGAAAATTGGGGACTGTGTCATTTTTCATTCTGCAGTTATTTTGGCTATATTACTAATAGCCACTAGTCCCAAATAGGAGTCCAAGCAGATCTGGCCTCTTATTTGGGATGAGCAGGAACTATGCACAGCTTTCCATTGAGAATGTTAGTTGTGATGTGACAGCTCAGGATTTACAGTCTTTGGTGATATAAAGTGCGGAAAATCTATAAATGACAGAATGACCAATATGAGTGCTCCCTGCTAATAGAACATTCTGATACATTAGAATTATTTAAGGAAGTCAAACAGCAGCTGAACAGTTAGGGGTTTAGGCATTCAGATGATTTTGTTTACAGTAGTCAATAAGGAAAGTAGGTTTCAAAATGTTGTTGAGGTTTAAAAACTTGAAACAGCCAAAGGTAGTGGAGGATAAGGATTTTTGTAATAGAGAAGGCGTAAAATGCAGTAATTCACGGTCAACCCAAGCAGTTTGGTCTTGAAGGACTAAGCACTGGTGGTTGCTGATAGTGTACATTTGTTTTAGTTCTTCCAAAACAGAAGTTAGTCTCCTGTTCCCTGAGCTCTTGTTTCTCTGTTCTGCATTTGTCTCTTGTGTCTGTTACTGCCCATCTTACATGTTCCTTCGTAGAACTAATGTAGCTCACTAAAACAATAGAAAACCCTCCACTTGTTTTTTTGTTGCTGCTGTTCAGAAGTGAGTGGGCACAGGGAAGGTCTGACAAGCTAAGCACTCTGAGAAAGGTGAGAGTGGGTCAGAAAACCTTTTTTATTCCTTTGTAACAGTGAACTGTTAAATGCTTTGGAATGTATTTTAATCAAATAAACTCCTGTAGAAACCCCTTTCAAGAGGCTATGCATTCCTGAGATAAAAATGAATTGCAAGTAGGTGTAAATACCTTCAACAAGTTAAATGATACTTCCACGTGGCAATGTTATGAATTATTAATGCTATTTAAAAGCAAAGCTGAACTCATTTGTATCTTCTGTACTAGAAATAATTCTGGTTCACTAGAAGTGAGCTATTGTTCTTTTGTGTTATTCATATTTTCCATACTTCAGAAGTCCAAAGTTTGAAAAGATACATTTTATCATCTCTTCTTCTGGTAACAGATCAGAGCTAAAATGTAGTTATACATGTATCCTTAATTTGATATTTTGATGAGATGCTTGTCTCTTTCACTCATCTGACAAATGTTTCTCTGAAAGTAAGTTAAAAAAAAAAATGAGTGAGCAAGTGCTGATCTTTAGAGCGATGAAACAAGTAAATGAGTTTAAAAAAAGTATTAGAAACAAAGTGTATTTGTGGAGTCATATTATGTTAATAATTTTGTAGATTGAATCTTTGTGGGAGAAATAGAAACAATCAGAATGTATTTCCTTCCCCTTCTTCATTCCCTTACCCCCTGCTCTACAGGAAAGCAGTGCACAGAAGGTGCTGTAGCATTTCAGAAATTTTGCACCATATTTGTTTTGTTGTCTAGCAACATGTAGCTGTTGGAGTTGAGATGGGATTACATAATTTTTTAGGTAAGAAACAAATCCAAAAATGAGATCCTTGGTAAGAAATAAAGCTTTCTGATTAATCATGATGTATGAGCTCAAGGCATTTTGTATTGGTATCTAGCTGCACCATAAATCTGGGCTCTTGAAGTTGTTCAAGATGAGTATTGTTAGAGATGCTTACCCAAGGGCTGCATGGCAATCATCCCTTATTTATCTTAGAGTAAGAAAGATTTCAAGAGTTGCCTGAATCTGGTCTGGTCAGTTATCTTACTTGTGAACCAAGATTAAAGTTTGTTTTGTCAGTATTCTCATTGGCCGTTTATTTTTTTAATATATTCTTCCTTGGAATAGTGTCTTCTGCTGAATCTTGGTTTTACAGAATGTACAGATTGCATTTATCAGTTCTGCACAGGAGTTTGGAAGATCTGAACTCATTCCTAAGTATATAAATGGGATATGTGTGTTCTGCCTGCTGTTAAAGCTCCCTTAGCTTTCACTCACTGGCAATATTGTTTTCAGACCTTGTTAAGAGTAATTTCTGTCCTTTATTTTCCTTATAGTAAAGCTTTTAAAAGATCAGACATTTGATGTCATTACCATTCCCTAGAATGGGAGGTTCCCATGTGGCTTTATGGATATGGATATTTATCTTGGTGAGCTGTTGCTACTTTTTTTGGAGTTTTTTTAGAGCTGTCACTGAATAGAGGTCTTACAAAAGTGAAGCATGCAGAGTTAGCCATGAGGGGCTAACAGTTTGCTGTTTTTCTGGCAGTAGGGAAGATAGTTAGTTTGTGTGGCCTTTGAGACAGACTTGATTGAAAGCTGTCATATTTATTAAATATTGTGGGAATTCATGTACCTCTGTTAATCCTTTTCTGAATTCCCAAGTGGGTATTTCAGAGCTCTTCTTATACTTTTTATGCATCTTTGTGGTAGAAAAGGGTGCAACTGCAAGAAGTCATTTTGTGGGAGCTATGTCTCTTCAGCAGTCTCAGCAGCATGTTGTTGAAATTTTTATTCTTATCAGTGTAAAAGCTGAGCATTTCTTTCAGAGATTTTCCTGCAGTGTTCTCCAGTTATTTGATGTTGTATGCATTTGAAGTTAATTCAGATTCAGAACTAACACTTCTCAACTTTCATTGGGAAGATAAAGGAGAATTAAAATAAAAAAAATAAAGAAATGGTGAGAGGAGGTATAACCTAAAAGGAGGAGGAAATGTAGTGTTAAGGACAGCAGATGTCTTGTGAACGAGATATTTGTATGCAGAAGGCCTTTGGATGGGTTACCTGTGCACTGGCTTTGAGTGGAAAGCTGTAACCTGGGTAAGCTGTCCTGGAAAACTTTGTCTTGATGGTTTGGATCTGGGAGAGGAATTTGATGTGGTTGCTGATGCTTCACTTTACAGAAGTCTAGCATATTCTTTCTGGACACAAGGGCTGTTTATGCCCACTTCCTTCCTGCTGTTCTTGTGGCCTTGTCCTTCCTGACACCCCTTATGTGTCAGGACTACTGTTGATTTCAGTATGCTACTGAAATGTAATTTGGAGTCCTGATAAATGTTTCTTTGATCAGAATTTTATGGTTTTTGCCTTTTAGATGAAATTAACAGTGGAAGTAAAAGAACAGTAGAAAGTTGGCAGAAAAGATTGTGAAACGTGTTCATTTAAAAGTTTTCATATTGTTTACTGGTATTATTGTGAAGTTTAATCTTAAAGTGTACCAAAGTCATTGCCCCTTGGCTCCAAAATTAGAAATAAAAAAATTCTTTAGGGTGATTTGAATTTTCCAGTAGAATGATGGAAACCAAAGAAACTCTGGCAGTGGTTAGCTGCCTTCTTGAAGCTTGTCTGGGGTTCAGTGAAATTGTTACTCAAGTTTTTCTAAGCACATCTACTGATGATGTAGTAAGTTTGGTAGCTTAGCACTGGTGAAAATCTTTTGTATCAAAAGAATCAATGGATAACATGGCAGTCTTGGTATGATGCTTGCTTTTCTGTATGCCTAGCACTTCAGGGACTGTTGCATTTAAGATGTTATTGAAAAGACTGTGCAGTGCATTTTGATCCTTCCTTTCCACAGTAGTTTTTTTTCTTTCTCATGTGCTTTCCAGATCAAAAAAAGAGACAAACAAACAATTTCCCCTCAAGAAAAACACAAAAGAAAACAAGCACAACCTCCTTGATCTAAAGCTCCTTCAACAAGCCTATATTAGGTTTTAAAAATTTAAAACCTACCTTATGGTATATGTCATTGTAATTATGACATCTGCTTACTCTATTATGAAGGGAAAAACTCCATATTTCTATCCATGTGGCAGTGTGCCCTAGGTTCACTTGTGTGTGTAAAAACCCCAAACCTAGAAATCCCCACCAACTTTTTAAAGTGTACCTATCTTTAAGTTTTAAGAAGTGTACAAAAATTAAAATAACTTTATATATTGCATTTAGCAAGTATAGTTTTACATAATATTTTGGTGCTGATATTACTTGATTTATGAATTTTCTTAGTTAAATTGTATTTCATTAGTTTCTGATATTTCTTCTGTTGTGTCAGAAATAGAAAGGTGCTATTTGGTCATACCTGACTAGAGCATGCATGTACTGCTGCTTGGTGAGATGGTTGTGCAGTTGCTGTTGAGCAAATGATCTTCTGAAAGGCTGGACAATCATTTTGATAGTTAAAGAAAGATGAGCATGGGTAGTTTTTAAAAAAAGCAGTTACTGAGTTTTCATATGGCTGTTCACTTACACATCTTTTCATGCTGCTCAGTGGGATTTTTAAACCCCTTGTATCAAGCCTTATATATGTACGTTTTTAACTAGCTCTCTGTAGAAGCAGTTTGGACAAATGCATTGTGCTGTTCTGCAGTTCAGTGTTAGTCCACAAAAATTCCATAAATACATAATTAAAAAACCAAAATACTTGAGTTCCAGTAGCTTGTAACTTTCTCCCACAGCTGCAGTTTCTTTGCATCTTCTGACACTGACTGTCTAAGTAAACCGTATTACATTGTTAAGGAAAAGAAATTACTTGTTTATGATTAGACAGGAAAAAACACTGAACTTCTGTGTTCTAAGTTTAATCATTAGTTTTGTCAGACTCGCTATTTTTATATAGCATTTGTGTAAACTATTCAAACAAATACAATTTGGGTCTGTAATCCTCCAAAAATTGATTTTTGCCAGTATGAAAGACTTCTGTTAGACTGTAAAGGCTCTGGGATAAGAAGTCATTTTCTCTCTGTTGGCACAATTTTGTTCACACTGCCAATGCTTCATTCATGTTTTAAAAAATAAAAATTAAATCAAACTGATTGCATTCTCAGCTGTTTTACGAAGCACATTTGATTTGTATAGCTTTTGATATTTTATTCAGTTTATCATAGAAAATACTTATTTAGTCAGTAAAATGTATATCCCTTTTTGGAAATGAAATCTAAATCAGATTTCACATTCTTATGCATGGAGATGTCAGTAGGGGAGCCAGAGCTAAAACTTTGCATTAATTTACATTGGTATCCCAACAAAAAATACTGTGCAGGTGCAGAGATGCAGAAAGATAGAAATCTTTGGTGAAAAATGAATGAACATTTTTGAAATAGAAGCCATATCTCTGTTTTTATTCTAGTTTATTTTGTTGATTAAGTAATTATTGTAAAGATGGGTTATTCTAACAACAGTGCATTCATAAATGCTGGTTATAATTGAGGAATTTCAGTTTATGCACTTTGAAAACAAACATAAATACTTAATTTGCTTTTATGAAATTATATTATAAAACATAGTACAGGACGTTATTGCCATCTCTTTAATTTTGATAACACTTGATGCAATACAGACTGGGTTATGTTAAAGGGGAAGCTGAACTGAGTTTTTATTGTCTTTTACAACTTCTAGAAATATAAAGAGAAAGATAAACACAAGCAAAAGTATAAGAAGCAGTCGGAGTCGTCACCATCTTTGGTTCCATCTCTTACTGTAACTACAGAAAAAGTAAGTCATTGTGTTTTTTCTCCTCTTTCACCTCAGTTACTTCTGTCAAAATTTCATGATGTAATGATTCCACTATGTATGCAGGAACTTTATAATGGGATAAATTTTATAATTATCAAGCACTCTTGGTATTTTTTCCTGTAATGTAAAATCCTGAAATACTTGGAGGTTTACCATATGGAGGAAGGCTTAGAGTTTTATAGTTAAATTGTGTGTCAGGTGCCAGTGATACTCCAGTAAGTTTGACTTAATTTATGTGTATTTAATAATTTGAGAAATTTTAGAAAGTCTTTCCTTCAGAATTCACTTTATGCTGAGCTGACACTGAACCTGTAAGCATTTAAATGTGGTAGTTATGAAGTTATAGCTCACACTTCA
This sequence comes from Erithacus rubecula, assembly GCF_903797595.1. Classification (NCBI taxonomy): domain Eukaryota; kingdom Metazoa; phylum Chordata; class Aves; order Passeriformes; family Muscicapidae; genus Erithacus; species Erithacus rubecula. The sequence continues at coordinate 17,787,996 of NC_136689.1, read as the reverse complement.
TATACTTAAAATTTGCCTTATCAGCAGGTTGTTCTGTTAGGTTCTCTGGCCTTTCCTTCCTGTTGATGTGTTAAAAAATACCTAAATCCAGCAGCAACATACAGGGTTAAATTATGACAGTTCTCATTGACAGTATTCAGCAAGAATCACTTTTGCTATCCACCAATAAAATGACACTAATGTTGGCATTGCAGAGTGGAAAGTACTTTTGAGGGTTTTCTGATTTCAAAGTCGGAAAAAATGTGTCCCATTCATGTGGGGATGTTTGACATCAGAGTCAGGGAATCATGGTTTGAATTGAATCGTGCTTAGTACACAGATCATTGTGTTTTAGCAAAGGTGTTGAGGCTTGTATTAACTGTGTGTAGTTTGGTTGCTGAGGTGTTACATTCAACAAATGTTTGTTTGCCTATGGTACACCAAGACCTCGTCAGGATGGGGTGAAATGATTGAAATACCAACTTCCTCTGGTCTTAGAAAGCATTCTCTCAATTAGTGGTATCAATTTCAGTAATAATCTCCAAGAAAGTTAATTTTCGTATGCTTGCATATTTCTTTATTCTCAATGATAAGATTATTAACTTGAGAATTCATAGCTGCTAACATCCTATTATTTGTAGCTCACACTTCTGTTAAAAGTCTTGTTTCTTGCTTTGCTGTATTCTCTTTGATGCTATTGCGTCAAGTGAGACTTTGTAGTCAGTGATTTTCAAAACTCTCAATAACTCTCTACTAAAAAAATAGAAGAAAAAGTAGAGTCACTTTGCCACTTTGCTGGCTTGGTTTAAGAGCAGTTAGAGATTGCAATCAGTGAGTGTGACAGTTTCTATTGAAATTAGGTTGTAGAACACTTTGAGTAATATTGACTGGTCCACATCATTGGTTATTTAATTTTATTAATTTGCCCCTGAACTTACTCATTTTGAGTCTGAGACAACTTTTAAAATTCATAGCCTGTAGGAGAGGCTTTGTGGAAACTTGTATGGAAACTTCTTTAAATTTTACAATCTTTGTTAAGGTTTTATACTGTGTAGAATCTTATCTTTCTTGAATTACATCCCTCTTGTACTTTGATTATCTAATCATCTTAAGTTTTTACAAAAAGTGATATTACTGTATTTCTGTAAAAGTTAAAGAAATTATATGGAAATATTTATTATCTTTTTTGCATCCTGCCTATTAGAATATGCTTTTAATGCCAAAGGCACAGTTGGAATTTGTTTTTCTGCTAAGCTTATTTCTGATTGCTTTGTCCTCCCTATGCTTTTCCTAATTACAAGGTTTACTCATATGGATAGTCACAAGCAGGAGCTAGAGCAAACACTAAAGTGAACAGAAAATCTCTAATTCTAGAAATTAATATATAATTTAATTAAACTAAAACAGAATATTAATTGTGGAATTTGAATATCATCATGCGTTTTTACTTTTATTTAATCTTTTGCATGTGCGTTTTCTTTACCAAACCTGTTTCCTTCATTTATTGCCTTTTTTTATCCTCACGAAATCTGGTGTTCAGTTTTTTATTGGTGTTTTTATTGGAAAGTGGGTGTTCAGAGGTTCCTAAGTGTGATAATCTTTTTTTTTTTAAGTATCTAGTGGATATATGGAAATGATTTTTTTTTTTTTATTGTTGGGCTAGTCCCTTCAGTTAATTTTTTTTGTCCCAAGTTCTTTTAGCACCATTACATGCATTTGCTTTTCTAGGTTATAAACTCATAATATGTTCCTCAAAACCTAGAAATTTTAATGATGAAACAAGCTTTATTTTTTCCCAAGATGAATATTTGGTTCAGAATATTGTATTAATGTATTACTTTTATGTCTCCTTTTACATAAAGTTGCTAGAATTGTTTTGAACCTGATCTCTGTTTCACAGTCTTTCTTTGTATTGAATACATGACTTTATCGTGGTATATAATCACTTCTGCTACCATAACGTTCTTGTGGGGGGAACTGAAATTTGTAATGGAATTTGTTTTTCCTTTTTAAAGATGTTAAACCTTTGTAAATTCAGTGGTAATGACCATTTATGCAGGTGATGTCTTAAAGCATGTTGTTATCTGAATCAGTGGTTTTTACATGGAATCATGAAGGGTTGCATGATAAACTCAATTTACCTTCTGTTAGTGTAGTTGAATTGCCTGTTTGTTCTGCAGAATTTAATTTCAAGAAATCTTACTTCAACAAATCTTACAAGGGTCCAGCCTCTCCTGTTTTGAGAGGCACTGTTGTGCATTCCTGTAATGTCACAGCAAATATTGTTCAGTCTGAATCAGTTAAGTTTGAGGAAGTTTGAAATAAGAAATGCCTGACTATTCTTTGATTAATGTAGTAGCACTGTATTTTTTCACTTTTGGGATATAGATACAGAATGTTTTAAGCAGAACTACAACAACTTAGGAATTTGAATTCTTTGCTGCCTTTTCCTCTGGCTGCCTTCTTAGTTGGGAAGAGCCATCAGCCCCATATTTACTCCTGGTAAAAAATTTCTGTCTCTTATTTTGAGCTTTGGCTCCCTCCAGCAGTGTAGGGAGATGGGAGTGAGGGTTATGATCAGTTCATCACTGGTTGCTCCTGCAGCTGCTTAGGGAGAATAGTCCTTCCCCAGCTCCAGCATCCCTCCATGGAAGACAGTTCTTTGTGAACTTCTCAATCATGAGTCCATCCCATGGGCTACACTTCTCCACTGACTGCTTCAATGTGGATCACTTCTCCATGGGTGCAGTCCTTCAGGCACAGCCTGCCTCCAGTATGGATCCCCAACAGGGTCACATGTCCTATCAGGAAACCTGCTCCAGCGTGGGCTCCTCTCTCCAGGTCTCCAGGTCCTGCCAGGAACCTGCTCCATGGGGACACAGCCATGTGTCCATCCACTTGCTCTGGTGTAGGTTTCTTACATGGGCTGCAGGTCGATCTCTGCATCCCCATGGATTTCCATGGGCTCTCCGTGGTCTTCACCATGGGGCTGCAGGGGAATCTTGGCTCTGGTGCCTGGAGAACCTCCTGCCCCTCCTTCTTCACTGACTGGCATCTGCAGAGTTGATTCTCTCACGTGTTCTCAGTCTGCTCTTCTCTGGCTGCAGTTACATCTGCCCAATAACCCTTTTTGTTTTTCCTTCTTCAGTATATTGTCACAGAGGTGTTACCACCATTTCTGGTGGGCTCAGCCCTGGCCAGCATTGGTTGGTCCTGGAGCCGGTTGGAATTGGCTCTGCTGGACATGTAGGAAACCTCTGTCAGCTTCTCACACAAGTCCCTCCTATAGCCCCCCCTCTACCAAAGCCTGGCCATGCAAACCCAGTTAGTTTTGGGGAGGTTTTTGGGTTGGTTGGTTTTTGCTGTGACTCTGCTCTTACCATCTGGTATTTTTGTGCAGAATTTCTTGCTGTGGTCCTTCCCTTTTCTCTGCAAGGATACTGCCTTATACATCTGCGTAGGGCTAAAGGCCACTCAAACCTTGAAAATCCCTGTGTATACCAAGTGTGATTATTGCATGTTTACTTTAAATCCCCAGAAGTTTTAAGACTTGCTGCAGATGGATGGTGTAACTCCTCAGGGTGCAGAGAGTGATAGATGGAGAGCATAAAAATGACAGTAGCTCTCTGTGCTTAGGGTATATTTCATCATGTTAGTGTTCATGATTCTCTGAGTAAGCATGTAGATTTCAGTACACCTTATAGCACCTTCTGAAATGCAAACAGCTGTGGGAGCAAAATTTTCCAAAGCAGAATGGTGTTGTGCATGCATATTCTTCAAAATCTGCCAGGAGTGGGATTCAGGCTTGCAGTCAAATCAAATCACAGCACAGTGTTTGCAAATTAATGTCTACTTGTCATTGCCTGGCCTGGTATGCAAATAGATTGAAATATTTGCTTTCCTCAAGGCTTGTATATTTAGTTGTCTTCTGTCATTTGCAACTGAAAAGTAAGGCTTATGTAAATGTCTTAGCTATTTTAGTGAAATATGGAAAACTTTGTATAGCTGCTATACAAAGCTTTATGTAAAGATGAAGAAACATTCTGTTGTAGGCCTAAATTCAGCAAGCATCCCACTTGGGGCAGGGAAAATGTGTGTGTATGCTCAATTTTAAGAAGTGTGTGTTTGTGTGGTCTTTAATGGAGATAACTGTAGATACTATTTTAGATTCTATTCTGTAGAGAACTGAAAAACAGACAAGCTAGTTTTGAACAGATGAGTAGCTTCTTGGTTTGATCCATATTTTTTTTAAGAAGCCTTAAACGGCTATTTTACTAGATGGCTTGATTATAAATAACAGTAAATTTTTTTTTCTTTTTCCTGATTTTGCTTTCATTTTCTTTCTTATGTTATTAAAATTCTGTTACCACAACTCCACTCCAACTTTTTTCTGTCATGAGAACAATACTACTCCCTTGTATAGTTTCCTAATGTTGTGTATGCAGTTTCCCTGCCCACCTAATTAATTACTTTCTGTGAAACCTCTTTTGACTATTGTTCACCAATAGGAACAATTCTGGCAAAATTTAACAAACAACCTAAAGCTGAAATTTTTGAAAGCCTGGTGGGGAGTGTTTGAGTGTAGGAAAATTGCCAGAATTCTTAGGGTTGGGTAGGGGTTGAGAAAGAAATTTGCATTGGGAGCTCAAGAGAGTTTTTGTACCTGTCAGAGAGCAGGTTTGAAGTAAGCTTGTCTTTTTCAGGTCTCTCATGTGTCTTCTTTACTTGGTGATTCTTAAGGAATTGGATGAATGGGGGGTGGTTCATATGCCAGGAAGCTGATTTTGGTTTGATGTTGAGGCTATGAAGTGGTAAAAATCCAAGTTCTTAGGTTCTGATGCCTTCAACAATTCTACTGCTGATGGAACATTTTCAGGTTAACAAAAAAGGCATAAAAATTGAACATCCAGAAAAGCACTCAAAGTTTATTTTCTAATTTTTAATTTTAAGCATAAAATAACAATATCCTATTTAAATACACTATAAAGACTGTACTCATGAGATTTTTCCATTTGCCTTAGTGAAGTAAAAATTTCAACCAAAACCATTGTGCATTTTTTCCACAAAATCATGTTTTATGCACTTCAGTTGTTTGCTGAGAATCTTCACAGTTCAGCTGCTGTAATTCCTGCTCTTTCTAGCAGCAATATTTGAACACTTCTGTGTTTGTTTGAGAGAATGAGGTCCTTTAAAAAGTTCTTACAGTTTTTTGTGTGACTTGTTTCTTTAATTTCTTCTCTCTTTTAAAATGCCAGACATACACAAGCACTAGCAACAACTCCATGTCAGGCTCCTTGAAGCGGTTGGAAGATACCTCAGCTCGATTTACAAATGCAAATTTCCAGGAAGTTCCTACACACGTTTCAAGTGGAAAAGATTCTTCAGAGGCTAGAGGGTCAGAGAGCAAAGGGAAGAAATCTGCAGGTCACAGCTCGAGTCAGAGGGGAAGAAAGCCTGGTGCTGCAAGAAATCCAGGAACAACTGTGACTGCAGCTAGCCCTTTTCAGCAAGGTACTGATTGTTACATTGGAACACAGCTTCTGCTTTGTCATGAATTAGAAATTTTATGGATGCATAACTTGAATCTTTTATTCTCAGTACTGAGAATGTTATTTCACTTTAGGGAAAAACCCGACTTTTTTCAGGGTAAAGATGTTTGTTGCTATAGCATGAAAAAAAGTTGTCCATTTTTAGAAGGCAGAACCGATGCTTTTGTTCAGACTGTTAGGGTATTCTCTTTAGCTAAAAACAGAAGTGTCTTTATGTGCCAGAAATTTAGTGTGGGGTAAACTTTATTATGCATTTGAGTCTAGATGTTTTAGCTTTTTAAGGGAAGTAATACTGATGTTTTTTAGTGAGTGCACTAGCTAAGGAACAGAACTGGACTACCTAATGTGTAGGATGCATTGGCCCCTCAATACTTTTTCAAGATGCAGATACATAAAGTATAGAATTTTCTTCAGAATGAAAGACCTTTCTACTTAATTGTTTTGTCATTGAAATATATAAACAAAAGGTGAGTATGTGAAAAGTATGTAAGGTTTCTTTCCCTTAGGTAATATAAAATCTTTTACTTTTTGAACTTGCTAAAACCCACTTATGTGCACTATGAACCCTTCTAAAAAGCAAATTTTATTATAGCATCTTTGTCAGAGTTGAAAAAAAAATGATTAAAAAATTTAAAGGATTTTAAAAAAGTTCCTTAATCATTAAAGCATGTTATTTGGAAACGCAGTAAACTAGGCCTTCTATAAAGTAATTTCTAGTAATTTTCACTGTGGTGTCTAGTAGCTGACTGTCCTTTATGCTTTGTGATGTTGATTCTTTATTTATGCAGTAAACACTTAGCTCTTTCAATATTTCAGGGTTTTTTACTTGAAAGAAGAAGTGTTTTTTTGTTTAAATTCTCAAAGCTTTGAAAAGTACCTTCTGGAATTCTTCATTTAAAGAAAAATCTTACTGCAGATGGCAAGATAGATCTTTGCTATGTGCATGCATTTTCTTCAGGCTGCATTAAGTGAAGTTGATACAACTTACTTAAAATACAAAACAATGATATTTTAATTTTTTTTAATAGCTGTATTTATGTAAATTGTATTTTAATTTGAATTCTTAACAGTGTTTAGTGGAGTACTAATGTTAACACACTAGTTTTTAAAGGACATGGGTTTTTTATACCTAATGTCATATTTAGGAATGTTTTCTTGATGTTGTCATCAGTCTGAATTCTGGGGAACAGTACCCACATACACCCATCTGTATAAAATTAGTGTATTTCAGTGCAAGTAGATGTTTGTCTTTCCCAAGAGTGCTTCATTTTCTGCCTTGAATGCACTAATACAGTGGTGAAATGACTGCATTGCAAATACTGAAGAAGGAATGTAATTCTGTTACACAAAAGATCTTTATGGTTCTGTGACAGTGCTAAAGAAATCCTAAAATGCCAATTTTATACACTGTTTTTCACTTTCTCTCTTGTACTTTTGAAGAATATGTCTTCTGTGGAGCTCCTCCTCAGCCAGGGAGAATTAAGCCCAATTGTTGTTCCCTTGACCTGTGTCAGACCCTTGATTTTAGACAGAATGCTAAGGAGGATTGCAGTCATAGTGTATATGTGATCAAGCACATTTCTATCTGCTTTCTTTTTATATATGTGTTTGTTCAAGAAAACCTGCTTCAGTTTGCACCAAGTGTTTGTTATGGCTTCAAAACATGATGGATATTGAAATTGCCTAAGCAACAAAGTTGTTATTCTTCTTTTATTTGTTTTCACCTTATTTGTGCCCCAGATGTAATTATCTGAATCTCAGACAGGAGTCCGAGAATCATATCCAGCAAAGTGAAGATGAGCAGGAGAGCCAATGAGTTATTAAAAAAATTCTTTAACTCTTGTTAAAGATTTTCATAAATTCCTTCCACATTAAAGTATTTTATTCTAAGTTTGTTATACCTCCCCTCAATTTTCATCAACTACAGCAAAAAACATAATTGCACTTTTTTCTTTTTTTAGGAAGCTTTTTGGGCACTCCTGGGAGCATAAAGTCATCTTCTGGAAGTTCAGTTCAGTCTCCCCAAGATTTTTTGAGTTTTACAGACACAGATCTGCGAAGTGACAGTTTCACGCATTCTCAACAGGCTTCCTCAACCAAAGATGTACATAAAGGAGAGGCTGGGAGCCAAGAGGGAGGAGTCAATTGTTTCACTTCCTTAATTGGTCTCCCTTCATCGTCAGCAGCTGTTTCCCAATCTAAAAACTTTGACAGCTCGCCTGGAGACATAAGTAACTCAAGCCTTACTTCTACAGCATACAAACGAGCTCAAACTTCTGGAATAGAGGAAGAAACTGTAACAGAGAAGAAACGGAAAGGAAATAAGCAAAGTAAACATGGGCCTGGTAGACCTAAAGGAAATAAGAGTCAAGAAAGTCTTTCCCATCTTTCAGTTTCTTCTGCTTCCCCAACTTCGTCTGTGGCATCTGCTGCAGGAAGTGTGACAAGCTCTGGTCTTCAAAAATCTCCAACTTTGCTCAGGAATGGAAGTTTACAAAGTCTTAGTGTTGGTTCATCTCCAGTGGGTTCAGGTAGGCACTTACTGGATTTGTTTTCCTACTTCAAAATATGTTTTTATTATTTTAGCTGTAATTCTGAGTATGCATTTCAAGAACATAGTATCATGTAAAGTATTGTGGAAATTACACTGGGGAAGAAAGGACTGTTGGAAAAGTAAGTTTTGTTCCTTGTATAGGTGCCACTGTGCTGTAGGTGGCTGTACTAGGTTGACCTGTGTATTGACCTAGAGGCTAATGCAGGTTTTTCAGCTGTAGGGGGGAAAGTTGCATGAAAAAAAGGTTCTTTGAAAATTACATGTGGCAGGTTTAACAGAAAAAAGTGATTGCTAGTATGGACTTGATTGTCTGTGTGTTCTGTTACACAGAGAAAACAAAATTGGTACTCAGGTGCGTCAGCTTTGCTGAATGTGTTGCTCATTTATATTTTCCCAATTTAGCTTAAGTGAAAATCAAAATGCCTACATGGAGAATGACCAGTTTAAACATGTAGAATTATATTCTAAATCTGGATTCCTGTGCCAGCTGGATGACATTTTCATATTCTTGTGTGCTGTTTAGCAATTGAAATTGGCTGGTTTGTTCTTCCTCTGTTCTTAAATGTTATGCACATCTGGGGCTGCGAGAGGCTTTCTGTTTCCAGTAAACCTGTGTGTGGAATGGCCTGACAGAATACTCTTCTCTACCCAAGTCTTTGCTGCTCTGAAGTTTCTTTCAAAGCTTTTGTGGTATAAAAAATAACAAATTGCCTCACTTTTGAAACTTCAAAATTTTGTCCTTTTTGTTGTTAGAGTGGGTTTTTTTTTGTTTGTTTGTTTGGTTTGGTTTTTTTTTGCTTAATTTTTCTAATTTGGGTGAAAAGAGAAATTGAGCTTGAATACTTGCTTGTGGGGAGGTTTTTATGTTTTTTGTACTGTATACTTTATAAGCAAGAGATATTTTAAAAATATGCATAGTTCAAGGAAAAAAACCCTTTCAGAAAAAGGCTTAAAACCTTGATGTCAAAGCCACATTGTTTAAAGCAGTTAGATACAGGCAAAATTATCATTTTTATTATAGGTAATAATGGCAATAGCAGTAGCAACTAAATTAAAAAAATACTTTTCCTGTATTATAGTTGATGAAAAGAAATGGTATATGACAAAACTTCGTAGTTCACTAGTTTTCTTTGTTTAAAATACAGTTTTAAGAACATTTTCACCTCTTACCTGTTATGAGCAGTGAGCATCTAATAGATTTACATCCATGTTCTGTTTTTATAGTATGAACTTTCTTATTCCTTTATAATCTCTTTGAGGTGGATTATGTATTGTTGTTGGGCTAGGAGAGAGAAGTACAAGGTCTTGGTTTGAAGTGAGTGATCCACATTCCCCTCTTATGTTTGTTGTCGAATATTCTGCTCTCACCCGCTCCTTGAACAGGTCTTTTTCCCTCCAGGTCCGTTCTTGCTTCCTTTGTCTTCATTACATCTCACTCTTCCTTCTTGAAAATGCCAGTGATAATGTTAAACTCTTTGTAAATAAATACATGCATGGAAATACCATGTTGGCTTTATTACTTTTATCACGATATTCAGCCTATATTTTCACATCTATTAAATATACTTAGATTCTTGGTGGCCAGCATTAGACCTGTCCATAAACAGTGATATTTTCTAAGGATGCCAAAGATTATGGATATGAGTATATGAACAAACTAAGTTAATAAACAAAATCATCCCAGCAAAAACAAGAAAACCCAGAGATACAAAACCAAATGGGATGTCTTTGAGCACGAGCTCTAAATTTAACCAGAAACTTTTCACTTGAATTGAGCATGTTTTTGTGATGTACTCTTCTCCCTCATCTCCTGTTTTTCTTATGGTTGTAGTGATTCTCTCCTTGCTTCATCATAAGCATTTTTTGGTTTATCAATCCAGTAATGCAATTTACAACAATATTTTGTGTTGCAGTGAAGTAGGGACATATGAATAGTACCAGTATTATCAGAAACATGTATTTTCTCAAGTATTATGTGCTAATGTTTCTCTTTTCAATGTGCCAATGTGAAATATCTCAGTAACAAGATTCGGCAAGTGAATCTAAATTCTTTGATCCAGGCCCCTGGATAAGATTTTGTGCATATAAATGTAGTGAGTGAAAACACAGAGTACTCAAGTCAAAAAGTTTTTATTGCCTCTTACATGGAATTACCTTGATGCCTCAAAGAAGCCAAATCAGGAATGAGCTAGAGTGTACCAAACAAAGCTTTTGAGGCACTTTTGCAAGAATCTCCTCTTTTTTTTTTTTTTTTTTAATAGTCTTCCTAACAGCAGCTATCTAAAGCTATCCTTCTTTCAACTTTCTTAAGAGCACTTGTTGAGATCCATAAAAATTATGAAAAACATGACTTCACAGATGTATGATAATTGTGTTCATAGTTAATATTCAAGTGAGATGAAGTGTGAAGGGAAGCTTATTTTAAAGGTAATGCAGATTCATCATGTACTATTTATACCTAACTAAATGTCTTCCCCAAAAAATTTATTCAGAATAAGTATATTCAACTAATTTTGTAAAAATATTTGTCATTTCTGAACTTACCTAGTCCACTGGGCTTCTTTTTCCTGCTTAATAAGAACAGAGATGTACCATGAATATAGGTATAGTGTAAGGACGTGTTATTAGAAGCAGTTATTGCACACTCAGGTTGTATTTCAGTTGCCATGTGACAGATCTAATGTGTTCAAGGTTAAACCTCAGTGTTCAATCTTTAGGCTCTTTATTATTTTTTCTGAAATGTATTTATAACCTGATGGGAAACATTTTATGCATTACTTTAGCATTGTATTCAAAGGAATAAAATTAACTCTAAAAAATGAAACAAAATTTAAATTGGTAGGGTGATACAGAATTTTTGCAGTAAATTAACATTCTGCTAGTACTCTCTTTAAAAAAAAAAAAAGCCACCAAAATTCTTTAAATATCAGCTTATTTACAAACCATACTTCTCTTTTTTGTTGAAAATTCAGAAGCATTTTAAGTTTATTGTCTAAAAATGCCTAAGTCAGTTATTGAAGGAGTTATATAAAGCTGATAGTGGTTCATCTCAAATAGGGCTGGTCTTTGGAGTGATTTCAGGATCCGAATCTTTTAATAGAGGGGTGTGTGTGTGTGTAGATTTCATCTGAACTCAACAATTTTATAGAGTTATCTAATTTTCCAGGTCATGCTGGTGGTATTCTCAGGATTAAGCTAATTCTCAGCATCCTTCTAGGGAATAATATTTGAAGATTTCTAGTCTAGTATTGTAAAGCATTGAGAGCTTGTGTCACTCAGCAATAGGAAAAAGAACATTTTATGTGATGTACAGTACCTTCTGAATTTTATGGAATAATGTAGCAATGTAAAATGGGAAGAATCAAGTATCAGAAGTTAACTGAAATTTCTGTTTCATGGTTCTTGTGCAGTTGTCTTCCAAGTTCAGCATGGATAATTGCTGCTAGAATTATTACAGTGCTTTTGGCACTTCTCTGCCTTTCCCAGTTCTGCTCTTGATTTCAAGTGTGCAACAAATTGTGTGGTATCAACTTTGGTAGCTAAAGACTTCAGGGGATTATTTGCTTCAGTATTTTAATTCTTGTAAAATAGATTTTGTGCTGTTATGTGTACTGTAAACCCTAATAAATTTTTTTTGTTTGTTTGTTGTTTTTTGTTTAAGAAGACTGGAAAAGATTAAATTACCAACTGGGCCTCCAAATTATTAGCCCATTGTTTCAGCACCTTTACTTGTGTCCATCTTCTGGAATTCCTTTGTCCTGACTGAGGCAAAATTAGAATTTGTCTCTCTACATTTTTATCTCTACATCATATATATTCTGCCCTTAGCCAATCTTCAGTATTCTCTGGTTGGTAACAGTAGGCACTTTTTGGAATAAAGGACTCATCCAAACCCAGTACTGTACTTTATTAAAGCAGTATTTCAAATTCTAAAAACCGGTAATGTTTTTGGCACAGGTCCCTCTGAGTTGATCTTGTTTTGTGCAGTCAAGTTTCAGCCTTATATACGAGTTTTCTAAATGCTTCAGATTAGTTCCATGTATTTTGTTCTCCTTTCCCATCTGATTCAAGCAGTGCTGAAACCTTTGCCAGTGTTGTGCACGTTATGCTGTGCAAGATCATCATACTGTTAAGCTCATTGTTGCACTGATGACATAAGGGAACTCTGAGTTTCAAAGTAGAAGAGAAATTTGAAATTATTCTCATTGAGATACAGTCCCTCAGTACTTATGTTAATCTTCCTGATGCTGTGCTTAAAGTTTGGTTTAGTAGCTGAATCTACTGGGAGAAAGAGTTTAGGAAAAATTATTCTGAAACAGTTTGTGCTGTTATGTTTATCTGCAAAGTGCACCAAAGCAGAAGTCTTGCTGTTTTAAAAAGCCAGTTTGTATTCAGAGGAGATAGAATATAAAGAACAAATTGATACTAATAGATATTAATGGCCTTTTAGGACTAAGCAAATAGGGTAGAAAGTATATGAGGCAAAAATCAATGTGTGGAGAATTTCATTCTTCATAGTTGAGACTGAACAGAAATGGTGTTGAGATTGGTGAATGGTGTGCAAGATTAAAATGTTAAAATTGAAGATTGTTGGTGTAGAAAACATAGAGATGTTCATCAGGTAACAGTGAAGAAATCACGAGAGGTCGTAGCTTAAGAAAATGGGGATTATAATGAAATGCATCAAAGTTCTTAAATTAAACAGTTGTTATTAGCAGCTACAGCCAGAAGTATTGACATTCCTTGATGATGAATACCTCGTACTTCCATGCTTTTAGACTGTCAGTGTTAAAACTCATGAAGTTTAAAACTCATGAAGTTCTAAGAGAGACTGGCAAGTAGTTAATGATATGCAATTAGGATGTGTCTGACAGAAGAAAGGAAGATACTAAGACATACAAAGGTGTTATGATTAGTGGTGGATATTAAAAGTTATGGGAAATAACTTACTGGGCTAATTTTATTTGTTTTTTTTAAATTAAGAAGTGATGTAGTAATCTGCATTTCAGTTGATACATTTTAAATAAAGTCTTGTAGTGATAGGAAGTCATCAAATCCTTGCATTAACTGTAGTTAATAGGTAAGTTTCAATTTTATTTTGGTCAGAGAATTATTAAACCAATATTTGCTTTGTTTTGTTATTTCCACTTATGCTCAGTTGGTCAGAGCATGGTGTTCATAACACCAAGGTCACAGCTTCAATTCTCAATTTGCCTAAGGGTTGTACTAGGCAATCTTTGTGAGTTCCTTCCAATTCAGAATAGTCTGTGAAATCTATTGGAAAATTCCTCAGTTTTTGAAAAATTCTGGTTATGAGGACAGGGTAAAATGAATCTCTTGGTCAGCAGTACAAACTAAGAGTTATGTTGGTAGAGCTAAAGTAGAAGATTGTCTTAGAAAGATGGATGTATGGTTGCAGGCTAATGATGGCCTTCTGGGGAAAGAAGGACTGTAGAGAAAAAGGATAAAGGTGATTAATCAGTTGTGTCTGAGTTTCCAGTGCTGAGCTGTGTTTAAAAAGGTTTTAATGCATAAACAGCGAGCTAATGAGGAAGGCAGCTCCACATTGAGAGTGTGTCTGGTCTACTATGTGTGGTTCTGCAATTTGCTCTGTGTAAAGAAAAGAGCCATGAGAAGGATTCAGTGACTGAAAAAAGCACAGTACTGGAGAATAGCTAAGGAGTAAGTTTATCAAACTCTGGATATCATATGAGGAACTGAAAACTGATACAATGATCCTTATCCTAACAAAAAAGTAAAACATGATCAAGTGAGAGAAAGTAATAGTTGAACAAATCTTAGTTCTGAAAACTTATTTTCTAGAAGATATAGTTTAGTTGAATGTATTTATTTGATTTACAGGTTCAGGAAGTTCTGGAGCTAAGAAGTCAATGTGCTTGCAAAGATTCTTGTTTGGTCCTTACCTGTGAACTTAATTATGTGCTGTATTGTCTCTGATTTAAAAAAAAAAAATATTAGCATGGTGCATCAGTTTAGCATATGACATAATTTGTAACTGGGCAATGAATGCATTTTAAAATACAGTAGTTAGTAAATTTTCAGGCATCATGGGTCTGCTGGAATTAGTTTCCAGCCTAGTATGTTCTATGCTTTTATCAGAGATTGAGAAGTTAAGTCGTCTTTGCTGGGTTCAGAGTGGTTTCTAAAAACGTATATTGTAAAAAATGTGCTTGAATGTAATAAATAAGAATTCCTCGATTAAGAAGGACCAAAAAGTACTGAACAATGAACCTTCTAATGGAGATGTGTTTTGAAAACAGTTATGAAAAACTTCTGAATAATGATGGAGAACTGAACATTATTATACTTCAAGGGGGGAAAGGCTGTTGTCATCACTGTGACACTCATTTCAAGAAGGGGTATAAAAATTACATCACAGTTAATTGAAATTACTCCCTACATGTTGCAGGTAGCAAAGTACTATATTTATTTAAGATGCTAATTTCCTCCTAAAATATGACTATGAATGTGAAAGTTGAGAAGAAGCATACAATGATTGCTATTTTTAAAACATACTTTTCAAAGAGCCTGAAGCTCTGTGCTGGACTGGAATATCTTGAATTTGAGAATATTTCAGTTTACAAAAATGTTTAGAAACATGATCATAATTATTGTACAAAAAGAATTACTATTCCTGGTCAAAATGGTTTTGGTAATTGCATACTGGTAATTGCCCTATATTCTGTTCTGTTTTTTAAAAAAAAGAAAGTTAATAGAAAAATGCAATATAGTGCTTAATTGGATGGGCTGCTGAAAATGAGAAATGTTCAGCCTGTTCCATTCTTGAAGTTTCCAAGCTGCCTGACTTTCCATGGAAGCAGTGTTTTGTGCATGAGATGCAAATCAGCTTCCCTGTGAGTGTTGCAAGACCAGAAACTTTTTGAACTTTTGCTTTGAAACAAAACTTGATTTAAAACAAGACAAAAGTTTTTCTTTCTCAAAAAATTGTAAAGTTTTTTGTTTTGAGTGAAAACAGATGGGAGGGCTTTCTGAAGTGAAAAAAAAAAAAATAAATGGTCCAGGGAAGGGAAGTTCTAATAATTAGGATAGAGCTTCCATGTCAAGCTGCTAAGGCCTGCTGATTTCAGAGAAGATGTTGGCAGCTGTGGAAATTATGTGACCAGTTAATTCTTGTATGAGAATGTGTCAGTCAGGTTAAAATAGAAATTTTGAAAATGGTGTCTTTAAACTTGATTCCTAAATTATGGTGAGTCTGGGCATTAGCTTCTATTTAAATTTCAAAAAATGTCATTATTTATTTATTTGTTATACTCTGACAGTCAACAGCAAATTGTGTGTTTAAATTATGATCTTGTAATACATTTCAGATGCTAAAAAATCCCACAACAAAGCAAAAAATCAATATGGGAAAGAGAATGTGTATTTTCTTGACTTCCCTTTTAGGTCTTTCATTTAATAACAAAATAGAGAAAATTTTGGTAGATAGTAATTTCAGGAGAAAGACATACTTTTAAACAGCTTAGCAGAAAGATGTAAATATTTCTAAACTGTTTGAAATACTGTTGTTATTCAAGCTTTGTGAGTCTTCTGCCCAAATACTAATTTAATAACAAATACAAGAAATTCTGCAGGTCTGGGTTTTTGCCCATACAGAATTATTTGCAGAATTGGAATCTAAACACAGTCTTTTTGAAACATAATAACTATCTTTATTATTAGTTGTAACTATACTGGCAAAGAAGAAAATGGACTGGGAAAGGGCTTAAAGGCTACTTAAGTTTCAGTACTTACTACTTTCCAAATTTAGCTATAAATCTGTTTTGTTTGGTAAGGGGAGGTTTTCAGTGAAGTTCATGAGCTTTTGTAAACTGCTTGCTTTTATGTTCTATTTGACCCATAGCTTACAAAGTGCCTGGTATATATTTGGTGTTAGGTTTGAATAAAAACTTAGTTTAGGCCTGAGTAATCTGCCTGCACTACCCTGCATGAATGAGATCTGGCTGGCAGCTTTGCTACTGTTGTTGTCTCCATAGTGAAGAAAATTAATTGCCTGCTTTTCCAGTGGCTGATTGTCTTTGCAGATACATGGAGTGAAAATATGTGGTATTATCATTATTACATTAAAAAAAACAAGGGTAGAAAATGTACTGAAACTTCCAGTTTTGTGCTTAGATTGTGTTAGTTCTTTAACTTTTATTATAAAACTAAGAATTATAATTTTAACTAGAGTGGAGGAATAAGGAGACACTGTGAAGCAATTAAAATTTCTGTCCTATCAGATGTCTTTGTTGCATAACTTGATATTTACTTTGGATGTGTATCCCTTTTCTGGAGATCAAGGATATATTCCTTAATTCTGTTGCTTCTTGGAAAGTAAAGTGAGATACAAGTGTTTGCAACTTGCAACTGTTTACTTCCCAGAAACTCCTTTAAAATGACTTAATTTTGAAAAAAGGACTTTCAAAATGGTATCAAATTAAGTGGATTTTGTATATATGTATTTTAAATTTAAAATATTCATCTTCTTGAGTGTGAACATTTTTCAGCATCTGGAGTCCATTACTAGAGTATGGCATTCTTTGTAAGTCAAATGTGAGATAGCAATCAGTCTTTTAACTCCATAAAATCTGTTAAAGGTGACATGGGAACATAAAAAAGTGCGTGTGGGGGAGGGTAGAGAAGAGGCTTGACTATAATAGGAGCAGTAGGGTTTTTTACCCTTCCTTGAAAACTGTACTTTTCAGATCTTACAGACTTTCAAGCCTTTCAGAAATCAAATATATCTGAAAAATAAGTGATGTATATGTGTTGGTAGTTCTTGAAACATTTTTGTACTTCTGAAGACTGTCCAATTCATATGGTAAAATTATTTTTTTTGTTTTTGTTGTCAGTCAGATGTGACAATGCTACAGTCAGGTTTTTAAAATTAGAAGGACGTGTACTTAGCATTTAAATTTTCCATTTATTTGATGTGAAGAGCTGCAGTGCCAGAAGTTAAACAGGCTGAAAGTTGTCTCAGGATTATATCTGGGGAGAAGCTGAGATGTCTAGAGCTGTTGTTGATTATCATAATGATTTCTTGTAATTCCTTTGTAAAGTTTCAAAAAGAAAATAAAAAAATTAAATAGAAATGCTAGCATAATACAGTGGCATAAAAAAGACTAGTTACCTTAAAATAATTGAGCTTTTCAGTGAAAGATGTTGCTCAGGGACAAATCCATTAAGACTGAGAATGGAGAGATTCATGTGACTCTCATATAGGATGACACTCACATTCATATAGGAGCTATACTGCTTTTTGAAACAATTATAATAGGGCTAAGTGTCTGATTATCAAGTCCCTATGCTACCTTCTTATGTAAGAATTATTATTAATTAAGAATTATTATGTGAGAATTCTTATTAATTTTTCTTCCTTGAGCAGGTTATATGGGTGTGATAGGACTAAGAACAGCAGCTTTCTGAAGCTCCAGCTCGCCTGTGGTACTGTAACATGTCACTTGGCACAGTGCTGCAGCACATGCACCCCAGCAATTCTAGCTCTGTAGTGGAGGATTTGCAGCCAGGTGGGACTCTGGTAGCTCCATGTGCATAAAGATGTGCCTTGGGTACAGTAAGTTGACAGTGTGTCCTGGTAACTTTTCACTACATGGAATTCCTGATATTGTACAAACATTACCTGTACCTGCATGGTCTGCGTGTAGAACCATCTGAATGTGAGCTCATTTTTGATAAATCTCCCCAACATGATTAAAATCTATTTCCAATGTGCAGAAAATTGGCAACAGTGTATTTCCAGAAATTTACTCAAATAAAACTCTCTTTCAAGAGTATTAGGCATTTCTGGAAAGGTTTTGTAGGAACTTGATATGCAGGTATGTAATTTACACAAAGTGTGCTGTCAAAATTCTTAGCAGGACAGTTGTTGCTAGGGCTTTTGTGGTGGTAATGCAGGAAATAGTAACTGAAATAAACTATTTGTATTGTTAGAAAAGCTGCTACATATCCAATTCTGAATTTAAATCCATTTTTTGTTCATTTGAACCAAACTGGGATTTAACACCTCGTTTAGATGCAAACTCATTGCTTCATATTGCTCTTTATATACTTTAAATTCAGTTTTTAAATAGAAATCTTCATCTTTCAGTGTCAGATTTGGTAGATGTGTGAGAAGGCCATAAGGATAACAAGAAGGAAACTATTCATTTTGACAGTGATCTAGCTTGCTGCATATGTTTTTGTGGGAGAATACATGCATTGGTAGAAGGTTCAGAAAAGGATTTTCACTAACCTAAGTAACAGGAAAAAATGGAACATTTTGGTTGTTAAAAAGTGAGTCAGCATCTATGTTCTTTGGACCAGTATAGCTCTAGAAATCTGAGTTGAGAAGGGATTAGTGGAAACTGGTCCAGGAACTGAAGAATATGAACATGTGACTGGGACTTGTGCGTGAGTAGTTCTGTTAGATCCTACCTACTTGACTTGATTTTATTTCTGTTTCCCATTGTTTATATGTTTTGAACATCTGTGAGATAAGAATAACTAGAAGTTCCAAGTAAATTGAAAAACCTCAACAGAACCCCTGAGCAAAAAAACAAAAAACCAAACACCCAACACACCCCTCATTCCCCTAAACAAAAAAAGTGGCTTATAAGCTGTCAATATAGTTAGCTTTCACATAAGAATGTCTAATGCAAGTTGTTGGAATTTGTTTTGTTTGGGTTTTTTCACTTTCTTTTTTTTTTTTTTTTCCTTAAAGTGTGATAACTGTCATGGCCAAATGCCTAATCTGATGGATTTAGGGTTTGGTTACAGCAAATATAATCCTTCCTAGGGACAAAGTCACTAGTCTTTTTTTCTATTGTGGAATAGTGGTAAGCTTAGAATGGAACTTACATTTTTGTATGCATAACCAATTTCCTTAAAAATGAGTAATGAACAGCCAGAGAGTGGTGGCTTGGATGTAGGTATTAATGATGAGTCATTTCAGAAGTTGAAATGAATGAGCTGGAGGCATCAAGGTTTTTCCTGAGCAGAATTGATTATAAGGAGGAATAATTGTGAGGTTCTAAATAAAGCAAACAACAGCAGCTGCTGTAAGGACTGGATGAAGAGAGGAAAGATTTAGCCAAGACTGATACAAAAATGTGGGAAGCAGCAGAGATGACAAATAAAGGAAAACAATGAGAACTGAAGTCCAGCTATTACAGCACACACAAATATATATATTTATAAATATATGTATATAGTTGCCATTCACCATCCCTAACCCTTCTTGGCACCTTAGCAGGTTGGATTTCAATTTGGCTGTACATTGTAGCAGAAAACTGGGTGGCTGGGATGGGGTACTTCAGTGCAGGAGTCAGGAAAGACCTAGCTGTCAGTAAAAGCAGTTACACAGGAACCAAGACAGTAGCTCTTTTTTCCATCCCGAATAAAACACCTTTTTTCATCTGCCTTCTACTAGTGTATGGAGTGTGGAAGGGAGTGGTGGTAGAGGAACAGTTGTCCTTCTGTTCTGTGGAGAGGCTTGGGGGAAGTCTAGAACGAGCTCCATCAGTCACAAGCAGGACTGATCTAGTGCTGGCCCTTCCTTGTGTGATTGGATGAGATCTATGTTAGAACAGCTAATGTTTTGTTAGCTCTTTAACTGCATATCTTCCCTGTTTGTCTATGAAGTATTATCTTAGAGTAGTAAATTTTGTATTGGGACATACCTAGTGTATTCTGCTTTGAAACTTTCTCAGACTTGTTGAATTATGTTTGGGAATACATTGTAAGTGATTGCTTGGGTTATTGGTGGCTCCTTTTTGGTATAGTATTAAAGAAACAAAAGCAAAAGATCTAGCTTTGGCATTAAAAAATAAAGAAGAGAAAAAAAAAACACCACTCCAAGTCTCTTTCCAAACCTACCCAATGACTCCTTAAATTTGAAAAGGACTTTCTTTAGCATTGAAAACAGTGATGGATCAAAATGGCTGCTATTTCTTGTGCACAAAAATTGAGCATAACTGGAGAGAACAGATACAATTATAATCAAATAAAGGCTGTGGAGAGTAGGTGTGGGTGAAGTGATTCAGCACTTAAGAGTGGCAGACTGCAGTTGCATTGTGTCCTCTGCACCTGAGAAAGAATTTGTCTGTGTAGTATAATGTGATTCCAGTCATATTAGTTCTGTGCATTTTAGTAATTTTTTTCCTTGTAAATTATGAGTGGTTTTTTGTGTTTTGTTAGTTCTCTGGAAACTGCTAAGGTTAATTAAAATTATCAGTTTAATTTATTTCAGATTAATGCACTTCTGTCAAGAATAATACAGAATTTTGTACATTGTGCGTTTTTTCTGTACCATAAAGTTTAAACCCCCAAACATTAGTATTTATGTTTCTTTAGAGAGCACGTTTTGTACCTAATGATTTAATTTAAGTATTCAAAATTTTAGAAGTATTTCCACTGAAGTACCTTTGGCTTTTTTTTGATTCAGTTTTAGTCAATAGGTGAAAGTCAAAGCTTTTGAATTTTATAAAATTGCTTTTTAGTTATTTTTGTAATCTTTGAGTATGAATGACAGAAGTTTAAGATGTCTTCATTCATTTTTTTTAATTCTGATGTTCAGAAGGCCCTTCAGAAGAGTTAAAATATGGCTTATGACAGCAGTGTTTAGTAGTTTTCAGTTGTGGTAAGAGTAAAGAAGAGAAAAATAAAGCATTAAAGGCAGTTGCCCTGTTGGAACCCAAATAGGTTAGTACAGTCAGATCTCAGAGGCTGATGCAGGTAGAAAATTCCCTTATGGGAATATGACAGAGGTGTTCACCCTACTCTGGCCTCTAAAATCATTCATTTGATTACCTTGTACAGCCAGGTGTGTAAACTGAGGGCTTTGTTCCTTAGCACTGTGACAGAGTGAACAAGCAAACAAACTAAATTGATTCTGTAGTAATGATACCCTAAGCAGGAGCGAGCTGGTGGGTTAAGTGGGAGAGGGCTGGTACCCTCATGACTGCCCCACTCTGCAGCTGGGCATTGCAGTGCTGAGGGGCTGTGGAGGCTGGGCTGGAGCATGTGAGTGTGTTCTGGCACTTCAGCATCAGAGATCAGTACTCTCTAAAAACCCCAGCCCATGAAGGAAAGGAAGTTATGTGAGCATCTCCTGTGGTGTGCCACTTGTTGGATGTTCTTTGTATGTATCTGAGTTGTTCTTGAACTGAGCTCTCTTAAGTCCAGGAGACACAACCATTTTCTGTTAGACTTGATTGCTTGAGTTCATCTCAATCTATCAGTGAAGCAAAACAGATGCCTTGTGATTAAAATTAGCAAGGCAACTTCCATTTGAGTTCCTAAATTTGTTTCAGACAATGAAATTAAAATCAGTCTTTTCTTGGGGGGACTGATTGCCACTGGAAAGAATTTGAATTTTTATTTGTAATACTAGCTTTAGAGTACAGCTAATTGGCATGTACTGGAATGTTCTTATACTCGACATTTAATATCTAACCAACACTGATAAAAGAAATAGAAGTAAAAAATTGTAGTAGATAGAAATAAATCCATTTTACAATTTGTGCTACTGTAAATGATCAGAGCTCTAATACAAGAAAGATGTATTCAGCTATATTATTGTCCACTGAAGTTCCTATCTATACATACATTCTTTTGTGTGTCTGTTAAACATGATCTTAACATGAAGCCCTTTTTCTGCTAACTCAAAAGCTTTTGCAAAGTTGATGAATGCCATACATAATGGTAAGTTATATTAGAATCTTTTTCAGAGGTTCATTTATCACAAAGGGTAGCCTTTTGTGGAAAAGCCTGATTGAAGGTCTGCATATTCTATGGATTCGGTGAAATACAGGTCTGCAGTGCGTCAATTGTTCAGTACTTGAGTGAAAACTTTTGTAGATTGTCTGCAGGAGCCTGATAGGTCAATAGTTCCTCAGTTCTCTTTTTATGATCTTTTTGTATGTGTGAAGTAAAACGATAACAGTTTTATTCCAGTTCTGAGATTCTTTTCTTTAATTTTGTGAATAGTGTTTTCTGGTCCTTCTTCTGTGCTCCATTCATAGGTGTGTTACAGTGGTGTCTACCTCAGGCATTCTCCCACTTCCCTTCCTGACTACTTAAATTACTACAAGTAATGCATGTGAAGGTAGCCTTGTTTTGTCCATTCTTTGTTCTGACAGCCTGATGCTGCTCATTTGTGTCACTGATAACAGAACTATCAGTTTCAGAGGGAGCAATATTGAATCTTTAATGTATCTGATGGCTGTTTCCTTTTAGTATTCAGCATCTGCTTTGTACCCCTGTTTCTGTATTCACTCATAGCCAGTGGAAATGAAATATCTTATTAAATTAGAACTTGGTTTACTTTTTCAAGAGTATTGTTAGTTTGTAGGAAAAAATTATAGCTGTATTCACAAGTGCCTGGAAGATTTAAAACTCTCTCATAAGGCTAATTTTGAAGATTTATCAAGTTTTTTTCTCAATGTGATATTTAATTGGTCTCAGGTGATCTGTTAATAAAAATTGGAAATTTTTATCTAATTGTGGCAGCCACAATGCAGTGCATGTATGTTAGAAGAGTAGTGCTGTATGCATTGCTAATTGTATTGACTTGAAATTCAGTGTATGCAAAAGAATTTAAATGTTTGAAACTGCTTGGTCAAGTTTTATGCATTTTAAGATCGTTATGGTTTTATAGATTTTTTGCTTTTCACACTGTCAGAGCCATAAATTATACCTGTTAGGCAGAAGTCTAGGGTGGTGGGTTTCTAAAATAACAAAAATTTCAATATTACATTAGTTTTATGTTTTGTAGTCTACACGTGGTGAGAAATATTGAAATTTCTCTAGATTTGCCTTGCTTTAGTAAAATAGGTTTAGCTTTTTTCTCTTTTGATATAGGGTTTCCCTCTCACTCTCCCAGGTTTACAGTGCTCTGAACCAGCTTTGAGATGAAGGAAAGCAAGCTCACCATTTTTCTGAACAAAAATAAAACATCTGAAGGGTATCTGACAAAGTGTGCTGAATTTGGACTTGGTGAGTTTCTGCTGTTTTAAAAGCAGAGCCCTTTTTGCTGTTTCATGTTGAAGAGGTATAGATTCACAAGAGGGTGCAGAATAGAAATAGATGGAATGCCATTTGTGACTTCTTTGCACATAGCACTTTCTGTTTTTTAAACTAATGGCATGGATAGTTGGAAGGGCATGTATTGCCAAACAATAGTAATGCTTTATATAACTTACTGCTGTGGAGCAGCATAATGGTAGCTAAATGTTTGTTTTAGAATGGTGTTTGGACAGGATTTATCATCTAATTGCCTTCTCTTGGGGTGGTTGGGTGGTGGTGATGTTTCATGATACCTTCTGAGGTTAAGTTGCTTGCTTTTTTCCCCCAGTATTGCCTTTCTCTCCTTCCCTCCCTCCCCACACAAATATGAATAGAGAGAAGAGATCTTGTCACGTGTGCTTATATAGGATGAAAAGGAAGTATTAAAACTTGAGATAAATATTTTAATACAAGAAGATCATTTACTCCAACAGCATATTCAGATTATGTGTCAAGTAATGCTGAGGATTGTAAGTGTCACTGTCAGTAAGAGTTTTGATAGAGTCTGTATGAGGAGCTTGTTTTCTCTTGCACTGAGTTTAAGCCAGCTGCACATCAGCAATAAAGTACCAAAAAGAAAACCTGTGAGTTTCAGTTTGAGTGGAAACAAATACAAGTTTGCAACAGAGAGGTTTATTATTAACAGTTTTGCTATAAAGATGGGCAAACCCTGCCAGCTGAAATTTGGTGCTGACAAACTCTGAAGGAGGAAAGATAATAGCTAAAATATTGAACTGGTTTGAAAGAATCTAGTCCTAAAGAAGAGGACTAGAAAATGGAGTCATGAAAGCTGTTCCATTAAGATGCCTGCCTGAAGAGAAAGGAGTCAAGATACTTGAAGGCAGGCAGTGGAACACTGCAGTTTTGCCTGTAAGAGACTTGGTGTACTCAGTGCTGTATTTTGCAGTTGTATAGTCAACTTCTTATATCTTTCATGCTTTTTTCAAAGCCTTTTTCTAAAAACCACACAATTTGCTGTTGACATGTAAAGTTGACACTGCTGTTCACTGTGTGATAACAATGTGTTTTGTCTTTCCAAGTTGTACTCTGCATCTTGCAGTCAAACTTTTTTGACTTGATATTGCAGTCTCATCTCTTCTTCTATGGGTGTACCAGTGAAAAGGAGCAAGAGGGATATACATGTCTGTATACGCATCTCCATATATATAGAGCACACATACCTCTTGACAATTTTAAAAATACTTTATACTAAATAATATACTTAATACTAAATACTTCAGAAAAGACTATGAGAAGCAATCACCTGATTACTTTGTTAGGGATAGTTGTAAATTGTAACGTACGTTTGTTGCCTTTCTGTGGTTTCTTCAGTTCTTGCTTGTTCTGTCTTCTGTCTGTTTTATTTCATACTCCTGTTGCTGTTTTTAGGTCTTTGTTATTGATTGTTCTGTCTCATGCTGATTTCTGAGTTGCAGTGAGGAGAGTCATAATACAGAACAGACATCCGTTGTGCCAGTCTCAGTGCTGTGATTGTTTTTAGAGGACAACATGTTTCCAAAGAAACTTCAGTTCTGTAGCCTTGGCCTCTCTGTCAATGCAGGCAAAATTCAGTATATATGGTATGATTTTTTTAACAAGATAACCTAAACTAAACAGAATCTCTACTGAGAGTGAATTGAAATTTTTGAATCTAGCCCAACTTGGGCAGAGTTTTTCAGTGTTGATAAAAAGGCATCTGCCTATATTGAAGCATGAAGACATTAGTGCTCAGCTAAACTATCTAAATTGATAAAAACGAAGAACAAGAGAAGGGCAAATTAAAAAGTCAGCCTGAAGTAGTTCTGTTATGCACATTTTTAAGTACTGAGTAATTACTGTTTGGTTGTCAGATATAGCAGTCTTAAGTGTAACTGTCTGATCATGAATAGAATACCACTTAAAAGCTGTAACTGCTGCTAATGACAACTATTTGTAAGCCTTCAGAAATTTGAGTAACAGCTGTCCCACCTTCCCTCCTGCTCCCTCCCCAGCCTCAGATCACTGGAATCCAAAAGGGAGAAACTCCCATAAAAGGCTATTATGTTCACAGTGAAGAGGAATCTAGTCGTTCCAGTGACTCAACATCCAGCACTGAGGTAGATGGCTGTCACAATGGTTTTAGCTAAGCTATAATTTCAGAGATCTTAAGCAAACACAGTAAGTTTTTCTGAAATCATTAAGAAATGTAGATTACAAGTCATGCTTCTGTTCATGAATACTCATTTAGTGGGCCTAAAACTGCTTTGGTTTTAGTTTATTGTATTTAAGGAACTTAGGATTGTATGTATTGGCTCACTGTTACAAAAGTGAGCATTTTAAATGTTGAATCTCAAAAAGTTAAGGTCTTTATCAATTGTTCTTATGTATCTGTTTAACTGTTTCTTTTACAAAGATCTTTCTGTGTTGTGGCACACTTGAAGTACAGGTGTTTTTTGTGGTTATGAGCATGTGTGTCAGTTATGATCACGGAGCTCTTTTTCGTGGTATCTTTTCTAGAAGAGTACTTGAAAACTTTCTGACTCATGGTAGAATAAGCATGAAATTCTTAACATGTCCTATTTCATAAAGCTGAATTACTTGTGAAACATAAACGGGCAGTTATAAAGCATTTCAAAGATTATTGTGAGAAGTCAGAACATCTGGAGGAAACCAGTGAAAGGAGTTTTGTCCCTGTGTTGGCCATCTTCCACCCCAAAAAAAAGACTGCACACTTTAAATAAGGTGTAACTTTGCCATGAGATACGCTGTGAAAATTTCAACTCTTCAGAAAGGATGGAAGATATTCATTGCGGCAAGGCTGGAAGCATATTTACGGCTAATAATTACAAAGACCACTGCTCACACTCAAGATTCATACATTATAGGTTTCTAGAGGCTGGGAGAACATTTGAGGAAAGTATTATTACATGCTTGCCCCTTTTTGTACTTTACCTTGTGTGGCTATTATTGTTCACTGTTAGAGATGGATATAGTGAGCTAGAAAAACAGTACAGTTCTCCCTGTCTTCCTGGTCTAGCATGTCATTCATCTGTCTCCTCATGTCACATTCACCTTTTCTCTTAGAGAGAAAATTCATCTTGGGTGGGCTGTGAAAATGTGGGTTTGAGCCTTTCTGCAGTGGAGGGCTGCAATGTAAGACTTGCATCAGCTTGGATTAATCAAAGTGGGAACGTGACTGCTGACATGAGTGGTCATCAATGAACGTGGAATCAAGTGTAAAATCAAGTTCACTTTAGCAGCTGGTACTAGCTGAACACAGTTGACCATTTCAGTAGCACATGGATCTATTCTGATCCTTCACCCCCACCCTATTGCTGAACACATTTCTGATTGATTATAGATAGCTGTACAGTTGGTTTGACCATAGGGAGAGGAGTAGACAGAAGAGATCACCTGAATATCTTTTGCTGGCTGAGCTGCCAAGGATTTGGGATTAATTGTAATGGAGTTTGATAGCAGACTTCAGGTCTTTGGTGTATATGTAGGTGATATGTTCATGGATTCACCATATATGTGTCATATTGCCCATGCTGGCAGTATGTTCCTCAGTTGTGTCAAGATTCTTGTCAACTATTTTGGTCTATGACTATAAATCCACTCTACAGAGTGTTCTCAAAGGGAATAATTGTGGCAGTCTACCTTCTGTCAATAGGTATGAACCTGGAACAACTGTTTCAAAACAATTAGAAAAACAGTTTTGAAAATATTGAGTACGCTTGTACTTTGTATCTTTCATTCTCCCCTCTACCCCCAGCAGGAAAATTGTATGATTATTTGATTCTTAGATTGCAGGTTCCTTCATGAAGGGAACAGATTGGCCCTAGCATCCGAGCTCATTATCTCATAAGTTTAAGTGAAATATTGTTGTTACCTTGGCAGTTTCAAGTGCAACTTTCATCTCCTTTGACAACTGTCAAAAATAATCCGTTTTTATTTGCTTCTGTTTTGCATTAGATTCACTTCTGTTTATGATATTAAAAATAATGTAGTGGGGTTTTTCTTCCCCTGTTGACATTGCACTGGAACAGGAGATGTTCTTTCTTGTGTAATGAAACTTAATCACTTCTTTGTATGTGTTTAGTTACTGATGAATGGGCTGCTTCCTGCAAAGGCACTTTTTCATTTTGCATTGTGTTGGAAGTTGCCATGGTTTTAAGGGAGACTTTTTGAGCTTACCACATGAAGTGAAGGTACTGAAAATGTGCTTATCGCTTCAGTTTGTATAGAGAAGTTCTTGTTCTTATAACTCAAGATTTCCTTCTATTACTGTGATTTTTACTATGAGTTCCCTTAAGGTTGTTGTCCCAACTCCATGCCCATCTGTCCTCCCCTTTTGTAGTTCTGTGCAACTTCTGTGGGCCTACAAGTTTACATTTGAAAAATAAGAAGCTTTGGCAGCTTCTTATTCCTGAAGTTTTGAAAAAATGCTAAGATGAGCAACCTATGAAAAATATCTCAGATGGCTTCCTCTTTTCAGAATTGTGGTAATAGTTTTAAATTTCTGACCTACAGAAGAAAATGCAGCTTTAGGGAGACCATTTTCCGAGCTTGCTAAGCAGTCAAGATGTTGTCCCTCTTGATTTTGGCTCAAGCTTTAAGCTTTAAGTCTGCTGTCCAGTTTACAGTAAAAAAAGTCTAAAACATCTATTCCTGTAATAGGAACAGATGGTATATGGGTACAAAAGTAACCAACCACTGCCTGTTTTTTTTTCTCTTGCTGAACTAGGCAGTCACCAGCATAATAAGGGGATGTAAGAGAGCTGGATAATGGGGGGATGTAGTACTAGAAAATAAGCAGTGAGGATTTCATAGCTAAATACAGAAATTGTGGTGGGAAAACTTTGTGTATTGATGTCATCTGTGAGATGCAGCACTGTGGAAATGCAGGATTTAATTAGTTTTGTTACCTCCTCTTCTCATGATACTATTTATTTTTGAGATTTTGAATAAAACCAGTAAAATCGTTCTGTGTGCCACCTTGCTAGTTTTGAGGCTGTCTTGATTTTCACTATTCTTGAAGTGCTTTTATATCCTGTTACCGAATTTGTCATTGATGATGCACAAATAATGTCTTTTTTCCAGTCTGCATTATCTGATATGTTCCCTTCTGTATATATACTACATTTCTG
The DNA here is from genome assembly GCF_903797595.1 of Erithacus rubecula. Classification (NCBI taxonomy): domain Eukaryota; kingdom Metazoa; phylum Chordata; class Aves; order Passeriformes; family Muscicapidae; genus Erithacus; species Erithacus rubecula. The sequence continues at coordinate 17,759,701 of NC_136689.1, read as the reverse complement.
TGCTAAGCAGGCAGTTATTTGTTGGCCAGAGACACTTCTAAATTTTTTTTGCAGTTTCCTTTTTGTTAAGCCTTTCTAGCCATCCATGTAGGCTACATGTGCATTTTATCTGTTAGAACCTGAAATCCATGTTCTGCAGCTGTGTTAGTGGTGTCATGCACAGTCAGACTTTACCTGAACAACACTCTGTCCATTTCCATCTGGAGCTGAAGAACTGTGCTCTGATTAATGCTGAAGATTGTATTTGACCATGCTATTTATGCTGCTGGCAAATTGCACAATGCCATTCATCACAAGTTACAGCTTTTTGGCTTTTCAGTAATATAGGAAGGTGGTTTGTTTGTTTTAAACATTAATGTAGTTTACAGAGATTTGCTCAGGTTTTTGTTATCATTCCTTCTTGATCCAGAAAGTGATTTATCTCTCCCCAAACCCCATAGGACAACTTAGATGTGTACTGTCTTGGCTTTCTAACATGATACATACATAGTTTTTATACAGGTATTTTTGAAACAGTGTGAAAATCACTACTTTATTTGAGTGTTCAGCATACAGTTCTTATTCGAATGCTGCATGGAGTAGTTGCATGACTAGTTTCAGAAAGTGCATGCACTTTGTGTTAAGTAAGGTGTTTCTAAATGGAAATACTTACCCCAAAAAACGTGTGCTGATAGGTCATATTTGTCCAACAAATAGTGTTTTTAATACTACTACAACAACTGGCAACAAATATTAGCATATCTCATTCCACTGGCAAACCAGTTCGCTGCTTTTCTTTCTTTTGAAATATTCTTTTGCCTGTGATTTCATAACTATCTGCTTGTATTCCAGAACTTTATTTTTAAGAGGAAGAATAAACCTTATCATTAAAATAGAAGCAGCAGAAGCTCTGCAGTTATTAAATATGTAAGATTTTAAAAAATTAAGAATAAAAAAAATCTATAATAACTTTAAAATGTTGGAATTGTTTTCCCTTTCTGGCAAAATATCCTTCATTTTTAGTACTTGTCTCTCACCAAAAATTTTGTTTTCTCCTCTCATTGCTGTTGATGTTTTATGAGAGTGATAGTGTTTGTGGTGATGAGCTCTTATGGTTTGCTCACAGGTGTTGTGATATTTCATTATTTTTATTCTTAAAATGTATGGTTCCTGAAGCCTGATAATTCATGAGAATCTCATATTTTCAAGAAGGTTTGTATATTTAATTGTTTTACTGCAATCAAAAAACAAAGGGTCAAATCTCATCCTTTTTATTAATATGAAATTGGTGATTTAAAGCAAATTTAAAAATCTTTTGAGGACTTGGGTTATATTTCAGTTTTTGTGGCTGTAGTTACGTCACATTTAAGAGTAGACTCAGTAACTAGGCTGTTTTTTAATCATGGTCATTTTGGTGGTGTGTAGGGACAAATTACAGCAGGATGCATAAAGTGTGCCGTCCAGTTAAATGGTCTAGCTAGGACTGGAAAAAGATCATAACAAAGTAAACACTTGAAGGATCTTAACTGCTAATAAGGTTGTAACTCTAGCTTTTGGGGATGGTGACCAAGAAAAAAAACAAGGAGGGGGAGGTATGATAAGTGGAAAAAGATATGAAGGTTAGTAGGAAAGCAGAGCAGGTATGGAATTTCTCTATGATGAAGAGACTGGGGAGAAGATAAGTCACTAACCTTGGTTAGGCAGGAGAAAATGTTGTTGTGAAGTGTCTTCAGCTGCTTTTTCGTATCTTCTTTCTCTAGTGGGTCTGGCTGATTTTCTCTTCCATTTTTCTTGACAGTTAATAGAGTCAGGGAATTTAAGATGCATCAGTGTTTGCATATTATGTGTGGGTTTGGATGGTGTTAGTCTCCCTTGACTGCCTGTGCTCAGAGGGATATCTGGGTGGCGAGTGGTGTTTTAACATTGCGTATCTTCTTATTGTCACTGCCTTCTTCAAATCATTATTTGTATGAGTGACAAACTAGCTCCACCCTTTGCCTTCTAACTGGCATTTCAGTTCTGTTGCTTTTTTTGATCTAACCATGTTCATTCTACTTCTGTTTACTCCCTGTGGCACTCTTCCTCTAACTGCAGTTCAGTGCTACCATGCTTGATATTCCTTGGCCAGCTGACAGCTCACTTATCTAATGCACGTGGAGCCTAACGGTTTCATAGACAGGTACTACTTCTTGTCCTGGGCTTCTGGTCAGTAGGGTTTTTTTTCCCAACCTCTATAATGAACTTTACCTTGCATGTAGATGAACAGAAGTAATGGCTTCACAGAGGGGTGTGAACTCTTCCTATTTAAATTGCTAACTTACAAGTCTGACTAATGTTAACGTGTTTAGTTTTTATTTGTTGGCTGTTCTAGCAGAAATGTTAGTCAAGCATTCGTTTAGACCATGGATGGATTATAGTTTGTGAATAAATGAAATATCACCAGTTCTACTGGCAAATCTGAGTACCTTGTCCTCAGACTTGCTGTCAATATTTTTCAGAAAAAGCACAAGCAGTCCTTAGTTGCAAAATTACAGTTTTGAACAAATGTATGTTGTTTAGTAACATTTATTTTAAAGTTAAAAAGTACTTTTTCTATTTGTATGGTGTGCGTTCAGTTATATAGCCCAATACTTCATTCTTTACTTAACAGTAATACATTGAAAGAACTCTGACTGCAGACTCAGTTGAAGGCAGGCATTTTAGCCAGAAATTCTGCCACTGTTAATATTTGAGCAGTTTGTAATGCACATAAATATTTGATTTATCACACATGTTTTACAAAAATTTAAAAGTGAATCAATCTGTGTTCCCTGAACTATAGAATGTTAAATGACGAGAGCATTTTATCAATCAGCATGGTTAGAATTTCTACACGGGAGCTTTCTGCATTACGTATTAAGTGATCTTGTTTGTCTTGATTAATTTTCTACTGCATATTTACATGGTTACTAGTAAACAGAGGGAGGGGGAGAGAGAGAGATGCATGTAATCGTTTTTGTAATTTTTTTCAGGTATTTTTAGCAGCAATGATGTAGCAGTATCATTTCCAAATGCAGTATCTGGCTCAGGATCTAGCACTCCCGTTTCCAGTTCTCATTTACCTCAGCAGGCTTCAGGCCACTTGCAGCAAGTGGGAGCTCTATCACCTTCAACTGCGCCTTCTATAACTACTGTTGTTGCTGCAACTCAGGTAAACTATCACAAGAGTTTTAAGATAGAAAACCGTGTTACTGATCTGCTTAATTTCAGTGTTAAAAGAAACCATAATTTGTTTGGAATATAGGTTAAATAAGCATTATATTTGTTGTGAAATGTTGTAGTGTCTGGAAGTTCCCCATAGTATTACATAGTCTTAATTTGTAGAGCACATAGACTTTTTAAAATGTACTCTGAGTGAGTGCTTATTAATAACAACTGTATTTTGACTAGTAGCATAAATGCTGGTTGCATTTCATCAGTGTTCTAACCAATGTTTTATCAGAACATAGGATTTGAAAAAGTAAAATACATAACATTTTCTGTGTTTATGCGAAAGTGATGGTATCAGTTAAAGAGTGGTTTATTTGAGAGATTTAACAAATGGACAGCTATGTTAGTTCTAGTAAAGAGATAGCCAAGGCTGACATCTTGGTAACAAATGAATGTTGATGTATATGTTACGGTTTTGTATTTGAAAAGTCATGCAAATGAAGATCCATAGTTCTTGTTTGATGGAGAAGGAATAAGGGAGGCATGGGAGAAGTGCAGGAGGATGGCACAGTTGAAGTAATGAACCAGAAAAAATACCTTTATGATAGTGTTTTGTATGAATTTAAATTGGACAAAATTACATTTATCAAGATAAGAGAGTATGAAGTTATAGTTGCAGAAAGTCACTGTTATTACTGTTGAAGTATGAAGGAATACTACAGTATATATGATGAATTTATGCTCCTTGTTTCTTGCATTTTTCATTTTGCAATGGGAATCTCTCTTCCAATGAACATGCCAATTATAAATCTTTTTGTGTGCTTATAAACAATGAACTTGTAATTTATCTACAATGATCTAAGAAAGTAGATATAAACGTGAAAAAAATCAAGCTTAATGTGTGTGCGTGTGCATAAGCAGATGTGTATAGTGCATGGATAGCAGAAATGCTGTGTGAAGACCAACACAGATTACATTTCAATATCAAAGAGCAATTTGTTCTTATAGGTGGCAGTTCATATTTTTACATCATTCTTCTGGACTGGTTTGCTAAAGAAATAAGGTGTTTTCACCCAAAATTGAATGATACCTCTTTTGCATAAATTGATAGAAACTACTTTAAAGAAATTAATTAAAATTGTGGTACTTTAAGTAGTTCTCCTCTTTTTTTCATTTCCAGAGATCACTGCACACACTAACTCAGTGACAGCACTTTAATTGAACAGTTTGGAGTTCAGAGAAAGGGTTGTGTCATAGTTTAGTAGCAGGTTAAAAGTTTTAAAAAAAACCCAACTAAGTCAATACTCAGTTTTCACAGAGTAGAGGTTTGCCATCAGAGTCTCGGGAAGACTTGGCCTTGTGTACAGGTCAAGGCATTCATAAATGGTCTGGGGAAAGGAGGAACACACGCCAAGTTTGCTGATTATGCTGGGTTATGCAATGAGCCATTATGAGGATCAGCTGTCACAAACTGCTAAAAGACCTCACCAGCCTGTGTTGACAAGGTGGTAAGAGGGCAAATAAAACCAATGTTAAAAGGAGAGGAGAGTTTCTATTCAAAACAGATACGGTACATGCCAAAAGAGGTACAAGAAGAGCCATGGTAGTGAACAATGGCGAAGAACATCTTTATAAGGAGTGAGTAAATAGTGAAGGACTCGTGGCCTCAAAAAGAGACACTGAGATGGGATAAGACAAAGGTCTGTAAAATCAATTGACATGGAGAAGTTAAATAAGCAGGAGTTGTGCACCAGCACTTCTGTTTGTTAACCTCTGTCAGAAGATAAACAGATTGGAAAAGAAATTGGACAAAACCCATATTTTATGAGTCAGGAAAAGAAATACCATAGTATTTTTTTCCTTCATATTCTCACAAAAAAAGAGACGTATACCCTAGGAGATGGACCTTCTCTTACTGTTTAGCTGAACTAGAGAGCCCTCCATAGGTTAACTGCTTAAAATTCCAGTCCTTCCTTTGCCTTTGTTTCTTGTGAGTTGCCTTAGGGGCTTTTTTTTTTCATTGCCACAGAAGCAAAGGAGTTGTGTGTCTTGCCTCACTACCAAACTTGTTTTCAAGTGGTCATAGATTTACTTGTCAGGATGTTATTCAAGGTACTATTTAGAGTTCTGGGTTTTAGATATACAAGGGGATAGAAATTGTGAGTTTTGATTGACAACTGTAAAGGTGTGCTCCTGTATTTGAATTAACAAAGTCTCCAGTGCTTCAGTGAATCTTCTTTCAGTGCATAAGGTTTGTACTACCTTGGTTCAGTCAGGAGAGCCTAGTTTACCATGCAGCTGCTCTCCACTTGAAGCAGCCCTTTATTTATTTATTTGTTTGTTTGTTTGTTTTGCTTATTTATTTTATTTATATATAATCTCTTCCCCCACTCACTTCCCATTTAGCATAAATGACTGATTTTATGTCAAGGGCTAGGGTTTAGCTACTTATTTCTGCAAAATTCCACTCCAGAGAGTGTTATCTGCTTTCTGGGCTCTTGTGGATGTATTCTCAATGTTTACCCATCTCCTGACTATGGAAGTCTTCAAACAAGAGTGTGCTAGTATGTTTCTTGTGTAGTATTCTGATTAAAAGAAAATCATCATCCTAGGTTGTAAGCTGAGGTAAGCTTGTACCTCTATAGCAGGTAAAAAGTAATAGTTAAAAAATTAGGTTTTAGTTAAACTCTTAGTTGAGAGAGCAAGGTGAGCGAACTTGTCTGCTCACTTATTCAGTCATGTTAGCAGATGTGCTATTGGAATAATGCTAAAACTTGTAGTTGCCTCAAAGATGTGCTGCTTAGGTGCATCCTGTAAGATTTCAGGTGGTTTTTTTAGATGTCTGTTGGGCACTTGTAATTATGATTTTGGGAACATCATAAATATATGTATTTTTAAAGGATTTTTGTGCATGTCTAATTTTTTAAAGGGTGTTAAGAAATTCTAAAGAGAATGTCTCGGGGAAAAAATATGTCCCCAAAGAATTAGTCTCAGAATTAGCTGATACTTTCTGATTAAAATGGCATGATAGGCATTTAATGCAGAAAATTTTGTTCATAGCCTTGAAAAACTTGCAAACAGTTGAAAGTAACTGCCCTAAATTAGGTAATACTATTATTAAAAACTGCTATTAAATTACTGCTACTCAAAATGACAAAATAACTTCTATTATTTTTAATAACTTACTGGCCTGTTTAAAACTTTGACGATTAAAATCCCAAACTGCTTTTTTTTCTTCAACAACTAAGGAACACTGATTTTTTTTAAAGCTTAAAAAAACCCACAACTTGAAAATCTGAGTTTTGAATTTTAGTTCTATTGACTAGTATGATAATTTCCATACTGTGGTTTTGTTTGTTTGTTTGTAAGACAAAAACACTGTATGGACCTTGTTACAATCCCCTTTTCTGCCTAATTTTTTTTTCTCTCATGCCGCTCATAATTCTTTTTCATAATTTTTGTTCCAAATAAATCCAGAAGACATTATGAACTTGTGTTCCATACTATGCCATAATGGATTTGAAGTGCTGGTGTTCCTCACCAGGTGGGAACTAGTGGACAATGAAGATGCCATGTGATAGAAATGCTGATTATTTTACATACTGTTCTTTTTTTTATCGTTTTGGGCATAGACTGCTTATTCAAAATATAAAATATATATTAAGCATACACTGCTTAATTACAAAAAGGCTTTATTAGCTAACAATGCATTTAGCAGTTGCAAAATGTGGTAGAAAAGGGGTACAGTCCACACAAATATTTTCTCCTGGTTTTCCATGAATTGGTGCTCTTGACATGTTTGTGGGTACTGCCTAATTCATATGTAGCAGAAAATTGCTGTATCCCAAACTTGTGTCTTTTCTTTCAGAGTTATATCTTTAACTTTCATATGATTATTGATGCGTGCTCTGTTTTTGGTAAGAATCTCTTTCTTCCATTTGGATTGTGAATATAATCTTTAACTTTCCCCTTTTGAGCCAGGTCATGAGTTGCACTACTTGAACATTGTTTCTATCTCAAATATTTCATAGTGCTTCATAATTATAGAAAAAAGTGTTTGTTAGCCTGTTGCGCTGTTCTGTAACAATTTGTTGTACTGCTCTTTCTGGTAAGTTATTCTTAATTATTTGCATGTTTATAAAAAAGTGGTAATCTGGGTGCCTCAGCATCTCCTGGTCGTGTACAGCAGGATTTGTTTTCATTCATTTAGTACTGTATAATTGAATGTTTGCTGCTTTGGTTGGAGTGGAGATTGAAATTGCTTGAGCTGTGTGTTCTTTTTGATGACTTAAATTAGTGAAATTACCCTACTGGAGCTCTGTGGCCAATTGTTTCTGGGATCCCAGGTGCTGAATGCAGAATCAAAACTGCAGAACTGGGAGTAAAGGTTTTTGACTGGGCTTTCTTCAGCCATTGATTGTTAAAGCCATTCAATGGTTCAGTCTATATTTCTTCAAGAAAAAAATGTATTTAAGTGTCTTGTAATCTCGTTTCAATTGTGCTTTTAGTGGGAGTGGAAATGACATGTAGTAGTTTGCTTAAATACGCAGTCTTTTACTTAAAAAATTTGTATCTCATCAAATTTCTGGGGTTGTTACTATATGATCCAGTAAGGTATGATCTTTTCATCATAATAATCTCAGTTCATTGAGACATTTTAAGATTTTATTCTTACTCTTAAAATTCAATATCAAATTTTCACTTTGTATTTGATTTTTTTTCATTCTGTTGTGTGATGGTACCTCTGCTCTTGGTGGCTGTAATAAGTACATCTGTGAGGCAATTTCAAGCAATATGGCACATGCTTGTTACTGACCTCTTCTAAAATATAATCCAGAAGATTTTCTTAAAGTGGGATTTTTTTGCTGCTGCTAGATTATTTTTCTTTTCTAAGTGTTTTTTTCCTCTGCAGCTGCTGTTTTATTTTCTTGCTTTATGCACAGTGCTTCCCTTGCCACAGAGGCCGATAATGAAGAGAGGAAAGGACAAGAAGTATCTGTAACAGCAGTCCTTGTGGCTTGCACAGGGACAGGGAAACTGAACAGTTGCTGTTCGTTGTTCTTTACATCCAGGATTTATTTGTGATGGCATGATAGGTCCACTTCAACATAGTGTAATGTACTACTACCTCCAGGATGTAGATGTGGTAATTGGGAGGGTAGGTGCTGCTGCTGTGTTGCAATTCTGAGTGAAGGAAGTTTGCTTTTTATCACTTCCATTGTCCCTCCCAAAGTTCCTTTGGGTTTATTTCCATTAGGAGCAGTACAAAAGCAGCAGGATTTTCTTTAGCATTCATATAGAGGTGGTTATCCTCCTTTGTCTGATCGACTTCTAGGGGGAGATAAGGCTTATTTCTCCCCCCCCTCCCCCCAGTAGATTTGAAGTTATTTGTTAACAGTAGAGGAATGTGAAAGCTGAGGAGTCCTGAGATCTTTTCTGAATATAGGGCATGTGATGCTTCAGATGCCTCTGTCCTGTGGTTTTTATTTTCTCATTTTCTGAATTAATCTAGTCCCTAATTTTGGATCTCTGTATTCCCCTGCTCTTTCTCCAAATTACTAGTCTACACTATTTTTGGCTTTCTGTCTTAGTGGGTTTGTTTCTTGTCATAGTTTAAGTCTGCTCATCATTTTGCATGCTATCAAGGGAACTTTCTTGTCCTTTTTATTTTATATTCTGGCACTCATGGGAAAATAAATGAAAAGACAGGAAATAGGAACTCTATTCTTAGTTTTTGTTCCTTTCTACAGAGAAGTTAGGAAAAGTTTTGGGACCAGTCTTACTTGTACATTTCCACAACAGGGCTGGAATTATGAAGAAATTTAATAGTACATCTTAAACAAGTAGATGTTCCTTTGCTGAAAATTCAAATTGAGAGGGTTTTTACAAGTCTGCAGGAGTGGGGTTTGGACATTTTCATGGGACAGTAAAATGCACCTACCTGACTGATATTGCTTCCAAGTTTACAGTTGTAACCTCAACTTATGGATGCTGCATTCTTAAATTCAGTATGGCCAAGGAACATACTTTTTTGTCCACTTTTGTTTCCCATTCTTGTTCAAGGAAACATTCCCCGTTTCCTGCTGGTTTGGATTTGTGATTTTTAAAATTTAATATTCAGCACAAAGTAAATGTGAGGAAGGAAAGAAGGAAAATTTCAGGCATCTGAAGTTTGCTAGAGCTGGGCAGACCTGCAGTGTTTTAAGGGATGGTTCTGGACCACCCCCCCCGTGGATACTCTAGAATATGGCAGGTCTATCAGCTATCAGTGTTTAATCAAATTGTATTTGGTGAGTAAAATAAATACGTGGAAAAAAAAAGTCAAGCTGCCCTCAGTTCTAGGACTTAAGAATGTGACAGATGTGACCTGAATTAGTTGATTGGTTTCTTAAATGAGATTCCTGCTCAGCTCCCAAAGATGCACATCTCAACAATATGTAAGTTAAGAATTGGTGTAAAACTCCTGTAGTCACTTTTGGATCAGAACATCTTAAAACTAGAGTCTTTGACATGACCTCGACAAACTTATTTAAGCAATATTTTTTTTGTTTTCTGCAGTGCAAAGGAACTTAGCGTAATTGAACTGCATTAGACTTGTAATCAGAGATGATTTCCAGAACTTAAGAACTTTACTCTCTTTTTACATTTTTTTCAGGCCACTTTCTGAAGTCTGTTCCTTAACATAGAAATCATTGAGATACTGAATGCTGTAAGAGCTCTTAGGAAGTCCAGAGTGCAGATAGTTCAGATTTCTCCTGCATATTTGGTGCGTGCCTTGTGGTGAAACGTCTCACCTCTCAGTAATTAGTCATTGAGGTAAAGTGTAGACAGCAATTATGACAATATGTTAAAATATTGCTAAATTTCTCCAAAACAAGTAAGTTAGTTCATTTTTTGAGTTATGTTTATACATTATCATGCAGAGTATGTTGTTGGTTTGGGGAAGAGATGTTGTTGGTTGGAGGTTTAGTGGTTTTTTTTGATGTTTTAGGTTTGTTTTTTTGTTTGTATTACCTTTAATATGAATGATAATTAAAAAGAGACTAATAAAACATCTGGAGATAATGATGTTGCGTGGTTTAAGCAGCATGCTTCCAGAAAAAGGAAATTAGATCCTTACTGCCATACTAGAATTCTCTAATCGATAGAAATGCTGGATACATGAAAACCAATTAACATATTTTATGTTACTATCAAAACACCTCTTGATGATAAAGTCTCTTGAAAGAGGCTCCTGCCCGCTGGGTGAAAGGTAAAAATATCAACAGGGATCCTAGGCTTTTTGGATGCTGAAGTTATTTGGTTTTCCTTATCTTGTAACTTAACAAAAAGATACAAAAGGAAATCTCATCTAGAACAAAAAGAAATCATTCTTAACAGAGTACTTGCTCATCTCTAGGACTCTTTGCCACAGGAAATTGCTAGTGCTTTAGGTTTGGGAAGTGTGCTAAATGCATCTTTCAGTATGTGGTAGACAGAGAGGTCTGATATTGTGGTGTAGGATGTCAGTGCAAAACAGAGACTTTCCTTCCAAACCTACTAAATCATATTTGTGTCACAGTCACTTAAATTTCAGTCTTGCAAAATGAAAACTGTGAAAGAGCTGTACTACGAAAAGTTTTTCCATCAAAATTGTCTTTTTTCTCACTTAAAATTTGTTTTAATTTCTAGCTACTTCTGGGCAAAACGAGTAAAAATCTAATTTTCTTTTTGTGCACTCTAACTGAGGATTTTTGGGGTGGGGGAGGAGGAGAGTAGCAAGGAGGAAGAATTTACAGCCAGAGGGAAAATTCCTTCTAACATGTGACTCAAGTAGAAGAACAAAGGAATCATAGTTGCAAATAATCTAGCATTTAGCCCAATGAAATTCTTGTTTTCCTCTTGCTTCAGAAAGCTTGTCTTCATGTAGACTTGTGCAATAGAGACGTAGTCTGAAAAGCAGTTGTGAGGTTTTGCACAGTGCCGCATGCTGAGACAACTGCATCAATGTTTCGCTCTAGCAATAAATGTTTTCTGCCTTCAAGCTGAAGCTTATTTAGCTTGGCTTATCTGGTGCTGCTGTAGCAACCATCAGTCTCCAGGCAACTGAGGCACATTGACCTCTTCGTTGAACTGAGTGTAGAACTACTTCAATTTAGCTGCCTGAGACAATAATAATGGTGTTGAATGTAAAAAGTGTGAAATTTTCCAGTTTGTATGCAATGGAAATAATCAAACTATTTAGATGAAACAATGTTTAGGTCTTACTTGAAAAAGATTTCAAGTGTACATGGTGTGTCTTTGTTGCAAGCTACAGAGTTGCTTGCTGAGGTGGCCTTATAGGCCTTGTATAAATGTTGAGTATCTTGCAAGTGTTTTTGCACAGCAGCAATTCTGCTACTGAAGGTGTTTGTTTCATCACTTAAATAGCAAAGATTGTTGATATTTAGGTAGTTAAAATGTCCGTGCTTATGAATAAGTAACTGATTCTTTATTATTATTCTTTTTGAAATTATGGATGATCTCAAAAGCAGTTACTTTTCTGTTAGATTTATTAGACATCTATTATTTGCCATTATTGCAGGTGTTTGGCTTTCTTTAGAATATTGGTAAGAATAGATTCCTCTTTGGGTGTACTGAGTTTGTTTCCTAATAAAGTCATTTTTTCTGCTAGTCAATGTGAGAGTGAAATTGAGATTCCTCATATAGAGATTAAAGTTCTTAAGTAAAACAGATTCTTGGGCAAGATACCATTTCCATGTTCATGTAGAGCACATACGGTTTAAGTGCTGTGAAGACAGAGGTAGATGGAAACGGTAGAGCAATCAACTTAAGGTGAAAGGGCTTTGTGTTGAAAGGATGGCTCTGTTTTCAGTTAGGTTTGTGGAGGAATCCCAGGGTCTTATCTCTACAAAGCCTCCTTTAAAAAACAAACCAAAACCTGCAACAAAACAAAACCCCCTAACAAAAAAAACCCAACCTAACAAAAAAGACTTCTTAATGAGGTAGCATTCTAGTAAGTTTTTTTAAGTCTTTTTCATGTCTGGTATATAAATAAATAGATCTTAATTGTTTAAAAATTTATATAAAATCTAGTTAGTTAACAGGAAAGAGAGGAGCAAAGTGGTAGTACAGTTGAGGTTATAATGTTTTCACATTATTGGAAGATAGGCCTTCTATCCATGTGGTTTTTAATGACTTTATGTGCCCTTGTTGTACACTGGGCAGAGGTATAAATTAGTTTCTGTAGGTGTGCCATTAATTTTTCATTTTGCCTTTCAAATCCCACTGTGTTTCCCAGTTGTATTCATTCGTGGCTTTCTTGGAAATACTTGACTGCTGGTGTTTGAAGGTTAGATGGTTTAATTTAATTGAAGGTTTTATTTGTATGTTTAATCAAAACAATTGATTCTCAAAGACAGTATTTGATTATTAGCTTGTTCATAAGCTGGAGTCTTCATTACAGCTAGAAGTTCAAAGGATTTATTTTTGCTGCAGACAGACAAAGTACTAGTAATGTGAATAGTGTATCCATGGAATGGTGTCACAAGTATAGTTTTCCTGACTGATTTAAATTATGACAATTTGTACACTTGTAAATGATGTTCTTTTTCTTCTTGAATTAAAAGCTGCTTCTTCTAAGACATCATAAATCATTTTTCTGATTTTATTTTAATGTTTCCAACCTCCTAATTATACTTTCCAGGTAATTCTTTTATTTCAGCCAAGTGGCAAAAATATTTTTTGTGCAATTGAACCTTGATTATCTGTTTTAAAAAAAATCCCCAAACTTCAAGGGCTTCAGAGTGGTTGAATGATAATGGTGGCAGTGTGGGAGGGCTATCTTTTCAATTTTAGTGTAGCTTTCATAGAATGAATGTGTAAAAAACTACTGTAGATGTTTAGGTTTGGTTTGCCTTGGTGATTGTGATAGCAGGGGAGATGAGGTTTGGTGGAAAAATTCACTCTGATTCCAGTTGTCAGTAGTGCTGTAGTAGTGTTTAGGTAAAATGTTCAATATTGTTTGCTTTAAATTTGGTTATGTTCAGCTTAAGAGAGCCAAAACATATTTTAAGAAGATGTAAATCAAAGTATCAATTTAATTAAAATATATTAATAATAATTATCATACTACAGATTAATATTGTGTTGTGCTAGTTGTTTTGAAAAGTCAGATGAAAATTTTTGGAAAAAGTGTGGGGGACTGTATTTCATTAAGGTTTCTCTGTGTTGTCTTCCATCTATGTTCCTTTGAATATTGGAGAATAAAGAGGAATTTAGATTTTTGTTTTTTCATTGGAAATAAGGTCTTGATAAGCATTCTAAGCTATCTAAGTGAATTCTGTATTTGTGGTGAAAATTTTCAAGGTTTGTGTCACAGGAAGGGATGCATGAGAAGGTGTCATGTGGCAGGACTCCTGTGTATTGCTGTGGATTGTGCTGTGATCACCCTTTGGTGATCAGCTTTGCCATCCCAGCTGAAAGTTCACAGCAGGCAAGTGATGGTGGGTATTGGTGGGTCCCTCAGCTCTCCTAAATGCAGTTAAAGGTTGTACCATAAGTACTGAAAGAATAAAAGGAAGCAGTGGCATATTCTTCCAATTGCCTTCAATACCAAAGCAAAGGCCTTAAAAATTCTAGGGATAAAAGTAACATTTCTTCACTTGCCCAAGTTAAGATAGGAAACACAAGGCAAGGTTTCTTCTGCTGCTGTCACTGGATAGGCATCTCTTTTCACCTCTCAAGAGAATAAAATAGTTTATGTATATGCACATTATAAAAGTATGTGTTCATATTTAATTTCATTCAATTTCAATGCATATTTTAATTAATTAATTTTTCAGATAAATGTTGCTTGCCATAGACCAAAATGCATCAGCTTAAGATGTCTTCTAGATGAAGTAAATTGATGCTAACACTTGGTCCTGTGCTTGGATTTCCTTCCATATTTAATGAAGCCAGACATTCATGCAAAGTGTTCATAACATCTCAGAAGTGTAGCTGAACATCTTGCAGAAAATTTAGCTTTAAATTTCATCTGCATCGAAATTTTTTGTATGGTTTCAGTCGTAGTTGGCCATGTTGTTGTTAGGGGAATTTCTAATGCTCTTTATTTCTTGACTTTCTATTAGTAGGAACAAGGGGGAGTTCTGCACTTCATATCACAGCATCATGCTGTGATGAATAACCTGGTATGATTGGTAAATGGTGTGACCCCAACCACAGGATCAATGATATGTTTTTATTTTAAACAAGGAATAAAATTAACCTTTGAAATTATTTTTGACAAATAAATATTGGCAGAAATAGGTAATTAGGTAATGTGTCACTAATTGTAAAGCATTATGGTGATATCACACAAAGCTACAATATAGCAATCACAGTTTTTAAAGCAGAGGGGGAAAGGGGTGTTGATTGGATATAAACTGATTAAGAAGCTGTCTTGGAATTGGTTGTCCTGGCTATCCTTGTTGCCCTATCACGAAAGGAAGAGAGTTCAGTAATGGTTTAACTACAATTAAATCCCTCCCCTTTCTTTGTGGAAACTCAACTGTAGGCATTTCAGCATTAGCCTAAACAATGGTTTTGAATATGTTAAGCCTCTAACAATTAGGGAGCAGTTTGGGGCATTGAATAATGTGGAATGATGCAATTGAATCTGACAGCTTCAACAGTCAGCCTACTCATGGGACCCAAAAGTTGTTCACACTTGGTTTCATCTCTCATCACACGCTGAGTATTAAAACCTTACTGGTATGGAGCTGAGACAGAAATGAGGCCTGTTATCAGAAAATATTTCATAGCATAAAACTTGAAAGGAATGGGGGAAAAGGCATGTTCAAAGTGTCTCAAAGTTTTGCAACTCAATCTGATTGCATACAGCTAAGCATTGTCTCATTTTTCTTCCATTTGTTTTCTTCTGCTGAAAGAACATGTAACTTTTGATTGAAGAGACTGCTTTCCCTGGAAATTTCAGATGGGAGTAAATGTTCAAATATGAATGCTCTGTAAACTTTATAGCCATACCATTAAATACTATCCTGGAGTCATGCAAACATATAAAAGTATTCTAAATACTTTGGAGGACATCTATATATATAAGTAAAATGTAGTTAACTTGCAAGTCTTGTTCTTTAATTAGAAGAATATGCTTGTACTTTCTTTCTTGCTGTAGAGGAAGTATTTTTAAACATCAGTCAAATATCAATCATTTCTTACTGCACTTGGGCATTCTCTGAATTACAATGCATCATCCTTCTGTGCTGCTCTGCTGCTTACGGCTTTACTGATTTATTGAACGTGCCATAGAGGAAGGCAGTGTGTTGTATACCTCTAGATGGGCTTAAATCCTTCTGCTAAAATATTTTCAGGAAAATCTGCTGCCTTTTCAAAATAAATACTTAGTAGTCTTGGGTTTTTGTTAGTTCATACATTTTGATCATGTATTGTGTTGAGTGTTTAAATAGAAACAGTTGAAATAAAGAATAATACAGCATTAAAAGTTCTGCATTTTAGAACATGTGTCAGTCCTGTGACCTTAATAAGTATTGACAGGATGATTGTGCATTTTTAATAAATGCTTGCTACAGCTTGTTTCGACTGTGAGTGAAACATGAAGCTCCTATTTCACCTTTAAATAATGTAGCACTCCTCCACCTTCTCCACTTCCTTGTCAGATGAAGTCGTCACATATATAAGAAAGCTTCACAAATCATTATTCTTGTCATTTTACATTGCCATTTTTAAAAAGTATCTTCAGAGGTTTTTTAATTTGCCTTCAACTTACTTGAACAATTTTACTGTGTCTTTTTGCTTTAAGAGTTGCATTGGATGCAGGATGCTATTGGTACTTACATAGTTCCAACTTTTAAGACATCTTTACTATTATTTTAAAATGCAAACTGGGGTAACATTTAGGGTGAAACCACTACTTGTGAAAAAACTCAAGTTCTTAGATACCATTTAAATCCTGCTAAGTCTTTTGATCTGTTACATCAACACACTTAGCAAACGTTTAATTCCTTTGATGTCTTCTGTTTCGTGGTGTGATAGTTAATCAACAAACTTTAGCAACTCCCTTCAAGTTACTTAGGTACTTTCAGAAAGTTCTTAAAGCTGTTTGTGTACGCCTCAGTCAAATAGATGTCTATCCCCTTGCTGATTATAGCTACCCTGCCATCATAAATTAATATATAGCTGCTATTGCACAGTTTTAAGCAGCCTTGCAGTGAATTACATGGACTGAGAGTTAAGTATAGTAGCTTCTGTGTAAAATGTGATCAGCACATACACTTACTGGAAAAATGCTAAAACTAAACGGAAATAAGACCTGGTGTTTGAAGTTTAAAACCTGCCCCCACCCTATCCCTGAAGCTATGAGTAGAACTCATACCAGCGTATAAACTTCTATTTTCCTCATTTGACCTTTTAGGTATGGTTGAATGATAATACTGGTTGAATCTCTTAATATTCCATTCTCTTAAGATTATATCAGTGAAATGATTTGACTGAAGTTTGTTTGGTTTTGAGGAGAAAACAGCTGAAGGTTTTTGGGAGCAACCTGTGCAGTATTGCTGCCTTCCTCAGTGTCACAGAAACTGTTGTACCTGAGTAGGTGGAAATGCCTGCATTATTTTTAAGTCTTAGAAACAATTCAGATTAATTCTACAAAAGATATGCAATTCTTTAAAAAAACCCCCAACAAACAACCAGAAGAAGTAACAGCCAGATTTGAAGCAATGCTGTAGTTCCACGTTTAGCAATCTTGTATGCACCTATAAACTGAAAAGTGAATGAACCCCTGATCATTGTAAGCAATTACTTGTGGCTTTTTCTAACTTTGTGACAGTAAAAGAATGTAAATATCAGGCACAATTTCTCACCAGTATATAGTAAATAAAGCATCATTGAAAACAGTTGTGTGAATTCATAAAAGTCCATTCATCAAGTTTAATATGTTGGCAGAAGGCCAAAAGTTAATGGTAGTGTGTGATTCTTTCCAGAGACATAGTTTATACTCTGTAATATTTTGCTGTAATAACCAGTATGTTTCCCCTGTCTCTTGTGTGCAGTTATGCATGTCAAAATGTCCTACAAATCGAGTTCCTTACTGTTCACCTTCTTTTTTCATTTTTCAAAAAAGTTTTCATTTGTAAAGGTTGTTTACATTTTCTTAGAAGATTCATTTTAAAACCAGTCATCACACCAGTTTGTGTATCTTTGATTCCACCTCCTCTACCCCCCTGTAATCTTTTCTTTGTTCTGAATTTTTTTTTTTTATCAGGTAGGGAAATGCCTTTAAAATAAGCAGCCGTGCTTTTATTTCTTTGATTGCCTGTCTCTGCAACTTAGCATTTGACACAAATCTTTTTTCTTCGAAAGGGAAAAAGCATAAGCAGCCAAGGAAGAAGGTATTTTTATTGCATTGGATTATGCAAGATTTTGGCCAGCCTCCTTAGCTTCATCTGTTTAAGGGTTCATTTTCGCTTGTTTGGCACAAGTCCCAGCAGAGACCTTCAGAATTGTGGTTAGCAACATGAATGAACACAAACTTTGGGAGCTCTTCAATAAGTAGAGCTGGCCAACTGCCAAAAATACAGTTCCTTATATGGGGTCAGGGCAAAGCTGTGGTTCCCGGAGCCCCCTATTGTATAGAAAACATACTTGTAATGGCTGTTTGCGTTCTTTAAAATAAAAACAAAACAAAACAAAAAAACACCAGGCTTCCAAGTCTATCAAAATAGGAAGTAACAAAATACTGTGCACGTTTTACTAATGACGGAGTCGAGCAAAGGAAATATGGCTCTGTGTAGTTAAACTATAGAGCTGAAAGTTGGACCTTTTGACCTCCACAGCCGGCTTGTGATGTAAGGAGCCCAAGCATTTGTGAGACATCTGTTGTCTACCTGCCCTTATTTTGTAAATGGTTTAATAAGATTAAATAATTAGTAGGATAACCACATGGTCGCCATGCTACTAAGTCCTAGCATTGAGCGCATACTTCAGGATTGCAAGGAAGTCTGCCCATCCTGCAAACTGTGCTTGTTTTAAAATGCACTTTAGGTATTTTTAATATTTGCTACAGTACTTTTTTAATAGAAGGGTTTTCTTTAATTATAAGATCTTGCCAGCCACAATACAACACACTTTAAAACCTGATCTATTTTTTGAAGTATTGCAATTCTATTTCTATACTCAGAAATTGAAAATCTTCTGTCTTTTAAATACATTGTTTTAAAAAGCATTCTACTTAAAAAATAATAAATGCACATTAAAAAGGCTTCCTTAAAATACATTTAACATTTTTTCCCGTTATACAAAAAGGATTCAAGTTTTAATTGGTTTCTTGCAGGCGAACACCCTACCTGGATCTTCTCTCAGTCTGCCTCCATCCCACATGTACGGCAATAGGCTGAATCCAAATTCAGCCATGGCAGCACTTATAGCTCAGTCTGAAAACAGCCAAGCAGGTAAGCTTCCTCTGCTGATGCAAATGTCCAGCTTCACAGAGCTCCTTGTTTTTAAAAAGGTTGTTAAGTAGCATTTTTGATTTCTGCTCAACTTTTGATTATTAAATGTCTGTACAAAGTTGTTCTGTGTTGGAAGTAAATTCTAGTTGTTCTGTGGAACAGCGCGGGTTTTCTTCCCCCTTTTTTTCCCTCGGTGTGTGAAATGTAAATGTTTAAGCAGAGCCATCAGCAGGCAGGAATGCACCAGTGTCTCTTGTGACTCCTGTGATTGATGCGCTCAGTTCCCAGCTCTTTGCAACCAGAGTGACACAGCTCTGGGTTTTGTCGTGAATAGTTGAAACCTTTATTTGCATAATTCATGAAATTGCATTACATACAAGTTCGTGTGAAAGAGATCCCGTTAGAGAACTTGTGCAGCATTTAATAATCTTGTGAATATTTACCGATTGGCATTTGGTACCGCGGGCTCTCCGCTGCGGTTTTAATGAGCCGCTGGCTTTGCTTTGTTTCATTCCCTCCGTAAGGATTTGTTGACATGTCGTAGTAGTCATGCCTGTTTGGGGGAAGGGAATGAGTTTAGCAGTTTACCAAGAATGGATCAGTCATGTCTTTGCCCTCCAAGGGGTCGGAGGTCGCTTGACTCAGAATAGGGGGAGGGCAACCTTGAAGGGGGCAGATAGGGTTATTTTATTGAGAGGCCATAGGGAAAATAACCCTTTTGAGTCCTTCCAAGCAAAACGTTTTCGTATATTTAATGAGGCCTTTTTTGTTTGTTTTACTACCTTTTTAGCAAGGGGCTTTCCTATCCTTTGCTTATAAATAGGAATTAGTGAATTATACGCTTTCATAAAGTTTTCAGTAAATTTGCAGAATAATGCGTGCTTGTTAGATGGCAGCAGTAAGTTTAATACGTTATATATTTTATGAGTTGTTTTGGGATGCAAAGTGTTAAAAAAATACAGAGCATCAGGATTTGCTGTGATAAGCATACAGATTAGCTGTCCACAGCTGTGATTCATTACTTTCACCGTACAAATTAAAAGTGGCTGAGGGGAGGGTACTGCAAATGCAAACCACGCTTCTGTGCTGTAAAACTGAAAGGAATGAAAGAAGTGAACATAATCCATGGCCTGGTACAGCCTCAGAAATGTGTAAGGACAACACCTTACATGCTACAGTTCAGCAATCTTAAACTAGTTACTTATTCACTCTTCAGCAGTAACTACAGATAGAAGTTGAGATTGAAGGTATTTTTAAAATATCTACATCAGATATTAAAGCTCTTATCTAAGAAAAGGCGATTTATCAGCTGTGAAATATTTACACTGCAGATCAAGATCTCGGAGATAACAGCCGAAGCCTTGTTGGCAGAGGAGGATCACCCAGAGGAAGTCTCTCACCACGGTAAGCATTATTTACATTGGAAAGTGCAGGCAGAGGAAATGTTTTAAGATTTGCAAACTTCACTGTTTTTACCAGCAATACCAAAGTGTTTTAAAAGCCCATACATATAAAAATATAAACACACATGTATAAATACATGTATTTTTGTATCAATATGTCCTTCTAAAAAAATCCCTCATACATCCCAAGAGCTGAAATTGTGCTGAAATTTACTTTTGTATCAACTGAAGTTAGGTTTACAAATTAACATGTCAGTAAGTTAGTTTACTCTCTCACTTAAGAAATGGAATCTTGCTTTAGAGGGATTTATCTATCATTTAATCCTTATGTACCACTTATCTCCTCAAATTTGCTACCACAATCCTAGTTTAGTAGTATTTGCAAAAATTCCAAAATCACATATGCTTAACAGTGATCACAAGAATAAGGTGGTGTGAAACATTAAATATCAGTAAAAATTCCAAGCAAATATTTTCTTCCTTTTCCTTCCTAACTTCAAAATTTGTAGCAATTCTCTGTAAAAAAACCGTATTTTTTTGTTCTGTTACAATTCACATTTGCTAGAAAACTTTGAGATAAGAATTCTGCTGAAAATGTATGCTATTTTGTTTTAAAATATTTGCTGTTAAAATTTCAATATTGTGTTTTAAGTATTTCAGTAGCGTTTTCTGTATATTTTAAGCAAATCTCTGTTTTAGAGGGCTTTGTCTTCCATACTGGATCCAATGTGAGTTAGATTTTATGGTGTTATTACTGTGGTTTTTACTTAGGGACTAACCATGAAAAAGATGTATCTGAAAAAAAGATTTATCCTGAAAAAGATTTTAAGATAGTTAAAAAATGCGAGTTACACAGAAATAGCATTATAATACTGAATTTTATTGCTATAGCATGTGTTTATTATGGTAATTTATAACAAATATCTCCAAATTGGATAATTTAATGTACATGCCTGGTGTTGTTGATCTTGTATTATATTCCTTAATTAATCAAAAGACATCTTGCTGGGATGAGATTATCCATTATAATACTTAGGTGTTATTACCTAGTCATGAACTTGTTTTTAAGTTTTCCAGTATGTGTTGCTTCTAAAATAATAAATAGAGAATTTACAAATTAGTTTAGATGGTATTCTTAGCATAAATATGTGTACTTACATTAGCATATAAATTGATCTATACAGACAAGGAATTTCAGAGAATTTTGCAAAGGGAAATGCTCAACAATTAGGAAATTCCAGAACTTCTGATTTTATATTAAGTAGTGCTCTCATGCATACATGTTACTGTAATTCTGAGTTTTAATGCCTTCTTAGTTAATATGCAAACACCTGGTCTGTGCACGATTTGCAGTGGTCGTAGCTGAGTTCAGTCTGTCTTTTGGTTGAATGTTTGGGAAGGTAGACTTCTTAAATATGATGCTTCTACAGAGTGTGTATGTACAGTCTAGTACTTGCAGCATGATAAAATACCAATTGGTTTTGATGGGGATGCTGAAGGGGAACTGGATGATACAAAGGCCACCTCAGTCCACAATTGAAAAGCTTCCTGCAGTGTATGGAAGCTGTAGCACTTTGCAAAGAGGAGAGAGATTTTGCTTGGCAGGGTTGTTCAAAAACAAGCCAAAAAAAAAAGAGGGGGTGGGAGTGGTGTGAGAGAAAGCAAGGGGGAAAATTGGTGCTGTAGTAGCAGAATTGAAAGATGGAAAAACTTAGTCTGAAATACCTAGCATGGAAAAAATTTAGAAAACCTACTCATTCAGTTAAGTTCAGTAGTAAGCGAATTTCACCCCTGGTTTGCGTGACAAAAAAGACCAGACATATGCCAAAGTTTCTAAAATGTGGGTAACTCCCCACCTTCCCCACTTCAGTAAATAAGTAACTCTGGTTACTTAAAATATGGGTTTATAGTGAATATAAAGCTAACTTGAAAAAAATCTGCTGTCTGGAAACTTTGCGACTCCGAATGTTACCTGCTTTATCTATTAAAATTATTTAGCTGCAAGTTCTGACTCTGTTCCCTTTGAAGCTTATGAGATACATAAATAACACAGTTCTCCGAAAGAACCATGTGATTTTCAGCGAGTTGCTTAAAATAAAAACACTTGCAGAACATTTGTTTGCTGTTGATGACGCAGCTGATTGCAGCTCTTCGGAGAAGACATATGTGACTCATGAGCTTGTATGGTCATTTCCAATTCATATTGTTATATCTTTGTACCCCAATATAACCACAGCGTTTGATGTTTAAGCTGTCGTATTTTAACTTTTAATGTATATATGAGAAATATAAATATACCCGGTGTATGTGAGCTGTTTCCATTTTGCAAAGGAATTGCTGCTTTTCCCAAGGTAGCGCTTAAACTTTTTTTTACTCCATACTTAACCTTAGATTTAAAAATGTGTTATGTAATACCTGCAGTGACATCTGTATGTGTGCTTATATCTAAATGCAGTATTGCTTCTAATTAATGCTCTGTAGTATGGATAACTTTACCAAACTTAATCAAAAAACAGTTATGAAAGCAGGCAAGCTGTGAAACAATGTTCTCATCTCCGTGGCAGGCTTGGACCAGTCCAGAATGCATATTTATAATCCTCTTGGAAACTCTGATCAAATACTATTTGGAATAAGCATTCAACCCTAGCACACATGAACCATATCCTGACTAAAGGATGAGCTGGGGGTTCAGTTGGAAGAGGAGAGATTTGAGTAATGTTGCAATACCCAGAAATCTACATTTTACTTTTTTTTATTCTTCTCTTGTACAGGCTTCCAGTGAAGGATTGCAGAGGTTATACGTCATGTACTGCTTTGTTTCTGCCTTTGCAAAATTGATAGGAAGCAGTCCAAAGCCCAACAAGAATTTTGTTGGTGATTTAAAATTCCAAAGGCACAATATGTTAGAGCAGCATTATGTGCTGCTCAGGAACATGCAGCCAGATAGGGAAGTTTCTGGTGGAGTTGTTCAGGGGTTTTATGTATTTGCTTTCTGGTTTTGTTATGTTTTTTTTTTTTTCCTGAAGTGGGTTGTTTGTGTGAAGTGTAAGTGTAGTTCTGTGTAGAATATTTCTGCATAAACTTTCCTTCTTACTACTTCAGCACATCGTGTAAACAGTGCATTTTAAGACTGTTTTTGCTGTCTCTGTGCTGAACTGTTACATGCTGTTGTCATCTCTTGTCAAAAAACACTACCTTGGTTACCCATTCATCAGGGCTTTTTGTTTTAACAAGTCCTTTCCTTTCTTCCTGTATGCAAAAGAGGAGCTATTTATAAATACTTAACAGAGCTCTTAAGTCACCTACTTAAAACCTTTTCTCGTAAAAAATCGCTTTGCTCTGGTGCCTACAAAATACTCGACAGTCATTAGGTAGCTAATGTGCTGTGACCACTGCTTATTATGGTAATCATAATTAACACACTGATTTCCTGAGCTCTCTGTGTTGTCCTGTACTGGGACTGTGGTGGTCTTGTTGGTAAGTTAGCACTATGAGTGGAACAGTATGGCTGTGATCCCATGATGGCACCAATTGCTTGCAGTAATAACTAATATCTGAGAATCTGAGCTCCCTGGAATTGATTAACCTCCCCCTCCCTACCCCTCTCCCCCACCCCCCAAACAACCAACAACAAAACCAAGCACCAGCATTTAGTGGGCTTTGGTGTTGGTCCTCTAGGAGGAATGGGACCATGCATGCATGAGACCCGAAACCTGAGTCAGAAATACACAGAATATCTGGCTTTGCCCACAAGTTAAATTGTGCCTCATCCAATGCAAAAGAAGCCTTCTCCTAGGGCCTGAGAGGTAGCCAGCTTTCTCAGTGGCTGTGTGCTGAATATTTAATTTTCTCCTGAATGAGAAAAGACATGTGGCAAGGGGATTATTCTTTCAACTGTGTGTGATTGAGTAAAAAAGGAGGTCTATTAAGTGTTCACAGTACAGGCAGAGGGTAACTTCTAACTTGCATTACATCTCTAGTGAACAAATATTTTTATGCAGTCCTCCAAAAATCTAGATTTATATGACTGGTTTTGGAACAAGTTAGTCAATAGAATTATATATGGCCTTTCTATGTGATGATTTTAATAAATTGATTTTATTTTCCCCAGTTTTCTCAGGGAAAGGTTTGAAGTTTGGTGTGGGTTTTTTTTTTTTTGCCCTCCAAATCGGTGCCCTGTGTATCCATATTGTAATGGTTTCCTGCTGCAGAAGTGTGTGTTGTATAATTTAATTCAGTGCTGTTTGTCAGTTACTGTCTTGTTAGTCTGTATGCAAGAAGAGGTTATGTGCTTTCTCAGTATAAATTCTCACACTGTAATAATATGTCTTTCTTTTATTAAAGCCCTGGCAGTGAGAACCAGGAGTTCTTCATGATTTGATGAATTAACTTAGTCTTGGAAGCATAAGATATGTAGGTGCTAAGAGCTGAAAGAAGATAAAAAATTTCAACAGCCTTTTTCAAATACATTTCCTTTCATCCTTTTCTTTAAACAATAAATTGCAATATTTTCCACAGATCCCCTGTGAGCAGCTTGCAGATTCGATATGATCAATCAGGGAATGGTTGTGGGGAAAATTTACCCCCAGTAGCAGCCAGCATAGAACAGCTTCTCGAGAGGCAGTGGAGTGAAGGACAACAGTTTTTATTAGAGCAAGGCACCCCCAGTGACAGTAAGTACTCACAATCTGTTTATTATGACTTTTGCCAACTGTTACTCAGAACTGCTATTCTGTGCTTGTCCAAGAATTTTAATAAAATTTGTTTTCTGCTGTGAATTGAAATATAACTGTGGTGTGCAGTTCTAGCATAGTTCTTAGTGCAGCACGTGGCATCAGTAGATTGCAGAAGACTTCTCTATATCTACATTTTTATAGATGGGGAAGTTGTGTCATGAAAGAGGAAGTAACTTGCAGGTCCAGTTGCAGTGTTTGGAAAAGAATTCTGAACTCTTAGATCCACTACTGTAAATATTATAGTAGTTCCCCATTTTTCTTTTTATTGTGTGATCTAAATTGGCATAATAATTTTTTTTTGCTCTATCTTTTAAATCTGACTTTTCTACTTCAGTTGCAGTTTGAAAATAAAACATTTACAAATGTTAGGCAGGTATCCTACTGGGCTTTCGTGTCTTTATTATGTTCTTTCTTGTGAGTTCCTAAAGCAAGCAAATTACTATTTTCTCAAGTTATGTTTAATAGAGTGGAATAGTCTGAGAATGAATATGTTAAAAGCATAAGTGATCAGTAGATCACATGGATCTCTATTTTCAGCAATGTATCAGTATCAAAGACAATCACTGAATATGTTAAAAATTTTATTCCAGGTTATGGTTTACATTATATTTTATTGCACACATTATTCTTCTCATTTGTAGTGTAAAGAGGTATCTAGTTAGTATTTTTATGAATGGTATCCTGACAAAAATGCTAATTGTGAGGAAATTCATGCAGGGATAATCCTTTAAACATGATAGCTGGAGGACAGGTTTAGCTAAGTCTTATTGCATCTCATTTGAGCTCACTGAGGGTTCCTTTGTATGTTCTTGAAGAGGAGGGATAAAAGCTAAATCCTTGGGAAATGACCAGATGTGCCTGTACCAGTAGACTTATGTCTGTAGTAGCTCCAGAGGTCATGTTAAACAAATACAATTTAGAATTTAAAAAAAGAAAAAAAAAAAAAAAAAGGAGGTTATCCCTGTGGCTTTACAGTCACACTCTGGTACTGCTTGGGAAATCCAAGTTCTGAAACCAAATGGGAGTTTGAGCAAACTGCGTTTGGTAAGAGCGAGGCCGGTGGGGAGGTGATGCCCGGTTCTGGGCAGGCGGGGGTGGGTGCGGTGCTCACAGAGTGCTCCCTGCTGGGGGAATCCGAGATCGCCGGCGAGCTCCCGCCGAGGTGCGCTGGGACCGATTCGCTGGGGGACTGCTGGGTTTTCATTGCTCCTATTCATTCATGAGTCAATGCAAAAGCCATTAAATAAAAAAAAACTCTCTTTCCATAAACTTGGTTGTTTTTATATAGACGTTGTTGGTTGCCTGTGTTGTTAGTTGAGCACGTTCTTGTCAAACTTTTTTGCTTTATAAGGTTTGCAATTCCTAATACTGCAGCTGAACTGGATTTATCCCAGCTAGGCAGCTAACCTGTGCTACTTAAATACTACTGCCTTTATATTCTGATTTGGGACTAGGTTATCGTGCTGCTGTAAAATGTATGCTGGCCCAATGATGCCACTCTCTCAGTATTTAAGCCAGGATGTAGAGATATTCCAAAATTACTATCACAACACACTGTGAACTTTTCTCCTGCAATTTAAATTACTCAAAATTAATCTTAAATATTTCCACTAAATTCCAGACATCTGTAATAATTTTATATTTTCACATTTATGCTAGTCTTAATGTAATGCAGAATTTAAAACTGAGTGAAGGTGTTACTTGTTCATTGAATGTGTCTGTGGAATATAATGTGTGCACTTTTGTCTTAGTTTTAGGAATGCTTAAATCATTACACCAACTTCAAGTTGAAAATAGGCGGTTGGAAGAGCAGATAAAGAATCTGACCGCAAAGAAGGAGCGACTGCAGCTCCTCAATGCACAGCTTTCAGTGCCCTTTCCAACAATAACTTCAAATCCCAGCCCTTCTCATCAAGTACATGCCTTTCCAGTACAAGCACGTAAGTAGAGGGGATTATTAAAGTGTCAGAGTAATTTGAACATGTATTTATATGAAATAATCTATTTCATCCACACATGCCATTGATGGGAGATGAATGTAAATGTAGGATGAATATAGATCAAGTATTTGCTGGTGTGTTAAATGTTTAAACATCTTGATTTTTACATTACTGCTTGTTTCAGTGCAGTTTCTCTTTTACTTCAGTTTGGATCGCATCTGTTTGAATCTATTGATTCACCAATTACATAGTTAATATTTTCAGCAATGATTTTAAAGTTGATTTTACATTTTCTATGTTTAGCTTTGTCATAATTTTGAAATAATTATTCTGAATCTTTTTACATGTTACAGAAATTTAACCACTGTGTGTTTTTTGAAATAATTACCTAGCACCTAGCACTGATTCCTTGAACAGCAGTAAAAGCCCTCATCTGGGAAACAGTTTTTTACCGGACAATTCTCTTCCTGTATTAAATCAGGTAATTTTTATTTTTTTCTTCTAAACCTAAAGTTGTTACAAGTTAACTCATCCCAGTCCTTGCATTGTGGTGTTAGGTGAAATTTTATGCAGCTGAGGGGGCTTTGTTGTTTGTTTTGACACCAGGAGATAACCTCCAGCGGACAAAGCACCAGCAGTTCATCAGCGCTTTCCACTCCACCACCTGCTGGGCAGAGTCCGGCCCAGCAAGGCTCAGGAGTGCCCGGAGTTCAGCAGGTCAATGGTGTGACAGTGGGGGCACTGGCTAGTGGTATGCAGACTGTAACCTCCACCATTCCTGCAGTGCCGGCTGTGGGTGGAATAATTGGAGCACTGCCAGCCAGCCAGCTGGCAATCAATGGAATTGTAGGGGCTTTAAATGGGGTAATTCAGACCCCAGCAACAATATCACAGAACCCTTCTCTCACTCATGCAACTGTGCCACCCAATGCAACACATCCTCTGCCAACCACGCTAAATAACAGGTAAGAATTTGCTGATTTAATGTTTTCCTCCTAGTGCCTGCTGTTCTTCAGCTTAGCTGGGTTTTTTTGTCTTACTCCAAATACATTGTTTATTCCTTTGCCCATAATTGTCGAAGTAACTTTTGCTCCTGGCCTATGAATGAAAGTGAGGAGGCATTTAATGGAAGCACAACTAGTTAAGTTAAAGAAAAGATGTTTTCTCTAGAGCTTCTGGGAATCCTACTGAATTCCTGTTTTTTAATCAAGTCACATTCCCAAACAAATGTAATTATGTAAATGTGCTTCAGCTCTTTTATTTAGTTCAGAAAACAATATTCTTTGCCCTGCCAATTGTTCTTCCAGGATTAAAGGAGCACTGGAAAAGCTACCATTTGTTGCAGAAAGAAGGGGGGAGGGGGAGAAGGAGAAGGGTATATGGTCATGTAATTCAAGATGTAATAGGCATAACTAACCAAAGTTGTAATACAGTTGCATGGTTTTCAGTTGCCTGCAGTGAATCCAAACCAAACAAATTCAGTTTTTCAAGCAGTGTTCCTATGGATTTCTAAATGCATAGAAAGATTAATTTGTGAGGATTCCTAACAGCCCTTCCCCAAAGCCAGGTACCCTTGGTAGCATAAACTGCTGCTGCTTGAGCTGCAAGGCAAATGGGTAATAAAAGGAGACAGCTGCTTTCCAGGAGGTGTAATGGACTTCTTGGTCTGGAAGTATTTTGGGATAGAGCAAAGCCTTGGCCAACTCTTTCTCACTTTTCCATACCCCTTGTCCTGTCCTTCACTTAGGAAGGAGAGCTACAGTTCTAGTAGAAAGAAGTGCCTGTAAATAGGGAGCGGATTACTTGTCTTTAAGTAGAGTTTATTTTTGGAGATTATGGTGGATTATCCATCAAAAAAAGACATAAGTGATTGGAATGAGGCAAGGGATCCCTAATTTCCTAGCTTCCTTTCCAGTTTCTTTGCTTCCTTTTGGTTTGGTAGCTCCTGAATATTTGTGTAACATTGTGTGGTATTGCTTTAGTAGGCTCATAATATCTGATACTTTCAGGTGTATACTGTTTGCATGTGTCATTACATTTTTCCTGAGGACCCTTATTTTTCATAGTTTTATGTCCTTTGTGAACATGAGGTTTTATGGGATAAACAACATACGTTTTGTTTGTGAAAAGCTTGTCTTGAGCATCAGAGGTTTGCAAAAACCACAAAAATTTTGTATTCTCTCCCCGAAAAGTGTGAGAAAG
This sequence comes from Erithacus rubecula, assembly GCF_903797595.1. NCBI lineage: Eukaryota > Metazoa > Chordata > Aves > Passeriformes > Muscicapidae > Erithacus > Erithacus rubecula. The sequence goes on along the minus strand of NC_136689.1, from coordinate 17,730,803 downwards.
AGTGAGGAATACTAAAGAGCAATCATATTAACCATTTGCATGCCACTTTCCACTTTCAGGTACTGCCAGAATATATCAGTTATGCTAAATACCAGTCATGCCACTGTTTTCTCAAATGATTTTGTTTATTCAGAGATGATTTGCTCCTCTTTGTATTGCAGAAGTTCTTCTATTTATTTTTTAATATCCACTTTAAGTGCTGTAGCTCTTCATTGTGTAGCCCTGTAGTAGAATGTTCCAATTCATGCAAAATACTGCAGCCAGTATCCTGTTCTTAAACTCTCATTCTAACCTTTAGTAGAGTCTGGAATACTCCCAATGACTCCTGTTTTCTGCCACAACAAGCTTATGCTGTACAAATCTGTCAGCACTTCCACTTCTCTGTTTCTATTATGGCATGATCTCTTTCTGCTCACTCAATAATGCTAATTTAAAATTAATGTTTATATTAAATTTAAAAGTGCACTTTTCACACAGTTCTCTACTTCATTTGAGCTCACCCACATTATTTCCCAGGCTCTCTTCCTTTTGAGGTGTTTGAAAATTACCCTCATTTTCTGTGACTTCTCAGTATTTCTGGTTGTATGTTTAGAAGGGAAAAGTTCAGAAATGTTAGTGCTAATATGATTCTGGTAATGACGTGTGCATTCCTAGTTCCTGTTTGTCCCACTACAAATGCCTTAGTGAAATATATGAAAAAACATTTTGTCATGGGAACTGAGTTGCAAAGAGGCTCTGGTATGATTTTGAAGAAAGGAAAAAAAATAGATAAAAAATACTTTCCATTGGTTGAAATTATTGGTTCTGGAACTCTATGGGACACCTGCCAGGCTTGAGTTTGGTGCTGCTTCAGTGGCAACTGGTTGACTGTTTCTTTAATGCTGTATTTCCCAGGGTACCCCTGCTCTTTGAACTGCTCTGGTGGGAAGGCTGAGTGGTACCAAGCACAGACAGGCTCAAAGATTAGGTGCTGTGGTGACGTGAGCTGTTGGACCCTGGTAGATTGTGTGCTGGGGTCAAGGTTGGAGGTGGTTTAAATCAGTATTGGCAACATGTTGGAAAACTATGAGAGAACTCAGCCCTAACTTCAGGGTATTGTTCTGTAATTTTAAAAGACTTGCCAGATGTTCCTGGAAGTTGCTTGTTACAATAACTTCCCAAGCTTCAGAATCTGTTCCAACAGTTTAATGTGAGAAATAGGCAGAGTGTTCACCAATACATGAAGACTTCTTTATGCATATTGTCCTTATTCATATGAACTCTCTAACTGTGGCACGCAAGGAGGTGAGAGAACACTGATTTGCACATTGTTGTTGGAGAGAGTTTCAAGTTGTAGGTAAAAGAACCCACATTCATTTGGCAGAGGAAAATACTTGATCCTTTTCTGGGGAAATAGATGGCTTAGTACAGATTGCCAGCAAGTAGGAGATTAAGTGATTTGAGGAAAGAGATAGGATTGTTTCTTTACATTCTCACGACCAGAGAAGAGTGTAGGATGGAGAGTTTCAGGCTGATCATGTACCTTTTAATGAGAAGCTGAAAAGGATTAAATTTACATTCCAAGCTGGTCTGGTTTAGAGAAAGCTCTGTGGTGAAATCTAGTGAACTGTCTCTTCTGGGAAGCTTGGGAGCTGCAGCATTTTGTCCTCTGCAGCTTGGTTTTGTTTCTAGAAACTGAGATCTCAGCTGCTGACTGAGGGTATTTTCTTTCAAGTGCCAATGCAGAGCAAGAGAGGCAGGCAGAGTGATTAAAGAGAAGGGAGAACAACAGCAGAAAAAAGAAGTGCAAAGGTAAAACATGATCTGGGAAAAAGAAAGAATGGGATAAAAGAATGAACAAAAAGAGCTGAGAAGATTCATTCCAGTATAGAAGAATACAGAAAAAGTGAGGTAAAAAGAAGAAGGCAATAATGGTAATATTAGCGAGAATACTGTAGGAAATAGATAGTGTGAAAGGCTTTACCTCAGTCTGGGTAGATGCATGTTCAGCCTTTCCCTCATTCACCAAACAGATTATCTTGTCTCAGGAGATAGGTCAGTCAAGCAGGACCTCCCTTTCAGAGACCTGTGCTGGTTAGGCCTGATCCCCTGCTTGTCCTGCACATGTGATGGCTTTCAAGAGGCTCTGCTCCAGGACCTTCCCTGGCAGAGGTCAGGCTGACAAGGCCTGATGCCAAGATCCTCCTTCCAGCCCTTCTAGAAAGGCATTACATTTGCTATCTTGTAGTCAGCTGGGATCTCGAGATCCCAGTCAGCCAGAGCTGCTGGAAGATGGTTGAAAGTGTCTCTGTGTACTTCCATCAGCTCCCTCAGTAGCCTTAGGTGGATTCTATCCAGCCCATAAACTTCCCATTGACATAGACTTCCGTTTCCCCTTAGGAAATACTAAGTGCAGCCCACCAGGTGTGTCCTGTAGCACTGAGACCATGCAACAAAGTATGAGATAAAGTTTATACGTGGCTTGCCCTTTGCCAGTAGGAGAGAATGGTGATCTTTGGGTATTTTTATATTGGCTGGTTAGCACAAGTCAAATTACAGCAGTTGGGCTACAGTTTGCTGGCTGCTGTAAAAATGCAAGATAAATATTATGCCCTGAGGAGCTACATGATTGTAGCCTAATGGTGTGGATTTGTAACTGATTTAAGTGAATAATTCCTTACTACCAATCCCAACAAGCAATCCTGTCATCCTGTGCACACCTTCTTGCTAGAACTTCTGCATTACATAAGTGACCTCATCTACATTAATAGAGAATCTGTCAGTGTGTTTTGTGTTGTTTAAAGTTTAAGTTTAGTTCCCACAGGTTGCAGTCCGTTATGCAAGACTAGTATGAGGGGAGGGGACAGAAGTGTACAGCTGAAAGGGAAATACTTAATTTTTCAACAGCAGGATAAACCTATCATGAAACAACACCTTAATATTTTAATGGGTGTTTAAAACTAGTAAAAGCTAACACTGTACTGAAAGAGTAAATCCAGCTGTCTTCTTGGTCTTCTATTCCCAACAGCCTTGTTCATGCTGTTGGTCTTGCAGTAAACTGGTATAGCTGAAGAAACCCTTTATTTACAGCCTAATTGTCAGCTGGATCTGTGCCCTGCCCAATTCCCTAAATATTTGCAGACAATTTTATGTAGGCATGAAAATAGAGACTGGGAGTGAAGTAGTTGGCAAAAACAGAGGCAGCTTCATTCCATGACAGCATCCCCTGGCCCCTTGCAAGGCTGAAGGTATTTGCTGAATACAGACATGGTGTGGGCAATATAAGTGGTTTGAATGACACAAAAGATTAGAAGGAAACCAAGGTAAAATAAATGCTTCGTAACTAGATGTTAAACTTTGGCAAGAGCTGTCTTGTAATATGAAATGTGGCCTTTCTGTATAAACTATTTGAAAAGTACTTTATAACTGGTAATTATTATCTGAGTTTCAAATAACATGCATGGAGTAGACATGTTGCTGTTGCTCAACATAAATGAGACTTGAGTGAGGGTGGTGTCAGAAATTGCATCTGGATGGTCAGACCATATTTGCAGTGCGAAATCAAGTGCTGAATAGGGTCTGTCTGTTTGTGTACATCTTTTCTTTAATGGAAAGCTGGAGCAAAGAAGTTCCCATACTTCCATATAAACCACAGTATTACCCTGTCAAACCCTACAGTGCCTCGGGACTAGGATTGCTTTCTGACCAACAGAGACAACTATTACTCCATCAACAGCACCAGCAATTTCAGCAATTACTAAGTACCCAGCAACTCACATCAGTAAGTTTCTCAGTTAATTATGACTTATTCCTCTATTGTATTCTAAGGCATGGATAAACTCCTCAGCTTAATATAAACAATAGTAATGCATTTAACTTGATATTAAAGGCTTTGATAATATTTTAGTCTTTCAGTTGCTTCAAACTTTTTTGGATAATAGTAATATAAAATGTTAGGATATTATTGGGCTGTTTGTATGGCTAGAAGAATCATTCCCTCGTGCCTTCAGTTCCATTTTGTCCTATGTGGACATGGAGCCTTGTCTCTCTCAGCATCAGCTGTGGGCAGCAGAGCTTGGGAGCATGTGTGCATTTAACAGTATTGTGACCTGTCTTTGATTCCACTGGAACACTAGCAAAAACTTTTGGATATCATCTCCTGAGCTGTCTTTACTCTGCTTGTAGTATTCATACAAGCCATTAAGTAACTGGTTTACTATTTGTATCATTGTGTGGTTTTAGTACACAGTCTTCTCAGGTATGTTTGTTCTGACACAGGCCTGATGAAGCCAGCAGGCTCAGCTGAACTTCTGCTGAGCTACTGATTTCAGGAAGTCTGACAGGAATTTCTTTCCCATAGTCTCATGGAACTTAATTAGTGTGACCTAAATTAGCTGGGATTAGTTTAAGGGCTGCACTGACTGAAGATCTGGATAAGCAGGAACACAGGGAGGAGCTATTTTTCAGCAACTAATTATTGATCTTTTTTTCTTCCTCCTCCCTCTCTCCATATTACTCATCAAGGAACAACATCAGGCCCTTTTGTATCAATTAGTACAGCAACAACATCACCATCACCAACACCACCAGTCTGAAGTACAGCAATTGCAGATTACTGGAGGAGCACAGATACCCATAAACAACTTACTTTCAGGCACGCAGGCCTCACCACTTAATGCAGCTGCTACCAACCCATTCCTTACAATTCATGGAGATAACACAGCTCAGAAGGTGACAGTAAGTATACTTCTCACCTCACTTTCCATGCAGTACCTCCAGGAGGTAACTAAAAGATAAGAAGCAGTTAAAGTGCCTGTTCTTACAAATCAAAGATCGTGGATTTTTTCGTCTTTTTTTATTTTTCTTGAGCCTTGGGCTGCACCTAAATGAGGCTCAGAATCTCTGTGAACTTTTAGTCACACCAAACATGTCTGCTGCATGCTGTTGCTTCCCTGGATCAGGACACCAGTCCAGTGGACCTTGCCTTCCTCTTGTAATTACAATTGCAGCCCTAGTCCTCCTCACCCTACTTCTTCCCCAGCATTGTGTCCAGTGTTTTGTGGATCATTTCTTTTACCACCTTGCTGGTGAATTTGCCTTGGCCAGGCCTCAGGCCCTGTGGAGCTTGGGGTTTAGCTGATGGCTTGAGAGGTGAGGAGCCCATTGCTGGGAAGGTGGAGTCAGTGTGAGGAGAATGAGCATCTTGGTGCTGGCCTGGGAAAATGAGGCTGTACATTGGGAGGCTGAGCAGCTCTTCTGCTTCACAGACCAATAAAACCTTTCCTGGGCAGATAAAGAAACTGGACACATTTTTCTGGCAAAGATGTTCCATTATCTTCAGTATTTGCCTATATCTCCATCCCCAAGACAAGAATTCTTTCTTCAGGAAATCAGAGAACAGGCTTCATTCTTTAAGGATCGTACAGTTAAGGATAAAGGAAGGAGCATATGAAACTTGGTAAACAAAGGATGAATAGAGCAGGAAGACATAAAGTTTCAGCATTCCTTGGAGAAGACAGCAAGTGGTAGTGGTAGAGAAGAAAGAGAAGCTTGTCTGCAAGAGCAGGTGGGGAGAGTGTGGGCTAAATGTGAATCCCCTGTCTGCTCCCCTCCCAAATCCTCCAGCTACTTTAGTAGCACTGTGATAGAGGACTGGGCTGTGCTTCTGTGGTACTTCCAGACACAAACCACATAAATGATGAATTCTCAAGATTATTTTTCCTGGAAGCAGCTCCCTTCCATTCCAAATTGCAAGCACTCACTTTTGTTCAGCTTTGTGCTTTGGGCAGTTGTGACATTGTGGCTGTGAATGGTCACTGTGGTCGGGCCCTGCTGTCAGGGTCACTGACTGTCACAACAAATGTGCTGGTATTGCCTCCAGGCATTGCCTTCATTCAGAAATTTTCACAGTTTGTTCTCATATGTTTAAAACTAATCTCCCCATATTTTCCAAAAGTTAATAGTGAGTAGAACTAAGACCCTATATTTGGTGTATATCCAAGCAAAATATTCTGTGTGATTTTATTTTGATTTTTTTTTAAATGGCCACTGCTAGGTCTGTACAGTGCAGTACTTTAAAAAGTATGTTATTACAGTTTTTATGCTAACAGTTAGCTGTAAATAATTCCAAGAAATCTCAAAACATGTTTCGAACAAATCCCTTACCAAAAGTTTCTTTTGAAATTGATTTTATATTTTTTAAGGCTAGAGTTGAGACAAGTTGCATAGATTGTTGAACTATTTTTAACAAATTATTTGCAGAATTTGACTGGTTTAATCTCATTTCTAGTTTAAACAGGTTTTCAGGCATTTCTGAATGCTCAGAGAATGAGATAAAATTTTTGCTCAGTCCCATTCAATGCTTCAGGAAATGTCTTTGTAGCAATATATGAAAGAAAGAGTTGTGATGGGCAAATTGGAAATTGTTCTGGTGGAGAAGTGTAGATTTCAGCTCTGTCCAGTGGGCAAAAGTAGCAGAGGTCACTTGGTGTTTTTCTTAACCACCTTGCAGTTTTAGAGACACCCATGGCCAGGATTAGCCACTTTTGTTGGAGGGAAAGTAGAAGGAGAGTTGGTGTTTTGTGATGCTGCCTGGCATGACCTTAGCGTGAGTTGCTTCAATACAGAACTGCTGCTTTAATTATTCTCTCCTTTCCCACTTTTTATTCTACAGTACATAGTTATTTTTTACAATGCAGAAGTTACTACTTAGATTGCTCTAGTGAATGTACCTCAGCTGCTTTGTCACCTTTATGAATTGAATTTTACTTAGCTCTGTATGTTATAATCTGATTTTTAGAAGTATTTTCTCTTACACAGAGGCTCAATGATAAAACTGGACCAGTTGCGTCAGAGAAGAGTTGACATTTGAATGACACTTGAGCCCTGCACGTCCTGCTGTTATAGCACTTCATGTGGCTGCAAACCCCGGGTTCCCTTTCTGCAGATTGAAAAAGAGCAACAAGGAACTCTTACTGCACAGCAAGAGGTTAATAATTTTCATAAGGATATTTTTGGTAGGCTTTCATTTGCTTTCTTGTTGCACTAAAATTGATGTACTTTTTAATGTCTCAGACTGTGAAGTAGATAAAACTCTGCAAATCATAATTATTTTGTCAATATGATGGTACTAAGTACAAATTCAACCACAGAAGAACATCCACTTGACTCTTGAGTCCTAATCTCAGAGACTGAAAGGCTGTAAACTGTCTGCAGTGCTGCATTGCTTTGGTTTCAAAGCAGTAGTTTTAACAGCCCAACCCCAGCCCATCTGATCTTGCTGCTGCAGTTATATTAGATCCTTTTGGACTGAGCTTGTAATGGCAGCTGGGACTTGCTGTTCATTGTTTCTTTTTTTACATACCTGTTTTGGAACCTGACTCATAAGGGAATTGACTTCTGAACTTTTTATTCCTTTAAATTCCTATTGTTGTATAGTTGGAGTTTTTCTTGAATAAGAATTATGGAATGGAATCCAAAGTTTATTAATTTTGGTGTAGGTTTTAGAGTTCTGAGGTTTTTAAAGGAACCAGTTTGGTTCCAGTGACAAAGTTTTCTTACCAGATGAGAAGGCCACACTGGAAGAAGTTTGTGTAGTGTTTGGCCTAAACCAAGTGCCTGTTGCTACCTCCATTTTGTTGAAATGGCTGCAAACAGCTGATCATGCACTAGACGTGTCCGTGTTAGCAGCGGGAATACTCTGTCTTGCACCAGCAGCCTTGTTCTGCCTTCCCTAGAGGTGTTTATACCACTGTAGAGAGCTCAGGCAGATTGTTACCTGGGTCACTTTTCACTAATAAAGTACCAAAAAAGTGAGTTACCATTTCCCACTAAAATTTCCCAGTGGTTGAAACGGGTGAACTTGTGTTCCAACACTTGTGGCAGTTGCTGATCTCTGGCGAGTCTATGCAGGGTGGTGAAGGACAGTTTCAATGGGGGTGATGACCACTAATCAAGAGTGAGGTGGGAATTATTAGCGGAAACGACCCAGCTGTAATTAGACCTCCACTGTGTACTTATTTGGAAGAACATGTTAATTCTGCAATATGTTTCTTAGTTAAACATTGCACAGTTCTTACCTCATTTCTGTAAATAAAGTTTTGTGAATCTGTTTTGTATTGTGAAGAATTCATAAGAAAACATTGATATTTTGATTTGTAATATTTCTAATTAGTAGATTTAATTGAAAAAGTAAAAATAATTTATTTTTATATGTTCTGGGGAATTTTTAAAAAATGTCACAAATCACTTTTGTAGATACTTTACAAAAGTAAACCAGTGGTTTATTTTACTTACTCGCCCCACTGGTGGATATTCTGTAACAATTTGTACAAAAGGTAAGATGGAAATGTGCTGTTATTTTGACTAGATGTAAAATTCCAAGTGTATGAAAAGATATGTACAAAGCTTTTGTTAATAAACTTTAATAATGTTTATCATTGTATATCACTTGTGTGAATGTGAGTCTTGCAGAAGAAAGGAATATTTCTATTAACATCACAAGATCAGAAGGGTTTGCTCCTGGTTTTTTATTTCCCAGGAAGCAAAGAGAACTTGACCCACCTTGTATGGTCACTTGAAGATAAAATGTAAGGGGTTGTGCTCATCAGGGCTTGACAGACAAGAGATGCATTATGGCTTCCTCACACTTTTTAGCCCCTCTCTAGTCAGGGGCAGCCTGAGGCTCAGAGCAGCTTCTGGGACAAGCAGCAGGAAGATGGTGTTTCTGTGGGCCTGTGCCATCTGAATGTTGTCCATCTGCTCAAAGCACAAGTATTGAATATATATGTTTTGTTTTCCAATTGGGAAAACTGGAATCCTGAAAAAAGACTGGTAAATGAACAAGCTCAGAACTTACAGTAGGGAAATGTGAACCATCACCTGGCACAGCAAAGGGGCATCACTTGCTCCCACCCTCCCAGGACTGGAAAAAACCTCCTGACATTTTAGGGGTAGTTTGATGAATGTTTTATGCTTTGAGGTGAAGAGGTTGAGGAGACCTCTCAGCATTTCTGCTGATTAAACCTGTACCAGGGCCAGAGCTCAGGAGGTGTCAGGGTTTGGTCCTGTTGAGCAGTGGCTGTTGGTCAGTGCTGAAGGGACACTACAGAGCACAGAAGGCTGGACCCCAAAGTCACAGACTGAGAGGAGGGGGAAAAAAAGCCCAATCTGCCCCTGCTCCTGGCACAAGGCCTTCAGGGAATGCTGAGTGCCACTTCTGGAGCCATGGACTGCTGCTTTATTCATGGGCCTAAACCAAAGAAAAAAGGGCTTAGGCAATACAAATCACCTTGCTCCAATTGGAGCAATACCATAGAAATCAGTAAAAGTGCTAAGTCCTGCCTTTCCTTGTGTATTTCTTCTGTTGGACTGCCTAAACTCTGGTACCTGTCTACTGGCAAGGGAAGTGTGAAAGCGGCAAAGTTAGAAATACTTGTGAAATTGTCAAAAGAGATTGCTGCCAGAAGCTCAGGATAGCAATGGGTAGTTTACAGTACCACACTCCTGGTACACCAACAGCCACAGCAAGGAAATAATGAGGGCAGTTCTGACATTCTAACAAAAATTCAATTCACCAGCCCTTTAAAGAAAGAGACCACATCAAAGCCAAATTCACATGAGGGCCAGATGCAGTCAAAACCATTGTTTCACTGTTTCAGTGATTTTTCAGGTCCTGACATGAGAGATGATGGTCTGTGGCTGAGTTGGCACCAGTTCAGTAAAGCCCACAGTGCTGTCCCTGTGGAATGCCTTGGATGCCAAAGCAGCCCAGGCCCCTTGCAGGTCCCTGGCAGCCAAGCTGCTGAGCTCTCCAAGTGTGCTGGGAACTGCTCTGGGCTCAGTGTCACAAAAGCAGCACAGACTAAAGCTGCTGCATTCAGAAGATTTTTCACCAAAACCCCACTTTACTCCCAACAATGACAACAAAACTTATGGCTAACAGAAGCCAACTAATTCTGGACAGCCTACAACATCTGAAATTCTGCTTTTATCAACTTTATCCATTCAAGCTGTGTTAGCAGGAGCAACTCATCCAGCAGTAGCACTGTGTGACATGTAAACTGACTAGTTTTCTGATGCCTGTTTTTCTGCAGTAAAATCTTACTGTTGGGTCTGCCTAAAGGAGAACTCTTCAGTGTTCCTGTTGTTTTCAGGTCTCATCATCTCACAAAGAGGTCACGTTGCAAAATCTTTCCTGAAACATCTTCAATCTGTTTTAAAAGTTAGTTCAAACACTAAGAACTATAAAGTCCAAACAGCTACATTTACAAAAGACACTGCTTAACAGCATCTGCTGGTCTTTCCTCTAGAACTAAACAGCCTAAATGAGAGCACCTCACAGCATCTGAGTCATATTCTACTTACTCACTTGTGTATGGTTGTCAGGATCCTCTAGCTTGGCAGTTGACTTTATCCTCAGCATGGTAAGGGAATATTGCCCTCCCTGCCTCATCTGCTCCAAACAACTCCTTTCCATAGTGCTCTAAGCAAAGACACTCAAAGCAGGCTCAGATTGGACCCGTTCAGGTGCAAGTCAGAGTGTAAAACTTCAGCACAGACTTTCTCTAGGACTGAACACAAAGTTATGGTGCAGAAGCATTGCTGAGGTACAGCTCAAAACTGCCCAGAAAAGTAAATGTATCTTGCTAGTAGGCAAATATTAATATTGCTTAAAGGAAATCTGCTAGATTCTGTGCTAGAACAAAAGCTGGAAGAAATTGCTTAAATCCAAAGTCTTGAGTGACCTTGTTTTTCATGGACAGAAAGTTTTAGAAAAACAATGCTCTCGTCTGGATGCTCCACATCCCAAAGTGTGATACACTGAACCAGGCACACCATCCCAGGTCAAGTCTTGTAAAGCCAGAGTGGAAAAGAAACATGACTCTCTCTTCCTGACAGGCTAAACTCTCCCATTACTTTCTCTTTTATAAACTGCAGAAATATTCCCATTACCAGTCTGTTTTTTTCATGAACAGTACAACTCCATTTGCTCATGTTCTACCCCAGCTCCACCCATTAATTTTCACCAATTTAGCAGCTTTTCTTTGCAGCCATTTCAATTACTGTGCTTTACATCTTGTCATCTCTCATTGAGTGTTCTGGATGACTAAAAGCTTTTGAAAGTCAAGTTTTCCTGATACCTCTTTAAAGTACCTCACTTATCTCACTAAGATCCTTCAAAGCAGCACAGAATTCCTGTTTCATTGCTTAGCACCCAAATCACAGCTTCTAAATATGTTTAACTTCCAGTGCAGTTAAGCTGTGAAGTTCTGTGAAAAAAAAAAAAACAAACTGATACATTATTTTGTAATGTTTCCAAAAGAAGATACTGCAGGTGCACATAAATATATGTAGAATTTAATATTAGAAATACTACTTATTTCAAAGCATTACTAGATATTTATAAGAATAAGGTATTTATAAGCATATGGTCTTAGATTTAGAGGTGCAAGAAAGGAAAATATATTTTGAGTGCTTGCTTAACAGTTTCAGGTCAATTCTCTCTTTCAAAACAAATATAAGTTATTTGTAAATCCACTGGCTGCAAACCTGCCAGATTCAGTATGTGATTATCATAGGGAATTTTCCTGAAGCTCACTTTTAGACTGTCATCACACATCTGCATAAGCAGCTTTTCAATACAAACATACCTTCATTCTTCAACACACAAATCAGGTAAGATTGTATAAGATTTATTAATATTTTCTTCTACTAAGGCACATGACGTATAGAAATACTGAGGTACAAAAATGCAATTTCCTGCATATGAGATTTAGAACCCCATTTTGACAAAGATGAGCTATGTCTCTTCTTGCTCACAACATTCAGCTTTTAGCCATTTTTTTCTTTTGTACCAGTTCAACAAGCAACTTGTATCTTGCTATACACTCCTCCTGAAAGAAAATACAAAAGTGTTATTCAAAGGTTGATATTTTAGTACTGCTTTAACTCTATAGATGCCACTTTATTCTAGAAGAGCAGCTGGGTTCTGGGGGCTGTGTAGGGGCTTTTTGTTTGGGTCTGGTTTTTTCTTTTGTTGGTGTTTTTTTGTTTTTATTTTTGTTTTGAGGGGTTTTTTGTTGTGGGGCTTTTGTTGCTTTTTTTTTTTCTTGATTGGTTGGTTGGTCATTTTCTTGTTTTAAAGCTGCACACTGGATTTGAGATTCTACATCTAGTGAAGAGGGGATTAGAAAAATGAACTTGCAATTTCCATTTCTTAGTGGTTCATGTATCTGTTTGAAGAGCACACAAACCCAGGAGTTGCCCAGTACTTCTTGACAATGACTGCAAGAGCAGTTATGGAAGGGCTGTATTGCAGTGTCTGTTTAAAACAGTTACTCTGGTGTGAGCCACACTGCAGGCAGGTTAAGCCAAGCCTTCAAGGTCACTAATGCTGACACCAGAAACTGCAGAACTTCAGAGCCAGAGAGACCCAAATCCTTCCCCACCGCACTGCCTGCTCCCTCACTGTGCCTGTCACAAATATTACAGGGCTTTTCTGCAGCTACTATGGCTGAAGCAAGCAAACTAAGCCATCACAACTGTTAGGAAAATCTAGTACAGACCATCTATATCAATGACAATGCCATTGTTAAAAATTATACTTACAAAAATAACATCAGATTGATTATGGAGCATTTAACACTTGCAGATAGATTATTATTTTGTTTGTTCATTGAGATGGGTTGAGAAAGGTATTGTGAAAGTGTAAGCAAAGCAATTCATCCATGTTTGGTTACTAACTTTGAATCAGAATTTGTTTTAAAATCTAATTTTGTCCTGCAATTGAAGATCTAAAAGGCAGAGGAGAAAGTAGGTATTTTAAATGAAACAGGAGTTATTTCTACATTTTCTGTATTAGATAAAACAAGCTGAAATAAATGGAACAATGTTTTAAATAAAGCAACAAATGTGACAGTAATGCTCTGAGTCTGGACTGAGAAGCCAAGTAAAGGCCTCACCTTTCTATACGGACCCTCATTCCTGAGGTACTCATCAACTGGTAGTAAATATGTTTCCCCTCAATTGATACTATAGTTGAGTCAAAACCAGTCATACCTTGCTTTTTCCAGGAACGCACTTTGCTATTTTATCCCAGCGGTCTGATGTTCCCTTTGGATATTGCTGCAAGGCCATTTCAAGAAGTTTCTGTTGATTTTGAGTCCACAGTTCTTCTGGTGCACGGCTTTTCTCCCTTCTTCTGCTTTCATCATCACTCTCTTCCTCTTGCTCAGTGTTATCAAAATCCTTCTGGCGTCTCCCTCTGCCCTTCTCTTCTGGTGCCTCTTTTGTTGCCAGCAGAGTCGCTTCAGGTGCTTTGACAATTTTTCGTCTGCGGTGTCTAGTTTCACCTGCCATGGTCTCCTTTGGATCTGTCTGGATATCCATCTGCTCTGATACAAGATTGTAGTTCCCCTCCTCCTCCACTTCCTCTTCCCTTTCCCGCTGGGTGATTATGTGATCTGGCAGATTCATGTTGACTTTGAAATTTTTGGAGTTGTGAGCCAGCGTTTTAAGCTCTGAGAGTCTAATGATACCTGTTAGAAGCACTGCTGTTACACTTCTGAAAAAGTAAAACAGCCCACAAACAAGCAGGGAACTGCCCACATATTAAAGGTTCTCAGAATAGTGCAGAGTGGACAAAGAACTCTTCTTGACTGACAGCTTAAGAAAAACAAAATAGAGAAATCAAAGCATTCACTTGATCATCAAGGTGATGAACTTTGCCAATTAGGAGCTTATCTGATCTATGGGAAGTGCTACTAAATTCCCACATGATATAAAAAAGAGCAACTTGAACAAATGACCAAACCCCACAAAAAAAAAAAAAACCAAAATAATAAAGCCTGGGAGGATATAGCTAAAGGGAAATGTTCTCTCACAATACCCAGCAGTTCTCTTTTCTCAAAGTAAGGCAAAGTTGCAAAAATCTCTGCAGAGCAGACTCTGAAAGGCACAACTATCACCCAAACCAAAAAATTTTCATAAGCACACACCTGGTGTATGTGTAACAGAATCCTTCACCTGTTTGGCTTTCAGGGTAACCTGCATGAAAACAACAAAAATGAAGGACTATTAATATATTATTGGGGGGTATTAAATAATTATTACCTTACCACAAAATCCCTACATTGAAGACACAGTAAATATGATGTGGCTGTTGTTCTTCAGCTGCATTTGCTCATATGTGGAGTTCAAATAACCTTCTAGATTTTGCTCTTTCTAAACCATTCCTGGCTTATTAATATAAATGATGCTACACACACAATTGATTTACTGAATTGAGTTGATCTACTCAAATTTTATTTTCTTTCCTTGTTAAACCCCAATTTTCTGGCCTAAAAATACTGCAAGAATAGGAAGAAGCAAACGAGTTATCATCTATATATTAGTTTCCCAATACAGAACAAAAGAACAAAATAACCCACATAGGTGCAGATGATGAAGCACACAAGTGTTAAGGCATTCAGTCCTCAAATGAAAGATAACAGTTTGACTGCCAAAGATCAGCAAAGACACCTCCTGAGTCCTGGTACTGCAGCAAAAGTTATTACTGATAGTCCAGAGGATAGAGAGCAGCTTGATTCAACCTCTCTAGGTTACTGAAACCTCAGTCCTGGGAGAAAAATAACATAGTTTCAGCAATTTTGGATTTTTTTAGAGTAAAAAATGTTTCAAAATTTATTCTGCTTGTAAGCAAACAGGTTTTTTCCCCACCCAGAACAAGGAGTTTCCTCATCCTAAATTTCTGGACTACACTACAGATAACAAGCCAGGCTTCACTTAATTTTGAGATTCTTTAATTACTTAGCATCTTTGTTATGTAAAATGATCACAGAATTATAGAATGGCTTGGGTTGAAAGAGATCATCTAAGGATCATCTGGTTCTAACCCTCTGGCCATGAAGACACCTTCCACTGGACCAACCAGGCCTTGAACATTTCCAGGCATCTATGCCTTCTCTGGGCAACCTTCTCCTGTGCCCTACCACCCTCACAGTAAAAAAAATTCTCCCTAGTATGTCATCTAAACTTACTTCCTGTCAGTTTGAAGCCCTTGTCCCTTGTCCTGTCACTACAGGCACTTGTAAAAAGTCCCTCTCCAGCTCTCTTGTAGCTCCTTTTAGGTAGCAGCCTACAGTCCCAAATTCAGGTAACACAAAAAAGCATCTTAAAATGCAGTATTCAAAAAATTACACAATCTTTTTAATTACTGAAAATGTTTGATACAAACTAGATATATTTTTTTTTTTGAACGTGAGGACTTATTAAAAAAGCTAGAAATTGAAATCAAGTAATCTGAACCACCTAAACCAAATTTAAAATGTGAATGGGCAACAACTGAATCAAACCTGATACTACATGGGATGGGTTCTCTGTGCTTCCTGCTCTCTGAACCTGACCTCAGATGTTAATATCCATGTAATGTATGATGTGTGGTAGTGTGCTGCCCAAAGCAAAAATAAAAAATACATCACTTACAAAGTCAGGAATTCCTCTGTGTGGGATTTATGGGATTTAACCCCAAAAAAAGTCCTCCTGAGCCACAGCAGAGACTTAGCTGTTTCAGCTACCTAATGTTAACAATAGCAATTATTCCTTACTCAGAGTAGCACTAGAGAGCAAATCTGCCAGAGCATTGTAAAGCCTTTAGCTGTGAGAAGAATTAAATATTAAGATTCATGATTTTTGTTCTGTGACAAGATTTATAAGTGAGCACCTCAACAGTTAAAATACCTTGGTACCATCTGCTTCTAGTCTGGTCTGTTTGGTTCCTCCCACCCACCTTTCTGCCCACAAAATTGCAGCAGTTTGCTGTAAAAATAGGCTCGTGCTGGATCTCCTTAAGGAAATGACAGCAAGACTTAACAAGGCAAAGTGGTCTATTTTCCCTACAAATTAAGCCTCATTTTCTGGGATGATTAAGTTCAAATGAAAACTCTGTGAACAATGAAATCCCAACTCTAATTAACCAAAACCTTTATCCAGAGGTAGACATCTGGCACAGAAACTCCAGTTTCTACTGTTGCAGTATGATAAAGTTTTAATTGTTCAAAAAAAAAAAAAGTCAGAATACTGTAATATGAAAAGATAATTTTAAGTGGCACTAACAGCTCTGGGATCTCTGGGATCCCAATATTGAAACAACAAAAATGATCTTCCTTGAAAAATGTGATCCATTAATAGAAATTGCCTTTCTTAAAAAAATTATATTCTAAAATAATCAAAATTGAAATGTTGTTCCATCTTCAGCAGTGTCTCTACAGTACCAATGATTTAAAAGGCTGAGAGGAACGGAAACCACTCGACTGCTGAACAGAATGGATCCTTAGTGGCATCCTGCTATGCATCTCTTAAATAGAAATCATGTTATATAAACTGGATTATAATAGATTATTTTCAAAAGAGGGAGAAGAATTTGCCATGCAAACAAGTAGCTTTTAGAGCTTCCTGCAATGACACAGTGGATTCATTGTAAACACAACAAGGCCCTATCTATCTTTGTGTATTCCAGAAAACTGTCTCTAAGCCATCTTGCTATCTTTAAAGTAGGTCTTTCAGAGATTTACATTCTGCTTATAAGGACATGAAGGCAAGAAAAAGAGAGCAGAAAAGATTCCCTGAATAAAACAGAGCAGAATGAATTGCAGCACAGACAGGTACCATAAGCTGCTGCCTCAGTGCCAACTGAGTTCAGTTTTCTCTCTGTTGAACCTCTGGCATTTTCAGAGATCAGCAATTATCATTCTGTCTTTTAAGATGAGACTACACATGCAACACAGACTTTGCTTTGGAAGTGCTGCAAATCAGCTGAATTTCAGTTTTCTTTACAAGACAGGTGTCCCCAAATTCAGTTAGTGTATGTATCCCATATTTTGCTGCACATCACATCTAATTGGACTGGAAATCTAAACTGTACCTCACCATTTGACCCATGAAGGATTTTGGCTTATTCCCAGACCTGACTGCATTTTGTATTTCTGTTTACATGCAAAAAATTCAGGAGTAACAGTCTTTCCATAGGTTATCTTCTGTTGCCAACTTCACTCTTTATAGCTTGGTGAAACCAAGTATTAAGTTACTTCATTCATCACATCTAATATTTCCAAGACTTTATCTCTTGAAGGCTTTATGATATCTGTTCATATTTTGATAGACTTTCAATTTGAACATTCACCAGGTAAGCTGGAAATAACAACTGTGTGTATGGTTTAGATACTGAAAATCTACTATTTCAAACATTGAACAAGTACCTTCAGTTGACATAAATTTGACAACTCATCAAGCTTCCCACAGCTTTACTATCATCATTCACAGGTTACAGGGGAAGATTATTTGTCTATTATTATTTTTGTCAGCTCTCTTCTTCATAAGGATGTTTGCAAGTCCTTTTCCAGGTGCTATGTACAGTTCATGTTCACTCCAGCTCTGATCACTGAGAGTTCAGGTATCACTTATTTAGGCTTCAGATTTCTGTGTCCATCAGCCTCAGCTGTCATTGTCATTCCAGATGCTGACACAGGGCAAGAATTGTTAACATGTTGGTATTAAACTGCTGAGGATTATTAGGAATCCAGCCTATGGAACATATGAAATTGTATTTCAATTTGATCTGTTGGAGTTTAATCATTGTTCTTGCCACTCAAATCTGCAGACTCTTCTGTTGCCCAGTTCTCCTTGCTTTTTGACATCCTTAATATTACTTTAAATTTCCTCTCCAGGGGTGAATAGTGTCATTTACTAGCTAGTTCCTAACTGATTCATAAAAAAATCAATAAGTTATACAACATAACTATTGCTTCCTCTACTCAATTACTTATCATAGCTTGCTTATATGATTTTATATAATTTTCATTAGTTAAAAGATAACATACTTGGAAAGAATTATTCCAAGTATGAAGCAGTTGTAAAATATTCTCTTATAGTTATTACTGCTATTTTTTCCTGCATAATGCTTCAAAATTATAGTTTTCATGTATATTAAATTATGAGTTTTGTCCTGACTGTGAGAAGGTGTGCTAAAAGCCTGCTATTATTGAAAACAGCTTTCACCAGAGTATCAGCCAAACCCCATAAGAAATCCTGGGTCTGGGGACACCTTAAATAATAAGGATCAAGACTGTGAAATTGATTTAAAACAGAAGACAGAAGATCTCATATTCCTGCAAGTATTTGTACTGCTGAACAGACACACTGTATTATTTTATAGGAATCAACTTTAAATGTTGTAGTCCACCAGGGATAACAGAAGTCACAAATAAAGTCAGGTAATATCATACACAGTGAAACAGATTTCCTTAGACAGATAAAGATGACAAAAAAACCCCTGGATGCAAGCAATCAAATTGCTGGAGTAGAAATCAAACTATCTTACTATGGGACCTACAGAAAGAAATCACAGGAACAATTTGCTTCTGAGAACTCCCTTCTGAACTCAGTTTCAATAGCTCTTCAGCTATAAAAAGATTCCATCGAAAGCAAGTGGGATTAGTGGGATGATTTTATGTGATGAAAGCCAGACAGAGCTGGTTTCCTCCTGTACTGCTAACAATTAGTCCAGACCACAGACTAGTTGCTACCTAACAAGATACCTAGCAGTGAAAAACATTCCTCATCATGACCATCCAGATGTTAAATCTCTTATTACTCTGGACACCTGCCACCTCTTTCAGATGGGACAATTGATACTTCAGAGATATATAGGAAAAAAATATCAGCTTAAAAACCTCTTAGATGCACAGGCAAAAGCAAATTTTGCTATCAGATGAATGAGAGGGTACTTTTCACACTGCAGGGAAGGCAGACATAAAAAAAGCACAGAACTATGACACACCTAGAGGGAAAACCCTGTAAAGCCAGGTACAGTGATCCTACTGGTGCTAAACACAGAGACAGAACCCTTTTGCAGAAGATGAAGAACAATTCCCCATTCCCACAGCAGCAGCCACCAGCTCAGCTGAGCCCTCCAGCACCACCCCCAGCCCAACTCTGCAGGGCACACAGGTGCCATTGAAACCTTCACCATTCTCTGTGTTCTGGGAATCTTCTGTGGGCAACAACCCACCTTCCTTCTCTAGGATAGCATTTTGACTAGGATTGCAGCAGTTAGTCACAGAAGTAAACACCTCCTGGGTTCTAATATTTTGAGAAAATAATAGAGATATTTTCTTCCTTTGTAGAGAAAGAAAACCTGCATTTGAACACCCAGTTGTTAACTTCCTGCACGCTCCCCATCTAGTTATGTCATGAAAAAATGCCAAGATCAGTGGAATTACAGGAAAAAATAATGTGGACACAGCCTATGACTAGTTGAGGTTACTATGAAGCAATAAGAAATTTCTTGAATCTTTGAGGCTAATTTGAGTTGTAATCACTTTTTTTCTTACTAGGGAAAGCCAGATACAGGAGGATTTTAATGCCTTCATGGCTCTGTCAAAGTAGTAGGTTTTTACAAATCTACATTTTTGTGGATATACCAGAACCACACACAATAACTTGCCAAATTTAAAGTTCTTCTCTTGTAACCAAAATAACACCTGCTGCACTGAATTTTCCTTTTTTCATATCAGCCACAACTGTATCAAGCACTGTTTGATTCAAGTCAGACAACAATAATGACCCATTCCTTGACTCAGAATTTGTTGCTTCATACAAGGACTTCACTTTTAGATACTAAAAGAGCTTCTAAAATGATCTTTCAGTTTTACCAGATTGGGGAAGTTTCAAATACTGAGGCATTGAGCCAAATCATTCTCCATTTTTCCAAGTATCCTCACTTGCAACTTACAGGACCACTTCAAGTAAGTATTTCAAATCAGATGTACCTTTGTAACTGCTTGTAACAGTTAGCTTAGTAGAGTGTTACAAACTTTCACAAAAGTTCTAATGTAACTAATCTCTAGCCACTGCATTGGTTGAATTTGATACTAACTCAGCAAATGAGCATTTTAAGGAGAACATTTTTGCAAGAACTACAGAACATGTTACGAATTTAACTGAGTTTGCTTAGAACGGGCAGTTGCAGACAGCACCTATACAGTTTTCTTCTGCTTGCGACTTTGAAGCCATGTGTGATTCTGAACTTCACCACAGCAACAGAAATCCCCAAAACAACTATTAGTTTAATTATGAGGTAGTTTAAGATGTGGCCTGCCAAAAAGAAAAATTTGACCTAAATCACCAAATGTAGAACTTTACCCAGTTTAAGTCCCCAAACAGTTAATTTAAAGCAGCAAAATAATTGCTCCTTTTTTTCAGGATGCAAGAGCAAGTATCTACAATTAGTCTTGTGAAAATGCTGGAGACTTCATACTGTGTACAGTTAAAATCCATGAGAGTCTTTAGCTCTGTCCTATGCAGGAGAGGAGTTTGACTCAAATACCCACTGCAACAACTACTTGGACATCTTATTTTGTTACTGATGATGCAAAATGCATTATTTTACAGCCATAAATTTGAATTCTCCAATGAAATTCAAACCCAGCTCACTGTGAGCCTTGTGAGACATTACATTAATTTACACCACTCTATAAAAAACTGCAGCATCACTGGCTTAACCCCTTCACAAGCCATCTATCTGGATCAAAAATTGTTGTCCCACTGCCTTCTGTAAAAAAAAAAAAAAAAAAAAAAAATCACTTTTCCTTAAAGTGAGAAGAATGTTCTGATCATGCATTATTAGACAAAAATCCATTTTGTTTATAAGGGGCATCGTACTGCCCAACCCTGTAAAAATGGCAAGGGCAGCTGTAGGGGTGCACAGAACAAAATTGTACAGTGAGAGTGCTGTGAACAGCAACCACCTTTTCTTCCCTCCAAGTACCAACAGGGTCACTCTGGTGTGTCTGTGGGATTAGACAGGTGTTTTGAAGACTTCCCTCTCAGATTGAGGGATCTACATGACTTATATAATATCTAAACCCCATCTTAGATATTCATAACATCTCTTCGACCTCCATCTAGGTCTTTATACTTCAATAAGCAACTGGGAGAACTATTGATTACATAAATATATGCAAACTGCTAAGGGTGTTTCAGAATATCCACATATAACTGGATTGCACTGTAACTGACTTAACACGGACACAGTACACAAAATGAAATGTAAAACGGTCTTAGGAAAACAGTTAATCTCCACAAGCAAAAGACCTAATAAATTCATGAGCTTTTACATATGGACCATTTCTCATTTAGATGTTTTCTTGTTGCCAAAGTAATGAGCTTGCATTTGTCAAAAATAAGAAATCTATTTTACAATGACATATAAAGTGTAATGAGTATGAACTCACAGTCAGACTTACAGGCTGAAACTGTTGCTTGGGCATACAAGAGATACCACAAAATAAGCACCCACCCCCCAAACCTTATGCTTTCAGGTTTCATGGTAATTCAGAATGTCTGCCACCTGGCTTTTGTTTTGCTGTCTACCTCAGTTTCTTCTATACAAGCAGCAAATCCCAATCAGTCTGTTTTTGCAACACAAATGCATGAGATTAGTGGCTGCAGGAGCAAACAGAATCAGTTTAAATCCTGTAAGACAAGTGAATGATATTACTTCACAAGTATGAAATCTGAGATCTCTTTGCCTTTAATTTAAAAAACCTGTACCTAATAATCACATTAAAGTCTGTTTGGCATGCCAGACAGCTTTTACTTCCTCTATTATTTTTACAATTTGAACGTCCTTTGTAGTTACTGAAATTAATTTATGCCTTTCAGCAAATATTTTTTTTAAACTTTTTATCTATAAAGGTTGGTATTGTCAAGCACAATATAATTCTATAATTTCACATCTAAGTAAGTGCTTTTTCTCATTTTTTTGAATTCAGCAAAAGCTGACAATCATTATTATAAATCTTCATAAGGCTTAGCATTTGTCAAATCAAATAATATAATTTTCGCAGAAATAGTAGTATTGCAACTCCACTCCATTCATTATTTATACTATGTTGCAGAGTGTTCACAGTGCTTAGGAAATTCAAACATAACTTTTTTATTTTGTTTTAAAAGGTCAATTATTTCCTTAAGTATTGGCAGACAGGAATGAGAACTAACCCTGGAGCAACAAATTCAGCAAGGAAAATGGGTCAAAGAACAGATGTTTGGAGGATGACAGAGAGCAGTGGTACAGGTAACCAGGTCAGCAGGCAGGAATCCTGATTAGAGTTAACTGAACTCCATTTCCCTTTCATAATCAAAATACTTGAAAACCTAATTTACAATAACAGCCAATTGCAATAAAAATGACTTAAAAAGCTGCAGAAGCTTTCAGTTATGAAAGCAATAAGATTTCATTATACTAAGCCAGCTGAAAACCATCTTTATAGGGAAAGATTGCTAAATTCCCTATATGCATACACTGAAGTGACAATTAGCAATTTAAATAATTTAAATAATTAAACATACTGATAAATCAATCACAGCTTAACCTCATCTATTTTGGGTCGATTATTCATTGGCTGTTAAAAGATGTCTTCCCAAAGAGAGACAAGATAAACACGTCCTCCATCTACCATGACAGAAGTTAAAGCAGTAACCCTTCATACAGTGTGTCTGTACCAAGCCTACCCTAGCTCTGAGGTGAGAAGCACAGGAATATGCTGCTAAGATATTTCTGCATGAGGCAGCATCAATGGAAACAGTGGAGCTGAGTGAGCTCAGGGGCACTACAGCACGGATGTAGCTGCTCATTGCTGGATTTTGGCTGGCACTTTCCCAGCAGCCTGCATCACCCCGGGTGGATGTACTTGTTTGGACAGGGAATCTGGTAGACATACTTAACTAATGGGCTTTACAGTAATCCTTATTTGGCCCGTGCTTTGGGAAATAACAAACTAAACATCTACAAAACACCAACTTGAATAGTACTAGACAAGAAAAAAGCTGAAGGAACACTATTAGGAATTACTGAATTTAAGAAGTCAAGCTAAGGTATATGCAGTGATTACCAACCAATTACGGTGACTATCTGGCTTTAATTCTACATTTTTAAAAGTGAGTTCACACATGCTTCCAATTGTAGGGAAGGTTTTGTTTCCTCCCCTTTTCCTCCCAGATAGCTTGCACTTGCTAGTGTAATCACAGACCATATGAAGAGAAGGACCTAACCTCAGGCAGAACAACTATATTGATGTTTTTTCTTGCAGATGTTTGTGTAACCTGTTCTTAAAGGCTCACAAATACAGAGACTCCGCTGTTTTATCATCTCCATTGCAATTCTTTGTCCTTCAGCAGCCTCTGATTAAATTTGAGGCAATAACTTCATGCCCTGTAAAACTAATACAGTGGACAAGACCCTTCCTCATTATGGTTTTCTTTTTATGTAGTTGAATACTTACAGTCTCAGTTTGGTTTTTCTCTTTTTTTTTAGTTCAACAACATGAATTCCTTCACAATCTTCCACTGTAGATAACATTCTAGGAACCTATTATTCTCATTTGGACTCTTTCTATCAAACCACATGTTTAAGTGCAATATTAGAAACAAACTAAGGATGTAGTAAGTTAAAACAACACTATGAAGCTGAAAAGTTCAAAAAACTCCTCGGGTCAGTGCTTCACACTGCTTAAAAACTGCAAGTGGAAACAGTTGGACATAGTAGGAATTTATTTCTTTAAAAAAAAGAATAAATTTAAGACAAAATAGAATTTCTTTGGTTAGAGAGAGTGAATTTCATTGATGCTCTTCTATATATATGAATGGTTTCAGTTTATTCTTTAAAGAATATAAAGAATATTCTTTTCTAACTATTTTTTTTTTTCTGAGGAAGAAAGCTTTGAGACAGAAGCAACAATGGAGACAGCATTTTGGACTGGATTACTCTGAGCTATTTTTATTAATACCTATTTAGCTAATCTACTATTAAATAAGGTTTGAATGCATAAATTCCCTTGGAAACAAGCACATTGTACCTTATCAATCCTTTCTGTCATAATTCTCTAACTGTGAAAAGAAAATCAAGCCTTACTGCTCTTGATGCTTTGCAGGAGAAGAAAGAAGCAGACATTAATCTCAAGTTTTTAAAAAGTATTTCCTATAATAGAAAATATTAGAAAACCAAATTCAAATTTGTCCTTGAATGTTTTTCTTTTTAAAGACCCAATGCATTTACTAGATAATACATACTTCAAACCCTCTCTGGCTTGACTCCTGTTAAACCAGCTGTAAGCAAGGCATTCCCTACCTCTGCTACACAAGCTGTTTCAAAGCAGCACCTTGTATCCCAGAACTTACCCATCCTTGCCTTGCTCCCAGCAGAAACAGGGAACAGCTGTTTGGGCAGCAAATGCTGCCTGCACATGCAAACACCTTTTTTACTGCACACAAAGTTTTAACAACCCAGAAGTTTCTCCTGCAGCTTTACCGTAACATTTCTTATCTAATTATAGTGATGCACAAACAAAGTAAGAATCCTTGCTGTAAATTGAGATTCTATGTTATCTTCAAGAAATATACAGGCTAAGTTGTACATCTCATTGAATACTGAAATCTTACTGAATGGAAGTATCTGAAGTATTTTCCAGTCTCACCATTTCTAGTACTGATGCAGTAACAATCTGAGACCCAAAGAAGTTCCCATGAAGCTTTTCTTTTTTGTAAAAACATTAGTTTTTGTTTCCTTGTAATACCTAATTGCTGCAATTCTGTGTAATGTAATGATAAAAGTAGCAGAAACTCTAATAAATCAGCTTGTGTCAAGAAACCTGACCTAGCATTAGCAGCAGTTGAGTATTTTTACAGAACTAAAAATATGTGGAAAACAATTATATTAACAATATAGTTGGAGATTACTAGAAGTAAAAAGGATTATACTCAGACTTTTCTCCACACATAAAAATCCTGGAAATTCCTTTTTTCATACAACAAAATGGACAACCACATTTCTTTCATTTCTCTTTCCTACTCACTGAAACAAAACAGCAAGTTGCTGAGGACTTCTCATCTAATAGAAGAAACAACTGAGCTTTGTTTTTCTCTTTCCAGTACTGGATATGTGCAAGTATGATGGCCAAATATATTATGAACAGGAATCTTAATATACCCAAGTCAAGGAACAAAGCAGACAGTGGGTGCAAAAGCAATCTGAAGATAGTGTTAGTTTTGTGATGGATATATGTAGAGACATTTCACACGTCCATGCTTTCTGTATCAAGATAATCAAATTTTCCAAACCCATCTCAAAAACTCTTTGCAATGAACTCTGTATACTACCAACACATGTGAAATATTTTTGCTGCTAACATCAGTAAAATGTATCATTTTGTTAATAAAACACTCCAGTTCAGTAGTATGAATATTTCAAGAAATATAATAATACAGAACACAATAAACCTCAAAAACCCTAATTTCATTTGATTAGCAGGTTAGTAACTTCTTGCTTACACACACTATTTGCAAATAATGTATTGTTCTAAAATTAGTATAGTGCAAAAACCTTATTTTTTTAGTGTGTATATATATCAGAATGGTATAAGTGCATTAATTTAAAAGCAAGTTCTAAAAATATATTTTTGTGATTATATCAACAATGGAAAAAAAGATTAAGAAGCGCAAAAATTTCCCAGAGGGCTTTAATATTTCACTGTAGTCAGTGGTTTTGTTTCCCATTATTTAAGATAATTCCTGAAATATGATAAATAAAGAACATCTAATCTCAAAATGCATATGAACAGATTCAAACATTATTCTCATTAACCCCTACAGAGCCTATAAAAATAGGGTCAGCTGAAAGGGCTTTCAAATGGTCCTCAGCAGACACTACATCATGTTCTAGTGATCTATAGCTTGAAAAGGAAAAGTCTTTTACAGCCTGGCCCCTAATGGGTTTTAAGATCATAACACTTAAAAAGCATAAGTACAAGCTTGCTTTGGTATCTGGTACACACTATAAAATATGAATTAAGAAGGACATTAATTATTTTACATAATATGTTTTTAAGCATGCTATAATACTGAAAAAGACACTGAAATAGTATCATACACATTACTTGTTTTAGAATTTGTAAAGATATTTCTGCTTAATTAATGGAAACCACCTGTCTAAACACCATTAGCTCATATGCGTTTTTGAAGGACTGGCCTGAAACAGAGATGTAATCTTTAACCAAGTCACACAAACATTCACTTGCAGTGAGGTTGCTACAAAACCTGCAGCATTGTTTTTCTGTTGTTGGGTTACAGTAGCTGAAGTTTGTAAGCACCAGAATGCCCCATCCAGCTGATCAGTTACAGCTGTTAATTGTGGAGGGAGAGACTGGCTGACATCTGCTTCTTGCACAGTTAGTTAATGGTTCACTTCCAGGTCCTAAAAGGATTGTAGCTTCTCTCAAAAGACAATGTCAGCCCCCATATATGTCTGCCTTCTACACTGCCTGTCTTGTTCTGGTTTGTCATCCTCTACACAATGCAAATCTGAGTGAACTCACATCTGCCACTGATCGACCCAATTCGTGAGCAATCTTTTCCCATCGACCGGGGGTCCCCCCTGGGAACTTAACCATACTTCTTGTCAGCTGGCTCAGGTCCTCCTCTGTCCATTCAGGTGCCTGTAAAACATTTGTAAAACATTCATTACACTGGAATATTGGACATTTATTTGCAAGGTAATATACAGACAAAAAAAAAATCTTTAAACAAATTAATCTATTAATGTAAAAAAATAAATTTTGGTATCTTCTCTGTGTCTTGTTGCTGAAAATGGATAAAAACAACAAACCAACAGTAAGATAAAATAAATCCTGAATACTCAAAAATTGCACCTTGTTTATTATATGCAGCCTAACACATTTAATTTCTATTAATTTTAAAACAACATACATAACACAACACTATAAAATGCAATAAAGATAATATTCAACAATATTTTTTATTAGATTTTGGGGTTATGCAAAAATTAGATGGGCCCAAGTCAAATAAGAACTTCATCTGACTACTGCCATAAAAGACAACAATTCTGCAAATCCATGAGCAACAAAAGGAGAGCTAAGGAGCATCTCTATCCTCTACTAGATGCAGGCAGAAACAATGACACAGGATGAGGAGAGGTACTTCATATCTCCCCTTTGCCTCAGTCTTTAATGGAAAGATCCATTGGTCTCCATGTACCCAGTCCCTGACCTGGAAGACAGAGCACAATGACCTGACATACACACAAATCCATGATGCTGAATGGGATCCATCCAAGGGAACTGAGGGAGCTGAAGGAAGTGCTCACTGAGTCCCTTTCAAATGTTTACCAGCACACCCAGGTGACTGGGGAGGTCCCAGTTTACAAGAGGTTTCCAAATGCAATATCTATCTAGAAGAAGGGTTAGAAGGAAGATCCAGGGAACTACAGACTTATCAGTCATACATTGGTGCCAGGGAAGGTCATGGAGCAGATAGTATTAATAGCCATGACGTGCAGAACAAGCAGGGTTTCAGGCTCAGCCAGCACAGGTTTCTGAAAGGCAAGTTCTGCTTCACTGACCTCATCTCCTTTTCTATCATGACACACTCAGTGGATCAGTGAAAGGCTCTGGATGTGCCCACCTGGACTTCAGGAAAGCCTTGGACACCCTTTCCCACAGCATCTCCTGCAGAAGCTGGCTGCTCATGGCTTGGCCAGCTGCTCTGTTGGATGCACACAGAACTGTTGGGATGGCTGGGCCCAGAGGCTGTTGGTGAATGGAATCACATCCAGTGCTGATCCCCAGGGCTCAGTGCTGGGACCAGTTCTGGTGAATATCTTTATCAATGACCCACTGAGGGGATCCAGGACACCCTCAGTGAGTTTGCAGCCACACTGAGCTGGCTGGGAGTGTTGATCTGCTGGAGGGCAGGAAGGCTCTGCAGGGGGATCTGGCCAGGCTGCATTGATGGGCAGAGGCCACAGCTCTGAGGCTCAACAAGGCCAAGTGCTTGTGCCTGCTCCTGCCTTTGGGTCACAACAGCCCCTGCAGGGCTACAGGCTGGGGCAGAGTGCCTGCAAAGATGCAGGCTGGAAAAAGATTTGGGGGTGCTGGTCAACAGCAGCTGAACATGAGCCAGTGAGTGCCCAGGGGGCCAAGGAGGCCAATGGCATCCTGGCCTGGAGCAGCAACAGTGTGGCCAGCAGGACCAGGGCAGGGACCATCCCCCTGTATTCAGCACTGGGGAGGCTACACCCTGAATCCTGTGCTCAGTTCTGGGCCCCTCAATTCCAAAAGGACACTGAAGTGCAGCAGAGAGATCAGGGAAGGGCAATGGAGGTGGGGAAGGGTCTGGAGCACAAGCCTGATGAGGAGCAGCTGAGTGAGCTCGAGATGTTTAAACAAGGCTCATTAAAGAAAATGAGGCTTAGAGGAAACCTTTTTGCTCTCTACAGCTGCCTGAGATAGGAAGCTTTGGCAAGGTGCAGATTGGTCTCTTTCCCACGTAATAACATCTAGGACAAGAGGAAATGGCCTGAAGTTGTTCCAGGGGAGCTTTAGATTTCATATTAGGAAAAGTTTCTTCACCGAAAGGTGCAGAAGAGCCTGTTACAAGAGCATTGTAACTGGCTGCCCAGGGAAGTGGAGGAATTGCCATTCCTGGAGGTATTTGAAAGACAATGTGGATGTGACACCTGGTGGGCTTCATAGTGCTGGATTAATGGTTAGAGTCAATGATATGAATGACCTTTTCCAACTTAAATGATTCCATGATTAAATCACAGTTTAAGACACAAAGTTTTAAACATTTACTTAATTGCCTATCTAATATCTTTTCAGCAAAGACACAGAAAATATGTCCATTTTGACATATTAACAAAGCCTCTAAATGAAACAGAACAGTCATCTTTAGCTTTTTGTCACTGTTACCATCCTGTGTTTTAGCTTCTAGAATGAACCAGGAATGAAATCTGTTGACTCTAACAGTCCATCAAGACAATTAAACAACACCCCTCCCCCTCCCTAAAATGCAGTTATGCCACAAAACCAGACCGGATGCTTCTACTACCCAATAACCAAAAGATATAAAAATGTTTTACTCTAACTGCGTGCCAGGCTGTTAACAATGACTGTCTTCATAACGGCCAAATAAAAGTGAACAAAGCAAGGAACACACAATTAGAGCAGTTTAAGGCATGAAATCGTAGTTGCCTTGAGAAGGCAAAACGCAGTAACCATCTTTGACATTTGCAGCATCTTTGGCAATGACTGCAGAGCCAAATCTTTGTTATCATCAGCAGTTTGCCACTTTATTTATTTTTAAGGAATTCTTTATGACATACCTCTTCTAATCAGCATTTCCGATAATGAACAGGCACATATCAAGCGGTTTGCATTACAGAGCCATCAGCACAGAACAACAGTCAGAGGTGAGTGACCCCAGGGACCATCTCCACAACTGCAGCAAAGCTTCTCCCTGACACTAATCCTGCCTGTCATTCTCCCACTGTGCTCTAACCACACTGACATCCGCCCGCCGCACTGCAAGCTTAACGGGGCCCTTCCTGACTTTTTACTGTCTCCCCCAATCAATGGTTCAAGCGTGCTCTTTTCACCATGTCCAAATGGCAGCTTCACTCATAATCAAAGTGCATTGCTCCCGTTAAAGGGCTTCCCGAAAGGCTTCACCATTTGCATTCATTTGCAAAGCAAACTACTTTTATTCACTTTGTTCTGCTATCAAGAGTGTTCCCTGAAGCAGATAAATTGGCATAAATACAACCTGCCACTTAAAAGACAGTAAATAATAGCCAATAGTAGCAAGGATTTTATCAATCGTCCTGGTTTGGATCCATGTAGTCCTTTATTCAATGCTGAAAGCCTCAAACATTCATAGTTTTTAATACAAGAATAAAATGAATTATCTCTGATGATTCAAACACAAGATGCTTAAGTAACGTGTGTGTATGTGAGAGATCTCACACACATATTGCTTGCATTATACAATTGCACACTGGCCTACAGAAGAATTTACATCCATAGAAAAAATCTCCACATTGCAAAATAGCCTTATTAATTTTACTGGTTTAAACAAGTTAATTTACTATATCCCTTTATTACATTATACTTCACATAGATATTTCATATGAAAATATTTCCCAGGGATTTTTGTAAAGAAACATTTCCAGTGCCCAATATTCTACTTATAAAAATTTTTATCACTGTATTAAAATAATGAATTCTCCTAAAAAGTTCTGGTAAAATGCCTTTTCTTTAAAAATCAGCCAAATTTCATACTTCAAAATTAGGGTTAATATGCTGTTTACTGTAATTTTCTATTTAATTTGTACTAAAACTTGGTGGGGGTTTTGTTTGTTTGTGTTTTGCTTTTTAAAATAGATTCTCAGCTACATTCATAGCTATTCTCTCTTACCATATCCAAAGCATATCTAAGCAATTACACATGGAAATCAAGATGATCTTTCAGTGATATACAGATGTCGGAAGGTTTCTGCTAAGTTTTATTTTCAGACTTTTTTGTAAACTTTGATTTGTGCTCACAGTTTTACTAACCACTTGTAAATATTACAGAACTCTTGAGGTTATCTTCCTAAATAATGGACAAAACTGCAACCATTCTGTAGATCTGCAGTTAATTACATAGCTAATTCAGGGCACATGAATTCATTAGCTACATTAAAATATCAACTTCTTATTCTTATTTCAAGCTGACAATAATTTTAGAATGTGAAGATCTAAAACATATATAAACTTGGAAAATCTCTGAAAACCCTTTTTTTTTTTAAGAAAATCCACTCTCAACAGCAAAAGCTGTAAAGGAGCTTTTGTGAATTTGCAATTCCTCAGCAACAGTTAATTGTGTCTTTAGATGCAACAGCGCCTACTGTGATCCAAGTACTACAAGCAGCTACGAGGGTGGTCATGGTGTGAATGTATTCTCCCTGTTCTAATCTGTAGCCAACTGTAACTGTGAGAGTCAAATGAATGCATAAACATACTGCTTTGTCACCTAAAACCATGTGTGTCCAATATTACTGAAACACTGGGCCAAAATTCATCTCTACAGTAAAGCAGTGGAAGACACCACATGGTGAGGGGACAGCTGTTGTTACTACACGAGCATTCAGATTTTGCATCCAAAAAGCCCCATTCTGGGATTAACTCCCCATACTGAATACAAAATTAAAAGCACAGAGTTATGGTCTAAAGTCTTTAAAATGAAAATAAGCTACAAGTGTAGATATAAAAAAAATTCATAGCATTCCCATAAATAATAATCCTTTAGCATGATTTATCATACATAGCTGGCAATATTGAGGGATTAGTTCACTCAAACCACTATGCACCTTCTACAGAAAAGAAATATGAATTCAGTTTATTGTTCAGCATCACTCTTACATGTGCATCTGCACTTGGCAATTCCATCCCACCTCTTTCAGCATGACAGTTTTACACTATTAGGATTTTTTAAAATATGAGCAACACTATTTTCAATTACATTAAAAGCAAGTTTTTAGACAACAAAGCATTTCTTGTCAAGATAAGTCTGACTCATTTAATTCTGTTAATAAGCATTAGACTATATATGCTTTTATTGATAAAATGGGAAAGTAGCTGGTATTTGAGAGTTTTTAAGGAAACTTTCAGGGTAATTTACAGTACCTTGACATTGAAATAATGTGATTTTTCTACATTAAATTTTTAGATCTAAAATTTAGATAATTTCTTCCTGTCACCAATATAGTCCATATTCAATTAAAATCACTGCTGTATGGAAGTTTGGCTAACATTTCAATCTACTTAGAACTTTGTGCTACACTTAATTTAATTTTGATTATTCACTGATTTTGAGCAGATCTAGTCTATGATCTTGCAATAAAACCTGAGGCAGCACCTATTTAAAAATACCTGTACAAATATTTTTAGACCAAAGGTCCTAGTAAAACTGTGGAAAATTTTGCAAATCAGAAAACATTTAACCTACTAGATGGTAGAGTTTTGGTGCAGTAACTAAGGAACAGAATGTGAAAGTTTTCCTGATTTGTAATTTTTTGCTCATAATATCTTATTTTTATTACAATATTCTTCTATATTGTTACAATTTCTTGCTTTACCTACAAGAAGTCTAAAGTCAGTCTTGTTTTATCTAGTCAAATACACATTTGGCATTGTGATCTAGCTGTTGCTGAACACAAAGGGTCTTGCTCCAGTTCTAAAGATGTGTTGTGAATCTCTGAAGATCAGCTAAAGGGTATTAATGACCTGAACTCATATTCAAAGCCACACGTTCATATATAACCCTTTGGTCCTCCAAAGCTCTTATTCACATCCAACTTTCACTAGTACTGTTTTTATTAGGTGAGCCAACAAAAAGACAGCTATGCTGTTTCAGAGCAATGGCCAAAGCAGGTCAGTTTGTGCTCAGGGAGTGCAGCAGAAAACTTTGTGATAACAAGAAAGATTATGTTTATCATTCATTCTTTTCAGTCCCACCCTGCTCTGAAAAAACAGGAACCATATGCACATACAGGAGTTAGATGAAGACAAGCATACAGGTAACCAACACTTCCCCTAATATTCTCTCAACTCAAATTATTTTCATCTCAAGCAATTTCTCTAGTCTGATATACTTTAGCTATTTAGATTTATTTATCTCAATTAATCTGCTCATCAGTTTTTTCCAGTTCCCGTGAAACTAAGTAAACTTTCTGGATTTGCAACATCGTGTTCATGAGGTGCTTCATGATTCTGCTACTCACTATACAAGAATTCAGCTAATTTTGTGTTTGAACCTGGCTCCCACTAGCTTTGATGACATCTGTCTCAGCTTTCAGAGAGTCACCTCCAAATAGTCTGCATCTACTGACTTCCACAAATTTGTTCAATATACCCCTAAAGAGTATTCCTCTCTAAGTTGTCTCTTTCTGGCTAAAGAGTTCTGATCTACTTAGCTGTAAAGCCATGTTACACACAATGCTTCCCACTGTGCCTTTTTCTAAATCACATGCAATTCCATTGTAACCAATCTCTTTGAAATGAGGTACCAAACTGCACAGAGCAGGATTAATCATAAGTTATACAGTGGAATATGGATTCTTCCTTTTTTTTTTTTTTTAATAATTTTGACAATTTGCATTGGTTTTTAGAATGATCCTGAGCTGATGTTTTCAATGAAGCAACTCTTCAAGGATCAAGGTCAGCTCTGAGCTCATTATCTTGTGCATGAAGTTTAGACAGCCATCCACTGTATCAACCTTTGCATCACTAAGTATTTATATAGTGGGAAATTCTTCTGCTATTTTATTGCCCAAGTAGTCAAACTCCTAAGATGACTCTGCAGTTCTTCAGTGTTTGTTCTCATGTTCACTGTTCAACACAGTACTATCACTGATAAACTCTCCCACCTCAAGAATCATCTTTTTACCATATTACCATCTTCACTATATGAATACATTGAACAAAATTCCTAGCAGAAATTCAGCCAAACTGCACTGCTCTATTGAAAGAAACTTACTCTATTGAAAGAGGTATTTATTTCTACCCTCCATTTCCCATCTTCTAATTAATTATTTGTCTGGGAAATAGCCTCTTATTCCAAGACTGTTTTCTTTCCTTAAAAACCTATAAATCTTTTTAAACCCTTCTGGAAAACAAAACAAATAGACATTATCAATCAGATGACCTTCTCCCTGCATGTTTGTTAAACGTTCTATGAAGCACAAAGGGTTTAAGGCAGGACTTCCCATTATAGAAGCAATGTTCAGGACTCCCTGCAGGTCATATTTACCTGATGCTCACAAATTCTTCTCTTTGTATCAGTTTTTTTTAGTTTTCTCTAAAGAGCTGTTGAAAGTACAGACCTGTAAAGGTCCCTGAATTGCACTGACAACTTAATAAATATGCAAAATGACACATTTGCCATTTCAGTCCCCAGGCACCCATGAATATAAACAGTTACTTGAATTATTTAATCCTTAAATTTTCTTTGAACTCTGTGTTGCACATCCTCTGGTCCCAGTAACTTAAATAATTTAATCTTAAACAATATATTACAGAGGTTTAAAGGAACATTAATTCTAGAATTTTTCAAAGCAACTACATGTAAACATGAAGATAGAAGTAACTGTCTTCTCTTACAAAGTTGTCAAAATAATAACCTAACCATAACCATTTTTTGTTTATACTATTCCTCAGACAGGAACGCCTTTGGCATTAAAAGCATTAAAATATTAAACAATATACATAAGTAGACAACAGCTCCTAGAGAAGAGTGAAAATCTAAGAACAGAAGCATGAAGTTTCATCTGCCTCAGTATCAGGTCTTCCACCATATGCAGCAGCAAATATTGTAGGACAGAGATTCTTTCCTTCCTCACAGCTTGGATTAGTGATTTCTTAAGCATGAAGTTGAGTCAATTTTGGATACAAAGCCAATGATGAAGTTGTTCACTCTCCTCATCCCATTTTTGTTCTAAATCAACATCATAAGCTGGTTTTCTACACATTCAGTTTCTCACTTCTTACCATACCCTGATGCTTTTTCACTTCTCTGTCCCATATATTTCTGCTGTGCTCTACAGCTTCAGATATAATATATGAGGGAGAAGGGAATAAAACCACATTAAAAAAATGAAACCCACCAAAACCCACACTCCCAGTCATGTGATTTCTTTACTTTCTAAACCCAATTTCTTTACTTTCTAAATCCACAGCTGAAGAGAGTCCATAGGAAAAGACAGAATTCCTTGGAGAGACTTTTCTAAACCTTGCCTGTTTGAGAATGAGGATTTCACAGATATTTCAATTAGTGCTGCCCTGAATAACTCTGTTACCCCTTGCAAATCACTGCACTATAGACCATTTCCAGTACTGAACAGATCCTTGCAGATTTATATGAAACTCCTCTACTGACATTTGGCAATAACAAAAATGTATCTGTTTCTTGTTCTTGACAAGCATTACTCTAAAGATTTTCCTTTCCATCTTAACATTACTTTGTGTCTATAAGAAATCTTGCTGACAGAACCTGTCAAAACCTTTATAAAATCCAAGTGCACTGTAAAGCTCTAATAGTATGGCATAACTTTTCTTTAAATTCAAACTGACTTCTTACTATTATTTTTAAATTGGCATTCCTAATAGTACCATTCATTTCATAACTTAAAAAAATTACCCAGTATGGAATTCATACTAAACAGTCTGTACTTCCCAGAATCCTCAAGCAAACTCAAAAACTGGTATCCTATTTCTATCTTTCATTTCAAGGCTCATTTAAGTAATTGCTAAAATATTAACAGCAGTATTAAATGGATTTGATATTGGAGTTCTTTTCAGGTCAACGAATGGTGAAGACCATTGTTCCAAGCAATTTGTTATTTATCATCCTCAGATGAACACTTCAATCTAAAACATTCCCTTCTCACTTGTCTTCAATATATGATGTCAAAAGTCTCCAAACTTCTTGTAGTAAACATGGGTGAAAAGAACTTTTGGCCCTAGCATCTTCTAGAAACTGCTTTATATTTTGACCATTCAGTATTTCATCAAAATCCTTGACAATGTTTCTTTCTCTATTTCTTGGGAAAACAAAAAGTTGTAATTTTTTTGTTCTTGGGTTTACCTTATTCTGGATTTGCATAAGCCTTTCCCTTTCTGGAGCTCCTCACCAAGCAGATATCTTCACTTGTAATCTGAGGCAAGAATAACTTAATTCCAGCAAAATGGTTATATTTGTGATTCCTCCTCTGGCCACCCTATTAATTATTCACAATTTTGACAATTTTGTTTTACCTTCAAGCTATATATTAACCCATCCTAACTGCATGTCAAGAGATGATCTGTAAGCATTGAAATAAACAAACAAAATCAAACCCCCCCATGAAAAAAACCAAAACTAAAACTCAACTTTGAGAGTTTCAGCATATTACAAAACAAAATGCAAATATGTCCATAAACATATAATGCCAGTACAACACATTCCATACATATTAGGGAAAAAAAACCAGAAACAGCAACGAAAATATTTATTTACAAGTACACTTCACAGTTAATGTAGGTCCAAAAGTAATTACTATTCAGTTCTCTCATTTCTAAGACGTGCCTCTCTATATATTTATATATAAATATATCCACATGTATCTTACTTAACCTCAGCAGGAAGCTGTAATGAATTAGAGATTCTCCACCTTCAGCAGTATTATTTGGTGCTGCCAGAGTATTCCTAGATTTGGAATAAGCCATACCTTAAGACTGAAGAATTTGTGTTCAAAAAAACAGGCAAAAAGCAGGGGAGGAGGAGAATTAAATATAAATCAATTTAAGAACCAGTATATGGAGAAGTAAGACATTTTTAAAATTTATGACTATATTCAGAAAGTTGCAGATACTTGAAAAACAGTATTAATCAGTCATCTACAGAAAAGGTGGCAAACAGAGACTTGAAAATGAAGCACAAGATGTGCTGTATACTCACAAGATGAGTGCTATATTATTCTACAATCATTCCAACATCTCTGCCTTTTGCTGTCTTCCTCCCAGATGTATTAAAGCAAACCCTTAATAATAAGTATTTTCTCCCATAAAGGTCCCTCTCCAAATATCAGTAGATACTATTTCCAACCCTTCAGAAATTTCTAGATTTTTTTTATATCTATTTTACACCTTTTTTAAAAGGAAATCTCTAAATGACAATGAACCACTCAGAGTTGATTTTCCTTCCCCTTTCCTACTCATTATTTATTCCTGCTTCAAGAATTCAGAGCCAAGAGGAGTTTTGAGTACTGACTTTAAAAATGCTCCAGTTCTTAATCAATAATCTGTAGAGGAAGACACAGCTAAACAGAATTCTTAGGTTTTGTAGAACAAGAATATCTCAAAAACAACTTTATATTACTTTAATAAAAATACTTTCTTGTCAATAGAGCTAAAAGTGCTCAAAAACAATGACTTGTTAAATGCTTAGTCATTGATATAAAGTAATCTGGTTAAAGCTACATCATCTTGGAAAAATGGGATGTAGAAGAATGAAAACAGTATTTAGCTGCAAAAATTTCTAGAAATATGGCAGAAAAACTGAGAATTTTTTATCATCTGCCTGTGGGCAGAATTTTGGTAGCCAAGGCAGCCTCTCTGAGAGGAGGTGAGGAGCTGCCCTGTGTTGGGCACTGCAGACCCACTGCAGGACACAGCTGAGCCTGTGAGCCAAGCTGGTGGCATCTCTGCTGTCATCCCTTTTAAGTGGCAGAACATACTGATTAACTTCACTTACATGCTGAAGCCCTTTCATGATCTCAAAGGTTCAAAGAGATTACAGATAAAAATTCCAATTCCATAAAAATTCCAATTCTATTCCAATTCTAGATAAAATGAGCACATATGAAAAGGACACACAGCCAAAAATAGGTCATTAGGCCATAAATGACCCCATTTGAAGTCAGAGAACAATTACTCCCTACAGAGCCCACAGCTCAGAAGTATTAGAAGCCTAAATGAACTAATGAACCCTTGGTTTTCTTCTAGAGGTGTTTGGAAGAATCACTCCTATTTCAGTTTTATTTGATCAGGAAGATACAAGACATCACTTATATCTGAAGAATAAGATGTTTCTCTCAGAATACTTTCTTACAGTCAGTTAAACTGACATCACCCTGGAATTGTTTGAGACTAGGGTTAAAGTCCATGAGTAAATACACACCACGTAATACAGGGAGCTGAGCAGCTGAGGTTGGAAGGCACCTCTGGAGGTCACCTGGTTCAACCAGGAAGCTCAAGCAGGTTCACTAGAGTCAGCTGCAAAGGATCATGACCAGTTTTTGAATATCTGTCTCCAAGGAGGGAGACTCCACAATCTCTCTGGGCTACCTGTGTCAGTGGTCTGCCACTCCCACAATAAGAAAGCATTCCTGATATTCAGAGAGACACATTCGCAACCACTCTTGTATCCTGAGCCACAAAGACCTGTCAGAACATTTGAATTTAGATGAAGGTTCAAGTGATTTATCAAACGGGAAATTGTTAAGAAAAATCAAACGTTTTTCAAAGTCATACTTCTTAAAATTCTACACAGTTTTCTTACATTGTACTCTTTCTCCCTTCCTACGCAGGTCCACCAGTCATGCTGACACTGCTGTTTGAAGACACTAAGTTAGGAGGTTGGGACTGGAACTGAAAAACTGTTTTGGTCCTGGTCAGAACAGAGTTAATTTTTGTAGCAGCCAGAAGGAAGCATCATTAGGACTTGGAGATTATTCTATACCAGCTCATGTCATCTGGGAACTGGGGAAGGGCTCCCTTACAGGTGGCAAGGGCTGAGGTCAGGTATTGTCAGGGGGTTTCTGTGGAAGTTGAGCAATCACATGTCAATCGTTCACCTTTTCCTGTAAACTCTGTCATTACTATTGTTGCTGTTCACCTTTTTATCTCATTGCTGTTTCCAGTAAATTATTCCTATCTCAACCCATGATCTTTATCTTTTGTACCTCCAAGTCTCCTCTGCAGCCTATCACAGGGAGAGGGGGGGAGTGATCAATCAGGAGAACATGGTTTGGAGTGTATAACTGATAATCCTAAATTGGGAAATAATATTCCAAACCCACAGCACTGTTCTGTGATGTCCTCTCCAGCAACAATCTCTTTGAGAGCCCTTCTTGGTAGTGAAGCTGCTGTGTCCTCACCACAGCATCTGAGGCACAGTTCATGGCAATACCTGAACTTATGTAATAGAAAGAAATACAACTAGAGGCTCATTCTTAAGGTTCATATCATCCCTAAGATACAATTTTTCATGATGCAGGATTGAATACCAGAAAAAATACTCTAAAATTCTGGTTCTTTGCAAAGATCAGCACATCTTAAGAACTTTATGAGTCTGGTAATATAATTGGGATGGCATTGAATAAAGTGCATGATACTTTCAATTTATACATAAGCTGGAAACTCATCAATTGCAAGTGATATAGAGCCAGGTTTACTGGCAAAGGGTCACTATAAACCACCTCTGTTATTCAGAGATCAAAACAACAAAAGATACTACCAAATGGATGAAACAAGATTCTCCCAGAGACACAACCTCACTTTAAGCCAGGTTTTGTTTTGCTTAATCACAGTTCTCTGATTATATTTACACCCCTACAGCCAGTAATCTGAACAGAACAGAATAACATATCACAGACTTGGCTTATTGTTATTTACCAAAAGTTTATTCTGGACATTAGAAAACGCTTCAATGTGATTTTCAGCATGCTAAAAGGACCTGGAGGGTTCAGAGGGGAAAATAAAACCTTAATCTATTCTGATAAGAACCTTGTTATATAGCAAGTTTTCTCTAGCATTAACATAAAAATGTGTTAACTAGCTGTTCGCAATGCATCAACTCATAAACCATTTTCTTTTTAAAATAAGGAGCTAAAGTCAAAGTAGTAAAGCATCTGTCTCCAGTAATATACACCTGAAAAAGGCCACTGCTCTACAATGTAATTTTTCACACTTCAGGTTCTACCAGGTTTTGGGTTTAGACTTAACACAAAGCCTTCCATAACCTATAGCTGTTAACGTGACCAAACACGTGCACGGATGTTTCAAATATCCATCTATGTTACCATAAAGCAATCTGACTATTCATCCTCTGAAATAGTTTTTAAAAACATGAAAAATTATTTGAATCCCAACATATTTTTATGGCTTTTGAAATTAAATTGTTCCTTCATATTTACACAATGCCCAGGTAATTCCTTTTCTTTTTGTCATTACAGCAAACCATGAGGGGGAAAAGGTTGCCACATTCTCAAAATCAAATCTACTTTTGCATCATGCATGCCAGAGGAAAAATGTCACAATTAAATGGTTCATAAGTATAACACTAAAATTACTATTTAAGTCAATGTAATTGAACAGAAATTAAAATGTAGTTTTTAATTGCATATTACAACTTAAATGGTAGCACTTAGCAGAAAGTGTTAACTCATTTATTTTTTAATTGTTAGCTGCTTCAAGGCAATTGTTTTAATGCAGAAAAAAGTGAGAACCTCTTCAGTAAATTTGATTGTAGGACACTCAGGCATGTAGATCAAATAAAATATAGGTTGAATATGTAATTAGGTTTGGCCTGTGATACATTAATGTGGAGACAAATTCTGAAAGAAAGGGAATGAATGTTTTTCATTTCATTCCATTCTCCCTCAAACACCACTCTATTAGGATTCTTAAATGTGGTTTGAAAAGTATTTCCATTGGATAGAAAACATGAAATTGAAAATCTTCTGTAGTACATAGATCAATGAATTCTTCAGGAGAATTTTGTAAAAGTCATAAACTTTAATAAGTACATAGGGTAGTAAGTCTCAACAGATTGCACGTGGCAGCTTATTTCATAATTACTTGACACATTAAAAATCTTCAGCCATGCTAAATTCACTGGAGAAGACAAGCCCAAGGGCATGCAGATACATTAAAGCATATGATTAGTCCTTACTAATAAGGAGTGTTTTTTCTTGCAAGGTTATTATTTTACTCATGAAAGTGTCAAATATTTTACAGCATCAGCCTGTATACTCTTCTTTTACCAACTTCAGTACAACATGGCATATTATGGGTATTCTGAAAACATTAACATATGGTATTTAAATACATTCAATACAGTAAACCAACCTGTGATGGTGTCATAATGAACAAGATACTATTACATAGCTAATCCTGCTGACTGCTCTGCAGTGCTGTCCTCTTCTCCTTTTTCTATCCTTTATCCAGCTTCTCTGTCAGGCTTCCTGGCACAATTTATCATAAGCTCAAGATCTTACCCCAATAACATTTGATTTTTTTTTTGTTTTGTGGGGTTTTTTTTAACATTTGTCTGTACTGGCAACATATTTCTCCTACCTTCATTCATGTTAAATAGCTTGTCCAAAATCAAGGGGCTTTTGCGTCCCTTGACTTCCTTCAAATATAGTTGTAACTGTCTCCCTCTGAAGTATTTCACCACCACAGATAATGTCTAAATAATGTTTTTCTTTTCACATCAAATGCAACTAATTTCTTTTACTAGCAGTGCAATCTTGCTCTAATGCCCTAAACCAGCCTGAATATTCTGATCTCTTAATGTTTAACTCAAATGCAGGAGATACTTTGCATCCCCAAAGTGTGTAGACATAGTGGAATCCACTAGTATATAAGTATGACTCAGGTCTACCAGTATGTTAAAACCCAAAGGAAAAATTCAGCACCCTTCTACAAAGGGACAAGATGACCAAAGATGATAACATTCTGCTACAAAGAATACCAAAACTAGACACTTGCTTTCAACATATAAATTCACTTTTGTAGAGAAAAACAAAGAGAATGGTATCTCACTGACAACCTAACAGATATTCTGACATGGCTCAAGGCAAGTGAGAATCTTGGCTATGAAGTAAGACAGAAAAAGAAACAGAAAGGAAAAAGAAAAAATCGACTGTCCCAGCAGAATAAGTCAGAAAGAATCAGAAACATTATATGCATTTAGGATCCTAAATGGACTACCTGGAAAATATCACGAACATGGCCTGTACTAAACTCGACTTCTGTTCTGTTTTCCAACAGTCTTAAGCTGTCAAGTAATAATGAAGGGGGTTGGGGGGGTGGGGGAATCTGAGAAGTTTTCACATATTCATAAAACACAAATCTGTGATGACAACCTCAAGCAGAGCACTGCCAAAAACCTCCCAAAATTCAAAATTGTTAATTGTGATGAAATAATATACATGTAATTGAAAAGAAGGGAAACACTAGTAAAACTAGTTAAAACATATAAACAGTGAACATGCCTGTCAAATTCCCAAATATAACCATAAAGTTTGGGCTAATTAAAAAATCAAAGGTAGCCTTTTATTCACATGCACAGATTTTCTTTCCCATAATTTGTGGCCATTTGAAAATGTCCCACTAACGTCAGCCTCACTCTTCCTGTGCTCACTTTCTCATTACCAGGCAAGTTTTCTGACCAAGGACAATAAAAAAAATTGCTCAAGGCAGTGATATACTGCAGTTGCTGGTATATAACCAGTCATTGAGACCAGCATCATTAAAAAAAGACAAAATACACTCATACACTAGAAGCTACAAACCTAGATTCTCAATTGATACATTTTCTTTCTAGACCTATCTCAATCCAGATTTCCAATGTGAATTACAAATATCACCAAGTGAATAGCAAAAATTGAAGTATTATGATTTCCATGTTCACGTTTGTATGTTTCTTTAAAAAAAACAAACCAAAAAACAAACACACCCAGCCACACAGTTTACTTTATGATTATAAAAAGAACACCACAGGGGGTGGATGGTCAGAATGCTGATGCTCCCTAAGAGGTCTGTGTAAAAAAAATCTGATGCTAAACAACATAAAAGGGGAATGCACACTGTAAATGCATGCTTACTTTGTGAAAGTCTGGGGGCTGTAAAAGACCACAAGCTTTCCATAATACTCAATTGCAAATAATGCAAGAACATCTACTCCTTCACAATTTGCATCTCAAGTCACGGTATTTAAAAAATTCTGCATTTTGGAAATTATAGGAAGAGCCATCACGATGACAAACTCACCTTACTACAATGTACCATTTCTCATACTGTGCCAACTTTAAGAGTGCTCTCCTCTTTTGCAGGTTTGGATGAGTAATATATTACACAGTAACATTTTATAGGAATGGTTATGGACACAACTCCTATTCCTTTAAATGGAATACAATTGCATGCTCAAGTACAAACTGAGAGTTTGAAGACTAAAAGTGATCTTTTCAAGACTGCATCCTGCCTGACAAAACCTATACAGAAAATCATTAATTAACTGGTTGAGATTCTCTGAAAATTCTGAAGTGACAAAATGCTTATGTCAGACACATTAAATTGTTCCTTTGCAAGGCAGGATTATATATTTATCTTTACTACAACAACAAAAACCAAATATCTCTCACACTGTTCAGTTTATTTTTAATAATTGAAGTCTACCACAAATTACAATTTCTGGGTAATTTCTATAAATAAATTTGACCAAATCTCACTATATTCATAGTCTTAGGAAGAAAAGGAGAGGAAAGTAACAGCACTATGCACTGTGAAAGAAAGATGCTGAATCTAACCAAATTTTAATTGGTTTGTCTGGAAAATATGATATAGAAACATCACTATGGATTTACACTTATAAATTAAAACTGGATTTATTTGAAGCTAACTTCCTTCTCCACCTTAAAGATAGCTAAAATCATATGAAGAAAAATAAGTAACTATTTTGCAAGAGTTTGCACTTTTCAAATTCATGTTAAAAAGCCAAAAAGAGCAGCAGTGAATTGAACTACAGAAGTCAGTGCTATAAACTACAAATTCTTTCTGATCCCTAAGTTGTGGATCCTGTGAAAATCCCATTTCAGGGATACTTAACATCCTTGCTTCTCATTTGTTGCCAAAATTGTGAGGATACAGGGATTGTTGAATTGCTCTCTCTCTTCTCTTGGATGGTCAGGCAAGTGGGGCAAGGTCACAGTGATTAACCAGCTTTCATATC
Organism: Erithacus rubecula; assembly: GCF_903797595.1. Taxonomy (NCBI): domain Eukaryota; kingdom Metazoa; phylum Chordata; class Aves; order Passeriformes; family Muscicapidae; genus Erithacus; species Erithacus rubecula. Next base: position 17,687,381 of record NC_136689.1, on the reverse strand, counting down.
TTCTTCCAGCTCCCTGATATGTGCAACTACTCCCTCTGCTTCTTTACTCTTCCTTTCGTAGTTGAGATAGGAGTGACTTTGTTTTGGGAAGTGAGTGAGGGAACTCTACCTAGGAAAACTAGGATTTCCATCAGCCTTTGACTCCAACTGGGCTAAATCAGAGCAGTCCCATCAGATGTTTTTCCACATCTTCCCAGGCTGAGAGGAAAACAAAACTGGTGCAACAAAAACTATCAATTACAAAAGCACTGCACAATTTCTTGCAAATTTATGCAAAATGGATACGCCCTTCAGGACAGAAGAGACACGGACAATGACAAAAGTCAGATCTTCAAGGATTGACTGGGAAGGCTCAATGTCCAGTTTCTCCTCACAGGAATGAGGTTTCTATTCTGTCAACTACCATGTTTTTCTGTGATACACAACTACCATGTCAATCTCAGAAATGCAACAGGACTCGGGATCTGAGGTAGATTAACAAGTCTAACCAGAACTATGAAAGTTAATGTAAAAAGCTACACAGCCCTAACCTGGACCCAGGCAGGTGCCTGAATTGAGATTATAGTACTGCCTAGTGCAGAAACAAAGCTGCATTTAAAAAACACTGCATTAGTGTCCCCACAGGTTAGTACTTAGCACAATTAACTAGAGCGCTCTGGTAGTTTTCAGCTGAGAGACTCAAAAAACTGAGGACTACATACTGAAAGTACATGTGTGAAACTAGTCAGATTGAATTATGACAGCAAGTCACATCAATCCCTTCTTCTGGAACACAGATTCAGTTGGAAAACTATTGAAAGCTAAAATTTGACACCACAACATCTATAGCATGGTGTTGAAATCAGTGTATTACTCTGGTCTGTACAAGACAAGAACCCATGCCACTATAATAATTAGAAGGAAAGTTTAAAAACTCAATCAAAATCAGGAAATATCAGGCAAATGTCAACTGTATTGCCTTAATTCAACACATATGCATGGCTGATTTATGTTTTTAACTAGTGCACAAGTGTTTATATAACATATTGTTACTATCTTTAGGAAATGTCCTTAGGGAAATATATATTTTGGCTCTTTGTTTCCTTTGCAATTTAGACTGAATTTTGGATCTGCTGTAAAACATACCTTTTCCAAACCCCCTTCTTTTTCTGGTTGTCATATCAAATAATTTCTCTATATCATTTAGATAAATTTTAATATTATCTTTACAAGTTCATAGCATGACTTTCTTGCTTGCAGTTCTAGCTGGCCTGAGTACGGTATATTTGCAAGCAGGATATTACTGAATGATCTATATTCTGAAAACACACCATTACTTTTTTAAAAAATACAAGAATAAATAAAGAAATAATGTTTCCTATGCTTTGTTAACCTAACCTAACCTAACTAAAGGTCAAAGACAGAAAAAAACCCCACATAAATTACACATACTTACATAGCAGTTATTCAGTTTGTGTTTATTCACAGTCTTTACATGGTCATGACCTATTTCAGACAAAACTCCCTAACTCTTGCTTTCATGCTTACTATTTGTGGCATTTGTCTCAGTCATAACTATTTTCTCTGAATCCAAGAATAGGAGAAATTAATTACTTCATTATGTGTTTACAAATACAATTTGTTCTTTGAAATATATTTGCCATAACATTGAAATCACCAACTCGAGATGCTAGTAAAAGAATACATCATCATCCCATCATTTTATTCTTCTTTAAGAAAACCCAAGGACTGAAAAGCTTTGCATGTTTAATACTGCAGATTAAATTAGATTCCTGACCCAAATGATTTGATATTCACAGCTCAAAAGCAGACAAGCCTTACTCTAGATTTAAATATGTGGGTCATCCTCTCCAAGGAAAACTTAATAATTAAAAATAATACTTTTTTAGAATCACATTTATTCTCTCCTTAAAGCTATTCAAGTCCAAAGTAAAGTACTTAGAAGCCTAAATACTCAAGATAGAAGCCTGAAAAGAAGGTTACTGTCTGCATTTAAGGAAAGATGACTCAAAGAGGATGTAAAAGTAAATAAATTTATTGTTTCTAAACAAGATGGACAGGATAGAAATATGCTAAATACACTAATTTCCTAGAAACAGACTGCTCTGGTTCAACAGTCACATAAAGAAAATCAGATTAGCCAGAAAACCAACAAAAACTTAGCTGTCAGTTAAGAAGCTTGAAAAATTGAAAAAAAGCTTTCTGGTTTTCTTGTGCTCCTTAGGCTGACTGAGTTGGTGGCTAGCAAAGAGGAAAAGAAAGTGGAATAGAACCATCAATATGTAATTAAATAAACATTTTAGAATAACCAAGCTGTAAAACTACTATATTGGTATATCCTGTTCTCTTCATCACCAACATAACATGAAACAAAAGGATGCCTTCTGCACACTCTCCCTGGGTACCAGGGAAGGTCATGGAGCAGAACCTCTTGAGAGTCATGACGTGCAGAACAAGCAGGGTTTCAGGCTCAGCCAGCACAGGTTTCTGAAAGGCAAGTTCTGCTTCACTGACCTCATCTCCTTTTCTATCATAAGATGACACACTTAGTGGATCAGTGAAAGGCTCTGGATGTGCCCACCTGGACTTCAGGAAAGCCTTGGACACCCTTTCCCACAGCATCTCCTGCAGAAGCTGGCTGCTCATGGCTTGGCCAGCTGCTCTGTTGGATGCACACAGAACTGTTGGGATGGCTGGGCCCAGAGGCTGTTGGTGAATGGAATCACATCCAGTGCTGATCCCCAGGGCTCAGTGCTGGGACCAGTTCTGGTGAATATCTTTATCAATGACCCACTGAGGGGATCCAGGACACCCTCAGTGAGTTTGCAGCCACACTGAGCTGGCTGGGAGTGTTGATCTGCTGGAGGGCAGGAAGGCTCTGCAGGGGGATCTGGCCAGGCTGCATTGATGGGCAGAGGCCACAGCTCTGAGGCTCAACAAGGCCAAGTGCTTGTGCCTGCTCCTGCCCTTGGGTCACAACAGCCCCTGCAGGGCTACAGGCTGGGGCAGAGTGCCTGCAAAGATGCAGGCTGGAAAAGGATTTGGGGGTGCTGGTCAACAGCAGCTGAACATGAGCCAGTGAGTGCCCAGGGGGCCAAGGAGGCCAATGGCATCCTGGCCTGGAGCAGCAACAGTGTGGCCAGCAGGACCAGGGCAGGGACCATCCCCCTGTATTCAGCACTGGGGAGGCCACACCCTGAATCCTGTGCTCAGTTCTGGGCCCCTCAATTCCAAAAGGACACTGAAGTGCAGCAGAGAGACCAGGGAAGGGCAATGGAGCTGAGGAAGAGTCTGGAGCACAAGCCTGATGAGGAGCAGCTGAGGGAGCTGGAGATGTTTAACCTGGAGAAAAGGAGGCTCAGGATAAATCAGGTAATGAGAAAATGGCCTCAAATTGCACCAGAGGAGTTTTAGATTGGATAGTAGAAAAAATTTCTTCACTTAAAGACTGGTCAAGTATTGGAACAGGCTACCCAGGGAAGCAGTGGAATCACTGTCCTTGGAAGTTTTCAAGAGACTGACAGATGTGGCACTTACATGTAGCTTAGTGGTGAACATGGTGGTGCTGAGTTGGACTAGATGATGTTGAGAGGTCTTTTCAAACCTAAATGCTTTTATCATTCTAACTTATCAATACTTCATCACTAGAATTCTGTTGCACAGAAGAAAAATATATACATTGTTCCATACCTGTCCACCAACCTCAGACAGGAGCCAAAGAAAACAGGTAGATTTAAACAATTCTTTTAAAAAGAATGTGTATAATTTTTCATTAATAGTAATAACTCAAATGTAAATATGCCAACGGCAGGAGTAGCTTATGCAACATAAATTGTACCATTTTTTAAACATGCAAACCCCAGTATTCTGCTCAGGCTGAGTCTGCAATATTTGCAGCAACATTAAGCATAAAAAACCACAGCAAAGTCTGAACTCTTAACGCTTTCAGTAACACAATGCAGATTTTATTTTTTTTTTATTTTAATTAAGCACCTTTTCAGTAACATTACATTTTTAAGAGTTTAGTAATAGAATACTGAGATTTTCACCTCAGGGTTACTAAATTCAATATGGCCCAGATCAATAATGACTCAAAGTCATCAACATTTGATGAGAATTTGGAGCTCAGGTTAAAATGTGTTATGAACTTAGACTAGCTCCAATGAATAGCTTCATAACTGACACTAACATGGTTGCTGGCAGTGTCAATACAGAACCTTATATTCACTGGGAACACAGATTTACTTTCTGGACCTACAGCAATCCTTCTGAGTCAGGGTTAAGGCCCAGTAGCTCACACTATGAGGAATCTCAGACTGCTAGCTACTTATTCGTACCTGTCCCAAGAATAAAAGGGCCTTAGAATCCACACCCACTTTACAAATAGCATATTTGCTGCATTGCTTAGAAAGTGAAAATAAATTATTTCAAAGCTAGATGACCTCAGGCTGCACACCAGAACAGAATAACCCTTCCCCTCAAAGACCAATTTATTATAACATCTGGTTTACACAGCACCTTAATCCTGCTAAGATACAAACTGCTTGTTTAAGAAATTAAAATTTTTTAAAAGCTTGGAAACTGTATTCAGGTAATCTGTCACGTGACATCTGATTAGAACAAGCACCACATTATTTGCTACTAAAGAAAAAGCATACTCAAATTTCAAAGCAACACAGATGTGGGAAGATCCAAGGCAGAAGAGAGCAGGTGGCAGGCTAGCTGGCAATTATAAAATGTACAAGGTTATAAAATGACTAAATTGTCAAAGCTATACATTTTAAGCTAACAAAATAGTAATTTAGCATTTGTATAGCATTTTGCCTTTCAATATTAAAAAGCAGAGAGATCTCCTCTGTACACTTAAAGTTATATTGCTGTTCCACAGCCAGCTTTCAAATAAAACCTACATGATTAAAAAGCTCACTCAGTTATCAATATCTTATATCTGAAACACAGTCCTTTGATGGCCCAGGCTGAGAAAAACAAAAGCACAAAATGCATTTTAACCAGAAAGAAATTCAGCAGCAGAATGATCAGAGTCTACAGTTCAATAATTAAGAAAAAGTGGTAATTACTTCATTTCCAGCATCTTAATAAACTGCATAAAAACAACGCTTATGTATGCTTTTATTTCACAGTATTTTTAATAATCCTAATTTAAAGGTTAACAGTATATCAAATGCAAATGATGTATACTAAGTTTCCCATGCTCTATGCACAAAAAGTTTTTACTGCTCCTGCTTTTGTAAAATCAAGCCAGGTGCTCCTGCAATATCAAAAATACCAAAATGCCAAGAAATGCTGCAGGATAACATGAAAAACAAAAATAATGAGAAACATCATTTTCTATCCATACATCTGGTCCAGCTGGAAGGGATCAGGCACTGTCTTTCTCCACCTTTATCTCCTCTTTACAGAGCAAGCAAATATCAAAAGGTCAAAAGTATTCACCATTCATTGAGACAGAACTTGGAACTGTATCTTCATAGATGAATGAGTGAAATAATGATACGAAATGGAGATTCCAGCAGAGATGATGGGGAATCTGTAAACCAAAAGGAATTATAATCCTGGTCCCACTGAAGACAATGATAAATCTCCCAATGATTTCTTAAGGGCCAAGATTTTCATGCAACAACAATATTCTTCACATACACAATGAACTCTCATGAAAACAACATGTGTTACAAATCACATAAAATCAAATCAGAACAAAGAGTATGAGGGAAATCCCACTGAGAGAAATGATTCATCAATAGCATGATTCCAAAAAACAGTGAATACACATATTTTCGCATGAATATTTGCAGAAATGATTGAACAAAATTATTGTAACAAAATATGTCCTCTAATAAGTTCCTTTTCTTTCTTCCAGGTCCACATAATAGGTTGTGCAATAGGGAAGCAAAGGGTTAAATCACTACTAATTAATGAGTAGTGGCTTAACAACATATTCAGGCTACAAAATATTACATCTCAAAGGAAGTCCATTCTCTCTAAATTTCCCTTAATCACTAATAAGCATACATACAACAAGTTTTCCAGTCACCTTTTAGTGAGATACAGGGAAAAAAACTCGAACTAAGTAAATTAAGATCTCAACAACCTGTAAGATCTTACACATCTTCTTTTCAGAAACAGAGCACAAACATTCAGCGATAAAACAAAAATAAACTTTGAAATAAACTTTTTCTGTGCTTGCTTTTCTTTGAAGAGTTTTGTTGATCAGCATGAGAAGAAGCTTTTAGCAATTCCTCCCAGGTTGTTTGCATGCAGTTTGCATGAATAGTACAGCCAGCACTATACGAATAGGCAATTTAGTCCTAGGTAAGTATATGAGTTCCTGCATAGCAAAAAAAAACACCCCACAAAACCCTCTCTAGAGTCCCATTACTTCATTTACATGCTATCAAATACAACTGAGTCAGCTCACACGATTTCCAACAGATCGAGTTCAAGAACAGGACAGTTGGAAAGGTTTCATAAAATATACAGGTAACATGCTCTTGGTATGTGCCTCCACCTACATGTGTTCCCAAATCTGAATTTAAGCCTCCTGACTGCAAAGCAAATTGAGTATTTCTTTCTCTCAGAATTTATGAAAGGTAGTAATAAATAATAATAAATTATAGTAATTTTACCTAAAACAAAACTGGAACGGACCAGAAAAGCATTGTATCCTGTTATTCCCACACAGCCTCTCCATTTTTTGTGGTCTAAAATTCCAACTATTTAACCTTCCTTCATAAATACGATTTTCTAAATTTACTATTATTGACCTAGTCTTTCTGTAAAGTATTCTTTTTTTTTTTTTCTCAAGTACCACAGTTAAAACTATACTAAAAAAGTACTAAAGGCAGATGCATCACTGCTATGAAGAAATACAGAAAATTTATCTCTTCGTTTTGCAATACTGATATTATCTATCTCCCAACAACTTGCTTTCTTTTATTATTTCATTTAATTTTCAGTCCTAACTAAAGAGTAACAACATGGCAAAACTAGTTCCTTATGAACATAAGCTCAGTGAGTTCTCAAACTTGGGCAGAGAAATACCTATATAATGCTGTAAGCATGTTTCCATCCAGCTACATAATCTCATGGAAAGAAAAGGAAAAACATTCCTCTTTCTCCTTTCCTTGGTAGATCATTTTACAATGCTTAAGAAGGAAGCTGTTTTCTTCTCTACAACCTGTTCTTTTTCTACTTTGATACCTAAATCCTACAAAAGCAGTAATCAAAAAGAATAAATCACAAGAAAAAAAGAACTCAAAGTATTCAAAAATAATAAATCAACCTAAGATCTGAACATAATCTAATCTTTCTATCAAATCAGGCACTTTGCACAGTACAGCGCTTCCACTAGTTCATTAATAGGCACCTCTAAAGTACAAATATCAACAGTGCAGTGCAGTTGTTGAACAATATTAAATTACTGTAATCATCTACATTTGGGATGCCAATAGCAGGGAAAGCAACTCCACTTGTTACTCCTAGAAGGATGACAAATATACTACTTTAGCAAACTACTTGGATGTTGACTGGTACACAGTCCACATCCCTGAGCCACCACAGAAGACAAGGGAAAAAAGAAGCTAACAGGCTTCCTTATGAGTGAAGAATGACAACCCCAAGAAAAGGTCTGATGACAAAATGATTTACAACAGAGTAACATTTTGCTAAAACAAGCAGAACTAAGAGCTGGACATTACACACCACTTGCTTTCATGTCCATGCAAGAGGCAGAAGAGGGATGTTGATTCAGTTCACATCCATGATGTGATGAAAAATATGTATTTCTAAAATGGAAAATGTGTCAAATGACAGTTAGGAACAATTCACTTGTGGTACAACCATTTTCTCAGTGAGCTTATTACAAATCATGTGACACAGCCCTTTTCCTATCAGATGCAAATGACTCCTACATGCTGCTAGAGCCCATGACATATATTCTCCATTTCTTTGTGCAGTTTATGAATCTATTTCCCTTCACAACTGTATTAACTGTTGATGTTGCACCCTATGAACATATTAGCTGTCAAGCAAAGGGAGCACAACTCATCAGTTTGTTCAGGTCAAACACTTTACCCAGACAGCATACCTACAAACTGCCTGGCTGTCCCTAAAAGGTAAATCCCTTTTGTAACAGAATGTTATTTTTAAAATACACTAAACTATCAAAGTAATGAGACACAATACTGGAATATCCAGATGAAGTGCAGAAAATCAAGTTAGTTTTGTTGAGGACACCTGGAAGGATGGACCTACAACTAGTTCTCCTAGCTGTGTCTCTGAAGACACAACTTCTATATTTTTTGTAAGATGTAAATTTATATATGGAATAGGCCCAGTCTTATTAAATTTCTCCATTTTCATGGAAATTTAAAGACAGACTCAATTTCTGTCTTTGGGGAGGGGAAAATCAGTTTGGGGATCCAGATGATCAAGCACACAACCAACCCAACTTTACTTCAAACATACCCTTTTCACCTGTCTTCCAAGGGAGGTAGATTTTCAAGACAGCAGACTAATTCACAATGTTTATTCTCAGTTCCAACATGAAAATTATACATTTTCAAGCTAGTATGATTCAATAAAATTTACCAGAACACAATTATACTAACTGCCACTAAGAACCCTTATCTCTGAGTAGAAAGAACCTTAACAATAGGCCTAAATTGAATTGTTAGAACTGTTCCATGCATCAGATAAAATGCACAAAGTACCTAATCAGTTCTATCATCAAAAGATTATACATCTGCATATTACAAAGAGAAGGTTTCTTCTTTTTCCTTTGCTTTTCTTTTAATAGAGAAGAATCTATTCTTGCAAGCAAAATGTTATTAACTGCAATTAAGAGAAAGAACCAAGCCTCATACAACTTGACAGCATTACGTTCTACTAATTTCTAGTGACCAAGAATAGTATTTATATTAGAAAGGCTTAATCAACGACATCCTATTATAACAACATTTCCAGTATCATTACACAAATTACACTGAACATTAATATAATTTTTTCTGTTATATCTCTGCCAGACAATTAATACTTCTCTACATTTTAATGGTATATGAATACTGTGGTGGTATATACACAATATTCTGTTTTCCTGAGAGGCAAGCAAATGAATCAACATTTAAAATATATAACGACATGGAAGATTTTGAACTTACCTTCTTTTTCTGGGTTCTGTTCCTGCCTCCCAACCAATCATCCATCTGTTCCTCAATCTCTTCAATTGAAGCACCATGATCATAAGATGGTATATATGCACTTGATTCCAGAGCTGTGTATACAGGGAATTCCAATTTTGGTTTCTTGACTTTAGGCTTCTTCTCTTCTATACAAAAGCAAAAAAGAAGAAAAAATAATGCTACTAGTACTGCAGGCATTACTGCAGGTAATACTTCAGAAGCAGGTTTAGCTCTTCAACTCTTAATTCTATCTTAAAACTTCCATTGAGGAAGTGGCTTCAATTTCTTTGTTAAAAAGCGAATCAGAGTTTTGCATAAGAATTTTATTTTTATTAGAAGTAAATAGCAATGAACCCACTTAGCCCCTCTTCCATCTGAACTATGCCTGAAAGGGCCAGGTGAGTTAGCTCTTGTTACTGCTACACCACTTGGCAAAGAAGATTAGTACAGACAAAAGCATAGGAGCTGTTAAAAGGTTCTCAAGTCCAGCTAGCTTCAGAGAACTTGGCAAAGTGAATTTTAGAAAATTCTGTATTACTTTATGGTCAGCTATGCTAAGTAGGAGCTTGTGAGTTAACAGATGGCTTCTCTATTCTCAAATTTCTCCAACCACAAATAGCTCTGTTCTAGCACTTACACATCTAGGAAGATTTAAATTTTGGGCCTTGGGCCTCATTTCTTAACACTGATTACTGTTTTCTGCTCTCCTCCCTTCAAATGGTACTAAATGGGAGCAGCAAACTCACAGGAAAGGAAGGAAGGAAGGACCACAATAACCTGAACCCCAGCACATAAAAATGCATCCATTATATAAGATGATTTCAAAAGTAAGATTTAAAATGGGACAATTGACAGAACTTTAGGAAAGACAAGAAGATGAGTAGCAGAAAGAAGCTTGAACATACAGAAAGCATCCAGAAGCCTCAGGTGTGTCCAGTGGGACTCTTCTGTTTTTCCCTCTTGTGTTCAAAATATGCCATATTGACAACAACTAAATGCTCCTAAACCAAAACAACTGATCTAATACTCCACTGCAATCGAGGGAATTTCTACACTCCACTCCACCTTTTCACTCTCCACTGCATGTCTTTATGCTCCTCTCTCTTCTACTGTGTTTCTACAATCATCCAATCACTCAGCAAACTACTTCAATTTACTAAGCAAGTAGAAAACTACTCTTAATACTCAAACAAATAGAAGAAAATCCAAGTCATTTAAAGTTGGTGGGGAAGGAAAAGAAGAACCACACTTGTCTGATCAGTTTATCTGCCTTTGCAACCACACCTTAATACTTCAGAGGAGAAAAATCTCTTTAAAAAATTCCTAAAGAGGATAGAGGACTGTTCCCTACAGACTCTTAAGCAGAATTTCTGTTCCTAAAAGTGCATGTGCAGAAACAGCACACTGAAAAAGACTCTAGGGATTTGACAAACCCTTGGAACTGAGTATTCAAGAAAACAATAAAGGGATAGAGAACTTTTTCAAGTCCAAAATGAACAGAAAAGTCATACAGATCTTGAAAGTTAACAGGATGACTAATGAGTTTTTAAACTTTTCACTGTTCAGAGTCTCACTGCAAATTGTTCAGAGACTTGTTTTTGTAAAGAATCTTCAACTTTACCTGTCAAATATCAATAAATGAAATACTAAGTTAAAATATGTATTCGGATTTCTTTTTAACATCCTTCTGTAGGGATGTGTAGAAAATATATTGAAATGACACTCAAAATCAAGTGAAAACCCAAAAGTGTAATACCAGCATTTGCCTCACTATGCAGATAATAGTAAAGACAACACGGGTACAATTTTTTTGTCTATTTGAAAAGGTAAATTTTATAATCAAATCACATATATGAAATATGATCCCATTTTACTCCAAAACTGCCATGTATAACAGCTTCTAGAATCCCTTAAGATTATGGGAAAGTAACAATAGCTTTACCAGCTCTTTATTGCAAACACTGATACTGCCAAAAATACTCTAGGAAATTAAATTCAATGACAATTTTCACCACCTTATTTAAATCCCTCAAAATAATCAAGCACACTGTGTGTGTTCACTTGGAATTACTTAACAGTGGAGATACCCCATGACAGTTGGCTTTTCCTGTATCCTGCATCCCATTATCAACTGCTTATTAATTTTACCTCTCAAAATATGCAAATAGTTAAAGCCTGAATGCTTCTAACCAACATTTAAAAATTAAGAGCATAGGCTGAAATAGGTCATCTAGGCTTTTGCTGTAGTTTTGGAAGTATTTCTGTAACTATTTCCAGAGGACACTGTGCTCCACTTTAAAATGAGGTATCAAAGACAGTATCTAGGCTTTCTTCAGGCAGTTAAGTGACAGAGGAAGACCTAACATAGATAAGACACCCTGCTGTTTGCTGACTATCAAAGGAATGAGAAATCCCACCTAGAGAAGATGGCTGTACAACCTCAAACAAGCACTCAACCAGAATTAAAAAAACCTTATCTCTACTGTCTCCCATGCATACACTAAAAGATGAAGGAGTTCATTGTATCTCTTGATACCACAATGGCTGCCATACTGAATTAAAAAAAAAATAAATAGAAGTCACAGCAGCTTTGACATAGGGCTCCCAATAACTTATCAAGAAGAGTTTCACCTCAAAATTTTCAAAGCCGCTTTTCAGAATAGGAAAGCACATAAAAAGCAGTTTAATGGTAACATCATAAAGGATTTTAGACAGAGGAAGTTCAGAATTTACATTTAGCAGTATCAAGCCTCAACTTAAGGCAGCTGAGTACTGGTGCTCTCAGGTTTATGTGGAGAAAGCAAAACAGACCACTGGAACTATTTCACCCAAACAACGGAAGTGCACAGGAGATACTCAGGATGAAAACTTCCCTCTTTCCTGTTATCTTTTCACTATCAGCAATTCAATTGGCAGCCTAAAAGACACTTCCGACCTGACCAGGCACTTTGCCCTGAAGAGAATATGGATCAGGTTTTCCAAATAGTAGATGATGCCTAGACAGCTGAATCCTGTATCTGCTAAGGCTTGACAGCCAGCCAGGAAGTTGGTGCAGCTGCCCACCACTATGACCTAAAGGAAGGATGTGTTTGATCGTGCTGACAACTGCAGCTGTGATTCCAAATTTTGAAACACAAGTGTTCCCTTAATCTTTACTGTTGTTTTCCAATGGTGCTGGTTTTAGGCCATGCACTATAACAGAACAGGCTTTAAAAAGATGTTTTCCTCCTCCAGTCTCAAATATTGTTACACCCAAATCTACCTAAAATGCAGGAAAAACATACAGAAAAAAATTCCTAGGTTCCTCTCAGTTCTGTGACAGTGAGCTCAGTGTCTGCTGGAGATCCAGTCAGACCAGAGTGCAAACCTTCACTATAACCAGAGTTACTGGCACTCATACAACTAAACACTGGAGAGAGAAAACAATCTTGGTAAAACAAAGCCTGACTTCAACAGGGTAAATTAAAAGCTTACTTTCATTAATATTTTCTGGGAAGATTATGTACTTTAATTGCCAAATTATAGTGCAATAACTTTTTTAGTCTAATAAATAGAATTTAAAAAACAAATGGAATTTTCTTGCGTATATGGAATCCAAGATCGTAAGCACAATGGAAATTGTTTAATATCTACCAGCCCAATGTCAACAGATCAGTATTTTACATGACTTACAACTTTTAGAAAGTTCTAGTCTTTTTCAGCAGGAGGAATTTTATCATTTTCCAAATTCATATGGCAAAAATACTAATTTCTGAAAGTATTTTACACCTTTAGAATTATCAAGTTCTTTACAAGAAGAATAAAATCTACTGTGTGTTTAACAATGTAAGAGTTAAAAAAGAGAGGTGCAGCCTATGTCCCCTATGTTTGAACATCATATGAATACACCTATCACTGGGATGCCCAGACTTTACAGATAACAATTAGCTAACTCTCCTAAAGTACAACACTTTATGTTTCTAAAGACCTCCAATACTGTTCCCTCTACTTGCTTTACATTTTACTAGTTTATGGTGCCATGATCTGGGTTTTGAAGTCTGATGAATTACTTGCACATGATCAGACACTTTGATCTTCCTCATTAGTTCTTCCACCTTGTTACTACATAATTTTACCATTGGCAGAATTAATAGTATCAAGCTAATGGTTATTTGCTTTAAGATACATCAGGAATCAGATAAGGAATCAACTAGACTCTATGGATCAAGTGGCATGTAATAAAACAGTGATGTGTTTTCCATAACAAGTATCAAAGGTCCTGAATTTTAAAGTTTTCAGAAACATTTATATTGATTTTACATGTCAGCTGATCTAAAGAACTCAGAGAATTTCCACAAAATATAAAAACAACTGCTTCACAGAGGAATAAATAAGACCAAAACTGAGCACTGAACTTCAGCAAAGAAATTTTGACACATCAAGTTGTAACTCTCTCTCTCTACAAGGCTTCCAAGCTTTAAGCATGAACAAGAATTCACAGAAAATACAGTCAAAAAGACAGTGATATCTTGAAAATCAAAGGGACAAACTGCCTGATATCTCATGCATTAGTAAACAAGAAATATGACCACACAAAAAGGGAGACAGCAAACATCTTTCTGGCAAATCAGTATCTCTTTTTTCAATACAGTTCTTACTTATGTAACTATGAAAGACAACCAAAGCATCTGTAGCATTAAAATTTGTTGAAAACATGACAAGAGAAAAATTCACTTAAATGTACAGTAACACAGTCAGACAGAACACAAAGAACCCAGAAGCCCGGAAAAAAAAAAACACTAAGGTTTTGACAGTCTATTGAAAAACAATGGAGCAATTTATGTTCAATGCAAATACATACATATGCTTAAAAAAATACACATTTCTATCTCAAAGTCAAAGGGATTATATGAATGCATGAAGAATTAGAGACAGATATACTTATCTTCTGTACTGGGACGTACAAGTTAGTTTATTTTTGAGCAAACTGACTAAAGACATGCTCAGGAATGAATGTATCCTCAGCTGCAAATGCTTCTCAAGCTACAGCTTTTGATGACTTTCATCCTTTTCTCCTGAAGACCTACCCTTCCCAAAACTTCCAATTCCCCCAAAATACAAAAGGGTTAGAAAGTTTATTATTAAGGCTCCAATATTTGAGTGCTAATTTGCCTTCCAACATATAATGAAGAATGCATGTCTCTCTCAAATGAGACTCATATATTGTATTTTTGTGGAATATTTTCCATAAATTCTAAAGCAAGTTTTGTGGGGAGAGGTACCCTACAAGCCTAGTCAAAACAACTGGAAAAATACACAAGCTTGAAAGTCCAAAATTCTTTCAGCAGTCCTGCCAAAACAATCAGTGAAATGGATGATACATAGTTTGCCATAATTAGGCTTCAGAGGTAACAATTAAGTGAGCAGAACATTCACACTCATACCAACCAAAAAAGTGTGCATTGCATTAATTAATTTTCTCTGAACCTGTCTGTCAGCAAATCATTACTAAGTAGCCATATCAACACTGCATTTTGGCAGAGATTAATACTAAACACAATTACCAGAAATATTTATCAATTATTTGGAAGTAAAAGGAAAGTAACTTTCAGCATAGTGCTAGATTCCATAAATTTGGATCAAACTGTTTACAGTGAAATGGAAAGTACAAGTAGGAACACAGACTAGCTGGTAGTCTGGGGACTATCAAATCAAAAGTATTTTTGAAAATTACACAGTTAAGAGCCTTATGCCACATCTGCACTAAGAATGGACTTTGGGAAAGGAGCCTTTGATATCAAGGGTTGCATTAATAATGAACAAGCAATCTGAAATGAACTATCAGAGCATGGGAACTAATGTAATCTGTGATTCTGTAATAACCACAGAAGAAATATGATTTTATAATCAGAAGATGACAAACTTTAGAACACTATATACAAGCCCAGGAGCCAATACTTCTAGTTACATTGCAAGACTAAATCAAGTACAGAAGATCCGCAGAAATTAAGGGATCAAGAAAAGCTTTATATTAAGAAAACCTGCAGATAAATAAATTTTTTTAGGCACAGGCATGTTAATAATGAACAACTTAAAGTTAAACCTGGAGAAATTTATACTGAAATTAGGATATAACTATATAACAGCAGAATTCATTATCTGAACAAACCTCAAAGAACAGAAGGCATCTCAAGGTTTACTGATCTATGTTGTACCTTGAGTAACAAGGAAGTGCAAATTTGAAAAGCACCACTGGTGCAAGTCAAACAAGACAGGTCAAGAGAATCAATGTTTTTCCTTGATTTTCACCTGTAAGAGTCTGAAATAAACCCATTATGCTAAAAGACCTAATGATGTCTCCTATCCCTAGGTTTCATGAAACAATATAACAAACTACTCAAGCAGCATGCTGTATTCCAAACTGTCAGGGAAGGGTGACCAACCAAGCCTAGCTAAACCTGATCAAATGTATTGAAGGTTTCACTACAGCTCTGGATGTTTGGGGCAGGCACTCGGGTAAGAGTGCTGTAAGACCCTATGGAGAGACATAAATATCACATCATAAAAGCCCAACACAGAAAGGCAGCCCATCAAGTAGCCAAAGGGCTTGTAATTTTGTACTTCAGTTGAAGCCTGAATGATGCGGGTAAGGAAAAAGAAGAAAAACCCACATACTATTCAACATGGTTTATAAGTAGAAACAAAACAGTTTCTTGGCATAGATTGTTCCAGATGCCTTGTACATCATGGCAAGAATTCTGGATTTACAATGAAAATATATTTCATAACTGGGATGCCAGTGAAGAGTTCACTTGCAATACTTAGCAGTCATCATTTTTTTGAAAAGGCGTATTTTAAAAATAAATTTAAGTTTTCATACTGAATATCAGGGAAAACAAACTAAGAAGAAAGGAAAGTAAGATAACTGCCAAGGCTAAGTATAAAGAAAGAAAAATAGATGTGTTTCCCCCAAAATGGACATCATTGAAAGAAGTACTCCATGAAAAAACAGCTTGAGAGCTGCTAGAATTTCTACTGATAACTACTCAAACCTCTCAAAACTTGCTATTTAAATTTAAAAACTGAGTGATCTGTCCTGATTGTATGCCTATGTCATCTTAGTTTAATAATGCCTATTCAGTGCAGCTAATACCTATTGTACTTTATATCCCACGACCATGAGGAACAGGGCTATCCATTGTGAAAGAACCATTCCCTGATGCAGGGATCACACATGTGACATCACAGGAGAGGGAGAAGTTGGAAGAAAATTTATTAATTAAAGCACTTCCATTTAAAAATAAAACTTTGTATTCTTACATTTAAATGTGAAAAATGCATCAAAAAATGTAGTGTAAACCATTTGTACCATTTTCCCTTTTGTCCCTACACAGCTTTCTATAATTCCTATAAAACCATATTTCCTAGACACCTAAGACTGCATTATAAGTTGCTCTGTTTATGTAAGGTAAAGTTGCTATATTTTATTAATATAGCAATGATAGTTCTGGATGGATTGAGAAGTGCTGCAAAAGTGTCAGAAAAATAAATCAAAACTGCATGATATTGACTTACCAAGAAATTATTTTTTCACACTCCTTCCTAAAAATAGAACTTTAATGACATCTCAATACTGTCCTCTCTTTCCTGCTTAGCAAACTGTATTTTCCTCTCCAGTACCCTACTCTGGTTTTAGTTCAAGCTGCCTACAGAATACTGCAGTATCTGTGGGGAAGCAGACAGGCAAGGGGGCAAACGAGCAATTAGGGCATGAAAAAACAAGCAGTGTAAAACAGCTATTGCTAATCAGCATGAGATATGTTTACTCAATTAAATAGAAGGAACCTTTATTATGACCTTGCATCCCCGGGATAGTGTCTAAAATTAAGAAGAATGGGTGGAAACAAAAATCACATTTGGCGATTTACAACCTTTTTATGCTAAATGTGATGTGACAATGCAGAGCAACACAATGAAATAAGCAAATTTAGCAGATGCTTTGCATGCAAGCTTCAGGAAAAAAAAGATTTTTTTTTTTTTTTTTTTTTTGCCTACAGTAACATGGATGCATCACTTGTTCCTCTCTTGGGAGTCGTACTTATTATAAAAAAAAGGTAACTGACAGCTCATTCTGCTGCCCAGCTATAGCACTGCTACGGTTGACCAAATAATTCCATGCCAAATCTCAAACTGCTAATTACAGGTGGTGATTCTCAATCCTCCTTGCTCCCTGCCTGCAAGCCTAGGAGGGGAGGGCAGGATGCCAGTCAGTGAGACTGGTGAGGACTGGCCCCTGCTCACACGAGTGACACTGGGTCACCTGGCAGACATGGGAGTCACCAGCAGCCTGACAGGGGACAGGGTGGTGCTTCTGTGAGAGCTCAGGGGTGACCTGGAAGGCCAAACTCACCAAACTTGTGCCTCTCAGGGCACTGCTATTGGAGGTAACAACAACAAAAAGTGACTCTCATGACACACCTGGCAGCAGGGAAATACTTTAAAGTTCAAACGTGGCCTTTCAGTGACACACAGGAACACACACACTATGATATTAATAACCTGATACTTTCATTTGCACTTTTGTTTTCAAAAAACAATCCTTTTAAAACAGTAGTTCACAGATTTTGATGAGGAATGCATGCCAGCTATTTCAAACACTGGTAATACATTACTGACAATTTAACAAGTTTTTAATAACCTGAGTCAATATCCTTTTCAAGAGCCCATTTTGTGGTAGGTATCTCAAACATAAAGGCAGGTCTTCCCAACAAGCATTAAATTCACTATTTTGCTAGATTTGGCCTGGGTCCATGATGCTCACTGAGATGCTGAATGTTGCTCATTTTCCCAAAATAGATTCAGCTACAGATAAGTTGGGAATTATTGCTGGAACTGGATCTCTTTGCTGATTTTACAAAACTAAGCTATTTTGTAAATATAAATAATGCAGCTGCATTTTAAGTACCTAAAGGCTTATGCTTACTCCAAGCTAGTAAATTATCACAAAGCACTCAATGCACTTCTCAGAATAAAGGAACTTAAAAGCATGCACTTCAGTACAGTAAATAAAGCAAGCATGCACATACAAACACGGACAAAAAACTGTTACAATTGTCTTCAGAAAAGGGTAGGTTTAATCATTGTCAAAAGCAAATAACGGAAAGAAGAAAAGGAAAAGTCACCTATAATTATTCTGAATACTTTATTAAAGGAAATGTTAATTGCCTTCTCTGGTCTTTTATAAAAGTATAAAAACTTTAAAGCATTTATTTCAACAGCAGCATGAATTCATCTCTGACATCTGCATCCATGCTTTTGGAAATTCAAATTATTGTCACTTTCTAGCACAAAAATCAACTCTATATGCACAAAAGATTTAAAAAAAAAAATACTTACAAACAACGAGAATACAAAAGTGCTCAAAAAACCAAGAGGTCACTTCTGAAAATGTATCTGGGATCTTCCCCTCCAGCAAAGCAACATTTCTAGCAAGATATGTTCTTCTTGCTACAATATAACTGACCACCTGAGTTGTATGTTTCTATAGGAACAAACCAGCAGCCTATTGCAAAATTAGCCACGAAATTAAAAGCTTATTTAAATTTCATAGCAGTAGAGAAATATATAAAGCATTAGAAGATTAGAAAACTGTCTGTTCATATACATCCAATGTAGAAGGTATATCGTATTACATCTTTGTTTATTAAGACAGTGGTAAAAACTCACTCTGAAGTGTTTCAAGTTCAGCCTTAGCCAGGGCATCTTCTTTCGCCTTCATTTTTGTTTCTTTATATTCTACATATAATTGTCTGGCATCCTTTAAGAAAATGTTGCAATGGCATTAGCATTCTTATACAAACAAGTAGTTGCAATGGCTCTGTTTTAAAATCTCACTTAACCTCACAAAAAAAAAAAAAAGATATTTGTTTCCTTGAATTACAGCAATTTTCAGTCTAAAACATAGAACCCATGTAATAAAGGCTCAAACATAAGAGCATTGATATTATAGACTATGATGTTCATTGACAACCTGAAAAGCAAATTGGTTACAGAAACTACCTACAGCTTTGCAGAGAGTATGCACCCACTTTGCTCAGATCAGCAATCTGGAAGTTCAAGGGAGAAAGAGATGTTTTTAATTAGAGTAGTGTGTGTAGGGACAAACAAAGGCAACTGCTAGGCAGCAATCACCTTAATGTGAACTCATTAAGGTAACACTAACTGCATGTGCCAACTTGTTCCTCTTTTTTTTTTTTTTTTTTTTTTTAAATCCAGCTTCTACATTGCTATTAAAGTGTTGAAAAGATACTTGTTTTTCCTTCAAGGATAAGATTCTAATCTGAAATCGATAAAGCAAATGTTACACTTAAAACTGGAAGTCCTGTCATACATGCACCACAATAAGGTACACCCTTCCAAAATCTGATGAAAGAGTAATTATGGATTTCTGATGAAAGCTTTCCAATATGAACAACCAGATTGCTAAAGTAAGAAATACAGAGAGCTTTCTTACTCTCACCAGTTTAAGAGACTTCTTTAGTCATTCAAAACAAGGAATCCATAATAGAAATGCTGAAACAGACAAATTGTTATTTATCTTTATCAAGCATGCAGAATATTTATTGTATCACATAAAAATTAATTACAGTATTAGATAGATTCTCCCTGCAAAGATACAACAGTTGTTCTCCACCTTATACCTGCATCTACCCTTTCAAAGCTACTTGAGGGAGGTTGGAAAGCACATGACAGGAATCGTGACCAAGATCTGAGCAGAACTTTGTAGTGGTTTGGAGACATCTCATAGATACAGGTCAGCATGCTTAAAGAACAACTCTGACAAATACCCACAAAAGATCAGTAAATTCCCATCTCCTTCCAAAACAACTCTTCTTACTCTTTTTAAAAAAATATTTTTATTATTATTTTTAAACTGGGTACAGAAAATAGAAAGTTTGGGAGTTTTTGCTAGTTTTATGTAGGAAATCTCTGCACACAAAACTAATTTTAAAGGGTTTACATAACTCTGCTTGTGAAACATAACAGAAGAGAGCATCTCACATGCTAATAGTTTTAGGATTGGGAAAAAGGGGTTTCTCCAAGTAGAGCTGTTGGCTGAAAAAAAAAAAAGTGTAGTTAAAAGAGGACTAGCATTACCAGCAGATACGTACATAGAGGAGACATATTTAAATTACCAAATTAGGATCAGCACTGGTTCTCTTTGTGGTTAACTTGAAATAAGAATTCCACACTTGAAACTTTACTTATACTGTCAAGGTTTGGTCTACTTGCAAAATTAAGAAACAAAACCAGCCATAAATGCAATAGTTCATTTCTGCTGAGTTTGAGACATTTAGGTTGCATGGCATACACAGGACTCTGATTTATGGATATCCAAAAAACGCTTTTGTTTAAGGCTATGATTTCAAAATGGCTACAATTAACTGGCATTTAAATTTAACCCATTTGACACTGAAAGCCAATATTTGATGCTAAATTCTGGTGTAAAATCCATTATTGCTTTTGGGATCTCCAGACAGCAGGCACTAGGGGGTAACTGTCAATCTCTCCAGCACGTCAATCACAGAACAATTGGAAATGTGGCTCAGATGAAAATGAGACACAATAGCTGAACAACAAAGAAAACTAGTCAGAAGCACGTAAATGAAATTTGGTAGTATTGTTACTTTATAGATATAGAATGGATTATCACTACAAATGGAGTAATATGCAGGTAACAAAAGCAGCATCAGTCTTTTATCTTATCAGTAAGATTATTATGGCTACTACCATAATATAAAACAAGAGGAAACTGCACATTTTGAAGCATACATAAATGTATATACATAAAGAATAGCAAAGAAAAAACCAACAAAAAGCTAAACTCAAAATGGATTTTGAAATTTGAAAATCAAATCCTTCCCACAAAAAAATGACTCTACAGGTTGTAGAGAAAATTAATAGGAATACCTGAGTAAAGACTAACCACAGACACAAATTTTATGTGTCAAAACAAAAAAACACTGGAAAACCATTTAACATAGGAATTTCTCTGAAGAAAACTTCTGCCTCTTTCAATTTATTCTTCATTAGCTTTCAATCAGCCTAAATAGGAATATTTGTTTTCAAGAAAATTCACTTTTGGTAGTGTAAGTATTTAAAAACAGATTTATGCTCAGATTTTTTACTTTTTCAAAGTGATAAATTTAAGCAGTCATTTTGTATCAATACAAGCATTTTAGTGCCCTAAAGACACTGACTATATAGACACAGTCTCTTCCAATCTAATGCACCTTCCCCATGATTCAGCAATGATTTTATAGCTCAAAACATCAACATTTTATACTTAATGTATACTTCATCTTCAAGAGGTAATAGACATAAGAAATGCAGTATTTTTGTACATCTGGGGTGGAAAGATACAGAGAAAAGAGACACAAATACAAAGCTTGGAACAGTTCTAACTAAAACTCCACCTTACCTAATCAGAAATATGATCTCATTTGCAGGAGTTTAAGAAGTTTTCAAACAACCATTAAAATAAATACACTATTTCTTCTCACCATTAAAGCAGTATAACATATAATTAGTTAAACATAAAGAATAGACGACTGATGTACACTGGTTTATTATACTATAAATTCAAACAGGAATAGAATAAATTCACATCAAGGAACAGAATGAAAAAAGAATGCATTGGAAATGCAAAATTCTGCTATTACTATTTCTAAATTACATTTAAACTGCCATATATAGGAAAATCCCATGATTACTCTCATTTTTAATCACAAATAAGAATGAAGAATACTGAAAAATTCTTGAAAATATAGTTTCTCTCTTTATATCAGTATAATCTCATGTTATTAAATTGAGATTGCCCAGACAAAGCTGAGCCTGAATTATGCAGAAATACAGAAATCCCTTATATTGAACTTAGAAGGGTTTCTTTCTTTGTTTTAGGGTTTGAGGTCTTGGTTGGGGTTTCAGGTGTTTTTTTGTTTGTTGCTTTTAAATCAAGAGATACAGCATTTATTCACACTGTACTAATTCTAGAAGTAAAACCTTTCATTCTGAGTAAGACTCAGTCATTTTGGCTTCTCCTTGATTTTTGGGGAGGGTGAGGAGACTTTGTTGGTTTGCTTGCTTTTTGGTTTTGGGGTATTTGTTTGGGCATTTTCCCCTCCAGTAAATATTAAATCCTTCTGGCTTTCTGGTATACCTCAAAAGAAACTGGAGATTAGGAGAAAGAAAGCAAACAATTTGAAACAACTTGCTGTATGAGAATCTTCATTTCAGATTTTGTGATAAAAACAGCTTACATTTTAGTTCTTTGGGTAAGGGACTGATACAAATGAAATTCACAGTTAACTGAAAACTTTCTCACAAGCATACTTAAAATCAGTATACTGAACTAAGTATCTTTGGACTAATTTTTATTGCATCCAAAAAATAAATACTTTAATGGAGCTATTGAACCAATTTTTGTCTTTTTGAGCACAGTATTATTGTATACAATCTATATTAAAAAGCGAGAAAAAAAGTTAAATTAAATTTACTCTACCAGCCAACCTTCAATTTGGTATTTCTATGCAATAAAAATTGCAGCCATTACAACACAACAAAAATACTCTTTGGATAGGATTCTGGACTAGTGATATCAATGTTTTATGGTAAGAAATAATGTTTCAAAAAAGAATTTAACATTATGATTTATACTTCTTTTTGGTATTTTTACTTCTTTGCCCAAAGGTAATTTAGTAGGCAAATAGGAATTGCCTTACTTCCCCCTTTATAATCAAAAAATCATGCTTTTCCTGTAGAATAATCCCAGGTGTGGAGGGGCTCTTCAGCTGTGCACAGCCCGTGGGCAGTCGTGGCCTGGCTCCCAACCTCAATGCCCTGTGTGACCAGCAGTGGCTGTGCCACTGCAGCCTCTGCTGGGAATTCCATGTGCCCAGTGGTGACACAAAGGCAGCCAGAAGGGGAAACAGAGGTCAGTGCTGCAAGGCCTTTCTGGGACCCATTTCACACCCCATGAAGCCTCATACCACAGCAGACCAGTAGCAATAATTGAGAGCCAGTATTGACTCGTACACACGAGCTACTCACATTCATGTGGTAGGACATGTAGACTTATAGTAAGTGATATAAAGAAGCTGCCACAGCACAGCAGGCAACTAAAAGCAAATTTATTTACTGTCCTGCATTTATTTAAAACTTTTAGTATTTTTGCAGCACATTTTTCCTCTAGAGTTTCAAGCAGTACCCTGTTAGACACAAATTATTTTTCTTCACTTGCATACACCCAGAATACTTGTTTTACAATCCATTCTCCTCTGACCTGCTTCTAAGCTTCTAATTGACCTCAGGGTCAAGAGCTTCATCCTTACTTTGGTTCTCCCAACAGCTGCGAAATAGCAAGAAACAGAGCAAATGGGCAATCACTCGTGCCACACATCCTGCAATTGCTCACTCCCCACAAATTACACCAACATTGGTGCTATACAGCAAATTGGAACATGTCAAAACCCTCAAAACCCTGTAAAGCTGGGAAATAGAGATATTTAACCTTACAGACTTTAATAAATTTTTTTAGAATGTTTTTAAGGCGTATGTTATTAAATGCAATAAATTTTGTTTTAATCTCACACAATTTTATATAAAGTCACATGTGAAGACAGAAACGACTCACAAATACATTTGCTGAACTAATCAAATCTTGCTTGAAAGCTAACTTGCCAAAGGAGATGCCCTGCTGGCAAAGCCTCTTGAGTTTAATGACACATTGCCAATCCGTTTAAGGCCAAAGCTGAACCATCTCTAAACAGGTGTTGAATTGTGATCATGGATTAAAAGAAAACCTGAGGAAAAAATGCCAAGAAATTAAACACCTCTGGGTCACTAGTTTGAATCTATTCCAGACTACTAAATCAGATACAGTAATTACCATCTGGTAGTCTACATAAAAATAAATTATTGGCTTTTTTGTTTTAATTCACTTTGTGCTACACGAAGGTCTTTATAAACACAAGTTTCAACTGGAATTGAAAGCTTTGTTGATAATCTAAGTTATACCCAGTGCAACTATGTACTGAGCTCAAACTACCCTCTCATTACTGGTGAGACATCAGTTCTCCCAACAGCTCACTGCAAGTGTGTATGCTCTACACCTACAGGATTACACAGATAGAAGAAGAAAACTTTATTTTCCTAACAAGAAGCCTTTCTGTCCAAAACAAACAAAAATGCTTTCTGTTCCATTACCCTCCAGACAACAGCAGGCTCATAATTTAGTCCGTGTTAAAATAAAGATGTTCACTGCTAAACTTCAACACATCAGTATGGAGGGAAAGTTGACAGAAACACTAAGAAATATGCCTATCTTTTGTTTCTTGAAGGAAAGATTTTGTGAAGAACAATTAAAAACATTTTTGAAAAAGATCGCTTTTCTTAAGTTACATGTCCGAACATCCACAAAAACCCACCCTCTAGTCAGCTGGTTTTGGAATAAACTGCAATTACTTATGGCAGTTCTCCCTCAAAACATAAGAACACTTAACACAACTATCTGTTCTGTATAACGTACACAATTTGAACAGAAATTCTTGCACACTCCATGTAGCCAGTTTATTTCACTCTAAGATGAAAATTCAGTTTCAGTAAGCATTTTAATTAAGTTTTTGGGGGTTCTTTTCTCCCCTTTTTTTAAAATACATTGCTATTTTCCAGGCCATTCTCATGAAAGTGTTAATTAAAATGGCCTTAGAAACAATTTCTTTTTCTATTTTTTTCCTATCCTGCATTATAAGAATTAAACTTTGTAATAGGCACTGTAATTTACACTCCACTTAACGTTTCGTTCACAGCACATATTTGACTTATGATACATTTTATGTATTTTTCAGCCTTGCTTCTTCAAACAAACTTAAAAATGCTTTTTTTCACTCCAAAATGTAACAAAAATCAATGTGTGTGTATAAAAATCTGTGTTTATTCTCTCAAAATACAGTTGTCAACAGTTTAAAAAACCTGCTCATTTTCTTAGTTTCTCTCATCTTCCTCTCACACATTTTTTTTCCAGTTTCTTGACATAAAATGCAGGCTACAATAAAGTGGCATAGGCCATCACAAGGGCATGAAAACAAAGCATTTTTCTTCAGTAAAGGCCCACCTTAATTATTTTAAGTGCCCCCTTCTGAAATCTGACATTTTGAAGGAGGAAGGGAAGTATGAGAAAGACACTCAATTGGATAAATGAGAGTCAGGCATGAGCAGAAGCTCAGCCACCTGAATCCTCAGACACAGCTGTTGCAAGAAGAATATTCACATTAACTAATAGAGGGAGAGATGGATGCTAGGTAAAAAAAAATAAATGCAAGAAAGGCTAAAAAGTTTTATTTGTTGCTATTTTGCATGCTTGTTATGCTGCTACATTTGATTTGTTTTGGGGTTTTTATAACAAAGTCTCTTCTGAGGAAGGACATGTCTGCTACAGGCAGGTGCTTGTTTTGTTAGTTTGAGGAAACAGTTGAGCTGTTTTACTGGCAGGGCTTTGAAAATCTCAATGGCAGAGCAATATTCAGTTAAAAGCATTGCTGACTTTTCCCCTTTCCTGCCCCAAACATGATTTATTTAAATATGGATGCATTTTCCTGAGTTCATCTACAATTGGATGAGTTGCAGCTGAACGACAGATTTTGAAAACTATTTGTTGGCTCTTAAATGACTGGAGAAATCATTTAGATTAAAACAATAAACAACTAAAATCTGTAGCATCCATCCTGATGTCAACCACTTGCAATACAACATGTAACACTAGTCAGTATCTGTATGATCCTTCATCTTCTGCCTTAGTGATTGTACTTATATTAAAAACATTAAGTACCCTGAAATCTCAAACCTTTGCAATACTGAAGAGCACTCAGATTTAAAACAGGACATCTGAACCAGGGTATAATCTTACAAGTATAGATAACTTTTTGCTCCATACTGGTCACTACACCAAAATGTTAAATATATATAAAAATCAAAAAGAACCCACAGGTCTCTCTGCCAAGGTAGTTATAACATACCAGGTGTCTTTTCAACTGTCATTTCAGAACAGTTCCAACATGAGGTCACTGCTGCTCTTATCCTCTTCAGAAGAGATGATACTTCAAGTATTGTTTATTAATAAATAATAAGCAACAATAATTTATTTCAGTCACCTGAAGTCCTGAACAGTTTTAACATTGAAGATTATTTATGGTTTGTTGCATTTTAACTCACATAACTAGTGGGTCATGTTAAAAAACAAAAAACAAACCCTGCAGTTAAGCAGCAATGTTGTTTATATATAGGCCAATTTACTCTAGAACCCCTGTTTCCATGCTCTTTGCTTCAAAGCCTTTCTGCTCTGAATTCCTCTACAACATGCTTCCCCTGCTACCAAACCCCTGCTTGATGGTCTCCAATTACTGGACAGCTTTTTTTCCAGTACAACTAATTTAATGGAATAGGAATCCAAACAAAGGCTAAGTTCTACAAAGCATGAAACATCACTTTTGTTGTATTTTTTTTCTGACAGCAAAGAAGCTGCTTTTTGAAAAGCAAACCTGAAACCTCTTATACTAACATAACACTATCTTAATATCATAAAAATTATAAGAAACCTGTAAGAAGTCCTAATTTTAAATTATTCAGTAATCTTACTATATTATGTGATTTTTTAAAAAATTTTGCAATTAAAGCAAAAGGGAAAGTAGTATAATTATGAATAAAGTTTCAAAAATGCAGCAACAGAGTTTGCTGAGCTTAATTATTTTCTGACTCACCTTGATGAGGAATGAACATCAAAGCTTAATTTGGACACAACAGTTGATTAAGCATAATCAACTTGCTTCGCACACTCGAAAAAAGAAAGGTTTTTTAATAAAACAGCCCTAGAGTTCTGATGAAAATTTTAAGAGAGAGATGGATTAACTTTTGCCTCTGTTCATAGGAAAAGTTAAAGGCTATAAACATGGAGGCTGAGAGACCAGGCATTACTGTATTTATAACTTTTACAAGAGTTTAAATAAGATAACTATTGTAACTACAGTCTTTTTCTAGCTTGAACACAGACAAAACTCAAACACTGATCCCATTTCTACTACTTATAATTTTAAATTATTACTCAATATTTCTGTAAACCAAAGTAAAATCCACCTCACACTGCCTGACCCATATTACCAGTGACAAAGGTATTAAAACGGAAACAATGTATTTAAGGAGGATGAAAAGAAAAATGAGGTGATATTAAAAAAAATTATTCTGGTAACTGATATGACAATACTTCCATTGGTTGAACACCAACTACATTTTACAGTTTTTAGTATTAGATTAAAACACAATAACTGTGAGCAAGCCTGCCACATTGATGTTTATAAATCCCAACCATATCTTTGTTATTTTACCTCAGCAATTTCAGGTATCAATTTGTATCATTATCCAGTGAATTAGAGAAAGCAACTCCATCATAAAATGTAATTTCACTGTTACCCCAAATTTAATGGCATATTAAAATTTGCTATGAAAGTGCATTTGCTGATTTGAGATTAAAGTACTTTTGTTAACATCACTTAAAAAAACATTGCTATTCCTAATGAGATGGGTATATATCACCCCTCTCACATAATTTAATCTTGTAGTTTTGCCTAACAGAAACTGCCTTCCTAGCTCATTAAGATTAATATGCATTTAAAATACATTCATATTTCCATGAACTTATGATATCAAATTTGCCTCCAAAGAGTAATTTATATATATATATATATATACACACACACACATATATATATGCTATGTGTTTGAACCAAAAATTAATTAAGAACAAGTGTCACACATCTGATTATGCATAATAACACCATAAAAAAATTAAGTATCACAATTTAACATTATTACTGTTACCTGGAATAACTGAGGTAAAGCTTTCACTGTGAGACAGAACCATATTCCCAGCTTGCATGGAAGTAAGTCATGCCACTGTGGTTTGTCCAGTACCCTGCAGTCAAATAAAATTGTAGGTTTTTCATTATTGCCACACAATTTTAAAACCAGAACTTTGC
The DNA here is from genome assembly GCF_903797595.1 of Erithacus rubecula. Taxonomy (NCBI): domain Eukaryota; kingdom Metazoa; phylum Chordata; class Aves; order Passeriformes; family Muscicapidae; genus Erithacus; species Erithacus rubecula. Next base: position 17,659,120 of record NC_136689.1, on the reverse strand, counting down.
CATTATCCTTTAAGATGATTAGCACTTGTCAACTCCCATAAAAATGTCTATGTAATAATAAAGATACATTTTAAATATTTAATTCAAAATATGTAACAGCTAACTTCTAATAATTTCTGTATTTTGAAAAGGACTTTTCTTCAAGAAAATAAATTCATAAGCCACATAATCACTTTAGTTTAAATAAAAAAACAAACCAAAAAACCACTCAAGCCTCAACCAAGTGTTCACAAGTGCTGACAACCAGATATGAAGACTGTAGCATAAACAAAACAATACATAAAAATTAATGTCATTTGCAGTTCACTGGAGCATTACTCACTGATGTCATCAGCAAAGACGACAGGCAGAATGGTCTCTGATCTCCATCCCTCATTGATCCAGTTCATGCCCCTGCTGTGTGAACTATTTAAACCCTTTATTTCTTTCTATGAATCAATAGATGAAGTAGTGGTATCTTTTGGAGTGTCCTGAAAGTCACTATTTCCCTATGTGTTCCTTGACAAACAATGTGTTAGAAACCTTTACCAACACGCTAATTTTTAAGTTAATCAGATAAAAAGCATTTATTTAGACAAGCATTAAAATACCATAAAAACTTGTTGCTTGGAATAATAATACATTAAAGCTCAAATAAATTGAAATTTGTTAACTGTAATCAAAGGCAAAAATCCTTAAAGAAGGAAAAAGTTCTAAAAACTTCTAGAATCAACTTGTAGAAATAATACCATTTTGTAGGACAGATGCCTTCAATTCAGCCTTAATATTTCAATTACTATTGATCTGCTGAATAAACACCACGTGTTTATTTACAAATCCAAACCTGAAAACACATCTGCACTGGCATACTTTGTATCAGCAATGGCTGTTACTACAAATAAAATCATTTTTCTCACAGAGTATTTAAAAAATGCAAAAAGAAAACGAGAGGACTAAATCAGTAGCAGACAGAATGTTTTCAAATGCAGAAAATAAGAGTGTTTTTTCCCACCTTTCATTTCTGTCTAGAGCAGCAAGTTTGGCTTCATCTGTACTCCTGCTGCCTGTTTTTTTCTTCTTCTCCCTCTTTTTTCTGCTAAGCAGTTCATCCTTGATATAGAAAGAACTATGGTTACAGGTTATCATTAGCATGTAAACTACAAATGTTACTGGGACTCTTATGTGAAGGGTAAACAGTAGAGTAGCATTTATGCAAATGTATCTGGGGTCCTACATGATTAAGTAAAATGATCTATCTTAACAATAACTGTTGCCATGGTATCCAGTCTTTAAACACACATGAAGTCCAGTTCTGTCACTCATGTGTATCTCCATAGCAATCAAAGTTTTCTAAGAGGAGAAAGCATTCAACTTGCCTCCTTTCTCATTCATCAACTTCAATAATGCAGTGGAAAAATAAAAAAAAAAAAAATAGATGCTAATGTATGAATATTTTCAAGTTATGCTCAGTTTTTTTCTTAGTCTACTAAGTGAAACAGACTTTTATATAACAAAAAAAAAAAAAATTAGCAAAAAATAATGTGATTCATACTGCTTACCAATTCCCATCCTGTTAAGAAAAACCCAAAACAAAAAAGCATTTAGCTTAGAACAAAGGCAAAGCGAGTATGAATTTTAAACAAATAAAATCTGATTATTTTTAAACCTTAGATATGACTACAGTAGCAGATGATTCTTCATCAACAAATGATAGACTTTTTTTATTCTTCCTTCCAGTTAAAAGCCCAGGACCAGCTCTTGCAAATTATTACCAATTCTAGAAAAATTAAGTAGTTTTTAGATGACTATTTCTGAGATGCTAAATATCTCATTCTGTAATTATCATAGTTTTAAATATAATAATTTTAAACTATCAAAAATCCAAATTCTAACCAGGGGAAGTGGTAGAAATCACTACAATATACAAACTTCTATAGGAAATTCAGTAGTAATAATTGAAGCAAGTTTGATTTATTACCAATACTTACCAGCTGTTTTTCCAGGTAGATTGACCAAACCACAGCATAATGACCCACTGTGAGTATAATGAACAAGAGTAATGCCAGCTCAGCATTGCTCATTTTTCTCACCCGCCTGTAGTAGAACACAGGCTGTCGCCAATCTGGTAGTCCATTGATCAGAATATCATCATACCTACAGTGGCAAACATAACAAGCTTTCATGGAGAGCTAAAAATGAAATAAGCCAAACCATCCAATTATAAAACAAAAGATAATCCACAGAGTGCTTGAACAATACACCCACAAAAGATCATTTAGTAAATTTTTTTTTCAAGAGCAATGCCTTGTTTTGTCAGCAGATAGGCTTGCATGTGGAAACAAACAGGCTCCAAACACTGGGGCAGGAAAAAAAAAAAATTCAAATGTTCCTGCAACACTTACCCCCCTCCCCCTCCAAGTTCATTCACTCTGGAAGTAAGAGACTTCCAGAAATGTCGATTTGTTCTATGTGCTCAGTAATCAGTGGGCAGGTCTCCGTGATCGAAGTAACAACCCACTAACTACTAAATAGGTAGCCAAGAACAAACGTCTCAGACACTAGAAACCCTTTTTTCTTTTACAAATTAAATGCACAAGTGTTGGGGGGAGGGGAGAGGTACCTCTGCTTTTTGTTTTTGTCCTTTAGAGCCACAAAATCCATTAGGTAAGAACATGACAGACTTACACCTTCTTTGTAAAATAAGGGTTTAAATTAGAGGCCTGATATTGATGTTTGAAAACAAAGTTCACCAGTTTTTGATTTTCTATTTGAAACACTGTCTTCAAAGATCAATCTATTTTAAAACTATTTAATTACTAGCCTTACCAACTGTACAGAAACTATTTTATGACAATCTCTTTTCTTTCACACAAATGTCTTGAAAGATCTTAGTATGTCTGAGGTCTTTTATTTACAGTATTTAATCAATTTAAAAATAAACAAACCACAGACATGCAAACCAGATTTTTTTTTTTTAAATCAACTTTTCAGAGTAAAGTTTCAAACAAAAATCTCTACAGTAAACTCAAAAACCTGTATGTTCAAGATGCACAACCTGTTAATCTCAAATTGAACGCAACTCATTACATATTCTAATCACACCATTTCCAGAATTAAATCTGCACTGAAAGGCCTAATTTGGTGCAACACATTGACCAAAATATTTTAATTAAAAATATTCTGAGTTAGTCGCAGGCCTAATTACAGGAATAGAAATAGGGTCTATATTGTCATGCAGGTCAGTAGAACTCAGTAGTAGGTTTTTCTCAAGTAAATTGACCAATCCAGGAATAATAGCGCAGCTGCTAAACTGCCAGTCTTGACATGTAAATCAATTTAAATGCAACAACTGCACTAGCTACTTTGATAGTTATTAAATTGATACCTTGGAGATGTACTAAAAAAAATTTTTCTACAAGCAAATTTATTTTAAGCAGAAAAAGAAGTAGTGGTTTTCAATTAAAAAATATACCTTAATATAGTGCATATCTGAAAAGCTAACTTCTGATAAAACATTTGTTCAAGTTGGCATTATTATGTCTGCATAAAAGATTTAACATCTCAGGATTCTGCTGTGTTCTGAATGATACCCGAAGTAAAATTCATATTACAAAATTCTATCTTCCATTATAACTATGAGAATATGAAGGTTAACACCCATTATTGTAAAATTTGAACTATTAACTTTTTTCCCTTCCCAGTAAGTCAGAACAAATTAACTACTGATACCTTAATACAAACTCTGTTCAGAAAAATCACTTATAATATTATTTTAAAATTAAATTTTCTACTTAACTTTTGTTTAAGAAATAAGTAGAAGTTTTAGCCTTTAAAAAGATTAAGGCATTTATAAGATTTTAGTGATAATAGAAGAGAATATTTTAGAAACAGAACCATCTTTAAAACAAATTAGATTGATAACAAGGTTTTGCATAAGATGTTCTCCCTTCGAAATCTTCAGAGAAATACATGTACAATCTAATTTATTACTAATATACATTTATTAAGCAGCTGCCTTCTTAAATACTAAGGGTTGTTAACTGATAATACTGAAAAAGGGGCAAGTGAATAAATAAAATCCATATATGCTGATGGTAACAATACAGTAATAGGCAAACCAAGATTTCAAACTAACATTTGGCAACCATGTTCTATTCTATATTATCTGTTAAGAAAAAATAAATTAAGACAGCAGAGCCTCTTGCATTAAGTGCTTTAAACAGCACTCGGTATTTACTAGGCTGTGTCCGCTGCTCTGAACAACAGTCTCCACGGATTAAGTCTCAGAATCAATGCTCTATTGATTTTACTATCAATGAGCATTATGGCTCACACGACTGGCCATTTTAAGGGAAGATAGCTTCTATTATAACCCACTTTTTAGAATATATACTGTTAAAAGATAAATCACTGCTTTCAATAGTAATTAAGCTCTGTATTTGAAAAATAAAGATATCAATGATTTTTAGGTTTTCAACTGGAAAATGATCCTACTGGAACTCAGAAGCTTCCATGATTTTTAAATCTTAATTTTCAAATTTAGAATGTGATTTAATTAAAAGCAAGTTTCTCATTAAAGAATTCCTGTATAGACAGTTATATTGACTATGAAAGACAGTTAATCCGTGCGCATCAAGAACTACATTTGGAATTTAATTACAAAGCATTCTTTGGGCAACCTATATTAATTGTAACTCTATGTAGGGAAAAAAAAACAACCTGAAAAGATACATCTGCAGGGCTTTTCCCACAAACATATGCACATAGAAAACAGCAATTTTTTTCACATGAAATATGTCTACCAGTTATCTCCAAAATGTAGCAGTCAACAAGCTACATAACCCCCAAAGCATCATTACAGAAACAGAAAGCCAAAAATATTCCCTATTTAAAACTATGTTAAGTATTTATTTTAAAACTCAGCAGTCTATAAAAGGCTTGGTAGTCCTGCACTAAAAGTAATAAATTACAAGATCATTAACATTTTTTTCCGTAAAATTTCATAAAATAGTTTTTAGAGTTCTTTGTGAATCAATTACATTGCAAGTAAAAAGTCCATTAACTGTAGTAACTAATTACAGTATCATCAATCTTAATATCATTATAATTTACTTTTCCCTTTAAGAGAGCCACTGCATTTCATATTTCAAATAATTTCAGAGATCTAATATAGTTTATATACTATAACCTTGAATTAATGAGGAATATTCTGAACTGTGGAAAGATTGCATTGGTGGTTTTATTTTGGGGTCCTATTTTCCTCAAGCTGTCAAAGACATCCAGCACATCATCAGCCAGAACAATTTATATCTACAAATACAGACATTTAATTATTAATGAGAACTAAGACAGACACCTTTCTTACTTTACACAAGTGTATTTTGATCCCTTTTCAAATGTTTCCTGTAATCAAGGCAACATTGTTACAGAGGATAGGCCTGGTAGGAAAAAAAGGCTCCTTAAACAGTAGCAAATAATGAAATTAAGATCTAAGATTTCTTTTTTTTGTCTAATTACAATTAACAGAAGTGCATAAAATGATCCATTTTTTCATAAACTAAAACAATCAAAGGCTAATAAAATTTATCACTGTGAAGTTGATTTACCAATAACTGCCCTAAAGGTGAAGTGTATTTCAGGAAAAGCACCTATCTCTACATACCCTAAAGATTAAATTTTCTGTAGAATTTCACACTGGAGTGTCTATACAAAATATAAAACATTGTGTTCTGCTGCATGTACGTTTAAATTAATGTTAAACAGTACTACATTAAATAATGCTGCATGTATGTTTATTGTTAGAATATCTGAATATTTTGACCATGTTTCACTCGAAAGTGTGTAAGAGAGAAGTACTAACATGGTAGTATTACTATGCTATGTATACTATGGTAGTATTACTATATTATGTAGTACTACTAATGATATACTACTACAGTATACTACTGGTACACTTCATGAGCAACTACACAACTTTCTCAAAAAAGAAAACCATATTTTAAAGCCCGGTCATATAATTGTCAGTAGAAGAACTGTAATATTTTAAGAAAGGCTTCTGCCATCAGATAAAGTAAAAATTCAGAGATAAATAAGAAAACACAAAGGCTTTAGAAAAATAATTACATGTAGCTGGCCAACAGATCTGCCTTTTTAAAACACTGTTTCTGTACTCACACAAATGAACACCACCACTGACACTCACCAAGAATGACATTCACGGAGAAGGGGTTTTATTGTTTCAAAATGAGTTCATCACTCTCTGGTACAGTGCAGGACCTTATTCCTGCCTTTGCTGGCTCCACTCTTTGTGCACACACCAAAAATGATTACATCACTTTTGAGAGGAGCAGAAAGAGCCAGGTACAGCTGACTTTACTGCACAGGAGCCTGCAGCTGACTCTTCTCCCAGTGGTGTAAAGCCCTGCCCCATGCAGGTGAAGCCAGTGTAAGGCTGCACACAGTTTATGCCCAGTGTGGGGGCACTGAGCAAGCTTTGAGCCTATTCCACCATGTCCATCACCTCACACAATTCAAAGCCAAATATCAACATTCAAAGTAGAAAGATTCCAAAAAGTAGCAACTCCCACACTTTTGTTTGCTGTGCAGCTGCAAGTAAGTCTCGAGTTACCTTACAAGAGAACCAATATAACAGGGAGAGCAGCTCCTATCACACTTACTAGAGACGTGCTACAACAAGGCCTTACAGGCCACCCTCCACTTACCAGCACAGCTGGGAGATTATCATTACACTGTGCAATAAACCTGATCAATACAGGCCTTCTCAAAGCAATGAGACCATATAGCTCTGCTCTACAGGTTATTTCTAAACTCTGCATATTATTTCCAGAAAATTCTCAGAAAGTAAGCACTGTTTAATCCACCACATTTCTATTTATTCAACTATAAAATCAGTATCAATCATACATCCACTAGTGCAAGAAAAATATGTACAAAATAAGTTAGTGACAATCAAAGAACACTGCTGCTTTAACTTCTCATTCCTAATCACTGATGCACTAATTAACACTATTTGAGTAAGCTAGCCACATTTATAATGTATGTAAGGCTTAAACCATAATTTTTGCAAGCTACTGCATCACAGTTTAGTGCAAAAAACTTCTATTACTGCTCCAAGGAGATTCCTAAAAGTTCCATGATGGAACTAAATTCCAGAGAAGCAACACTTTGAAGTGTATGCAAACAATGCTATAAACAAAAAGTTGGGAAGATCTGGGGGATAATACACTTTAAGTGGCCTGAAATAATTTAGCTAACATTTTTTAAAACTTTTGTTAAGTGTAACTTCACAATTAAATTCTCCTTAGATGGATGAAATAAAAAACCCCACAAATTTCCAAAAGTGCTTCTATGAAGTACATTTTCATGACACTTGAAAAGGGGATTATCAAAAAAGTAGATAATCTGTTCTATAAACCCTGGACTCCTGCCAAGACATCTACAAAGCCAAAATCCCTTCAAGAAATGTCTCATAAAACCCCGTTTAAAGACTTGTAAGCTGAAAGATGATCTACTAAAACACCAACCCAAAAGCAAAAGTCTTTCAGTGTCTCAGTTTTTCAGATCATTGGCTGAAATCATTGGCTGAAATTCCTATTTGTTTAAAAACAGAAAAAAAAAGTTCAGAATAATCTTCCAGAAAGCAAATTAGCCCCAGGTTTCCAGCTCTTTATCCTACCCCTTTAGGTACTGCTGGAACTGCTCCTGAAGCAGCAAGGACAACTAGCATTTAGTAAAAAAATACTAAAAAGTTTGCACTATTAGAGATAATACATCTAAAAGAAAAAAACCTCCTATGAACTAAGCAACAGAAAACAATGCTGTAAGACAACATAGCACTGGTATGAATGCTTTATTTAAAAGCCTGTGCAATTTAACTCACCTCTGCCTCCTTTCTTCATCCTTTAAAACCTCATAGATGGCCACTAACTAAAACAAACACCAAAAAAGAAAATACAGAAAGATTTTAATTTGTGACTGACTTTATAAAATTTGACCAGCAGTATTATACTTACATTTGCCAACAAATGATCTTTGCTAGTTTTCATTTTTCCCTATACCCCTAAGTAGCAAACCCAGTGTGCAAAAGAAAGAGAAATATATTCATATAAAAAGTGTCATCAGACACAAACAAGCAACTCTTATACAAGACTTTCTTCCTGTCCTCACATCTATCAAACTGAGTCTTGTCTCAGGTAGGTATCCCTTGTTTCTTCCTGAAGATCTTACTAAAATGAAGAAAGCTGAATTCAGCCTGAGGTACATTTTTAACAGTAGAGCTAATTACAGTATTATTTCACTGTATAAATATTTTAAAATAAATAAAATTACTTCTTTTCATTAAATTATGCCTATCTAGGACTTGTGTTGAGAACTGATCAGAAATCTTCTCCACTGCTTTTGGAAGTGCAAAACATATTTTCCTCCTAAGTGCATAAGTATTACATTCAAATTATTTTTAATATATAGGTAAATACAAAATACACATTATTGAACAAGTTAATTTCAAAAAAGTGCACTTGGTTTTAGTCTAGCTGCATCAGCAAAAATGTAATTCAATGTTTAACTTACTAATTTCAAAGGTACCACTGTTCTTACTAAAACAACATCAACATAATTTTTTTTTTCCCCTTAGAAGTTTTATTGCCATAAATTGCACTTACTTGCCTAAACTGTATTTCTGCATTTTCATCTTTATTCTTGTCTGGGTGTAAAATTAGAGAAAGCTTTCGATACGCTTTTCGAATGTCTGCAGACAAAGCATCCTGAAAAAAAGGAAAACAAAGCAAATTGTGAGAAACCAATTCCCTGAACTTTTTGAGGATCTGAAGACAGCCAACCGAGTATAGGAACTAAGGCAATGTAATTTGAGACATCTAACAACCAAACCAGCCCAGCCTAAATGACTTAACAGCCATTCAGCCCAATTCATCTTTCATTTTAACTCCTTTCATTACCATACACCCATTACAACGACATTTGCCAATACTTCCAAACACTTTCTTGCTTAAAACGTAGCCTGGGCACCTTCTGCACCATTTAAAAGTTCAACTGAAAACTGAAAATTATTGCATCTGCATATCTTCAAGACAGACATAATTTCAGCAAATTATCATGCTCAATTTCCCAAACTCAGGACTTGCTAGGAACTCTTCCCTTATTAATATTTACATGCAATTCACTCCTAATAGGACTTCCATTCAACTTCAGCTTCACCATGTCTAAAGAATTGTATTTTTCTAAAGTAGCTTCAAATTGCAGTCTTGGAGCTATACTGTAGCATTGACATCAATCTTTACCTTAACCATTATAAGAATTGCACACATTTTGGGAGAAAAAAATAAAACTCAAAACAAAAAATGATGTACTAAGTAAGCTGCACAAATGCAAATTTCAGAATTAATGACTGCTATTTAGTACATGCTGTAAAGATATCCAGAAATGAAGATATCAAGAGTTGTGTTCTATGTCATATAGGTGTTACCCTCACCAGAAGATACACAAAGCAGAGCATTTAAACAAAACTACTTGAATTTTACTGGTAACATGTCCAAGGCAATACTTTAGAAATCAACTGCTTATCTGACAATTTTTATTTCTTGATTTTATATATATTGTTTCTAAGCATATTTGCTCTCTCAAAATGACAGTCTAAACAGGGACCTGAATTAGCTGTGGAACGGAGTGAAATAAGATAACAATTAATGCAATACTGTAATTAGTCTGCCAGGCTTTTTATTACAGATCATTACTTTAATTTTAAAATTTTCGGTTTTATAACATAACGCTATTTAAATGCTGTGTACAAGCTTAGGCCCAGAGTGAATAAATAGAAAATGACTGAACAAGGGGAAGCAGAAAAGCAGAAATGCAGAATTTGTGGAAATTCAGCATGGAAACTATACTTTAAGGAAGTTTGCATTTTCCCCTAATAAAAGACCAAAGTTTCCATAGTTTCTTCTCTGTCAAAGGAAAATGCTTTTAATACTGAAAGAAGACTTCTCCCAAAAAGACCACATATAATTTTTAAATTTTTCCATTTTCAATAGCTACTTCTAAAGGCATGTGCACACCGAAGCAGAATTCCTCTGCTCAAACAGCAGCTTTCTCCAGCTTGATTACTGCTAATATTGCCATTGTTTTATAGGTTTATTTTTAACTCTCAGCTAAGGGGAAGGAAGAGATAGTGACAAAATATCTATTCTAAGCTCAAAGAACATTAAATCCTTGAGACATAGACTTAATAGAATTATATGAAACATGTGAAAATGAGATGTAAAAGTATCTTTTAAAAATTAGGGATCAAGACCATGATAACCTTGACAAATGAGTACCTCTAGATTTGCGTTTTGGATAAACTACAACTTATTCCTTCTCTACTACACATTTAGATATTTTTGGAGCACTCATGATTAACAGTTAAAAACCTGATAAAAGCATATTAGAAGCTGTTCTGCAATATTCTTCCAATTACTTCAAAAAACAAATAAGCAAAAAAGAAGATAGAGTGTTTTCAGTTGTATCTGAAGTATTGAAACTTTAGTTTTATTTGGGTGAAGCACGATTATTTTTGTAAGAGATCAAGACAAAAGATCATTTTTCTTTTCAATGCTTAAGCAAAGCAAAAGATACCAAGACAATTCTGAAATAATAAAGTTGCTTAAATATTTATGTTGTTTCACCTTGAGAAATTGAAATAAAAATGTATACATTTACAAAACCAGATTGTTCATCTTAGTTACCAGAAATAACATTGAGATTGCTTTGTTTCTCCTCATCTACCAACCCAGTCAGCTACTTCATAAACAACAAGGGCTGGTCTTCTAACAAAATATAACTATTTAAACATTACTACACCAAATAAAAAAACAGGAAATACTTTACAGGCCATGGTTTTATCCAAATCATGAAAGTGATCTTTACCAATACATCAGGTTATTGTAATTAAGCCTGTAAAAAGTTGAAGAGTATATTATAATATCAACAAATAAATAATAGGATATTACTGTCAATTATTTTATTGCACCTGGCACATACTAATTTCTAAAGTCTGCCTGCTAACCTGTTCTCCACAATACCCCCAAACACAACACGGGACCATTGTATATTCCAAATATTTTGCCAATTAATGCCACCTATGGATAATTTAGGCATCTTCAGGCAGTGTTCCAGATCCTCTAGGACCTGCCCTGAACTAAAGTAACTGGTTTTTGAGAAAAGACTCATCTCTACAGAACCTCCTACCATGTATGACTCCAAATAAGCTATAAAGACTGATTATTTTCCAACCAATAGAGAAATATCCTTCACATTGATGCCAGCTGTTCTAAGAGACCTGACTCTGCTGGCCACCCTCAATAACATTTCTATAAAAACTAAGGCTTTTAAACACACAGTTAGGAGTCAGTATTTTCTGCAGAGTAAGACATTATCATACATATTACAGCAGAAGTCTGAAGACTAGAGAAAGCCATGACCACACCAAGGCTTTGCTTGTTTTAAAGAAACAACATGTTAGATTGCTTTGTTTATAAGAGAAATCTCAATTGCATCTAAGGAGGGAAAAGTAAAATCTGTAGAGGCATCTCAGTTAATAGCAGAAGGAGCTGGTGTTGTTAGACAGCAAGTGCATTCACTGATTTCTCCAACACTGCTTCAAGGTTGGCAGGTTTTGCCACCAATTATGGCAATAAGCCTGTCAATGTCACTCTCATGTGGATACAAACATCATGAGCATCACCTTATTTCCTAGTAACTATCTTTCCAAAGCAATATTGTCCCATCATACTTCCAAGCTTGAACATCTCTTTATTTTGAGCTAGAATTAGTTCTCAGAAATACAAACAAGTCTACACTTAGGTAGGCCACAGTCTGGCTTCTTAAGGATGGAAATATACAAGTATTCATTTTTAATGCCCAACACTCCATCAGAGTGTCCATGTATCTAGTTACATGAACTTTAGGCAGAAGTTGGAAGTTCAATCTTGTACATTTTTTAAAATAACCCCTTATATTTCAAACTCGTACTTTAGCAGAGAAACAAAATTAACATTGGAAGTAATCAACAGAATGTCAAAAGTTAAACACATTTCTTAAGGTTCTCTGTTGGACTTTCACATTTTTGTCTAAAGTGCAATATATGTCAGATTCAAAGAGTGGGATAGAACAGGAAACATTCTTCTCCCTATTTATGATGTACTTTTGGCAGCTTGTTGAATTCTGACAATGAAAAACACATTACTAAATTTTATTTTACTCAGCATCATTTCCATATTCTTTAGTATTACGCAGGAAAGTTCTCTCATATTACAAATACATAAGTGGGAACACAGAAAGGAATTTTTTACAACAACAACAAAAAAAAAGGCACATTTACTTCCATTCCTTAAAAATTGAATTCCTGCTCAAGAAGCACAAAGTTTTAAATCTGGTCCCTTTCTCTGTCTATACAAAAATTCAGAGTCCCACAGCGTTCATGGCCACCTTTACAATAAATCAAACAACTGGTGTAGTACACAGTACAAGCATATTACTCCATTGCCTTCTATTCCTAATGTAACTATGATTACTAATGAAGCTAAAAAAAAAGCCTCATTGTGTTCCCAAGACAATTCTTGGTGAACACATAACATATCAGATATTGCCATAGGCAAACAGTGATTAGGTCAAGGGGAAAAAATAATCAATGTCTACATAGTTTTCACTTACCAACATACACAATTCAAAACCTAAATTGTTCCCTTGAGTGCAATGCAGTTATACAACAAGACTTAGTTACTCACAATTTAGCAACTGCTTCTAACACAGTAAATGTGCTCAATTTATCTAGGGTTTTAAATATGCCTGCCAATGTCTTCAAATAGGTGGCAGTATCTTTATTAGCAATGGGAAGGCACATGGCCCAGGAACCAACTATGCAGAGAGAAATCACGTTTGTATTCACTTGCAGTTTGCCCAATCACTAGTTAATGGGTGAAAGGAAAATGACATCAATATATCTATTTATTCCAGAGCTGCTGAATGACTGTGTAGAATTTTCCACAGCCATGACACTGAAGCTATATGGCAAAAAGTGACAATTGTATAGAGCACCAGATGACTTCATTTCAAGTCTGAACTTGTAAGCAACATTAGTGCAGGCAACCTTTCATGAGACCCTTTTTAGCCTTCCCAAACTATAAATCAAGCCTATGAACCGTCTGTGTTTGGATTTTCTAATCTGCTTTTTTAAAAATTCTAGAGCAATTCAAATGTATTGGGTTCCTTCAACAAAAACATTTCATTCAGTACTTCTGTGCAGAAGAGAGGGTATAAGTCACTACTCTCCTTCTGGTGAGCATCAGCCATACAAGCTGTAGCAGAATGGTACAGAAAAAGAAACAAAGTAAGCTTTGTAAATTCATAATCACCCGGCTTTCTACTACGATTTCAAACAGCAGGATGTACAGCCTGTCTCACCAAACTCACAAGCAGATAACTGGACAGAAGCTACCATCATCTATTAAACATTGTGTCAACATTGATACTATCTATTTGTTTGTCTTCATGTGAAGCCCACAGAAAACTAATATCCCTAAGTGTCAGAGAACAAACAAAGGTGACTGCAGGTCAATGATGAAACATCCACTGTCCTCATTCTTTAAGCAGCATTAAGGAACTCAGGGTGATCGCCTCCTCAGTGTCTCTTTATCATATGGGGAGAGAACAGCGACAGCTGTGACTTCACAGCCCCACTCTAGGTAACTCTTAGGATGGAAACCATATAGCTGTGACCCTTCTTCCTTATTCTTTACCCCCTTCTTGGTTTAGCACAGGCTGACATGGACTTTCAATACCACTCCCAGATTTATTTCACACATACTCACTGCAACCTGGTCCTTGTTTAAGCTCCCATGACCAGATTAGTTCCAAGAAGTACACCTGAATTTGCCAAGTCTGCATGTGGAAAAACATTTATGAGGGAAATAGAATCTTGTAGAAAATTCCAGAGGTGGGAAGGACCTGCTGGCAACCCTGAAGAATATAACTCCAGGAAAGGAAAACAAGTGTCTCCCAGAAGACCAAGCATTATCTGTGAACTTTCATAGTTAATAGATACCAGCTGAGTTTTGGCTTAAATTTCTCGCTGCATAACCTTTGTTCAATTACCCTTCATTTTTACTGGACTTTTTTTCTAAGACACTCATCTTTTCCAAGGATGTAAAATGAGTTTAACTCAAATTTTCTGCTTATCTACAGATGAATACTCGGAGGATACACAGGCAGGAGGAGAGATCTGCTCTGCTACAAACCCAAATCACAACATTCCGTTGATTTAAACTGAATGACAGCACAGCAGGAACTAAATACATAGGAACTAAATATAATAGGAACTAAAAATAATGCTAAAAAGGTGTTTTAATGCTTTTTTATGCTGTTAAGTTTTGAAGCAATTCATGAAATAAAAATGAATACAAACCAGCACAATGTATTCCTGTAAGCTTCTGATAACTAGCACAATCCCTTCACTGGCATGTTTGTTTCCAGGGGAGTGTGTCAAATGAAAGAAGACTCTGTTTTCAGCCTAGCATGCCAAATGAATGAAAATTCTGCTGTCTCATGCTTGAGAAACCAAAAAAAAAGTGTTCTCTCAGCTTTCAACTATTTTACCTTCTGCATTTTTTCAGAAGCTGCTTACTTAGGAAAAATTAGTTTGTCCATGAGAACAGTGTCATGTATAACTGTAAGTTTATATTTTAATATAAACTTTGTCTCTGAGATGCAGAGAAGACTCATCAACTCTCAACAGTTTTAGAATTACTCTTCAAATTCACAACAGATTGAGGCTACCAAATAACAACTAGGAACATTCAAAGCAATATTGCCTTATTAAAAATTCTTCCTACTGCTGTATTCAATATCCATTTAGTTTTGTATTCTGATAGTTCAAAAGAAAGGAATTAGCAGATATTCTTTACTTATTTCATATGCTTTTCCAGAAACACTATTACATATTTCTTTTTATTCTATTTGATGTATTACATTTATTGTTTCCATAGTTATATGTGTTACATATTTTTATAATATAGATAGTTGTATATATTTTTATATATGTGTGTGCATACACCTTACAGTCTAAAGATGGTTGTTTCTAGTGAGTTTTCTTAAAAATCTGCCTATTACATCTCAGATTTCCAGTCTATAGCTCTCACATAAAAGCATCACCTACAAGATTCCTGATCCTGCAACATTTTCAGAGGAACTAAGTTGCTCCAAAGAAAGACTACTGCTTTTGCAGCCCATGTTGGCAGGAAAAGCAAAATGTGGTGTCTCTTGCAGTGCATTTCATGCACAATGCCTTTGCTCTCAGATAGCACAGTGCCTTGATTGACAAGAGGTGACTCTATACCCAAGGACAGCTGCATGCAGTCCACATTCACCACTCTGGAGCATGAGCAAAGATTTTGGGGTGTTGCATCTGACAAGTTCCAACCCTTCCCATGATGTAATGCTGAAAATATGCTGCTATTTGTTTATATAGTTTTCTTGCCACATTTCTGCTTCAGAATGTTTCCAACTTCTTTTCTTAGGGCAGGGACTTAAAGAAAATTAGAAAATCATCAAGGTAACATCCATACCACACCTTTACCTCTTCCTCCTTTTGCTATTCCTGTTCTCATTGCACCCTTCCACCAGAACTGACTCATGCACTCTAACACACCTAGACATCTTATCAAAAAAATGCTTCCCTGATTTCAGTTCAAGGGTAACTTTTTGGAGGGAGATTTCTAATAACTACAGACTTCAGTCTTAACAAAAACTAAATACCTACTGAAAAAAATAACAATAAATTAATAATCCCCCTAAAGTTGCTTGAGCTTCTAATTACTGAATTCCTGTGTCACCTATACATTTATTGTCACTTCTGTGACTATAATTTCAATTGCTAAAACTTTCCATATTTTTGTAAGGTGGTTATCACCCTCCTTCTGATGGCCAAGAAATGAAGAAACAGCATTTGAGGGACAGGATACAGGAAGTATGACTGAAAACATTATAAAGAAGTGTCACAAGAAGTGAACAGAGCACAATTGCCTTCAACACAGAAGTCTTTGAAAACCTACCCATTATCTTATGCATCAACAACATTTACAAGGTGAATAATCCCCACAGGAAATAATTTTTAGAATTAACATTAACTATTTATTAGCAACTTCTTAAGCCTATCAGCAGCAAAGGACACCAATTTAAATGCCCGTGCTCCCTGACACATACATCATATGTATTTTCACATACATACACACACTAGTTTAAAAACAGGTGTAAACAACCTTATGTTCCCAGCAGTCCTTAATGTTTATAGGATGCTCTAATCCATACTTGTAATTGTTGTTTTACTTCATGAGACATTCTAAGAACATAGTTAAATAAGCTTGGAAAGAGTAGTGTGACCAGTTTTGTACGTTGACTTTAGTAATGCTTTTAATGTACAATCTTTTTTAAATAGATGACAAAAACACAGATATCATAAAGCTTCTCTTGCAAGCGCAGAACAAAACAGAAATATATACCTTGAATAGTTAAAGACTCTAACAGTCAAAAATGAAAAGGTGTATCAAACAGGATTTTATGAAGCCTGTCCCAAATCCATACTCAGTATTTTAACCAGCAGGTAAATTACAGAACCGTGATTAATCTAGTACTTAACACTAACCTGAAAAGCCTACATGATGCAATCAAAGAACTAGAATTTAAAAATATCTGGACAAAATGGAGAATTGCTGAAAAGAAATAAGACATTATTTCCTAAGTGAAAGACTAATGGTCTACATCTGGACAGAGTTCATCAACTACAAAACCATAGGATAGACAAAAGCAGTTAGGCAGAAACGATCAGTAAATCACAAGCTGAGCTGAGCCAGAGGCACGATGCTGCCTCTCTGTACCGCGCAGCGCTGTGACACGAGCAGAATGGCAACAAGCAGCCGAGCCATGGCACACAGCAGCTGTAAGACCTCAGCAGATTGCTGCATCCACTTCAAACAGTACAATTAAAGACAGCCAGGAACATGCTCAGATGATAAACAAAAAAAAAAATTTACTAATAAGAAGTCTGGAAGAATAGAATAGTGACTTGTTCAGAGAAACCAAAAGAATTAGGGTGATATAAGCTTACAGACAAGGCAGCTGACACAAGGAAATAAAATCTTTAAATATGCAAAAGGTGGCTTTAAAGGGAAGCTTTATTGCTTTGCCTGATCTACGCAGGGCTAAGCACTACTAGTCAGCTGGCAGCACAGGAAGATTCAAGCTAGGTACCAGGAAAACATCCCATAAACAACACTAGCATATCACTGGAACAGACTGCTGAAGACTCCTTTACAAGCAAGTCTTGCATACATTTATCAGGCAGGACTCAGATTTTACCAGCTCTGTCACAGCAGGGTAGAGTAGGTCACTAACAGTCTTATCTTTTAGAATTTAAATACCCTTTTGATGATCAATTTAATAATTACTCTGAAAATATTCTAACTGGATTTACTGCATCTGTTTATGTAGTTTAAAAGGTCCTGGCTGAAAGACAGTATTCTTGTCACACTGAAGATGACAGATGTTCACGCTGGAAGAGTCCATGAGATTTTCACAAAACTTAAAAGGGCCTCAAAAGGAGTGGCAAATAAAAAAGGGTGGCAGGAAACACTTCTTTGCTATGAAACCCCATGGGATTCCACTCTACCACTTGCTCTACTGGGCATTAGGCTTATTTTTTTCCTGTTACACCACAGCTGCTCCAAACTAAGAAAGTCATTCTGTAGTAGGTGATCATGAGTAAGGCATACATATAATTTGAGTTTAGAATACTTTTCCATCCATTACCAGCTTTAACCTTGAAAGTTGGTAACACAGAACAGATACGTTCTGTATTTTCATCTTGACAATGTCAGATGAAATTAAGGACTAAGATGAACAAGAAAAACAAGCAGAAATTTCTACAAGGAAAACTTTATTTTCAAAATTAAACTATACATTTTAAAATGTTCTGTATTTGGTTTATTTTAAATACATCCTTAAAGGCTACAACAAAAACACATAAATTAGGATATGGTAGAGCTGCAGTAGTAAACCACATCTATGCACAGTAGGCATAATTTCTTCATTTAAGACAGAAAGCAGGAGCAACCTCTCTCCAAATCTTACACATATTATACATGTTTACAATATCTTTATATATTTCATATTTGCTTCCACTTTCCTTTTCCTATAATATTACTGAAGGGGTCATTTTGTAGAAGCAATGTTATTTTTCTTAGGTTAAGGACACTTAGAAATAACCTTGTCCACTGCACTTGAGCTGTGAGATCCAGATGTACCGAGTCCATAGTCTTTCATCTGTTTGTTTATCCTCCTAGAGCCCAAAAGAAGACATCAAGTGAGATCAAAAAGTTTTTCATCTCACTGCTGCAAAATCCACATTGTTCAGTTTGGATAAATTCTTAGCCCCTTTTTCCAGAAAATAACTGTAGCTAAATGAAGAAATAGAAAATACTGCCTCATGTGTGAGGTGGTTATATTTTCCATGAACAAAACCATACTGGGGAATGCCACCCTCCTGCCACAAGGCAAAATTGTTCCACTATTTATTTTTGGCATATAAGACAGAAACTGTCTACAAATTCTGAGCTATGGGCTACTCATGTAAGAGTTAGACTTCACCCTTGAGGGTCTCTTCCAACTCAGAATATTCTGTGATCATAAAAAAACCATCAAATGCAAACATTTACGAGGTAAATAATTTTTCTCTTTTTTTTTTGTAACTTCAAATCCAACTGATCAGAAGTTAAAAAAACTGCATATTTTTAATCAAAGATGCTTCATTACACTATGTTAAGGTAACTTAGAGATTATACAGGATACTAATACTTCTGAAAGCCCTAAAATACATTTTTAAAACAGTACTAATTTATTCCAAATTTATTTCTATGAATATTTTTCTCAAAAACATTGCTTTAAATAGCTACATTTATAAAGAACCACCAGCAGCATTTGTCAAATTCTTTCCTTCTTTATTTAGAATACTTTCTACTGAACTAGTTAGGATTTAGCCCTACCCGTTATGTAGGAGAGTCGTATAATGATCCCTTTATACTCATTAACTACCATTTTAATGAGCTATTACTACCTCGGGACTCAGAAGACCTCAGGGAGGTTGTAACATGCCACTACCTATATAGTAATTCACTGCTGAGTTAGTACATAGCCTCCTTGAAAGAACGTAGGAATGCCCTCCATCACTCTCTCTAGTTCAGATGCCAGCATCAGCAAAATTTCTCCATGTAAGACACATCCCAGCCTAAAACTTAAAAAGCATCTCAGCTAAATTCCAATAAGCTTAACAGATTACTATAACTATAGCCCACCGTGTTGCTAAATGTTTGCACACTCCTACAAAATGAGTTGAAATCATGAGCACTGTCTGATGACTTCAGCTTGCAGTTTGATGGCATAAAATATTGCAAATCTGATCAAGGGCCAGGGTAGGAGGCAGGGGACATTATCATCACAAAAAGCTATTGGCAAAATCTGCCAGAATCTGTATGAGTCATAAATTAGGAAGCTGATGTCCAAAGGTACACACATAAAGAAATCAAGTTTAGCATTAGAAACCATCAATTAAAATTCACACAGAAAATTAACTTATAGGCAACTGAAGCCTAAATAATGTTAAAATTTTAAAATTACAGACATATTTTAAAAGCCACATATATGCAATGACTTATGATGGGACTGACCTGAAAACACTCTTTCCCATTCACTAGTAATTTTGTATGGAAAACTGGTATTATGGTCTCTAAAAATGCTTTTCTGACATTATTTCCAGCAAGAATGAGTCAAATAATCCTTAAGGAAGATAATTACCTCTCAAGATTTATGGCAGCTGTGGGCAGATACTGTTACGCACAGTGGCACACTGTTCCCTGAATTGCCCTCTGTGTTTTTCAAATCAAAATGTTTTAACTGAACCACACAGGTCCAAGTAAGGGGCAGAAAGATCCCTTCTCTGCTTTTCATAAAGCCACTCCCTGCAAGCTGTTATTGCTCTTCTCTTCCAGTACTTTGGAGGCATCTTTTGCATCAGGGAAGGAGGGGGGGGTAACTCATGCTGGTCCATAAACTGCCTCCTCTTTTGGCTGCAAGAGCTGAACCAGACCCTGAAACACAGACAAGACAAGAGACAGAGCACAGGGCTGCACAAGGAACAGAAGCACAGAAGACGAGTGTGAAGGAAACACTTCTGATCTACTTCAAGCATTCTTCAGTCAGCTGAGTGCAATACCCAAAAGCCTCACCACTACAAAAGGCAATGGGTAACAACCACATGTATGCGCCTGCTTCTCTCCTTATACATAAAAATAATTCAGCAAAAACAAGCCTTTTGTGCTGGTAAGAAAGACAGATAGTTCACTGTCACCCTCAGAGCACTGAGAAACGCACAGAAAGCCTCTACTCAATACTCGCCCTGAAACAGACTGGGAAATGCTCCCTGCTCCTGAGGGAAAAACAAGTGAAGGAGCTAATGTAAGCTCAGTTTTTCAGCTACTTATATTCACATATAGCAGATGTATGGATTGCATTTGCCTCCCATCATGTATCATCCACCCATAGAGACCTGTGCTCAAGTCATAAAAGCAGAGTTGGAACAGAAGTACTAAAGAAATCTCTCACTTCTTCTATATCCATTTTAATTTCCCTACCATCACAAGCAGAAGCAACAGATAAGAGGAATTTTCGTATGACACCTGTATTTCAAAGATACCTCCTCGGTCTGGAAGGATTACAGAGCAGAAAAGAGAGCAATAGCCAACTGCAGGACCTACAAAGTTGGGTGAGCAGAGCTGGTAGCAAGACAAACACTGCAAAAGGCAAAAAAACCCCCCAAAATAAAGAGGAAAAGTGTGCCTTTTTCTATGCCTGTGGAAAAAAAAGAATCAGCAGTTGAGTGAGCAGCAATAAAAACTTGGCACAGGTTACATCCCATTAAGTGTGCTCCCAGAAATCTGTTTCAGCCAACTGACTGCAGAAGATAGTGGCTACTACCAATTCATTACTTGCCTCTCAACATGGGATTACAGGATTATCAGCATCAAAGATAACAGTGAAAGTTGGAAGATAAAACTGTGTTCTGCTGCCTAAAATAGAAACACTGGCAAATGTAGAATATTTCAAACGCATAAGGTAGGATTTAAATGAAGCAAGGATAAATCCTAATGTGGGTTCTCATCCAAGTTTTCAAGTTATGAAGTCAAGACTAAAAGAAAAATCAACATACAAGCAAAAATATAACTAGTAGCTAACTTTTCACACGGGGGAGAGGAAAGGACTGCAAGTACACAGCTACTACATGGAAATAAGCATTCTGTTACTGACAAGTCTGAAAGTAACAATAATTCACCAAAACTACATTTCCCTCTGTGTCACAATCCCAGCCACGGAATCTAATCCATGGAGTGTTTTTTCCCATCAGATGCAATTTCTTCTTCTCATAACTTGTCTTTATTGAAAGGAAGAAAACCCAAACACAAAACAGTGTGGCAGAAATACTGCAATATTAGTTCTGAAAAAATCTGTCCCAGTGAGTACCACTGGACAACGTAATAGAAATATTTACTTCAAAGTGAAGAAACCAGTAAGCAAGAAGAAAGAACTAAAATTAATCTGTTTCCTCATCTAGCTCCCCTCTTCCAATTAGTACCACACAAACCCTGAGCCAACTTTAAGCAGATGCCAGCAGTGGAAGCAATGCCCTGTGGCAATGTCAACAAAGAGCAAACAGACCTAAAGGATAAAAATATTTGGTCAAGTTCTATTTTTGTTCTTTGAATCAAGACAGACTGAAACTTTCTAAGTAGCAAGAGATGGTTAAAAAAATAATGAGATTACAAAAGATAAGAGGTTCATTTGAATTTAATTCCATCTAAAATGTAAATTTACAGTTTGCAAATTAGGAGACAACAGCAATATGATAAAGATAATACATGCTACAAACAACAATGAATATTCCAAACTAGTAAAGAGGATTTGGGAAGAACTCAGTGAGTCCCTGAAAAGAAACTACAATCTGTTGTCATTGCTCCTGCCACTCTGTCTTTATGTGACACAGAAGATGACTGCTTACCCAGCAAGCAGCTATTCAGGATTTTTCTCCACGCATTTATTCATGTGTGGCCTCATCTGCTCGTAGCTGCATGCTGTTCAAACACGTTTGGAAGCTGTGGTTATTTGTTTTGAAGCTCATCTCAATGGCATCAGAGTTCATCAATATTATTCACCATTGTAGTATCTTAAGAGACAAGAGGACATTACTTGCCTTTTCTAATATATCATAAAATGAGGCACAGATTAAGGTAAAATCCTCAGTAATCTCAGGTGCTAATTTTATCTCAGATATGATTTTTCCAAGTGCTCAGTATCAAACAACATCTCATACATTCAGGGCACAGACTTTAATCGACTTCAGCTGCAGCTGCAAACCCTCAGCATTTCTGCATATAAGGCCCTAGTACCTCAAATTATGCAACCAGAATTGCAGAGCACTCAAATCAATTAGTCACCACTTGGGAAAAGTTTCGTTTAAACGACTTGCCGAGCATCACATAGGAATTCTGTGGCAGAGAGAGGAACAGAATTCAATCCTCAAGGGCACTTTTCGTCTGACTAGCTTACCCATGAAACCATTTCCCCCCGCCCCTCGCAATCTTCTCCCCCACTCTCGACATACCCTCAACATCTACAGGTTAAACAGTTTTTACAGACAACAGTCTCTTTCAATACATAAGCCTGAAGCTGCACTGGGGCCAGATCTCTCCCTGAGCCTGAATAAGTAAAGACCCTGTAGAATATAATGTAGTGAATTAAAAATCATCACAATGAACAAGCACAAAGAAACCAAATTAAGATTTGAGACACTCTGAAAACTGACATTCTCTAATTTTAGAATACGCAGCCTCAGATATTTGTTACTAGTCTTTTAAAAGTGATATTAAGGTACATAGCTGCTGTACAAAAAGACAGAAACAAGCAGATTCGGAAAGGAAAAAAAAAACTGCATAACCAATGCAGACTTGCTTTATAATACTAACTCACAAGCAGTGCTTTTCCCTCCTCCCTTTAAATAAACCCCAGCTCTCTGAAGCATCATTTTGTTTATAACAGGCTCACTAAATTTAAGAACAATCTGGCTAGTTAACAACTTGCCTATTTCAAATTACAGATCTTAACACAAATACAACATAAAATCGATTTTTTCCTTAAAAGTGTAATGTTTCTTTGAAATGTGCAGTAGTACCGGTGTCTGCACAGAACTAAAAATCAGAATATCACTGTAGAATGGCTTGGAGAAATCAGTAAAGAAAATGCATCAGTTAGGAAAGGAAAGGAGATTGCGTTTGAAGCAGACGAGCCTGGGTGTAGACAGACAGGTCTGAAACAGTATCCATGCAACTGATGATTCTCTTACAGGAAAATGTACTTTTTGTCTCAAAAGACTCAGAAATATTTACCAAGCACTTTCTGCAAGGCTTATGTATTTTTATCATCTATGACAAAGCAGCCCAAGATCGAGCACCTTGCAAAATCTCTCAAGTATAATGAAAATAATGAGATTCTAAAAATAATGGCAGCCACATGAGAAAGTGGTAAAGTATTTTAATTACTAATTCTCTTATAGCACAACAAAGTTCTTCCTTAATAATTCAACAGAAGTTCCCTGCACCATAGGATGCTCCAGAAAAACAAATGAAGATGTCTACTTCTAGATCACAAATAACTGCAACAACATTTTAACCAAATTATTTGGAATCTTACTGAAATATGATTTGTGAGGCACATTTTCAGAAGTTATAAATAATCCAAAATCATTTTACTTATATGAATGGCATTGTTATCATTTATCAATATAAGACATACAATACTTTATATTGCTTCTAACTCAATTTATCACATTAAATGTATAACATTTGACAAAGAGTTGAAAAGATGGAAAACAAATTTCAGTAAGCTGAATAAACATGACTAATCCAAGCCTTTCCTTTAAAAAGTCCCAAGACTCTAAGTACTGTAGTAATATTTTTCAAACAATGTTTCATGTATTTTATATTTGATGCAGTTTTTCTGCACTATATAAAAGAATAACTTAAAATATAGAACCATACTATTCCCATATGGGGTAATCAAAATTTGCATGCAATGAAACCAACATTGCTTTAAATACTGAAATTCCAACTACACAAGTTTTCAGGAATCCTAGGACATGTATCTATTTACATGGGAGTCAAATGCATCTGCTGCTTAAATACTGATGGAATTACACTCTCAAACTGATAGGCACACTAAAGTTTAATTTGATAATATTTACAGATCTTCAGTCAGACTCATAGCTATAAACTGAAAAACTTTGCTTTCTTTACGAAACAAGTCTACAGAAATCTTTAGCTGGGTCTGAAATATAAGTGGGTATTGAATAAGGGCACACAAAAAACTTGCTGTTCACTGCATAAATAAGTTGCAACAGAAATTCAAATTCTGAAAGACTCTCTTATAGCAAAATAAAACATGAAGAGTTACTTCTATGAGCAATTTTGAATTCTTCATATTTATTCTGTTCTCACTAAACACTTCAACAAGAAATGCTAATCATTACAGTTTTCTATAATCAGATTCATCAGGGTTTTTTTTTTCTATCATTCTATAATTATAACAAAATAAAATAGAATTGTTTAGAAGGTCTCTTCACTGAAGGGAAACTTCTGATTTCTTTTCAGTAATTCAGTAGCTTTGAGTAGTGAATCTTCTCTGCCACTATTAAAAAGCAAGTAAATGTGAAAACAAACTCCACAACAGTCTTCAGTTCTGGTAAGGCATTTTTGTTCATAAATTACAAAGTAAAGAATTGCCTACATAAAGGGAATTAATTCTTTGTTTAAAATACACATCAGAGTAAATACAGGAATATTCAAGGATATTAACTCCATATATTGGTTGGTAATTTGTTCAATTTTATGCCTTTTCCAAGAACTGACTTGCTCCTTCTGCCCACACAGGAAGTGACCATTTGGGATTTGCTCAGCAGTCAAGGATAAATAAAAATGACATCAACAAACCTCAAAGTTTTAATGATAAAGTTAATATAAAGATATAACTAAGAGACAGTTTCAGGGCAAAAATTATCCCAAGTGTTAGCACAGTAAAAGAAAAAGGCCAGAGGATTTTAAAAAGATCAATATGAATTTGCTGACTTCCACAGAGATAAAACCTAGAAATTGAGACCTTTACTATTATCTGCAACTCTTCACCAGATAAGGAGAAATAAAAGTAACACATTGCTTCTGGGGAATTGCTACTACTGCACTGATTAATATAGAAACTATTTAGCACAAACCAGTTACCCTCTAGGAAGCACGAGAGTTGCACTATACTGACAGTCTTTTTCCTCCCTTTTATAAAATGTGATTTCTTCCATACAGTATTTATCAATTGCATGCAGTAACATAACATGCACCCCTGAATAAGTTGCCCATCACTTAGATAAAGTTTATCTCTAGGATCAAAAAAACCCAAACAAACAAACCAGATTTTTTTAAAGTTACATTTGCTAAAATTCTTAACAATCACTTAAAAAAATAAAATTTATTTTGCACAAATACACATATTCTTTCCATATCTGATTTTTGGCATTTATGTTGCTCATCCTGGCAAGCAAAACACAGTAAGATTAACATTAACTTCTTAAAACAGATTTCATGTTCCAAATGCTGCCATACTTTTCTTGTAGCTTTCAAATTTCAGATTCCCCTAAATTGAACAGTAGCAGCTAGAAAAGCTTGCACCACCTTATCATAAAATTGTGGTGCACCACAGTAGCTAAGATTTTCCAATGACATTAAATAAATGCAGGCATACCATGTAATGAAGTAAAATCACATTGTTTTCTAACAAATCTTATTGAAAACAGCATTGACAAGAAACCCATTCCAATACTGCTTTATGCAACACAACGAACTTATGCCATAGATGAAATGCTACGGACTCACAAGGGCATTTCCAGCAAATGAGTCTCCCCTGACTAAAACCATCATTCTAAATACTGCACTATCTTTGACTCCATCTTCTAACCTTTTCTTTCTACCACTAGACAGAATTTGTATTTGCTACTTATTTGATAAGATAAACTTGAATTTTTTCCAGTAAGTATCACTGGCTGCCATTATATTAAACCAGCACAGCAATCCATCAATTTGAATTGCTAATACTAATATGAGGAATAATACTAACTACAAGGAATAATGTGCTTTAATGCTTTTTAAAAATAAGAATGGCACCTGAAAGCAAAATAAATATTTGATAGCTCCGGAAATATTAACTTATTTTCAACTGTGAGTTTATATAGTATTATTACAGAACTAGAATAATGTTGATAATGATTAAAACATTCAATAATTATGCAAATTTAGAGTTTGCTTTTTGACTTTCTCTTAAATTAATAACAGGCTGCACACACAGAAACTTAAACCAAGTCCTTTACTTACCATCCAATCAAAAATATAACTGCAAAATATTAGCTATGTCTATTTTAACAAAAAAGTTCAATCAAGTTGAATCTGCATGGATGTTTTTGATACTCATTCAAAATCACTTACATGTCAAAGACACTGCATGAAATTGAAACCTTTACTAATGCCAAGGTTTGACCCAGGATCCAAAATAAATCTGCATGTACAGACCCTTGTACCTACACAAAGCACCAATTACTTCAAATAAGGTTTTGTCTGTGCACTAGAGTCCACCCATGTGGAGCCAATTACTACAGCAGGGCCATTATATGGTTCATTTCCCCATACCAGCTTGGCAAGAGGTGTACATGGGTGTAGGAAGTGCAAAAGAACCTTCACTAATAAAGCTCCTCAAACACACATCCGTGCATTGTAATATTAATGTTACAACAAACACTTCCTCAAAGGGACCAGACCACGCACAACAGTAAATATTGCAGGGCAGCTCCCAGTGAACAGCATTTTTCAAGTTTCTCTTTTTGGTCACCAGTGAAATCCAACTATTTTCTTCTTACAAAATCAAGAAGAATTATGTTGATCCTTAATCTACAACACACATTTCTAACAATACTTGAGAATTCCTTAGAATCTTGAGAGATTGTAGGATTTGAACAGAAGGTGTGAGAACAAGCCAGAATTGCATGCTCTTCACATAGTATGGCTATAATAGCAGAAGCACTGACATTACTTATTGATAATGTCTGGTATCATTCCAGGTCTAAATGGGAAAGTTGTTGTTAGAAACAATTATTATAAATAGGAGAAAACCACTTGAGTATAAAAATCTCTCCCCTATTGAAAGTACTGAAGCTCCATCTAGAGGCTTTTTTCCATCTACTGTCATTTGTGGTATATGTAATATCACCTAGAAATGTGAACAATATTAAATGTCAGAGGCTTCCTTTGTACCTCCTCTTTTGTTATTCATAATGGGTTCTTGCCCTGAACCTTTGCCCAGCAACACTAGCTCCTTCACTGCCATCAAGTGGTAAGAAACCCAAACTGAACTTAAAAATGTAAAATCTCAATCATCAGATTAAATTATCAGTATGGTAGAGAGATAACTATAATTACTGAATATTGAAAATCTTTATGTATACTTTTCATTGAAGTTCTGGTATATATACTCCAGAGCACTACAATCTCTCACACAATAAATTCAACAATGGTTTCAAATCACTTTTTGTAAGCTTTATTTTTACTTCAAATTGCACAGAATAAATATCTACATCTATATTTCTCAACATTAAATTTAGAAAAAGAATGGCATTACAATAAAAGAATTTATTTATGTAAAATAAATAATAAACATGATGCTTAACATTTTAAAAATATCTAATTTGGCAATTAGGAAGAATTTCATAACATAATTAGAAGGAACAGCACAAACATCTCCTCAGACTATGTTGCCTGCTGGCAGTAACTCAAAAGAAAGAGAGAAACAGCAGCTCATCTCTCCAGCAGTGTCTAATGCAGCAAGTATGCAGCTATGTCAGCCTCTTTGTGCTCCACAGCTGTAATCAACTGTGGACATTTGTTATGTCAGGAGAAGCCTTAATGCTCTACAGTCCCAAGTTACCTGCTGGGAAACAAGCACACAACACACCAAAAAACTGGGAGGGTTTGTCTAGATCAAATAAATAGGAAAAAGAGCTAACAAAGTAAGACCAGAATGGAGCCAGGCTGTGAGACCTTGATCATTTCAATTTCAACCCCTCAATTTATAGTGCAACTACTCCCATCACTCCCACATAGAGTACTCTGAGTTACAGAAAGCCCAAAAGCTCTCCACCATGACTAGGAATTCCACTGAAATAAACCTCCTAGCATACACTCAGTGTCACTGAACTAAGAGCTTCTATGTGCTCCTGCATGCACACAATCTTATTTCACTACCTTTTCTTTTCAGCAGTTATTCCAATTGGGTATGTTGCACATAGCAGAAGTTAAAGTACAAAGACTTCCTGGTGGTGTCCTGTTAGAATAGTGATCAGCCCATGCAATGGAGCTTAGAAATTCAATTTCTGTTGCAGAAATTTAAAAACAGAAAAAGGAATAGGTATCAAATTAAAATGAACAAGGAAAAAAAATCTTTCAATAGCAGAGATATTCTATGCCTTATCCTTATTTCATTGGTAAAGAAAGAACTATTGATCCACTTCTATCAAACCCTCTGTTCATCAGTCCACAGATTCAACCTGATCTGTGTAAGTACAAGGTGGCCACTTACCTACTTCTGAGCAGAGCAATCTCTGCTGAAAAGAAGACTCACAGAAAGCAGTCTGCTAAAACTTTGCCACTCAAAAAGCAACCTCCAGACAGTCAAACTTTCAGACTGACATCTTCCAGCTGGAAAAATCTGACTTCTGTGTTTGCTTGACCCTGGAACCTCATCCAAAGACACTTAGTTTCTAGACCAGCAATTTTCATACACAGTTGTAAAATATCTTCCTTCAAAATAATAATTGATACAACACCTACATATTGAAATTTAGAACACATCAAGTATTTATTTAAGAATTACTTTTAAAAGCCACAAATAATAAAAGCATGCATTAGGAAACTTAGGACAATTATTTCTTCTACAATGTTGGAAAAGGAGGGATAGAACTGATACCAGGAGGCAGAAGTAAAAACGCATCTTCAGGAATTACATGAATAAAAAGAGACTAAGAACTGAACAGAAACCAGTGAACTGTCAAAGACAAAACAAACAAACAAACAAACAAAAAAAAAAAAACCAACAAACCAAAAACAAATTTTAAAAGCACCAATAATGCCAAACTAAGTGAGGATTTTTTTAAAACAGCAGAATTTTACAAATGGGAATATACATGGCAAATGTAACATGCAGGCTAAAGCCACATGTAGCTTTAATATCAAGGCAACACTAAGTGCCTGTTGCTTGGCAATTCATCTCCAGGTCCAACTGAAAAGCCAAAACCAATTTTAGACAGTCATTTTAGTTACAGAAAGCATAAGGATTAGACAAAGAGGGTGTTCCTGAAGTAATTGAAATGTAAGTTAACCAGGGTGCATGCAACCACTTTAGCTCCAAGCTAAAAGGGCAGACTGAATTTATGATGAGCAGTGAAAGCCACAGTAAAATTTGATGGCAGCAGGAATACATTTAAAAACAACCAACCAACCACACAATAAAGAGAAAAGATGACCTCAAAGATTAGGAGTGACAAACAGAAGACATTGGAGATTAAAAAGAAATTTTAAGCCCCTTAGTTTTTCCTCCCAAACATGATTACGTATAGTTTGAACTGATTACAGATATCTCAGAAGAATCAAATGCATTGATAAGAAAAAGTAACCAGAAAAAGGGTACTTTAAAAGTCATAGATATCCCTGTAAAGTATCCCTGATTGAAACTCTGGTTCTTAATGACAGGACAACTTTAAACCAAAAGGGAAAGGAACTCAGAAGGCAAAGCACAGTATAACTCAAGGAGAACAGAGAGGACTGTTAGACGGCTCATTCCTGCACCTTCTAAAAATTAGAGCAGAAAGAAAACCAAAAAACAACTAGCACAGAAGCCATGGAAAATGCCATCAAAGAATATGGAATTATTATTAGCTCCAGAACTGCACTGCAGAAGGTTCCTAGGATGTACTTACAAAGCTGTAACACTACGAGCATCACAACCAGCACAGCAGTTCTCAGCTGCGGCCACAAGGGACCTCGGACACCGCCCTCATTCAAGAAACACTCGGTACTGGCTGGGTGAAAAACAAAGGCATACCAAAGAACAAGAAACCATTTACTTAACTGCCTCGTATTTCATCATTATTCTAGCATTAATGGTTTGAAGAAAGGGATTTCATCTGGGGGGAAAAGGATGTAAAAAAAAGAAAAAAGCAAAACAAAAACACATCAACAAAACCACCAGAAAGTCCAGCAAGCTAAAAGCAGCAAAAACTGTAAACCTGTTGCCAAATATTAGCCTAGAAAATGAAGTCCTCAAAGGAAGATCTGATATGAAATCTAGACAGAAATGAAGAGACTGAAGAAGCAAAAAAATTGTCAGTGTAGGTAATTTTGAGTTTGTTTGCATTTTTTCTGGGTAAAGAATACAACAAAACTCAATTAAAAAAACACATGCAGCAAGTCTAGAAGGAAGCATCATCTTCCTTTTTGGGGCCACAGGCGTTATTCTAGTGATAACCAGAAGAAAACCTGCCTTTGCCCTTCTCTGTCAAGACAGGACTATCGCTGGGAGTCCAGAAGAAAGGCTGTGGTCTAAAAATTGAAGATTAATTCATCCAAAATATCGTCTGAACCAGGCTTTTGCTAGAAAATGGGGTAGGCATTCATATTTTATCCAAATAAAAGCAACTTAAACAGAAACCAAAGGACAGCATAATAAGCAAGATGCAACTTCAAAATGTCATCAAAAGATCAGCAATTAATCTCTTGAGGATTAGCTCCCTTCCTTGGGTTATATTAGAAACTGCAGTACTTTTCCTGATGCTTGAAAAGAAACACAATTTTAGAGCAGTTATACCACAGCACATGCAATAATTCTTGCTAAAATTACCAATTAGATATTTATCTTAAAAATGTAATACCGAAGACCTCAAGCCTGTTAGATGGGTCACCAAGACTGACCATAAGAAACTTCCTTGGAGTAACCTGCAGTCTAAGCACATGCTGGCTCACTCTATTCTTCTGTCTCCTTCCTCTTGCCAGAGTCTTGTGCCCTAGCTAAGTGCTATCCTGTACTGTGCATCAGCTAAACTGATAGATTTTACTCCAGTATAGCTCATCTAGAATATTATTTCACCTCTTGCAATCATGTTTTTCCCTAACTAAGTCACTGCAAGAGAGAATCCTTGTGAAAACAAATCCTGTTTTCAAGGTACCTATGGCCAGTATATGAATGTGCTACTACCAAAATCCCAGAGCAAAAACCTTGAGCTGAGAGTTGGAACAGCATTTTCTAGACCAAAAATTATCTCAAATACATTTACCATAGCCTAGCACAGAAGATAATATCTTTTGTATTAATTCAGTCACACCGAAAAAAAACCCAGAAACTCAACAGTTAAGCAGGGAGGGAGGGGAAAAGATCTGTTAATTCCCACATTTCACTGGATTTTTCCATATTTTTAGAGTATCTGAGATATCAGTGTCCTTCACGGAGTCTTAATTTTTCTTTTTACCACTACTTCAGGATTCATACCATCTCATCATTAACTGGCAATACTGGTTTCACCATATAACTGAACAAAAGACTAGATTTTTATTGTGACAGTTTGCTATGTTTCAGCTTTGCCAACTCATACAAGATTCCATCTTTGTAGGCATTCTTACCTTCATGCCTAAATCCATTAATAGATTGGGCTGGGGAGGGGCAGTGGTCAGAGGGAACACAGAGCAGGTTTTTTTGTGAAGAGTCCAAGAGGAACCTCTAGTTGAGTAAGTTATCCTTTAAGAACAGTCAAAATAGTAATCTTACCAAATTATCCTGTGAATCTCATACTCAGGTGAAGTATGGCAATATATGTACTCCTTCCAGGCTTGCAGTATATATATATATATAAGTACATACATATGTAATGTAAGTACAATATATGTACTCCTTCCAGGCTTGCAGCCAAACACTCTGAGACTGCACAAGCAACCCTGGTGTAAGCTGGGGGCTGGGTGGGTGTTTGGTTGTGTGACAACAGCAAGTTCTACACTTGCAGCTGGAATGGGAAATAGTTTGTATATTTGTCTTAGCTGAATTGCAAAATATTGAATACTTGATCAAGATACAATTCTATCTTGACTGAGAAATCAATTTCAGAAAGCAACCTAGTCCAGTACTGTCTTTCCTGGCCATAGTATCAATCCAATCACATCTAAGCAGCTGTCATGTAAGGCTCTCATATCTCATGACAGCAGACAGGATAACCAATACCCTGATAATAATGGGATACCATTAATTCAGTGACAGTGTCTTTGAGTTAATCTGTTAGGAGAGACCCCAGAAGCTACAGGAATGCATCTTACATATTCCAGAAGTAAAGATATTCACATTTCACAGCCTTCTGCATCTTTTAGGTCAGAAATTGAAGAAGAAATGCTTCTGTTAGCAGTTGTCTAAATACCAGTCATATTTTCTCTTACAAAAAAAAAAAAAAGTTTTTGTGTTAAAAATCTGAACTTTGAGGGAGTAAAACATACAGAAGACAAATGAAAGAATGTTTCTTAGAAAGAAAACATGGATATCCACATTCAATGTTGAGCAGTGGTTATTTCCACAAATATATTTACAAGGGAAGTCAACATTCTGCAATGGAAAATGGCAACCTTATGCAAAAGCACTTTTTAAACAGAAGGTGTTCCAATTTACTTTTTAGACTTCAGGTATTATGAAACAAATGCCAACAAATGTTTTGTACTGAAAACTTTAAAACAGCATGGTTTAAAATAGGAAGTATAATATCAAAATTAAAGCTCTTTATTGTTATGGCGTGATTTTTAATTTAAATGCATTTCTCTCTAACTCTATCCCTTTTTATTGGAAAATGTAGTATTACCTACACATTTTGGATGTAAATACAACCTACTCAAACATAGATCTTCAAAGACTGAGAAAATTAAATATTACAGTTTTACATAAAAAATCAATATAAAGCTAACTATATATTGTAATTTGCCAACACACTACGACAAAATGCTGCCTTAAAGAGACAATCCCAAATGGAACTGAAACCAGGAAGTATTTACCAACAACACCTCTGCTACCAAACTCTCCACCTGAACTCTCTACCCAGTACACTGCACCTACAAAACTATTGTTCCCAGAAAAGTCTGATTTAGTCTTTCATTACCCCACACTTTTCTCCAGATAGCATTTCTTTGTGGTCTCAAACTTAACTTCTCAATGTACAGCACCAGACATGCAGATGCCAGCAAACAGCACAGTCTACCCTAAATTTTCATCTCTTGATGATAGTCAAAGGTGCATGCACAGCATGGAAGCAACACATAGGATTAGAGACAGGGCTTAATTCCTTTAAATAAGACCCAGAACTAAGACTTTATTATGTTCCTGAACAATAAGCAGATCAACTCTATTAAGAAGAAAAAGAAAATTGATTATACAATAAATAACTGTACTAAAACCTTGAAATTCAATACCCTTTATCTGATACAACTTTTAGCTTTAGTATGTTCAATTAAAGCTCCTCTATTTCAAACAAGTTCCCTGCTGCAAAAGTTATTTCAGCAAGTCTCTACCTTTTAAAAACTTCTAGAAGTGAGGGTATGTCATATAATCCTGTCATGTTTCTCCTCACAATCCCAACGTCTGACAGAAGACACAAAATTGAAGTTTTCATTGTGATTTATACAGCAAACAATGCAATACCAAAATTTTGCCTAAACAGTAGGAATAAGCAAAGACATAGCAAGTAACTGGTGCCATCAAAATTACAATAACTGGATTTAAATAATCTTATTGTTTCCAAAATATTATACTTAAGTAAGAGCTTTGCTGCAGAATTAATAAATCCACTGATTTACTGTGGTATAAAGAAACCATATGTCAAAAAGAAGGAAGGAGGAGGAATAACAGGACACAAACCAACTCTGTTTAAGTCTTAACTAGAGTAGTAATACAAGCCTCAGCCCTCTATCTTACTGGAAAGAGAACTACTGTCCATGACTGAGATGTTACAGAGTTGAGGCCAGTAACAAAAGCAGTGACCAGAAGCAGATAATACATTCCTGAACTCCCTATGGATATCTCAGTTAAAAGCCTGGGTTCCTATGAAAATGTGCTCAATCATTCATGTGCAGCAGTTAATCAAACAGCAAAAACAGTGTAACAGCAGGTTTTTTTCCTTCTAATGATAAATAACCACAGCAGTAACATGGTGGATTTTTGTGCCAATTCCATTAGAATTCAAGGAATGCATAACTAAAAAATGTGTTGCCTATTTCTTTCCAGCATGTTACTGAGGACTTTTGCATTTGTCCAAGCAAACTAGAGTGGCAATTTATTTGATTTTCAAAACCCTTTTATTTTTTCAGATGTAATCAAAGCCAGGGTGTTAGAGACTTGATGACAAAACTATGAAAAGTTTCATTCAGGAACAAAGTTACAGCCAAGTAATTTAATAATTCACTTAATGAATCTTCCCTTTTGGAGATGCTCAAGAGACTCCCACACCAACGTGTCCTTTGCAGGTCAAATAAAGCTAATTCAATTTGAAAATATATATTAGACCTATTACCTTAAACAGATAAACTAGATGCTAGTAAGTCAGGACCATAGCTATCACCTGAAACTGTTGAAATAAATTTATACAGAAAACTGCACACCTGCAGGTGAGGAAGATAAGCCAGTGCTGCAAAGAAAATGCCACCAGGGACCTGGCAATTTTGAAAAACCTTTTGACAAGGTTCCATACCAAAGGCTATTAAAGTAACTAACTTCACACAAGATGGGAGGAAAAAGTCTTACAAATAGAAAATTAATGAACAGGATACAAAAAGCAAGGTCTAATGGCCAGTCTTCAGGGCAGAGAAGAGGCAGCTGAAAGGTCTCCTGCTGGGGGATTGGTGCTGGGACTGGCTTCATTCAGCATTTTCAAAGACAACCTGAAGAGCCAAGCATGCAGTGACACTAAATGTTTTGGGTAGGTACCAGACACAAGCAAGGGAATACCAAACCAAGTGATCTAGCAAAAAAGTGAGAGATGAGATTTAGTGTAGGTAAGACTGTTGCCTTAAACTACACCTTTCCAACACAGAGCAGAGTTTGCAGCTTGCAATTATAAATCACTGAGTGATCCAAGACACATTGCTGACAATTCTACAAATCCACTGTACAGCACCAGACTGAAAGGTACCACCAGGAATGCACCTTTGGTCATTGTTAATCAAAAACTGTGGCAGCTGAAAGGTACAGGGGGCAAATGGACTGCAAAACATGGTTAGGTTACACGTGCTCCCCAGTGACACCATTTATTGCCACTGGCTTTACTGCTTTTACTAAAGAAAGATAATACAGAAGAGCATAAATAATAAGAAACGAGAAGAAACCAGACAGCACATTGACAGCATTTAGCATTCCTTGAAAGTATCCAAGGAGCTCATGGATGACATGGAAGGCTGCTCTAACTGGAGACCAAGATGATGGAATGGAAACAGACCCTCACAGACATCAGGACACACTGCTCAAGACAACTCCAGACTATTATTAAACATCTACAACCCAGACAAGACAAGTGTGCTTAGTACTCTCAAGGGCATTAAAAATCACATTATTTTTAGCTGATACAACAGCTATTGTCCTTTAATCTAAGTTCACTAAACAAAGGTCTGCACCTCATCCAGAAAACCGAGGTGTCTACAGATCATATCTGTTTGTAGGTTAGAAAGGTAAGTATAAGTGAAAAGATTTCATGATTGATAAAACTCTTAAAGTCAGTAGCTCGTTGATAGCCTAGGTCTCTATCTCTTCAGCAGACAACTAGCTTAATCTTTATTTCCTTTAAAATAAAACCAAAAGCTCACACAACTGCTTTCTAATTCAGCACCTAGTATTACTCAACCAGAAAACACAAAGACCAATAATATTTACAAAATGGACTAATGGTGCACTCCAGCATGGGAACTCTGTACTAGGTATGTGAAAATGAATGTAAGTCAGCTACAATTAATTTTCAAATACAGTACACAACTTATGTACTCTTTCACCATTGTAAGCTGCAAAAAAACCAACTGATTGGCTGATCCCCTCAATCTGTATTTCAACTATGGAAACTCCATTCTCAAGAGACACAAGCCAGCACCCAAATTTATTGCTTTGTTTTGAATGTTGTTGACTTAGATTGGAGCGTGGAAAGGCTACTAAAGTGGAAAAAAAAATTCTGAAGTAGAACTGAAACTACAAGCCACATGAGTTACAACATACAGAATAAATATGTTTTATTCAATAGATAGGTAGACTTAGACTGGAAAACACATTTATTTCAAGACTTTAATCAACTGAAAGAAATGCATTAATTAAATAAGACTTTCATATAGGATTAAGTTTTACAGATTTTTTTGTACTATAACATTTTAGCAGCCTCTGTTAGACACAACATCCAGTAAAGCAATTCATAATATGATTTGGACTGTCACAAAGTTAAATGGCATACGAACTCTTCTACTCTCCTATTGCAGCATTTATATCCCATAGAAGAACACTAGAGAAATCAGAGTTGGAAATGGTGCTTATTGAATATAAAAGCTAGTCTAAATCAGTTTGATAAAACTGAATTAAAACTGATCAATTTGAGAAAACAAATTTAGGCTAAATAAATAAACAAATAAAATTTAATGAAGCATTTCTCAATCACACTAAAAATAATTAGCAATAGTTTAAGGGGTAGGTAAAAACAATCATCGTCCCTTAATGGAGAAGCTATTCAACCCAAATCAGTGCAATAAGGCTATTTCACAGCTTTCTCCTGTCCTCATCAGCACCAAATGCTTCCTTCAACAAGTGAAAGTACTTTACAGTATTTGAGACAGCAGCATTTCATAATTATAATCCATGTAGCAAGACCCTTCTAGTTTTTCTCTCTTCAGTCATAAAAGGATTGCTAAACTACTTTATTTCAACAGCTCCTATGCATCGTCTGGTTTCCTCCACAAATTTTCCAGATTAACACTGATAGATCTGAAATTCATCCCTATCAGAGACTGCACATGAACTTTCTTCACTTCTCACTCCACTGCTCATTTGACATCAGTAAGAACAGTTTGCAAGGCCTGCAACCAGATCATTTAAGAAACCTGCACTTAAGCAAACCCTCAGATAAGAGCCCAGGAACACACAATCCTGCTTTAAACTGCTACTGTTTGCATAACTAACATACACCACATGTACAACATATTGCCACGTATGTGAGACTGTTTACAAATCACTTTTATACGGTATTAGAAACATCCAAACAAGATTGATACACAAATAATAAGCAAAAGAAACCCAGAAACCCCAAATCTCCTCATAATTTAGGGAAACCCAACAATTTTATACTGCAAGGGAAAAAAAACCAAAAGAGAAGCAAACTTCTAATTTGCACAGCATCTAGCTAAAGCAAAAGCACAAAGACTAAGAAGCAAGTCAAAAGCAAAACTGCAGATTTTCATATGCTGCATGACTTTTGTTAGCCCAGTAGGATTCTGTGGAAAATCAAAACATTTCAGATATTAAAATTAATAAAAGGAGGAAATTAATGTATGTCAGACCCATTCTTAGAGACAAAAAAATCCCTTTGTTATCACTTATACACTCATTCTCACTGGCTCAGCTGTGCAACAGCACCACAGACTCTTTGTTACAGGCTCTGCTGAGAGCACAAGAAGCACCAAGCCAATTAAGAAACATCTTACATGCTGAATTCTCATTTTATTTTTTAAATTTTACCACATACTTAAAGTTAAAATAGCACCATGGATACCTCCAAATATCTCCCTTAAAGCTACAGTTTTCTCTAGATCTGATTAGAAAACCACATTAATCTTAATTGTAAAATTACTCTAAATGGAGTGTAAAAGCTTTATCATTCAACAGAATGAAATTAGGGCTGCCTCTAAGATTTTTATTTTTTTTTTACACAGATTTACAGACAATCCACAGTAGTCAAATAGGAAAAGGCCCACTGGGAAGCTGTTTACAAAATTCCATGTTAGATCAATTACGTAGCTGCTTCAGATACCAACATGGACACACATTTAGAACTTCAGCAAAGGAGATTAATTTTGAACAAGCATAAAACACCAAAGTCCCTCAGCACAGGTTACCTACCCTTCTACACTGAGAATTTGGTCAATCCCTTCAGTGAATTACAGATCGAACACAGAACTACTTGGAAAAAAAAAACCATTTTTTATTTCTGCAATTTGAAGATCAAACTATTATGGATACATCCTTAAAGGATTAGTGAAGCAAGAAGTACAGAGAGAAAGAGCTGAAACATTATTGCTGCTGCAGACAGAAAAAAAAACCCCAAACCAAACCAATTCAAGACTGCTTGTTTTATTCTTTTTACTGCACTTTGCATACTGTCAGTTCCCTTGGGTTCCCAAACATAGTAATTTCCTACTGCTGTATGTCCTTCTAAACAGAAAGAAAGAAGAAAAAGATTATCTGAAAGAAATTGGGAAAGTACTACATGAGTGAGTTGTCAGGGAAAGTCAAGAGTAAGTGTCTTTAAAACTACTTAAATTGGTGGATTCCAAAGCACTTCAGTGTCTCAGGGAAAAAAAAAAGACAACAATGAAAGAAAAAAAATTATTGGACAATATCCAAGCAGAAATCTAATAGGCAACAATGCAGAAAACCCATTTTTATGGAAAATACAAGCTTTACATGTCTAGATGTCTCAAACATTTTTATATGCAACAACAGCGAACAAAAAGATAAGGGCAGGGCACTTACAGAATAGAATACATTATCTATCAGCAGCTTATCTGTAAATTCAGCAATTTTTTTAAAACCCCAAAACACACAGAAACCTGTACCCTGCACCATCCTCAGTTACAAATGCTGCAGTTATCATTAGCACTTCTCTGTGGTGACTCTTACAACACATTAAGCTACTCAAAATCAAAACAACTTTGTTCTATAGGATCCAAGTGAATAATCTTAATGATGACTTCACACAACCTTAATAATTCACATCTTCAGGGACAAGCAGAGTTTCCAGAACTGCTGAAAATCTCAGTTCCATGTATAATTTACAAGTAACAGATTCAGAAAGGAAGTTTAAATCATCTAGGCATGTGTCCCAGTAACATACTAAGAGAAAACACACAATTACTTTTATGGAATGAACTGGCATTACAGCTAAAGCCACCAGAAACAAAACTAGATTTTCTGATGCTATTTTTGTTTGAACCAGTACAATGGACTATTACTGCCTCAATGCTGACAGCATAATCATGCTTAAAAGAAATACAGTTTCAGGAATTACTAAAATCCCTCAGTGTCCAAATAAAGGTCTGCTACTACTATCACCCAGTTGTGCATTATGGAAGTGAATTATTTTTGAAAGCTTGGAGCAAGAAAATGGAAACATTTCCTCTTTCTAACTGAGAACTCTGATGTTGCAATTGACAGTGTGTTAAAATCTAATGCCTTCCAATTTGGATCTCCTTAACATATATGTTATGTGCATAACTTTGAATAAGAAGTAGAAAGCAATCTCAAAACAGGCTGAGACATTAGACATGATCACTAGCCAAACAACTTTGCCAGAAATGAGTGAGACACCAAGGTGCTACAGGGCTCCACATCATTTCACAGCACAACAATTTTGAAGGTCACAGTGAATATCTTACTTGCCATGCAAGACAAAATAATCTTGCAAAACAAAGCTAGAATAGCTTACAGCTCATACTTTTGACACAATCATCTGAAAAATGATGTTATAATCACATGCAAGCAAAAGTTTTGCCTCACTTGATCAAATACTTCCAAAGCTTGGAAGACTGAACCACGATCACCAACCTAGATTTTTGATGAAACGTTTGTAGATGATGCACATGCCATGATTTTAGAAACACTGCATCCACATACATTAACCTTAATGAGCAGCAGGGAGAACAGTCTGACAGTCTGAAGTGTTAAAAGAGCAACCAAAATATGTCTATGGAGAGTGATCCAGGTTGTCATTGGGAAGAACAAACAAACTGCTGAATTTCCAGGCCACCTCTCCTTATTTCCCTCCTTCCTTGCTCTAATTATGTGTACCTTGTCTGCCAGGAAAGACAGAACTGCATGAGTACAGGTAGGCTGTTCTTGATGAGGACTTAAGAGTATTCCTTGGACAGATACATAAGGGAGAGCTGTTTCTTCCCACTTGAGAAGGTCAATCTACATACTCAAAGTTCCCTAGAAGCTCTATAGGAAAAATAGTTCAACGTAGATTTTTTTTTTTTTTTTTAACAATAAGCCATTCAAAGCCGAAACTGTGGCAGGGCCAGGCAAAACAACACTGACAACTTCCAACATTGCCACTATTTTTTAAAAAATAGGTTACTTAATCTACATCCAAGAACTTATATAATGTAGAAATTCACAAATTTTAAACTGTGGTGATGTATTCACTGCATGCCATCAGTCGATGCACTTGCATAAAACAGACCATGTAGAAACATCTGAGAATTTTCTTCCATCTCTAGTAACACTTGATAATACCATAAAAGCCACACAGTGTGTTGTGTTCATCCCCCTTCTTACAGAGCAATGCCAAGAAGTAAAATTCAGTGTCAGACATTTACTAGAAACTATAGTCTTAAAGGTGCAGCTACCTCATACTTTCAGTGCATGTGAAAGCAAACTTCTTCATTGCACCTACTGACTGCATATCACAAAGCAGTCCTGGAGTGGATGAACAGGATTCCTTTCAGAGAGAACTGAACCCTCAGATGTGAAACTAAGAGCACAAACAGCATATTTCAACATAAACAGGCATTGAGGCCATGCAGCCAGCCTGGAATTAGTTCAACAACAAGAAAAAAAAAATCCCTGAAATGCAAACAGTATGGACATCAATTCTGCAGCACCAAACATTGCATTCGACAGACATAACCCTGTTAGATCTTGTAACTTGACACAGTACACAACAGCTCATCTGTTCCAGCCTTCTTGAAAGAAGGCTATTAGCCCAACACATCCAGCTCATCTGAAGAGGTTGTGGTTTCCCACAGCCATGGAAATCCAACTCCTTGGGTTTCACATCATGCACTTTCTTGGAGCTGCTAACATACCAATGTCTCACAGGCTGTCAGACCAAAATCCAGTAGAGCACACACAAGTCTGACTTTGTGCTGCAACACCATCTAGCAAACCCATCATCTTGCAGTGGATATAATGCTCCTGGTTCTCTACAGTAAAGCCACACAAACACACTAGATCCTGGTTCAATATAAACCTCATGTGCCACAAGAAAGGCATAAGCCAATATTGAAGAAAATATCCCCCTCAGCATTTTTCAGGTTATATATTTATCTACCATGCTGGTCATACTTGTTAACTCTCTCTCAAGAACCTGAGCTCCCAGGGCCTCTTTCATTACCTTTAAGAGCACCCAGAGAACCCTTCCATTTGTTTCTCTCCACTGCACAGGCCTAGCAGAACTTTCCTTATGTGATTACCAGTGGAAACCAAAGCCTTCCTTGATCCTGACACATAGCACATGGCTCTACACAGCTCGATTCCAGCAATACAGCTCATGATTCTAATATATCTTCACAAAAAACATTACCTAAAAATTTCTTTATCATGTTCTTTATATCCAAGAACTATATCACAAAGTTTAAAAATATATTCAGAGGCTTTCCTGGCTGCAAGCCAAAAAAAAAAAAAGTGGAGGAACAAACAATTCCCTTGAAGCCGCTTTAACAAATTATAATCAAAAGCATATTTTGGGAAGGAGATTCACAGGTTCAACTGATGCAAAGTTTATTTATCCAAAGCATATCACATTCGTGAAGGTATCAAGTATTAAAAGCTGTAAGAGATTATAACATTAACTTGATTCATTCATTTGTCCACCATACAAGATTATATCTCCTCAGATATTCCCAGAATTTTTCCAAAATGTCAATATCGCATTTCTATGTTCTCATTCTCAGGTAACAGGTCATCATATTACTGAGTCTGCATAGCCTCTGGTTTAATTCTGCTG
The DNA here is from genome assembly GCF_903797595.1 of Erithacus rubecula. Lineage (NCBI taxonomy): Eukaryota > Metazoa > Chordata > Aves > Passeriformes > Muscicapidae > Erithacus > Erithacus rubecula. The sequence goes on along the minus strand of NC_136689.1, from coordinate 17,616,846 downwards.
CTTCATCTCAGTTTTTAGATTAATAATATTTGGTCCCGATTCCCTTATTGGTTTGAAACTGGCTGTATTAAAGTGATTACTGAAATCATTATTACATCAGATCTATCAAGATGGTATGACTATTTTCTTCAGTAATCACTTGGGGAACCTTTTCTCAAGCCAAAGGTTACATCCCCATTCTGCCAGGTCAGACTTCTTGAAAACACAATGTTCTAAATGAGCCATTTAAGTTAATCACATCATCAATTTAAGAACCACCAAAGAAAGGCAAAGTAGAGCAATTCCCACACTGGTCAGAAGAGCAATAGTAATAATGTAACAGTACAAGACTGCCTCATGCTGTGTTACTATTACATCTAATAAAAAAACCAAAATAGATAGATTGTGTCCCTGAATAAAAATCAGATACTTCTTCATCTAGGTGCTCAGCCCTAACACCTGCAGGTTGGAGAAGAAGGGACCTTCCAGCCTCAGCTATTCCACGAATATTCGCAGATTGTTCAGCCAATTCCTCTTTGAAATCAGGAGCAAAGGTCAGTTATTAAAAAAAAAAAAAAAAAAAAAAAAGTTACTAAGCCAAAACAGTCACAATCTTACTCTTACTTTGTCATTCCACATTCAGAATCATAACAATCACTTCGCTTAGATCATCCTCCATCTCTGCCATTGATAGCAGAAAACACTACAGCAGCTCAAACCCAACACCTTAGTAGAGCAGGATGAGTTACCTGACAATGCCAGGAGGCTTCCACAAGGCCCTCAAAATGACAAAACACAAAATCCATATTCCTGCAAGCATAGAGCAGCAACAAAACAAAACTCCAATCATTTTCCTCCAATTTGTGTGAAAAACATACACATGTCAGAGAGTTCACCAAAGCATGTTTGAGAGCTACAGCACTTCCCACAATGCCTTCTGCATCTTGTCAGTTGTGGTCAACATCAGCTTCTGACATAGTGTATGGGTTCAACAATCAGTGCCACAGCTCTCCCATCAAAACCTAAGCTGCTTTAATGCCTTAAGGAAGCATTGGAGTCATTCCCTATATTTTTTCAAAACACAAAATGACATGTTTAGAAGAAATCTGGCAGCGCTGATACACTACTGTTAACAAACACAGTTGAACATCGCTATCTCAGATGTAGACATTACATCCTGCATAATGGAGAAGCTGACCCTCTCCCAGAATTACATGAAGGAAGAAAGGATTATCAGGACATGATACAAGGCAATTAAATAGGAATGGGTGGGAGGAAAAGCAAGCTTTGATGAGTGAAAGATAATTAAACAGTTCTTCAAAGGTGTGGCCATAAAAGGCTATTGTCACACACACAACTCTTGCTGACAAGTAAACCACCTGAACTCAGGGAAGGAAACCTCCAGTATCAGAATGACAAAAAGTGAAATTACAGCACTGTAGTAAAAAACATCTCAACTAAAACAATAATGACATACAAAATAAACAAGCTCCATTAAACCATAGTATTAAAAAATAGAAGAATTCCTAAAGAAATGTGCAAACATCACATAGAGACATTGTGGCAAAAGACAACTTTGTCTTAAGACATCCAAGTTAGGATAGAGCACACCTGAGATTTGTGCATTTCCCTTTATCCTGTCACAAGACCAACTACCCTTCTCATAAGGTAACTTCAATAGCAGCAGCTGCCAGCGAGTCACTGCAAGACAGCATCCCTTCAGGATGACACAAGGACCTTGCTGGAAGTTTCAGATAGAGGTCAGAGCCTGAGAAGCAAGCAGCAGGCACAAAGGATACAGTGTGAATGAACGCGTAAATCCACACAGCATTTTACAATCTCACAAATTCCTACTGAAGATCAATTTCCAACACTGCATACTCCATTATCCCACTCACAGGTCTATTCTGCTGCATGTGTAAAGTATCAGCACTAGGTACATTTACAGTCTTAGTGATCACTTTAAACAAAAGCACACTTTAAACAAGAAAAACTTGGTTTCATTTGTGTTGCACTTCAACCAACTATATCCTTGCTCCCACACTGCAAGTGATACAAGTTTTCCATTATGACTAGGAGTAGAAATGTAAACTAGATTATTTGCCTGTTAAAATTAACATTTTGCTAAACATACAGGGCAAGGTAGAGATTTGGCCCTAGAAAAAAGGACTGTGGAAGATGTTAACAAAGAGTTGCATACCAGACCCGAACATCACTAACAGAAACAAAGTTTTGCATTCCTAAATTATCTAACAGTAAAATTGTCTTTGAGAATTAACACCTAGTTTTTTAGGGTCTTGAAAATGAAACATGAATAGCAGTCACTGCTGTGTTGTATAGATGATGATATGCCATAGTATTAAACAATGGATGCTTAAGAAGGACTGAAGGAAAGAAAGAGATGAAACAGAACATCCACAGCCAGTAGTTTCCAAAACTGGACCCGTATATATTGCAGACATCTTTCCTCTTTTTTAGGCATGGCCTTAATGAAATGCACCTGAAAATACAGTCATTACTCTCAAAATCTGCAAGAACTAAATCAGAATAAACTTCAAAGTCAGCAGGGAAGCCATTTAAACAGGATCATTCACCAGAATATAGCACTTGAGAGAGAAGATACTAGGGGTACAGAATGTACTAGGAGACAGAGAAAGAGCAAAATGTCTTTTAGGAACTCTGGGTGAAGTAACAGCATATATAGAATTGTGTATTTCATTATTGAGGAGAAGAACACTGACTAGAAGAAAGTAAAAAAAAAAAAAATCGTTAAGATGCACATAGAGACACTGAGCAAGGTCACACACAGAGCAGAGCATCTAGAGATAAGAAAGGGAACCACATGGGAGCCCAGACAAGTGAAACAAGTTGAAGATGCCAAATGGCAGCGAAACCAGCAACCACATCTAAGATGTACACAAGAACCATGGGATAAAAATGTTCCTAACAGGAGTTCCTGTCTTGACCACACTGGCATGAAAAATTAACTGAAGATACATAAAAAATTCTTTAAGATAATCTTAGGTATTACTTATCAAAGAGAGGTGAAAGCCACACACAACAACCAAGATACATGGAAAGTAAACAAGTATAACAATCTACAAGCCATTAACATAGCAAAGGGTCACAGTCTACCGCATGGCACGAGAGAGAGAGAAAATATGAGCTGCAACACATGGTGATGCAGGATCTTAAGGAACTAGCTGCTATGCAGAACGAGGGAAAGGTGAGAAACTGCCACACCGACGATATGAATGGGAAGTGTGAAAAGCCTAGAAGCTGCTTCTGTCTGGCTGTAGATGCATTTAGAGAAAATGAGGTATGTTCAGAAAAGCAACAGGCAGTGGGAACACACAAAGGTACAGTGCGAGAGAGAGGGCTCATTTACGGTGGGGCAGGAAGGAGAAGCAAGAGAGCAGTACCTGAAGCAGAGCAGAGCCCCCGCCGCGGGACGGGGGAGGCTGGAAAGGGACAGACGCGTGGCCCCGATCCCCGGGGCCGCAGGAAGGTGACAGCGCCCGGCGAGCGGCCGAGGGGCCGGCGGGGGAAGCCGGGCAGCTGAGCGCCGTGCCGGGGCCAGGGGCGGCGGGACCGGCGGGGCCCGGAACGCGCTCGGGCAGGGCACGGCGCCGGGCGGGCTCGGCCCCTCGCTCACCTGCTGCACCCCCAGGAAGTCGTAGAAGTTCCGCGGCACCTCCTCCACCAAGTCGAAGAGCTCCAAGTCGCCGCTGTCCCAGGAGCGGGCGCGGGGCGCAAGCAGCGCCAGCAGCGCCAGGAGCGGCAGCAGCCGAGGGCGCGGCGCGGGCCGCAGGCGGGCCATGACCCCCGGCTGCGGTGGCGGCAGCGGAGCGGTGGCGGGGCGGGGACGCGCCCGGGAGGCTCCGCACAGACCGCGCTCGCCGCGGCGGCCGCTCCGCACTGAGGGGACGCGCGAGGCCCGGCCCGGCCCCGGCAGCGGCGGTCCCACGGCGGGGGAGGGGAGGGGGGGCGCTCCCCGCCCGGCCAATCGCCGCCTCCGCGGTTCGTGACGTCACGCGCCCCGGCAACCGTCGGCGCTCGCGCAGTGGAGAGGCCGGAGGGGGAAGGGCGCGAGCTGTGTGCGCGCGGACGCCCCGCCCCGCCCTTCCCCCCTCACGCGCCCTTCCCGCTGGGGACACCGGGCTGAGGGGACACGGGGACATGGGGCTGAGGGGACACGGGGCTGCGGGGACAGGGGGCTGAGGGGACACGGGGACATGGGGCTGAGGGGATACGGGGACACAGGATACGGGGACACGGGATACGGGATACGGGGGCACGGGGCTGAGGGATACGGGGGCACGGGGCTGAAGGATACAGGGCTGCGGGATACGGGGACACGTGAACGCAGGACTCCAGGGACACGGGGCTGCAGGATACGGGGCTGAGGGACACAGGGCTCCGGGATGCGGGGACACGGGGCTGAGGGGACACGGGCAGGGCTCCGGTCCCTCGCGGCTGCCGCGGTGGCCATGAAATCCCGGTGTCTGCGGGGCCTGCGGTGCCCGCGGGGCCCCCGCGCTCTAAATCGTCTTTCGATTTTCTGTCTTCATTAACTCCTTAAGAGCGTGTTTGATTCTTGTAACCTATTTTACCCTAAGAATCTCTCCATCCTATTGTTGGAAAATCAAAATCAACCCGATTTCTAAGGTGTTGTCCCCGAACCTTTTGTTCTTTCCTTGCTTAAATTAATGTGAAATGTTTCACCTGGGACGCTAGAAGAGAAATTAGATGGAAACATAATGGCCGAACAATACAAATTATCGTCATTAAATCACTTTTCTCCAGCACGGGCATACTCCTCGGCACATCCCATCTGTTTAATCTCTCTCAAAACTAGGCCTGGTTAATAACTCACTTATGGGAATCTTTTTAAGAAAAGACAGATTCACTCATCTGAAAAATATCCATGAACTAAGTTTTTAAAAATAGGGTTTGCAATTTAAAGAAAAAAATCCCAAATGCTTATCTTATCTGCACCTGGATTTACACAAGAGGAGCTAGCTAGCATTTACAGAACCACTGTACAATAGAGCGCTTCCTTGGATACTCCATGGGAATATCAAGATGTGGCTTTAAAATCCACTCTGCTCAATTCTGAGTAGGGATTTGAACCAACATAGCCATTATCAATTTTCCAACTCATAAAGTATAGAGTAGTGTTAGGTATTCTCTACTATTGAAACTGTTCCCTTCTGTATAAACTATTTAAATATTAATTAGATTGATATTTAAACTCATGTTTCCATATCCCATATGCATGCCCACTGGGCTTTTAGGATCACAATTCTGCCTCCGGCTCTGCTTTCTGAAAAGAGTCCTAAACCCATTTGCCAGGAAATTATAATTTAGCCAACGGTGACTTATGTAGACTCTTTTAGCTTACCCTTCACAAAAAAGTGCACTTAACTATTCATTCTTATCATCTTAAAAAAGATGATAAGAATGAATAGTTGATAGTTGATCACAAAGACCAAAAAAAAAAAAAAAAAAAATTTGTAGAGAATGACAAATAAAGAGAAAGTCGTGGGTTAGTTAATTTATCAGCTGCTTTGTTTGGCTGGAGCAACTGAACCTGGTATAGATCAGTTTCTTCCCACGTCCTTACTTTGTTAATCTGTTCTGTTTTGCATGCCAGTATCCACGCCAGTATAAATTTGTTGCCCTGTATATTTGCATTATCCCTTCTTTCAAGTCTGAAGCTTTATTGCACAAAAATATCAACTTCGGATTCACAACATTACCTGCCCATAAGGTTGTAGAACAAAGTTTAAAGATGCAAAGTATCATCAGAAACCAGGAGTAAATAAAGTGTTTAATAAGGTAACATTGTTTTTAAACCAGGTGGAAGATTTTTTTAAATGTGAGATTAATGGTATTTCATTGCCCTTAATAAATACTTCCAAATTCTCCTTTCCTTCTGACTTGTTCTGTATTTTTCATATCTACTCCCTCTTGTCTCATTAACTTCTAAGCCTGTTAAGTTGATCTAGTATGATGATGAACCTTGAAGAGGAGCATTTGTTATTTTCATCTTATTTTTGGGTGTTTGGAATTTGTTGTAAATAATTACTCCTTTCCAAACCCACCTCTGGCTGCTCTTGCTGAAACTGTCAAAAAACCCTTAGAAACTCTGATAAAAACAAGTCACTTATTCCATTCTACCGAGATCAGGGAAGCCAATCCTAACACCGAACACAAATTGCAGGTAGTTTGTGGCACCAATGCTTCTGAGAACACAGCAGATAATAGCTATTTTTAAAGATACACCTCAGAATTGTTCAGATAAATTATGGACTTCTTTTAGTCAAGAGGAATGTGAATTTGGAAAGAATAATAGGAGAAAAAAAAAAAAGTGCTAATGTTAATGGGATTATGATTATCTAAAACACGTATTTAAGAGATCTCTTAATTTAAGTCAGCATAATTAAATTACTCCAATTGGTTTTAACAGTGTGAGAAATTTGAGACTCATTTTTATTCTGCTCCTTAAACCATTGGAACAGAGGCCTAATGCTGCATGGAACATTTCCAAAAGGGATTTTTTAAAATTCTACAATATGAGATCAGTTTAAATATTTCCATTAAAATTGTTCTGCACTCCAAGCATAGATACTGAAATTTTGGGAAGAAAATGCTGAAAATACTATTAAAATGCTATAACTGCCTCCATAATAATGAAATTTTCTCATTCTTCAGTTTTCTTTTTTAAAGTCATGAGAATGAGTCATGAAGAGTACTTCACCCTTGTCCAGCACTTCAATTAATCCAAGTCACATTAGGCCTCCCCAGTAAAAAAAAAAAAAAAAAAAATCAGTTAAATTACGAGTCGGTTCTCTCTCGCCTGCAGAGAAAGACTTAAAATATAAAACAAACACAATCAAATTCAGCAAAGCTTGGCCTCTCTATGAGGCCAACTACACATGACACATCACAGCCTGGTGATGTGATGACAATTTAAATCTCACTATTGCAAACTCTGACACAAAGGTAGAGGGGAAAGTAAAAGACTAGACATGGCTTTTTCATCATTGTCTAAAATTACTCCTGCTGGGAAGTATTAGTATTTTTTCCTGTGACTCAGCCATGACATTTGAATTGCTAGAGGATCAGAGAGCAGTTTTTAATCCTGCATATAGCCTCTGCAGCTGGGCAGCTCCTTTAACTCAAGAATGTAGAGAGCTATGAAGGCAAGGATAGCATTTTCTTTCTGTGCTTGCACATGCAGACAGGTGTCACTGAAAGAGATCCACTTAAGCATGAAGTTCTACTTTACAGAGCATAAGGGAAAGAGGCATGTACAGAAATAATTTGTTTAAATAAATCTCTGTTCTGACACTAATTGACAGTAGCACCGAGGACCCGAGGCATGAACCAGTTATTATTCGCGTTTTTAACAGCACTGAAAGACCAACATGGTTCATAAGCCCAGTAGGATTCACTCGATCATATTCTGAATAGCTAAACAGCCTGCGATTTCGGTGTCTCACATGAAGAGCAGACGTCTGGGGGAAAGAGCTTATTAAGGGACCACCCCTTTTCTTCCTAAAGATAAAGCCTTATCTCCAGCAATTGAAGAGCCTGGCTGCTCTGCGGTCTATTCCAGTCTCTCTTCTGGCTGGTTAGTGTAGGTGCTCGGCACGGTTTTGTACAGCCACAGTACTTGTCTCTGCTCACAAAGCTGGCTTGAGAGTTTCCTGCGCCCTCCCCCCAGCCCAGGCGCTGGTTCCCACCTCTGCGCCGCTGTTTGCTGCCTCCTCAGCTGTGCTAATTCAACTCTTTGTGGCCCACATTATAAATCAAACTACTGAGATGATCCAGCTTTAAAAGAAAAAAAAATAAACAAAAACCACAAACAAACAAACAGAAAAAAAACCCCGCAAAACTCGCGCACACACGAGCACACACACAGAAAAACTCAGGCGTTTCACTGATGCGATGTACAACTCAACCCACGAACAGCTGCACTCGCACAACCACGGGGACAGCGAGCCCCGGCGAGGGAGCAAGAGCAAGAGGGCAGAGCAGGCAGGAAACAGCCCGACTTAAAGTGCCTTTTCTGCAGTGAAAAACCCCTCTGCACAGCTAGATCCGGAGAGCTGGCGGCTCGCTACGCTGGCAGCAGGGCTGGGCAGAGCGGAGCAGGAATTGTCTCGGCCGGCAGCAGCCGCAGCACTCGCCCCGGAAGAGAAGCTCTGCCCGAGCGAGCGCAGCGGCTGCGGCAGCCCCGCTCCGAGCAGCGCTGCTCCCTCCCCATCGGCCAGCCGCCTGCCTATCGCCTTTCTAAGGGATCTTGTTCTAGAGTCAGATCATTCTGCAGATGCAGTTTAGCGGTCAGCCATGCGAACGGGCGAATGGAATGGAGCGCGGGGGAAGATGACATCCAGCGTGGCAGTGGGAGAAGAAGGACCGTGGGGACAGGACCACTTTATAGTAACGCTGCCCACTGGAAGATTTGTAAGGAATATGCCATTTGTGTACACCAGCTATTACTTTAGGCCAGACAGAAATCGAAGTAAAGAAATGTGGGAATGGGAAGAAAAGCAAAAGCTACAGAGCTAAAAACAGAAAGCTATTGCAGTCCATCAGGCATGAAAGAATATTATTTAGAAAATAGCTCATTTGTGCCTAGTCTGGGCAGCTCAGTCGTCTCTTAGCTACATCACTCTTTTCTTTTTCTTCATGTTATGTCATTAGTGCCAGCACCCAATTGTGCCTGCTGAGCATGTCATACCTTTGATGCTGTTTTCCAAACTCAAAATCTGCCTGAAGCCACATTACTATCGTACAAGATATGGTAATATACTCTGAGTGTGCAACAGGAAAAGTGAGATCATCTTCAGAATATCAGTCATACCCTAACAGTGTAAAGCCAACATGGAAACCCTGATAATTATAAATGGCCCTTTCCCAGCATAAATGTATAATGTTTTGCTGCATGACATGACAATAGTCTGTCATTAAATTTTAATATACATTTTCTGAAGAACATCAACATGGGAAAACACTCTCAGGCTGAAGTTTTGGAGGCACAATAATCAAAAGACAGAACAAAATCAGTGATTAGAAGGCTAATGGCATCTCTTTAAACAATGTATTCATGACACCTTTCAAAATGATCTGTGGCTAAAATTGCAAGTGGGTGACTACCAGCATTAATTTTGTTATTACTATTCCAAGAATTACATCTTACTAGTCTATTCACATATGGAGATGCTCAGCATATGCAAGTTGAAAACCTCTAGACAACCCTTAGAAATATGTACTGCTATTTTAAAGTTTAATCCAGGGAATGTTATTCTAGTGGCCCAGAATGGGAGCACTCAATGTATGGGCAACATAGAGAAAAGGGGTAAAGAAGTAAAGATGTAAAGAAGCTGTTCAGATGAATATAATTTCCATAGTTCATTTCCAGTAAGAATGGCAAGACTACCTCACATTCTCAAGACATTTATGTTAATCCTCCCATAAAAAGCAAAGTAAGAGGCATGATTTTGGAATATTGAAGGTTTCATGCAGTTTTCAAACTATTTTTCATTTTTCTGCAGAGATTATCAAAGATTGATGGAGCTTTCTCATAATAGGATTTTTCCTAATTATGTTTGAACTCTAAATGTTGCTTAGCAGTTTATTATTACTTGTGTTCAATGAAGCAATTAGCATTTATTTTTCATTTCAAGTAAATTTCCCTAAAAGTGTTTTGTAATATTTTTCAAAATTAATTCACCACCAGGGGGCAAAGAACTATTTCTCCGGAGGGAGCGTTTTTATATTGGTTTCATAGGTGCATGACCCTTCCGAGGTCCTTTTCTACTTCACAGTAATTGCAGATGTGATTAAAAACAAAAAGTGTGCAGACCTAAAATACATCAGAGGGGTATATTAGCCATTTTTGCCAACTTTGACTGCTCTAAGGTGAAGGCAATTGTTGGGAGAGCGAGCAAGCTGGAGGACCAGAGGTGGTGCAGGATGGCTGTGATGTGAGCGCTGCTTTGGTCCTCCGTGAGCGCGGCTGCTCTGCACCTCTGCCAGAAACACGCGGTGCTGTGCCTTGTGCAGAAAGAAATGACAACCATCTGAGCGTTAAACCAGCTAACAAAGTAACCCAGTATTGTAAACAGTATCATAACACTCATCACAGAATCATAGAATCATTCTGTTTCAGCTGATTTTAATTCCTTGCTCAATGATGTCAGTGCTGTTTTGTTGCTGCGTGGTCCCTCCTATTTGTTGCTTTACCAGACATGAGCTGATGCCAGGAATAATTAAAAATAAAATTTAATTTTGCAAATGAAAAAAAGAAAATAATATTACCTGGAAATTTTCTGTGAAGATCATACTATTCCATTTGTCAATACATAACGCTCATTTCCCATTTATTAATGTGGTCGGTATGTATGTTAGTGACTCCCAAGAAAGGAACTAATACCATAAAATATTGGAGAAAAAAAAAAAATCAGGTAAATCCAAAACCAAAACGACATCACCATACAACAAATAGTATGACCATGCATGCAGAGACTGTGCAGCCAGCAGCACAACATGCCAGCAGTGTAACAGAAGAGCCTGTTACAGCAAACACATGTAGGAATTAATCATGGACAGCATTTGGTTTGTGGGATATCTTTTCAATAAAATGATTGAATCCATTCGGAGAGGAAACTGAAAGCTGTGATGGATGAACATAGAATACACTATTTACTCAAAACTGCTGTTTCTGTACCATAAGGGTTTTTTAGGTGGTAAATTGCTGTCCTGTTCAAAATTGAGGATAATACTTTGAAATTTGCTCATGATGTTAAAAATATTTTCTTCATAAAATAAAGTTAAATTTCAAATAAAACAGTTTTCACACTTTGGGATTGCATTACCAAAGTAGTGATACTCTGATTACACAGTGCAAAACCAGCAGAACTAACTAAATATAGGAAGATAAATAATATGATGTAGTGTACAAGTGTCTTTCTTAGAAAAAGCCTATTAAAATTCTTCAAATTGCCCTTTAAATTTAATAATGCACTTAATTGTGACTGGAAAAAAATCCATTGAATTCTCAACCACACAATTCCAGTATATACAGACACAGAAAATAAATTCTTAGGAATACCTGTCTGGATTGAATAATCACAGATACACAGTAGGAGAAGTTCATTGGTAGAAACCAAATAAAGAAATGAGGTTGATTATTCCATGGTTATATTTACTAAAGGGCACCTTTGAAATCCTGTCCACAGCTACAAATGCAAACACATATCTGTTAAATAAGCAGTATAATGTCTGATAGAGCTTTTCTTCCATTTGTATCATGTCAAGTAAAGATATATTTACTTCATTATTCACTTGCTTTTATTAAATTAAAAGTTCATTGTTAAACATGCCACAGGATCTTGCTGGTAGTGGATTATATTCATGATTTCTTCAAATCATGTAAATGGCCACAATCCTTCCTCTGCGTGCACAGTTGTGATTTCCATTTGCTCTCAAAGACTATATTTCAGAAAATAGAGCAGGGCATGTTACTCTTATAACAAAACATTATTTTCAGAAAAACAAATTACTGCCCAAAGCATTTTCTTTGCCAAAAATTCTGCAATGTAATTTCTCACAAAATCCCATTAACCAATACAATCTCTCTAGTAAGCAGACTTTAACAGAGCTTTAACAGCTCCCAACCACATGGGGATTTTGTTGTCATTGCTGTGACTAGATTTTCTGTGGTAGGAGTTTTACTCACTACATCAGACACTAAAACAATAGAAAATTAAAATAAAGATTTCTCATACTAAGGACCTGTCATTGAAGATAAAAGGTGCCCTAAATGTGGGGAACCCAAATGGTCCAGATCTGATGAGAAGTAGCTCATTTCTGGAGTTCTCTTAAAGCAACACATTTTTAGACAAAGCATGACTGTTGTTAATAGTCATTTACAATCTCCTTAAACATGATTTTTTTCTTAAAATTATTGACTTTTAAATCCTAAAACCTAAATAACTGAACTTCTCATGCTGCTTACTTTTTTCTGAATCACTGCAGTCATGTAGAAATATTTCATGTTCCATCTGTGCCCTTTAATCACTTCTTCCTCTATTTGCATTCTCTCTCATCACCCCTGTATCTACTGTATTGTGCTAGCAAATAAATATTAAATATGTTGTACTCATTTAGGTCTTAACTAGGCATTCAACTCACATTACAAATACTACTTCTGTGGGCAAATATTAGACAAGGAATATGTAATATACAGTGTTATTTAGCAAAATATTTTTAATGAATTCTATCAAGTGAGAGGTATAAATATTGGCTTCTCCTCCATATGGCACGAAAAGGAAGAAATCACTTAGTGGATGCTCTTGGTACATATTCTTGGTCACTGGTAGGCTGAGGAGGTGGCATGCAGAGCACAAGAGTAGGAACATACACACTACTATTACCTGGATCCACTTTTATGAAAGTAGTACTAATGAGTTATTCCTTCAACACAAAGTATCAAAAAGTTACAAAACAAAAACCTCCCGATAGTATGGCAATCCTCCCAACATCAAAACTATCCATGGAAACTGGGAAAAGCAACCACCCTTAGTAGCTGTGCTAATAGAAGTGGAATTACAGATCCACTAATTTGTTTCCCTTGTGTTGCAGCAGCCAAACAAATATCCTGTCCTTTCTTATCCCATAATGCAAGCTTCAAAACTCCCTTATATTCTACAAATAAAAAGGAATTTGGTGTCCCTTGCACACCTTTAGGATATTCTTAAATATAAATATTAATGTCAAAGAAGAGCCCACTTGTCCTTATTCCACTTATCCCTGATTTGCTTTTATAGCCAAATTATATTTTTCATCTTTACTTTTGTTGCAAAATATTTTTTAAAACAGTAAACAGCATTGCTTTTGGAGAAAGGACCTGAGCATATCTGTCCTCCTCTGGCACACACACCTGCAGAGCAACATCCAGAGCTGGGGCCCCTCTTGCTCACTCCTGTAATGTGCTAACAACCACTCCTGCTGACTTTTCCAGGAGAAAAAAAACTGATTTAGACCATGCAGCTTGGGCACAAGTATCAGGTAACTTTCCAAAGGCTAGTCATAATGCACAAGCTTTAGACAAAAGTCATACATTCCAACTTTCCCAACTTTCCTTTAAGTTATCTTTTCCTTTAAAGGAATTTGGGGCAAACTCGACCTATTCTGTCAGCAGATCCAACTGGGAATGGATTAAGTACTGTGGACATGAAAAACAAGCCAAAACAGGTCAGTGGAGCAGGAGATGCATCTGTGACCATCTGCCCTCTGAAGACCTGATGGAGTCAATGAAGACCCCTCTGGATGCTGTAGCTCCTGGCAGGAAAAGGAAGAAACCTGTCCTTGTATTTTTCTGAAATGTGACATTGAAGAATGCAGTACATCAAAACACAAAAGGTAAAAAAAAAAAAAAAAATAGGTTTTCTATTTAAAAATATTAACTGTGGAGGTTTTTCATCTCTGTTTTGTTTTGTAATAATTTTTACTTATCCCTTTAGGTGCATCACAATTGTTGGTGTTGTCTGGTTTCCCAGGAGTATTAAAAAATGTAACCTAGGCCTTGCTGCAATTACAAGCAAGTAGACTTGCCACAGCTGTGTGCCGTGTTCAGGCCCAGTAGCAAACTCTTCCCCCACTCTCCACACTGCTTTTCCTGCTCCCACTGGGCACAGAACTAAAATTCACCAAAATGACAGTACCTCCATAACTACAGTACTTCCTGCTGTGCCAAAATACCATCATCTCTGCAGTCATTTTAAAGTACAGGAATATTGAAAACAAAATCCATCTGAAAAAAGGCACAAGTGCAGCAATAGGTCCCTCCTGAGCTGGAATTTCTATGTGTCTTTATAAAAAATGTTAAATACTGTTGTAATCAAAGACCTACTGTTGCTGTTGCTCCATGTCTCACTATTGAAGATAATAACCTGTTAATTTGCATTGAAAAACATATTTGTCTATGGGAAAGAATATTCAGTGAAGATTAACAATAGTATGTACAGCACAACACCATGTACAGACACACCACATCCTCCATATTAAAGATTGTACAAAATAGCAGTGGCAGTCAAAGTAAACTGTAAAATGGTGGTTATGATGCTCTCCTGGCTATCATTTAATTATGCCTCAGTTATTGTGGGGTTGATTCTTTCACTGTTACCCATATTTTTGAAGGCTGTCTCCTGAAACTGAGCCCCATTCCAGAAAATCTTGGATATGCCATTAATCTACATGCCTGTTTATAGAATGATCTCAACCTAGAAGGAAAGGAATCAGACTGGTCAGTTTAAATGTCTAAATTGCCTTTAGCCATCAGCTTGCTCAGCCAGAGAGCTGTAATTACCATTAAACACCCAGGGAGGCACTTACCATTGTTGCTTTCTTTTTGTACTAGTCTGTTATATTTGGAGTTATGACAGATTATACTACAGTTACTATAAAGTAGTATTTCCCAAGTGAAAAGACTCTTCACAAACTATTGTCTTTCTTTCTGTTTTCATTTTTGCCAGCAAAGACCAAAACATTTGTTATAAGGAGAAAGAAACAGCATAAAGATTTATTTTGGAAAGCAGATTTTGCAGCTGAGGAATAAACAAATTGGATCTTACTGTTTTCTGGTTACATTTTGTCTTTACACAGTAAGTAAAACAAAATGGTGGTTTCCCAGCTATTATGATTTTAGAAATACGGTATTTAATTAAATCTTTTTATAGCAAAGTGTAGTACCTGCAGTCTTTGTGTTTCTTGTAGATCTGAGGCTTGCCAACTTTCACTCAGTTAGAAAGAGATCAGTCATTCAGAGCTGAAAGCAGCTTTCTGGAATACCTCCATTAAAAACATCATTGAATAACTTAACTGGATGTAAGAACTTCTAAATAGTAAGGCATTACAAGCCAATTTTTAATCTTTTTCTTTTAAATTTGGTGCATAAATATACCATTTCACTCCTTCCTCATTGAACTTCAGAGACAGTCTTAAGTACATAACACCTCTGAACATTAAATAACACTCACAGTAAAAGGCAGTTTAAGAAGAATTTTGGTCTGAATTAGCTTTTGCTACACTCAGCCAGTGCTGAGCACCTGATGGAGTAAAACATACGGATCTTTCCACAGCATCAGTTTCTCTTCATTATGAGAATTATTGTACCTCTGAGTCCTGATTTGGAGCCCTGTTTCACTGCCACCTCAGAAGACAATGCAGTACCAGCAACAAAATGAACAAGTAGAAGAAAAAATAGTGAGTAAAGCATATCTTACAGAAACCAGTAAAAACTGCACTATGCATCTAACTTTTCAGAAAAACCCTAGAGAACTGAGCAAAAAGGACCAGGACAATTTTTTTTTCTGTTTCTGAGAAGATTAAAAAGTGGCCTAATACATGCTGAGGCTCAGATGCATCAGATTAGACCAATAGCCTCTGTGCAGGTGAGGAAGAGCAAGACAGCTGTTACACAACACTAAATAAATGAAGACTGTTCTTCAGTTACAGAAAGGTAAAGCTGCAGAGGGATCAGTTTCCTCTAAGAAATCAAAAAGAAGATGTGTGATGCTTTATATGTATTAAACTGTAAATCCATAAAGAGATGCAAATATGAAACAAAACTGAAGGCTATATAGAGAAGCCCACAAAATACAGAGTACATTTGCAAGATGTCACATAGAAGACTGCACAAAGGCTTGAAATAAAATATAGACCCAAGCAGCCTGTGGGCAAATCCATTATATTTGTAAGAAGCAAAACAATTCTGTAAAAGTCTGTAGACAAAGGCTGAAGAGAGGCAAAGAAGAGCTAGAAAGAATCAATTGTAGCAGAAATTTTGCAATAACAAAGACTGGATTATCACTTTGGATATGAAAAGACTACATATGATTTACATTTGGACACCATACACAAGTTATACTGTATTTGAAGTCCCAGAAATACTTTTGAAATTAAATTTTAATTATATTGAGTACAAACAAGCAAAAAAACAACAAAAAAATTTCATAAGAGTTGTGTTGTGAGGAATGTGAACTGCAAGCCTAGACAAGACAAAATTTAGAAAATCTAATATTTGCAGTGGTTTCAAAAAGGAAACAGCATCTTTCTCTAGGACCGGAAATGACAAATACTAAATGGTAATTCAAATTATGAAGTCCAGAAAGCAAAAACATAAAGTGAAAGCAGAACATAACAAAATGGAATAGAGATGTAACATAGGAGAGGTAGCTTACCTGTATCCTTTTCTTTGAGATGTGTCAAATACTGTCAGTGTAACTACAGCCAAGGAGAGTTAGCCAGACAATTTATGTGTTGGTGCAAGAGACAGTATCAAAGGTATGCCAGACAGATCCATCCTGGGAGCATGCAGCTTGGGAACAGCTGATAGAAGCCATTCTCCCATCCAAGAGAGAATGCTGACACTGCTTGGGAAGGTATTTAGGATAAAGCATAAGCATTAGTATAAAGCATAAGCTCTAAAATATGTACATGCCTGTCTGTAAATAAAGGCTGCCATCTCTTTCTATCCTCCTGACTGGAATAACTGATGTTGATTTCACTGAGAAAGGAAGAATGGAGAAAGATTTGGAAAGTGTACAACCATCTCACTTGGCAAGGAGGACCAAGACCCTGGGAGAATGGAAAGAAACTTGTGGGGTTTCAAGAGGATTCAGCAAATCCAAGTGGAAAATCTTTTACTTGTTGACACAAAGTGGGTATGACTATGAGGGCCATTTCAAACAAGCTGATCAAAACATCCTGTCCTATAAATCATCAGCACACTTGCTGCATGTGCCTGCTGAAATCTCCACTGCTGTTTATCAGGGTATCACCAACCAGAATAAACAGGTAAGCTGTAATCCAGAGTGCCATTGCCTGCTGCTGACAGCTCTAGGAGGCTGTGGCACTGAAATCAGTGTTTTAGGGAGCTGTACCAAAAGCTTAGGTGTAGAAGAGAAAAAACTGCCTTGGAAGACCATGGAAGAATCCCACAGTGATGTGTTGTCTTACCTACTGCATGACTACAGTCATGAAAGAAACTTCTGTGAACAAATACTCCTCTAACTAAGGAGTCTAACAAGAACTGTAGAGATGAATGAGCTCCAGGGCAGAAAGACTGATTCTTGCAGTGGACATTGAAGGCACAGGAGACAACCTCTGACAGGTGATAGAGGATATTCACCAAGCTGATTTGGTGGGCATCTTTAAAAATGTAATTTATTATTATGTATTAAAGAAAGGCTTATAAATTAATGACAGGCTGAGGGGACATAGTGTACACGAGGAAAAAATCAATTTTAATTCCATACAAAATCCCTCTGGCCATAATAGGGTGGAGGACTAATGTGATAACAGATCTCTCTCGTCCTTAAAATGAGTGAGACACTTTGGGTGTGCTCTTGTGTCTTTAAGAACACTGAGGAAGCAGAACTGTTTCAAAAGGATAGGTCAGTGTTTAAGAAGCCTGTGATCTTTGCTTTGGGTTTTTGCTTATGGAGTTAGGAGTTTCTCCAGAAATTCCTAACAAAACATTGGAAAGCCTTCTTGCCTTCCAGGGAAGATAAAGAACAGATTACAAGTCTGATTGAGCCTTCTGATTTCTCTTTTGCACTGTAAAGGAAGTTATAAGGTAAATGTAAAAATGAGGTAAGAGTCTCATAATAATACAAAGGAAAACCTCAGGACACAAATAGAAGCTACTTGAAGAGAGAGTCAGTATCCATGACCTATCCATGAATGACTCTGGAAGGAGCAGAGTACCATTATAGATCTCAAAAATGTGAGAGGAAGAGCTGACCTAATTTGCACAGAACTTTAACAAGGATCTGGGGTCTTGATCCAAAATCAGATGGACTACTAAGAGGAGGCAACAAAATCCTTCAACACCGAATGCCTGGAATGAGGACAGGGCTGCCTGCATTTGTGCATCTCCCACTGGGATCATTTTGCTTCCTCATCAGGACATGACAGTGTAGAGATATACATAGACAGGTACTCAAAAGAGAAAGCCAAGTTCACAGCAAATTGGCAAAACCTTGGACACAATAGGATCATAAAAATAATGGTAAAATATGCCCAAGAGAAAGAAAGACCACAACCTGATGGTGGATACAAAAATGCTGAACACAGCCTTTTCAAATTGTAATCCTCATTGATTAGCAAACTACATCAAAATTGTTAGTTCTTTATAAATATCAATAAGTATATTTAAGCAACCACAAGACAGCATGGTATATTTATATACAACAAAGACTGCAGAAAGGTGAGAGACATCCACAGTATCTGATGGAAAAGGAGGAAAATTAATAAGATCCTAAATTTACAAATTCCAAATAAGAGGAGACTATCAAGAAGACAGTGATCAGCTAATATGAGGAGAAGATTATGCACAGAACAGCACACACAGTGAAACCCTGTGGCTGTTCACTCTGAAACATTCAGGTGCAGGCTCCATGAGATGGAGACCAAACTGGCATGGACTGAGCACTATAGAAATACACTTCCTACTTTTAGAGGGGAAAGATGTTTGGATGGCTGGCATTTTAAAGCTTTCAACCTCCTGCTTTCAAACCATAAGTTAGGGTCACTGGTAACCAGATGCCTGACAGAATGGGATTTCTCTTGCAGATTTCTCTCCCCTGTCTGTGATAGCTTAACTTTCAACAAGAACTAAATTCTTCTCTCTTTCACTAGCATGTAAGAATATGGATTAAGTTGCAAAATTTAATACACCCAGTAGATGAAAATGTCAGTGTTCACTTTCATATTTCTTTTTTCTTAGCTGTAAAATAGGGATAGTAAATTTAACAATACAGCTCACATGATTCATTAGGCTTCATTAAGATTTCCACAGATTGTATTTTTTAGCTACTGAGTGTTATTATTTTTATCTCTCTCCCTCTGATAAAAGGATTTAGAAGGTTTTTCAGCATATTTCTTATCACATTGGCCTTTTTTTTCTTAAACTCAGACATTCAGGAACTGGTTCTGGAAAGCTCTGTATAATATCTCTGTTCATAAAGCATCTTGAGACTCCTCCAGGACAGTTCCAAGTGTTTTATGCATACACTGCAATTAACATTCTTTGGTTTAAATTACAATACAACCCCAAATCCTACCTCCTCAGCTGAGGACCACACATACATTTCTGCAGATAATCTGGAGGGGCCTGCAATTTAAAAGTCTAAATTCATATCTTCTAGAAGCTGTATGCAAGGAACAATGTTAATGTTGTGCAGGCAAATATTTGAAAGTTAAATATCAGAATTAGAACCAATTCCAGAATAATTGACTTCCTGTTAATGTCTAGATACAAAAGTAGGAGTTTTGTACTGGTCACTTAGAAATTGCTTTACAAGGCTTGCTCACTTGAGTATTACAGCACCTTCATGTATTAGCACGGATTTTTCAATTCTTTGTGAACACTTCTGCTTAAATCAGCACACACATTCCCATCAATGCCATGACAAACCCACTCCATGCCCTATAGCTGCCTTTTCTCAAATAATTGAGTTTATTATGTTCATACCAAAATGAACAGTTTTATGGAATTTATACAGTGGAGTTTCCTTCTGTACACAATAATATTCTAGACTATGTGGACAATTTTGGGGCTTTAAATCACCAGAAGAACAACTAACAACTCTTTATGATACCACAAAATGACTGTATTGTGCTCTGGCTGTAAAAAGCTGATGTGAAAATTACAGCTGAGGTTTTACCTTGGTTGGGTTTTTTCTTTTCATTTGTGTTTCAGGTTGGTCTGAGATGGATTTTCACCACGACAGAACAAGCAGTGACAGTGGTTGAACAAAACATTTATTTACAATGAAAGTTTAGATCCTTCAGTAAAATTTTTTTACAATGAAAGTTTATGTCCTTCAGTTTTGGCTAATTTTGAAGTCAAAGAAGTTCCTTAGCAAAATAAAAATCACAATAAGTTATTATTAAAACAATTTTTTAAAATTATTATATATAATAATTTTAATAAATATTTTGAACTCCTTTTTTCCAGCTTGCTTTGCAAATTTTGATCTAGTAAAAGCCTGAGCAGGGTACAGGGATAAAATATTTCCCCTACTTACTGGTTACTCTCTCAGCACTCTCAGGCTGCATTATCAGTTACAGCTTGTCTTCCCCTGCTGTTTTTTAACCCTAAATTTTCCCGTTACAGAGCACTCAGTGATGTTCTCTGAACCACCTATATTCCAATTAAACTCTACTTCACGTGTTTTAGCAGGTCTTAAATGATATACAGATGCCAGTGTGACCTTCTGCCATCCTGTACATCTGGGAGCACTGGGTGGATGGATTATTTAAAAAATCACAAGGCCCTACAGTGCAGAGAACCTGACCCACCCTTCCTCCCCAGCCCAGGCAGGAGGACCTGAGCAAGCTCCTCATGTGCTGTCCTGGCATCCTACTAAAGGCATGAGGAAAGGGGCACTAAATATTCAACAAATGGCTGTAAAAACATGACCCAAGATGAAAATTGCAATGTAACATTCAAATCTGTATGCCATTTTCTTTTCTTTTTTTTTTTTTTCTTTTTTCTTTTTTTTTTTTGGGCAGGGGAATGTGGAGAGAAATCAAATTTCCCCCATTTGGGTTGCTGAGTAAAAGCACCTTTTTGGCATTCTTGAATTTACATTTTTTCATCCCTAAATTTATAGGGCAAACTAGATACTTCATTTAGATGAGCAGCTTTTGGGCATGAATGACAACAACTGTTCATATGGATTTTTATTATGCAGATTAAATACTCTCTAATTACACATAGTGGAATACTTCATAACAGTCTGCTGTGTTATGTCAATAATCCATTAAGATATGAATAGATGCTTGGTAAAACTTCTGCTGAAAGCAAATGAGCATTTATAATCTTATTGGAGAAAGCACAACAATCCTATTGACAAGAGCCTGATGGGATTGCAGGGATACAGTCTCATGGGCTGCAGTTGAAATCCAGAGAAAAGTCCTGTGATGCTGACAAACTGTAAAGAAAGCACAGAACTTCAAAACTAAACTTCTTTTTTTTCTAGATTAATTTCTTATGTAAGTAGGAGCAGCTCCACTAAGCCCTGTGATGCTTTCTCTCTCCTTCCCATAAATAAGTTTAGACCTAATTTCCAGTGTTTTCTGTCTTTATCACATAGTTCACCATACATAATAACTTTTGAGATTCCCTCATTTCAGAGCTAGAACAAGGACAGATTGAGTCAGGAGATGATTCTGGAAGAGATAAGAAAGTGTCAAAGGTACCTGTGCTCTCTTCCATAGTTTCACAGAATCACAGAATGTCCTGTGTTGGAAACTACCCACAAGGATCACTGAAACTCATCTCATGGCCCTGCACAGGACACCTCAAGAGTCATTCAGACAGCATTGTCCAAACACTTCTGGACTTCTGTCAGGCTTGGTGCTGTGACCACTGCCATGAGGAGCCTGTTCCAGTGCCCAGACACTGTCTGGATGATGAACTGTTTCCTAATATCCAGCCTAACCCTCCCCTGACACAGCTCCATGCTGCTCCCTCAGGTCTTGTCACTGGTCAAGAGAGAGGAGATCAGCATTTGCCCTTCTGCTTCTCCTTGTGTCCTCTGTGCCTGCTCTTGCCACCTCTCTGACACTGGGTCAAGGAGTCAGAGAAACCAGTTAAAAAGGGCCAGGAAGATCAAATCAGAAAGGATGGATGATATTAAAAAATGATGATGATCAGAAACAGACATTTTAGAACATGATCTGAGCCCTAAGCACAACAAGGTACAAAACAAGCAAAATATAAAGTTATTTTTAGTTTATACTGACTATCCCAAGAGCAGCAAGAGGTATTAAGTTAAAACCACTAAAGCTCATCAACTGCTAATATAACTATTCTGCAATATCCTTTGCAAACTGAGTATACTGCATCTGCTTGTAGATCCAGTGTGATCCCCAGATATGCCTTCCCTCCATACCACAAAATATTCTCCTTCCTTTCCAGAACCCTATGTCACTGTCACCGGAGCATCTGAGCATGCATCTTCCAACAAATATATGCAAAGGACATTGCACTTTCTCAACATTAATTGCTCTGAAGAGGTAGCAAGAAAAAGCAGCACGTCCTGTCTGTGTCAAGTGTCTGGTGCAAGAGGAAGGAGCCACTTGACTGAGGGCAGAGACAGTGCTGGCAGACCTGGAACCAGCCAGACAAGAAACCTGAGGGCAGAAAGCCAAGACAAAATGGAGAGACAAGGCAGGAGAAGAGAGATTAAGAGACTAGCTGGTTTTAGGGAACATACTGGTATTTGATGAGCAGCTACATGAAGAGGAGTGACTAAGTGCAATGTGGTTTTTCAGTGGTATCACTAATTAAGGACAATCAGAAATACTCACAAAGTGAGATTTACAGTCACAACCAGTGCATTTCATTGAATTAAATTATGATGGTTTGGAGAAAAAAGAGGTTGGGCAGACAGACACTTCTTTAGGTCTTTTATGGAGCAATCTTCAACATTAGGTACAAGTGGTAATATTTACTGACCATGAGAGTCAAAACACAAACACGTTCATAAAAGACTGGAGTTACACAAAACCCCATTTGTGAAACTTCCTAATTTCAGAGAGCCTGATTTTTCAACCTCAGTAAAGTTATCATTATTTATATGTGCATTATATACCTGTGTGATCCCCAGAACAGAGCAGTGTGAATGCTTAGAGGATACCCCAATGTTTCAAAGGAATACATTTGGGATAGTTCTTGAGCAAGACCCTTCTTTTTCTTTGAGAAACTCATTCAGTATATTATGCAAAAATAAAAGGGGGAAAGAGATGATTTGTCTTTTGATCCATCATTTATTAGGTCCCTTACAGCTGGTAATGCATGTCAATTGTATTTTATTAGATGGAAACACACAGCAGTTGGGTGGATATTTTCTCTGGCATTAAGGTAGGTTACATTTCTGCTCTTTCCTCAGTAACCTTTATTGCTACTGCTTTAGTTTACTGGGATAAAGTTTGTTCCTTTCCAATTCTGTGTTAGATTAATAAGATGCATTGTAAGTTGTCTAATTTCACTGTTTTCCTCTTCTTAGCTCAGTATTGTAGTTTGTTATTCATTTTGAATGAAGAAGCCTCCAGATGAAACAAATAAAGCTTATTTACAATCTATTAGCAAAAAAAGCCTACACAAACAAAAAAAAAATACAGGCTGCTTTTATTTGTCTTTTGATTTCTAAATCTTTGGAGCATACATGAACATAGCTTGTAGCATTGTTCTGCAGGCAGGGACTTACTTCAAATTTAATTAAAGTTGGAATTCCCGCTGTAATCATATGAATTTAAGAGTTGGGCCTGTAAAAAAATTACTAAATATTTTCTGACTCTCAGCTGAATTGTGAGTTATCAACACTGAACTGCAGAGCTGCATGATTCACTGTGAAATTGATTTTATCACATGGTTCCACAATGCATCCTATGGGGGTTTTTTTCATATTTTCCCATGCATTTTTAATGTGCTGCCTGATCTTTGGATACAAATTCCTTTCCCTTCAGCAAATTCTGACTTTCTAAACACCTGAGCAGTTTCAAACACCTGATATTTAATTTTCATCAGTCTTCTAGGGAATTATTTTTGCCTCTCACATGTGGATATCTTTCTGCTAAAATTATATACTTCTGAAGTACACTATTCAATCTCAAAACATGAGGAGTTGAAGGGCTAAAAGTTAGATCTCTGTCATTATAGACAGAAGTAGATACAGTTTTCTTATGGAACTCAGTGCTCGCTTCTGTCACTGGCAAGACAGTAACAGGTATTCACCATTTAAATGTTTACACTTTCATTAAGAGAAGAACCATACAAAGTTATTTTAGAATTGGTTTGTCTTCAATTTCTGCTACTTAAATTCTCTCACAGGCCTTAAATGCATTTCTTCAGGCACATTTATTCTGTTGAAACCAGTGTAATTCCACTCTGTAATATATTTAAATGCTTTGCACAATCATAGCCCTGTAATCATGGCTCTAGAGGTGAAGAGTCCCAAAGCATCTTAACTCTAATATAGCTAATATTTTATTTAAAAATGAAGTGACTGTGATTCCAGATATATGTATATTTGTGCATGTATATATATATATATATATATATATATAGGTCAGAAGACAAATCAGCTTTTGTTGTTACTTGTTTGGAAGGATATATACATGCACACATGACTAGCTGAGTTTTATAGAGGCTCTATTGTCCACCCATATAGTGGCCAAAACACAACTATTTTTGATAATCAGGATAACCACATTCCCTGTTTACCTGGGTAATTGGCTAAATGGCATAATTCAGCTTCATATTTAAAAAATGAGCGGTCTATATTAAATAATTTGAGATAAATCATGGACTGCTTGAAGGACTGTAAACAATTAATAATGAAAAATAGGCTGCAATTTGTTGAAATAGATGCAAAGAGGTATCTGGGGAGATACTGAAGACATCAGTGCTGAAACAAATTTACTATAAGCATAAATGTTCTAAAAGGGGCAGTTGATTAAATGAGTAAATGATATATCTTTAAATTTCAATGTAAGCCAAGATGGGAGGAAAGAGCCATAGTAATTGGAAGAACGTAGCAGTGTGAGGTTACTTCTTCTGAAATGTAAGATATGAGAAAGATTAATTACAAACATAATTATCTTCTCCTCACACAATTATCTTCCTATATGGTTATTGTTTAAAATAGATTCAAGAACTTTAGGCACTGCTGGCTTTAGGAGCCTGATACACAGACTGTTAAAATGAAAGGGAGCCTTACCCTTAACATCAGTAACTTTGGATCCAGCCTTACAAAATCTTCTGGATTTAGCATGGAGTTAATATAAAGACTAATAGAAATCAAAACTTTTTAAGGGATACAGTTAAAGATAAGGTGATCAAATAATGGCAAAATCCTTCTGTAGTGGCACAATAACACTACAATGATAAGTAAATCACATCACTATTGGTCATTTATTATTACTTCTGGAAACCTTACATTGTGTAGTTTTCTCCTTCTATCATAGCATGAACACACACATTGACAGTTCTGGACTTATTACTCAACATGCAAACTTCAGAAAAATAAGTAATTTTTTTCTATGTATTTTCTTAATTTTGGAGGACAGAGCTATAGGAAGTCAAACAACTGAAGAGAGGTCTATGATAAAATATGAACGTATGGAATTTAATTTTCAAATAATATCTTCTTCCTGAGTCTGATGTGCTAAGCATAATAAATGAACAAGCATGCAGTACTTTATGCATAAGCAAAAATAAATCAGTGCAAAGTCCCTGCAATTCATCTGGTCAAGAAGACTTATTAGACAAGGTCAAATTATCTGAAAATCAATCTTCGTAGACTGAATCTGATTTGCATTAGTAGATAAATGTTTACCATAATTCCAAATCAAGAACAAGACCATACAGTAATTCCTTCATCCACGCTCATGGTCTGTCATACCCAGGGATTCACTGTTACACAGGCTGGGCTTGTGCTTGGCTCAGCCATGGAGAGCTGTGCAGAAATGCAGCTCTAAGCAGGGACATGGAAACCATTTTTGTCTGACTTGGGGGAAAAAGCCCTGTCCTGAGTCATCCTAAAACTATTTTTTTAATCAATTAAAAACAAGTTAACAAAATGCATTGTTTTCCTCTGTCCTTTCTTATATCTCCAACAGTAGGGAAATCTGCCCTCCAGTCCTTCTCACTTGACCAGATGAGGAATTTCACTTGATCTCCCTTTTCAGAGAATTATACTAGACACAGTCTTCAGTCTGTAAGTAGTTTGTCACCCTGCAACAGACTTATCTTCCTCAGTTATAGGGGCTGTGCCTATGAATCTAGTCTGAAAAGGATTCAGGAACAAATTCAGAAAATGCCAGATCGATCTTATTTATTTATTTATTTATTTTAAATCCAAAGCTGTTTTCCAATTTCAGCTCACATTTGCAAACAACTTTGGTTATCCTCAAGTTTCTTTTTGTGGCTGAGTAAATCCTTGAAAATCCTAAATCCCAGTCTTAGTTCTAAACATTTATTTATTTCCCCACTCTCCCCTTTAGTCCTGGTCTAGGTAAAGGCCAAAAGAGCTTGTAGTGCAACTCTAATATAACACCAAGTTGCCACTTCCTAAACTGCTCCATATTATATTGCAGCAAAAAGCTGAGCACTCTGTCTCAAATATTAAATAGGTATGCACAGAATGTAGAGGGCTGGTGAAGGATACTCACATGAGGGAACTCTTAGGTAATTTTTAAGATGGCTTCAGCACCCAAAGCAGCCATACATCAGGTCCAGAATAAACCCATCACATCTGAAGTGCAACTGCAGTAAGATTTATGACCTCTTTATACTTTCTAGTAAGTTTCTCCACATTGGGCTTTATTCTGATTATTCCTACAGTGGCTTTACACTGATGTAACTCTACTGGTGGGAAATAGAGTTGCTCCAGATTTCACCTGACACCAAACCTTTCTGAAAGACACTTTGTCAACAGCTGTAAGACAGCCCTGGGTCACAGGCAGGCATCTCCCCTCCTGAGTTGTGAATTCAACCTGTCACATGAGGTTAGCACTAGGAGAGACTGCACACTTGCTCTCAGGGAAGCCAGCAAGGCTGGAGGGTGTCCATCACCCTTGAAGGATGAGGGTTCCTGGAAGCACCCCCTGCTGAATGTCCACCTTTCAAGCCCTGTCAGCATTCAGCAGTAACAGCTGTGCTGAATTTTCTGTCCTACACTTTAAATAATTAAAAAGCTTTAAAATCTGAGTATGACTCTGTATTTCTCAAATTCAAGTAAGGCTTTCCACATCCAGGCCAAGCTCTATTGCAAGCTGTCTGGCTGTGACACAAACAGTGGACCTATGCCAATGAAATGTGGTGTGTGTCGTGCTGCAGTCTGAGCTGTCTTCTTGGGAGGCTGGGAAAGCCTGGAACAGCTGCATCATTTTAATTTGCTTACTCTTTCCAGAGTTTTTCTAGCACCACAGCTACTTTCTGCTCTCTCAAATCCATGATAAATTATTTGAAACTACTTCTAAAATTAAGCAAAGTATGTAATGGATGCTGGTGAACTGGTGCCAGAGAGCCCAGTCCACTGCAGGAGCACAGATGTTGACCTGATCAGTACTTCCTTGCCACCTTTACCCTTTTTTCCTCCTCTTCTCTCCCCCTCTTTACTCATTTCTTCTGTGCTAAAGAAAAGATGACTTACTAGTCAAACTCACCTCCCTGTCTTGCTCATCTCCCAGGTCCAACCCAGCAGGCTCTGCCATGGGGCCGTGCACTAATCAGAGCCACTCCTCCTGATCTGGGGAGGATTTCTCTGCCTCCATCTGTGACTCACACTCCACAGGATCCTGTTAGTTTACGATTTTGTAACTAATGGAACTAGAAATTGCTTAAGAAAGGACAGTTCTCACCTACAGCCTGCAAAGTACCCTTTCCAGAACCACCTCCTGGTAATTTAGAGCCTTCTTCGGTAGTTATCTGGAAGACCTTCCCACCGCAGAGGAAACAATTCATTTCACCTGTAACAACAGACACCTTGTGAAAAAATAAGAGGTTTGGCATGAGATCTAAAGAATATGTGGCATCTATTCTGTTCTGCAAAGTGTCTGTGCCTCCTCTTCCCCATGAAACAGGAGAGAATTGGGGTGGGCAAGGCTAGAGCAGAAAAGTGGAAAAAAGCCATTGGCACAGCTTGTCATGGTGATCCCACCCATCTCTGCTTGGTACAGGCATCCAGCCTACACCCAGGGTGTTCAGTCACTGCAGCTGTGCCCAGGCTCAGGGGTGCTGAGCCAAATGACAAAGGTCAGGTACCTGCAAAGTGTCACCTCAAGCTTTGCTTTCTCTGGTTGTATCCACGTGTCCTGGTTCTGGCCAGGACAGAGTAAATTTTTGCAGTAGCTTTGAGAGGGAGGAACCTGGAACTGTGTGGTTGTGCCTAGCTGTGATTCTCTACCACTGACATCTTCACTCTTGTTTCCAAGATGAGGGTCATGGCTTTGGGCTGACAAAAGCATGGTGAGAATGGGAAACCTGTCTGCCATGGTCCTTATTGCTGTGGGATAAGCCTTTTGCGTGTAAATCACCCTCTCTTTTTGTATCCTTTTGTAGTAATATTGCTGCTGTTACTGTGTCTTTCTTATCTCATTGTTTCCAATAAATTGTTCTCAGCTCAGCTCATTACCTGTGTCTTTAGTCTGTCCCACCAGTGTGGGGAGGGAGCAGCTCCTGTTTTCTTTTTAGTGGGAGTACCTATCTGGGGACTACCATACCTAATCCCTGGCACCTTGCTATATTTTGGCAGGAACAAGTGCAGCCTTATCAATACACTTTAGTATGGCCTCTGGTACTCATAACATTTTGAAAGCACTGCTGAAACTCTTCTGGGTCGTCTGGAGAAGGCAGAATTCTGCCAGGTGTCTCCTTAAACAGGAAAGAAGAAGAAGAAGAAGGGGAATATGGCTTAACATCTGATGTCCACAAAATCCTTACAACAGGGAATACACACCTTGCACTACAAGAAGATAATTTTGGGTCCTGAGCAACTTCGGTAACCAATTTATAGTTTATACTTCCACTCACCAGACAACCTTTAAGGACCATATCTGTCATGATAATGAGATATCATGGCTTTGTTCACATAGAATATTCATCCATGAAAAACTTCCAGACAGTGACAGAAACTTAAATCTCCTCTGCTCCCCAGATTCCCACTTTCTGGGCTGCCAACACAGCTCCAGAGACAAGCTCTGGAGAAGAGAGAAAGGGAAAACCACAGAAGAGATGTAATGTTGCAGCTGGTGCTCACAGCAGAGGTGCTGAGGGCAGGACAGGGATGGTGGGTGGGTTACTGGGAATGTGTGTGGATGCACCCAGGGCCCAGCACGGGATGGCCCTGGGGAGATGGGGCTGGGCTGTGAAAACTGAACTGTGCTCTGGGTCCCATTCAGCTTGTGCCTGAGTTCCTTGACCAAAGACCCCTCAGGATCTCTCTGCCCTGGGCTGGACTGCCAGCCAAGCACCGTGTCAGTGACAACTCTGCATTTCAGGTATTGCTCTTCCAGATCCTCAGTTCCTTCACAAAATATTGAAATAAAGAAGTCTTGAGATAATCCTGTACTTTACCACGGCTATCTCCTTAAATTTAAATCCTGTAGCAGTTTCTTTAACTAATCCATCCAGACAGAAGCAGATCAAAACTCCCAACAGTGTCAGTGCCCACCTCTGGCCTCACCCCTCTGCCACTGCTTTCCAGTTAATTTATGTGAGAGGAAAGGCCCTGGGGAGCTACCCTTTAATACCACAGCTGTAATCTTCTCTGAGGCCAGGAGAGAATTCTGCTTAGAGGATGTCTGCAGAGCTTTGTGGCAGTCCTGTCTGGCTTATATTGTCTGAATATTTTTCTAAATTGTTTTATATTTTCTTTCCCTTATTATTAAAAAAATACAGCTTTTTTTTTTTTTTTTTTTTTTTTTTTTTTAAACAAAGAATATAATATACCTATACATAATTTGCCTAAAAGATTAATACAAACTGGTAGATAAAATTTCTGATGCATATTAGAAAAATAAAGAGGGAAATTAATTTGCTTTAAAGTAGAAGACAGATGAGTTACTGACAAATTAAAAATTAGAATTGATGATTTCCTGTTGTTGATGTATCAGAGCACAGGAAGAAATCAGAATTCTCCCCAGACTTCAACATTTGAGGGACTGCAATTGCCTTGCTTAAAAATTTGCTGTTCAGCCCCACTGCTTCCACTCTGAAATACAGTGAATGAACACATCATTAAATGTTTAAGACAGAAATACTTTATCTTTTTTTCCTTTTTAGCTAATCAAGATCATTCTGGTTGAAAACCCACATACCTCTCTAACAGTAAAAGTTCTGTTCAGATGTCTTGAGCTTCTGCCATCTCCTCCAGATTTTCTGCATGGCTTGAGTGGTAGGCTGTATATTCAAACCATGTACAACAGTATTTCTTACAGATGTCAAACATATGCAGTAGGAAAATGAACAGTATGGCAGACTTAGTGACTGTGTAAAAGTGACTTTTATGTTAAATGAAGTCCCCTTGTACAGTGAATAGAAAGAGCTGATAAAGTACTTGGAGCTGCAGCTCTCCTTGCTGTCACATTTCAACTGTGTTCAGGGATCAGGACTGTCTGTGCACAGCCTTTGATAATAATCATAACAGCATCAAAGAAATACATTATTCCACCAGCAATTTCTTATGACATAAAAATACTCTTACAAAGCTGATTTTTGGTTAACCACTCAGGTCAAGTACATGAGTAGCTTTTTTTTCTAGGTCTTGTCTTATTAAATGCCAAAATGTCTTGATTGCTTCCTCTGACCACAGGCAGGAATTTTTCAGTTTCCTTGCTTTAGTGACAAACAGAATCTCTGGATATTCTACGTTGGAAGGGACCCACAAGGATCATCAAGTCCAGCTCTTAAATGAATGGCCCATGCATGATTCAAACCCACAGCTTTGGCATTATTACACCAGGCTCTGACCAACTGAGCTGATTTCAGGGTTGGGAGTGGCTACATTTCTTCACGTTCTCATGAGATGAGAGTAAGCCTGGAAGCAGTTTCCTGGAGGGGCAAGCCATGGTTTTTCCTCTGATGGCTGCAAAGTTCACAGCCTCTCATCCTTCTTGGGGCACAGATACTGTGACCTTGGGCAGGCACTTCCCTGCAGCTGGAACTCCAAAGAAAAGGACAACCAGCAGCATACAGGCTTTAGAGAGTGAATGCAGCAACTTTTAACCTACACTTATGGTATAAGGGGTGAAGCAGAATGGCACAAATTAGCAAGATGTTTACACAAGCAGGGAAAGGTGTTGATAGTGTTTTTTTTCCTTAGATTCTGAGTAAAGGTAGCTCAGTTTTTCTGTCTTTGAACCTTGCATGTGGTTCAGCTTCCTCTGGTCAAGCAGGCTAATCCTCAGTTTTCCACACACACCTTAGAATGTATCACATGAATTATGTGCACCTCTTTATGCAGTCTCATTCTCATTCTGATTTTAGCCCTTCCTCACCTTGTAATTATAACAGTGCCTGTATTACAGTTTGTTACTACATATCCACTTGCACACTACACAACTGAATTTCCTTGCAAATTCCTCAACCTTTTTTTTTCTGAATAGTCAATTCAAAGAGAAACAGAAACATATTTTTTTGCAACATAATGTAATTTATATGCATGCATATATTACTTGACCCTATTGCACATCTTTTGTGTGCTAATGTGAACACTGTACCTCAGCCATGGTCTTATTCTTACACAAGAGCAGATGAACAATTGAGTGCTACATATTTGTGTGTTTCTCTAATAAGTGATTACTTACAGAATATTACTGACCCCTATTTCATTCATACTGACTCATAATTGATAGCCCATTGCCTGTTTAAACTGTTTATATGCTTGTCCATAGGTGATTAATTTTAGAAGATTCCACCTGAAAATGTGGTGTTTGCCATGATAGAGTGGGCAGAAAGTCAATGCTGTTGGCACCCACATTTCTGGCCTAAGAGTGTCTTTTCTCCTTCAGCCAAGGACTAGGAACAAAACCTTCATTGCAAGACCCTACACAATCACACTTAATCAAGATGACACAACTCCCAGGCACATATTATAGAATACATACAGAGAACTCTCAAGTCACTTCATAGCGATTATGAGTTATGCAAATACAGGAGAAAATGATAAATTTATCAACATACTTGAAAAAAAATGGAGCAGTTCTCATGAGTGCAATGGAAAGGCCAGATCAAAGCAGCAGCCCATGAGGCAGAGCTGGCTGCCAGGACTGTGTCAGCTGGCATATTCCCTCCCCAAGCACCTCCACATGCCCAAACACTCACTCTGTACACTGTCAGCCCACCTGTGTTGGAGGAGAACCCTGCTCTGATGGAGCTCCAGAGATTGGTTTACAGAGGTGCCCCAAAGCTGACATTTGGCTCACAGCACTGAAAAGGCTAAGCCAGCCTAGGCTGGATTTTTATAAATGATTGCCTTGCTTTCTACACCTCTTTGTCACCTCCAAATCAAGAATTACTATAATCTTTAAAGATTATTTATTATTAGTGCAACCAGAACCCCTGTTTAGAGACCAAGACCACCTGGCACAAACACAGAACAAAAGACAGTCCCTACTCCAAAAGTTTACGTGTTAAGCATGTTCCCTGGAAACAGTCTTCCAACTGGATGAATATCAACGAGCTGACTTGTGTTTTGCTGTAAATCCCATGCTCCAACAAAAAGAAAAAGGGACCCATAAATGGTCTGCATTTTGCTATCTATCAGTGGTAGAATTCTATAACCAATGGCAGCTGACAGTATGTAGACCTGATGCAAGAGTGTTGTACTTCTGGAAGAACTAGAAAATACTAAAAATGCAAAACTGGCCAACATTCTTTGCATATTTATGCTGTTCAGATCTTTATTTCTCCGAGGTGGCAAGGGACATATGGTGAATCAACATAAAATTTAGCTCTTTATGTGCAAACCATTCTTTTTTTATTTCCTTTTGCCAATTTAGTTGGAGCAGCATATTTTACATAGTTACAGCTGATAGCAAGTGAGTCAGCTTGATCTGATGCTTGTAAAGCTGACAGAATATCACTGATAGATATATATTTTATCCCAGCACTATCCTTGGGCAAACAATGGTTAAGTATTTTATTCTTCCCAGTCTCTTTTCTCTCTCCTCTGATTCCATCTCACTCTACTAGCTACTGTAGTCTCCAGTGAGCTGCTTTTTCCTCCTTTTCTCTGCTTAGTACTGATGTCCTGTTCTATAGAGTCTTCCTTCTCGTTTCTCTCTCTTGTGGGGTGTCCTTCCACTCTTCTTATAAGTGTGAGAATTTTTAGACTGTAACTAAGTTGATAGTGATGCTTTCATAACTTGCTCTCAATATGAAATATACCTTTGCATTTTGGATTCTAATGAGATAATGGGTAAATAAGGTATCTGCATTATTTTATCTCAGGGCTGAGGCTTCTCTGAAGTTTTCATTTCCTAACAATTGTTCTTTCAATACCCTCCAAACACAAAGCTATTACTCTGGGACTGTGACATTATCTGCACATCAGTAGCTATATGACTCCAGCACCAAATAATGGAGACTATGGTGATAGTATTAAGTTAAAATAAGTTGCAAATAAGACTGTTAGCTTTCAAATATATCTCTAGCTTTATATTTTTGTATGAATTTGTTTCCATTCTTCAGCTATATACTAACACCTTCTATTGCAAATACTTCACATTCTACTTTCTCCAAAAATAGTGCCTAGATTTATGCAAAGTACTTAAATTTGATTGTAGGTAAGATTTTAAAGCACAATAATTGTTCAAATAGAAAATCACCAACTTTGAAGGAAGTTATCTCTGATTTTAAGTAACATGTCTTAAGTTTTTGTGTTTTATCTGAAACTCAGCTACATCTCCAGTTCCAAAGGTGCAAAATTGACTCCATATCCAAACGAATATCAGTTACTTGTATTCTTTATGGAATAATTCACAGTTGATACAATAATCCAATTATCATGACTAGGGAAGTGATACTGAAAAGCTCTTCAGCTGTAGCTCTGGTCATGCAATTGTGTATAAAACAGCTGTGTTCCAGGTAATGTCCTCAGAAAGAGTTGACATTGACCTAGCAGATCTTCTCCATAGCCTAAGCCAAGGGAACAAGAATTTCTATCATTCTAACCAGGAAAATAAGCAATATAATCAGGACAGGAAATTTTCTTAATATTAAATTAAATATATGGATCTACATTTTCAGTTTCCGACATGCCAATCTATCCTGGCAACCAAAAACAACATCAGAAGTTAATAGGGTAGAAGCTGAAAGATAACTTCTGAACTGGAGGTCATTACCATGACAGAGAGAACTGAGATGCTCAGCTTTTTCACGTGGCTAAAATGCTCAGACACTGAAATAGTTAATGCAAATGCAGCTGTCACAATTAAGTCTCCGATTTTATCATTCTGCTGAAATGAAAGCTCCCTATTTTCACACCATCTGCAGACTCAGGGAGACAGTGCTGCAGCTCTGCTGTCTGCTGCTGTTTTGATGGTTTCCCTCCCAAGAGCACGGACACAACATCCAGCTGCACCACGAGTGACAACAGCACTGTCATGAAGCTGGGTTGAAATCTGTTGAATGTTCATCAGTGAAAAGCAGCCAGTGAGCAACTGTGACAGGCATCACACTGGTAGGCAGAGAAAAACACCTGGGAAGTTTGTGGCCGTGCCCCAGGCTCTGCTGATTAAGAGACCACTGTTATCTGTCAGGCTGCAGCTAGCAGAGCTCCTCAACTCCTTGAAGTTCTACCAGGGATGGATTTAGAGCAGGAAGAAACAGAGTGATAGTTAAGGGAGCCTCAATGCCTTTGTGAGACTCTGTTATAATGTTGTAGCTGTTTGTGATGCTGTAATGGGAACAAGCTACCTGCTACCATGTCTATCCCTCCAAAAAAACCCATCTCTGCCCCATGTCCTGGTATGTGATAATGCTCATGTGCCCTGTGGTGTGTATGTGATAGAGCTCTGCCACTGGAGCTGAGGGTCAGGGCTGTGCTCCCTGGGAATCAGGGAAGGTTACAGGGTGTTAGGACAGAAACAGTGGCTATGGTAAAATAACCCAAACTGAGCAAAGGGGACTACAAACTACAGGGGTTTCCTCTACTTAAATGAGATTTCAAAAGATGAAGCAAAATGCTGCAGCATGATTGGATTCTGAAGTTAAAGGCCCTGAATACATAGGAAATGCTTAATACAGGCCCTGCCTTGAGAAAGACATGAGTTACAATGAAAATATCACTTGACCACCTGTAAAGAAAGATTTCTCCATCTTCTAAAACTCTTCTCAAGCAAAGATACAAACAGCATCACTGCATGAGCAGGGGGCTTCCCAGCAAATGGCTCCAATAGCAGGAGGCAAAGTCCTCTGTCCTGCTCAGCTGTGCACCAGTGAACAGGGCTCAGCACTTGCTCAAATCTTTCTGGTGAGATAGGAGAGGCAGAGCAAATCTATGAAATAAAAATTATGCCGATTTTAATCCATAGTTTTTCCAAGAACCTTGCACTGTAATATCAGTATGTACATCCTGTGCTCACAATCTCAGATTTAATGGTCCTCTGGACAGAAGGCTCCTTTCAGCCCCAACCTTCTTTCTTTCTCCCCTCCAAGCTCTTTTTTCTCTCTTGATCCAATTCAAGGGTCTGTACCTCAGTGTTTGTCATCAGGCTCCATCTTGTGTCCCTCAGTGCCTTCAGGGTGTCTTCTTTTTTCTCTGTTCCAATGGTTCCAGGGTCATTCACTGCTCCTAAGGGAACCTGGCTTTTTTCTTCAATCCCCAGACATCAGACATCTCTGGACCCCTCTGTCTATTCCTCTGTCTATCTTCCTTCATGGTTCTCTCTTCCAATTTGCAAAACCTTCACTCTATCAAGTTTTAAGCAACAATATTTCAAGGGAATGGACAGGAAATTCCCATGCCCATAATTAAATTTCACATGTAGGGCTGTGCGTGCCTTAGTGCCCACACTGACAAATACTTCCCATAATGAGCCACAGTTAGTACAAATCAAGTGACACAAAACCTGAAATGATTGGAGAGAAAAGAATGTGACTCAAATACGTAGGACCTTTCTTTTAGCACAGAGAGCTTTTCATTGTTAAAAATATGCTTGAATACAGCATTCAAAACCTGAACAAACTGATTAAGCAGGGACCAAGTCAGTAAAGGAGCAGTGGCACTCTGTGTTATCATGTGAGAGGCCCCGGTTTGGGAATGACAGAGGCTGATGATAAATGGCTTCAACATGGCCATGATGCCACAAGTCTCTGTGGAACAATACTGGCTCTGCTGCCCTTCCTTGACAGCTGCTCTCAAGTCTCTGCAGACAAGGATTGCTCCAGAAGGTCATTTGCCCTTCTCCTGTTGAAAGGTTGTCTGGGGAATGCATGTGGTCACTACTGTGGGGATACACTGATCTATGGTGCACAGGCATGTGCCTGTCCCCTTCCATTGGGATTAGGGACCCCTGTACCAGGGAATGAGCACTCAGACATTACACTGCCAGTGGAAATCCTGTCTACCAGGTGATTTAGAGAGCAGCCTGTTTGATTGTGCCAGCAAAAGCAGCACATCTCCTAATATATCCCCTTAGCTAAGGGTCATGATAAGTGTTGGAAATGAAAAAATAAAATACTAGTCAACCACTGAAGCTTTCCATTTCATCTTCCCTGAGTGATATTTTGGTTTGAATTCCTTGTGAGCAGAGGCAGGAGGAGACAGAGTAAGTGTGCTTGAAGTCCTCAGCCATCCATGTGCCATACAGTCCAACCTATGGAGCTGATTAGAAACAATGCTTTCTTTAAAAAATAATTGCAGTTTATAAAACTTTCTGGTTTCTAGTTTTAAGAAATATTGCTGTTTCTCCCCCTCCCCCACCCTTGTTTAAAATAGATGAAAATTATTTTATGAAACAAAAGGAATTTTAGATGAGTCCTGGGCTGTGCAGTGTCTCAGCAGAGTGATGTTGTGGAACCCTTTACAGGGTTGTTGTTTGCTCCCTTACAGATTAACATGCTTGGGACCAGCTCTCTGTCCCTCTCCCTGCATCATCACATGGCAGCTTCAACTACATCTTAATAAGAACATATTTTCCACTCTTAATTTCTTCAAGTTGCATCTTAAAAAGTACATGTTGCCCTATATAGGGATTAAATTGGGGGGTTTAGACATAGCCAGTGATTAAGGTGGGCATTTATGACCTTGTCACTGGCAGGAACCAATCTGCAGGAAAGCAATCTGCAGCACAAGCTCTACAGACAAAGCAAGGTATGATGCTGTAAACCATACCCCATTCTGTTGTTGTGTTATTCAAGGAGCTCCATCAAATTATTACCATTATTTATACCCCAATAAAATGTCGAGGTCTCTTTCAGGTTTCAGGTTCTGTGGTGCCTGATTCCCTCTGAATACACAATGAAACATAGCTCTATGACTGGTAAAATGGAAACAGTTGGGAGAATTTAACAGAATTCATAATGAACTATTTTCAGGCATATGGTTGTTTTAAATGCTTTCTCATAGCTGGTTGTATAGCAGGGAAGAAAAAAAAAAAAACATGAAACTAACAAGGAATTTCATCCTTTTTAAGTAAAAAAACATGACATCAATCTGATTGAGATAATCCCACGCCATAATGATGGTGGTAACACTGGTCCCATCCCAGACTGCCTCTCCCAGTCCCAGGATAGGGACAAGACACTTCCTTCCTCCAAAAAACAGAAGGAAGGATGGGTGTCCCAGCTGTGGTACGGCCCCACATGCCCTGAGGTTTTACACATATGGCAACACTTTGTACAGGTGCTTGTAAACACGATACAATTTATTACTGCTTCTCTTTCCCAGTAAACTAGAATCAGAACACTCATTTTCAGACAAAATTCCTTTTTTGCTAACAGCTGGAACACTTAAAATTTTAACTATAATATTTTTTTCTTCTAATTTCCAGAACTAAAGCTACTTCCAAAAGTAAAGACATGCACCCCTTTTCCAATTCACTTATGTATAAGAATGTATGTGGCATCTATTCTGATACCTGGTGTTGCTAAAAAAAAATCTATTAGGAATCTCTGATGCTTAGCAGCAGCTTTCTCTTAACAAAGAAACAAAGACCTCTCAAAAAAATCTTATAGGCATTGATTTAAGTATTGATAATTACAAAATACTGTTTTATAATATTTTCAGTCTTGATGAAAAATAAGAAGGAAGAGAAATCTCATTTTAAAAAATCAAATATACCCAAAATATTTAATGTCTTTTCCCAGCATCATGGAAAAAAAGCCCAAACAAACCTAGTCCTCAGTTTTTCTTCCTTTTTAAAATTATTAATTCTAAATCTTTATGTATAATTAGTGCCCACTTAATAGGCAGCTTACCAAAACATAACCAGAGGTTCAGCTTGATTTTGGAATATGAAGAAAATTTAAGGAAAGTATGGGGAAAATGTTTCAAAACATGAGGGAGTTGGTCAGCTAGAGGTAGCTCCAGGGTCTGTATTTGCATCCTCTGGTTAATAGAGCTCTCCAACAGTATCCCAAGAGGTCTTGCATCTTTCCATAATGTGGCACATCCTCCAAACACTTTAGAATTTAGTTGAGACACCATTAATGGAAAGTGAGATACAAGAGAGGTTGATGAAATTGCTATTGAGAAAGAAGGATTTCAAGCCAAAGAATCACATTTGTGTTGTCTGCCTTTATGTTGGATCTGACTGGCATAGTGCAGAGCAGGAGCTTAGACAGCAAAGAACCTGAAATTCCTTGGTGCCAGAGCTGGGAGCTGAGCTTCTCTCCGGGCACTGCCAGGTGCCAGCAGCCACAGCAAGCCATGGCACAACAGCATGGCTTTCTCTGGCCACTGCAGGAGGAGAGGGGCTGGAGAACATTTAAAAAAACTGGACCCTGAGAATATGAAGTCTAGGCTTCAAGTGCTAGAACTGTTCAGTGTGTGTGTTCCTCCAATGCTGACCTTATACCTACAACTGCACCTTCAGCCACTCATCCACAAAATTTTTGTTCATGAGTTTGAGAGCTCCACACAGTACAGAGATCAAGCAAAGTCCATCATAGACTTATTGCTCAGCAAGCAAGGTAGGGGTTCAGAGAAGGGCCCCACCACCACCAGGAGTGGTTACTTATCAGAAACCACTCCTGATACCACCTGCAGGGAATGCTGGCACAGTGTGGTAGACTGGTTCCCATCAAAATCCTGATTTGGGTCACTCATTGAAAGAGCAGCAGAGAAGATCCCAGCCATCTCTGCCTATGAGCTGCTCTGTGCTGCTGTCAGCAGCTCCTGGCAGACGAGCACCACACAGGCAGTGTCCAGGATCCAGGTCCAGGAGTGGGACAGCCCTGCTTCACTCTCCTGCATGCTGTCCACACATCAGAGGAAGAGTGAGAAGATTATTGGAGACCATCCCAAACTCCATTAATCCTGAGCCAGCTGGAGAATATTTCAACTTTGCAGTAACTATAAGGTGCTTTGCCTGAGGTTGATTAAAATTTAAAAAAAAAAAAAAAAGAAAAAAAGAAAAAAAAAAGTTTGCAAAAAACGATCTTTACTAGGGTCAAAATAAAGCCATACACTGGGTGAGTCACTTCATGTGACAGGTGACATGGGTCCACATGCCAAATTAGTCCAAATACATCGGACTAGGACAATTACATTGGACAATTAGGAATACATTTTTACTGATGTGTGCATGTGACCATATTACATGGCAGACTGCAAGAATGGCATTGCAGAATTTTGTCACCGGTATTAATGGTGGAGTTATGCTAAATTGGTTGTCCAGCACTGATGCTGAAAATCTTCCTGTTTGAAATATTTCTTGATTAAAACAGTGATTAAAACTTCTGTCTATAAAAAAATTAAAAACAGTAAGTAGATTTAATTGTTTCTACAAACCTGTGTACTAGGCATGTGTACCCTAATATGGCCAGGCATGAAGCCTACATCAGATGGATTAAGAGGGGAGTATAGACATGATTGAGGTCACTGATTGCTTTACTACCACAGATTTTACTCCATTCTCAGGAATGAAATTTAAGCAATATGCTGTACCTGGGCTACTTGGCTCGCAGATACAATTTGCAAGCAAAAGACCTGCAAGAGAGGTCAGCAGATGAGCTGAAGCTTTCTGGCTTTGAAGCAGAACAATACCTCAACACTCACAGTCTCTTGCACCTTGCTCATCCGAAGGAGTAACCAGTTCCTTCAGCAGCTCTTCAGACCATGTGTTGCCAGTACAGGGACCCTGCCATCCAAAGTTTATTAAGAAAACCTAATTTGTCAAGAATATGCCTGGGAAACAGCTAAGTAAACAAAACAAAAACCATAACACATTGCTCCCTGAAAATATGCTACAGTTAATGCTCACACAGAAAATTCTTACAAACATCAAATACTTTCAGACTCTTTTACCTCCACTTGCTGCAGCAGCTTTCACCTCCTGTTACAGAATCACCCTGCTGTTGGAATATTACCAGCAGTGGTAGCCTGCACTGAGTTTTATTCCTTTTTCTGGGCCAGTCCTTTCATCTTTTCTTTTTTTTTCCCTCTGAAGGTTATTTATGCAAGTGTGACATGCAGTTACAGTAAAGTTCCTTGCAATGAATGGAGTGCAGGGCAGTGGTAAATTCCATTCCAAAATCATTTTGAATTCTAAAGGTTCCATTTAAGGGATAATGATGGGAGCAAAGGGCATTTCTCTAGGATTAATCACTGGCTGGGTGAGATGATAGCCCAAGGCAAAGCCACGGGCCATTAACCCCTGCAGGTCACCTTATCCCTACAGGAAATGCACTGGGTCAAGTTCACTGTTGCTATTATAAACTCTTATTCTAGAAAGGGGCTACACATCTATGTTTATATATGTCTTCCATTCCCATGTTTGTAATGATAGTGGATAGCTTTTGGCAATGCCTCTATATTGTACCACTGAGAGATGTAAAAACAAGTTCTATTGTTACATTTGATGCCAAAGACACAAGTGGATTTTTAATGTTTACAGTGAAATGTTTAAGATTCTTGGAAAAGAATGAAAAATGAAATGACAGGAAAATACCACATGAAAAAGACCCAAGGAA
The DNA here is from genome assembly GCF_903797595.1 of Erithacus rubecula. Taxonomy (NCBI): domain Eukaryota; kingdom Metazoa; phylum Chordata; class Aves; order Passeriformes; family Muscicapidae; genus Erithacus; species Erithacus rubecula. The sequence continues at coordinate 17,576,138 of NC_136689.1, read as the reverse complement.
ATGACATTAGAAAGAGGGAGCTTCTCTTCAGCTAGTGTAAAGCATCGCATCTCTAAGGCCAAAGCAGTTACATGAATTCACACCAGCTAAAGAACTCAGAAGTTGGGAGTGAAACACATTGAAGAATAAATTTTAGGCTTGGCTTCTATACCATCACATAGGAGGAGTTTGACAAAAATACTGCTAAATGGGATTTATGTGCTTGTGAAAACAGCATTTTAAAGTGCTGCCTGAATCCTCTATTATTGGCATGGCTCCCAGACCCACAAACTTCAGTCAGGTTCAATAGTATCTAGCCTCAGCACCAGGCAAAGGCCTTCCAATCAACCCATTGCAAGGGAAAGGTTGTCACTGTAGCTCCATGGGTAGAAGCAGCAGGAATTTTGCTCACAGTGAAGTTTTTCTTTGCTCACATGAACAGTAACCCCAGAGTTCAAACTCAGATCCAGAATGAGAACTGTGCAGAATCTCCAGGATATGCACATTTGAAGAACCTCATGAACAATGGGGCAGCAGACAAGGTCAAACCAGGGCTGTGTGAGCTTTCTGCCTGCCTTCCCAGCCTTTCTTGAAATGCAGTAAACAATTTCAACTTTCATTAAAGAGCAAACAGTCCTTAGCCCTGTGCTGGAGAAGTGCACGGAGGGCAGCTCTCTCACCCTGCTGGTGGCAGCTCCTCTCTTCCCTGGGGGCTGCAGTACCTGCATCCTTTGGGGATGCACTGGCTGCAGCTCTCTCTGCCTCCAGCCTCTCTTTCCAGAGGTGGAGCAGGGATCACTGGTTTTATGATGCCCCTGCAGTTAGCAGCAGTAATCCCTTCTATAAAATCGTTTCCTGGCTGAGACTTGCACAGGAACAGCAGACTTAGACTACTTCTCCACAGACTGAAGGGAGTTCAAACACTCCTACATCCCATCGACAGAGCAAACCTGCAGGGGTGCATTTAACCCCTTCTTTTTGAAGTTGTGCTGAAGTTCAGCAAAGAAGTGAAGATACACTGAGCCACAGAAGGTGGCCAAGCAGTGGAGGTGGTGCCTGAGACAGGGAGCCCTCAAATCCCTCACCTACTCCTGCAACATTTCTGCATTTATCCAGTTAAAATTATACTCACGATGCATAAGCACCCCTGTGGCAGCCAGGGTGTTACAGTCTCCATGAAGTGAACAGAAATCTCTGCAGTATGGGCGTTTTCCCCAGCAGCACGCCTGCCCTGCTCTGTCCCCTGGGAAAGGAGCACAGAGCAGCAGAGCTCAGGTCCTGCACACACCAAGGAAGATCCTTCCTGACCACAGCCAGGTGCCTCACTTCTGGAGAGACTCAGATTCCAGATGGAGCCCTGTCCCTTGCACAGTGTAGGTGGCTTACAGACCATGAGTTTGTTTAAATCCCCCTTGGAGGTTGCTGCCTCTCCTCATGCACTGCATACAGTGTCCAGGCAGCTAACCTGCAGGTCTTATTTCCCTAGAGTTTTAAATTTACACAGGAAAAAACCATAATTTCCCAGTTTCAGAATACAGCACTTTGCAGCTTTAATGTTTCCTTTAATGGAGTTTGTAGGTGCAATACAAAAATACAAACATATTCAGCATATGGCAATAAACTGCACAGTAAATATAATTACAATAGCTCTCACCAAACTGAAACCTTCTCCTTTTACTGTTAAATGACTAAAAGGATTTGCAAATGCTGAAAACAAAACTTTGGCATGAATATTTAATAAAATACAGCAATAAAATACTTATCATCTGATGGGATCAAGTAGCTAGTTTTTAGATCATATGATGTATGATCAAGTGTAGAAGTGATGATGCTCATTGCTCTCTAATTAATTCCTAAGCCAACATTCAAACAATATAGAAGATCTGAGTTAGGAAAGCTGTTATTGCTATTCATTTTCTTTACTCATTATTTTGAAGAAAGACCCACTATGTGAGTGAAAAGCAATTGTTCTCATGGCCCTGACCCCTGTGAAGATGCCCAGGTGTAAGAGAATTCAAAAGGAAAAGTCCAGCAATGTCTCTAGCAGGGCCAGTCAGGAGAGCAGTGCAAGGCTGCTGCAAGTGGAGTTTTCCACTGCTTGCCATCCCACAGGGAATGCATCGTCATTTTACAGCACTGGATGCCTCCAAAGCAGGTAGAAATGTAACTCTGGAGTAACTGAGGTACCTGACAGGGTGTCTCCTCCTATCCTTACCTTCCCACTTGCTTAAGGAGAGCAAGGGAAAATTCTTGGGAGCAGTGGGAGCAGAGGGAGCAGTGGGAACACTGGGAGCATTGGGCAGGATCCTCTGAATGCTGCTCACAGGTACCAGCTGGCATCAGACTCCAGGGCTGTTAAGGTGCTGCCACATCCTGTGCCTGTTCAGCTCCCTACCCACTGATAAATGAACAGTGGCCAAATCTCAGCCTTCACATCTCAGGTGCAAGCAGTGCTGCTGCCATGTCTGCCCTGCTCTGTTGTGCACACACATCCCCTCTCTGTGTTCTTGTATTTGCCAGCCTTCTGGAGGAGATTCTCTTTTTTTTTTTGTTATACAGAAACAGTAGCTCTGGATTTCCAACCACCAGTGCCTCAGTGCTGCTGCAGTACACAGCAATCATCGTAGGAACAGAAAACATCATTCTTGGAAGATGAAAAAGAGGCTGAGAAAAAAATGCATCATAGTCTCAAATCTAAAATAGTTAATAAGAAAAATTGAGAGAAGCAGAATGTTGTTTGTTGCATATTTGGAGATGGCCAATGCTTGGAATGCCCCCTTCAAGTACTCATCTATTGCAGAATTTTATATATATATATCTGTGTATGTATATATTGCAGCAGTTTTTCATCTAACTGTTGAAATACTGTAATGATCACATGTTTCACTTTAAATAGAAACTCCTACTGAAAAGATCTGGTAGGTAATTTTCTTTCACATCTGTGATGGGAGATGTATTATGCATTTGAAGTTTGAGCCAGCATTTTCTCCTGCTTTTTTTTTTTTCTTTTTTTTTTCTTCCCTCGGAAGAGCCAGCAAGAAAGAAAAAGAATGCTTCATTTTACTGCTCTGCAGTTTTGAAAAATGAAATGAGTTGGACCATCATGAAAAGCTGAATAGCTTGATCTGTCTGTGCTTTGGCTAGGTTTTGCTACAGGATGAGGGATTCAGATCTCCCCACAAACAGTGCTCTAATGACAGGGTACCACAGCCCAGCCCCAGTGGCAGGGGAGCTCTGCTTTGGCCCTTACTCACTCTGACATGTTTAATCCAAGTCTTAATTCTTTCAGGAGTAAGATTAGAACTGTGCAAGTCTGCATCTCTGCCCCATGGCACCATCTTTATGCTGACTTTACTGTGTTAGACATACCTGTGTTACATCAAACCATGGAGTGGGGGCTCTACAGGATCAACATTTTTTGCCTCCATTTTGTACTTTTGTTTAGCCTGCAAGTTCAGGCCATGTGCAGAGCAATATCCATCAAATTTGGATTTATTGATCACCTATTTCAATTTGCAAAAAACACAATGAAGGATGTCCTCCATATGTTTAAGCAGCAAAGGAAAAATTCTGTGAAAAAGACACACCAGCAGTTATAGCACATACAGAAGGAATTTCCTTCCCTCTTTCCCAGGATTTCCAAAGTCTTCATTAAAGTATTTGGACCCCATCCTTAACTCATGCACATTGGTACAACCTCATGAGTGTCAGCAGAAGTCAGGACAATTTAAACCAGCCCAGAATCTGGAAATGAGAAGTGGCTTTTTTTAATACCTTGAACAATAGTTGAGGCATAACAGCTATAGATAATAATTTACATAAAGTGCTAGACTAAAAAGTCCCCTTATATGGAATACTTATTTGTTGCTTGTTACATTACCTACTATGTTGCAAGATGATGTCAACTAAAATAGCCCGAAATCTACATTTTATTAATATTTTCTGTTCTGCTTTTATGATATCTTATTCTCAAGCTATTAATGTGCTTGTTTTAATCAATAGATGGTGTGGTAAAACTGACACAGGAGATTACAGCACATGGCAAAGGAATTCTGCTGCTCTAGGTGATCTTTGTCTTTAAATGCTCAAGAAAAAAGCCAACAGTGATAAAGGATTGCATTTACATCACTGTATTTAGGTTTCTATTCCTATTCACCAACAATGGGGATTTGGTATCTTCAAACAGTAACATACTTTATAATGAGATCCAAATACTTTATCTTGAGTTACTACATAAAAATATTATAGATCATCCAACAATATGAGAAAATGTCACTGTATTCATTTAAAATAGCTATCTGGGAAATGTGTGCTACCGTATTTTGCTTGGGGCAATATATTTCCATGCTTTATGAAATTATTAATTCTCATTAAATTCTAATGATCCCGTCTGAAAAAGAGCAGAACTAATTAACTGCTCCATTAAAGTTATTACTTACTCCTGATGAGGCCTGTAAATGTTTCCACTTTGTTAGGCCAGTGAAAGTTTCCTGAACCACAGCTCCTGGCCTTACAAGGAAAATTCCATATTATTCCATAACAGTAAAATTACCAGGTCCTAACAACACCAGTGTAGCCTCTGAGATTGTCCTACACCCTGAAACAAATATTTTCCTCCTCTCACAAATAAAGAAAATGAAGCTCAAGCTGACAGGAGGGATCTGCAGAACCTGCATCAGACAGGTGATGTCTACTTGGGGCCAGCACCTGTACAGAGAGTAGTGCTTTAAATATCTTTGGGGATTTGGATGGCAGTGGCTTTGTACTTCTGCTGCCATTTGCAAATCCAAAATGGCTTTGTTACCTCTCCAGAAGGCTGTGAAAAACGATGACACCCATGAAGTTCCCACATGTTGTGTCTGTTGGGGTTTCATTCCTGCCCCAAGGACAGATGGCACTGCCATGAGCAGAAGCAGAGCCTGGAGAGCAGCACTGTCCCCTCAGTTTGCACACTGAGCTGGAGTGTTCAGCATCAACTGGAAATATTAGGAGGATACAGGATCATATTCAAAAATGGGATCTACTTGAAGACCATCATTGCTGCAAGAGGTGAGTTCCCAACATGGACTAAGGACAAGTGAAAGATCTTCAGCAGCCTCAGCACTGCCAGGGTAAAATCACAGAAACTCACTGAGATGTCACCAGTGGAAGTGAAGGAAGAAAAGCATTGATGAGAGCTGATAAGAAAAGCTTGGGGACTGAAACAGCAAACAAACTGTGACAGCTGCTTTCACAACCATGTAGTGTACAAACATCCATATGTGATGGAGATTTTAAATAAACACATTAAAAATCTCCCGTGATAAGGCTGTATGCTGATCTGACCACATAACTGGAACAGAGCCTGGTATTGCTGCTACAACTCTGACCAAGAGCTACTCCAGACAAGCATCAAATACTACAATGCATCAGATAATTATTAAAATAGAGATATATTAGTTAAAGAATTTGAAAAAAAAATATTACTTTGGTGATCTATTAGATTATTTACATACAATGAATAAATTATATTTTAAATCACTTGCTCAGCTTCATTATTAAGACATTTTTCAAAGTTTTATGGGTTTTTTGGGGGGTGGGGAGGGGAGTTTACTCTTTTCTAGATAGAGACTGAATTTTTGAGGGAAATTAAATAGTTCTTAATAATGCTCCCCAGACAGTAAACACAAATTTTTGTTTGACATTCAACTCCCATCACTCCCCACGAAGCACTTCAGTTTTCGAGGCTTCTGCCACAAAACCAGTTTTTTTAATGATCCTTGATACTTTGGAAAGGACCAGAAGTTAGATTTGCAACCTAAATCAAATGAAAACTGTATTTTGACTCATTCTATGCCAATCTGTGCTATTTAGGCACTGAGGTTTGGCCAGGAGTTTTGGATGCTTCTCTGCAACAAACAAATACAACTTGGAATACTGACTGTTCCAGAAATACTTTTTCCTCTGCTGTGTCACCCCTTTCAGTCACAATAACAAAATTATCAATTCTTATAATTAGCCCCTTGTTCCAGCCCCTTCAAAAATGCTCTGCCAAACATTTGCAGTTGCATCTTTTGACAACACAGCCCCCTCACCCTTCCCTGCTTTCTCATGGCCTCCATGGCATGGGCATCCCCAGGAAGGGAGCTGGCTCACCATTTGGGGCAATCCCAATGGGCTGGGGAGTTTATTCAGCATTTGGGGCAATCCCAATGGGCTGGGGAGTTTATTCACCATTTGGGGCAATCCCAATAGGATGGTGACCAACTGCACTTCCTTCAGTGGTGGCCTACATCAAGGTTAGTAATGCTGAGTTTTGGACCAAGACAATTGTGCAAGGAAGTGTTTCTTAGCAAGGAAATTCCAAATTATTTGAGTTTTCTCAGCAGCAGAAACAGCAATAGGACCTAAAACCCACTCACACTATCAGGCTGGGCTCCTCTGTGCAAGCAAGCAGCACACAATGCCCCAGGCTCAGCTGCTTCCTGGGAGAGGTTTCATCATTCCTTGGGGGGACCTGGCTCCATCACCACACCAGCGTGGTGTTTCCACCACCCACATACTCCCTGGAGAGCTGTGCCACTTGCCCAGAGCTTCCAAAATAGAAACTTCCCAGCCCATGAGCTAGAAGCTTTTGAAAACATTTGCAACCAATTTTATAGTTAATTAAACCCAGATTTGCTCTATTCAGTCATTTGTTCTATAACTTTTAAATCTTTTTTTGGTTTAAAGTTTAGGGTTTTTTTTTAAAGTCGTGTGCAAGCTTTTGCTGTAAATAGGTTAATTGCAGCTCTGATCTTCCTCCAGCATCTGCCAGTGAAGACAAACAGTTCTCAAACATCCAGGCCTAGCATGGATCAGAGCATTTCAAGGTGGGACCAGCCCCATGGTGCTGCCAGCAGAGAATCCCATGCCAAATCATACAGCTAGTAAATAGTATGGCATCAATTCCTCAAAAATTTCCATAGCAAGAGTTTTAGGAAAAGATCCAAATACTCCATCAGTAAATCTCACAGAGTAGGTAAAAGGCTTTGCAGTTGCCATGTACTTCAAGAGGTCTTTCTCTCACATGTGGTTGCAGTATAGAGATCCAAAACTTACACAAACTAGATATGTCACAGATTTTGAAGCTCTCCTCTGTCCTCTGCTCAGAACAAATGTAGGAAAATTGCATGATGCAAAATTACTTCTTTTTTCTCAACAAGGAAAAAAAAAAATCATTATTCATGTTTTTCCTTTAAAATCAGTATTTCTACCAAGAAAGAGAAGTAAGTTGTTGCAAGAAAGAGTGTCTGGCTTGAGTTTAAAGGCAGGCTTCTCCTAACTGGCAGTTTCCCCAGCAATGTGCCTTTCTCTAGCTCCAAAGCAGAATCTCTTATGACTCTTACCTTGGGTATGTAAATGAGGAAATACCAGTTAAAATTAAGGCCCTGCTCACCAGAGACCAATTATTGCTTTTCTTCCTCTCTTTACTCAATGAATAGAACAGACAATATTTTAAAAGATTTAAAAAACCTTTGAAAAAAAAAAAAAAACAACAAACCCTATTTAACAACTTCTGCAGTGAATTGTAAATATTAATAAAAAAACCCACCCCATGTCTTGCCTCCCTTTCTGGTGAGTGCTATAATTTTTTTTTGAGAAATGAGTGATCCATATTCACTGGATAAGGTCACAGAAACACCCCTATGACTTGAAGAGCAGCTGGAATCACAGACATCCTTGGCAGCTGTGGGCACCTATGCTTATCCCTAGCTCTGGACAAAGGAATTCATCCTACAAAATCTGAGGTAACCAAGTGCAGAACATGCTGGTATGTCCCAGAGACAGGCAACAGGTGCTATGGGAGCTATAGGCTGTCCTTTGCAAAAAATAATGGCTGATTTACTTAAAATCATTAAATCCTTCCTTTATCAACCTGGAAGGTGTGAACTGATGTCCAGTAAAATCAAAAACCATCATGTGAACCCAGATTAATTATCTGATGGTTTTGAAAGCAAGTAATTTGTTTATTCCTACAAGCAAACCCCATTTGTGCATTAGAATTATCTCCATGCCTTAAAGGAACTTTCAGAAAAGCTTTTCTATATAGCATCCAGTAAAGTGAGCTGTTGGAAATTTAATTTCTGACATTAAAAACCTCAAAACTCTCAGGTTGTCTAGTACCTTCAAATTGATATTAGATATTATTATAATGATTTTTTTTTTTAAGTCACTGTGCAATTCTTTAAAACAGTTATATTGGTGCCACTTACCATCATCTCCTGCTGCTGGGGAGGGAGCCAGTGAGAGTCTGACTCAAGGCCAGAGCACCACCCCTGCAATCCTGCCTGGAACAACAGGCAGGGTGAGATTTCCCAGACCACATCCAAGCACTGGGGATCGGAGATCACTTGCCAGTCATTACCCACACTGGAGACAACGCCCTCTCTGAAAGCATTGCTGCATTCTGGCACTTTTCTTTCTTAAATTGCACATCCTCACACTATTTGATTTTTACACAGTTGTCTTTATTTTGCAAAGTACACCCTGTGTATTTAAGGCAAACCTGCAGCACACTCTAACAGACCAGAGTATGAGCAGATGCCATCCATCAATCTGTGCAAGTAGAGCCATTCCTTTAATGCTTGGACTCAGGATCATTGTGGGTCCACCCCAATTTAGAATATTCTGTGTCTCTGTGGAGTCTGACCACTATACAGCAGCCTGTGCAAAATCCACATCAATCAAAAATATCACCACAATCTTGGTATAAATCAAGATCCACAACTCATAATCCAAGACTCTAGTGTAAATGAAGTGGAGTTCTGTATAAGATTAAGGTCACAAATTGTCCTTCTTCCTCTCATTTGAGGAAGTCTGCAGGGCTAGAAGAGTTATATGGAGGGAAGTTTAATTTTAGTTAACCAAAAAAAAAAAAAAAAAAAAAAAAAACCTACAAATTCTGTATCCAGAATAAATATATTATGCCACTCTCATAAATATTCACTTTTTGAACCCATTCCAAAATTCACCAGAACTCATGCCAGTTCTTTTTTCTCAGCTTTTTCTTCAATTGCTTTCTGCATCAGTGAGACTCCTGACCTCACACACAGCCACTTTCCTCTTTGACATTTTGACATCATCATTTAAAGGCTGTTGTTATCATGGCAGGTTCTTTACAGCTGGAACAAAGAAACAGTATGGTTTTACTTCTTGGGAAGAACATTTACTGAACATCCTGCTACCAGTCTACTCCTAATCCGTGGAAACCCATGGCTTATGTTCTGGGGAAGTCAAAGGATTTGTGGCTACTTACTGTACAAATCAGAAGGAAAAAACATATAGAGCTTGTTGCTGAAATTGTCAGTGATTGCAATTAAAAGTGGAATAAAGGAGGGACACAGATCAAGAACCACCAAAGAATGGAGTATCAGGTAAAAAAAGAGGTAAAACATGTCCTTTTTTTAGTATTCATTTTGCTTTCAAACTGCTGACCAAGATTCCTCTGCACAATGGATTATGTATTACTGTAACCTGTTTTAATCCCTGCTTAATGAATAAGTATTCTACTATTCTTCAAATGTGGCTTTCTCCTCTGTTTTGGATTCTATTTTAATCAATGAAAAATTTATTAAATTTTGAAAAATAACTGACAGTTTCATGGGGCATACTGCATGAAGTACTACTGTTTCTTGTTAATTCAGACTATTTTGTTCAGTTTCATTGTTTTTTAAATATTAAAAATTTCTATCAACCAGAGATGTGCAGAATTCAAGTTGGTAAACTAAATTTAAATAATTTATTTTAAAACAAATCAATTCACATTTCTATGAACATGGTTTTCCAGGAAAACCTGATAAAAGGAGATTTTCTTCAAAGGATTGTCATGAATCACTCTGGCTTTTTCAGGTACATTTTCCTCTTTAATACGTTTAAGGTACTATGGCCTAATTTTAATTTAACCAAACACATGCTTGCTAAAATTCACATTCAGAGTTGTCATCAAAACTTCAGAATTAATTTTTAAAAAAGCATTGTAATTTTAAATTTTGAAGCTACATTTAAAAGTACAAGAAATCCAAACTGTAGTCAAAAACAAAGTGTATTAATTAATAAATACATTATTGCTAACAAGAATGGGTAACATAATAAACATTATATAATTATTTAATTATATTTTAAGGTTGTCTTTTAGCAGCATCCATAAGTTCAAAACTGTGTCTGGAAAAATGTATCAGTAATTTATGTTGACATTAGTAGAGAAAACTTTTCATGGGATCGTTAATTTTTAATTTTTGTCATACCGCTTTGACTCGCTGATATCCAGAAAAGCCTCAAACAAAAATCTTGAGAAAATTACTATTGCTCTTCAGTATGCTTAGCAACCACATTTCTGGGTGCTGTCATATAGCCAGACATACAGGAGCTATGAAATGCACTTACAATTTATTGCCTATAATTAATTACACTCACAATCCTTTACAAGGAAAAAATTGTACCAATAAAATGGAGACCTTATAAAAAGAACTGTGTATTACTCCGAAATGACAGGCTTCTCTAGCAGTTTCACTACTGCTTTTTGGCTAAAATCATTCTTGTTCAAACAGTGAATTCTCCACCTGGGCCTGTCCCAGCTCTCTCAAGAGCTCTGAATCCAGACTGGCAGCAAAAGCTGCATTCTTCAGCAGCAAAATTAGCAACCTCCAGGATTCTATTGCAAGTCTCAGTATAGCATGGTCTTGTGATTTTTTTTTTTTTTTTTAAGCTTCACATCTTGGAATTAACAGATTACATGAAAAATTTAGCTTCTTTTAACAAAACTAATTTTTAACTTCACCGAAGAATAAGTTGAAAAATCTTTTTTGTAAAAATTTGGGGATGTGGAAGGCAAATAAAGCCAAGTTTTTCAACAGTAGAGATTTTCTAGGCTGGTATGTTTGGTTTATGTTCTATTTAATATTTTTAATTCTTCAAGATTGATGACATTAATAGTGGGGTTTTGTATCAAATGTTAAACACTGTGGAAGAGCAGCCACCCACCAGAGCCAGAAGGACATTTACAGGTTAGAAAAGCTGAGCTCCTCCTGCATCCCTGTTAATAGCCATCTACAAAATCCATTGCTTATATAAATAATTGTGAAACATGAAGGGGATTAAACATAGTAAGGGCTTTGTTTTGGTGGACTTGTTCAGTGGATAGCAAAGTCGTAGTGAGTACCAGCCCACTGACTCGAGAAAGTGAACCGGGACAACAGAAATCCCCAAACCAAGAAATGTGTTTCCCAAATGATTTTTTTTTTTTTTTAATCTGGTTATAATTTATTTTAAAATGTGATTCCTAACTTTTCTACTTCAAACCCTGGGCAATCTCAAGCCCCTTGCTGTTGTCCTCTTGAGTCTGTAAACAGGCAGAATTAAACAACAGCATTGCTAAGTGCGACTTACTCCATTCATCTTAATGGACTGTTAATTATGACCACTTAAATGCCCACAGTGTTAACCCTGTCACCGCTGGCTGCATTTCACCCAAAAAGGCTGTTTATGGATGTTGATTTATACACAAACAAGCAGGTGTAAAACTCTCCATCAATGTACTGTTAAGTGAACGAAAGAATTAATAGAGTTATGGATATGGATTATGAAGCCAGTTGAAAAATCTAATAATCATCTTCTGGAGTTTATTCCTTTCAAAGATTAGACCAAGGTGCTGCTTTCAGAGTCAACACTGCTGGCTAATTGTTGGGTTTGCAGTGAATTTTCTTATAGTGAATTTTCACGGGCTGGTAAGGTGTAGTTAACTGAGGGACTTTGCACATCATAAGTGATGCAGCAATATGTAATGTCAGGATATATTAAGGCCAGTTGATTTTTCTTTAATTTCAAAAATTTTTATAGAGCTATATAAGATATGAAACTATTTCTTTTTAAAAGCCAGGTAAATATTTTTACAAAGTTATAGATTTTATATATTGCTGCCTATAAAGCTGATACGATTAACAGAATTAACAGGTATGACAAATGGAATAAATTTTTGGGCACAAATATACATGCTTTGGAGGGAGCACAAAAATCACCGTGGTTTTGAAGAACTTAACAGGACAATATTTGGAGTACAGTCATTATAGGAATTGCATTTTTATTTTTGTATGTACTGCAAAAATAGTAATTAACAAAGCCCTAGGTTCCATTGTCTCCCTGGTTTTCCACTGTCATCCCAGGCTATTTGAGGAAAATCTTAGCACCAAAAGGGACCATGTCCATTTCTTCTGTTACACCATGGGTGTTTCAGTCATTCCTTCCATCAAATCCTGTAGTTGCTCCTTGCTTGCACAAATTCCAGAAACTGGGGGTGTATGATAAGCTGGTTAATATGGGGAAAAGCAGGAGCTCACAACATTCATAACCTGCAAACCCCTTGAAAATGTTTCCTCAGTGTGCACTGGCAGCTACAGCCAGCACACTGCAGCGCCGCTGGGCACCCCAGCAAAGCTGACACTCATTTTTGCAGCACAACCACAGTTTCCAGAGACCATGAAACAGCCAATGTGCCACTCCACAGTGATTCAAAAACAACACCTCCACCAAGCAAAGCAGCTCTGAAACCAGAAACCATATCCCAAAACCCTAAGAACCCAACAACAATTTGTACCCAAGCGTGCGGTCTCTTTCCCCATTTAAGCACTTCGGGGGCATCAATTATTTTTTAAAATAAGTAGTTGTAAATGAGCAGTCAGGCCGGTGTGGCCAGCACACAAGGCTGGCAGGAACAGCAGCAGAGCAGTACGTGGGCCGATGCTCCGGGTCTAGCACCACTCCCCAGACCCCCCTGATAGTTACCATAGAGATAGTAGGAGCCACAAAGAGCTTCGATCGCATTACCGGCTGGGAGGGGGTCAATTTGTATGCGCGAGCCCTGCTGGGATTGAAAGAATGCAGAGGAGGACAGGAAAGATAATAGAGAGAAAAATAAGTGAAGGGAGAATACAAGAAATGGGGAAAATGAAAGAATGAAAGGAAAAGGGGGCAGGGGAAAATGGGAAAGCGACCAAAGGAAGTGAGGGTTCTCAGAAGAAAAAAAAAAAAAAATCTGCAGAAAGACCAAGGGAAAATGAAGAGAGAAGGAGAGAAAACACGAGTGAGAAAATTCATCTAGTGCAGACAGCACTCGTGTTGCTGCCTGACAGGAACTGCTGCTCCAGAGGAGCTAAGCCAGTGGTGTGGGCAGCTGCAGGAGCAGCAGGGATAGAGGGATGGATGGATGGATGGATGGATGGATGGATGGATGGATGGATGGATGGATGGATGGATGGATGGATGGATGGATGGATGCTTGCAGCACCTGACCCACACCAGGAAAAACTGCTCCAAACACAGAGCAGAGGAAGGAGACTGAAGAGGAGACTGGAGAGGAGAGGAGAGGAGAGGAGAGGAGAGGAGAGGAGAGGAGAGGAGAGGAGAGGAGAGGAGAGGAGGAGGAGAGGAGAGGAGAGGAGAGGAGAGGAGAGGAGAGGAGAGGAGAGGAGAGGAGAGGAGAGGAGAGGAGAGGAGAGGAGAGGAGAGGAGAGGAGAGGAGAGGAGAGGAGAGGAGAGGAGAGGAGAGGAGAGGAGAGGAGAGGAGAGGTTTGTTTCTCTATGCCCACATATGAACATCCCGAAGCTATTGCCAACTGCACCAGCACCACAAAAGCAAACAAGTTTGTTTCTTTCTTTTTTGTACTCCTCAGTGAAGGGCACTGAGGGCTCAGGGAAGGACAGCTTTTGCCTCTGAAAGCTGTGACTGCCTGGTCTGATGGGACTGGAGCTTCAGCAAATGCTCAGGGTCTCTGTGAGGACCACAGCATCCTCCACATTCCCAGCTGCCTCCTGCAAACACCTAAATCCCTACTCCTGAAAGGCTGAGAACAATTTGAATCACTAACTAAATCAGCAGAGTGTCCCAAACACCAAATTTGGGAAATAATCTCTTAGAGATGACAATGACCACTATAATAGGGGGACTGTGTTGTTGCAAAATCTGTTTTTTCTCTGCATGTTAGTAATGCCACAGGCACGTCTGCTTGTCTGCCAAGAGGAACCTTAGCAAAGTCAGAGACAGAGAGAGAGATTTAATACATAACCAGGAACAGTTAAAGAAAAATGTCTTATTTGGTGGCCTGTTCCTCAGCCCTGTACCTCCCAGAAGGGAGGGGTGACAAAGGATGTCTTGCTTTGGTGCCCTCGTTGATGCCATCGTGCTGCAGCAACTCACCTTGCAGCTCCCAGGACACTTCACAGCCTCCTGCTGGCTCTCAGCTGGGATTTTAGTTTGCTGCCAGAGGAATGCCCCAGAGGTTGGCAGAGCAGCATACTGCAGCCCCATGGCTGAGCCACAGGAGTATTTTTCCTGGGGAGAATGACCATCTGCTAAGTTTTTCTAAAATACACCTTTTATTTCTTAGCACAGTATTCCTCACCTTGAGGGCCATCCTATTCAGCCCTGTGAGAACAAGGTAATACCCCTTACATTTTCTAAGAGAGAAGCAAATTTAAATATGTTCAGTGAAAATTTAGTACAGATTTCAGAGACAATCCCCAATTGTCAACAGCATCAATTAGCCCAGCTGTATCATGTGCTCAGTACACACAGACCAACCTGGAACTGAATGTGAAGGTGGGTTGTTTTTTAATGAACCAATTCTTGGTTTGTATCATTCCACTTTTCAAGCCAGCAGCCAAACTGACCATAAACTAGATTTCTCCCTTGCATATTAACACCAACATCAAGTTACCCCTAAGATCAACAGCATTGCCTTTGAGTAAAAAGCACACAGATGTCTGAGTAACAGTAAAATTACTGAAGTATGTAAAAGCCTATGGAAATGTTGGAAAGCAGCTTTTCCATACATAACAGTGTCAGCATTTAAGTCAAATACATTGTGATTTTAACTTAAAAAGCCCTCCAAAGCAACACAAACTAAATTGAAAACACTTTCCATTCAGAGGAATACACTCTTTACATAGAGCTGCAAAGTAAAGCAAAAAAATGGCATGTATAAAACTGCAAAGTGCCTTTGTAGGAAAACCTGAATAGTTTTATGCACAAGTTTCCAGACTGTCCTATGCATTAGAACTACCATCTTTTTTTAATGTGATTTATAATATAGAATCATTTTTAAAAGAGATGGTGGCAGTCCAGCCACAGATTTACTCAAAGATTTCAAAGCCTTTTTTCTACTCTTCCCTTATCACCACCACACACGTAGGGAGGGGATCCTCAGGAAGCCCCCTAGTTTCCAGCCAAGCCCAGCCCAGCCTCAACAGCCTCAGGCTGCTGAAGTCATTAAGATTTTTATGAACATCTACTAGCCAGATGAGTCCTCGTTTCCAAATCCCTTACAAATTTTTCCTCCACAAGAATACTTTACAAAAGCTGGGTAATAGGCCCCAGTTCTTTCACTGCTAATGTGAACTGGAAACTAAAAAACCACCCAGCAATGGTAATTTGTACAAGTCTCTTAAATCTTGAAAATTAGGCTATTCATTTTCTAATAATAAATCTTTACTGCAGATAATCTTATCTTCCTTCCACAATAAACTCCTAATTATTACCTTTCCAGCCAGCCTATCTGGGATTTTGAAAGTATGTGACAGCAGTAAAAGCAAGTGCTGGATCTTAGGACTGAAAGAAAAGGGAATCGTTAGGTTAGGCATACAGAAGATCCCTGTTTTTCAGGATCTGGACAACATGATATAACAGAACAAGTTACAAGGTGGGAGTGAACTATTCATACAAAAAGTCAAGGACAGCCAAGGCCCCACCAGCTGTGGGGAAACTCCACCTTTGGTTTGCCAGACCTGTGATGCCCAAAGGAAAATGAAAGAGGAAAAGTCCTTCCCTTTTCTTTCATTTGAAGTTAGACCCGGTCAAACCCAGAATCCATTGCTAAATATTAGGGGAAAATGAACAAAACATTCTTGCAAATATTTGTCTAAACCAAAAGCTTTGCACATCATTAATTACAAGTTTTATCTCTCATTTATACTGGAAGTGCTTCAGGGCTGGCAGCCCTGTGAGGCCCAAGAGTACCGAGCACAGTGTGTGTCATGGCACAGACCTTTTCTGTATCACTTTCACTCCGCTGAGGCTGAGCAAATTATGGAGAGCATCTGCAAGGCTAATTTTTGAGCTTCAGAATATTTATGTCACCCAAGGAAAAAAATCAGATAAAGCATGTCCTCAAGTTAAACTGAAGATCTTAATTTTGAGTAGTAACCACTTATCATAGACAGGAAATATTTAGAGACATGATCTGAAGAACCCATCTCTCTTACAAAACCAGAAATGTTTGCAGGGAATTTGTGAAGTGAAAAGGAGACCAAAATTATCACTCTAACCCTGCCATTTTACTTCACTGCTTTACAATCATCTTTTAAACAGTACAAGGGATTTAGCAGCACCAACTTTTAAGCAGAATGTTTACAAACAACTTTCAGCTTGTTAAACCAATTATTCCTTATCAATATATGCACTACTCTAGCAAGCACTTAACAGTTGCTTGCAGAGCCTGATATGCCAATGACACAACAAGAAAATAAAATAAACAGAATATCCTGTCCGTTCGGAATAAAATATAAAATCACCTTGGCCTCAGTTATTTGGAAATTCCCAGATACTCCTTGCTCTTCTGGAAGAAGTAGATAGAAGTATTCTTACACCTTTCCCTCTCTGTTTAACTATGAAAGTGCAGTTTAGCTCTCAGGTTTTGTTAACAAAGCTATGACTATGACAAAGGAATACAATACTTAATAGAAAAAAAGTAATCTGAGCCTATCACATGTAAAAATGTTTTAAGTACATTAGGGCAAATGAACTTCATTAATCAAAGTCATATTCTTTAAAGAAAAAACATTATACTGGCATTTCTCTTGTGAATGCATTTCTATCGGCCAAAATATATATTTTGAGTAATCATAAAAATAATTTTAAGATAATTTATATTTTATTGATTTATAATTTAGAAATATATTTATTTCAACACAATTTCTCTGTCCTTCATATCTCTGGGACAAAATACAGTGTTATATCTCCTTGGTCCTTCTTCACACCATTTCCTCCCTGGAACCCCACATACCTTTCACACATAAATCGGATTTCCATGACATTTAAATGCAGTTCCTTAAGCTTTCAGCAAATGTGACACAGCTTGCCTCTCTGGGCCCTACAGCAGTCCCCAGTATTACTCAGTCTGGTTGTAATCTTCTGTTTCTTAGATAATATTAGAAATTTGAGCGGAGTGTCACTTTCATTTTCAGAACAAGACTTGTCCATTAAAAAGTCAGTGCCTGCTTTTCTAGGTTATTGTTTCTAGTCTATGCATGTTTTTTCTCACAAGCACAAGTTTGTAATTTTAGCCTTTGATGGAGCTTGTCATTTGCATTTTAGTAATTTTGCTCACTCTGCTTTTCACAAATGCTATTCTTTGTAGATTCTTGTTTGCTACAATTATAAAAAAATAACTAGAAGGCTGCTTGGTGTCATAGTGCCTTTGATTCAAATAGTCTCAAGAAATGCTGTACCAACAACAGGATGTGTAGGAAAGAGGTGCTAAATATGTTTTTATGTATCAGTCCATGGGGGAGAACATGGAACTGAGAAATTAAAGCAAAAATGTTCAGCTACAGAAAGTAAGCTGTACCAAGATGCTGAAATAATCAGGGACTGCATATGCAATATCTCAGAATTTCTTATAAAAAAATTTAAAAAAATAATAAGAAAAAATACAGTTCTCAACAGGAACATTATCCTTAACAATTAGGATTAAAACTGCTGCCCAAATTGACTTTAAAGAAACTAGTAAGTGGTTAAAATCAAGCAGTTCTGTCTCAAAATCCTATTCTTTAATCTTCAGACAATGCTCTCCAGCCATCCCTGCCTTATATTTTTTTAGCTGTCTTTGTTTCTTTGGTTGTGTGGTTTTTTTGGTTTTTTTTCTTTTTCTTTTTTTAAGTGCATTGTTTCTGCTGTGCTTATCTTTGAAGGAGTAGGTCCAAAGTAAGCAAACAGCAACGAGAAAATAAATAAATAAATAATCCCGGGGAAGGAGCCTTTCTGAGCCTGTGTAGCTGAACCACTGACTTATTGTCTCTGCTCTCACCACACCCCCCCCACTCCAGCCGGTTGTTCCTCTGTTTAAAAAAAAAAACAGAAAACCAACAACAAAAAAATTAAAATTTGTGAAGGCCTAACCATATTAATAGTCTTTCAACTCTTAGGGGGAATAAATTGCAAAGAAAAAAAAAAACTAACAGACAAAAAAAACAACCCACGGAAAATCTATTTTGCAGTTATATGAAAACAAAAAAGCATCTGAAATCAGCATGTTGTATTTGTTTTCGCCATCAGTTTGAGATGGGGAAAAAAGAAAGAAAAAATAAAGACAGCTGCTAACCCATTTTAGTAGAAGTGGAAAAAATCCTGGGGACTTTTTAAGCCTAATTTCAGCCTAGAGTGATTTTTATGGCCAAACAATGAATCCTTAAAATAATTGGTTCATATCATGAATACACAACAAACTCTGAACCCAGGCCCTGATTCAATTTCCAGGGTAATCGGTAGGAATACCTCCTTTGATTTTGGTGATGGTAACAACGTACAATATCATAAAAACCAAAAAATCTTTACCGATGTGTTCTGGCTGAACACAGACCAATTGTTTCTTTATGTTGCATGAGCTCTGAGAGTGTTTTTGCAGCATTACGTGTGACTTATGTCGATGAAAACAAATCGATATAAATCGTGGGTAAAAAAAGCACCATCACTTAGAGAGGTACTAAATTTCCAGACCACAGTATTCAGATTATGATTATTTATTGCCATTGTAGGTAGATGAAAGGCTGTGGCGTTCCTTCCAGTCTCCCTGCTTCGTGCCAGCTGAATTCTGCGAGAGGGATGGTGTTAGAAATGGAAGGCTACAGTAATGTTAACTATGCTGTTTCCCTCCAACATCCATTTTGTTCCAAAGAAACACTTGCCAGAGATTAAAATATTCAAGATGGCTGTTTTCTGCACCCTTTCTGCGAGCTGTACAGTTTTTCATCTTTCCAACACTCCGTGTCCCCGTCTTTATTGAGACCATGAATATTTTATTCCCCATCATATCTGCCTCCCGAGTCATTAAATATTGGCCAAAGTTCAAAGGGAGTTGCTCCGCCACGGCCTCGCTCGCAGCCCGGACCCCGCGCGGCCCTCCGGCCCCGCTCCAGCCGGACGCGGCTCCCGCACGCCCGCTCGCCGCCGGGATGCGCCCCCGCACCGGGACACCCCGGGACCCCCCGGCCGAGCCCCCGCCCCGGGACCCCCGGCCGAGCCCCCGGGAGGCAGGGCCGGGGCAGCGCCCGCAGCGCGGCGGCTCCGGGGCGCACCTGGGCTGGGCGCGGGCAGCGCCCCCCGAGCAGCCGCGGGCGGGGCGGGGGCCGGGGGCTGCGGGGGGGTCCCGGCTCCGCGCGGCCCCGCCCGCCCGCAGGAGGCAGCGGGAAACCCCGGCGAGGGGCGGGGAGCCGCGGATCCCCCCCGGCTCCCACGCACAGCCCACCTCTCCCCTGGGGCTTCCCGTGGCGGGGGAAGAGTATTCTTTTGTCCCCGCGTGTCCCCGTGTTCGTGAGTGTCCCGAGCTCGGGCCGGCAGTGCGGGCAGCCGTGTCCTCCCCATCCCCCAGGGCTCCGCTGGACGCGGCGGGGAGGGCACCCCTAGGGAGCTCCGGGACCCCGAGTTCTCCATCCCGCAGCGCCGGGCCACGGGCGGCGGGCGGCGGCTCCCCCTGAGCCGAGACCGGAGCCCCCGGGGGCTGCCCGAGGAGGGGCACCGAGGCAGAGCTGCCCCCTGTGTCCCCAGCCCGAGCCACCGGCCGCCCCCAGCCCCGCGTCCCCGTCCCAGCGCCGTGCGAACAAAGAGCTGCGGCGCGTTGCGGGTTGCTGGGGTTTATCCAGGCGCTGATGATGCCAGCTTGAGACAGCCGGCGGTCCGCTGGTTGTGGGTTCTCCCGAGCATCTCAAGGCGAGTCTTCCTCAGCTGCCTTAGAAATTGCTTGGAATATCGGTTGGAAATACCCTGGAATTTATCTCGGTGTTGTTTAAGAGGTCACTTTGGATATGTCAAGCCTTTTTCCTAAAAGCATCAGACGGTGCAGTCCCCCATTACATTAAGAACAGCGTTTATCCTAGACTGCATATAGATAAATGGATTAAGGCAAGAACCGCCTGGTTTGTCTGGGTACATTACACAGCTACGAGAAGCTTTTTCCATGGCTAAGAACTGAAAGCTTCACTGACCTCTGAAAAAATTTTACTTCATACAAAGAAAGCTTCGATTCCCTGTCTAGTCCCAAAAATGTATCAGATTTCCCGTTCTCCACAACCTTAATTGTAATTAGTTACTGAGCAGATGGGATGAGGCACTTCCCATGCACGAGATTTCCACTTCTACAAAATGAGTTTATCAAGCAGTGCCTAAACGTCGCTTTGTATTACCGAGCCCATGATGAGCCTGCTCCTGTACACGTGTCGCAGGACCGCGGTGTGGGTGCTCACACTCCGCACCGATTTTAACAGGTTTGACGGTGCACGTTTGCCCAGCGACGTGTAGCAACTGGAATGAGCCTTTACAAACCCCGTGGTCAGCAATAACCACCCCTATAAAACGCATCTGTGACTTGCTAAGGAGAGCAAGACTTGCTTTATGAGAACAGAAACGCCTGTCCTTCCTCACCAGCCATCAGTTAATTTTAGTTTCTAAATTGTTACTGGTTTTCCAAGACACTGCTGCTTCACACTGACAAGATCAATTTTTTGTCGGTGGTGGCTCCTGTAAGCTCTTGATGCCTGCCTGCTAGCGCGACGGTCCAAGCACTGACAAACGCAGATTTTTAAATTTCATCTCCTGCGAGGCTTTGCTGGCTGCAGTGGATGCAGTGCTACTGGGCTGAACCCATCCTGCACTGCAAACAGCGTGGAAATATCGAGGAGGGAATTTACCTGAACCACTTTAGTTAAAATAAAATTCTCCCTATAAGCAGGAAACATTTACGGGTTAAGCGTGGCTAACGGTGATAGGGGGGGGGTCCTGCAGAGAGCTACATCTCCCCTAATGCTCAGCACACGGCTGCCAGTTTTCTAAAATGTTTTACCGAAATGAAAAATATATGGATGATAGGGGGGAAAAATATACCACTTCAACAACGATTTAAGGTTTACTACCTTCAAAAGATTTTTCGGTGTCTCTAAATACATGTCTTTTCTCTGCTATCTTGGCTAGCGAGGGCCGTATCTTGTCATCGATGGTAAATCAATGGCACAGCCTGACCTTTAAGAGGGTTGTACCCCTTATTCAAACCAGGCGGGTTGAACAGAAAGATCTGTGAAATACAGCTTCGCTGGGGAAGGGGCATTTTAAATACGGATCCTGTTTTCTCTAAATACTGTAAATAGATCTCCCCAGAGCTGGCAGAGGTCGGGCTGGAAGTCAGCCGGATTTCACGCAACCAGAGCGCTCGGTGGAATCGGCTCTTGGGCTCGGATACGGCGAAGGTGCCAACTTCTAATTGACACGTTTAGGCGAAGCTCCCAGAGTAATTGCTTTTAACATTCATTTATGCAAAGCGGCTTCGCGCGGGCAGGGCGAGCCCGGAGCGGCCGCGCCGCCTGCCAGCAGGGAACGGGCCTGGAGCGCGTCCCGGGGGCGGGGAGGGACCGCAGGGCTACGGCGTGTCCCGGTCCTGCCCGCCGGGCCCCGGGACGCGGCGGGAGCCCGGGGCCGCCTCTGCCGCCGGGCTGCCGTCCCTGCCCTCGGTTCCCCGGCTGTGCGGGCTCCGTGCGCCGCGGAGAGACGGGGCCGCCGCTCCGGTCCGCGCGTTAGCAGCGCCCGCCGCAGCCGCACTCGGCGGTGATCGCAATAATCCATCCTCTAGCAAGCGGCGTGTGCCCCGAGCCTCGGCTCCCGCCGGGCTGTCCGCTGGGGATCGCTGAGTGCTGGGGCGCCGTGATCGCCTCCCGGAGCAAACCCCGACTGCTCGGCAGCATCGCTCGTTATCCCGCGGCAGCTCGCAGACCGTGCTTGCCTTCGCACCTCCCGCCGAGGAAGCAGAGGGTGCAGAAACTCCCAGCACTGGGTCCCCGCCAGGCTCCGCACAGACCAGCCGCTCGCAGCAAGCGCATCTCCACACGCATTCGCAGCAGCTCCCGGGTGTCCCGCAGCCCTCGCCAGGAGCGCAGGGGCACGGCGGTGCGGCCCCGCCGGAGCCGGGGCGCCGTGGGCAGGGCAGCGGCTCGGCGCTCGGGGCCGCCCCGCCGCAGCTGCGCTCCCCGCCGCGGGCCCCCCTGCCCGGCACCACGCGGCGCCTGCAGGGCCGCCGGCGCTCGGCTCACATCCTCCCCCGGCGCACACGCACAAAACGACGGCCGGCGGCGGGGGCGGCGCCGAGCCCAAAAGGGGAGCCCGTCCCTGGGTGGGCTCGAACCACCAACCTTTCGGTTAACAGCCGAACGCGCTAACCGATTGCGCCACAGAGACTCCGCTGGTACCGCCTCCGCCCCGCTACCCAAGTGTGCAGCACCGCTCCCGCCGCCTCCGCGCCTGTGCCCTGCCCTGCCCTGCCCGCCGTGAGCACACCGAGCCCGGGATCCTAAACCCCGAGCCCGCCGTGAGCACACCGAGCCCGGGATCCTAAACCCCGAGCCACGCGACATGCCAAAAAACCACCGAGGAAACAGCGAAACGGCGGCTTTTCTTCTCCAACCCAATGGGAAACTCATTTCCAAAATCACTGTTCGCAGCAATGCTCTGTATTTTAGGGGATAAATCAATGTATCAGACTTAATACTGCTTCTTCTTGGATGCTGCAGACTGATAAGCTAGATATGCAAACCAAAATACAAATTCCAAATATCATGGCAAAGTTGCTCTATTAATATATTTAGAAGGTAACTTGAAGTGATTGCAGGGAGCATTTAGACTGTCTAAAAGAGGCAGCAGTGCTCTGTGTGTGTAGGGTAAGTGTATTTACTGTTCTAAGTACTGAAACCAGCCGTGAAGAAAAGCTAACATTCCTATTTATTATTTTATCAAAATCTTCTTCCTAGAGTACCTTACAGTTAACCTACACCTACAGCTCTGCAAGTGCAAAGTTCCACATCTCAACCTGAGCAACTGTTTCCCCTTTCCTTTCACAGACTGATACTGTTTGAATCTCTGTGAACTCTTACAATATTGTTGGTTTCATATCGTCCCTATGTCTCCCTGAAGCTCCTCCTGATTGCTCTTTTGCCCATTAAAAGCCCTTGGAATGGAGCAGGCACACTGCACCAGGAACTGACTGCTGTCCAAGCAGTGATGGTTGTCCCCTGCTGCCCACCCATCCATGGCCAAGAAGTCCCAGCTCACTCTTGAAACCAGAGAGTCTCACATTTTGCACATTACCTTGCTCATCAACACTATTTAACTTCATTTCTCATCCCAGTGTGTAATCTTAGGCCGATCACAGCTCAACCTTTCCAGTTTTTCCAACACTTTGGAAAGACCTACATAAATCCCAGCATTATTGCAGGGTGGCTTAATTTTCCTTTATTGTGTATTTTTGGTACCTTACTGACTGACACATTTTAAAACCTGGAAGAGAAAGACAAGATATGCAAGCCCTGAAGACTAATTAAAATAATTATTTATTTTAAAGGTTGCTTTTTGGTACACCATACCTGCTGCTGCATATTTTCCTACCCAGATATCTGCTATTCTTGGGGTTACAAGAATCAGTTCACAGGTTGGACTACTTCTGCCTGCTCTGTGTAGGAGGATAAGCAAAAAGTCCTGTGACTTTATGCACAATCCAATGGGTATTTAGTGGAAGGAACAAGATTTCAGTCTGACTAATGGCCTAACCCATAGATCCACAGACCTGTAGATGGAGTGTGGATTTTGGGCCCTGAAATGTTTCACCTCCTGCACATGAATATTCACAAGAGTTTTAATGAACTCATTAGGCTATTTCCAAGCTCTGTGTCTAGAGACCAGGTCTAAAAAGGCTCTTTGCTATGCTGATACTGAACACAAGCTCTAACTGAGCTGTCTGACCTGGTGTTGGACATCCAAGGCTGCCTGCTCAATGCACGGGGACAGTGAGAAGAGTGCTCTAGGTGAGGCTACACAGTCACTTGGCATTTTTCTTCTCAGCAGTCTTCCTCACTGAATCTCAGAGTCCCACATTTAAAATTTCAAATTTCAAAAAGAAAATAAAATGAGCATACACAGCTGTATTACTGCTTCAAGCTTGAAACTAACAGAACAGCAAAAGATCCAAACATGGATGACTGTGGAAGCACTAAGCAGTGAGACATTATACCACATTATCTATCACTGCTCTGCAAATGGGAAAGATTTGCTATCTACTCTTGCTTAGTTCTTTGCAATATCTAGTATATATAATTTAAATACTATTATTGCATTCACTAATTATGATTCATATTGTGGTTTATATTTTTACAAAAACATCAATGTATAACAATATATTGCATATTAATATATTAAAATAGAATACTATATCATGTGAAGTAATTTATATAATAACTTTTAAAATTCTTAAATCTGTGCACTGAAATGTTCATTGCTATGACATCTGTGACCTTTTTCAGATATAGTATTTCATTCTTAAATGTCAGAGATAGTTACTGCAGGACAGAGGGTGAAATTGGTATTGTTTACAAGATTTATAAACATACCATATATTCATCTGCTGTTCAGAAAAAAATAAATCTATTTTTTCACACAGAACAATTCCTAAAATCAGTTCTAGAGGATATAGCAGACACAAAAGAATCTTTCCACTCACATAGCAGAACTATTCTATTTCTACAATTTCTATATGGGAAAGGACCATTTTCCCCCAACAAGCACATGCACCTACTTTATTTATTATCCTGTGTCATTTTTGGTTAGCTATTTGTCAGCTCTCAAGTTACAACTATGCCCAAACTACAAAACTTCATAGCGATAAAAAAATTGTGTAGCAGCTACTCAGTTTCTGCCCAAATGCATTTCTGATTCCTTACTTTGTAACAGAAATTTCTAGGTTACCATCCAAAGATTTCTTGTGTTTTCCTCAGAAACATATGATTCTAATCCCTACAAGAATTGGGACATTTAGATAAATGGATAGATAATACAATTCAACATTGCTATTAGAGTTATTATGGGCAGAGAACAAGATTTCCATCAGAAAAAATTTTTCTTTATGGAGCTGCAAGCATCAAACTATGGAAAACATTATTCCTGAAGAAGGATTCAAAGGTTGGGGGAAGCAAGTATTGACAGTTTTTCTGGACCAATTGCAAAACTTCTGTTCTTTTATTCTCCCAGTACAATGCATTTGTATGTATTTGTATTTTTCCAGTTGTTTGTATACAAATTTGCTGCTTTCCAGATACAAAGATGGCTTATATTTCTTTACAGGTTTTATCAACTAAACACTTCTATCTTGGGCCTATTAATAGAATCAGAAAAGTGTTATAACTGAGAGGACATCCCTCCAAATCTGACAAGTTTACCCTAAAAGCAAAGAGCAAGACTGAACGAAAATATTTTACTGAGCTATCTAGTTCATATAACTCTGGCTTCTCTTCTGATACAAATCACACAAAATATGACTAGGTGAGAATATCCAGAAATCTGGGGTTATTGTCAACTGCAGACTGTTGGGTAAACTAAGTCAACCATACTCCCAACCTCCATGTTTGCCAAAGGGAAATGGCACAGGCTGCCTGGTTCTGGATCACAGCACGTGTAGCTGCACTTATGCTCAGGAGAAACAAAAAGTTGTTTCAATGTGGCTTGTGACAAAATTAGAAAAGCCACTGCTATTATCAGTAATTTGAAATGCAGTCTGCAATTGTGGAAAAAAGCCAACAAACCCCAAAATCCCACAATGACAAAAACAAAACAAAAAAAAAAAAACCCAAAAACAAACCCCAAATCAAATAGAGGGGGCTGCATTCAGAATTGATCTTCAAATCTCAGCTGACATACCATAAGGGGAATTTTATTTTGCCATTCCCTGAAATCTATTGTTCTGAGTGACTACTGAAAAGAGTGCAATCATTGTAGCAGTCAGTTAAATAGTTTACCTATGCACAAACATAACCAAAATTAAAAACAAAAAAACAAAAAACCAACCCCATATACAATCTGAAGTGAAAATAAGGAAATTTTACTGGCATTAGAAATGAGAAGAGCAATAATGATGATTCCCACATAGCATTTATTTATCTCAAGCACTTCTTATTATCATAGTAAGAAAGGTAGAACTTTCTTGTCCTTGCAGGTTTTTTGAACTGCTCTAGGAATGCCAATGAGTTCTTAAAATAATAGTGAATATTATGAAAATAAGGATGAGTCTTATGCAACTGAAATTTAATGTTGTCTCTACATAACACACATGAAAGCACAGGAATTTCCAGACGGTATTTTCAGAAGCACCAACATAATTTTTTCTGAAGTCCAGAATTCACATTTAAGTTCTCAGCATAGGCCTCAGTTCAGGAAAGCAGCTATATTCAGAGTAATATGAAAACATATGTTGCCTTCAAGAAAATAAGATTACTAGCATGGTATAAACGTGCTTTCCTAAACAAATTAAATTTCAGGGGAAAAAAAAATAAGGGGCAAATTTTAGAGTAGACCCAAACACATAGTTTGTTAAGAAATGAGAAGAGCTCAGCTTTCTTATCCTTGCAATGCTGAGGAAAATACATTTCCTTGATAGCCTCACCAGAAAATACCAGTTCTAAGTTACTTTGCAGGTCATCACAGCAGTCAGGTTTACATCTGCCTAAGTGCTATAATTCAGCCAGAATGTCTGAAGAAAAGGCAGAGAGAAAGGAAAACATGGGTGAGATTTGTGGATCCAGTCCAGATATTTCCAAACAGGAATCCAACATGTTTGGCCAGGCTGCAGGCTTAAGAAACCTGTGCTGACAGGTTGTATTGGCAACACCACTTTTCAAAGAGTAAATAATAAATCAGATTCCAGTATCCATGCTCTTTTCAGGATGCATTTACAGGCTCACAGTACTCTTGCATTGACTTCTAGAAGAGCTCTGTGTGACAGATGGCACCGAGGGTTCAAAGAACCATGGAAAAGACAAAATATTTTAGTTTCTCCAGCTACATTTATTTTCAGCTAGCAAAATAGCAACATAGGCATCTAATCCTGTAACTCTGTTGCCAAAAGGGAGGGAGGTTGTGATACCCCATCCTTAAACCAAACTTGAATTCCTATGGTTATCATTATCTCCAGCAGAATTCTAACTCTGTCAAACACCTCTGGTGCAAGGGAGTTTCTTTCATTGCTGTCCCCCAGCTGTCCCTTGCAATGTGAGCAACATCCTTTAGGACCTCAGGATACCAAACCTGTTGGTGGTCTGAACCTGCAGTAAAAAAACCTCCTTCCTGAAGTTATAATAAGAATGGTATACAGGAGATTTGTCCTGTTCCTTATAAATACCATGTGAGAGATACTCAAAATATTCTTAGTAATTCACAGCAGAGAGAAACTAAAGGATATATCTCTCTATAAACATTATAAAAATCCCTTTTCTTTATATGGTCTCAGACATGGACAAGTTTCACAATAATGGGGCCTCAAAAACTAAAAGCAAAACTGTAACTAGACATTAGTCTCCTCCAATTCAGTGGGAGAGAGAAAAACTAAGGAAGTTTATATTTACATTGGTTGAAATAATGGATGATGTACTTCTACTGTTCTGTGATAGCTTATCATCACTTAGCATGGATAGGAATTCAGGGGTGCTGGAATATTTAAAGAATAATTTTTTAAAACCCCAAATCAATCACCTTTAAGCTCTCATATTAAATATACCTGTCCTAATCCAAAGTCCTGGAAAGTATGAGGTAGAGGAAGATTAGAGTAGGGAAAGTAAAGAAAAAAGAGACAGATTTAGGAGAAACAAAAGGAGGACAACATGGAGGGTGAAGGAAACAAAAGGATTAAATAATCAGAAAAATAAAAGTAAATCTCAATTAGATAATTTTTGAGTCAGGTCATATTCCTGCTGCTTTCAGAGATTTTGCAGTGGAAAGGAGCCACCATATTTCTGCAACTTCAAAAGCTTTCTGTGAGACTGAAGGCAAAGGGAGAGCACAGAGGGAACTGACCTGCATCCTGTTGCTCCAGTCCTAAAGGATTATATAATCTCCTCTACAGCAAAGGAAGAGAGAAGGCACTTGGAGAGCTACTCACAGCCTCCTGTCCCCTCCTCCTCTTCTTGGCCCCCAGTTTCTCAGATCTTTCTATTAAACTTTAATAGTGGGGACCCCCTCACTCAGGGCAGCACTGCAGTCATTCATTAGTGTCCACCTAGGGAGCAAATAACTCTTTAGCTGCACTGTAGGTGTCCAGCTTGCTTTGTGCCTGGAGGGGGATTTGTAATCGAAACAGGGAAGTGCAGGAGCAAAGAGAAAAAATGGGCAGTAATAACCCATGAACTCTCCTTTCATTCAGGTAACACACAAGACACATGTTAATGATTTCAGCTAAAGTGCCAGGCACAGAACTAACTGTACACCAACCAGGCAGAAACCACCTGCATGTGCCAATGTCCCTCCTAAGAAGGACTTCCTGGAGGAGGGACAGCAAGAACTGACTTGCTGAATTTGCAGGAAATTCTTTGGTTGCGTATTTTACTGCTCTGCCTTTGCAAAGCCCCTTTTCAGCCCTCACCCAAAAAGATCAACAAGCTGAGATTTTTTGTCAGCTCTTGTATTTTAGCTTGTCTGCACAGGGTTCCTGTAACTGGATTAGGAGAGCCCATGAGTCTCCAGACAGAATATTTGGGGTTTCAGCAGCTCTGTTGTCTGATGGAACTAGAACATCAGCCAGTTATGGGCTATCTCAGGCAGGACTGCTTCATGCCTCATGGCATGGATCATCCAGTTTTTAAATATAAATGAATTAAAAGATAGACAAACAGGAAATGGGTTTTGCTTCCTATCATTTGTGTCAGAATGCATGTGTGTGCAAAAGCAATCAAGCAGTCTTTATGTAAGCACTGTCCTTCAGTTTCCTCTTGCAGGTTTTTGGTGGTTGCTGGCCCCAGCAGGGTGAGGCAGATGTTTGCCCAGTGCTCTCAGATGAACACATCAGCCTCCTGCACATATAGGTAAGAAGACAGAGAAATACAAGAGAAGAAAGATCTCTAAGAGAGGAGAGAAGACTGCAAATACCATTGAGGACAGTGTTTCCCTTTTCATCCCTAAATATTTGCAATCAATAGAGCTTCAGTATTTCACGAGCTAATCAATAATGCAGTGACAGTGAAAGAGATGTGAGGTCTTCTTGGCAGCTACAAACTGGCAATGATGCTTTGATGGCTCCTACTGAGGATTTATCATTTCTTGGATAATCTCCTGTGGAACACTGTGGGTCTGAGAGTATAATACACAATATGGCTATAGGAAAGAAACTGAACAGATGATTGCACTTTGTCTTGATTCCCTATAGCATCATCTGCCAAGGAAATGAAAGGTAAAATAAAAGCATGATAGATGTCTAAAAGTATGAATACAGTGTACAAAGATTGTTGTTTAGACATTTAATATATCTAAGGTGGCCCATGGAAGGCAAGAAAGAGCAGGAGTGTTATGAGGAACCACTTTCCTTTTTTGCCATTGTCCTTGCCATGAGCAACTTCAGAAGGACTTTATAATAAGTAATGTTAGACTATATTAACAATTATCTCAGAAACATGCACAAGTTAATTCTTTCTCCTTTTCCACATGTATGCAATTCACTAAGTGTGAATAAGATGAAGAATTGCCCCTAAATACAGAATCACATGTGCTATTTAATTAAAAAAGAACAGAAGAGGTCACATCTCTGAAGTTTAATGCATTTTGGTCAAAATTCCCCCTGACCATTATATTTAGTGAGATGTGCCACCCCTGGGGAAGGGATCTTCCATTCACACACCTCTATTGCTATGGAGGACACTGTCCCTCACACAGCATGACCCTCTCAGGAGAAGGAAATACAGGCTGTGCACAGCAGCACATTCTGACAGTACCAGAGTCCTCCTCCTTCTCCTCAAGGCTGTGATCTAAGGCCCTTATAATAAGCCCAAGAATAGTCAGACAACACATTAAAATTCACCATTTCACTTGCCCAAGAATCGTCTAGGCCTGAAAGGTCTAAAATTATTCCTTTCCCCTTCTCCTTTCTCACTTCTCTTTCCTTACATAAAAGTCTATCTAGATTTCCACAGGTTTGCTTTGCAATTATTTACAGTTTTCAAATCATTATTGCAAATATTTTAAATTCTACTTCATGAAAAAATGGTATATTAATAAACATCCACTGCATCACATCCCAGTTGCTACTGAAGAGTCTCCTAACTATCCAGCATTACAAGCTGCTAATTGTTTTTTAAATAAGACAATTCAGCATTTTCATTTTTCCACGCAGCCAAGCTGTAGCGGTAGGACCATCAGCTTTTTCTGCATTTCCACACTCTCTTCTAATACAGTGTACATTGGTTAGTCTTCCACAACTAAATACCTTAGTGTAAATAAAAAATATAAAAATCACCTGATTGTGTACAGCATATTTCTAAGTCTTACAGCCCTTCCTACTCTTGTCAGTACCACATTAACCAGCTTTAGAAAATTCTGCTAATACTTGGAGCACAGTAACAGTTACTTCCCTCCTGTGATTGGCTTTTCCATATTCTCAGAGGTTTAATTTTTTCTTTCTTGCAGTTTATTAAAAAACAAACAAACAAATAAACAAAAAAAAAAAAACAAACAAGCCCCACCTCATAAAAAACTCCCACAGGTGTGCATGAATCTGTCAGTGTACTTGGAAATTTTCTATGTTTTTTAAAAATTAAGATAATCAACAAAATTGTGATGTTAAAATCACTCTCAAATTCTCAAGCAACCTTAAGGCAGATTATTTTCTGAAATTCTTTCATTTTTTGACTCAGGATTTTCTGGAGCATGTTAAAATATTATGCCAAAACCATCAAGCAAAAACACATCAAAAAGA
This sequence comes from Erithacus rubecula, assembly GCF_903797595.1. Taxonomy (NCBI): domain Eukaryota; kingdom Metazoa; phylum Chordata; class Aves; order Passeriformes; family Muscicapidae; genus Erithacus; species Erithacus rubecula. Next base: position 17,545,116 of record NC_136689.1, on the reverse strand, counting down.
ATGATTATATTAACAATAAAAATTGTATCCTTGCTCTTTTACAAATCACAGTATCCAGTTCAATGACACACAAGCAGATTTATAACAAAACTAATCTCACAAGACTACAGAAGCTTTTAAAGCAGCATTTCTGCCATCTTCAACAGGCTTTTGCAGCTTGGTGGGCACAGATAATTTGTATTTCATCAGCTAATGGTCATCAAAGATCCCCCCATATTTCTCTTAAATTGCATAAATTAGAAAATTGTTCATTTCCTCTTCCTCCAGCTCTGTTTTCACGTATGATAAATTTAGGCATGTTTTGCTGAAAATGGGCAAGAGACTATGCTGCATAGAGATATGTCTGCTAAAAATGAATTGAAAATAACTGTGGACTGCAACTGACCTTTCATATAAACCATATATCTCTATATTTTTTACATGCCTTAATGATTATTTGAGTCTGGCACAACGAAAGCAACCAAAGAGTACAATATTTAGCATTTGCTTTATATTATTTATAATTTCAGCGTTCTGTTTACAGATGTTTACAATCCCCATCCTGGCAATGTTACTGAGATGAGTAATCCAATCTCTTGATGCCATTACTGAATGGAAGATGAGCACTCAAGTATTCTGAATGGAAGCTGCAGGAGTGACTCTTTTATTCTGATATAAACAGGAGATAAACAGGCAGGCACACACTAGATCAGCTTGGGTGGGGGATGCCTCCCTGCTGGAGACAAGGAGTCTGCTGCCTGCACAGGGCTCGTGGGCAGAGGAGCACAGCTCTGCTGAATCCTGACATGCTCTGAGAGCTCTGCAGCTCTTCTGATGGAGACCTATCACAGCCAGCTCTGCTGCCTGTCCCCTCCTCCCTGCACTGAAATTCCCTGGCTCCAGCACCGCTGTGGGCAGCAACACATTCTCAATATTACACTTCAAATGTTGCTTCTAGTCAATACAAGGATCACAGTCCTGGATGTGTTAATTTGGGTTTACCTCTATGAGGAAAAGGGATATCTATAACATCATTTTCACCCCAAGTCCAGCTTTTAACTAAAATGACCATGGAAATATAAGTTTTGATCATTTTGAGATTAGATAAGTAGAGAGTCACAACTGTGAAAAATAATTCTGTGCCTAGCATCTAGCTCAGTTTTGAAGATTAAATTCTGTAAATGCACATTAAGATATTGCTCATAAGGATTTTTAAATAACAAATCTTAGCAGCACATGGAATAAGTGTATGTATAAAACGTGATAGAAGTTACATGCATTTCTAGTTCACAGCAGATGCAGCTATGGCTACATCTTCCTCACTGATGATTTTTAGTTTCAATTCAAAGGTTTGCACATGAGTTTCATGCACATGGATTTTCTGACATTTTCAGGACTTAACCTTACAAACACTGGAGTAACTTTCTCCAGAGGTGCAGTCCAGCTCTGCTCCAAATCTTCTCATCTGAGCCAAGCTGCTTTCACATTTTCTGGATGAAGCTCCTGGTATTGACACGGATACATGTGGCTAAATGAGATTTGGCTGCCAATTTCACAATGTGGTATTCTGTATCAGACAAAGCAACAAAGAAAAGGTGACTTGTTTCCCTGTGTGAGCTGTAAATACCAACCATCACACCACTTAATAGGTTTATTTTATTAATAGCATATATTTAAAGACTTCAATGCAAGTTTCTTTTGAACGATGAAAGGCTGGCAAATTCTTAAAAGATAATAATCAGCAGTGCAGCAGTTCTTTGATGGTCTGTAATTACCCAACTGTCCACTATTTGAATGACAGCAGCAAACTACCACTCACTATTAGTTTATTTTTATTTATAACTTGTACTTTAGGTAAGAATCCATTAATTACAAGCAAAACAAATTGCTTACTCAAAACACTTCCCACAGAGGCTATTTTTTCACATGCATTAATCTAGCTGAGATATACATGACATTTTAAATGGAGGTTAAACTGATGTAAATAAATGCAATTATTTGAAAGCAAACAGGATTCAGTCACATTTATTTCTGTGCAGGATTACTGTACTTTCTCCCCTTGTGTCCAAGCACTGAACCACAGGAATTCTGGAAGTCTGAGGGTTTTAAAACTTCCTACCAACATGAAATTTGAGGATATATCTCTGTACTTTTCATTTTATACAATCTGCCTTAGGTGGCATCTTGTGCAATTGTTTTTCAGATAAAACCACTAAGCTGGAGGGACAGTGAAGGGTTTGAATTTCACACATTTTTGTGTTTTGCTAATAAAAAAGGCACAGATGAGCAGCCTGCATGGCCAAGCCCTGCACATGGAGCTGCTGGACCCTGCTGGGAACACCGTGGGACCCCCTGGGCCAGCCATGGGCAGCCTGCAGTGCCCACCAGCACCCACCCAGAGCCACCCTGAGAGCCTGGCCTTCAGCCAGCTCCAGAGCACACCTCAGCCACCCCCATGGGTGCCACAGCATCAGGAATCCTTCCCCTTCTCCCCCATCTGGCACCCCATCTCACCTGGCTGCCACTGAGTGATGCAAAGCTCCCCTGACCTAAGGCCAGGTCACTTCAAAGGCACCAACCCAAGAGACATGCCAAAATTGACAGCTGTAATCTTGCCACCTTTCATAAGGGATTTAAATTTCAAAAGTGAATTTTTACAGTTTTGCTGTGTTTTCCTCACACTCTCAGCTGTGTTAGTTCCACTGCTGTGGAGCAGCCCTCGATGAAGCTCTTTGAGACAAAGAAGAGAGAGAATTCACTGTACACCCACAGCAACCCAATTTCTGTGCTGCAGGCACTGGGAAGCCCAGTCCTGACAAAGACAGCAAAAGGGGATTTTGCCACCAGTATCAATGGCAGTGAGATCCAGCTGCCCACAGCAGCAAGGTTCCATAAATCAGTTATGTGGAGTGATAAAGACTATGGGACACAATGATCCTATTGTAGTCAGTAGGGACAAAAAAAATCCCACCCAATGTAATGCACCAAACTATTTCAGCCTATTTTTGCCTTTTGTCATGTCGAGGTTCTTCTGAAAATTATTTTAAATAATATGTAAATACGAGTTTCACAGTGTTGGTTTTACATCCTGCCAGTTTCAGCTAACATGCCATGTAAGGGACAATGGATAACCTCATAAAATCTAATCAATAAAATCAAAGCATGCAGCTGAACAATCAGCTTTCCACGAGCTGACCAGCAATCTTGACAATGGTTATTTCAAACTACACAAGTCAGGAGTAATTGCAAAAGGGTCAATCTTTCTACAATCAGACCAATGCAGGGACATTTTTGGCTTATGGCACCATTAGCAAGGCTGTTGATGCTGCTTTTGTGTCACTGCAGAGGGGGAATCATGACCCTGAGGTGTTCTTGCTCCATTGGAGAGGTTATGCAGATAGCTGGGGTGCTGGGCTCCCAGAAGCTCTCTCTTACCAGGCTGGATCTCACAAGCATTTTCAGCAGTGTGACTGGGTTAGGAGCAGTCACAGGCATAGCCTGGCCCATGTAATCCACTAACCCAACCAGAGATCAATTCCTGGGAGAAGTCTATCCCATTTTTTAAGAGTGACTTTGTCGCCAGCATTGTAAATCTAGCAATAAACTGTTGTGAAACTCTATCCTCTCTCACACTTAAAGAGCTTTGCAGAAAATGGATCTTGAGGGATAGGGAGATGAAGGAATATTTTTCTGCAAATATTTCAAAGTGGAGCTTTTCTACCTGGGACTAAAAACATTTTTGTATTTTTGAATATTTCGGTAACTAGTACATTTTTAGAATGTTATTTTTACCATTATTTCAATAAACCTTAGCTTTGTATTGTCAATTCCAAAAAACCCAGGCAGAAGTATCTTTGTCAGAGTTCCATATTATCATCAGACATACATATTTATAACTCTCCATTTCCTAGATGCTCCACATAAATAGATGCTCAGTGCTTGTCATGTAACATGTCTTGCAGATAGTAAGAACAAAAGAAAAACAACAAAGCAACAATACCAAAAATAATATTTAAAAATCTGAGCTGAAAACATAAAAGAAAAGCTCAGGCATTTGCTGGTAACATCCACACATTTGAAGCCAGTGAGACTGAGCTGTGTTTTGCTTTCCTCATGCTTATGAATATGATTGATGTCATGTGAATGGGAAGAAGTTTTTTTAAGTCTAATAATATTCTTTATTTAAGTGTATTTTGTTTGATACATTAACTCAAAACCCAGCCTCCTTTACCTGCATTATAAAGTTCCAGCCTGCAGGAGCTCTAGCAACAGGCTAACCTTATTTTCTTTGCTTCAGTCACAGGAACCTGGCCAGGGTCATGAGCAGTTACATACAGCCTGTCATATGGCACAAGGGTCAGCATCTACTAATTCCAGTGGCTACTATTACAATATTCAACCAGAAAAAGGTTCAGATCAGAAGTTGAAAGTTTGAGACATTTATGAGTGAGAACAGAGAGTCCTAATTTAAAACGTGTGTGACCTTAATATAGCATTTGGGGGTTCAGAATGTTCTTATGTACTTTGTCTAATGCTGCAGTTTTACAACACTCCCTTGCTTCCAGTCATAAAACCTTATCTGTAAATTTTGTAAAGATGTCTGAGAAAAGCAAATTTACGTTGACTACATGAACCAGTAATGGGCAAACAGTTTTTCTTTATGCAAAGGCAGAATAAAAAGAACATGCATCTAACCCTTAATTCCAGACCTAAGTTGGCATTTTTCACAGATGTGTACATTTTTCAGAAAGTATAATAAATCAGAATGATTCTGTACTTGTCAATGATAACTCTGTTAATGTAAAATAATCTTATAACAGGACACCAGAATAATTAATCTTAATCAAGGACAGATTTATATCCATACAGTCCAGTTATTCACAGACTGCATCAAACCATATAAAAATGTAGATCTGACATCACTGTAAGTCTTGCAAACACAATTGTCTTCTTCATGTATTGTATAACAATAAAAAACTAACACCTATTTCTTCTCCCATTGAAACATTCCCATTTACATGTTTGCCATTTGGATGAGAGATCATAACTAATTTCCAGCTTTTGAAAACTCCTTAAAACTGGGTATCACATGTATTTGAATAAGTCTGTTTGTTCCACAACTTATTAGAAATATAATTGTTTTTCTTCTTAATTAGCCCAAAGAATTAAAACAAAATTCAAAAAAGGATAGACACGCACAATATTTTTCATAATTCTATCCATACATTTTTCCATAATTACAGCTTAGATTACAAACCAACTCAGAAACTTGGCTCATCTAAGCATTTCCTTGAGAAAATTACTTAATAATGGCAGTATGAAATAGAAATAGAAATAGAAGATCTGTAGGCTGAGACATATTTAATTTTCTCTGGTGGGAATTAGTATGTTGTGGATGAACAATATTTGGAGCAAAATCTTTTTTTATTTAATCATGTGTACTCTTTCTGATGCCAAAAGCCAGTTTTTCTATGACACTACAAGAACTGTGTCATCAAATATAATCAAACTTACAGTCCTTATCTAGTCAAAATATCCATTATTTACCTGATGACTTTGCCTACAGTTCTCAGTTATGTTTCAATAGCTTTTCTGATAAAAGCCTTAATAGATGAACTGACGTGGAATCATTAAAGAAACAGATGAACATATTTTTATTTTACTCAAAAGTTTAATGTAGATATATTAATTAAATGGTTTCTGCATCAATGTCAGTGAAATTTCACATTAGGTAGGTAAAGTCAAAAGCAACCCAAATTCTTTAAATGGATTCTGGTTCAGATAAAAATAGTTGCATTTTATTCAAAGTATTAAAAAAACACGATAAAGTTTTAGTGAGACAGAATAGTGCAATAACTCAAGAAAATTAATGCCATGAGCAGTTTTTCCTCTCTTTTTGACGGCAGTGGTCAGCAAAATAAATGAAGAACAACAAAAGAGAATCAATGCAAAGGCCTAGAGAGTAACTCCAATTTTTTTAACTATTAATTTTACTCTCGGTGTCAAAGGCAATGACAGTGAGCATTGAATAAATACAAAACTTCTTTGGGAGTGCAGTTTTTTTCGAGATGAAAAATGCACTGGCTTGGAATGTTTATTTGAACCAGCTGTATGGTATTACTATAGAGAGTCAGGAAGTTAATATATTCTTTGGAAGTCCAGTATCATAACATGTTATTCTAGCAGGCACAGTGAATGAACAGAGGGTGTGCAATGGGACTTGGCAGGCCAGGCACAGACACTGCAGACTCTCCTACATTCAAGGTACACAGCAGATCTAAGTTACCAGCACCACATCTTGCTGCTAATTAGTGGAGTGACTGGTAAAAGAGGCAGAATCAGAATAAATATCCAAATTTCCTTGCATAAATCATGGGACTGATCCTCTCTGAAATTTACAGGATGAAATCTTCTGACTGAGATTTATCATGTAACAGGATCAGGCTCATAACACATTACACCTTTTTTTGTTTATTGTAGTGCTTTATTCTGGGCATCTCTCTCCTGTGGTTTATGCAACCGTGTCCTCATTGTTATAGTTCTGGCAATTCAGCAACGTGCTGTGATAAGAAGGGCTGGAAAATCAAAAAAATCTCTGATCTGCCAAAAATTTCCATGGCAAGCTGAGTGTTGTAGAGATGGAAGGGTATACATTCAGATATTCCAGTTAAGAATAGTCATGAAGCCTGTTTATATTCTGAATCTCTCTCATAAAACCGTTACATGTGAAATCCTTCATAACACTACAACCATTTAATAGCTATGTTGAGGCAAATTAAATTATTATCATAAGCAGGGATAAAATCCAACACACTTTGCAATCTATCAAGTAGAAGACCTCTTACTTGCACAATTAGTGTCCAAAGATTGTAGTGGGTTCACCCTGGCTGGATGCCAGGTGCCCACCCACTCTATCATTCTCCTCCTCAGTTGGACATGGAAGGGAGAATATAACAAAAGGTTCATGGCTTGAGATAAGGACATAGAAAGATCCCTCACCAGTTACTGTCATGAGCAAAACAGGCTTGACTTGGGGAAATTAGTTTCATTTATTACCAACCAAGTCAGAAAAGGGTAATGAGAAAATAAAACCTAAATCTGAAAATACCTTCTCCTCACCCTTCCCTTCTTCCCAGGCTCAACTTCACTCCCCATTTTTTCTACCTCCTCCCCCCAGCACAGGGGCATAAAGAATGGAGGCTGTGGTCAGTTCATTGTGTTTTCTTTGCTGCTCCTTTCTCCAAAGGAGAACTCCTCACACTCTTCCCCTGCCCCAGCATGGGGTCCCTCCCATGGCAGATAGTCCTTCACCAATTTCTCCAATGTGAGTCTCTCCCAGGAGCTGCAGTTCTTCTCAAGCATCTAGAGCATGGGTCCCTTCCACAAGGCACAGTTAGGAACAGGCTGCTACAGTGTGGATCCCACAGTGGGCTCACAAGTCCTGCCAGCAAACCTGCCCCAGAGTGGATTTCTCTCTCACAGGGTCACAGGTCCTGCCAGGAGCCTGCCCCAGAGTGGATTTCTCTCTCACAGGGTCACAGGTCCTGCCAGGAGCCTGCCCCAGAGTGGATTTCTCTTTCACAGGGTCACAGGTCCTGCCAGGCACCTGATACGGTCACAGCCTTCTTTGGGCACCCACCTGCTCCAGCAGGGGATCCCCTGTGGACTGCAGGTGGATCTCTGCTCCACCTTGGACCACCTTAGCCTCCCCCACAGACTCCAAGGGAATCTCTGCTCCCACACCTGGAGCTCCTTCTCCACCTTCTTTCTTCACTGATCTTGGTGTCTGCAGAGTTGTTTCTCTCACATATTCTCACTCCTCTCTCCAAGTGAAGTTGCACAGGATTTCTTCCCCCTTCTGAAGTTTATTATCCCAGAGACTCCATCACCACCACTGATGGGTTGGGCTGTGGCCAGTGCAAGCCTGTCTTGGAGCTGGCATTAGTTCTGTTGGACATGGAGAAAGCTTTTGAAATCTTCTCAAAGAAACCCCCTGTAGCTCTCTCACTATGAAAACCTATCCAGGCAACCCCAACACAAAGACCAACTGCTCTGTTTCTGAATACTAATTTTATTATATAAAGTGTAAAGCAAATAATTTAAAGTTGGAGCTGAATTTTAAATCTAGATGTATACTTTTAGGGCAAAATCATGTAACAACTGCAACAACTAGAAATAATAGGGTAAGTTAAAGTTACCATAACAGTTGTTTTGACTTTGTCTGCATTCCCTTACTCTAGCTAATGTTGTCACAATCTTCTAGTTGCCTAAATATGGATTACTGCTATCAGTCATATCCCATCATCCTTAGGCAAGTTTCCCAAAAAGGGGAAGTGGAATTTTCTTTGAGTGACAGATGCAGAATAGTGACAGATGCAGAACACACCATTTTTTATCCTCTGTCTGCTATGTAATGTGGAACAGTTCTGGAATACCTCTACATTGTAAACAAGGACAAAAGCCTCTTCCACAAAGCACCACTTTTACCTGACTTTTTTACCTTCATAGAGCAATAGAGACATTACAGATCTACTGAAATTTTAGAATGTGTAAAGAACCTGTCTGAATTAAATTATGCTTAAAAATGGGTTATGCTCTAAGCTATTATACCTTCACTTTCTTTATATTTCAGAAACAACTTATTTTCAAAAAAAACCAGACACATATAATAGTTTAGTTATTTAAAGCAGTCTAGCCAATAAACGGTACACCTAAATAGATCCCAACAGGGTGTTATCAGATTGTGCTAGGAGATGCTTTAGCTGATAATATTTGTCTAGTAGAGTACTGTGAATAACAGAATAAGTGAACAAGTACTCTGGAATGTGCTTACATTTTAAAACATATATTATCTACCTGATATAGGAACACTTCTTAAGTTAATCAGGTATTTTACTATATTCATACATTATCTAAAAACTGGACTAGGTAACAGTGCAGTATAGGATATTCTAAATTCTGCCTATTAATTGTTTTGTTTTGTCTTTCGTTTTTCTTTTGGTTTTTTTTTTTTTTTTTGTTGGGGTTGGTTTGTTTGTTTTGTTGTTTGTTTGTTTGTTTGTTTTGAGTACTATAATATCATGATAATATTTCATCTTAACGAATTTGATTACTGTAATAAAATGCATGCTTGTCCCCACTTCTATATACAAAATACTTAAGGCATTTTTCTAGTACCATGTGGCACTGTGATCCTAGTGATGTCAGTGGATGGTGGCAAGCACAAAGCAGGACTCTACCTCCAAACCTGAGCAGCACGACTTGCCCAGCCTAATCAGCTCCATAACTTCCATGGAGTGAACAACTTCCAGCACTGAGAAGTTCCAACCCTAGCAAAGTTATCCCCAGCATTCATTCTGGGCTAGTCCTTCAACCCCAGCATTCTTCCCTTCTCCTCTGACTCTCATTCATCACAGCCACATTCAAAAAGTCTTGGACTTTCTGCCAAATGGTGGTCTCCAGTTTTACTCTGCCTTCAGAGAACCAGGGGAAATGAGACAAATCCTAATATTAACTGGGGGGTTTTGCACTTAGACTCAGGCCACTGTCTGGGAAATGAAGGCCATAGTGAAACAGAGCAGGGGGAAAAGGTTTCTGACAGCTTTCCCTGACACTGGGAGAACTCCACAGATGAATGCACTCTTTTCAGTCTCATCATACAGCATGAGAGAGAAAATCCTACCACAGAACCTCCCAGGGTTTCCAGCCTCTCAGATGGGCTTTGCCCCAGAGAGGACGCCTTGACAGGAACAGATGTGATAACAAATGACCTTTAGAATTGCACCCTGAGAGCTGTTGACCGTTTCCTGAAAGCTGTTCATCTTCCTGAGTTCCTGGCTTTAATTTGGAAACCTTGAGATCCTGGCATATAGCTAAAAAGGGTCAGCAACAAGAAATAGAAATACAGAGTGCAAGATGCAAAGAAGGCGGGGACAAAACTGGAGTACATATACATTTAAAGACTCTTCCTTTGTTTTTAAGGATAAAAATGCCCGAATAAAAGAAAAAATTCAGACATGACACAAAAGGCTATCCAATTATAGCATAATAAAAAATTGATTCAAATCTATTTAATTTTTATTCCAATTCAAATTAAACCAAATGTGTCATATTAGATAGCATAATATTTGAATATTTCTGCGAGAGTACTTAGATTTGCTGTGTAACACACAGAACTGTCTTTCCCAATGACACTGACAGTGTAAGTTGAGCACACAGAGAGCAGTACACCTTGGGAAGTCCAGAGAAGAGGCTGCACGTCCAGATGTGTGTCCACAAGCATGACAGAGAAAGATGGGAGATAGTTTATTTACTCCTCTGATTTCACCAAGAAAGGGAAAAATTTCTCAGCACTGACTTCTTACAAAGCTCCTCGAAATCAAGACTATGACCATATCCCATGACTGACATGGAGCAAAAGTCACATTTCACTCATGCTCACTTGGGTTTCTGTCGAGGATTTCAGGCTGTCTCCACTGAGTCTGAGCAGGGGTGGGGAGTGGGGGGAGAGAAAGGCTGAGAGAACGACAACATGTTGGCATTCCATTTTTAAGGCAAGTTCAGGAAAAACCTGGCCCTGCTAATACAATGATATGCTACATCTCATTCATTGCCTGTGAGAGGCAGAGAAGAGAAAAAGGGGAGGGGTAAGCAAGAGATGGAACGAGACAGAAAGCAGAAACAGAAACAAAGATGCAGCATTGGGAGAATAAATGAAAGGAGGGAAGACATGGGGGAATGTGCACAAGATGCCTCTTCTTACATTTGTTAAAACTAAACACACACACAAACTATAAAGCAGAAATGAAAAGCACAGGCGAGCTTATTTGGTTTAATCCTTTCAAGCAGTGAAATGATTTTCTCTATGATTTTTTTTCCCTGTCAGTTCCTGTCATTTCCTTGCAATGCCTTCTCCTTTCTCACTTGTCTTTTCTTCTTTTCCTTTTCAATGCCATCTTGCTTTGTTCCTTTTTCTTTGCTTCTGTCTGCTTCTTTCTTCCTCTTCCTTTCTTCTCTTGCTCTCCCTTGTCTTTTTTGTCTTGCTCTTGCTCTCCCATGTGTTCTCTCAGTACATGAAGAACATGAGCACAAATAGTCAAAAAGCTTTGTTTTCTTGATGCTCCTTTTCTATCCCCATGTGGTTTTGACTGTTGTAGCTCTGTTAGGTTTTAAATGCACGTGGGGAACCCACTTGTAGTCCCATGTGTTTTAGAACTATCTACAGTAGCACACTGCAGGAAAAACATGTGGGAAGGGAATGTGTCAGAAGAGTCTCTTGTACTCCCTCCAACACGTGGGCCACATTTAACAAGGTCAAGGGACAAGTGTGGCTCACAGGCATTAGTTTGACCGGTATGACAAAAAAGGATCAGACATTCTACTCTCTTCTACCTGCACATACTCTGCAGTTAGTCACTCACCCAGATACAGCTTATGGAGACTCAATTGATCCACTTTTATTTTTAGGCTAGATGATCAGTTTAACATATTTTAGGAAGAGATTATTATATCATTTTTCCTGATTTGATGATTCCAAGATAACAAAGTACACAAATGTAACAGAAGGAAATCTTTTTTCTTTCCTTTGTCTTCCCTCCTGCATGAGAGCATCATGCACGCTGTGATCAAGGGTCTGCCTGTTAAACTGGCTGGCTGTTCCTAAGGCAGATAATCTCTGCTGAGGATTCCTTCTAAACTTTCCTGATACAACACCAAATTCACACAAAATGTCTGTGAACTGTTATGCACATTTTGACACCTTTCAGCTGGCTTTCACAGATTTTCAAAGCACCTGTTCCAATACAACCTGTCTTTTTGGCAGCAACCATACCAGTAAACCCCTGATTTCTTTCCTCTGTTGCTTAACCATTTTTAATAATGTACATGTCAAAAAATATAATTAAGTGAAAGAAGGCAAGTGCTGTCCAATTCTCCTAGATACTGGACTGCACTTCCTGCAGGAAAAAAAAATTGTTTGCATTGTTACAGACCAAGTGAACTGTTCTTCCCTGTCACTCATTTCTTAGAGGAAAGGTCCAGCTCACTTGCAAGTGGGCTGCTTGCCATGTGAGCAGATGGGCACGGGGCTTGACAGCCAAGAAATGATGGATCAAATTTTGAAATTTGTTGCTCGGTCTCCACTCTAGTAGTTCCTAATTGGCCTCAATGGAACTTTATTGCTGTAAAAATGGAATAATGGCAACAACATTTGACTGAACAAACACACATCCCATGCAGGTGCTGCAAGCAGCCTTGCTGGCTGACAGAGGCAGAACGACTCAGAGAATATCTGCTGCAAGCTGACGTAGCCCTCCAAAGTTAACGTGCTGCTGGGTGAGCACACAGCAGAGCTGAGGGAGCCTCCAATGCTTATTTTGAAAGGTGGTCTAAGATACAGTCTATTGCCTGCAAAGATCTTTTTAATAAATATAACCATACAAAGAAAGGCTGTACTGATGTTTTATAATAAGCATAAGGCAAGAGGAGGGAGGAGGTTTTTTCAGTGATGCACTGTTTATAATACATTATCTAAAATTGTTATCACCTGTATAACAAATGTAATTCAGGATTTTATATAGAAAATTGATCAAAATTAAATTATATTTGACTGCCAGTAAGAAATGAAGAAAATAAATTTGCCTTTAGAAAAATATTGTTTCCCAGATTTCTAAGAGCTTCTATGGCAGTGTACATCCACCTCAAATTCCTGTGTACTCAGTGAAAACATAGGATGTGAAAACAGCACAGATTTATCATTGATCTAATTTATATATATTATGTATAAATAATATAGTTCTGATTTGTATCATCAGTAATTTGAATTACTACTGATTAAGTGTTACTTAACCTATGAAATAGAGGCTTCTTAAATTTCATATTGGTTGTACAGAGCTGTGTAATTTTAACTCTTTCTGTTGTCGTTTTAACTGTATCACTGCTGTATTAACTAATACCAGCAGCTGCAAGACAGGATCTTAACATTTTGTTTATACTATAATTGGAATTTCTTGCCTTGTGCTGCTTTCCTCTCTACATTTTTACAGATTACTAATGCATTTGCAAAATAGTTGAATTCTATGACTGCATAAATAACAAGTGATTGTTATTATAATTAGTGCTATCTTTAGAAATTACATTGTATTTTTAATAAAATTGCAGATACAGAAAAGATGATAAAAACCTTTATAAGCACCTACACAATACATTTCATTAATTTTTTCAAGGAAAAGAAAGCAATTTCCCAGGGTCTCTTCCAATTTTTCTCCACCACCTTAGGCCCAGTGCTATTTGGTACAGGCAGATTAGGGTAGCTGATGATTCCTATTGATTTAAATGTCGTGCTAGGAAGCCTAAATCCCCAAGAGCAATAGAATCTCCCCTATCACTATCCTACTGCTTATTGACCTAATTCACTAACCAACCATCAGGGTTTTCTCTCACAACAAATAAATCTTGCATGAAACAGAGAGTACATGGACACTCGTAGTTTTCTGTGGTGTTGCCAGTGTAATAAATTTAGAGTCACCAGAGCTTTCCTCTTTGTTTTCTCAGAGTGATCATAATGTCATTTGCTATTTAAAATGAGCAGAAACCACAACTGTATTTTTAATAGCAAAACTATTTCCACAGCCTGAAGTAAACCTGATGTCATATAAATGATGCAGACAATTCAGCATGTGTAAAATTCCACGTACTTCAATGCTTCAATTTGCCCGTAAGTTATTGCTGCAGCATCTGCTGAACAGGTTTAATGGTTGCAGCATCACACCCACTAATTGAGATACTTCTTAATCCCTGTGTTTACTGCTCAAAATTCTGGTAACTAGTAAATTTTCATTAATTGAGCCAAACAAATGAAGAATAAACCAGAGTTTGTTATGTTACTCTGGGTCTCACAGGGTCATCAACCAGAACTTTTAGCTTGGAACTCTGCAGATGCCTCAGTTTCTGAATTCACTCTTGGTGATTTTACCAGGTTGAATAACACTTTTGTTTATGTGCAAAAGCCAAGATTCTAAATTTAGTTGCTCTGTAAAATGTGGTAGTTACAAGGAATGAAATACGTGCAGCAGGAGAACACAAAAAAATATACTACAGATATAAAACAAATTTTAAAAAGGATAAAACCCAAACCACATCATGCCACTTTGATAGGCAGGTCTGTTTCAGAGGAGAGGCCTCATTCTGTTCCCAGTAAAGTTAATTAGAGCAATAGCAAGATCCTAAATTACTAGTCCTCTCATCAATATCAAGTTAAGCTTTTATCAATGTAATTTGAAGCAGCATTAAAAGCAATAAGCGCTAATTTATAATTGTTGATATTATCAAAGCAAGATCCTTTGCATACCATACATAACTGTGCCAGATTTTTATCACACTATAAAGGTTAACATAAGTGTTACAAGAAACATCAATGGGCTACGTACACTACGTTTGCTTTTGGTTAGATAAGTATGCTTTGTAGTAGTTGATATTCCCTCTAGATAATGGATATGGGCCAGATTCTCTGCTGACACACTGCAATAGAAGTAATTTGAAGGCTGATTCACACGAGCTGCAGATCTAGCCCTAATTTATTTAGATGCAACAAACTATCTTAAGGAAGTCAGTTTCCTAAGTGTTACTCATTCATTCTTCACTGTTGCCAAAAGGGAACTGTGAATGCCAAGGTCTGCAGGACTTTATTTATCAAAGCTTCTTTACAGGCATCTATCATTTTAGAATTCAAGCCTTGCTTTATGACCAGAATCAAATCTTTTCATGAAACAGCAAGTCTAATTCTAGCAAAAAATGCCATGTAGTGCTTGTTCTTGCTGCAGTATCACATCTGTTTCAGCAAGTTTCTTTTATGAAAACTGTTTATTACATTAGCAGAATTAGATACTTTCACTGCTTGATACTGTGGAGCCGTATAAAGAGAATTAAAAATACTATCACGTACATCTAAACACTGTATTAATGATAACTCACTGTCTGTATTTCTGCTTTTACCTAATTTGATGGGAAACTAAGTGCACAGCTAAGAAAATCACATTTCTATTTGTTATATAAATACAAACTTATTTTACATAGCAAAATTAGGTGCTATGCTAAATAACATTTTAGTGTCATGACATTAAACATCTGGAGACAAATAGTACCTAAGCCACACAGCTTAATTTTCCTTTGAGGTTTATCTATTTTTACTTACATTTCCTGGATGTCAGCTTATAATAATTACTCTTCTACACACATCTCTAGCACTAATGTGACAGACTGTGAATGCTCCTTGACAATAGAACATAATATCCTCCTTACACGTTTCCACCAGCAAGGCTACAATCTTACCATCACGTGTATAAACATGTAAAAAGCCTTATTTTAAGCATTAACAAATTTCAAATGCATTTGGTTTACTGTTAAAAATCACATAGAGATAAGACTTTTCTCAATAAATCTACAAAATAAAGCGAGATGCAAAGAACTTTGGGTACAATGTGTGACATCTGTATCTGAGAGCTGCCTCAACTTTGAAGCATCTGTAAATTATGTCAGATCATTTGAAAAGCAGCAAAAATCTCCATTTAAGACCTTCTCCCAATAAATGTTGCTTACAAAGACAGAATACCAACATAATAACTGAAAAGCAGTTCCTAGTATTTTTGTGAATATGACAAACTGTTCATCTGTGACACAGGACTAGACATGGAATTACAATAGTAATTCCAATAAAGCAGCAGGGATGTTTGTATTTCTCCATCTGACATTAAAAGCAGCATGCTTTATGTAGGCCTCATTTATAAACCTCCACGAATTTAATCAAAAACTTCAGAGTTTTATCTATGGAAAGAGAAAATGCATTATGAATTGCACAGCTTCATTTCTCTGTGAAAGAAAAAGAAGGAAAGAGAACGACTGAAAAATCAGTAAGTGCAGGACTTTCATTTAATTAGAAGGACTTCAAAATAAGTCAAAACACACAAAACAACAAAGCTGCTGTCCTGGAGGATGCACTGTCTAGAACATCACACTGATTCCAGCTCACATCCACAGATCTTTGCTGATTATTTTATTACTCAGTTTTCTGCATGATCTCAGACAGAAAGTATGCAATTTATCCCTGTGATTTTATTTTATTGGGCAAGAAATTATAAAATCTAAATTCAAATAAATTTCTAGAGTTTTGATCTGTGTTTTCATAAAATAAGGGCACAATGGAACTTATTATAATATATAAGATTTTCCTAAATTGTTAAAAATCAGAGGAACTACAATGTTTTAAGCAGAGGTACTTCTCTTGCTGCCTCTATTCCTGAGCATTTAAATAAGGACTGAAATATCAGTAGCTTAAAAGTAAAATTAAAATGTGAAAGCTCTATATTTTTTCCCTTTTTTTTTTTTAACAGCCTAGGAATATCTGGCTTTTTTAATATGTATATAGGGAAAATCAGAAGAGTTTAAGTTCTGACAAATAGAAGATAAAAGCAAGCTGAATAAAGCTAATCAAAAGGTACATAGATAAGACCTACTTCTTTTAAAATAAATTAATCTCATTTAACTCCAAAAACACTACCTAGTAGAAAAATTTGTTTTCATTTTAAATAGTCAAAAAATATTAAATACCTGGTAAAAAATGTATTCAACCACTATAGGTTTTACCTTAACAAAATAAATCAAGTGCTTTCACATATTTAAATAAAAAGCTAAGGTCCTTAACTGTTAATCAGAACTATTTGTAAGCAAACAAAGCATGTTTTATTGAATAGTCCTCGTGTCTAGACAAACAATGCATTTATTGAAATTAATACATACCAAAAATTTCTGAAAGCAAATATTTTCTTCTTAATATGTGACAAGTACTGCACTTTCAGCAGATATGAGCACTGACTACAATAATCATACCAATTATATAATTCACATAATTGCCTGGTTCAAGGCAGCATTTTATTTAATATATTGCACTTTTGTGCCTGTGATTATGAAAGAAATTTTCCTGGACTTTCTGGCATATGCAGACTCCTTTATTTCTGTGATCATGTCAGTTACTGGTATATGAATCTCATGCTGTCTCTAAAGATATCAATCCAGCAAGATATTAAACACTGACTTATTTTTACTGTGTTGATCTGCTTAATATATTTTATTCAGAAAAATATATTATATAATGAAAACAGCTTGATATTAACTTAAAAGAAAAGTTCAAGGGGCATTCCATTAATGTGTGGAAGAAACTCTTGGAATTCAGTAATAATTCAGCAGAAAATTGAAGTTAGAATATCATCTTATGTTACTGTCTCTTAATTCTGTGAAGAGCAATATGCAGAAGAAAAGATGTTAATCTGAGACTTTTCAAAAATACTTATGCCAGTGTTTAAATTTTATGTATTAGTCCTCTGGAGATGCTAATGATTTCCCTTCATTTTAAATGGTTGAACTATTTTGTTTTAAGTAACAAAGTTCAAGCTGTAAAAATTACTATCTGGCATGGGCTGAGGAAGTCTGTTTCCCTGATTAATTATTATTCAAGTATTTATGCATTTCTGTCATAATATCTTTATTCAATATACAGGTTATATTTCTCTAAGAAATTTTAATGATCAGCTCTTTAAAATGTGTGCCTGCTCTAAACAAGTAGTAAATTCTCATAGCAGTCTTTCCATCTGAATCCATCTCATTACCTTCTTGAAGGGAAAAAGAAAGAAAAAAAGGTCAAGCTGAGAGACTGGATAGAAGACTTGATAATACAAATTTTGTGATGAAATTGTGATGAGAGTTACATGTACTGCATAATCTTGCAATGAATCTTCAGCAGTTGTTTTGTTTTTAAAGCTAGATGTTATTTTATAGATTTCAATATGATCTAAATGATAAGGGGATGTTGAAGCAGAAATTTCTGTAATGTACAGTCATACCTTATGTGTACATTCTAATATATTTTAGGTGCCAACCCTTTTTTATAGCCCTTGTCTCTTAACTTTTTAATTCTACAGCTCAGAACTCTGTCCTCTCCTCCATGTTATGGTTTTTCTCCTTCATTTTATGCTGGCTTTTCTTAGGTACATATTTGACAACCATACCAAGAAAAAACAAAAGAGAGGAAGCCTTATTTTGTCAGCCCACCTGCCTATCAACACCCCTTTCTTGTTTCTGGCAAAAAAGAAAAAAGAAAAAGAAAAAAAAAATTAAAAACAATTTTGAAAAATTAAAAAGACTGGGACTTCTGTCTGCCAGACTCTGAAGCTTGGAGTTTGTAAATTTAGTGGTATTATTTTTTATGTATCAGGCCAGAGGTAGTATTTTAGATCATATTCCAAAACATTCCATGTTCATTCTTCACACTATCATGAGGCCTAATATTTTACATGAGAGTTGGAACTGAGAGCCAGATCCTGCAGCCAGTATGATTTTCCTCTTTACCTTAATTTGGTCACAATTAATACCTAGGCATACAAACATGGTTTTTTATAACACAGTGGCCAGACAACCCACAGGAGGCAGGAAACTGGAGGCAGAATCGTTTATTAGCCTGCATCCCTACTGAAGGAGATGCACACACTGGCTTGGTTTGCAGAAAATATTAATTAATATCACAAATATATTAAAATCACAAAAACCAAAAAACAATTAGTTGAGGGGTTATCTCAAATGTAGCATGAGTCAAATGAACATGAAAGGTGGTGTGGTGAGATTTGATAGAGTCTAATCTTACCATCTGCACTAGGACAAGGTTGGAACTATTCTCAGAAGCTGGACCAAGCTTTTAGATGGAGGATTGTAATTAGTGAGAGTGATGGATACAAAATTCCAAAAGGCTTTTTGATTAAATCAGCTACCAGTCAATTACCATGAAAGTTCAGAAGAAATTAAATTTTTTGTTCTTTTTGACATTGTACAGACATTATTTTAAAATAATGAAGCTGGCAAAGGCCTCTAGCTTTTACTCATTTTTTAGGCTGAGTAGCTTTCAGCACTGCATTTCCCTTTAAGAAATGTTCAGCAGAAATGTTTGTTCAATAAAGAATGCCAAGTAACACAGTAACATTCTTGACCATTCAGAACAGGCACACACAAAGGAAAAAAAAAAAAAAGAGATCTAAAATAGTTTCTGTACATAAACTCCAAAGGTCATATACATCATGATTCATGTAACACACTAAGGCCTTTAGCTTTTTTGATTACATCAGTCCCAATTTGGTCTTTAGCTGAGATATATCCACACAATATTTCATTGTTTACTTAAAGTTACCTAAGTAATCTTCACTATTTTTTAGGATTATGGCAATGTTTCAATACTTAATAAGAGGTTGACACAAGAGGCTAATACCTGGTGAAGAATTTATTAGATTTTCATGGAGATGTTTTCAGATAAAAGTTGTTGGCCTTTTGTAAATCACCACAAAAGCCTGTTTTGTCTATCTGTACCTACTTTTTGTATGCCAAAATGAGCAAAACCTTTTGCCAAAATGCAACAGCAATCCTGGTTACAAAGTCAGTTTAGGAAAACAGAAATTAGTTTAGTAGCAAGTTCACATTTCAGCTGGCCATAAACACAGGTAAAAAACATGGCAGGACACACAAATCTATAACCACGGGGAGAGGGGAGAATATCTGATGATACACAGAGATGTTTCAGAAGCAAAGTAACATTCTTTAATGGAAGAGTGGTCGATCATTGGAAGAGGCTCCCCAGGGAGGTGACGGAGTCACCATCCCTGGAAATGCCAAAAACCCGAGTAGATGGTGGCACTCTGAGGTGCGCTTGAGTGGGCATGGTGGTGTCCAGTCGAGGGCTGGACTTGATGATCTTGAACATCTTTTCGAGCCTCTATGATTCCATATAACGAAGGGATAATCCTGTTCCTGAGGATTTGATATTGCCTGCAACACATTTTTGGCTGAAAACTTCACACCAACACACGCACGTTATACATCTATTGAGATACAAGCGCTTTTGCGATTTCATGAGATACGAGCACTTCAAAGATTCATTAAGGGCTAATTACACCCCAAAACACGCCCTTGCGGCGCATCTGCCACCAAAGCAGCATCACCTCCCACTCCAAATTCCCAGCAGCGAGGGCGACGCGGTGGACACGCGTGGCGAGCGGGGTGGGGCAGGGGAGCGGGGGCGGGCCGCGCGGGGCTCCGCGGCCGCGCACCGGCACCGGCACCGGCACTGACAACGGCACTGACACAGACACCGACACCGGCCCCGGCACCGGCACCGACCCAGACGCCGGTCCCGGTCCCGGCCCCGCGCCTCCTCCCGTCCCCGCCCCGCGGCGCGGCCCCGCCTCGCGCCCGCGATCAGCTGCGCGCGCGTCACGTGGGCGCGTGTCGAAGGTCACGGCGCCCACAATGGAGCTGTCGCCGTACGTGCAGGGCGGGTGGCGGCTCCTGGGCGACCCCAGCCGCTTCCCCAGCCGCCCGTTCGCCGCCCTCCTCCGCGCCGCCTTCCGCAGCCTCCTGGATCACCCGCAGGCCGGGCTGGGTAAGGCGTGGCGCGTGGGGGGGCGCGCAGGCGGGCGCGGGGCTCCGGCCGCCCACGCGGATTTCCGCGCGTGTCCGCGGAGGAGCGGCGCTGCCCACGCACGCACCCGGGGCGGCCCCTGCCCGCGGGCGGCTCAGCGGTGCCGCTGCGCGGGGTGTCAGCGCTAATGCGCGCCCGCTTCGAGAGAGCTCCGACCATTCCGACATAGCGGGGGTCGGTGGGGAAGGGTCCCCCCGCGCGTTGGTGTCCGCGGGGCGCGCCGGGCCGAGCCCGCGGTGCTCCCCCGCCGCGACCCTGCGGGCGGTTTCGCGCGTGGACACGTCCCGCGGCAACCCCGGCACGAGGGTGCGCGGCCGGGCAATTAATTTGGCGGTGTTAATGAGTCCGCCGCCGCCTCCCCGACGGAGGGAGCCGGGCGGGGGCTGCGGCGGTCCCGGTGGCCCGAGGATCGCGGACGGGGCTCGCAGAGGAAATTGAGGTTTTCCTTCTTTCTAATTTTTTTTTAATTTTTTTTTTTTTCCCCCTTTAGTGGTAAGGGGATGTAGAGGCGGCGGGCGCTCAGAGCCGCACAGCCCCGCCTGGTACGGCTCGCCCCAGCCAGTGCTCCAGCCCCTCACCTTCTCCTCCTCCTCCTCACCTTGGCTCCTTGCTCTGTCCTTTGGCTCTGAAACACCAAATGTGTTTCATTTTGAAGTTTTTGCGGGAAATATAGCGTTCAAAGGGCGAGCAGCAGCCTTTGGTACCATGTGCAGGGGTTTGGCAAATGCGTGTCATCAGTAATTCATTTATTTTAGACGATCCAGACCTGAAAGATATTGACCCTACAGTATTAAAACATTGCCATGCTGCGGCTGCAACGTGTATTCTGGAGGCAGGGAGGCAGAAAGCTGACATATCTGCTATAAGGTACTCATGCTTGGAAGCTACACCATTTCTCTAGCGATTGTTACTTACAAGTATGCTACTGAGTTAATGTTAACAGAAAACTAATAAATTCTTTTTTCCCCCTAGCACATGCCTAGAAGACTGCAAACTGGATAAAGAGAGAATAGAACAATTTTGCACCGAGTATCAGGTTTTTAAACTAATTTTAGCATATTAATTTTTCTCCTTTCATAGGAATTTATTGAAGCTAGCAATTTTTTTTTTCTCTCACTCCAGAAAAACAAGGATGCGTTGGAAATCCTATTGGGAAGGTAGGTTAATCACTCAGCAGACACTTGGTTTCACTTACAGTTAGTTTGAAACTGTCCTGGAAAACACTTCTGCAAACTTTAGGTGATTAAAGTAAGTAATATTGTTCCATTAAAAAATAAAGTGCATTTTTAACAGCTGCTAGAAAGCAGCTGTTGAAACTTTTCTTCATTTGGAATTCTACTCTTAAATAATCTTTTAGAACTTCTCAAGAAGCATTACCAGGATCAGGAAAAAGTTCTTTATTGATGGTCAGCTTGAGAAAATGACCTTTTCTTTTAGCATAGGGAACTTGTAACTTGTGTCTTTCAGCATAGGCAGATCTCCTCTCCATATAACTGATGTGTCTTGGCGCTTGGAATATCAGATAAAGGTAATTTTAACAAGGTGTTTCTTTAGTCTTTCTGTGTTTTAATGCTGAGACTGGGATTTTTTATATGTTCTTTGTTTCTTATTTAGAACAATCAACTTCATAAAACTTATCAGCCTTCCTATTTGGTGACCTTAAACGTAGAGGTACTGTACTCCCAGCACCCTTAATGGAAAAAATGGAATTTTATGATATTTTTTTTATTAAATAGACATTGCTGTTTCTTTGCTTTTTTTTTTTTTCCTTCAGAACAGTGGTTCGGGATCACACCCAGATGTTAGTTTTAGTTGTACAATGGAGCAATTACAGGTACTTGTTTCCTTCAACATTCTATGCTTAGCCTCAGTTGTGGATGTACACATTTTTAACAACTTGCCAATAAAAATGAAATCATATATACTATTGCTTAAAAAGAAATCCAATACTGGGAGGGTAAGACAATTTTCCATAAAAGTTATCCAAATGTGTTTTTACTATATTTTCAAATAAAGTTAGAAAGTAACTGAATTTAGTTGTGTGGGGTGTATTTTACATATGTGAATAAATATTTTGTCTGTTTTCTAACTATAATCCATATGTATACGTGGGAGGAAACTCTGATTTCCCGTGCTTTAGAGAAATGATTCAAGAAGCTGGTTCATTGATTTAAATGTGTCATGATTAAAAATAGAGAAGGAACTGAAGGTTCTTCAGTGGTGTTAATGACATGTAAGAAATGTCCTGAAACAAACATTGATCTTTGTTTAGCGATTTAAATGTGTAACTGAACAATAGAGGTATTGTAATGCTTGGAAGTGACCAAACTGTGGAGGATCGGGAAGAGGGCTTGGTGAGAGAGGAAAAGCAAGATATTAAAACTTAAGGTTTACATCTCCTCTTTTAAAAGGTGTCTCTAAAGTTATCCTTTTGTCAATAATGAGTGTTTCTAGTTGGTTTGCTGGCATAGTGAAATATGATGTGCTTTGGCTAGAGAATGGTCCTGGTACAAAATTGCACTCAAAATATTTTCAGTGGTTTAGAAATCCGTGTAGTACTTCAGAGCCTGAAGCAAATGTCAGTATTAGCCATTGTGGCAATACCAATAAAATTTACATGTTAACAATAATGATCTATTTTAGGAGAAAGTACATTTTAAAAAGTGTTTTCCTTCAGTTCCCACTTTTCTGACTACATAGTAAAATACAGAGCTATTTAATTATTTGCTTACATTGTTCATCTATTGCCACACTTCTTTGTGCTACAAGGTGCTGGTTTCATTGCATCTCTATATATATAAAAAAAATTCTGTTCTTCTGGCTGACCCTTTAAAAATATTCTAAGACACTATTTCATCTCTTAGGACTTAGTGGGAAAGCTAAAAGATGCTGCAAAAAGTCTAGAACGAGCGACTCAGATGTGATTGAAGGAAGGTGTCAGCCTGCTGAAGCACTCTTCTTCCTAAGTGTCTCCTAAATGACAAATGTCTTTCATCTCTTGGTGCAAACTGGGGTTTTTTTAAGTCCTTGGATGTGAATTAAGTGAAACAACTTTTTTTACATCAGCATTGGGTATTCCTTGCTCATTTAATTTTTTTTATTAACTCCTGTTAAATATTTGCTGAACTGTTGTGTCATCAAAGTATTCCTTCCGTCTTATTTTGTATATTTTTACAACTGCCGCTGATTATTTTTCTCTGTGATCTAATAAAAGTTTATTCACGCCTCTTGTGAAATTTCTATGGATGAATTAGCTGTACATAAAAGTAAGATGCTAAACGTTAGGTCAGCTCAATGAGGCAAAAGCGCCGTCTTCCCGTGCCGCGGCTACGGCGCGTTTGCTGAATCGCCCGCCGCGCTTTGCCGTTTCCAGCCGATCTTACATCTCTCCTACGAGGAAAAAAAGTTGGACCCCGGCGCGGGGCACAAGAACGGACTCGGTTTAATCCCGTGGAGCCGGGGCGCCTCACGGAAAGGCGGCAGACTCCGCGGAATGGAGCGGAGCCGGGCGGCGGCTCCGGTTCGACGGCGCGGCTGCTCCCGGCATCTGCCGCTCGCCTCGGGCCGCGCCCGGCGCCGCCGCTCTCCGCGGGGCCGCTCGCTGCCGCCGCCGCCCGGTGCGGAGGGGCTCCGGGCCGCTCCGTCCGCACCTGCCGGCCCGCGGAGGATGCGCGGCGGCGGTCGGTGCCTCGCGGAGCAGGGCTTTTTTCTCTCCGCTCCTGCGCGCCCGAGTGGCGAGCACCGCGAGGGTTTCCCCGGTTTCCTCCCTGCCTCGCCGGCGGCTGCCCGTTCCGCCCGCGGGGTGCGGGGGACACCGCGGGTCCCCGCGACAGCCGTCCCCGCCGCCGCTCGGGGCGGAAAAGCGTCCGCGGGCCCTGGAGGGGACGCGCCGTCTCGACGGCGGCGGCTCCGCGCGGGCGCGGCGGGGCGAGGGGCGCGCGGAAGCGCGCACGCGGTGGCGGAGGCGCGAGGCCGCGGTGCGGGTCCCCGCGGAGTCCCTCCGCCGCGGGACGGGGGCGGGAGCGCGCAACAAGTGCGCGGAGGGAGGCGCGGGCTGCGGGGCCGGGGTGACGGGCGGCGTGTGGGGCCGGCGGGCTGCGGGGCTGCGGCGCGGGGAGGATGGAGAGGGCAGCGCCGGGCAGGGCGGGGGGCGCAGCGGCTGAAGGAGAGCGGCGGCGAGGGCGGAGGGAGCGCGGGGAAGAAGGGCGGGAGGCGCCGGGGCCGCGGCGGGCGGGAGGCGCGGAGCGGGGCCGGGGGTCGGGGCGGGCGGTGAGGAAAAGGAGGAAAAGGAGGCATCGGCGGCGCGCGGGCGAGCGCGTGCAGGGCCGGGGGGAGGGGAGGGAGGGAGGAAAGGCGGAGGGAGGGGAAGGGAGGGGGGGTGGCGGGGCGGGGGAGGGGAGGGAGGGAGCGAGGGGGGAGGCGGAGGGGGAGGAGGCGGCCGGGTTGCGGGATTGGGTCACGGGGAGGCTGCCGGGCCCCGGCGGCAGCGCCGCTAATTCCCAGGCCGCCCTTAAGGAATGAGGCGCCCCACGTGACGCTGGCGGGGCGGGCGAACTCCGAGCCATTTTGGGGACGGTGTCAGTTTCCACTGTGTGCCTTCAGCGTTGCATTCTTCCCTCCTCCGCCCTCCTCCCGCCCGCCCGCCCGCCCGCCCTCCTTCCCTCCCCGGGTCCCCGCCACCAACTATGAAATTAACACAACAATAATACTCGTAATAATAACAATAATAATAAAGGAAGGAACGCGAGAGAGGCCGCGAGGCGGAGCGGGGGGCAGAGGGAGGACAATGGGCTGGTGGAGAGAGGACCCCATCCGGATCGGGAGACTGTGCGCTCGCAGCGCCCTGAGCCGGCCCCGGGCGGCCAACTCGGAGGGAGCGAGAGAGCGAGGGAGCGAGCGAGAAGGGCCCGCGAGGAGCGGCGGAGACCCGGGCGTTCTGTAACTAAATGAGCGGAGCGCAGCGGCGGCGGCGGCAATAAGCTTATTGCAATTGAACAGCGTCCTGCAGTTCATTTCAAGATGGCCGCTTGGCTCACATTCATTTTCTGCTGAACGACTTTTAACTTTCATTGTCTTTTTGGCCGCTCCGATCATCACCCACCGGCTCCGTTTTCCGGGTACGTATGAAGCGAGGTGTCGCCTTACCGAGGGCGGGGGGCGAAGGGGGGCTCGGCGGCGGTGTTTCGGCCGGTTTGGGGGCTGCAAAGGGGCGCCTAGGTGTCCCCCGAGCTCTCCGTATGGGAAAAGCGCTGACAGGCTGCTCTAGCCACACACACACACACAGACACGCAGCAGCAGCAGCCTGTGCACTCGCTCGCGTTACGCACCCACATTTGCAAATTTTAGTTCCTTTCTTTCTCCAGACGCCCCCTAAAACCTTTCTGTGCACATGGCCCCCGAGGAGAATATTTATATTTCCCGACCCTGCTGCCAGCCCGGCCCGAGCGCCCTTTGTTTAAAGGCAGATTTTGATTAAACAGGGACGTTCGTGAAATCTGGAGCTGCCTGGGTCAAGTGATTTCAGTCCTCCCCGAAAGAAATGTGTCTGGGGGGGGGTTAAAATGTCGATAACGCGCCCCATTTTATAGAGACGGAGCCAGCGGGGGGGTAGCGATCCTCCTGGGGGGGTTGTTAGGCGCCGGGGCACCCAGCAGAAAATGTTATTAACTTAAGTTGGACAAGTACTTCTGTGAAATTGGATGGGTTGTAAGATGGCGGTTCCCAGTTGTTTCCAATGTCTCCTCTTACATTTCTGCTCTAAATGCTGAACTTTCGGGGGTTTGTGCCTACTGGTAGAGGCAGAGGGTGGTCAAACAGCCGAGAAATAACTTTTTTGGGGGTCAGGATAGCCTTTTAAATGCGGTCTTGGGGAGCTGGGGCGGGCGGTTTGCTGGAGCCTTTGGAGCAAAGGGTGATGTGTCTGCGGGACACGGAGGGGGGGTGGTGTGTGTGAATTTCTTTTCTCTGGTCGGTATTTTTCACCCCCCTAAGCCCGGGAAGGGTAAATTTACATGAAATCCTTTGTCAGATCTTAAAGGTGTCACGAGTGGGCTCCTCGTGCTGTTTATGGGCAGCACTTGAAAGTTACTGGTGTTATGTTTTTATAATTGAATGGCCTTGGCAATATATAAAGCGGGATGTTTCTGTGTGTTTGCTGTAAACATTTGCAAATAATCAGGTGAAAATACGCAGGAAAAAAATCGCATTTCCATAAAAGTGAGGCACTAACTTTTCAGCCTCTAAAAACTTTGATTCACTTCTCCACTCTTCAGAAAAGTCGAAGAAAACCTGGGCATGTGGTGCCCATTTGCAAGCTTGGCGCTACAAGATTTTTTTTTGCGTAGTCTGATGGTGGTGAGAGCAGCTTCTGTTATGGGACTGTCTCTAAGACCAGGGGCGTTCAGTGAAGTCCAGTAAAACTACTTTGACTGATTCTGTGCAGCCCGTCCTGGAAACTGAGACTTGTGTTGCACTTTGCCAGAGACACGAAGCCTTGACCTATCTGATCGCTTAGATATTACAAAATTAACATTTTTGTGTATTTTTAAAAGTACATAGGTTGTGTCTTACGCCTAGTCCCAGGGAGGCGATTTAAGAGACTGGAGTCCTTTTGCACTCTATTGCCAATATTCAGGTCCTTTCTCGCTACAGTGAGTTGTGCAGAGATACTCGAGGTTCGTGTGCCTCTTCTGAAAGAGCTACTGTCCTCGTCCTTTAAAACATATGCGGCCATTCTTAAGCGAAGAGTAATAACAGGCTCGATAGTATAAGTGGCTCTGGCTGATAATGGGTGAAAGATGTAGAATGAAGGCTTGCTTTATTTCCTGATGAGAGTTTTCCGAGAGGAGATGGGTACAAAGTACACAAACCTACACGAGCGATGCTTCTATTCTTTATGTATGTATTTTCTGTTAGAGACCTGTCGAGCAAGGTTTGATAGCTTATTGCCTTTATAGATTTTTAATAATGCAGCTGATTCTTAGCAGGAGAATGCACTTCTGTTTTTCTTCATTTTGACATAACTTGTTTAAGGCCTCTGTATAATCGGTTGGCTGGCAGTGTTTACTTCTAGCAGGTATTGTCCACATATATTTTACGTTTAGGTGTTTCATGTGTCAGTGTGTAAATATATATTGTCCTGGCTAAGAGGCTGTTTGTATTTCTGTGAAGTGTTGGTATTCAACGTGCGATCAGCAGGAGCAGGAAAAAAAAAAAACATCTGAAAGGGTTTCCTCGCACGAAGATATTAAACTCAGGATGCTGTAGGAAAATGTGCTGTGTTCATGTTACATCCCCCGCAGGCACAGACACGCGTGTGCCTGTGCGGGTGGCTTTGGAGAGAAATTAGGCGCCTAGTTCAGCCTCGCTGGGGAAAATCACTGGTTTCTAGATAGCTCATAGCACGTTTGAAATGTGCTAACTTTGGGGCAATAAATAATCCGCATTTAGGGGTTGCTTCGACAAAACAGGTTTCACGGTTGAATTTAATCCCCCTCCATTTAGGAAGGGGCATGCCTGCGTGAAATAAACGCGTTAATGTCTTGAAAGGTTTGTCCCAGTCTGTCAGGGCTGGGAAGGAATTCTCGGTCAGCCGACTTGTGTGACCTCGGTCACTGCTGGGGTTTTTTTTAGGTTTAGATACTTATGAATTATAAGGTACTGACTTGAACAAATAAACACAGAACCGTGAAAGCAGGCTGTCCATGTGTAAGTACCTAAAGGGACTCCAGAGCCGCCGGCTTCAGGGCGCTGGGCTCTTCAGAGAGGCGTGCAGAAACTCCGTCTCTGCCTTTTCTGGGAAAAGCAAAACCTCGGTATCAGTTTAAAAGGAAGAAGCAGAGGGTCAGGGACCCTGGAAGCGAACATTTAAACCTCAGTACAATGCAGCGGGTGTCTTGCTTTCCCGCACGATGCTGGGAACAGATTTGGGGACCTCGTCTGACTTGGTGCTGTTCTGGAACTTTGCTTTTCTTTTTGCTGGCCGGCTATGGTTGATGTTGGGGTGCTTATCTGCTGTTCACGTCGAGGGCTCTCCTGCAGCAACAAGAGAATTTTCCTGGTCGGGGTCGCTCGTTGGCGCTGTGCACACTTCTGACAAATATTGTACCCCTGTCCTGGTCAGTTTGCCTGACGTTGAAAGCTTTTAGAAAGCGTGGCGTGTTGCTTTTTTTTTTTTTTTTTTTTTTTTCCTTCTTTTTTTTCGCTGCCTAACTTTGAAGTTTGCGAGTGGTTGCTCGCATCTTGAGCATACGGTGCTGTGGTGAGAGGTGGCTCGCAAGCTCTGCCTCGGGAGGAGAGGGGGACCAAGGACAGGAGCTGGTGTGCTGGGAGCACTGACCTGGGGAAATTAATAGCTTGGACTGGAGCACCGTTGTTACATTACATTTTTCAGGATCTGGTTGGCAGAAAATAATTTACTCTACAATTGATGTGGCTGACAGGGCTTTTTCCCCATGTGTGCTTTTCCCTTTATCTGCTATTCCCTCTAATTTTAAACAGTGTGTATGGCGTCTAGCGTTGGTGGCCAGTGCATCCGATGGGTTTTATGGATTTCAGACTATGAAAATGACATTTGTTTTTCACTCTTGTCTCTGGCATTGTGTTGACAAGGTGTTGATTTAGCTTTAGGAATGATCTGGTCACATGGTCCTTCGCATGTTTACACTAATGTACCGTTTAAAAGTCGGTTTGGGCTTTTTCCCCCTTCTCGGTGTGCTTTATTGCTGAAAGGGGGTTACTTAACGATCCAAAGACTTGTTTTCTCCCGTCCGAGCACCTTACTCTGGTGATGCAAATCTCTTTACATCATTGCAAAACTTTGGCACCGCGCTTGCCTCGTCCGCGGGATGATTTTCAAACAAGCGTCAAAGGGTCGAGAAGGAAAGGAAGAGAAGACAAAAAGAGTTGGGGCGTGAGAGAAAGCTCGGAGGGAGAAAAGTGGATGAAGGCAGAGAAGGAGAGAGCGGGGATGCCGGCGCGGTGGAGCGGGAGCTGGGGGCTCGGCACCCCACCGGCGGCGCGGGGGGGCTCGGTCCCGGGAGCGCGGCGCGGTTCTTCTCGCCGGAGGGAGGGAGCGGAGGGGGAGAGGAGCTATCTCAGACCAGCTCCTCGCACCGAGTCGACGTGGAGAGAGGCCCCTGAGAGGATCCGAAATGGCCGAGGCTCGGGGAGCCTCTGGCACTCGCCTCCGCCAGGCTGAGACCCCGAAGCCCGGGGCCGCCCCGCCGCCAGGCCGCCCCACACCGCGCCCGGGCACCTCCGGGCTGTGGCACCGACCCCGCCCGGCCGCTCCCGCCCCCCCCTCCGCTCCCTTCGCGGCCGGGCTCCCAGACCCCCGCGGGCTCCCGGCTCCTCCACCCCCCCGCCAGCCCCCGGGCCCCGCGTCCCACCCCTGGCCCGGCCCGGCCCGGCCCGCCCCGTCCCCGGCCGCCCCCCGCCCGGCTCTCGTGTGTTCCCAGCGGTGGCAGGATGCCAAGTGTAAGTGTAAGTTGCTATAGCAACCCCCTCGGAGAGCGGAGCAGATCCGGATCGGCACCGAGCCGCAGCGGCAGCCGCCCGGACCCCCCCCGGCGGGCCGGCCCCGCCGTCCCGGTGCCCGGCCCCGCTCCGAGGTGCGTGTGTCTCCCCCCCCTCCGTCCTCCCCCCGCCCGCCCCTCCCCGCTCCCCGCGCTCCGGAAATGCCAGGGCAGCCGCACCGGGAGGCGCTGGTTCCCCTTTGTGCTGCTCGCCGGCAGCCCGGTGCCCGCCGTGTCGCCCCCCGGATCTCCCCGCAGCATCGCCGCCGAGCCGCCCGGCGCAGGCCGGGGCCGCCGCGCCGCGGGAACGGCCCGTGCCCGCCGTGGAACGGCGCGGTGGGTGCCGCGGAACGGCCGCCGCCTCCGTCGGGTCTGCGCCCCAGGCCGGCCCGGGGCGGTGCGGTGCGGGGACGCCCCGCCGCCTCGGGACCGGCCCTCGCCCGCCGCCCGGCCCCGCGCCGCCGCCGCCGCCTTCGTCTTCCGCGCTCGGTCTTCCTCTGCGCCGGAGGATGCGATGCGATGCACGGGGAAGGGGGGATGCGCCGGACCGCGGCACCTGGGACGCCGCCGCGCTCGTTTCCCCGCTGACCGGTCCTCTGTGTGTGTGTTCTTTCAGAGCCGCTTCCTCGCCACGCCAAAATGCAACCGAACAACCAGAATCAAAATAACCGAGCTAAACCCCCATCTCATGTGCGTGCTCTGCGGCGGGTACTTCATTGATGCAACAACCATCATAGAGTGCCTCCACTCCTGTATAGTACGATCGGGCGCTCACGCGTTGTTCCCCCCCGCCGCTTCCCTCCTTTCCCGGCATCCCGGGAACACGAGGAAAAAAAAAAATCCTCCCAAGCGCCAAATCCCCCGAGGGCCTCGGGACCGACGCCTCCTTCTCCTCATCCGACGGGAGGGGAAGTAGGTGTTCCAGCCGCGGTGCAGATTTTCTGAGGATGGCCCTGCGGTCTTTGTTAAAAGTAATAATAAATGTACTATAGCGTCTCCTTTTCATGGTAATTGCAGCTTATTTGGGTAGTTGTTTAGCTTAAGAAGCTGTAGCTGACAATG
The DNA here is from genome assembly GCF_903797595.1 of Erithacus rubecula. Taxonomy (NCBI): domain Eukaryota; kingdom Metazoa; phylum Chordata; class Aves; order Passeriformes; family Muscicapidae; genus Erithacus; species Erithacus rubecula. The sequence goes on along the minus strand of NC_136689.1, from coordinate 17,514,051 downwards.
GACGATTTGCTCTAGCTTGCATAGTTTAGAGAATCGCACCTTTATCTATGCATATCTGAGCGGCACCTAGGAGCATCACTAAAAGCCTGTGGTGTTTGACTTACAGTCTGTAAGACCTGTATCGTGCGTTACTTGGAGACCAGCAAGTATTGTCCTATCTGTGATGTCCAAGTTCACAAAACTCGACCGCTTTTGAATATAAGGTAGGAGAAAGTTGCTAAGTGCACACTGCATCTCTCGTTTTGCTTTATATGGGGAGGCCAGCAGTAGTCGGTGTCAATGTTATCTCTTCGTCTGCAATTTAAATCTGAAAGGGCTTGTCAATTTACAAGCTACCTCGTGTGTATGTGCTCTCTTTGGAGTTTCTTCACAGATTGAAACTGAAGATGCCTCTAGATGTTTTTCTAGATTTTAGCGTACACCCGTCATTGATGCCTCTTCCCTCTCTCCCATTCTCCTTACCCCGGCAGTTCTTGCCTCTATTTTCTGTATCTCCAAGACATGTATCACTCCATCCATAGTTCCTAGTATTGAAAACTGCTGCTGCAACTTTCCAAACTAAGAGACAAAAGCCTTTAAAATATCATTTGTCTTTCAGAAGCGTTTTAATTGTCAGCACTGCATTTTGCTCTCTGTACTTACATAGTAGGGACATAGTTTTTAAGGCCTTCCTTCAGTCTGAGAGAATTTTTTTTCAGTTGTGGTGACATGGATGAGTTTGGGTTCAGAGAGGTATTTAGAGCAGGGTTAGTTTGATTGCAAGGTCCTGCAAGTCAACTTTTTATGACTGGCCTCCCACTTTGTAGAAGATGCCTCATTGTTGTGAAAGTTTATAAGTGAGGAGTAAAATATTGCTTCATCCGCTTAATTTTATGTTGTGGGGTTGTTCTCTTTTCAGGTCAGATAAAACTCTCCAAGATATTGTATACAAGCTAGTACCAGGCCTTTTCAAAAGTAAGTAGCTAAATCAGGTATTTTATTAAGAGCAGAAAAACAAAACCAGAGTCGCTTTCCTATATCAATACCGTGAGTTACAGAGTAACTACTAAAAGAAAAATATATGCTTTTCCATCTAGATGAAATGAAAAGAAGAAGGGATTTTTATGCTGCTCATCCGTCGGCTGATGGTAAAAGCTTTTCCTTCGCAACTTTATTATGTGTAGCATTGAGCTAGATGTTTTTACTGTTTCCTTTTTAACTTACAAGTGATGTATTACCATCACAGAATTTTAAGAAGTAAAGTCAGCATAATAAAAGTTTATTGTTTTAACAGTCAGGTAGCTTTCATTCATTATCTTACTGTGAAGATTTTTTTTTTCTTGTTACTGAGAATTGCAATTCTTCCTGATTTGAATTTCAAAATGTAAATTATTGTGGAAATTTCTGCGCAGCTGCCAATGGCTCTAATGAAGACAGGGGAGAAGTGGCTGATGAAGACAAAAGAATTATAACAGACGACGAGATAATAAGCTTATCCATTGAATTCTTTGACCAGAATAGGCAAGTTCCAGAATGGCAAAATTTTTTGTGTTTACCTGTTTGATAGCACCTGTATTTATTATTTGTTGTAATTGTGTAATTTCTTCTCACAGACTGGAGCGAAAAGGAAATAAAGAGAAAGAAAAATCAAAGGAAGAGGTAAATAATTTTCTTTACTCCAGAGGAAACATAGCACACACACAACTTTGAGAAAGTCTGTAGCTGAAAAAAATAGGTAGGTGTGTGTATCTAGAACAAAGGAAGCACACCTCCTATTATGGCACTAAGTACAGAAGAGGTAAAACATTTTCATAAAGACGTATATGCAGGCAACTTTTTTAAAATTAAAAATACCCACAGTACTATTTTCAAAGCAGAATTTGATTTTTTTGTCAAATATTTAATATTTGGAAAAATATTTAATAATTTATTTTAAAATAATATGTATTGCATGTCTACCTTAAAATATATTAAATATAATACAAATATTTAAATATAAATTTAATTGCAATTTTAAATTATTTTCCCTAGAATTAGAATTTGTTGCTTATTTCTTATGTACCCTGTAAGATAGCAGGCATTGTTGTATTACAGTTCATAATTTGATACGGTGCACTTTTTTCAGCATGAAACATTAGAATACACCATTGGTGGGGGTAATTGCTCATTCTCAGTAGACTGATTTTCTTTGCTATGCCACTAGGTGAATGACAAAAGATACTTGCGCTGCCCAGCAGCAATGACAGTGATGCATCTAAGAAAGTTCCTGCGGAGTAAGATGGATATACCTAACACTTTCCAGGTACCCATGGGAAAGAGTGATTTGTTTGTTTGGGGGATTTGGGAGTTGGTTTTTGTACAACTCATTTTCTCATTACAGCCAGTCCCAGTAAGTGATAATAGTCAAGTATTTCTGGTGTGTGCCATGCATTATTAGGTTTATTTTAAAAATCCCTGTCTGTAGAATTTGGTGACACTGTAATTTTTTTAGTGCTGTAAATACCAAAGTATTAAGAAATTTCTCCTTGATGTATTTGTGCTATCTGTGGCAGTGGGGCTACTTTTACCTTAGAGCAGTCACATGCTGGGGTTAAATGCCTGGATGCTCCTTAATGCACGGGTTTGTATTCTGAACAGATTGATGTGATGTATGAAGAGGAGCCACTGAAGGACTACTACACCCTAATGGATATTGCCTACATCTATACCTGGAGGCGGGTGAGTATTTCCAGTGTGCCTCCCAGGAGGGGGCAGGTCTTGGCCTGGGCAGGGCACTTACCAGGGTCTCCCTTTTGCTTTGCAGAATGGGCCTCTGCCCTTGAAATACCGAGTTCGACCTACTTGCAAGAGGATGAAGATCAGTCACCAGAGGGAAGGCTTGAATAATAGTGGGGAGCTGGAAAGTGACTCTGGGAGCGACAAGGCGAGCAGCCCAGCAGGAGGCATCCCCTCCACCTCCTCCTGTTTGCCCAGCCCCAGCACACCAGTCCAGTCTCCTCACCCCCAGTTCCCCCACATCTCCAGCACCATGAATGGCACCAGCAGCAGCCCCAGCAGTAACCACCAGTCCTCCTTTACCAACAGAGCTCGGAAAACATCAATAAATGGCTCCTCAGCCACTTCATCTGGTTGATGTGCCAACCAGGCTACCACCCTTGCCCCTCCTTTATATAGATCTCTCCATGCCATTACAGCTTTATAGATGCTAATCCATGTGACTATCATCCAAATTGCTTTCTTTTGTAGTAACACTGAACTTGGCTATAAAGGCGGACTAGGTGACATTCGGGATGGACCTTAATGGAAACGCAAGATTGAAATGTAAATTGTTTTCAGAGGACTGGGAAGCAAACAAAAGTTACACCTTCACCTGTTCTGAATGATGTGGAGTTGTTTCTGTCCCCATCATCTGGAGCCAGGAGTCTCCAGAAGTCTATACAAATCCTGGGAAGTAGTTTGTTAATCCAGACTAACTCCTCCATTGCGTTCTCTTCGATTGTTATTGTTCTTATACTGTTTTGTGAACCTGTAGAAAGCAAGTGCTTTTTCATCTTGAAATCCAACAAAATTGAAAGAATATGCATAGAAAAATGCATATATGTAGCCATGTCACTGTGAATAACAATTTTTGCGTATTAGCCATTTTGATTCTTATGTTGCATCTTTAACTTCTCTGTTGCTGCGCAGAACCGATCAAAAGTAAACTTCAGTTTACAATCTGTATGCCTAAAAGCGGGTATTACCGTTTTATTTACTGACTTGTTTAAATGATTCGCTTTTGTAAGAATCAGATGGCATTATGCTTATTGTACAATGCCATATTGGTATATGACATAACAGGAAACAGTATTGTATGATATATTTATAAATACTATAAAGAAAATATTGTGTTTCATGCACTCATGATATGGTTGTTAAATTTCTAAACTGGTTCGACCCTTGCAGATGCCGCCTGTTTGAGCTTTGCTCGTACTGCAAGAAACACGTTCTGTGTGAGAGCTACAGTATTGGGAAAGCACATTCAAGTCTCTGATAACCTGGAGGCAATTGGCGATCTTAAAAGGATTTTACTTGCTTTGTCTTTTTTTTTTTTTTTCTTCCAAGTGGAATTTTTTTACTTTACCAAATGTTGAAGTGATACAGTGAAAAAAATAAGTCAAGGGACATGGAAGTTTTAGACCTGTTTGATAACCTTTTTATTTTTTGGTGTGGTGGGACTGTGTTTTTAAAAGCACATGGAATCATTACAGAAGCCATAAACTATTTGATATAAATTTTAAGGAACCAGCAAGTGGCTGGATGAAGGCATTTTATCTAAATTTGTTTTAATATATATGTATATGGTACAGTACTAACTTCATTAAAATTTAACTGGTACTTTAATATTTCCAATAAATCGTGGAGAATGCCTTCTCTTTAATGGCCTGCAAGTAGGTGCATTTTATTAGAGGCTTCTAAGGGTGGGGTTTTTTCAATAGGAGGAACTTTTCCACCATAAAATATGAACAGCCCAGAACACTTTCAGTTTGTGCTTTGCTTGGTCGAACTTTGTGTGTGTTCATCACCCATCAGTTATACATTTGTGAGGGTGTTTATTCTATATGGATATTGTTTCATGTTTGTATGGAAAAATTGTAGTTAAACATTTCATTGTCTCCAGTCTGCAAAAGAAGCACAATTCTTATTGCTTTGTCTTGCTTATAGTCATTAAATCATTACTTTTGCATATAAATTGCTGTTACTTGTCCTGCTTGTTTTTATAGACCAGGTGATTGCAAATCCTCCACAAGGTTATTGCTTATTGATGTATATGTCTTGTTAAACAAGAGTTGATATTTTTTCCTGTAGTAAACATGTACAGTTCAATTTCAACAGTAAAAACTTCAGTTTTATATACACGAATAACTTTCATTTATAGCTGATCAAAGAAATAAATAAAAGGGATAATTCATTGAAAAGTAGCAAATTACCTCTGTTGATAATGTGGTGTTAAAGGACAAACATCTAGTTCTCATGGGAAGTATTTCTGGGTATACCAAAGCTTTTAGTGAACAGTACAGTCTAGTATACTAAAATAACAAAGGGGGGAACAAACACCTAGAAATCGTAGTGATTTGTTTTGATTTGGCCTGTCTTGCTGTTCTTTATTTGACCCCGATTTATTCTTGAAAATAAGAAAATGGTGCATCCTCACATCCCAGACAGCTACAGGTTTTACCTCCTATCTGTTCGAACTTAGCCCCTGTTAAACTGCACTGTCCGGGAAGGGAATAACTTGATTTTTGTGATGGCGAGTGCCCTGTTCTGCCTGTGCTGCTCTGGAATACTTTTTAAAGCCTCAGTGGAACTAAATACGTTTTAATATAAAGATACCTCTCAATGCGACCGAATGTCTATCTTGGCACGATTCCCTTAGCTACGTGAATGAATCACACTGTACTGGCTGAATTATTTCACCCAAAACCAGCACTGAACCTGCAGCAGAGGCTTGTAAGTTAGCACACTGATCAAAATGGGCTTAATTTTATTCGAAATAGCAGCTAATCACTACTTCTAGCATCAATACGGAGCTATTCTCGGTCTTTGTTGAGTGCCCGTGAAGCACTCGGCAGTAAAACAGGAGCTGAATATTTCCCTTCGAGATTTGCTAAGCTCTTGTAGTATTTTCGACATCCAATTTGACATCTCCTGTCTGATCAAGAGCAAACGCTCTGGTAGCTCTCTTGCAGAGCTGCAGAAGCCGCCGAGGATGTTTGTGCTGCCATGTGAAACTTTTGTTTTGCTGCTGGCCCTGCGCAGATGGCACTGCGATGCGTATATACTGCTAAGCACAACTGGGAGGACGATCAAAGATAGCATCTTGGTGTTCTGCTTGTGAAGCTGCTATGTCAGCCTTCCCGGTTTCACAATATTTTCCTTTGCATTTACATAGTGACAGGTTTTCCTTTCACATGTACCTAGATTCTCCCTGATAGTAAAGAAATCTAGGTACATGTAAGTGGAATCTTTTCATTATCCGACGTTGCGTTTATATAGATGGAGGGATAAAGGCGAAGTCTGCTACGTTTCCCTGAGCTTGTTCAACAAGCAATCTGGTCAAGGATAGAGGCAGGAGTGGTCTGTGTCAGCTGGAAAAGGATGTTTTTCTGCCTTCGTCCGACCAAATTTTCCGCCCTGGTTCAGCTGCCTGCAGCTCCAAGCGGCGCTTTTGTGTCCGGCACGAATGGGGATCCAGCCCCGGGGAAAGCAACAGAGAGGGAGCATGGAAATCTCCATACGCTTCTGGCAAAGACGGACAGAAACACGGAGATGGAATGCAGAAATATGCCGGGAGAGAACGAGGAGCATGACGAGCTTGCTGAGCCCAGGTGGTTGTCCCCTCAGCACTGACCATTTCTCTCAACAACGTGTGTCCATGAATTCTAGAAAACCGAGGCTGGCAGTCGGCTACCACCGGCCAATTTCCGACACCGGCAGTGTCCCTTGGGCAGGAGAGGGAAGCGGAGGGCGACGGCGCCGGGGACCCGGGCAGCACCGGGGGAGCTCCAGGAAATGCCGTGAGAAAACGACGGTCCACGAGTTTCGAATGATGGGGGGCAAAGACACCCGACGGCGGAGACAGCGACAGCGGCGGGCGCCCTTCCCGACGAGGCGATGCCTTCGGTCCTCCGGCCGCAGCCGCCGGGTCACCGCTGTCACCTCCGCCGCCGCACCGCTTGCTCCAGGAGTCGCTCGTTTCGCTGGGGATTTTCAAAGCGCGGCCGAAGCAAGTCTTCCCACGGCCGGTGCCGGGGCGAACTCCCCTTCCTTACGCCACCGCCAACCCTGCGCCTCTTCTCTTCTTCGCCGCGGCCCCGAACCGCCGGTTCCTTAGCCCCGGAGGCAGAGTGCTCCTACCTTCCAAACATCACTTCTGGACTGTTCATCTCTCACCACGCAGGAACTCCTGCAGTTCCGATCTTTGCCACCAAACTGGCTGACGAGGATCGGGTTGTCTCGTCGTGCCGGGCTCCGATTTCTGGTCCCGGAACGGGGCGGTCGGCGGCGGCCCCCGTGGCCGGCACGGCAGCGGGAGGAGGGTTGCGGCGGCCCCGCCGAGCACCTCGAGCCCTCCCAATTTTAAAACGGTGAAATTCTGAGACAATGTTTACTCAGATAAGTGTTTCCTGTTTCCGCTGTTAATTTTTAACGTTCTTGCTCCTACTCTGGGTACTTGAAACGGATTTCCTTTATTTTACTATAAACAGTTTGTTTTTCATCTTTTCTGCCCGTCTCCTGCCCGGAGGACGCCTGGAGAAGAACCTGCCCTCAACTCCCAAGGGCTGCGGATCTCCGCTTTCCGCAGCTCAATGTCGTTGCCCCGTTCCGGGAGCTCCGACCCACGGCTAATTTGTGTTTTATTAACTCAAGGATGGCAAGGATTCTGGCAGCGAGGATTTTTTTTCCAACTTTGGCTCCTTCACTCGCTTTTCCCGAGATCAACAGAGGAGTCCCGCCAGGAGAACAGAAAAACTTATAAAGCCCCGTGTGGATCAGGCAATTCTCGGTCTCGCCGTCTTTGGGGATGGGATAGTTGTATTTATTTAATAGTGATAATGTGAGTTAAAGAAAAAAAAATAAATCAATGACATTAACGGGTAGAGGACGAAGGACACGTAACACCCACGGCAGAGGAGGTTTTGCTGAGGGGTTAGGCAGGGAGAGGGACCCCCGTCCCCTCTCGCTGCCGCGAAGCCGCGGCCGCGACGGGCGAGCCCGCGGCAGTCACGGAAGGGCCGCGAGTGGCGGTGCCGGAGGCGGGCGCTGCCCAGGGGTGCGAGGAGCCCGCGGGCCTCTCCGCCGCCGGGCGGGCGGCCGCTGCCCGCCCCGGGAGCGCAGCCGGGAGCTGCGGTTCTGCCGCGTTTCTCTCCGCGCCGCCTCCTCCGGCGGGACCGCGGCTCCTCGGGCCGGCGTGGAAGTGCGGCGCCGGTTGCCGCCGGTGCGGCGGGCGCGGCCGGGCCCCGCCGCTGCCCCTCACGGGCGGGCCGCCCCGCTCCGCGCCCCCCGCGCCCGGGCAGAGGCCATCTTGCGCCTGCGCACCGCTCGCGCCCGCGGAACTTCCCCCGCGCCGCCAGATTCGAACGGGGCTGCGCGGAGCGCGACCCGCGGGGAACCCGCCGCCGCTCGGGCCCCGCCACCCGCCCCACCGGCCCCCGCCCGCGGCCGCCGCGGGTGTGCCGCCGTGCCTTCGGCAGCTCTCGGACCGCGCCGGGTCCGGCCGGGGGCGGCGGGCGCGGCTGGCAGGCAGAACCCCCGGCCGCAGCCGCCCTCCGCCGAGGTGTCGCGGTGCCGCCGCAGGCTCCGCACTCTCCTGCGTCCAGTCTGCCTTCCCCCGCCTGCGGGCCCATGGGGTGCTCCAGCCAGCCCGGGCATTTGGGGATGTGCGCAGCGGGACGGGAGCATTCCGGGTTTTCCAGCTGCGGTCCCGTATCCCCGATCGCCCTGCCTGAAGCACACGGCCTCCCGCCGAGGCCGCCGGCACCAGCCCTTCCCGGGGCACGGAGGGGCCTCGGGGCGAGCCCATCTCCCCGAGGAATCGGAGGGCGTCGCGGTAGCCATTTGGCGTATCTATTTTCATGGCCCTCAGCTGAATATCGCACCTCGTCTAGAGAGACAAAGGGCTGTATGTTCCCATCGCCGGGGACAGGCTGATGCCTTGCCCGTTCCGAACGCCGATGTTCTCAATGGTGTGGAGGGGGTACATTTTCCGGGAGCTCCCGGGTGAGAACTCCCCAGTGGCAGCGAGGCACTTTCCAATAGCAGAGGCAGCCAGCAGCCCTTCCCCCTCAGCGCCCGCCGCCGGGCTCCGCGTCCCCGCTGCCTCTCGGCCACCGCATCCCCGATGGAGGAGGCCGAGGCCGGCAGGAGCCGCCTCGCATCCTCGGGCCTCCGCTGAGCGCAGAGCTCCCGGGCACTGCTGCCAGCCGTGGCATTTCTTATTCCTCCTTCTCCACGTGCTGGGGATGCTCGAGAGTTGCCTTCTCAACAAAGCACTTTCTGATCTGTGAGACAACATCGTGAAGCTGATGGAGGCCTCCAAAATTGACTGAGTCTAGGAAAAAAAATACCCAAAACAAAAACAAACCAAACAAAAAAAAAAAAAATCCCCCCCAAAACTCAAACACAAAAATCAGAAAAAAAGCCCTAACAAAAAAACCCCACACTCCACCAAAGAATTCCCTGAAAAACTCCATATACACAATCCCAAAACTTTGAAGGAAAAATGAGGGGGAAAAACCTCCAACAAAACAAACAACAAAATAAAAACCAGAAGAAAGCCCAAACAACTGAAATCAAGATAGCCAAAATGCAATTCTAGCAGGGTGCTGACAGGAAGGTGTTGGCATGGTCAAGGCGCAGGGAGGCTGAGTGAGTGATGCCCCTGCGAGGCTGCTCTCGCTGCACGGGGTGCGGAGCCTGCGCACACCCTCCGCAGGTTCCCGGCACCAGCAGAGCGCCGAGCTGGGTGCGCGGAGCCGCGGCTCCGCCCGGCCAGCGCGGGCTTCGATGTAGCCGGTCGGGACGTGTCCCTTCCGAAGGGATGGCACTTGGATTTCTAGGTTGGGTAGACTGGCCGAGAAGGACGAAGGGCTGCGGCTGGAGCCCCGGGGGACATCGCGCTGCTGCTGCCCGGGCTGGGGCTGCGCTGCCGGGCAGAGTCCCCGGACACGGAGAAGGTGGCAGCAAGGGGGGATCGGCGGAGGGGACACAGGGGCTCAGCGCCGGGAAGGATGCCTACAAGCCATGAGCTGCCATTTTGTCTCTTTTAAGAGGGTTGGCTCTCCCCTCTCCTGGAGCGCAGTGCGCGGCGGTGGCAGCATCTCCCCTTGCCCTGCCCCTGCTCGGCCGTGCTGCAGGGAGGCAGCTCGGGGCGGCACGGGAGGTCCCCTCGGGAAAGCGCCCATCAACCCCAGCCTTCCCAGCCCCGGCGCTCTCCCTGCCACCTCCGCCCTAGGTGCTCGGGGTTTGCAGGCTGTTCAGCTGATTTGTTGCTAATAGCAACCACACGACAGCGATTTGCAGCCTTTGCTGCTGCCAGCGCCTCTCGTTACACCTTCTTCTGCAAACCGGGATACGGTCGTCTGGCTGTTGCCTGTCCCCACCCCTCTAACCGCAGCAGCCAGGGACAAAAACGGTGCAGGAGGACGGGACGGCCTCGGGGCGAGCTGCGGGCTCCGCTGGGCGCCGCGCAGATTTGGTCCTTCCACATCAAGAGCTAAATGCTGGCTTTCAGCCGCAGCCGCGCAGGCTCCGCGCATTTCGCATTGTGTGGTAGCATTGTTGAGAGCTGCAATCCGACCGGCGCGGGGGGGAGAAGCGCTGCTGGGTTTACATATGTAGATGCGGGCAGCGTTCAGCGCCAAGCCAACACACACCCTCCCCCGGAGCATCAGACACAAAGGAAGACGTAGCTCCTTTCAAGTCCCCAGAATAAATTAAGCTCCCGCTTTCAGTTTTGGAACGTCCCAAAAATATATTTTTTAATGGCACTGCACAGGCGCTGACGGTTCCGCAGGAAACCAGAGGTGTAACCATATGCACGTGGTAGAAAGGGTTCAGCCCTAGCAGCTAATATTTCCTGGTCCCATCCTGCAAGTCAACCTGACATGTTTTGCCCTTTTCCGGTTTATTCATCTCTTAAAATTTTTATTCAGCCTTTCCTAGTGTAATGGTGATGCACCAATATCCACTAGCCAAATCTGTACCGTTTACACGTTTATAGTTACAAATGTCTGCTTAAATGCCAGCGTCATCCTCTTGGGTGAAGAAAAAGGAGAAGTCCTCTTTCTAGTACGTCTAAAGTGCCTCGACATTTCTGTCTTCGCCTCACAGAAATAATTTACTCTATAGGAAGGTCTCACAAACTGAACTCGCCACCGAAAATCCGGAGGGGAGATCCTAGAGTAGAGTGAGTCCCTACAGCCCCGAGCCAAATCTCAGGGAGAAAAGAGAGAGAGCTCTCCATTTCTACGGTCTCCCTGACAGAGTTTTTGCCAAAATCAGGTGATGGTACAGCCCAACTTAAATTTGAAAAATAAACTATTCAAGGATTCAAATTAACTTTAGTAGAGGCTGTACGTGGAGTTGGAGATTCTTCACACAGTGTACTCTTCCAGAGAGCACTTCAGCTCCTCGCATCCCATTCACTGCCACTAACCTTTCTACGTTCAAACTCCTGGCTCTCAAAAATTCAGCATTCCCAACTCCGATCCGTGGGAGAGTTCGCGCGTTGCTCTTCCCACCAAATGAGCTGAGTCGCGCAAATAGGGGATTAAAACCCCTAATTTCTGTAACCCTATGAATATCTCCTCAACGCCTTGATCAATTTGCCAGGCGTGTGGTAGGAGGAGCAGACCCTCCAGAGGCAGATCGGGAGACCCAGCGCCCCGCCGACGGGCGCGGGGGGCGGCCGGGGGCGCTCCGGCTGCAGCTCGGGTGATCCGCAGCCCCGGCGGGTCCCGAACCGCTGGGGAAGCCGCCGCACCAAGGCACGGGAAGACCTCACCTTATAATGGGCGTCGTGCAGTTTTAAGTCGTAGCGGATCATCCGCAGCTTGGCCAGCCGAGCACAGCGGGGCATGAGCCGTCGAGGGGCAGAGAGCCCGGTCCTGGACCGGCCACCCAGTGCCCTTCGAGCCGGAGGGTCCTAGGGAGGGGACCCGGCAGCTCCCGGACCTGTCACCTGTTGCCTCGCACCCGCGGGGACGAGACCGAGCCAGGAAAACCAACTCCCTCGGCACGCCTCACCCCACAAAAAACTCCAGGGGCAACTTCGCCCTTCCCCGTCTTGAGGAAAACGATGTTTCCCCGCCCTGTTCCGAGAGCATTTTAGAGTGAATCAAAGTCTTAGATTAAAGAACACCCACCAGAAACCGAAGGCACATTATTTATTTGGATAACTGTTGACTATTCCCCTGGTCTCCGGTTTATTTTTTAAGTTGACGTGTGCGGTAACGCAATCATTACTAACACTACCCGCTTAAGGATGCAGGTTTCCCACTAATGAGCACCCCAGCAGTAGGCAATGAAGTCTCACAATTACGTCATTTCCATAAATGATTTTCCGTCTTCAGTACTTTTGCGAGAACCGGTGACATTTCCGTAGACCGCATTTGCATGGTGTTTATTCCTCATTATTATTACTAACCATGTGAACAGACTTAGTATCAAGCAACGAAGTGTAACAGCAAGTCTTGGTGGTACTCAGGGTGCGTTTTGTTGTTCCTTATACAAACATTAGACTTAATTAGACAGATAAATCAATTTATCTGTAATCGACACATCTGCTTTTTTTTTTTTTTTAACCTCTGGAAGTAATTAATCACCATTTGTTTATTTTTTATTTAACTTAGGAACAGAAATAAGTATAAAGAAATGTGTTTAACAGCTGTTCCCTTCTCAAGTACACATGGTGATAATTTCCCAAAATATTTTCTGTGGCAAACGACCTTCTCACCAATCTGATTTTATTTGTCTCCTTTATTTGTAAAGAATAGCACACCGCCTGTTTAATTTGTTTGCTTAAAGATTTTTTTTTCCATACTAAATACTCTTAAAATACTCTTAGCTCATTTTGGATCATGATATTGTGTATGTTAGCCCCTCTCTTCTCAGCTGAGTAAACACAGGATTTTTAAGAAATTTAGACGTCTCTCATACACTTTTCTAAACTCTTAAAAGGCAGCTGAAGTACCTTCAGCGTGCCAACTTCAAGGTATACAAAACTTTATATTACCTATCAGATAATATGTTTATATAGTCTCAGTCGTCTGATTTTGTACATTTATATCTTTGCATGAAAAATTACCAACCTATGAAATCTTGAAGACACTGTGCAATAATGTGTGGCTTTATTGACTATTAACTCTAATTTTCTGTTGTGACTCACAATTTCACTTGGAGCAGCCTGATCGATAGCAGAGCTAACTATTACCTTCGTTCACAAGTATCTTGTGTCTTGGGAATCGCCCTCAAAAGATACTGGGGGAGATGTAGAGTCTATTTCTCTTCAAGCCCGGATAACACTGATTTTATTTTCCAGTCCCATCGTTTGCATTAGTTGCTATACAGACCTCCAAGGTTGTGTTTACTCGTAGATACAACCATGTCTTTGCCAGTCAGTTATGAAGAGAATTATTCGTAATTAGTCCTTATGGACGGACACAAAGATGAGAAAAAGTGGAAGTCAGTGCGCAGCTTATCTACCTGAATGATACACTGCTGAGGAAAAAAAATTAAATTAAAGCCCCCCTATTGTAGCGCACAGGAATAACTTGTGTCTGTGCCAGGCAGAGCCAGAGGGCTGCTGCCGGACCATCCCTCCCCGCCGTGCCCCTTCCCGCGCCGCTCCCCCGCACCGAGAGAGCGGATGCTGCTCCCGGCCACCTGCGGCCGGGCGGGGCGGGGAGCTGCCGCTGCGCGACTCTTCTGCGCGGATGGGCGCGCTCGGGCAGATCACTGAGTGCGCTGTGTATCTGACAAAAGCCTTCCCTTCCAGCGGGGCACGGCGCCTTTTCTGCCGCGCTCCCGTGGCTCCCGGCGCAGGCGGTGGCTGTAGCCCACGGGCTCGCTCCTGCGCTGCCCTCACCGCCCCGGCGCCGCCGCGCCCCGTGGCCGTGGGTGGACGGCGGCTCCGCGGCGCGGGACAAGTTTATTCCCAGTGAGGCGCAAAAAACCCCTGCGTGGGTCGTCGCGGCAGCGTAAGGCAAGAGCGGAGATCCCCAAGGAGGAATCGCTACGGTGGTGAGAAAGGAAAGAAAAAAAAGTAAAATCAAACGACCCCACTTCCCGAAGAATAAAGGCGCGTCGGGGGGCGAGCAGCATCTAGCTGCCCTTATTATTCTTTTTTATTTTTTATTTTCCCTCCGCACCGAGGAAGTAGAGAAAAGCAGGAGCCGGGCAGGTGGACCCCAGAGGACCTGCGGGAGATGCGCTGGATTTCTCCAGAGCGGCGGGGATCTCCCTATCTGCCCGCCGAGCCCTCGGCAAGTTGCGCAGCAGCGGAGCGGGACACGGGCAGCAGCGCGTCCCACCGGTGCGCACCGGCGGGGCGGCAGCAGCGCCGCTCCCGAATGTCAGCGGGGGCGGGCAGGCCCCGGCCCGGCCGTCCGACATGTCCCGCCAGCCTCCGCTGCGCGGGACTGGGCTCGGGACTGGCCGGACACGTCCCTGCGCTGGGCCCGGCACCGTCCCGCGGGCGCTGCGCGTTCCCGGCCCGTCCCCACCATTCCATTCCCCGGCGCTCCCGAGAGCAGCGGCTGCGTGCCGGGGAGGTGAGTGCGCACAGTCGCTGTGCACATTTTCATGTCACGTCCTGTCGATGCACCCCCACAGGTGCTGCGCTCTGTGTGTGCGGTACAGACGTGACACAGCGGCGGGCCCCTCTCCGCGGAGCTGCCGGTGCGCTCGCCCCGCCAGCCTCAGTAGATGCCGGTACCCACACCTATACCGGCAGGGCATGTGACAAGAGTGTGGGCCCCGCCGCCAGCTGGGCACAACCCGCCGGGCCCCGCTCGTCCCGTCCCGTCCGGTCCCCGCGGCACGGCCCGGGCGCGGCGCGCGGACCCCGCGGGGCGGAGCGGCACCGGGCGCGGCGGGCGGGCGCGCTGACGTCACGAGCGAGGACCCGCCCCCCGCCGCTCGGCTTCCGCCCGGTTGCCGGGGAGACGCGTCCACAGCGCGGAAATCCCCGCGGGCGCGGAGCCCGCCCGGCGCCGCCATGAGCCAGCGGCAGGTCCTGCAAGGTAGGCTTGGCCGGGGCCGGGGCAGGGGCCGGGGCGGCGGGGCTGTGGCAGCGCCCGCTGTCCCGCTGACCCGCTGACCCGGCGCCCCGGCGCTGCCGCCCGCAGTGTTCGAGCAGTACCAGCGTGCCCGGTCGCAGTTCGCGCAGGCGGTGGCCAACCTCGCCGCCCGGCCGCAGAGCATCGACACTCTCCGGAGCGCAGGTACGCGGGGCCGGCGGGTCGGGCCGTGCGCGCCGCGGGTTTGGCGTGCCCGGGCCGGGGAGGGAGCGGGAGCGCCGCGGGGCCGCGCGGCCTTTCCCTGGCTGTTTTTTTTTTATCTCATTCCTCCACCGTTGGCCGCTCAATTTCCGGAGACTTTTTTCCAGTAGGATTTGGCTCCGCTCTGCCTGCCGGGTCCCCCTCGTTGCGGTGGGAAGGTAAATTGCGCTGGGTGCCCCGTGCCTGTGCGGGGCTGGATTCGGGCTGAGACCTCCGCGTTATTGCAAGGAAATTTTCCCGATATAATCCTTTTGAAAACTTACTTCCTCCCAGTTCTGATGTAGCTTTATGTAAAGTGCAGTAATTGGAATTCCCGATGAAGCCAGCACTAATTTGCCAAGAAAATTCTAATTTTAAAATAAATACTTTTTTTTTTTACTGACTTTAAAAGTTGTTCTTAAATTCTTCGATGCCTTCTGCCGGCAGATTGGCTCAGTTTAGGAGGGATTTGCTTTTGTTATATTGCTGCCATGGGATGTCGTGAACCAAATTGAACATTTTTAGAAAGAGGAGCTGCGGGAGCACTTCTACCAGCTGTTGTGCTGCTGGCATCTGGCAGAGCCACTCCGCTCGGCCAAAGTTCCTGAGCTTAAAGGAGGAAAAAGAAGTGCCTGGTAATTGATTACCTGAATGACAGTTTGAAAATGTGCTATAGATCAGTGGTTGGTTTGCCATGTGGTATTCATAAATTGATTATGTTTTGGTGTGTCTAGATTTTGTTTTTAGTACTTGTTTCCCAGATCTAATAAAGCTATCAGTCTTTTCTCAAATACAGTGACCTCTAACAAGCAAATGAAAAAGAAAACCAATAGTGTAAATATTTACAACTTTCTGTTATTTTATTTACAACTGTTTATTAAAATTGTTTTATTGAAAAATCTGTAACCAAAATTCTTGCTAAAGAAACATTTACTTCTATTATGTGAGTCATGTTGACACCACGACTTTTGTATCACCTTGCTGTGGCTCTTGATTTTTTTGTTTTGTTTTCCATCTTTTGGTGAGTTAATGCTACTACTGTAATTTATGCTAGTGATCTCTTTGCCAAAGGGACATCTTGGCTATAGGAATAATTTATGCCTTATTCTTATGAAGAGGTCCCTCTGTGTCCTTTTACAGTCCTGGTTTTAGCAGCTTCCAGAGAGAGATCCCATATAGGCAGGCTTCTCACAGCACAGCATTTTAAAAATGCAAAAAGTTTATATTTTAAGAAAGCAATCAGAGTACCAAGTTAAATTAATTTGCATTGTATTTATTTTTAAAATAACTCTTTTGAAGTAATCTGGTCGGTAACTTTTCCTCAGAACTGATTCGTTGCTTGTGCAGAACAAATAATCGGTTCAGAGGCCTGAAACTTTATTCTGCACACAGCTGGTGTTGGTCTGAAGGTTCAATTTGCAAGGATCAGGCTCTGGGCAGCAGTGTGGAAATATGCATTTGTGTAGATTATCCCACTTGGCTGTTTCTGGTCATGAGCTGCTTTTCCACAAGCTTTAGTTTTTCAGATGCTGGACAAGAGAGGAATGTCTGCAAATATGGCTGTTATATTTTTTTTTGGATGGCCCACAAATATTTTACCATCTTTGCCACCTGTGTCTTTAAAAATACTCTCTAGTTATATAATTGCAATGAGAGTTGTTAATTTTGGCCTTTTCTGGATGTGCTAGACACAAGTTTTAAAACCTCCTTCTAAATTATGTGTGATTAAGTGTTTTTCTTTAAAACCTCCCACCAAATAAAATTGGTCCTTTTAATAAAACAAACATTTTGGGACATTACTGTCCAGCAGATAACTGGTGTGCCTTTTAGGGTCTTAATCTAGTGAGTGCTGGAGCAATGATTTAAGTAAGATCCCTGTCTATGTATGTATCTCTGTATAAATCTGTATTTCAAGGGGTCTGGGGATTGTTTCTTTTTCTGGTGAATAAGAATTCTAGCCATCCCTTATGTAGATTTCTGTTTTAAGAAGATGAGAAAAGTCTTTACCTGCTGTCATTTTACATTAGCTATAGGGGTCAGGGGTACCTTGCAGGGTTCTTTTGTTGGATCTCAAAAGTTGTCAGGGTTTAGTATCTTTCTGGCAAAACAAGGCAAGATTACAGTGACTTGAATTTGAACAAAATCAAATCCTTAAAATGTACATGTACTCTTATATTAATGGCCTCAGTTTTTATTCCTGGAATAAGAATGAAAGATGAGTGCTCAAGGAGTAAAGCATCTGATCCCATTTTAGAAGTCCTTTTGATAAATACTTAACATCTTTATAATGAAAATAAATACTAGTTTGAGACCTTAATCTTTGCAGAGCTGTGTTTGGATACCATGCTAACATCATGAAAGATGGAAGTGTTGAAAAAGTAATTTTTTACTACCCTCTAAGCCCTGCTTCTGTGGTATTAAAGCAGGTCCAGGCAGTGGTATTGTTGCACATTGGGAGCTTGCAGCCTGGAGGGGAGCAAGCAGCCAGGATCAGAGGCACAAACTCCTTATGCTGGCCTGACTGCTGGGAAACCTTCAGGTACCATTATTGTGGAGACTTCTGTGTGTGACCTGTGAGGAAAACTGGTGGGAAGCTAAAAAGAAGGTCAGAGGGGGCCATCAGGAAGCCCAACTTTTCTTAGGGCATCTGTCTTCTGAAGCTTCTGTATCTCATCAAGTTCTGGAGCTGCTTTTCTCACTGGGCAGAAATCTCAAAGGTGGTGTAACCAGGCAGGGAACTGGAATCTGGCCCTGAGCTTTGACACATGTGCTCTTTCCTGGTCAAGAATAGGGGTTTAGTGCCTGGGAGCTTAACAGCTTTCTGGTGGCAAGAAAGTACAAGGAATGATCAGAGAGATTTTTTTGTTGGAACTCATTCCTGTTTTTCTCATTCCTCGTTTGAGCTTTCTGATTTGCTTTGATAAAGTTGTTCCTTATGATTAAATACTACCATGACTAATTATAGGATTTGTCATTTGAATGTTTAATTAGTTGATATTTGGGGAGAAAAATCTGCTCCAAAACTCCTAAACTTTTTCGTTTAGTAAATATACATGTGAAACAATGACAGACAATTTATCAAATCTTCTTTCTTGAGGGCTGCTGACTAATGGGTGAAGGTACTTTGATAGTAACAACTTCAAATATACTCTTTAAAAATAAATCTATTCATTTGGCAGCTACTTCTCATGAGGTTTGGTACTGGAATGCACTATTCAGCTCCACACCCCCTCATCCTTCCAAAATGTAAAATCCCAGAAAATAGGCTATTTTCAGTTATAATGGCAGATGAACTTGAACTCTTGTTCTTGCACTGAGATTTAGGCAGCTGTCTGTCTTTTAGAAGAGCTAGGTGGAAATCTGAAGTGCTTCTAGTATGTTTATAACAGTGGTAGTAACTGGGTCTAATTCTTCATTTGTTTTCCTTGTGAAGTGCAGCTCTCTGTAAATAAACAACCCCTTTGAAACTGCATTCTGTTTTGGTTTTTTTGGAGGCATTTGCAATTCAGGATTCATAAATGTATCAGAATATTACTTCTAGGTTTTCATTTTTGATTGATTATTTGATTATTATTTATTTATCTTGCATTAGAACATATGGTGATAAGAATGTTGCTTTTAATGTGAGTTATTTAAAGCTATCATTGTGATTAAGAAACAGTTTAGTCTTGCTACTTTGACTTTAAAGATATTGCAAGATCAGCTCTTTAACCCCTTTCTTGGGGCTAATCACATTCTTAAGTGTAATGGCTGCAGAAGTTATGGGGAAAGCTGAGCATGGAACATGGGAAAACAGATCTGGGTGCTGGGGCCTGCACACCTGGCTTCCCTTCACATTGCTGCTGGGCTCTTTTTATCATCTTGGGCAGATAAATTCAGCTGCCTTCCTGGCCAGTCTGCAGGGTTCCAGGAAATTTCCAAAATGTCACTGCAAATGAAGGTCCTGTCCCTATTTTTTGCTCTGTTTTTCTGTAGGTAAAGAGTGATGTCATCAGTGTTACTTATTTACTGGCTCCAGACCTATTCCACTGGTGGCAGGTTTTAAAGCTATGTTTCTGAATCTCTGGGTTGGTTTTAGGAATCTTTATTTTAAGAAAACACTGTTCAAATTGATTTTTCTGCTCCAATTACATTGAATCTTTTTGTTTATGCTTTACTCAACTTTTTGTTCTGATGTATGTATTTTAAATATACTTCTTTTGAATGTGACACTTGGCCCTGTGTAATCAGAACCAGACCCTTGGGATGGGATTTTAGGATATAGTTCCATATTTTATATAATATTAAAGGAAGTGATTTGACAGCATTGTGCTTAATAGAAAGCCTGGGAGCATTTGGATCTTGCAAGTGGATATTCATGGACAGACTCCAAGTAGCCAGTTTCCACACTGGAGTTTATGTACCTTCTTTTGTAAAGCTTTGGGTTTTGTGTTTTTTTTTTTTTTTGGTTTTTGGGGTTTTTTTTTTTTTGGTTGGTTGTTTCATTGTTGTTTGTTTGTTTGTTTTGATTTTGTGTTTTCTAAAAAATATTTTTGAGTTAAAAGCTTTACTAAACTTTAGCAGCAGGGGAAGTAGGAGAGGATTATGCAATGTGGCATAAAAGACAAAATGTTGTCTTTGCAGTTGTAGTAGATCAGATGTAGAGAGTGGCTTTCCCAAAGGCTTGATGACATTGTGGAGGCTGATGAAGGGAAGAAGGAGCTGTTTTAAGGAAAGTACAAGAGAGATGACAGAGAAGGAGAAAATAAATGCAGCTGAAGTTGGAGGATTGACCTTTTTTTGTAACTCAATCAAGTGAAAGCTCAGCTGTTTCAGGATTCCTCCTCTTCTCAGTCTCCTGGCCTGTCTGGAGATTTGCAAGTAAAGATGTCAAAACCAGAATTTTTTAGAAACTTCACTCTCATCTTAACAAGTGGACATTAAGAAACAGGAGCTCCTTGTGACCAACTTGGTTTTAGTGTGTCTGCACAATTGCTTGGTGGCCACCAACAGCCCTGTAAGGGGTATTTTCAAAAATTTGTCCTCTTGTAACAGGATTAGTTCTGCTTCATTAATGCAGAAACAGGGTTTGGCATCTAAGGAGGAGAAACTTTCTGTTCCTCGATCCTTCAGGAATCTTCAGTGATCCTGTCAAACTAAATCTACATTATGTCCCACACCATCTGGTAGTTGCTGTATGAATTACTTGATCAGCCAGGTCTCTGTTACCACAGTGCATTTATGTTCCCTTTGATCTCTGGAGGATGGTCGTTGGGCTGTGGATGGAACTGTGGCAGTGAGGAGTCCTTGCTCGTGATGGGGAATGTGTACTTGAGACTTGCATACTCTGCTGTCTCTGGAAGAGGCTGTGTCAAGACAAGTGAGTGTGAAAATTCTCTCTCACTGCTCTTCTGGAACATTTGTTTCAAGTAAGGATTTAAAACCTACTGCTATGCAGCTCCTAGAAAAGGGTAGTTGAAGATAGGGTGTTGGGGTGAGGCAGAAATAAATTTCTATTTTATTTTCTTGTTAAGACAGCTGAATTTGACATGAGGAGCTCTGAAAAATCAAGCTGATATGATGAATGTTCAAGTGCTAATGTTAGCTGTGTGAATGTTCTAAATGTAACAGGTAGCACACAAAAATGAGAAGAGCATAAATGATCCAGAGCATAAATTAGAAAGACAGCATCTTCAAGACAAGAGTGCGTCCAGAGACAGCTAGACTTTTCTCCACATTTAAAACAGAAATAATTTTTCCTTTAAGGAAGAAAGGTAAAGTAGGAATAGTTATCTTCAGATGCAGAAATGGGAAGAATTTCCAGTGTAATGATGTTTCTCTGTTTTGTAACTAGTTAAGTTTGACAAGGATTTGATGGGGATGAGGGGAGGGTAGAAGTATTTTACATGAACTCCAGGTTGTTTTCCCAAAAAAATCGAAATGGCCAAGCAAAGATTGCTATCTCCAGAATGGTGACTGTTTGTTTCCTACAGAAACTTAGAATGAAAAAAAATTGGAACCTGCTGCTGCCCCAAGTGATTTTTGCTTGTTTGTTTGTTTTCCAGATAGGCAGCAGCCAGCACTTGCTTGCTAAGAGAAAGTTCATCAGGCCTGTATGTAACAGATCCACTTGAGAAGTGTGTTGAGAGTGATTCAGCTTCTAAAGTGTGTCATTCTTTGAAACAAATTTGAGTGGGAAACAGGATAGAAAGGGGAATCATTCCTTGCCCAATGTCAGTCAAGGTTCTCTGATGCAAGAGAGAATATTTGGCAGTAATTCTCTGTTACTCAGTTTCTGAGTGCTAGTGGGAACTCTTCCAAAATAAATCTAGTCCAATAGTCTAAATGCCTTATTTTGTAGTTTACTTTCTGTGTGGTTGCTTTTCAATTAGAGTTAATGAATTTCCTATTGCTGTCACAACAGACTTATTTAGAAGACCAAAGAGTTTCAAAGTTTTCAGCAACAAGACACTGCTACTCCATGATCTGTATGGTCCTGTTCACTTGAGTGAATGATCAAGATAAAAGGAAGTAGTTGGAAAGTTCCTGCCTATTCTCCTGCTCTAAATAATATTAAATACATTTGAATTTAATTAAAAATGCTGATAGGAATCCTGGCTTGGACCCCTTTGTAGGAGTAGACTTTGCTGTAAACAGGATAGATGAAAGGAGGAGATCAAATAGTGTAGGTCACCAAATACAGCTGTGTCTGAACAAAGATCTGGGTTGGGCTCAGTGCAGGAAAGCCTCTAAAAGATAGAAATACTAGGTTTGCTGAGGGTACAAAAATGATGACAATGGTGAAAGCTCCTCAAGCAGTTGGTCTTGCAGAGTAATTGGAGGTGATGGAAAGCATCTTGGCACAGAGAAAGAAAGTGGTTTTAAGGGAAGGTAGAAAGTAGAAAATCTTTGAATTATGTTCAATGCACAGGCATGGTCTAGGCCTACATGTACTTCTCTCAATTCTCAGTTAATTTGATGTGAATATAAGGCTTGTACAGCACCAGGAATTACTTTTTCTTTGTCTCATTTCTCCAAAACTTGTTCCATTATAACTATTTGCCCACTGTCTCTTCTTACATTCAAACATGACTATAAGAACATATAGTCTCCTTGAGGACCAGCACAGTTGCTATTATTTCTTAACATGTATTTTTTTTTTTTCTAGCCCTGTTGTAACATATTATGTCCTTTCTTCAAATAGTAACTCCCATTTAATTTTTCATCTCTTTCCTCACTTTAAGTTGTACCAGCTAAAATAATTTGCAGTAGAACATTCTGTGCCAATGCTTAAATGTCTTCACTAAACTTTACATGGTTTATACTGTTGTGAAATGAAAGGCATTGGTCATGGGGAAGCATGCTGCTTGGAAGCAGTTTCATATTCAAGGCTTTTTAGGCTGTCCCAAGTGAAAGCTGTATCAGCTAATTTTGAAAATACAAAATATATAAGTCTTGCATTTGGAACAACTCAAAGCATATATGTATGTAAACCTTGTTAAATGTGGTTTTACATTTTGCTGTGCCTAGGTATGTCATAAAGGTCAGAAATGTGTCGTGTGGTCTGGACCTAGCTCCCTGGTAAAGTGATTCTAGTCTTTCTAATTTCACTGGATTTGAGATCATCAGAATTGAACTGTCTGACATATCCTGGTTTAATGTCCCAGCCATCAGGCTCTTGGCATTTTTAGGGTCGGGATACTGCATATTGAAGTGCTCTTTTCCCTCTCCCCCAACCACTTCTGACAGGCTCTTTTATATCAGTAAAATTGGTTTTTCCCCCTTTTCTTTTTTTTCCTATTTATTAAATAATCCTGTTTTCATAAAATCTCAAGTCAAAGGCTCAAATGTACTATCTGTACAGTAAATACAAATGAACTACTTCTAACTGTTCCTGCTTCACTGAAATGCCTTCAATGTAGATATAAGAACAGTGTGAGGTCCCCTTAGGAATTTCAGCAGCTATTTGCATGCAACTGATGTTAAAGAGAAGAAAATACCTTCCCACAGAGGGTGTAGATGAGTGGCTAGAAGAAAGCAATTGATACATGGCATTGGCTCCAACTTATATGTTTGTTTTTACTTCTAATTTGTCATATGCAAAATTTAGTGGTTTTTATATGAAGGATAACTTGCTAACAACACTGTACCTGCTATGGAGATTTCATGAGATGATGTCAGTACGATGACCACATTCAGAAGTAGTGATTTCTGGGAGCTGCTAAATGAATTTTCATTGATCTTACAGTACTGGAGGATCTATCTTTTGTCATTTGGTACACAGGAGGCCTCTTTCAGCTCCCAGTGGCTTTAACAGAAGGGTGAGCAGGCTCCAGCTATATTACAGTTCTGTTTCCATAGGTTCAGTTTACTTTTCTGCTTTTGTTATGTATCCCTCTGAAACCTGTGTTATTTTGTCTTGTGAACATGCTGGGAGGCTGTACCTCTCATGACAGTGCAGCTTTTGTCTAAAATATTTACCTTCCCACAAATTTGTTAGTGGATAGCATGGCCTCCCTGGTTAGTTTTTTGTGTTCTCCTTCTCATCCCTTTCAGAGCCATGTATAGACAATTCAGATATTTCCTTCTTGCTGGGAGCAATTTGGTTTTTGGTGTAAAATAAACAAGAGAATTCTACTGCTGTTCTACTTACTTTTTTTATTTTTAGGGGAAGAAATATGCTACAAGTGTAACTTGTTATAGCCTCTGTCCCATAGAGTATTCCTTGCTCTGAGGTCCTCAGCTTTTCCTTGTCATGGAGTACCTGTTGAACACCTGGGTGTTTTTTGTTTGCCATTAGGCAGTGACCCTCCTGTTGTGGCACTGCCACACCAAAAGGTCTTTGTTCAGTGCTAGTAATCATATGAGCCCTTGAGAAGGGAAGTCTTGCTTTCTTTCACTGTTACTCAACTAGATCTGTATATTTGTAAAAAAAATTAGTGGAAAGGACTGAGAGAGCTGATGTGAAGGTACCTGTAGCTCTGAGTGTTCATTGTTCTGTTGTAACACATCTCCATTTTCAGAGACCTCTGCTTTCTGGCTAAGTTGTTAATTCATGGAGCTGGTTGCTACAGGGACACCGTATTTGAAGGATCACAACTCATTTTCCCTTCCCAGACCTTACAAATCACGTTCTTTATATGACCATTTGGATCTCATTGCTATTCCTGCTGAAGAGTCTTAGTTTAACAGGAAGAGCCTCCACATGCAGATTGGTCATCTTTGATCATCCTTGTTCCCTTTCACTGAACCTTTTTCAGTTCTACTCTAGTGGAGGGTATTAAATGTAGGATAGTGATGACCCCTGCTTTAGCTTCTACCCCTTTCCAGATAATCCTGAGCATTCTGTACACTTCTGCAGGTAAAGGTTCCTCTGTACTACTGAGCAAGAGCTGAAATTTCTATGGTACTGTCTGTTCTAACATCGAGATTTTTCTCCTGGTTGGTAGTAATCTGTTTGGGATCCGTCACTGCTTATGTGAGGTTGGAGTTGGGTTCCCTGCATAAGCTCCATTTCACTTGCCATTTTGTTATCCAGTCATTCAGTCTGTAGTTTCTTATAGTGTCCCTTGCTGTTACTTTCACATTTTTTATGCTTAGCTGATGCATTGGGAATTCATCAGTGAAAACACATAATAAATAATAACATGATAAGAAAATCTACAACTCTTCTATGTGGAGTGTAATATATTATGGATATTGCTCTTCAAATCAATCAGTGCTTTTAACAGATGAAATGTAATTTAGTGTAATTCAGTGTAGAGGTTCTGCTGGCATAATGAATGAGGGACATGCCAATGTCTTCGAGCCAGGATCTCCAGATGGAATTTCCTGTGCACACTGTAACAACACATGCATTTTATGTATGTTTGAATATAACTTAAGTTTCTTGTGTAAACTTTAAGATGTATTTAATAGATATTTGAATACACCATTTTTCTACATGTGACTTTTCTGTATTTCAGAATTGTTTTGTACCTATGAAAAGTGAGCAGAAGCATTGCTATACATCAGCAGTGCTATCCAAGCGCCAGATTCATTTCAGCGGAGCACCTGAATGTCCAACATGTTCTTATTACCTGGAAGACTAATTTAATAGATTTTTATGAATAAAGGCAAATGTTTAGAAAAACTTCTGCTTACCAAATTGGCTTTTGTCTTCCTGCTGCAACTCAGGTGTGGTGTGTTTGCTGAGACCTCTTTTGCTGGATGTCATCCCAAGTGTTCGACAGACCGTTGCCTTGGCTCTTGGGAGACTTGCTGATTATGATGTGGAGATGGCAGAGGCAGTTGTGAAGGCTGGCATTCTTCCACAGCTCATATGTTCATTGCCTGAGGAGAATGTAAGGCATGATTGTTCTCTTATGTAATATATTTTTTAACTATTATACGGGGAAAGGGAAATCTTTCTGTATCAGTATCTGTTGTTATTCTAATAGGATATTAAATGTATCAAAATCAGAGCAGCGTGTAAGTTTGAACCCCTGAGAAATCACTGTGTACTGTATGCCTAAGTCTGACTTCAATATGCTTGACTTTAAAATATTGTATTACCTTTTAATGCACTATAGGAAATGCATTCATTGCACTGTAATGTTTTTAAAAGGCTGAGTGATGCTTTGTAAAAGGTTCCTCTTCAGAAAGGAGGCAGTTTGGAAGCTGTGGTGATAATTGACTAGGTTTTTTCCCTAATAGCAGACACGTGTAAAATACATATAAAGCCCCTGAACTTCTGTAATGAAATACTTGTGTCTCCAAATGAAGGCCTTTGGAAATCTATGGCATGAGAAATAACAAACCTTCGACGCAGGAAAATATATGGAAAGGTTTTAATTTTCATATTTGTCAACACCGAACAAAATACAGTTACAATTGCAATGCAAATAAATCTTTTGGTCCCTTTCATTCCCTTCCTAACGTTTTTCTTCAAGCTCTGTGTCTCTTTCAGCTTTGATTTTTTGAATGGTGCTAACCTAGATTAACAGAAATACTTTTAAGTAAGGTTTCTAACAGCTGGAAACTGACAGCCAAAGGGTTAAGTGCACTGATATCACAAGCATACTTATGTTGCAGCTTTGACTGAGGAAATATAGGTTTTCAATGGAAATATAATTTGGAAAACCATATATTTTCATTTTCAATCTTTTGAGGAAAACAGATGTAAATGTACTCATTGCATACTTTTTGCACATACAGAATCATTGCCTATACAATTAAAATCAAGAAAGAAAACGCTAAATAAAATCTTAGATGGCAAGATACTGGCATAGTATAAAAAGGAAGTGAAGATTTTAATTAGACAAGGTCATAAACATATTGTTTATTTTATTTCTATGTTTAAGGGAAGATGAGGAACAAAACTCTGCCCACTGTTGGTTTGGAAACTACCCTTGCTACAACTTGAAATCCTCACTAAATTAGCTCGAGTACCTTGAGATAGAATAATTAGGGTAAAACAACAGCAAGACTTGTGTGAGGTCATGGAAAGCCTGCTACGCCTTGGTGACTGAGGGCAAGTGAAAGAAACTCATCCAGTTCATGGAGAGTTTAGCAAGCAGACAGTTTATCACTTCACACAGGCAAAATAATCTTTTCCATTCTACTCACTTTTAATGTATCAACATCTGTATTTAAGGATGGGATTCTTTGAGCATACAATGAATACTGTTTCTACTGATCTATGGGGAACAGTCACAGGGTAACATCCCAGATCAATGTTTTATCAATTAAACAGAGCAGAATTCAGTTTTACAGCTTATTCTGACTATGCCTGTGAATATGGTTTGCTTGTGAAGAATGTGTTTTGAATAATGAAAACAAAGAAGTGTTTTTCTTTGCCAGGAGCATAATTACTTAATAGAATCAACATACCCATATTTGTACAGACATAGACTTATGTAAACAAATATGGCTCCATCAAGTTCAGCAAAACTTACATTATCTAGGGATTTGACCATTTGTCTCTGTTTCCCTTAACTTCTGTTCCCCCTAAATGAGGTTTAATGCTTTGCTTCTATATTATGTTTAATGTAAGGTTCATCTGCTTTTAGACCTTAGCTTAGAAAACTGGTTCTTTTGACATAAAGGAATTATATCAGTACTGGTAAACTAAGGAACATAAGGGCATGTTTTGGCACACTGAAGGATGACTGTGCTTGTTAATTAGTATCATGCTCTCTGATGTGGTTTTAGCCAATGCCAGCCATCAACTACTCAACAATGCTTGGCCATGGTTTAAGGGATAGCACAAGGCAGGAGCAGTTTCCAGTAACATAGATGAGGCCATTGTACTTTGAGGAAGGAGGAGTCTAGATGGATGGATGTGTTATGCTGTGCCACTTTCCTTTAGGACTAGGGAGTGGGCCTGGGTACATTTTATTTCTGAGGGCCACTGCAGATACTGTTCTGTTGCCATATCTTAATGCTTTAGATCAGGCTTTTGAAGGTGTTTGGGTACCTTACAGAATGCACAAAAGCACTCACATGGCTCTTTGTTTTTCTGGACTTGATCCAGAAGGGAGGTGGGCTTTGCACTGTTTGAATTTTGGGTACCCTGACAGCAGGACTAGCACTGTAAAGTGCCCAGGCTCCCTGTGCAGAGCAGGGAACAATCAAGCATCTTGGAATGACATCAAAACCAGCTGGCATACAGAGAGAGAGCCCTCTAGAGCTTGTCCATAGGGATCATCTGTCAATGCCCAGGCTGGAGGGCATTCTCCAGGCACACAGACATAGCTGCAGGTTACTTGTGTCCCCATGAATCTTGCCCTTCACGAGGGAGGGGAACTGTCTTTCTCGTAACATGATTTTCTCTGGCCAGAGTACTTTAACTGGGCTCTGGATTTTGAAAATGTAAGGCAGTAGAAGAAATTTAATCTTCAGCATCCATATCTTAATGGTGGCTGTAAAACTGCAGGAGGAGACTGAAGTGTGACTTTTTGAGGGAAGACTTAGCTGTGCTTTTGGAAGAAATCACTGCTGCAGTTTACGTGGGAACCCCATGCTGTGTGCAGTGTTATGTATTATATATACATACTGAAAGCATTATTTGGTCCAGCACTGAGGGAAATGGGTAGAACTGAGACAAGAGCTTAGACTTCATGTGCTCATATGACAGAAGGGCCAGCGTGCTTAGTCCTGTTCAAATTGAGCTTTTTCTGGACACAGGCAGGAGTAAAATTGCAGGCTGATTGATCAAAATGGAGGCTTATTCAGTATTGGGTGTGGTGAGATGGGTTTTCAGTATCCTAGCTGTTTTAGGGTTTTAGGCAGTATTTAGGCATTGCAGGATTCAGACCCTAAACTCTTTTATTTAATCTAATTCTCTCTGTCTCCGTTTCCTATTTGCAAATGTAAGTAGTGTTTTCTCATCAAGGTGTTGTGAGGGTATCAATTCTAGAAAGTGTAAAACCTGGAAGTGTTAGAGATGGGTAGAATTATTTTAGGAGTTTGCCCTGCATAACCTGTGTAGTCTGGTTAAGTATGTTAAGAGTTTTTGTTTATTCAGCTCTTTTTGTTCACTACTCACTTAACAAACAGATTTACCTAGACTGTTTTTTTTTCCCCGTATCCTTCCAGCTCTCTCATTTTTTTCTCTTTGTTTATGCACTTGCTACAGATTTTATATCATGAGTTGTCCCAAAGAACAGTAGGTTCATTGTTTGTGTGATGTCTAGTGATTCTGATTTGGATCTGTATGAGATATTGCTACTACTAAAAAAGTCTTAATTTAGGCATGTGTGTGCTATATTATGTTTTGAACTTTTTAATGTTAGTGAAAGTTTGTTTGTTTGTTTCTGATTTGTCTAGCGTTACTACAAGAAAGCAGCTGCATTTGTGCTAAGGGCAATTGCTAAACATTCTCCACAACTAGCTCAGGCAATAGTTCAGTGTGGAGGACTGGAAATGCTGGTGGTTTGCTTGGAAGATTTTGATCCTGGAGTCAAAGAAGGTGCATCTTGGGCATTTGGATATATTGCCCGACATAGTGCAGGTAACAAGTTTCATGTGTGTTATCTTTTAGTCTAATGTCACGTGATAATAATAAATTGTGTTATTTTGGTGAATAGAACAAGATGTTTTTTCTTCTCTACTGTTACAAAATTTTAAATTTGGGGTAAAATCCTTGTGTAATTGTACCATTCCAGCAATGCTGTACCTTTTTGTTGGAAACTGTCATACCTGACACCAGCAGTGCCCAGTTATGAGAGGTGCTTTAAGAGGAGATGTGTTGGGCCCATGGCCAGAAAAGGACACTCTGTTTTATTCCTCTTCACGAAGAGATTTCTGAATCTTTTTATATTGTGTAGGTATTACTGCAGAGCCAGGTTTCTTTTGCTTGACATTAGTTCTTCTTTTATATACAGAGTTGAATGGAGAAGCCCAAGGAGAAGCAAGTTTCACTCAGCTTACAGTAGTGTTTGCAGGATAAATAGGCCAAATTTATTGCACTGTGTTGTCATTAGCCAGTGGACCACACTACTCTCTGAGAGTCAGGAATAGATCCTAGGAATCCAATATTGAGTACTTCACTGCTGTCTCACAGGCAGTTGTATAACTCACTGGTGGTGTCATGTTCCTATTTAAAAGCTGATCCACGTGGCTGATAGTTCTTTTACCAGCTATTTATATAGTTCAAGTAAAAGTTTAGACTGTGAATGAATGAACTGAGGGAAGAAACTGCTGGCTGGAAGGAGTAGAAAAAATGGTTAGTGTTTGCATTGTTCAAAGCTAAACTAATTTTAGGATCATACCATTAACTCATGGTTTTATATTTGATTTTAGCTCTGAAATGTACATAGGCTGATTTTGAAAGTGATTTTCTCTGTTTTTTAATCAATACAGAATGTTGGACTGCAGAAGGCATGGGGGATTCCCCCTTCCCACTTAGAGAGTTAGCTTACTGGGACAGTCCCCAAAGTTGTTAGCACCTTTCTAACAGACTGCATTTTCTGGGAACAAATTAATTCTTGGGACATCTCTCTGGTAATGATTTTTTATCGTTCGCTCATCAGGATTGAATTCCACTCGTGATGGAAAATGTTGCTTCTGTCTGAAAGATATTTATTTAAATATCAAAGGCATTCATTTGTGTAAATGTGTGTAGTGTGTGTGTGTGTGTGTCTCTGTTACTCTTAACATAAACATTTCTGCAGTTTTGTTATGTCATTAAATCAATATTGACTCACTTCAATTGCCCTTGATGCTATTCACTGCATGAATGCTGACTGAGCTTTAGGGTGATCCAGTTCATTCTGTGACAGCATTGTCTGCAAAGATGGAGGTGATGTGGGGGTATTGAAGACAACAAATTTATTGTAAAAATTTTTATTCCATGGTTATGAATAATTTATTTGCTGATGGTGAATGGGTGCATACCTTATGTCAATTTACAATGACAATAAGAACAGCATCCTCAGAAATTAGGTTGAAATTGTGAGTGTTACCAAGCTGCAAGCATCAGGACACAGACAGATCACTGGATATAATCAGTAAAAAAACCACAAATGCCAACAAAAGCCCACCTAGAGATCCCTGAAAAAATTGCCCAGGTACAGCCAATTTAGAGGATTTACCTGCCTCTATAACACAGTCACAGAATGTCTCTAAAATGATTGTTGAATGTAGAGCAGTTATACTGAAAAAAAGATTGCTCTGTGCATCACATGTTTCTTACACTGCTACAAGCATTCCTTTGCAACATGGTATTTTTGGAGATGGGATACAGAGATAGAGAAATGGGATAGAGAGACTTTTTCTTATCAAGCTGGTGTTTACTGTTCAAGAAACTCTGGATTAGACTGACATGATCCTGTTGACAAAATTTGGTTGTTGTGATTTTTCTGTCACTGACTGTCTGTGGACACATAATGCAGCTTTAACAATAGATCTGGGTGTGAAATGATTTCCTCCAGCCACAAAAGGTTTTTCAGTTTCAAAAATTGTTGCAATATGGGACAATATTAGGACAAGACTTTTTCTTTCTCCTAAAATGGTTGGGGGGTAGGGAGATTTGTTTGCCCCTGCAAGAAAAGTTCAATAATTAGGGCATATCTCTGGGATTAAAGTCCTGATTTGTTTAGAGGATGTGAACTCTGTCTTCATGAGTGCAAAGGCTCCTGACATTCAGTGATAACTGTTTGCAATGGTGAGGGTCCTTCTGCTTTTAATCAGAAATTGCATCCATAACCCAGTAAAGATACTAAGAACTGCAGTGTGTTCCCATCAAAAGAGCTATTCGAGAAATTTCCATTTTGTCTTGGCTTTGAAGACACATTTTGAGAAATTGAGGCTTTCTCCCCTGCTCCCCAATGAAAACACTCTCTGTTTAGCAAGTTCTATAATGACTTCAAACAAAAATCTCTTGAAATGTAGTTCTTCTATGAACAGATGTCTCCAGAAGGCCTGTGAGATTTTAGGTAAAGACAAATGTCTCATGAGGTTTCAAGATGCTAGAAATCTTGCCAGGTCAGATTCCAAAACTGCTCTTGCATTTCTGCTCTTTCTTTCCCTTTGAGCTGCATTTCAGATACTGATCTTACTCCAAAGTGTACCAATCAGTGTGCTGTGATTTTGACATTCATTATTTCTACTATTTGTGTTCGAAATGAAGTGTAAAGTGTTTCAAATACCATAAATACCATCAGATCCATGAAAAATATTTTGTAACATTTTGATTATTTGATTAACCATATTCAGTTAAAGAGCAAAATTGTTTTCTTTGAAATATGCAAATAATTTGGCTTTTCATTTTCTTTGTCTGCATTGAAGGTGTAATTTATTAAATGTCTCATACCTGCTTCAGTAAATTGTAAATTGGTAGGAAAACAAAAACAAGTAATACTGTTTATACTGAAGCATATTGCTAAGAGCAGAGTTTTGCTCATTTTCTGTCATGCAGTGGATCATAGCTCATAGAAGGGACCTTGGGAGATCTCTAGTCCAGCTTCCTGCTCAGAGCATTATCAGCTACAAGAAGTGATTGCTCAGCTCTTAAGTGGTTTGAGTCTAGCCTCCATCCTCCTGATGAAAGGTTTTCCCACTGGTTCCAGTGGAATCTTCAGCACTGTGGTTGTATTGGCCTCCATAAACCTTTCATTTCAAAGTGCAGCCTTTGGGGTACTTGTGGGAATTAGAGTCTTTCTATGTGGCCATAACATGATCACACAGTCCTCAGAAAAATACAGCATTGGTGGTTGTTTTGGTCAAAACCTGTTGTTTCCTGTGGATGCAGCAGCTAATGCAGCAAGGTCTGTTTGAGAGCCCTGGTCTCGACTGAAACTTGCATTTCCTTCCAACCAGGGGTGTTGCTGCTGCCCTCCTATGGGGATATGATATTGTATATTGTCAATATAATATTGAACAGATTTTCTTTCTCTGGTGACATCCTGGACATTCACTTTCTCACCTTCACTTTTTTTATCCTCATCTGGTTTTTGAAATTTATGCTATTATTGCCAATGTGTTAATATTAGTAGGATTGTTTTCTTTAACACCTTAAACTAACTTAAAATAATCTTGTAAGACTCCCCACTGTTTTCAGTGGGTGTGTAGGTAGGATCTTGACTCCACTTTGTTGGCTTTCCCTCTTCTTGTTCATATAAACTCATGACAAGTCTTCAATTTACTTTGATTTAATTTCTTCATCCCTGATGAGTACTTTTGTATTGAGACAAACCATCTCAACTCTAGTACAACTTCTAGAACTGGTGGCATCTCAGAATCCAAAATCTGTTTTTATTAGTCTTTCTTCTACATCCATTTGAGTCTTATCTGCAGTATCTCCATTTGCTAAAATCTTCCTCATGTAGATCTGGGTGAAAATAATGAATTTATGGTCAGCTTTGAGCCATAGTTCTTTTGTGTCTGAACATGCGGAGTTCAATTTCCTACTTCCACTCACATAGGGAGAAGTTCAACTTTATCATCATGTACTTGGACAAGTTCTTTAAGTTGTACCCCAATGTGAATTCCAAGCCTGTGGTTTAATTCTGTGGAATTAAATGAGGTTCATACATTATCTTTTTTTTGCTGTCTTTCTCCTCTGCAGCTATAGGTCTTGTCTTTGCCTTTATAATACAGCCTTGACATTGTATTTGGAAGAGTATTTTTGTAATTTGTTTGAGTTATTTTAATTTTTTTCTGACTGAATATTTGGGTTTAAAAATTTCTTATTGCCAAGTTTGTTTTCACCTCTAACTTCTTCTCAGTCTAATTTTTTTCTCACCTCTGTGTTTCTAATTGGATGGCAAAGTTTCATGAATCCTTTGGTATATAATATGCATTAAAGATGTTCTACAAGTAGGAAGATTGATTGAGCCTTTTCTTGAGGAAAAAAAAATAATTACAATTTATAATGGAATCATTAATACTTAGAATTATAATCTTGGGCTGAATTTTTGGGGAAACATGATGGGAAATACTGTATTTCCTTTCTTCCCTGCCTCAGCTTTTCTGTTTTTCTGACAGTCCATTTACAACTTGTCTGTCTTGACACATGGTCCAGCCCTCCATGTGGTAAGTTATTAGCCATGAACCTTATAAACACCACTGGAAGAAAAACCATTTAATTACCCATGACCAACAGTAACCATCAGTATTTAAATGATATCAGACTTCTAACAGCAAGAGCTGATCTAAATTGAATCAGATTTAGTTTGCTCTTTTGAAATAACTTTTACAGTTACTTTTGCATGCCTGAGTGACCTGAAAGTATTGCTTTTTCTTTCCATACTGGAACTTCATTTTAGTTCATAAGACATCAAAGAAGCCCATTATTCTAGCACCACATCCCTCTTGACATCAGATTCTTGATTTGAGCATTTCCCAGCAGACTGTGGGCAATGGAGCTGGTTGGCCTGAAGTTCTGAGGCACAGTTGGAGAGGTTAATCTGGATTATTGGTCAGTAGGTCATCATGTATTCCACTTGGTCAGGGTTCAGCAGCAAAACACAATCTGAAGAAACTGAGCATGACTTTTTTTCCACAAAAAGCTAAGTGTAGCTTATGCCACTTAAATTGATTAGCTCCTTTTCAGCTTTGTTTTTACATACATTTAATGTACATTTTACTTC
This sequence comes from Erithacus rubecula, assembly GCF_903797595.1. Lineage (NCBI taxonomy): Eukaryota > Metazoa > Chordata > Aves > Passeriformes > Muscicapidae > Erithacus > Erithacus rubecula. The sequence continues at coordinate 17,480,000 of NC_136689.1, read as the reverse complement.
AGAGTTTTAAAATGGAAGATATGGCATTTGAGTTTTGTTTAAATGTTATGATTTGTGTACTTTGAGGATGCATGCACTACATTTTCAATCAAATATTTATTTGAAAAATGAAGTTTGTAGAATTAATTTTACAGATTCACAGGATGTTCTGAATTGGACGGGACCCACAAAGATCACCAAGTCCAACTCTTAAGTAAATGTCCTGTACAGGGGTTGAACCCACAGCTTTGCCAATATTAGCACTATGCTCCAGCCAACTAAGCTAATTTCAGGATATTGTTTAAAAATTACTGCATGATTTATTTTTTTTATGTAATATTTATATTTATATACTCTAGCCAACTAAGCTAATTTCAGGGTATTGTTTAAAAATTACTGCGTGATTTAAATTTTTGATGTAATATTTATATTTTCTTTAAAATATTGTATCATAAAATAACATACAGTGTAAATATTTGACTTATCACATGTATTGCAGTGTGTGGCTATAACTCACTAATTGAAAACCAATCTGGTCAGGAACATTATTTGGATATTAACAATGTAATGATGACATGACTTACAGATTTCATGAAAAACTATATTAGTCTATGTATATTTAATGAAGTATGCTGTATTTTTCTTAGTATGAAAATCTCTTTATGGATGGACTATAAATCAAAAGCTAAGTTAGAGTCTTGAAATACAACAGCCATATGTTGCCATGGTACTGTAAGTCAAGATAAATGTTAAAGATAATAATGGATATGCATAATAAGGTGTAGCAAAACTGAATGAAGAACCTAATAGATTATTGAATCCCCTATGGTTTTTACCACTTTTTCAACACTATTTTAAAATAGCACAGCTTGGTTATAATATAAATTTTGCTTCTGATATCCAGTAATTCTCATTTTAGGACTGTGATTAATGCTGCATACTCAGAGAGAGCTAATGAATTTCTAATAGTGTAATTTTTGTCCATGTCAGCTAATCACACGCTCGGATTTTTTTTTTTTTTTTGTTTAAGGTGCAGTTAGTTAAGGATATTGTGCTAATCTCAGACACACAATATCACTGATGATATTTCTCATTTGTCTAATTGTGTATGATAACATTTTCTTGTCATTAAAGTATAAATTCTGTCTCATCCCATGTATGGCAGCAAAGACTAGTTTTGATCAGCAAGTTCCATTTTTGCAATCTTTTATGTAAGATAAATCTTTTATGTATGTTTTTTGTATTTTTGTTTTTGGCATTTGATCTATGCTAATATCTGCTTATCATTTAAAGAGGGTAAAATGCTCTCTAATTAGCTGGTTGATAAAATTTTGGTACTTTGGCTTTCTGTGTTGTTGTTAGCCATGCATAAAATGCTTTTCTATTGATCAGTGTAGAATAGCCAGGGTTTAAACAGCTGACATCTGCTTACTTTAAAAAAAGAAAAAGAAAACAGAATAACAAACCATTTCAGCCTAATCTACCTCAAATGTGTGCATGTAAATGGGGGTCCATCTATTGACCTGCATTCTTTTCAGTTGTGGATTGGTCCACACGGTTTATGAAACCAGGAGGGCTGATTTGAAATGCAGATGTCGAGACAGTGAACTACACCCTCCCCTTTTTCCTTTGCTGTATCTGTCAGGGTGAAAAATGGCTTGCACAAGGGTCAGTCACCCATACTCACTTAATTACTTTCCTTGGACCTACAGAACTGTCACAAGCTGTGGTGGATGCAGGCGCTGTTCCTCTTTTAGTGCTCTGTATCCAGGAGCCAGAAATTGCTTTGAAAAGGATTGCTGCTTCAACTCTCAGTGATATTTCAAAGCATTCTCCAGAGTTAGCACAGACAGTAGTGGATGCAGGAGCTATCGCTCACTTAGCTCAGATGATCACGAACCCTGATGCTAAACTGAAGGTACATTTAATTTTTTTTTAATCTCCATTATACCAGTCATTATTTGAGATTGATTCAAGGATACGGATGTGCATATTTATTTAGAAGCTCTTGGTTTGGGTATTACAAAATGTAACCATGTAGATAGTGACAAAGAGTTCTGAACATATTTACAAATTTAGCTACTGGGTATAAACTGCAGCTCTGTGAGGAACAACTAAACCAATCCTTAAAGTGAATAGTATGGGGGGGTTTTAGAAATATATAGTATATGAAGAATGTAACAGATACTTTTAATAGATAAAATTTGCATGTTTCAGTTACAAAAAAGGTTTCGCATACTGAAGATTATATGATAAGCCAGTTAATAGTGAACTTATTGTATTTTAGAATGTACTATCTGATGTGAATAGCTGCTGTCAAATGTTTAATCACTAGTGTTTAATTGACAAAAAAATTGTTTCTTATTATAAATTTTTTGTCTAATTCTACCAAACAGAAGACAACATAAAAATGCCACAAAAATTCCTTAATATAAATCTGACAGATTCAATTTATGTAAATAAGAATACTTTCTATAGATTTTACTAAATTTTAGATTAGAGTTTTAAAGGGTGTATATGTATATATTTTAAATTTTTTTTTAAATGCATACAAGCTTGAATGGGATAAAACAGAAGAGAAACTTTTATTCAGGAACCAGCGAATGTTCTGTGCCATTATATTTGTGCATGAATTGACTCAGTGAATTGTAAAATAGCTGTAATTGTTTTCCCTGTCCTGCTTTGTTTTCCTTGATGCAATAGATTTTTGTGTGCAGGAGTAGTGTGTGTTGTGGGATGTTTGTGTACTATTGATTTTATAACCATTTTTATTTACTAGCGTCAGGTGCTGTCAACTCTAAGCCAAATAGCAAAGCATTCAGTGGATCTTGCAGAGTTGGTGGTTGAAGCAGAAATTTTCCCAGTTGTGCTCACATGCCTGAAGGACTCAGATGAATATGTCAAGAAAAATGGTGCAACTTTAATTAGAGAGATAGCAAAGCATACGCCTGAGGTAAAACCTTGAAAATGCAAATACAAGGTCATATCATTAGATTTTACACTTTAAATAAAATACAGGATTATTCTGTCATTTGCTTTTCGAAAGGGAGGGCAAATGGCTGTTTGGCATGTTCATTGGAAAATATGGAAATGCTTGCTGATATTATGAGATGTGTATTGAATATGAATTGGGTTAGGAAACTGGGAATCATAAAATGTATACCTAGCTACTTCATTCTATGAGATATCAGCACAGAGAGGGAGTTCTTAGCTGACAGTACTGTCAGTCCTAGATATTAAAAATATTATGAGAAAAGCCTCACAGAAGTCACAATACTAGCTAGTAAATTGCAAGATCATCCTTTAACAATAATAGATGGTGTGTGTGTTTTAAAATATCTTCAGGGGTGCTTGGATCACATTTTAATTATTTTTCCAATGACAGCAAAGGTCAAAAATTTTCTTATTTATTATTAACCTGATGGTAACTTGAGTTTGTAATTTGAGTTTGAGCATTTACAGTGTTTTTGCCCATAGGAACATGGGGATGTTTGGCAAAGTCAATACAAAATAAATTGGAAAACCATATAATTATAACTATGTTAATCTGCCAGACCACAGAGATAATTAAAAGGCTCTAAATATTACTTTGGAATGAAATACAAGCCATGTATTTGTGGAACACACTAATGCTGAGCATAGTAATTTCAAAATCATGATACTAACTTAACTGAGCAGTGTTTAAACATGAATGTTGTGCAGTTTCTTCAGCCTGCCAGTCTTTAAGCTGGTGATAAAAGTTTACAGTCTTGGCACATTTCCTGCTTTCTCTCTGTACCTCATGGGCAATGCAACTTCAGTTCCTCAAAAGAAGTAAAGGATTTATCATTATCAAAAGGGTGCCCTAAAGTCAGAAGCCAGGAAACCAAATTCAGGATTGCAGGTGCAGTCAGAAAAGCTCCATGCAAGAGGAACTGGCCATGCCAGCAACTCTCCAAAGGAGCAGTAGGAAATATCTTGGGGGCTCCCAATGGGAAGTCACAGTCCGTGACTGGCTGTTTCATGAAGGAAACAATCCCCTTTTAAAGGCTCTAAGACAAAGGTGGATTTCTTATTTATAGAAATCTACTGGATTGGGAATTAACGGGCCTCAGTTTTGATAATTTAATTTTGACTTCTAAGAACATGTTCCTTTTGCTTTGGAATCTGTTGGGAGAATGGGATATACCTAAAAGTGTGAAGAAAATAATATTAATATTAATGATGATAATAATAATAGTAATAATAATAATTTCTATGTATTATTGATATCATATATATGCTACTGCTGTCCCTCAAGTGATGTGAGAAGTTTGCTTTCGGTACAAACCCATGTTGCATAGCTTGATTATCCCTTATAAGCAAGGCTATGTAATTTGGCACTCTGGGGCAGACTCACCCATCAAGTGTGTTCCCTGGACACTTCCCTCAGATCATGCTAACGTGGCAGAATGGTGCAGCCCAAGTTGGTTTTGCTCATCCTGAACAATCCTTGATTTCAGGGCCAAGGCATGAGGATCCACAAAGGATTTTATGACACAAAGGTAATTTAGAATGCAGGTGAGAGGAGAAAGGGCCTTTCCCTCTGTCACTGCACAGACCATAGGATGTTGTTTGGGAATGAGGGGGCACTAACATGAAACAGTATTGGCTCAGAAAGTGCATCTTCAAGATCAGTCATTTACACATTTCTCTGGTGTGTGATGAGAATATGTCATTCCATGCTACACAGCATCAAGGATTCAGAACCCTAATTTCCTTGCAGTAAAGTCAGTGAAAAACACAGTAGCAGATTAGTCTCACTCCTGAAAACTTGATGCTGCACTTAGTTCCCAGCAGTCTGTATGATACATCACTCTTATTCCAGCTTTATTTTGCAAAACAGGAGCAATAGATTGGAAGGCTTCTCTGATGTGGTTCTTTATGCCTGTTGATACTTCACGGTATCTAATCTCTTGTGTTTATCTTTTCAGCTTTCACAGTTTATAGTAAATTCAGGTGGAGTTGCTGCTCTGATTGATTGTATTGACAGCTGCAGAGGGACTGTCAGACTGCCTGGCATCATGACACTTGGCTATGTGGCGGCTCATTCCGAGAACCTGTCAATGGCAGTGATTGTCTCCAAGGTTAGCTATCACTTTGTTGTCTTCCTGTAGTTCTTTCAGCAGTATTCTTTGGTACAGATACAAATTAACATAGGCAGAGAATGTATTTTGTGACAGGATTATATACTTGCTGTCATGAATGCACTTTCTCCTAGTATTGCTGCTTTCTATGACTGAAATTGTGTGGTGGCCTGATAAAAGGGTGTCTGTGGTGTTGAACCTTTTACAAAACATGTAAAAGGTCTGTGTTGAAATTGCATCAGTACAGAAAATAAGTCATTGGATTTCTGTAGTCTGCTTCCTCTTAAAATGTATATTTGTTACTGCATTGAAAGCTTATTAAACAACTATGTTTAGTGGCATGTTCTTCATTGTACTACTGTGACTCTGCTGGTACTGCTAGAGTACCTTGCAACAGCAATCTTCAGACTTGAAAAGACCTCAGTTTCTAAGGGTGTGTAGTTTGATTCAGTTGTGCAAGTCACATTTCAAGTAAGTAAAGTTATACATTTTCAGGTTTAAATAAATTCTGCCAGGCAATGATATGTAAGAGGGAGAATTTGCAATGTTTGCAATAGGTGAAATTAGTGCCTGGCTTAGTAGTCTGATGTGAATAATACTAACTAATGATAGAAGGGAGAAAACAATTTCATTAACCCATTTTTGACCCACTTTCACACTATGTCAGTCATTTAAAACAGTGAGTGGAGCAACAAAACAATATAAACAAAGGAACAGAAATGTCTTCTAGTAGAAATGCAAGTTGAAAAATGGAAGTTGCATACATCTATATATGTACTATACAACACAGTATAGTATGTAGGGAAAGTAGGAGTAATCAAAAAATGCTCTTCTGTATTTCAAAACTAAAGAAATAGATGCTTTTTTTCTTGCCATCTCTGAAGGCCCTTCTTCTCTGGATGTGTCTGCATTTCTACTTTCAGGGATGCCTAGAGCAAATATGCTCTTGCTGTCGAGTGCTTGACATTAAATGGGATGAAACTAGGATTAAGTTCTGGAGGTAGCTCCTAAGTTAGATTTTTGAAGAATAATAATAATTTGAATAATAATGATTCCTATCATAACTAAATGGAACTGCTGGGAGAGCTGTTGTAGGGATCTGGGCAAACTTTGATGAAATTAAATATGTTAATGAATATGAACAATTAATCCAGAAAAGAAATTATAATAAACCCAAATAAACCCAAAACCATTAAAGAAAAACTGCTAAACTGCTTCAGGGGAAATTAAGCTTGTAGAGTGGTACATAGTGCTGAGGACAGGGTTTGGTAAACTGGAACCATTTGAAACAAGTGCACTGTGGCATAACCACATGCAGTTAGACACTGATGTTATGATTAAAAAATTCCATAGCACTCTAACTTGGAAAAGATGAATTTTGAACAATGATTTTTGGGATCACACTGGATAAACACTTCATTGTGGTCTTCTGCAGTAATGCAGTGGTAAAACCCCCCACAATTTAGACTTTTGTGATATGAAAGAATAGAAGATGAAGCATTATTGGAAAAGAGAAGTCACCTATTTGGTGTCGTAATATATATATATATATAGATATATACTCTGTTTGTATTTGAAAAATATCTTGTGGATAAAACCCAAAACAACAAAGCAGAAAACTGTGCAGAAAAGAGTAAAGAAGGGTTCATGGGATGAAGAAAAAGGTTTTTGGGATAGAGGATTAGTAGCTTTGCTTTACCTAAAGTAGCATGGAATGTTTCCTATTGGAGTGTTTTGGCATAAAATACTAGCTACTAAGTAATTGTGGAGAAAGTATAAAGACCCTGAACTGGAACAACTGTAGTAACACCTGCATGTGAGATCTCCATCTCTTGATGCCTGCAAATCAAGAGCTGAAACCCTTCTTGAAGTGATTGGGTGAGTAAAACACAAACTACTGGACTCAAGAAGTGGTTTATAAGTTGAAATTTAGTGATGTAGATATTAAAAAAGACTCAGTGATTGAGCCTTTCTAGTCTTGAACTGATTTCATAGAATCATAAGCACTCAGAATCTTTTATTTTCAGTCTGAAAAAAACTGCCACGTTTACCCAGTATAGCCTGAATTATGTTGTGTATTCTTCTAATACCTTAAATTAGCATGTTTGTTCAAACTGCTTTCTGACTTAGAATATTGAATCTGTATCTTTTTAACTATATTTATTAAGATTTATTAAAAATTCTTGCAAATCATGACACCACTAGCATGCATTCTCTTACAGCTTTTTTGGTTTGTTTTAGAAGAGTGTAAATAGAGAAACATTTTCTAACTATCTGTATCTGTTTCGCATTGTCTACATCTGTAAAGGTTGTGCTTTTCATTAATGCTACAGGGAATAGCACCACTGAGTGCCTGCTTGATAGAAGAACATGAAGATCATATTAAGGCAGCAGCTGCTTGGGCCTTGGGACAGATTGGGAGACACACTGCTGAGCATGCACGTCATGTTGCAACAGCCAACGTGCTGCCCACTCTGCTCGATATCTTTGTGGACACACGCAGCTCAGAAGATCTTAAAATGAAAGCAAGTAGCTTTGTAGTATGGTATATTAATTGTAATCAAGAGGTTTAAGTGCTTAAAAACTACTAAATGATATGTGTTTTTAGTGATGCTCACTGAGTCACAGCTTTCCTGGGTGCAGAGTGTCTGAAGGCTGTGTCATTTATTAGGGGACTGGCTGGTTCTAATGCATGTTCATATGCTGTATACCAAATAATATGCTACAGCCACCACAGTCTATTCTCTTATTTTTTTCCCAGTTTAGATCAGAGTTGCACAGACCCATAAATGCTGTAATTTCTTGTGACTCGTTTCTAATTAACCACTTCTTTTTTTTGCAAGTATAAGCTCTTAGTAGAAAATATTATAGTCCTTGTAATAATATTGCTTACATTTTTATTATTATAATAAAACTGTAACAGCTAATCAAGGCTCTACTCTTTAAAGCATGCAACTACCCATGTTTAGGGCCTTTGCCTGTGTGGGAGCTAGTAGAGTTGCAGTTTAGTAAAGTGTATTTCTGAGCAACAGTAAGAGTGTAATAGGACAGGATATGATCTCCCATGTTGCACTATGCTTCTGCACATTCCACTGAAATATCACATTCCAGATCTGTAAAGTAGTTTCTATAAAGTAATTTCCATTGGTCTCAAAAATATTGAAGCCAAATTAGCTGTGCCTATAATCCTGCCTAAGAAGGTCACTGCTTGTATCAGCCAACATCAAGTTTGTTTTCAGAAATATGCACCAATGCACAATTGTTTCACTCTCTCTTTTCCCCCCTGCCTGGACAGTACTGCACTTTGCTATCCCAGACCAGCAGCTTCTTCTAGTAAGCCATTTCTAAAATACAATCTTTTAAAACATGTTTTGATTTAACTTTCTTATTATATTAGAGTACTTCAATTTACCAAAAGGGTCTATCCAGCTTTCATTATGGTCAAGGGAAAATTGCCTTTACTTTGACCATAGATAACATAATAATAATATGATGCACTGTAGATTTTGAGATTTAATAAATCTAAGTAGATAATTGATTCTTCATTAAGTGACCTGATAGATATTATAGTTTCTATTCAGAAATTGCTCATTGGAAATTCTGATCAACTTGATTTTTTGATCAGACTTCAGTGATAGATATGAATTCTTGTTGTTTTCATTGATACCTTACTAGAGAAAGTTTATTTTGCATTTCAATAGACTAAGAAGGCCTTAAAGAGCATTCTTCAGAAATGCACGTATCTTCCAGCACTTGAACCACTGCTTCATGATGCCCCTCCCAATATTATGAAGCATGTTATTGGGCAGTTTAGTAAGGTAAGAAAAGGCTCTGCTTGGTGAGTAATATGTTCATTGCTAATTGTTTCCCATTTAGCAAGGAAGCTATCTTTCCAAAGAAGAAGTCACTCTAAAAATGTCACTGTTTTCTCAGAATCCTTAAACATGTCCTTCAAATGCAGTTTGAATCCTGTCCTTTTGTGTAATACAGCTGGATACTGTTTCATTTGGAATCTGCCATAATTCATCCTAAGACTGGGAAAACAGTTTCTTATAAGCAAGGTGTTTTTTTCTTCCTTGCCTCTTGAGATTGAGTGGAATATTAAGTCACGTGCAAATATTTTCACTGAGCCAATGTATCACATAAATCCCAGTCACATCTGTTTTAGATAAACTACAAGCTGTCTGTACAGGAGTGACTTAAGTCAGATATTTTACAATACTACAAAGGCATCATTCCTTTTATCCTGATTAATTTTCGGTCTTAAATAAGTGTAAAAGTTCCAAATATTTTCTCATGCCTCTCGAAATTTAGAAAGTTAGTTGCTCAATACATTGTTGATTTGAATGCAGCATGTAAAAGTGATACAATTCATTAAAAATATTTTAAATTTGTTAGTAATTCAGAGAATTGGAGTGTCTGTTGGAGCATCAGGTCATGTTGGGAATCCTGTTCAACTATAGACTATGTTTTGTGCAATACTCTGCAGTGTAACCTGTTAGCAGGGTATACCAAGCTCTATTGGTGAATTGTTCTTGCTGGAAATGGCCAAGTAAAACACTCTTGATACTCAGTTCTGATTATGACAGGTCTGGAAGCACTGTTGTTGGTAGTGCAGATTCCTGATTACATTGCCACAATTTAATTTGTCCTTTCTTCTTGTTAAGGCTGTTCAAAGACTGGAGATTTGCACAGAATCCAGTCCTTTTTGCTTCTCTGTTCTGACTGGAGCTATCAATGAGCCAAGTGCTTAGCAATTGGTTATCCAGTGTAGTTTGAATTGCTGAAATGGTTTTATGTCCTTCATATCAGCTGATATTTTGTTTTGTTTCATTTTTCTCCTTTGCCTATACATTATTAAATTATACTTGTCTGGCATTTGCTCTTCTGAAGTGTACTGTTAAAATTAAGTTTTCTGTAGTAAAGCATTTTTCTCTCCTGTACTGTAGCCTGGGAATTTCCTATTCTTAGAGCTGTGGTCTGTTACTTCTGTGGGCTTATTTATGGCACAGTAAAAGCCTTATTTCCAAGCTGTGTTTCAAAATGGGGTGCTATTTGTTTTTCATGCTGGACTGTGCATTTTAGCATTAGTGTTTTCAGGGTTTGTGCAATTCTGTGCTGTCTCAGGTTGGACTGGGGCAAGGGTGTGTGTCTCAGAGGTGCTCTGTCTCTTTAGGACCCCTTCCAAGAGAGTTTTCTGCTGTCTTATGCAGCCTGGAAGTCACAGTGTGGAGGAGGAAGGCAGGGAAAGGGCCGTATCCTGTCTCCTTGCTAGTTCCTCCTTGGCAGTTCTTGTTGTGGGAGATATGTGAAAACAGACGTCTGTTCAGTTCCCACAATGAAAAAAATCACAGTTGTTCCTGACACTTCTGTGGAGCATATAATAGAGAGAAGTCTCTGTGCTCTCCTGCTTTTTTTTTACCTGTGTGTTGATTTTGTACAGCCTAGAGGAACCACAGAAATGAAGGTTGTTTGCCTGTATGCATGGAAGAAATCTTGTTCTTTTTCTTCATCATTTTGAGGCTCTTATTTTACACTGAAATACAGTCAAATTTATGGCTTAATGTCTGACCAGTGTGGAAGCTTACAAAATGCTTTTGCCCTCATGATCTATAACTCTCAGAGTTGGTTTTAAATGCATCTGGTTTTGCTGTAGATGCAGCTGACATCTTGCATTATCTTTCTTTTTCTCTATTTTTTTTTTTTTTTAATAATATTGCAGCCCTATGGGCCTATGGACTACATGCTGTCATTCTCCCTCTCCTGGCCCAGCCCCCACTTCCCTCCCTCCCTCCCTCCCTGCATCCTCTGGACAGAGCTGCGTATTGGCATCACTCAGGGAGCACAGAATGTTATTGTCTGATCATTTCTGCTTCTCATCCCCTTTGGCTGCAGAAACTTCACGTTTTTGCTTTGTGTGTGTTTGTAAAAGGCTTCCATGGCTACACAGTGTGTTAAAGGATTTTAATATCTAGGAATTTAATAGTAGCATGTAATGCTTCAAGGCTGTATTGTTCACTTGCAACAATTCTCAGTATTGTTTTCATGCACTAATCTATACTAGATCATTATAATGATATAAAATTCAGCTCTACAATTAAACTGTGGGAATTGACATAAAAGACCTGAATAACTTGGTTTAAGTGGAACAGATGCTGTTGTTATTCCATGTCAGTGTTCTGTTTTTATTATCTATTTATTCTGCACAATCTTATTGTCTCTGTAGGAATAATTCAAGAAATATTATTTATGTAAGGATAAATATTAAATTCATTATTTTTATATGATATGTATTAAAGTATAATAAATTATGTTGTAATCATAAAGGGCTGGTATATGGTTTTTTTCCTATACAACTTGGTGTTATAATACAGTAGTCATTACAGATGTTGTTTCTCTGATTTTCTATTTTATCTGTCCTCTGAATTAAAAACAAATAAGCAATATTTGAGCTTAGTGGCATACAGATTAATTCAAAAGAATTTTTTTTCTAATGTACTATTCTGTGTGTAGGTGTTACCACATGACAGTAAAGCCCGTCGTCTCTTTGTAACCACTGGTGGACTTAAAAAGGTTCAAGAAATAAAAGCAGAACCTGGGTCACTTCTTCAGGAATATATCAACACTATTAACAATTGCTATCCAGAGGAAATAGTAAGGTAGGGAAAATGAAATTTAAAGAATTCATATTTCTAACACTGTTATATGTTTTTCACAGGAGCAGCACAAAGGAAGAATTTAAAATAGTAATTTAATTCCTATGTGAATTTTGGTTTTAATAAAGCCAAAGCATTACTTTTGATTAATTGCCCCGGCAGTAACACAACCTCTGGACATACACATTAGAATGCTTTCTCTTTTTGTATTTGGAATCAAATTTCTTTGTCTGTCAACAAAGCCCAAATAACCAGGTTCTTGCAGGAAAGTGTGATGAAAAGTCAGTCCTGCATTGCTCACATGGATTCTGAGTCTTCAGTACAACCACTCACACTTATGAATATCTGTGGGAAATTTATTTTGGTGCCTTATTTGTGGATTAGTTAGGTTCCAAAATACAGGTATTGATGAATCCTTGGTCACATCCTTGACTTTTGCAATAATGTGTCTGAATTAGTGTATTCAGAGGCTCCTTTGAAACTTCCTCTGATGTGCAGAGGGTCCAGAGGCTCTCCTGCACAGTTGGTCTGCCCACAGCTGCCCTTCCTCCCTGAGCCTCATCACGAGGCTTAAGTGTTATATAAAAGGACCATACACCAGCTGTCTGCACCAAGTTGAACTTTGCCCTTAATGAATACAGAAACACTATTAAATAGCTTACAGTCAAAATGTCACCATCCTAAATTGTAATAATGAGAGAAATGCTCTCCTAGATTCTAGATATCCATTTACCAGTCCTTCACTCCATCAACACATCAGAAGGATGTTGTACTCATGTACTCCCTCTATAGGCTCTGAAAATCTGCATCATAAATTTTAATTATAGCAGCAGAGTTCTTTAGCTAATAGTAGCTAGAAACTAAGTCTCACAAAATGAAGCCCTTCTTGTCTCCACAAAGAAAAGCCAGTGGCTGTCAAATGGGTAAAAGCAAAGTCATAAAGAAATTTTAGTCTGCAGCTAGTACTTCAGTGGGAAAGAGGAATTTGTTTATGCTACTCTGGATATTAATAATGTTTCTTTGTTATAGCTGTTTTCTCCCCTGTAAATGAAAAAAAAAAGGTTACTCATCTAGTCTGGGATGTAATAAAGAAAAAGGCCCCTTTGAGCATCTCCTGCTTGCCTGTTTGTGCTACTGCCTGATGGTGGTTGTGCTGCCTGAGGCACAGCAGCTGTGATAGAATCCAGCTCTGGGTTTGTCCTGGAGACCTGTTATTTTAGGCTGTTTGCAGAGGATACAGTAAAGCATTGGAAAGTTAGTTTTACAAATCACAGAAGTAATATGAAGTTTAAAAAGAGTTAAATTATGCACAAATTATCCAGAAAAATGAAAATCAACAAAGTAAATAGATTTTCCTTTAAGGGGATTTTTTTTTTAGTATATTTTAGGCCTACATTACATAGAGGTGTGTTCCTCTCTATAGTTGAAGCTTTCAGGACTCAGAGGTGGAAATTCACATGCCTGCAAAACTAGAAATATACTGAGATGTATGTTTTTAGAATAATACAGTATTAAATTTCACATACTCTTAACCTGGAAAACAAGAACTAAATGCAGCTTTGATGCTTGCATATTTGGTACATGTAGTTGGTCCATTGTGGAAAACTAGTTGAATGACAGCAGGACAATAATGGCACCATAGAGTCCTGCCCTAATGAAAACCTACTGGATAATGTCCATCCTTGAGTGACATTAGAGAGAGAAGGTCACTGTGACAATTTTTTTAGTTCCAGAACCAGTGTCCCTCTCATGGATGTAGCCTTCATGTGAGTTTGTGTGTGTGTGTGCTTATGTCTGACAAACAGCAGCAGACTATTGTCATTTGCAGCCAACAGTTCTGTGTAAACTCACAGGTTTTTTTTAAAGGCAATAATCTCAAACCTACACTTCTTAGTAAAGACAATGGTTATGGCAGCTGAAGTTGAACCAATCTAAAATGTAGCTGCTTACCTACATGCTCCAAAAGAATCTAAATATATTTTTAAAAACCTGACTTCCAAGTATAAATGATAATGTAAGTTGAAAAGCAGGTTGTTAAAACATTGTAGAGGAGTAACTGTAAAATTCCTTGACCAGTGTTTAATGCTAGGATTTTTTCCTGATCAGTAGAAATATGCACAGTGTTTTATTGCTTTGCACAGAATATGCCTTGTAGTCTAACACACAAACAAAATGCTTCTTTTTCAGGTATTATTCCCCTGGATATTCTGAGATACTTCTGGAAAGGGTGGAAAATTACCAACCAGTTTTATAAACTTCAGAGTTTTATTAGAGCTGCATTTCACATTTATGCCTTTATGACTGTAATACAAATACAGCTGTTGAAAACCTTGCTTGATTCTCAAATCTCCTCCTACTGTTTGAACTACTGAAAAAGCTCAGCAATTCTAGCAAGTTATATTTTGTTCTTTATAAATTTGTTTGTTGCTAAGTTTTTATTCCTTTTTGGTTTTTTTTAACATTACTACCAGATATTTCCACATATATGAACAGGCTTTCATGCAGGAGTGATGATTTGTCACAGGAACTTTTTTAGAATCAGTCATTTCCTTTTCCTTCCACAAGAAAGGTTTGTTATCTCATTCAAATTTTAGCCTTCTCAGTATAATTACCATTTTCCCCTTTTGCTTTTGCATGTTGTTTGAAGCTTCCAAGCTTGATGAGGGGAAAAAAGCTGCCCCCTGTGCTTTTTCTAATTAAGTAATTCTTTCTGCACTGAGATATCTCATACTGCTGCCTTTGAGGAAGTAAAGTGTTGTGATTTTGCATCTTCAAACATATTAGTAGCAGTTAAACAAAGAAGTAATCAGATCTGAAGATGATACAAGGGCAGAATTCTGCATGATAGGATAGTGTGGTGATCTTGGCCTGGTAGATAATACATCTTCTGCAAAAGCCCTCCTGATTAAGGCAGGATTCACTGTGGAGGAAAGGAGCAGTACACTGTTTGGCTTGTGCATTGTTGTTCCTCTTGAGAAGGACAGAGTGGGCTCAGAACTTGCAGGGATGCAAAGGGAGGGACCCTGGGAGCTTTGGTTCTACGAGGGGCAGCAGCACACTTGTGTAGCTCGGAAGAGAGGAGACTTGCTTGGCTGCAGGAACACTGTTAGCAAAGTTCTGAGCACGTTCAGAGGAATCTGAGGACACTTAGGTCACACTCATTGGACTGGAGGGACAAAGGTGGCCTGGGATTTATTCTTCAAGAACTGAAGAATAGCTGAAGAGTTGAGTTAAAACACATTTGGAACTTAAGTCTTGAAGCTGCAGATCACATCCACAAAGAGGTATGAGCTCTTTTCCATCTATAGAACATCCTGAAACTATTTTTACCTTCTTTTTGAGAGTGAAAAGACTTATATTCTGTTTACTCCTCTGGTGTGTCACACAGCAAACAACCCTCTAGTCTTCCCTAATATGTAACTGTCATTTACCATTTTTTATTCTAACCTTTTTTTTTTAATTCATTTGGAGCAGTTTGGGGTTTGTGGATCTTTTTTTTTTGTTTGGTTTGGTTTGGTTTGGTTTGGTTTGGTTTGGTTTGGTTTTTTTGTGTGTTTTTTAAATTTTTCCCCAAAGACTACTAAACAGTGTTTCTGGAATGGGATATTGAAATACTGTCAGCCATAAGGAAAGACAGTATTTGAAAACCTTCACTGGAGAGAAACTTATCTATTTTCTTAAACGGATAACTGAATGGATTTATGAAAGGATAGTCTCATCCACTACTTGTAAAGCAGGAGAAAACACTGATTGCAGTTGGAAATTATTTAGAGTGGGTTTTATTTGCCAAATTCCAAATTACTGTTTTTTTTGTTCTTGTCAGCTTTTTTTTCAACAGTTGACAGAAACACTGGTGGGCGATCCTGTGTTAAAATTTATTTCTACAGAGGGCTGTGCTCCTGCTGTGAGGTACTTGGTGCTCTCAGACTCTGCTTTTCAGGAGGAGCAGGGGATGCACAGTACATTACTGCATGGTGACTGAGACTGAAACTGTCATGGATGTTGGTATAGAATCCACACCAAAAGGGTTCTTTCCTTAGTCCCCAGCTAAGTGAAAAGCCTTGGAACTGGCTACTTTCTACCAAATGCCTTTTTTGTTTTAGTGTTTATATTCTGACATTACTGCTAGGATATTCTGGCACTATTAAGGCTAGTGGAAAAACTAGTGGAAAAAGATCATTGTTAAGAGTAATACTCAATATTTTTCTCTCATGCATTATGGTTATTTAAAAATCAAGACTTATACAATCTCTGAAACTAAATGCAATGGAAGGGCTTCAAGACAGTCTTGAAGGATCAGAAGCCTCTATTTTCCCTAAGAGAGCAGCAGTGGTGCAGAGGCTGTGTGCAGATGGAGGCAGCAGAGGCGTGGAGCTGTGTCCCCATGGCTGCCTCATGTGCTCAGTGCACCCCCACCCCACACAATGCTAATGTATATGTTTTGTGCAGAGAGAGCAAAGAGGCTTCAGTCCCCTGACAAATGTGCTCCTGCTGTGTCACACTGTGCTACACTGTAAGGATTCCACAGGGTTAAATTTCAATGCCTAAACAATTTGTTCACAGTCTTTTCACAGTCTTTTTCTGATTCCTGACAAAGGAAATGATTGCACAAGGCAAACCTTCAAAGCGATCTGATTGTGTAGAGCACAATCTAAATCAGACATAGCATAAATACATCTTTACATCCACTGGGCAGCTCTGGCCCAGGCCAGTGGCTGTTTGGCCTCTTGTTGCAGGATTCCTGGACGATGCCACGTCCCATTAGGCTGTGGCAGTGCAAAGTCCTCTCCCACGTAGTTTGAGACCCCTGCAGTTGTTCTTTGTTGGCAGGCTGCTTCTCTGCCTTGCACAAACACCTTGTGGCTGGAGGCTTCCCTGGAGGTACATGTCTACACAAGACAGATCTAGCCCATTACAGCAGAATTACTGCAAATTTTTATTTTACTAATGTAACTATGGCAGGAGTTGCTTTTTTCCTGTATGTCACAAGGTGTTTCTTCAGTGTTTCTATTCCATCCTCTCATTTGGTTTAAGTCATCATCTAAAACTATATTAATGTTTGTAATAGCTACTCTGGCAGGCTTCAAGTGTGTATCATTTGTCTCAATTTCATATAATAAAATGTAGATTTGCATTTTAATTCGTTCAGATGCTGTTTTCATGCGAGTGTGTGACTGTGGTGCTAGAGAAGATGAACAACAGGCTCATTTTGCAGCTTGGCCTTTACACTGCCTTTGGATGTTTGTCTCAGCTTACCACTCAATGGTTCCTACTTTGAAGCTTAGGACATACAGGCATTTCAAGTAAGAGTCCCTCTCACAGAGGTGGCTTATTGAGACACACAAAGAAAATTAAGCCAGTGCTTTGGCAGAAATAAATGTAAGCCCTTAAATCATTTTGCCTGTTCCTTTGACTGCAGCATTGGGACTTTTCAACTCAAGTCTCTAAAGATCTTCTCTGGGGGCCTGAGCCATGATTTTCTGCATTACTACAGTTATTATTACATCTACAGATGTAAACCAGGGCCTTGACAGAACATGTGGATGTGTAGAACTTTTACTATATTTCATTCAGTGGATGGATTAACTGGCCTACAAAAGCTCCTTTCTTTATCTGAATGACTGGAAACCTAGAGGATCTGAAAAGGGGAAATTCAAGGAGTTCAACTCTTGTGCATATAATATGTTCTGCATGTCCAGAGGGATTTACCAAGGGATTGCTTTGTCTCATCTGAAGTGATCAAGCTGCTGGAGATCTGCATCTTAACAAACAAATGAACAAAATGGTGAAGGAGCTGAATGGAACTGATGGAGGAAATTAATCTCATTTTGTGAAGTAAAGCATAAAGTTACTGTAATTAGGAAGTGGATGGAGTGTGAGTAGATCTTCAAGTGTTCTTGATTTGGTCTAGGGGGTTGTGAATTAGCCTGGCTGAAGGGGGGTTTTAAGCATGGAAAATGCCATGGGATACTTTCAACTTTGTTATAAATTGGAGTCCTCTGATTTCTGGGTATGTAGGGGTGGCAGACGATTGTCTCACCATGTGAGGAATCTGTGAAAGCATACTTGCCTCAATTTCTTCCTTAATGACTGCTTGGTTTCCAGTATCTTGGCTATTGGAATTTTAGATCTCCTTTTGTGATCAGGAGGGAAGGAAATACTGAATAGGACTGGATTGCAAAGCCAGTGTTTCCACTTCTCACACTGACATAGGATTGCTTTTATGGTCTAGGATAATTATTACAAATCCCTATGATTCATCATCTTCATCTGTGAAGTATCTGTTCTACTCCTTTGTTAACTTACAGAAGTGCTGGGAAAATTAAATTCATATGAGAGATTGCAGCAGAACTAAACTTCTTTATAACTAATACCATATTCAGAAAGAAATATTGTTCAAGAACCTACAAAAATTTACCTAGGAAATCTTAGAAGTGCTGAATTTTTTGAATTGGAGTTGAACTAAGAGTCAGTGGATTTTGTGAGTTTCCTCATCTGACACAATTTAAAGGGATCACAGAGAAAGGAAATTGTTGTATCTTGTGACTATACTAAAACTATTGATGTTATTTTTTGTATAATAATTAACTGATAATATTGATGCTACTGTGCTTTATTCTGCAGCCAGCTCTGCAATTTAGTGAGTGAAAATACTAATTACATTATTACCGCTATACTGTATTTCTAGATACAGCACAAAAGGCTGAGTTAGAAAATATGTATAAGCAATAGTCACACATATTTTGATGATGAGAATGCCTTTAAAACCAGGAAATTATTTCCGTGAGAAGTTACTCCTGCTTGGGTTAAACACGTTTCGTGGTTGTGTCCCTCCTGCCTGGAGATGGGATCACGAGGCTCTGAGTGCTCAGTGAGCTGCTGGGGGACTGGGAGCTGCTGGCAGAAACTGGTTGTGTTCACTCTCATGCATCAGCAAGCCATGGAGAGGAACAATGCAAGGCTACTAATGTCATCCATTTAGCATATTTCCACTGAGATTTTGAAGTCTTGCTTTTTCTTCATAAATATACGCTTGTTCTGACTTCCAAATTGGGTTAAATTATAGGTACCCAGATTAACATTAACTGTTCTGTTCTATTCCTTTTGTAACAAAAATTAAACTTCAAGAAGTGACAGAAGTGTGTTAATGTATTATGTATTTCTTTAAAACAAAGCTTTTGATTACTTGTGTTAAATTTAGCAGCAAAACTCTTCATAATCTTATGACAAGATCTGTGCCCTTTGCTCTCAAGGAAAATTTTGTCTTCACTGATGCAGACTAGTGATGTGTTTTATCCTTGTTGTCTTATTTATAATTAGGTATGGTGCCCTCTGAACACATTCACCTTTCAAAATTAGGTCAGTGTTAAAGCCATTATCAACCTAAAAGGTTGGATTACTATCAGGACCCAGCCTTTGTTGCCTCACAGTGCTATAAATTATATTACAATCTATTGTTAAAAATTAATAATATGCAACATAGAGGTCTGATGGAATCACATTAATGAGAACACTGAAGCTTCATTGACTTGCAATATCATTAGAGCTCTGAGACAGGTTTATAGCCTTGTGCAAACTATATTTGTGTTGATTTAGACACAGTACTTATTTGGTCACACCCAGCCAAATGTTTCCTTACTAAATTAAAATAAATGCTGGTTAGTTCAATGAACTAAAAAGATATATAGTGTAATTTCAGGTTCTCATGCCACAGAAAATAAGCCCCAACAATGGAAATCAGCAGAGAATCTAAAATGATGGGCATACTAGAGTGAATATGAGCAAAGAGGGAGGGAAGTTCACTGGGTTGGGTGTGGTTAATATTTTGTGACTCAAGTAATGCATAAAATTTGAAAGAACAGGTGCCATTTATAGTCTGCCTTGTCTTAATGTAACTTCTCCCTGTATACACATAACGTACAAGCATGGTCAACCAAAATGTGATCAAAATTGTATCTGTCTGCTTGCACAAGACTTGCCTCTGTAAAGCATCTGTAGGGGCTGATGGGGAGCAGGTCGTGGGCAGCTCCTTTGCTCACTAATGCCAGCTTTATGGTACTGATTTCCATCAAGCAGCAGCACACATCTGATTTCCATTGCACTGAGAATTGGGCACTAGATCTGCATCACCTGTGCTCCAAACAGCTCTGCTTTTTACTGGAAGAAAAGCAGAAGCAAGAAAATTACTTCCCTGCTTTCTTCTCCAACACTGCTTCAAATGAGGGAACGTTAGGAAAATCTTTCTAGAACTGGGAAATGGCTCATACTCTGTGTTGGAAACATGACGTGCAGCCATGCAGAGGATGAGATAGGGAGGTTTTAAGAATCAATAACATGCTGGTGTTGCAGCTCTTACCTGATTTGGAAAATGGATATTAAGGAAGCTTCAGTTTTCCATCTCCTTTCATGGGTAACACATCCTTGCTGTTAGCTGTCCCTGAGTTTGGTCATGGGGCTCTGCCTTCTGCTCTGGGGACAGGTGATTGAATCGTGGTTTTTATTTTATGGAAATGAAAAGGAGGATAATTTAGGTGATTTATAAGCAGTTTAAAAAGGTGAAACTTTCCTGCTTTCAGTCACTCCACAGCAAATCCCACACCAGTTTATCTGTGAAGGCTACAAGGTCTTGAAGCACACAAGAGACAGGGAAATTTGGCAGTGGGAGGTTGAAGAGGGTTTGAGGAGAGTGGGCATTTTGCTGGTCTGCTTGTATGCTGTCACAGCTAGAGGCTGGAGCTGAAATTGGTCTGTCCTTAATTGTGAGGGTCAAGACCCCACCCTGCCTTGGATAGAGTATGTCCACACCCAGAGCATATGCCTTCAGGGTTGAGAGATTACAGATTCCTCTCCCTGTCTCCATCCCATGTCCACTTGGCATTGGTGCATCAACCTTACCTTGCTGGCTCTGGCCACCTCCTCAGGATGTCCCAGGGATGATGTTCACAGAGCTTTGAGGCTGAAAACTGCTATGAGTGCTATGTGCTGTTTCCATTCATCAGAGCCATCAATGTGCAGCTGACCAGAAGTTGTTTTCCTGTGATAATTCCCTTTGTTAAACTGAAGAAAATGAACTGCTTTGATGACAATGTTTTAAGAAGTTGCAATTTCAGAAGCTAGAGCTATGCCTGTGATGTATCACCCTGACTGACAGCAAGAGCAGAAACTTGGCTTTCCCTCTGAAATGTGGAGCTCCAGTTCAGACCACCTCCCCTTATTTTTGTGTTTTTTAAAAATATCAGACATTACCTTCTAGAAACAAAATCTGTTAAAGTTTTTGCTGTGGACTCAAATTATCACAAGGTAATGAATCACTACCTTAGCCCTTCCCCTCCTAAGTGTTTTCTAAAATCCAGATTTGTGTTTATTCTAATGTAGTCATGCAATGAGAATGTTTGGTAAAATTGCCATTTAATTTACAATAGAAGACTGCTTTAGCAGCTGTTTTATAGCAGTTTAACTACTCTGACCTAAATGACTGTTCTTAAGAGATTGAAAAGTAATTGAAAATGTAAAAAGTCCAGGACCACCCTTTTTTTTTTTTAAACATCTTTCAAATGGCTTATAAACAACTCAAATTCCTCTGCAGAATACAGATTAGAGAGGAAAGAATGTCGGTTTACTGGGAATTGTTCTCTGACCACCTGAGAAAAATGAGTTTTTCATCCCCTTGAACATCATCTGGAGTTATAATAAAACATGCTCTCAGCTGGATTCCTTCTGTGTGAAAATTGACAGAGCTACATCATTGCACACCTAAAGAAAGCACACATAACTATGAAAGCAATCTAAAATCTGGAATTTTTTTCCTTCTTTGAGGCCACAAGTAATTTTCTGTAATTTCAATGAATATTATTTGAATCTTGAAAGAAGGATATATCTCTTCCTTCCTCTCAATGTGAGCAGTCCAAATGAACAGAGCTAGACATATTTGATACAGAGTTAAGTCACCTGTCAAGATCATAGTGTGAAAACCCTTAAGCAATAGCTATTGAAGGAACTGCAAAAATCCACAAAACTAGAAGGTAATTCATGAAAATGCACAAGTAAGTTAATAAAACTTCAGCTGAATGTTCATTCCAATCTGTAGCAGATGAATGAAATGTGGTGCTAGTGGTGTTGGAATCCTGTGGTGATAGACACATGAAGAATAGATAAAAGATGGTTGTTAGTTAGCTAATGGTGCAGACAGGCCATCCTACTTGTCTGTGGAGCTGGTCCTGAAAACCCTCAGCCAGGCAAAAGCTTTTGTTCATCTGAGGGTGACTGCACTGAGGGAACGTTCTGGGCTGGGGCATATGGCAGTCAGATGACAATGGTGCAGCTCCCATGATGTGCTCTGCACTGATGGGATGGTGAGATGACAGAACTGCAGCTTCACACAAGTGTGGTGTAATTTGAAGCTGTTCTGCAGGGAAACCATAGGCAGCGAGTACAATTTTTAAGTCTGATATAAATTCCATCCTGTTTAACTGCCACCAGTTCTACTGCTGCAGATGAGCAAACCAAGTGAAGGAATAAAGCAATGGAGGGAGTTGATCTGGCTTCTTGCTGCAGTTGAAAAACTCCATTAGAAGAGCATTTGCCATTGCCCCACAAGCACACAACTCATGTCTTCGCTGTTGTCTGTTTCCATATTGCTGTGCCTTGAGCTGGCCCATTTGCTTCCTTCTCTGTCTTCTACTGAGCAAGATAGTGGTTCAGTCACTCTCTTCTGGATTTCCTTCACCTCTTCTCTATCTCTATTTTTTTTTTCCTTTCATTTCTTAAACTGAAATTCACTGATGGATGTACCTCCTACATGTTTTTTTTTTCTGTGGGACAAATGCAGGAGTCTCAACTTTAGCTCCCTCCAATGTTTTCCTAATCCTCACATACTCCCTCTGTTCCTTGATTCCGAGTCATAATGCACTTAAATAATTTTCCCCCTGTTTTTGTTTATTTGGCTAATTACTCTTCACATGTCCTTCAGCCCTTCTGAATTACCACTCCACACATTGCTTGTCATAGTTCGCACTCCTTTTGTTTGACTTTGTTTTATCCAAAGCTAGTTACTGAGTGTTGCCAGAATTGTTACAGCATCTCACAAACAGCTGTTTTTTGCTGTGACAATAGGCTGATGTATGCTCCAGAGTGAACACACAGCCTGCATATTAAATACTTACAGTGTCGTGACAAGCACAACCAAGTTTTGAAGTACTTCAAACAGAAATTAAGATGGAGATGCAAAATAGGAAATAATTGAAAAGAAACAATCCCAAACCAAGGAGCAAGCATGCTTGAGATGAGACACACAGTATCAGCTGTCAAATAAGACCTCTTGTAGTAAAAGACCTTGTGAGAAATTCACTGCGGGCCCCATGATGTCCTGTGCATAGGCAGTGCAGTGTGTGGATGCCTGCACAGTTTCTCCTGGGTTGTACCTGAGTAAAGGGATCACAGAGCAAATGCTGCTCTATATTCCTATGTTCCTGATGTTCCTATTTCACAGAATTGATTTATTTCTTCAAATGAACTTTTATCAGACAACAACGTCCTGGTCACACTGAGAGGATATTTTAATGACTGCTTTGGTTTAAAGCTGTGGGGAGTACAATGCTGCTGCTTTCATCCTTCTCTCTCCTCTCTGTATCTTCCCTCTGCCTTCCCATTACTTTTCCCAATTAATGTTCGATGCACGCTCTAAGGTATGTCTGTCGGTGGGTATTACTTTCACCAGCCTTTCCTTGCAGTAGTATGTCTATAAATGGCAGACAGCATCATTCCTAATTACATGTTGCCCCCAGATGCTCCAAGGGTGATGCTGATGGATTGCTGTGTGGGTGGTGTTGAAGGGGCTGGGGGAGGGGAGCTGGGATGCAGTTCCTCTAAGTGGTAGCAGAAATCTCTCTTCGGACTGGGCTCATCAGTCCTCCCTCGGTAAAGTGAGCTCAAGAATCTGAGATATGGAACTGGGCATTGGGGCAGGGGACGCAGTGCAGGGAAGGCTTCAGGGTGCAGCCCGAACAACGGGGGAAGCAGGAGGAGCTGGGAGAGGCAGAGAATTCACCTTTAGTTGCCCGTGCAGCCGGCACACAGCACGGAGGGCAGCACGGAGAGCACACACGCTGCTGCATCTCTCCCCGCTCTCGCTTTGCAGCCGCGGAGCGCGGAGCTCAGCGCGCCCCGAGCGCGGCCGTCCCGCGGCTCCGCTGCTTTCCCGGAGGTGTTCGAGGCACCTGCTGCGGGGGGTCAGACAGCACTGCCGCGGTACACTCAGACTGGGCTTTGGGATTGAATCAGGCCGATCTGGCTGCCGAAAGTGCGGCTGTGGAACTGGTTGAGCCGCTGATTCCCAGCAGCTCCGCGGCCGCGCTTTGGGGGAGCAGGCACAGCCTCGAAAAGCGCCAAGAAAAGCCCTTCCCCTCCCAGGGAACGGGCATCCCTGCACCGGCAGGCTGAAGAGGAGAAACGGGGTGGTGAGTGATCCTGGACCTTAAAAATCTGCTCACCAAAAGCCAGAGAAATGCAGAGAATGGTGAGGAGGTGAGGGCTGGGATCTCCACCCAAGTGTTTGTCGGTTTTGAACAGACCTTTACCCTGTCAGTGGGGAAGGAGGAAGTGAGAGAATGCACGTGTGCGAAAGCACATCTGCAGGATCTGTTTCCTTCTCTCTTTAGCCGTTCTGGGGTCCTTGAGGGGTTTATATTTAGTGTGCCTGGCAGGTCAGCCTGCAGCTGGGCAGCTACTGGGAAGAATAGGCTGTGCTGGCTTTGGGGACTGCAGCAATTGGACTGCATGGGTTTTTACATCTCAATCTGAATCCCAGGCTTGGAATTTGCTCCATCACAGTGTGTAATGAAACTGAAAAGTGTCTAGGAATGGTGTGCAGAAGCATATTTGAGAATGTAAGACATCAACTGCTGCATCAGATCATTGGTCCATCGAGCCCTGAGTCTGACAGTGCTGCCTACAGAGGGCAGGTGACCCTGTCCTCTCTGCAGGGTTTGGGTGTTGGAGCCTCATCACTACTGAGCCTTCTAGTTCTGCTTATAGAGCCATTGCCAACTCAGTTTTATGAAGTCCTTCTAAAGTTACTTGCCGGAAATAACTTTGTGACATATGAACTTAAGGACTTCACTGTACACTCACTGTTCAGGTACTCACTGAAAATATCAGTAAAGCCAGTCCCACCATCAATCCCACAATGTGGAGATGTTGTTGCCTGTTTTCCACCCTGGAAAGTCTTAAACCTCATTTTTTGCTTCATCAGCTTTTAAACATCATATTTTTCTTCACGTCCTACCTCCGATTTTCTTTCTCTGAAGAGTCTTCTCATCATGCAATAAGTTAGTTTCTCTGATAAGCTTTGATGTACAACCTAATCAAAAAGTGTTTTTTTCAGAATTGGACAGTTCTGTGTCTGCTGCACTCCCTCTGTCTTTTCTGGTGCACTCTGAGGGCTGTGCTGGGTTTGTGAGTCAAGGTTTCTCTCCACAGAAGCCATACTGCCTTGCTCCCAAGAGACCATGTCTATCCTTGTCTATAGTGACTTTATTTTTTCAGACTCTACTGCCATTAGTAAGGATGGATGGCAAACTTCCTGGTCTGCAATTCCCAGGGGCCCTTTTATTGGTGAGTTGCAATGGCAGGCTGCCAGCCCACTGACAGCCCGGGCTGCCCTCCCCATCCCGTGCAGC
This sequence comes from Erithacus rubecula, assembly GCF_903797595.1. Lineage (NCBI taxonomy): Eukaryota > Metazoa > Chordata > Aves > Passeriformes > Muscicapidae > Erithacus > Erithacus rubecula. The sequence continues at coordinate 17,454,584 of NC_136689.1, read as the reverse complement.
CTGAGGCTGAGGGGTGTGGATGAATGGCAGCCAGGGCAAAGTGGAGCTCTACCTGGGAGAGAACACCATCCAGAGAAATGTCAGTAACTAATTTATTTTAGCTTCAAAACACACTTGCTGAACTTCTGAAGGGAGTACATAGGTGCCAGTTATTTCTCCCCCTTTTCCCTCCAGAGGGACAAGGCATGTCCAGAGGGATATGGCTCCTCATACAATGGTCAGTGAAAGATGGAGATGCAAGAGATCAGGTGGAATACAACTTCTGTCACGGGTCTCATACCTCCTATTGATGCATAATTGGTACTTGGTGGGATATTTCTGAAAGTGTGATGGAAATATCTGTATGAGCAATGTATTGGAGTGAAGGGGGAAGGGAGAGACTATGCTCTCAAATCATCTAGATGAGAATTTAACAGAAGGCATGAACACAAAACTGAATAACATAGCTAAATACAAACCCTTTGGGGTACAGAAACACCACAATGAAAAGTTTTTGGCTCAAGTATTAAAGCAGGTGTCTTATATGACACCTAATGAGGGACAAATGATGCTCTGAGCCTCTGAGAGGATCCAGCTTGTGAAAGGCCATAAGGCAGCAATGCAGATTTGCAGGTAATGGTTTGCATCACCAAAACAGGAAGAAATGAAAATACAAAAGCAGAAAAGAAATAGCAAACAATAAATACAAACACAGGAGGCAGAAGTAAAATGTCAATCTTTTATTGTCCTCAGTGCGACTGCCAAGGAGCTTTGTTCTGGAAAGTGAAAGTGCCACAGCAGGATGGGAATGCTTGCATTGGATGGGTTGTCATATCTGTCATCATTATAAACATGGACAGATGATGATGATCTCTCCATTCTGTTTCTAGTTTTTCTTAGTCTCCAGAGATGCTCATCCAGCTGTTTTCACCAGAAAATTTATTCAGCTAATTTGTCCACTTTCCTTTCTTGTTTTCTTACAGTGCTTCTTTCCTCCATCAAGCTGGTAACACCTTCTCTGTTCTCACTGCTGCTTTAAGCCCTTCCTGTTCCTGGAGATGCTGAATACTTTCCACTGCCTGGAGGTGTGTTAGTCTTCCTCCTTCACTGATTTTTCTGCACAATGTGACATCCCACGCTGCTTGAGGAGAGGGCAAGGTGAGAGAAGAGAAACAGGCAGTGACTGAGGCTCTTTAAGTGGGTCACTTCTCATAGATACAGGTTCCTTCCTCTCCTCTTACACGCTCATCCCTCGAGTACTGACCCCACGTTTATTTTCTAGCCTGCAGCAGCAGTGTGTCTAAACCCAGGCAGCTGACAGCACAGCTTGAGAGTTCAACTACTGCTGTAAGATTTTGAAGACAAGCAGGTTTCACAAGGCTGCAGCTTAAGGGAAAGTATTTCTAGAAGCCAGTTCCTCTCCAGAGTTTTCAGAGAAGATGTGTATGATCACTGATACTTTCCAGTCTTAGTCTTTGGTAAGCGAGTTGAAGAAAGGTACTCTAGGTATTTTTCTTCTTTTTTCCCCCTCAAATGATAACCAGGATATAACAATCCTTCCTAGTTATGTGGCTCTCCTCACCCTGAGCTTGTCACAGCCTGTGTCTGAGAAAGACCACTTCAAATGAGATTTATGTGCATTTGATATAATTTGAAACAGACTGAAACTTAATGTCAGGGCATTTCGTGACATGCAGAGCCTTAAAATTATGATGGAAGTCATCTGGGGAGCTGCACTGGCAGTGTACAGCCCTTCTCACTGGAGTTGTTCCTACCTGCTTACCACAGCCTGCAAAACAAACAGCCACCCATGCAATCATAGAGCAGGGGAAATGCCCTGGTGATGGATGATGTCCAGGTGTGACCTTTCACCTGCTTCGGTAGCCAAAAATCTTGGTGGGAAGACAGCATGATGGAAAATTGTGGGAGAATAAAATTAAAAAATCAGTCAGGTGTAGAATTCTGTTGTAAAAAAAAAGAGTATTAACTATTTTTGAAATATCAACCCTCTGACAGGCCAGGCCACACCTGAAAGGGCGACTGGCAAAGCCCTGGCTGGCTGAAGGGCTCAGTCCAAAGGGCAGCTCCTGCTGGCAGGGACAGAGCATTTCTTCAGTGAGCTGCTACAATGGATGCTAGAAACTGAGCACACAGTCTATTATCAAATGCATGGTGGAAACTTGACATTTCAGCAATGTAATGTGCTTGTTTTTCCTGTAGAATGAGACTAATATGCTGCTTTCTGTGCTTGATGCAGTGTCGTTCACATCTGAGCAAAATAATGTGGAAGGAGGCAATTTTGGTAGCTATTCTAGGCGTTGCTGATTGTAGTGTCACTAAGGATAGGGATTTCCCCCCCTCTTTTCCCCTTTTTAAAAAAAGAAATTATAACAAAGCACATTAATATTAGAATAAAAATAATTTTCAAGTGCAACATCTCTGCTGATTCTTTGATACTGGCACCTTGGTAGCTGCAGTACATCCCTTATATTGTTTGGAATGAAAACCAGCCATCAAACTCTGACACAGTGGAGTTATAAAATCTTTCCTGTTTCTCTGAACCCCAAAACAAACCAGTGTTTGTGTGGCTGAAATGAGTGATTACTAACCATGAATGAAACCTTCTGAATTCAGTGCCATCAATACAAAAGATTACATCTCTAGTCAGTGTGCAAGAGGTTTTGAATCCTAATTTTTGAATCAGTCACCTGTCTCCCTTTTGCAACTCCTCCTTCTACCATTGTGGTAGTTCATAAAAAAACAGATCCACACATTGAAGGCAAATGGTGGAGAAAGGCTTGTGCTTGGCCTAGCTTCTTTGAAATGCATGCAGACATATTTATTTCCCCTATGATATAGGCCCTATTATGTGCTTTGCATCTTTAAATGTGTGAAGCATCATGCCTGCCTGGCAGGACCCTGAGATTCGAGATGTAAGAGAGACAGGCTTTGTTTTCTCTCTTATGGAGGTTCTGCTTTGGTCTTTCTTTACCATTTTGTTGGCTTGTTGAGAGAGTTAGTAAAAACCCTATCATGTTTTCCCAGTTTATTCACATTTTCTGTGCACAAAGAGCAAAATGCATATTTTCCTCCTGCACAGGAAAATGCTAGGAAAAGAAAATGTACAATACCTCAGTGCAAGAAGCAGTGTCTCCTGTGCTGCAGAGCCTTCTCACAGCAGCCAGGCAGGCTGCATGCTCACACTGGAAACTGCAAAACAAAGAAGAGAAACTCACAGGCACACATTCTGGAGCGCCTAAGAACTATTTCTGGTCCTGCCAACCTGCTCCCAGCTGGGACAATCACGAAGGCATGCTGCTGCAGGAGGCCCCATACATGCCACCACATTTTGCAGTTTCAGATACTTCAATTTTTCTGCCTGGTTCATCCATAATCTAGAGTAAAAGACAATAGGAATAGAGTGGAAGTAAATCTTCACCCGTGGTGGATTACTAGCTAAACTGGTTAAGCACTGGTCTGATTTTTTAAGTTGTTCCACAAGAGCAAGTGGAGGGGCTGCAGCCAGCAGGGAGTGAGGCTTGGCTGTGTTTGGTGGGGGTGGCTTTGCTGCAGGGTGACAAATTCGAGCCCTGAGTTTTTCAAGAATAAGTTTCCTTCTCCCCATTCCTATATGGGCTTCAGAAGCTGCATGGTGGCTGTTTTCTGAGAGGAGGTGAGTCTAAAGCAAGCCAAAGTGAGTGAAGCCACATTAGCATTAGGGTTTGTTTGTATGGTCAGAGGCTTAACCATGCTGTCAGCCCTGATGAGTTCATGAAGAAGTTGTGGCAATTTGTGGGGAGGCCTCCAGGCTTTTGCATGAGGTGTGGACTGGCTGTGGTTAGAGCTGCATTCTTTCTTCCCCCTGTGTAAGTGACCTCCTTGGAAAATAAACCCCAGGACTTATGTCAGAGGAGTATTTGCATGCACTGAATGGTGACACCGCTGTGGTGTGTGTGGAAGTGTGTGTACATGGAACAGCAGTGCTCATACCAACATCCTCCCTCAGGAGTCCTGTTTCAGGAGGACAGTTATAAATAACTCTTTGGCCACTATAATTGTTCTGCCAGTACAGGCTGCCAGAGAAATACATTGACTCAGCACATGCCTGAGCAAGGTTCTCTCCACCCTGCAAACATCCCTGCAAAGTCCTGTAGGTCCTGGTGGGGCAGCCAGCCCCATCTGGCTGCTGCTGCAAGCTGCCATGAGCCAGTGCTGAATCAAATTAATGCTTGTAAAACATACTGAAGACCAAAAAAAAGCACTGCTTAGGCACTAGTTAATATTTCAGTGCCCCCAGTTACAATTCTGTTGTGCAAGAACCGCAGGTGCCTTTCCCTGCAGTGGTGACTCTGGGTGTTCCCAGGGGAGAAATGGATGTTCTCCTGCCCCTCTCACAGAGCTGCACTGAGCCAAGTAAAATGGCCTGGCATATGTTCACTGGCAAGAGGAACAAAACTGTGCCTCGTGTGAGCGTTCTTAATATCTCAACATCTACTGCTGCCATGGCTTTTGTGCTCTTCTGGCTGCCACAGTCTTACCAAAGAAACCTCCCTGGCCCTGTGCTGGGTAGGAGCCTACAGTCAATTTTTTTTTGCTGTTGTTCCTGAAATTATATGGATTCTTTTTGATAATTACATGGGAGACTCTTTTGCTTATTTTAAAAATTGCTTTCAAAATAGTAATTAGGAGGCTGTCATTGTTCATTTTTTCAGAGCGAGTTCTGCAAGGAGTAAAGAAGCTAGACATGTGATTTACTTTTTATCACTTGGAGTACCAAAATGGCTATAAATGAATTTAAATGTAATATTCCTGGGAAAATAATTCCTCTGTTACACAGGCCCATTTTGCTATACATTTCAGGGCCTGTTTTACTGGTAAAATTTGAAATTATCCAGAACTACCTGACTTTTTTTTTGTGCAAGTATCAATTCTGCATTTTTGAGACTTCTTTTCTATTAATATCTACAAGTAATTGCAAACTCTAACTTTCCAAGAACCTATCTGAAGGTACATAGCATGTTCCTTTGACTGCATGTCTCCATTTAAACCAGTACAATAACTTGGAGGTACCTATTCTTACAATGCTGTATCTCTTTCCTGAAATGCTGATGCATCATACCTTTATGTGAGTAAAATTGCATGTACAGTAAATGTTTTGCAAGTATAACTACTTTGGTAAAATAAAATTATACCCAGTCTAATTATAATGAAAATACCCTGAGTGTTGACCAAGACTCACCTGTTAATTCTTTATTACAGCACGTTTCCAGCTGCAACAGAATTTAAATACCATATTTTCTCTTGTGGGTTATTTTAATTTTTTTCCATAATGTCGGGGATTTATTATTCCTGAAAGCAATTACAACATCCGTTACAATGGGAACATTTTTATCTTTGCCCTGTGTCCCATCGAGACAAACCTTGAGAAGTCAAACAGTAAGCTTTCAAAAATGAGCTTATCTGTGAGGTTAAACAAGGTGTGGCAACCCTGACATGGGGCTCCTGCATCAAGAAAATGTAATTCTTCTAGACCCTTGTAGTGATCCTCATTCTGTATTGTGAAAATAGTTTTATAGATGGGTATTTACATATTTTTAGCACTGTCATTTACTGTGTTTTCAATGGAGATGTTATATTTAGAAGTTTCTCAAAATGTGGAGCATGTGTTAAGTTTTTTTTGCGTAATCCATCAAGACTAATTTGATTTGAGACCGGTGCCTTTTTTTCCCCCCATCTGTTTGGAAAAGTGCAGTTGTAGAGACATCAGTCATGTAACACTTTCTGTAAAACAGCTTTACTGACAGTTGGGAGTTGTCAGTAACCATGTGGATTTCAAGCTCTCAGTCTGGCTACGATGAGAAAAACCCTCTGACACATAATTTCCACAGAACCACAGAATTTGAGGCTGGAAAGATGCAGAGAGCTCATCTAGTTGACCTCCCACCCAGCCAACCCAGAGGTAAATCATATTTCAAGCCTAATAGCTGCAGAAAACACCATTTATGGGACAAACATACACTCAATTTAATAGCATTTACTCACCAATCACTATTGATTCAATAGTTAACTATTGTTATTTACTTTGTATATATGTTGTGTACATAACTGTGGCTTGTTTCCCATTTCGGCTGGTCTGGCTTCAACTTCCAACCTTTGGAAAAGCTTCAAGAGATGCTGAGTTTGTGTTGCTTGTCTAAATACCTGGAGACCAAACTCTCTGTTGGGTGAAGGTAGAACAAGCAGATGGCCCAGGAAAGTAAATTTCTGGAAGCAGGAAGAGTTCTGCAGAGGTAAAACCATGTCCCTGCTGCCTGTGCCCACTGTCCTCTGAGTTTGCTGCCCAGTGCTGGGGCAGAGGCAGGAGCAGGGACTTGCAGGGTTTGGCACAGGCTTGGTGGGCTTGGCATAGGTTTGCAGGATTCTCTGATGGAGGAAAACTCTTTGACGTGTTTTCCTCCATATCCTACACAAAGGCTTCCTCCTTATTGTAGGAGATGGAGGAAAACACATCAAAGTGCCCATAAAAAGTCTTTTTAAAAATTTTTTTTTAATTTTCAACTAAGAAGCAGCAAAACTCAGTGTTGCCCCTGTGTCATTGAGAAATGTGGGATTTTCTCTCCAGGTCAGTGCAGCAATCTCCACTGTGTTCACCTCTGCAGAGATACCATACTGAAATGTTTCTACCCCTCACTGGAGGATGTTTTGTAGCCTCTGGGACTCTCCTGTTCTTCTGTGTCCCATCAGGAGGTGGCCTGGACAGAACAGCCCATGAAGGCTGATGTCAGAGGTGACATAACTTACTGCATCACACTTGGCCTATATCCATGTCTTTTCCCTAACCTCTGCTTCTCAGAATGGGCTCTCTTCTGCCATGAGTCTTTCATCCCTCTATGTGTCTGAACCTGCTTTTGGCTGCATTGGAAAGCTTTAGGTTTCAGTGTGCCCATGCAAAGGACCAAGCTGACTCTTTGGGTTACAATCTTTCCTTCTTGTTGCATACTGTTGCACTGATTTTGGAGTTTAAAAAAATATTCCTCGGGAATCAATGTACCATATTTTGTGCAGTGCAAAGCTATGAAATTGTGCATATTCAGCTACCTTCTTGAGAACTGGAAATTAATTCACTTAATCTTATTTATAATAATATTTTTCTATAAATTCATACTGTTATAATTTTATTTAGTTACTTCTAGAATCTAGGTCTACATCCTGCTTGAAACTGGGCTGTAGTGGATGAGGTCAGCCACGCTACAGCTAAATCTGGAAACACCTTCAGGAGCAGTTCCACAGCCTCTCTGGACAGTGTTTCAGAGTTGCCCTGCCCTCCCAGTGAACATGTCCAGACCTCAGCACGTGTCCACTCCTACAGCCTTTAGCTCTTAGAAGACAAGTTTGACTCTCTTCTGTATAACTCCCCTGTTCCAGCAGCCCTTAGCCCTCCCTTGATCAGATTAAACAAGCTCAGCTCCCTCAGCCCTCTCATGTTGCTCCAGGTCTCTGATGGTCTCAGCAGCGCTTTACTGGATCCTTTCCAAATTGACACATTTGGCCTTATGCTCCCTGTAATCCCCAGCTCCTTTTAACCAGGATGGCTCCTCAGTGAGGTGCTTCCCAGCCTGGAACAGATCATGTTTCCTTGTTGAACATCATGAGGTGTCTGTTTGCCTCTACATGGAAGCTTTGCTGTTTGTCAGTGCAGACAGCTTAAGTCATCAACAAATCTGACTGTCACCCTCAAGGTATCTGATGAGGATACTGAACAGTGGGGAGTTTGGCACTGAGCCCTTGGGTGCACCTCTGGTTGCTGGTGACCTGTCAGGCATGACCAGACAATTTTCAGTCCCTCTTTCAACCTGTTTTTTTTAGCCTACCCTCTAAGCTTCCAAGTGATATTATGTGGAATGGTGTCAAAACCTTATAGGGGACATCACAGCCAGCACTTTCATCTCCACACATTCACTAATTTCATTTTAGAAAGCAGGCTGGTCAGTCAAATTCTGTTTGTCATCAGTAAGTCCACACTACTTGTTCCCAAATAAGTTTTTGTTGTTTATTGCCTTAGAAGTGGACCCCAAGAGGGGGACACTCCCTGATCTTCTAGTGACTGAGATGGTGATCAGCAGATAGCTCCCCAGTTTCCTTTCTTGCCTTTCTGAAGATAGATGAGGTGTTAGATTTTTCCAGACATTGGGGATTTCCCCAGTCTAGACAGCTGCCACAGACAGCAGTGTTAGGATCCCACTGGCCAGTTCTTTCAGGTAATGAGTACTGTGCCTCGTGTCCATCTCTTGTATGTTCCCGTTTTGCATCTGGTTTCATCAAGAAGATGCTTTTGTAGCCAATTAAATATTCTGCTGAAATTCCTTCTTCCTGCACAACAGGATAATTTTTTGCTGAGCTGCTAAGTAACTTGTCTTTAAAAATAATTCAGAACTTCTGGGCACATTTCCACTCCATGGTTGCATCTCAAGGGATTTTATTTAGCAACTCTGTGAGTAAACTGAAGTTTCTTTTTCTGAAATCCAGAGTAATTATTCTGTAGCTTACCTTCCCAGCCTTATTCTGGATCCTGAATTTAAAAATGATGACTGAAGATAAATCCAGGCTGATACTGTGACCATGTTCACCACTGGAAGTCAAGTGTAATCCCTAGCTGTCCCCTCCAGCATTCACATGATGGAATTATCACTTGTGCTGTATAAGGAGCCTGGTCATTGCTGTGTTACCCTTCCAGCAGATGCCTGGTTTGAAATGCACTGTAAGAATCAGAGACTAGAAGGAGATTTCTGCCAGTTTTCTGTAGGAAGCCCATTTCACATGCTCCTCCTGCCTGTACATGCTGTGAGAGGCTGCCCTGTTTCCAGGAGGGTCTGTCCCTCTACTCCTCACCCAGAGGTTCCTTCCACTCTCAGCTTTCCTGCTGGAATTTGGTACAGTCAGGGAACTCCTTAACACAGAGCAAAACTCATATTGTTCATGTTTGATTCACTGTGATTCACATCATCTTGATTAATTTTGAATCTCTTGATTCATATCATTCTCATTTTCTAATCAAGATATCACTGATCTCTAACCTTACAGTCAAATGCAGTCAAAGATAAGAAATCTAATTCCTTTTCTTATTATCTGAGCTTGATACAGAATTGTAATAATAATAATTACATATATTTCTTTATCCTCAAATTCTTTGAACCTGACCTGCACAGAATTTAATGTTTTCCAAGTCAAGCCATCTGCACATGATGGCATCAGAAGATGAAGTTCTGTTTGCCATAGAGAGCTGCATTTATGCCCTAGAATGCTGCAGCTGTGAAGGTGGAAGGTATTAGAGGGGCATGTGAGCAAATCTTTGTGCTAATGAAAGTACTGCACCAACATTAACATCAGGCTGAACAAGCAGAATTTTTTCTTTATTGGTTAATACCCCAAAGCCCCAAACAATCATGAAAAGAATAGACTCTTTTGAATGAAAGTCACACATTAACTTTATGTTTTATATTTTCTCCCACACCAGTTGAGGGTTAATTTTTTTTGTTTTGTTGCTTTTTTTTGTTTGTTTTTTCCTTTTCCCATTCATTTTTTGTTCAGGTTTTTGTGCAAAAGAACTGAACTAAAGTTGGTGGCGGGTTTCTTAGTTTATTTGTTTCTGTGGGGTTTTTGTTGGTGTGATTTTGTTTTGGTTTTGGTTGTTTGGTTTTGGTTTGTTGGTTTTTTTTTTTTTTGTAAGCAGAAAGCTGGATACAGACCTTGGGCTGTTCCTGCAGCCAGAAGGTGCAGCAGCCTGGCTGCACGGTGACTCATGGCCCTGTGCCACATCGCAAATAATGCTCTTATTAATCTCTCCAGGCTTTGTTCTGGCCCCCCTCCTGGCGGTGTCTGATTTCATGGTGTGGCATAGCCAAAGGTCAGATAAACTACATGATGGCCAGAGCTGCTACTGCAGAAGGAAATCGGAAATGCCTCTCCCAGCAGTTTCAGCGATGAGAACGGAGAGAAAAAGAATTTCTCTTCGTACTAACCTGCCTGACACGTCATCTTGTGTTGCTGTTTCAGTAGAGGAAAGCTGTGGTATAGCAGTAACCCAGGGAAGCAGCCAAGCCCAGCTGTGTTGCAAATGCTTCTGGATCTGCCTGGCTTAGTACATTTTTCAGCAAATATGTTCTTTCTTTAGGTGTTTGATCATTTGCAACAAATGACAGTCCCAGGCTAGAAGAGATACTGAGCTTTGTCCCTAACTGAGCTGGTGTCATTGACTGATTCATTAATTACCCACTTTTCCCCAGATTAGATTCAACATACTGTTCACAAAGAGATAACCAGTCACAAATTAGTCAAGCTGAAGTTTGATGTGCTTGGTTACAGGCCCATTTTTTTGTTACCACTTTCAGATGACTGATTACTCTTGTGAAACTAGCAAGTGTTTCTTGCAAGTTGTTTCTTCTCCTCCATGGCTACCCAAAGTGTTTTTTTTCAAATGAAATGGAGCCCATACGCACTGTGCTGGGTGCTTTGTGAGCAGCTAGCACAGCCAGATCAAACACGTGTGCTTGCTGTAAACTGGTGCGTGGTTTTCCTTGCTCTCCTTTGAACCAAGCTGTCTGTGGTTTCTGGTGACTGCAGTCTCCGTGCTACAGGCTCTGGCTGATGCTGACACAGAGAGGACTTATCTGGAAAAAGAGGGGGGACAACAAGGCAGCATCACTTCCTGCACAAACAGTCCTGGCCATTTCTACCAAAGGTTGAGACCTCGATGAAGTTCTTTCCAAGAAAAGCTTCCTGGGTCACTTTTAAATGATTTTGGGGGCAACAGAACCTGCTGTTGGCTAGACAGATACAGGAGAGCAATAAGATTGCTCTTTTAAAACCCCATAATTTCATGGATGGACATTGCAACACCAGCCTCATATTATGACTTCCAAAATCACAAGTCTGCAGTGTGTGGGGCTCTGTTTTTCTCTCACACAGACACACAGCCCTGCTCTCCCTTTCTGTGTGTGGCTGTCCCTTGCAGCAGGGCTCCCACTGCCCGTGTAGGCACAGAGCTCTGTTGGCCAGAGCCAGCAGTTCCCATCTGGAGCAAAGGCCAGTGGTTGCATCAAGCACAGAAAAGGGGAGAGACTGTTCCAAGTGGTCTGTGCTAAACCTGGCCTCCAAGACCATCAGGGCCAGGTGGGGCTCTGCACTGGGCAATTCCAGTCCCAAGGGGAGCAGCCCCCAGCCCATCCTACTGTTTTCCAGCTGCCAGCACTGCCCTGGACCCTGTGGGTGCCTTAGCCCAGAGCTGTTTCTGCACCTCTGCTCATCTGCTGTACCACGGACCGTGGCAGGCACTGAGGGGGGACAGCCAGGGCCAGCCCTCCTGCCTCAGCCTCCGATGTCCCCTTTGTCACTGCCAGCCCCTGCCTGGTCTCAGATTAATCTGCTGGCTGGTGGCAAACTGAGCCCTGCCCTCCTTGGCTCGCTTAGCCAGGGGGGTTTGTTTTGCGGAGCGCGGTTATTACAGCTCTGCTTTTGTTCTTTGTCGTCACTCCTGCCTTATTTTTATGTGCATTAACTGTTCATAATAATGTGAAGCGTTCAGCTTTGGCAGCTGCACAAATCCGAGGACAACACAACAAGGCTGTCCGCTGCCACGGACACACGGACACACGGACACGCGGACACACGGACACACGGACACACGGACACACGGACACACGGACACGCGGAGCGCTCGGTTTGCCGACAGACAGGACCGGGCGCTTCCCGATGTCCTGGGAAGGGAAGGACAGCCCAGCACATGGCGGCACAGGGCTCAGCACTGGCCTGGCTCCTCTTCAGCCCGGGCTGCTCCCAGCACTGCCCCTTGTGCTCCTTCCCACTCTGCCGGGCTCCTCGTCATCCCTCAGGAGGCGGCGGGAGGAGGGAGGAGCAGAGCGATGGATGAGAGCTGGCTTTACTCACAGCTGCTGCTGCAGAGGGAGGCACCACCACGGGAATGTAGACGGACAGGCAGAGGTGATTAATAGTGATACATATTATTTTAATTGAGTCATGTTTGGCCTCTTGCTTTGCCAGTACTCATTTTTTTTTGCTATTGTTGTGCTTGTGAATTTGGAATTAATTTAAAGTACAATAAGAATCCCTCAGCTGGCAAATGCAGGCAAGACTGGAAATTAAAATGCTATGTAAATCTCACAAGATTAGGGTATAAACTGCAGCAGGCAGCAGAATGGCTGAAGCTTCAAGATGCTGGAAAAGCCTCTCTGCACATTATTCCTGATAATACAAAATCAATTTACATTGAATGCATTTTTTCCCCAAATAACCATCCGTCACATTCTAATTGATATCACTAATGAATACAGAAATTGGATACTAATACGTTCCGGGCAAATATTCTGCAGAGGTTTTATTAGCTCTAAAAATACTTGGTGGCATCGCAGTACTTTGTCATTAAAATTGCCAGGTTTTGTGATACAGACGCAGTGGAATTGTAATGAGAATGCTCGGCGCTGGCAGTGGTAGCTTTTTGTTTTGAAATCCAGGTCCTTTCCGAGGGTTTTTGAAGCACTGTGTGCCAGGCGCTGCCACCGCCTGCTTTCGGCTCTGCCGCGGCACAGCGAGGCGGGCGGGGATGGGCAGGAGACAAGGGAGGTGTCAGCCACACTCACGGACAGCGCCGGGCTCACAAACACCGCTCTGCCGCGGAGCTGCCTTCTCTTCCCCTGAAGAAAAGAACAACAAACAATTACATGAGTTTTGCGCCGCTGGGATGCCGCGGAGGCTGCGCGGTGCCCCCGCGGCCGGAGCCGCTCACCTCGTGCTTTGGGGGCTGCAGGCGCTGGCTGAGGCTGCTCTGCCAGGAACCCCAGCAAACCCCAGCCAAAGGAAGGAGGGAAATCCCAAAGAGCCTGACCGCGAGGTGAGACCTCCAGCCTGCAGCACAGCCTGGGCTCACCATTCCCCTCACTGGGTGGATGCTGACTGCCGGGGGCTGGCTGGGAAATCACTGCCGAGCCCCCTGCGTGCAGGGCACCCGCTTGGATCTGCCTCCGGTTAGGAGGAGGTGGAAGTTCCCTGCCTTGGCTGCTGCTTGGAGCTCCATCTGCAGCACTGATGGGGAAAGTATCATTCTTCCTGCGCGGAAGCCATTAATTCCCAGCTGCGGGAGAGTGATCCGGCACGGGGCAGAGTCCGGCCCTTTGCCTGGAAGATGCTGCGGAGAGCGGGCCTGGGGCTCCGGGCAGGTCTGTGCCACCACGGGCTATTTCTGACCTGCCCCAAAGTGCTGCTTATCTCTGCAGATGAAGGGCAGCCCGAGCCGGGCTCCCCGCAGCCTCTCCGCGGGGCTGGGGGCCAGGCTGCTCCTCCCCTCCGCTGGCTCAGCTTCCTCACCTCGGCAATCCGGACAACAATATCTGCCCTGCGAGCTGCATCGCTTACCGACAGTGGCTAAAATGGTCAAACCAAGGAAGAGAAAAGGGCTGTGCTTTGTTACCTTGTTAGGTTTCCCATCAAGATTCCCCCCGCCCCCCCCTTTATTGGTAAAAAACTGCATGAATTGAAAATGAGACCCCTGGAAAAGAAAAAGAACCCCATGGAATCTAAATAAGACCCTGTTTGTGTGAGGCTTCTTGCTATCTTTAACTATTCTATTGTGCATACAGACAAGAATGCAGCTCTGGCCCAGAGGAAGGTGAAGATCCCCAAAATGAGGGCTGCTGGAGGCAAAGTGGAGAGATGAGCTACAACAACAGCATTAATACTTTTCTGACATCCTTTTCAGATGTGGTTGCAGCTCCCATTTATTCTGCTACTGATTAATTTGATCAAACATTGTGAACAAATAATTTGTATTAAAAATCGTGCGAGTTCCACCCTTTCTGTAGCTGGCTTCAGGCAGGTATTTATTGGATAACATAGTCTCAGACTAGTGAATGTTGACATTTAATTAATATGGAAGCTTAGCATTGTGAATATGAAGAACAGAAAAAAAAAAGGCCCAAGAAAATCCTGCGATAATGAAAGGAGATGACAACCAGGTTCTGGAAGTCAGACATTTCTGTTGACATTGAAGGGTCAAATGTAGATATCTGGTGGAGGGCTGCAAATAACCCTGGGGGTCAGGGCTTGCCTGTACAAATAGTTCCACACCACGCCTGACTTATACTCGAGCTGCTTGCACTTGCACTGGCACTGCTAGGGTGGATATTTTTGTCATGACTATACTAGGAAGATGCTACCAAAATAGGGAGTGGTGTGACGTGCCAGTACAGTCCTACAGCTGTGCATGCCCACCATACAACCACAGGATTGCTTTCCACAGAATTTAGAGGCTTAAACCCCCCAAAATTAGGCTAGTAAAATTGAATCTGTGTTAGGGGATTAGGCACTGTGACCAAAGAAAAAGCAAAATTAGGCTAGTAAAACTGCATTTATGTTAGGGGATTAGCCACCATGACCTACATGCCTATGCCAGCAGAACTCTGGAGTATCTCAAAAGTGCTTGTGTCCTGTCTAACTTGTGACGGGTAACATCTGTGCCCACGAAAAGCAAACAGACTGCAAAGAACTTGATTGTAATAAGAAGAGAGTGTTTTATCATAGAAATGTACGGGAAGTGCTCCTCTTGTCCTGCATAAATCAGGAGCGTGAGGTTGCCTGAATTTTCCATTCCATTAACTCTGCACTTTTTGAGTTGAGATGAAAATAGCTGGAGAAAGGAAATATTCTCTGCTGCGCAGTGAAGGTATCACAAGGCATGTTAAATTGTCCTGCTACTTTGTTGGGCATTAGCCTGCTACTAACTTCTGTTTATTACATGGTTTACCTTACAAAATAATTGTGTTCAATATCCCATTTATTGCATGTACAGGAAGGGCATTATTTTTTCCTCTATTTATCCCCTACACTTTGATGTACTTCATGCTGAATTTCACAAAAAAAAAAAAAAAAAAAATTAAAAAGAGGTGAGAGGGAGTCTTTCTCTCTGTTTCATGTTTAGATTCAACAGAGAGGTTTCTACTTAGTGGAAACAGATATTCCATCAAAAGTCCACTGCTGCTGTATAATTTAAATGCTTTTTCAACACCACAAACTACCTCAAGCTAAACAGCTGGTGTTGACTAAGAATGGTATTTCAGCCTGTTACATGCTGTGATTATTACTTCCCAAACAAGAGTTTATACTTCATTTTCAGTGAAGATTAAATTAATTAGGATGGCAATGTGATACGGGAATAAGGAGGTGAGTGAAATTAACAGTTTTCACCTACTCTGAGATTTATTTAATTAACTATTTGCATTTGGAAGTGGTGGTCTGGGACTATATTTTAGCAGTAATACTTCTTTTTGGGCAAATAGTACACTTCACAGGTCTTGCAAGAAAGCACAAACTCATCAGAAAGCAATCAGTAGTTCCATTTTGACTATGCATGACATACTAAAAGAAAAAACATCCTATTGGACAGATTTAAAAATCTGCCTTTCAATAGCATGTACTGAAAATGAGTAGTATCCTCAGTAAGTAGGAAGAATTGTAAAGTATGAAGAAATTGTATCCTGTCTTTCATTATATTTCAAGAAATTCCTTTCTCATGTTGCTGGAAAATCATCACACTAGAGAAAGCTGCTAATTCCTCTTCTCTCCATTAAAATGTAGTGAGCATTCTCCTAAACCATCAAAATTATTGCAATGCTTCTCTCTTCAGAGATCAGGGCTATTTGTCTCTCATCAATAATAAAGTTTTGTGTTTAAAATCTTATTTCTGCATTTATAGTGAATTGTTGACAGAAAAAAAAAATCTTCACTAGCCTTACAGTTGTCTTAAGATTTCATAAGTCATTTAAAAAAGAAATAAAAATGAAAAACATGTGCTTTAGAGACCAACCCCTAAGAATGTGATTCTACAACAACACTGGTTGCCCTCACATGCCCTTAATGACCACTTATTGGCAGCAACATAACTTAAGGTTTTAATTGATGTTTTAGCCAGGCTTTTGACTTCAGAGTAGTATTTGTAAAGATTCTAATTATCATGATATAGTAGAAATTAGAAGGCAATTTGTAAATGTTTAGATCAATGTGATTAATACAGTAAAACTGGAGCAGCCTGAACGTGTATGCAGCTTTACTTAGGGAAGCAGCCTGTGCTTAAAAAAATACTGACAAATAACTGCAGATTCAGGTCTTAAGAAATAAAACACCATCAGTCTGACCAGACTTTCATTTCCACAAAAATCTGGTGTGTAATACGACTTGTATTCCACCAATCCCCCATATATAATTTGTATTCCATAATTTATATACAGAAAATTTATCTCTTCTCCTGTTTGAATTTCAACCACAAATGCATATTGGAATATGTGAATGTGTTTGCTATTCTAAAATACATAAGCAAGTAAATCCTAGAGTAAATCTTCACGAGTTTTTGAGAAGCATGTAGACATCTGAGGTTTGACTGAACCTTGAGGAATGTTTCTTGCAATGAAACATATCCCTAGAAATCTGTATTTCCAGTACATGCCATAGTAAATTCCAGATTCCCTTTCTGTGAAGGTTTTCTCACTTTTGCTTAAAAATGACTGTATCAGTGACAGTCTCACCAAAACTGGACAGTATTTTGCCCCTCTGAAGCATATTTGAAAACGCTGGATACAAAAGGAATGTAAACAAACTGAAAACAAATTAATTAAACAGCAGAACTGTATTGTAGTAACATTCTAAGACTTCTCAGGCTTCTGCCTTAATACTCACCATTTAAGAAAAGACCAATTTAGAAGTTGCATTTGCTGTTTCAAACAATGGAGAAAAGCTTTAACTGTGCATTGCTTACAGTTGTACAATTCCTTTAAAAATTTAGTAATTTAACATTTCTGACCATAGCATTTTTACTCATCTCCTAAACTGTGCCCTTTGCATGTGGAAGCCAGCCATCAGAGTTTAAATAGGCTTCCCCCCTACAACTCTTCTAAAAATGACTTTCCTTTCATAATTTTGGTACAACCTGAGGCACCTTTATTTCACAGAGGCAGAGGACAGAAGCAGTTTGTTTCTGGGCAGCACGGAGTACCTGTTTTGAGTTAGCTCTTGCTTGTCTGACTCCCCTGAATGATTCTATTGATTTCAAGGGGTCCACTTGCATGAGAAAAGTGAGCAGCAGAGACTGGATGCTCCTTTTATTGTTTCATCCAACACAGATTCATTTTATGGGATCAGTTATTCTGCGTGATGAATGGGAAGTGCAACTAAAAAATTGAGCCTAGAAATCTAATGTTAGCAGTGAGCGTATGAAAGTCTGATTGTGAAATATGATCCAGAACACATTTACTAACAGACAAAACTCAAGACTCATTTCTCACACAGGCAGGACTGCTAAAGTCAGTAATACTTTGCTTTTCCATTACAGCCAACAGGATTTCTGCTGCACAAAGGCTAAGCAAAGCAAAGATAGAAAGGTCTGGTGCTTGGAGCAGTAATGCTTTCATTTACTAAAACCTCGTGTGTGCAGAAGGTAGAATTAATTTAATTGCAAATAAATGTCAAGAAATAAATTAATGAAATAATACTAGAATTTGCTAAGAGAATATGTTATGTGTAAGCTATTCTTTTGTGTCAGTCTTCCTAAAGAGAGGGAAACAAAGGAAAATGGGTAGGGGGAAAAAAGGCTGTACTGAAAGCACATACAGAAATCAAACACAGGAAAACTGTTGGGGACTTAATAGTGCTAGAGGTAAATTGGCCACTATTCTTTCTATCAGAAAGAGACCAGAGTATTTGATTAAGTTAAACAGGAGCCATTTCTTTGTTCCTGAGAAAAGAGAAAACGGCATTTCAACCAGACAACTGAGACAGAGAACCCAGGAAAAAAAAAATCTATTAAAGAGATAACAAAGGAGAAAAGCACTTACACTAATTCTGTCAAAACTCATGAAGCATCCTGAGAGGCTGATAAAGGTGATATTCTTCTAAGGCACGTAGAGACAGCTATAGTAGAATATTTGTGGTAGGTCCAAAGGATTGGTGATTTCTTTGCAAGTTAAAGGCCCAGCAATGCCTATGAAATAAGCTAAAAACATACATTTGTGAGGGTCAACAAAACAGCACAGCAGTATGGCTTAGAAATTAAATGTCATAAAGACAAAAGCATTCAACCCCTGTAATACTGAAATTATTTCAAGAGGCTCTGTAGGAAGGCAGGCCAGCAGATTTGATGAATATTTGAGTTGTTTTACCTTGAACAGGCACCTCTCATATCCTAAATAAGGGGCCAACACTAGTATGGATTTAAATAAGAAGATAAAAAGCTGTGATTTCTTGAAGCAGGGTCATATCAAATCAGTATCCTTTTATCTCCATGATAATTTATTATATTTACCAGAGTGTGAAATAAAGCAAAACCCTCACTTTAAATCAATGTTGACCATCAAGCAAAAAATAATTCTAGCTGTCTACTATTACATTTTTGTCAGATTTTCAGATGTGAAGAAATAGTTATCCTATTTAAAAAAGTCTGGTTTTTCCTCTTTCTCATAAATTCACACTGAATGCATTTTACAACAGTTTGTTGTAAAATTTTGTGCAAATACAAAGGTATCTTAGTAAGGCTAATTTAGGGTATATACTGATTTCAGAGCAAAATATGGCCCATCAACTTCTATATTTAAGTTAATGCAAAGATTTATTAGTCCTCTAGGTAAACATTGACCTTGGCTTCACCTTGGTCAATATTTACTTCTCAAGTTAATAAATCTTTATATTAACTGCAATTGAAGTCACTCTCTGCTTAAAAGATAAAGACCAAACAGGTCCTCATATGAAGACAGCATTCATCAGATAAACGCTGCAGCTTGATTTATCTTTTTGCCCACTTGTCTTAAAAAAATGTAATCCATAGATAGTGGAAGATATTCCTCTCTGGAGAGAAAGAGGCTTTGGGGGGTGTGTGGTTTTATTTATTTATTTATTTATTTATTAACCTGTAGATTTGTGTATTTTACTTACATTCTAAGGCAATGGAACTAGGTTTTTGTCTCTTGCACTTAGGAATCTTCAGAGTTTCCAGGATGTTATTCCAAAGGATGTTACATCCATCCCTACATAATCTATTTACCTATGGGCAACCCTGGAGATTGTTTTGCTTGGTGGACATCCCTCTTGGTCACTGACTTGGTTGCTACTTAGTTTGAACAAGGTGACAGGTTTAACTTTTTGAAATTCATAGCTATTTTGGAAAAAGGTGCTGACTGGGGGTGATGAGAATGACACTGCAATGAAACACCAATAATAAACAAATCAGCATGTGAGTACCTTGGTAAAACAGGAAACTGAACTTATCACAAAGAAAAGACATCAAAGACTTGACTTAATCCAGCTACCAGGAGTGGGAATCTGAATTACTGTAAGAGAAATTGTCTCAAAGAACATTTGGGTAAATTGAGGATGAAGTTACAATTAGAGATTTCCCTGAAATTATAAGTGAAAAGGAAAACCAGACAAGAACAGATTTACACATCTTCTCTTTCCATGATTCCAAACATTATTGCACTGATTAAAACCTCACCATGCTGTTTTCTCCACATTTAACTTGTGCTTTTATAAGCCAAAACAAACAACATATGTTTTATCCATGGTCTCTCTGATTGAGTCCGGATTGGATTAAATTATACCATATATCACTTTTTACTGGGTTCTGAACAATATCAAGCCTTTCTGCTTGCACAAAAAAAAGAGGACTTGCTGAGAAATACTCAGTTACAGAGAAATTAAAAACTGAACTTCCTGAGAAAGAGAATCAAAGCAGCAGTAACTTCAGAAACTAAATGGCAAAGCTGTTTCATTTTTTAAAACATATTTAAGATCTCGCTTAAATAAACATCAACCACTCCACTTATGCAGGCATTTCCTTTGAAGTCAATGGGATTAGCCATGGATAAAATTCATCCTAACTTCTGTGTAGAAAGACAGGTACAAAGTCACTGAATTACTTAAATCCCACAGAGTCTTGGGCTTAAAAGCTGCAAAGGTTTCTTGTTAGTCCTTTGGACCAGAGTGCTTAAAAATGTAGAAATCTGGGGGGCAGGATTTGTCCTCCCTGGAAGATGTTTTAAGCCTCTCCAGTTACATTCCTCTCTTCCATCGAGTTGCAGTTTCAGCATCCTCTTGTTTTCCTCATGCAGTGCTGATGAGTTTACAATGATGCTGTGGTGCCTTTCTGCAGTGCAGGGAAATGTCATGCAAACTCCATTAATAAATCATCCTATTGGCATAAATTGTTTGAATGGCACAGCCAGCTCTACTAACAAGACAAATGTATTGCATGGTTGTGTGTGTGTGCAAAATATATATGTATATTCATCTTTCAACCCCAAAAATCCCGATCCAAGTTTTTATTTCTTTTTTTTTTTCCTCCTCGTTGAAAACAGCAGCTTTGTCAGTAAGTGACGAGTCATACAAAGGGATTGTATAAAATCAATGGTGACTGGTATAATACACCTCTGACTTTCATTGTAAATGATGTAACTATTCAGAGCTGTACTTCTCTCTACACTTTGTTTCTAGTTCATGAAAATAAAACACATATAGAATTTCAACATAGTTATAAAATCTGCCAGAATTTTAAAATAATTTCCAAAAGAATAAACATGAATAAAGATGTTTTAATTTACTGGCATGAGAACTGAGGGCTGAGAATGTAGCTGTTTGAAGGCTGTACTGTGAGCAAGTGGCAGTCCTCAGAGACGGAAAACCAAACAAATTATGGCTGCTGACTCCCAATATTCCACTTTAATTGGTGGGGGCTGTCCTGGAGAAAGATACATGAGCCTTTCCCGTCGGCAACAGGAGTCTGACAGATATAAATACAGGGGCCCATTTGCGCTTGAGACTTTCACGCACCCGCATGAGGAGGTGGCGTGACACGGGCCCGCGGGGCTCGGAGCCCCAAATCGGGACCAGGGACCAGCCGGAGCCGGGGGCGCTTCTCCGCGGCTTCCCCGCACCCCGGGCCGGTTCCGTGCGGGGGCTGCGGAGCGGGGCTGCGGAGCGGGGCTGCGGTGCGGGGCTGCGGAGCGGGGGCTGCGGTGCGGGGGCTGCGGAGCGGGGTTGCGAAGCGGGGCTGCGGTGCGGGGGCTGCGGTGCGGGGGCTGCGGAGCGGGGCTGCGGTGCGGGGGCTGCGGTGCGGGGGCTGCGGAGCGGGGTTGCGGTGCGGGGTTGCGGAGTGGGGCTGCGGAGCGGGGTTGCGGTGCGGGGGCTGCGGAGCCCTCCGGCCCTGCGGGCTCGCCCGGTTGCCCGGTTGCCATGGGACCGGCGCCGCCGCTCCGCCGCCGCGGCTCCGCTCCGGGCCCGGCACCCGCCGCCCGCCCGGATCAGGGGGAGGGGGCTCCAGGGCGCTCCCGCTAATTTTAACCACCTTTTCCTTTTTCTCTCCTCCAAATCAGGCGGCCGAAATTGCCGGAGAAGCGCCCCCGCCCCCGCGCCGGGCTCTCGCCTTTGTTGTGCGGAGCCCGGCACCGGCGGAGGCGCCGCTAAATGAATGGCAAAGTGTCTTTAAAAGGCGCTGGCGGGCGATGCCCGGTCCCCGGCGAGCCGCCGGCGGGGGCGGGGGGCGGCCGATGCCTGGCGCTGGGACACAAGAGGCGCACTGGGGAGACTTCAGACACCTTTCTTTCCCCGTTTAATCCCCCTCACCCTGGCGTGACCGGCTCCCCACACATTGAGTGCCGAGTGAGCCGGACACAGAGGGTATGCAAGGGCGCATGTGTGTAATTAATAAAGTAAATTAAAGGGTTTTAAAAATTAATTCTACTCATTTAGTCACCAATCTGTTAATGAGGCATGGAAAGCCCCCGGGATCGATAGTCGGGAGTAAAACCGAAGTAGGTGAAGGAGTTGCCTGCTGAAAGATAAAAGCTTTGTAGAGGAAGTATCTGTATCTCAGGCGATACAAATGTATATAAGAGGATGTGTGTAAATCTTTGCCTGCTCTGGCGGGGTCTGGATTCCATTGGCACGATGGACGGAGCCGCCGTCTCCCCAGTTTATGGGGCTCCGAACTTTCCCTTCGCCGGTACCGCGGGGCTTCAACCTTTGCATCCTCTCAGCCACAGGAGCCTCTGGCTCCTACTATAAATATTAATACTCTGCGCTAGCGCGAGGCATAATTATCTCCCCTTAATTGCAAATTCAACCAAAAATTGAGCCTGCTGTCATTCAGGCACCTCTAAATTATTGTAATTAGGGCTTTTTTTATGTCAAGTGAATCCCTGGGCTGAATGTTAGTCCTTGTATGCAGTAGTGCAACATGTAAACCATATGCTGTGCCGCTGCTCGGGAAACCCCACGGCCGGGAGAAGCCGCCCCCGTCCCCGCTCCCGGGGAGAGGCTCGGCTCCAGGCGGGGGTCCGGGGGAGCCGAGCAGCCCCCAGGAGCCCCGCCGGGTCTGCCGGCCGCAGCAGCGCCGTCCTGCACCGGGGGTGATGAGAGGGCGATGCTCTGCACCGGCACCCGCGGCTGCCTCCCCATTTCGGCACCGGGGGTGATGAGAGGGCGATGCTCTGCACCGGCACCCGCGGCTGCCTCCCCATTTCGGCACCGGGGGTGATGAGAGGGCGATGCTCTGCACCGGCACCCGCGGCTGCCTCCCCATTTCGGTACCGGGGGTGATGAGAGGGCGATGCTCTGCACTGGCACCCGCGGCTGCCTCCCCATTTCGGCACCGGGGGTGATGAGAGGGCGATGCTCTGCACCGGCACCCGCGGCTGCCTCCCCATTTCCGCACCGCCTTCGCTCCCCCCGGCCGCCCCGAAATCCCCCCTCGGAGAGCAGACCCGCTCCCCCCGCTCGCCCCAGCCCTTTGTTCGGGGGCCGGAGGGGCTGGGCTGGGGTCTCTGAGCCAGGCAGGGCGGGCTGGGGGAGCGCCAGTTTCTCAGCTGGGGGCCGTCTGCAGGTGCTGCCCGACTCCCGTCTGCTCCCATCGCCTTTTGGGAGTGAGAGTGAGTTTGTTCTCCAGCACAGATCCCTGCAGTGGCCTGGCACCACGAGGCTGAGCCAGAGGTGAGGATACAGGAGGGCACCGGGCAGCACAGGGTGTGGGGACACAGCGTTCCAGCCGTGCCACTCACTCAGCCAGCCCTCTGAGCACTGGGCAGAGCACTGCTCCTGTGGCCTGCAGCCCTTCCCAGGGTTCCAGGGTCTGGGACCTTCCTCAAGCTCATGAAAAAAGCTTCGTCTTTCTCCTGGATGTGGTGGTAGCTGAGGACGCTACTCCTGACCAAGGACATGCATCATTCTGTGTGAAGCTGGGATGCTGTGCCAAAAAGAATACCAGGTTTGTTGGGCCAGCAAAACAGACAAGAAGAAGGGAGCCCAAAGTCCATGGTGAGGACCTTTTTCCAGGATGCAGGGAGCCTGGGTCTCTGTCCCTTGTGAGATTTATGCACTTCATGCAGTGATTCTCACACACAGTACATAAGCAGACTTTCTGTCAGATGCTGGAGTTGTCCACTTGCATGTGACCTGCCTGTGCTACTGTTTGTGAGTCTTAAATCCTGCCTTCCAAGCTGAAAGGGTGAGAACTAATAATTTGTATCAGAACATAGAATCAAGCATCCAGAAAACTACTTAAAACTACAAATTTTAAAATTGGTGCTCAGGAAATGATGCAGCACAGCCCTAGGTACAAGAGCCATGTGAGCACCATGTGTTGCCACCCAGACAGGAGCTGCTGCTGCCTCTGGTTGTGATCTCACGTTTGGTGGCAAGGCTGTGTAAGGAACCTCTTATCTCCAGTTTATTCATTCCTGTCCTTGTGCTGCCTGCTGTGCTGGACTTGCAGAACTGTTGGTGTGGCCCTGAGTGATGAAGACAGAGGAATTGTTATGGCTGTTTTTTATTCCTCCCCAGTTCTAATAACTCGTAATTCCACTGGGAAGTTGTGCAACTCCCTTTCCTAGGCACATCCCTACACTGGGCCTTCATTAGCACAGGTCACACAGGATTCACCTGCAGCTTCTTATTTCCCAAGCCATGTGATGGAGTACAGGATAGATGGAATTATATTCAGTGAAATGTTTACTTTTTATGTTGTGTGGTGTCCTCAGTGGAAGGGGTTTTTTCTGAGGCAGAAATTCACAGAAAAGAGTATTATCAAAAGAAAAAGTGCATAGGACGGACCACTCAAAAGTAGGAAATGATTGGATGAAGCTTTTGACTGCAAGTTAATGTGGTCTTACTATAAAGGGTTTGTAGTACATTTAGATTCTGAGGCTTTTTCTTATATTTGTGCAAAACTCTCTCTGATGATGCCTCCTGCTCTGCGAGTCCAGATTGTGTTTTTGTCCTTTCCTGGCATGGGTTGCAGTGTTAGGTGGGCAGGAGGAGCAGGCAATACTTTTCCTGAGGGGAAACCCCACAGGCAGCAGCTTTGCATCAGATGTGACAACTCATCTGTCACCTGGGCTGGCCCCTGCTACAAAATTTTCTGACATGGCTGTTCTGTGCTGTGCTTAGTTCTGGTCCTCAAAGAGCAATTGAGATCTGAGCTGAAGGGGACCTGATCTGGGAAAAACTCATGTTTAAGTTGTTGAGAGCTTTGCTGTGAATCCATGAAGTACTACAAAACATGAAGATATCACAAGATATCTATCAGCTCTGAGGGTTTCCAGCTTGGAGATTCTAAACTGAAGGCACTGACAGGTCCCACCGTGCCTGCTCAGCCTCACCTGGGCCCCCTGGCCCTGCCCACGGCCCAGGGTCCCTGTGCCAGCCCAGCCTGTGGCTGTCACTCCCTGCCCCTGCCCTGCTGGCCCCAAGGGAGCAGCCAGCCCTTATTGTTCCCTGAAGAAAACTGTTCAAGAGATCGGATGTTACATTTAATTTTTCATTTTATATCTTGCATATACAACTAAGAGAATAATGCCACCTTGCCTCACAGTGATGTAGTGCAAATACATCAGTACTTCTAACAAAATGAGCTGGCAAGGTGGGCAGGCCCCCACAGAGAATCTGGTGCAAAAGTGAGAGGCTGGAGGGTCCCCACTGGAGCATAGCTACAGCAGCTCCATCTTAAGGCAACCACATGGGAGTGAAGAACTGGGTGCTTTCCATTTCACCATTTGTTACTGTCATGGGCAGCTAAATTGCTTAAAAACTTAAAAGATGCTTTGAAGGCTACCAGACATGTTAGCTGCTCTGTAAATCTGAAAATAATCACTGTGATATTTTTCCATCTATGGGCTGTAACTTGCCTCCTCCCAAAATTTTACAGTGGCAGAAGTGATCCTGTTCTGGCCCTGTTGAAGTCGATGGGAATTTCCCTGTGACTCATGAGTGCTAGTATTTCCCATGGGGCAAAAAATTTGCATTCATTTACCTTCTTAAATTCAGCCTAGGTCAGTACAGATTTGATGAGTCCTAAGTGTTACAGAAAGTTCTTTCCTTGAGCCTGCAAATACTGCCCCTGTTTGAGGTAAACTGAGTTGTGTTTTAAGTTCCAATTTTAGAAACAAACGCAGATGTGGTAATTACCACCTATGAGCAGGAAACCAAGATGGTGTAAATGGGTCAACATGTTGCCTGGGCTTGAGCCAGAGAAGAGTTTTATTTATGTAATAGAAGCCATAGTTTGTTTAGAAGGGAAGTTTTAGATTAAATTGTAGGCCTTTAGAAACAGGGACAGCCAGTGAAGCTTGTGTTATTGTTAGTTCTCAGTAACTCTACAGAGTTAACATCTGCTGTATATTGTATTTGTTTTGTATATTATTTGCAACAGTGTCAATAACATTGTTTGCAATATTAATAGTACAGCATTTCTGTGAACTTGTGCTGAGCTGTGCAGGAGAATGATTTGGGATGGTACTCACGGGGCCAACAACGTCCCAGGTGTGAATTTGCAGTTATTAATTAGCAGCTTTGGTGCAGGAATGAATGCCTTTGCCCTCAGCCCGAGCTTTGCCCGGGGGCAGCATCCCAGCCTCAGGGGTTTTGCCGCGGATCCCAGCCCAGGGGCAGGCAGAGGGATCCCGCAGGAGGGTGCTGCCTCTGCGGGGCCTGGACTCGGTCTGGCAGCATGGAAATGGCACTCACATGTCTCTGGCCTGCTTGGTAATGGAGGATGTGAGGCTGAGTTTCCAGAGGAAGGAGGATGCTTTTCCGGAAAATATATTTTTGCGCTGATGAAGAATTTCCGCTGAGTACCTTCGCAGCAAAGAGAAGCGGCTAATGAGATGCAGAGCTACTCGTTCTCTTTGCCCAAGCTCCCACAGTGCTCTCCTTGCCAGGATCCAGCCCTTCCTAGCTGTGCTGACATAGCCTCAACCCAGATTTTCTTTGTGCCGAAAAAAAAAGCAATTTTGGGAAGCAAGCCGCGTGCCCCGCAGCTCAGGAGAGGAAGGCAGGAGAGGGACCGTATCCCATGGAAACTGCAGGGGGCACAGTGTCATTACTAGAGGGCCGGGATAATTAGATGCTGTTAACTTGCCTTCCCTAACGAGCTGAGCTGGGCTGGGAGCGGCGCAAACCCAGCCCCGGCTCTGGCACCCTCTGCAGAGGTGCGGTGCTGCGGTGCTGCGATGCTGCGATGCTGCGATGTTGAGATGTTGCGGTGCCTCGATGCTGCGGTGCCTCGATGCTGCGGTGCTGCGATGCTGCGGTGCTGCGATGCTGCGGTGCTGCGATGTTGAGATGCTGCGGTGCCAGCCCGGCAGATCCTTGGCACGGCTGGTGTGACAAGAAGCCCCGTGTCACACCCGGGACACGGCCCGTGCCCTCCTCTAACACAGGATTGCCTCCTCTGACACTCGCTCCTGCCCGCAGCAAAGCCCAGCCGGTTCAGGAGGGTGAGCTAAACACCCAGCACCGAAAATTTAAGGGAATAAGTTTGCCTCATCTTTTCAAAAGTGTTATAAATCGCTGAATATAAAGGAATTCTTCCTAACAACATATTTTCAGCTAATACATAAATTGTTTTATCTTTGAAGTATATTAGTTTGGAAACCCAACACGTTCACTGTTACTTTGGGTGTATTTTTCTTACATGCAGCTTGAGGCAGAGATCCCTCTCACCTGGTCTGGGCCAGCAGGATGAGGCATTTGCTGGCAATGTGGAGACACAGATAGGGCCTTTCAAATGGTATCTTGTGGGTGTTTTCTTCCCCTGCAGAAATGCTTTGTACAGCTGACATCACCGGTTCAGCAATCTACAGTGCTGAATAATCACAAACTTGTTTGCCCTGGTTATTCCCCTGGAGGATTTTTCTACCTGAGATATTTAAAGGAATATATTCTTGCTGTGACATAGGTCAATTTTAGAAATACTGTCAGATTATGGTACTATTAATGTTCATAGATTTAGTAATTATTTTCCCACAATTAAAACCCAAAAGATTTTGCCTGTAGATACAGAGCCCTTTACCAGCTGAAAATGTCATAGCTGTCTAAGCAAACAAACAAACAAACAAACAAGAAAACAAAACAAAACAAAACAAAACAAAACAAAAAAACAAAACAAAAAAAAAAACCCTCAAAAAATGTCCTTTCATATTAAATACGTATATGTGAAGTGACTGTTTTGTGGTCTTAGAACTGATAAAGTAGCTCTGGAAACATTTTTTTTCTCTGTGTGTTATAGCTGGGTACATATTTTCAAGTGTGAATTATAGCTGAGTACAAAAGGAATTTGATAATGCTTGAGCACTTGCTCTTTCTGTACACTTAGAATAATGTTAGATTTTGTAAACTTTTCCTCTCTAATATTTGTCTCAAGGGATCAGAGTGAAAAATACAGCCTTTCTCTTTTCAAATTATGTCCCGGAAAACAGTTAAACAGTTAAACAACAGAAAACTATTAACAAATTTAAAAAAACAATATAAAGATTGCTTATTCTTATGTAAACTTAATTTTTGTGAAAACAGAGGAAAAGAGAAAATTATTGGGGAAATGGTCTTTCTTGAGCTTTCAAGAAGCATTGCTAATAGTTTATTAGAATTAGTTGTAGTAATTAATAGAATTTCAATGAAAGTATTGTTATTATTTAGACTAATTAGTAATTATTGATTTTAGTAGTTTCCTTGTTTTGTTTTAATCTGATACCAGTTATTTGCAGATTATTAGTCAAATAGATCATTAGGATTTATTCAGATACTTTACTACAGTTAAGCTAGTTAATTAAGGAAGTTTATTAAACATTATCCAAAACACACTATTCATAACAGTACAGTGAGTTGGACCCTATATGTTCCTAGTTAAAAAAATTAAAGTATCTAGTACTTCTGCCTGTATTTAACACCAGAAGGATTCATTTAGGTTGGTAGAGGTCTCACCTATATTTAGGTGACTGCATCTTTAGCTGGTAAAGGAATCAAGCAGAGAAGAACCTGCCAGCTACTTTCACAGATGGAATTAGGGAAGGAGTCCAGTGGATAAGAATCTGCTGAGTCCTTCTCATACATGGAGTTACTAATAATCCGTTTTTCAGCTCAGCAGGTTCCTGTGATGAAAGGGAACTGATCAGAGAGGACAAGGGAGGGGGATTCTGCAGGTGAAGCGTGGCTCAGCTGCAGGGAGGATGAACCTGCCCTGGGGTTTCTCCCCTCTGAAGTGGCATCACCACCCTGGCCTGGCCTGGCCTGCTCTGCCCTGGTTGTCCTGGAGCAGTTGTGCCAGTCACATCTACCCAGGGCAGCTTTCTCCCCGGCTCTTGACTTCTGGTCTTTCAACACCTTTCAGCATCTGGGGCTAAGCTCTGCCATTTCTGAAGGGAACCAGAACAGACAATTCTGCCCATCTGGCTTCACCCCTTCCAGCACTTCCTACAGATTTGTGTTTTGTGATTGATCCTGAATTCCTAATGGAACTTTGCTGTGAGTAAATATTCACATGGTGGCTGGGTTAGTGACTGGTACATTGGGGAACTGTACTTCCACATTTCCTTGCGCAGGATGCTTAGTTCCCCTCTTCCACCTGAACTTCTGTTCCTCTGAGGATGTGTAGGAACTTGGTAGCTCAAAACAATCTGTACTTCCTTGTTAAATTTGGTTAAAGCTGGCCAGAGAATCTGTATGAGAACTGGATCAGACACATACAGAGACACATGGTGCCTTTGCGTCTTGGTTTCCTTAGGAAACGAAGTTAAAAAAGACATCCGTATTTTTCCTAAGATCAGAAGCCAAATTAATACATCTGTGTCCATGGGGAAATC
This sequence comes from Erithacus rubecula, assembly GCF_903797595.1. Taxonomy (NCBI): domain Eukaryota; kingdom Metazoa; phylum Chordata; class Aves; order Passeriformes; family Muscicapidae; genus Erithacus; species Erithacus rubecula. The sequence continues at coordinate 17,425,428 of NC_136689.1, read as the reverse complement.
CTTCCTTTGTGACTCCTGTACTTAACAGCAGAAAGCTTAAATGTGATACTTGAAGAAAATAATAGCTGGCTTAATGGGAGGCTACAAAACTTACAGGTCTGGCCAGTGTCCATAAAAGAATTGGGTGGAAAACGAATTCCAGGGTCAGGAAAGACAACAGCTATCCAGCCCAACTTAGGCATGCAGTTGTTCCTTGGCTCACACTTTTATGACTTGTTTTCCAAATTTTTATCACTTTTGTACAGCTGTCTATAAGGAAGCTGAGAGATTCAGGAAAGTCAGCATCAGGATTCCACTTAGTACTGGTCTTGGGAGTGAATTGTACTGCAGCAAAATCAATTCCTTTCACTCAATATTTCCATTTGCACCTTATACCACAAGCCTGTGTTCTGGATGGCCTTTTCAGCTTCCCTCTGAGAAGCTGATTTTGAAAGTAGTCTTCTGTCCCTCCATCATCTCTTGCATTTCTGCTTTCCATTAGACTTTCCTAAAATGTCCTGTGGAGCTGTGTCCATTGTCAGAGCACATAAGCATAATGTGTTCACTTCTTTCTGCAGACCTTGATTTTAGTGCCATGCACAAGCTCTACTGACCAAGCTCTTATGAGATTGAGTAGACCATTGATGGATGGATGGATGATGAATGGATGGATGAATGGATGGATGGATGGATGGATGGATGGATGGATGGATGGATGGATGGATGGATGGATGGATAAAAAAACAGAACTATACTCAGGAGGTTCTCCCATGAGAAGCCCATTCAGATATTTTCTCGTTAAATGACATCTTACATTTGATATTTTCATTAAGATGGTTTTTAATCTATATGAGCTTTATTCTCTTCATATAAATTATCACCTGTTGTGTGGTTCCAAGTCAAACACCTAAAAGAGATCCAGCTGCACTGGCACAGCCTCCCTCTGCTTTCTCCTCAGCTGTCCACTGATGTCAGGCAAAACAGTCCATAATTGAGTGATGGTCTGGAGAACTGTGGCCTATCCATGCCACTGCTGCAGGGCTCTACATTTTCCTCATCAGATTATTATTTAAGCCGAATATTTTCCAGGCAATCACTGTTTTCATGTTTGTGAAATAAGATCTGTGGGAATGCAAGGCACTCAGAGGTGGAGCTGGCATGATGAGAGCTGTGCTTTGAATCTATGAAGTTCTATATAATGTCCAGTGCTTCGAAAATAGGTTACAGTCATCACAAAATTAATTTTTCCCCCCTAATCTGTCTCCAGTTGCTGGTCCATAAAATGGGAGCAATAATGGTGTCTCACATCTAATGTAGGAGAAAAATAATACAAAATTAGAGAAACAATATATTTGATGCAGTAGTTAATGTCCATAAGGAAATGAATATTCCTTTAGGATAGTAAAGTTTCAATAGCAGATGCAAACAAAGTATTGGATTATACCTTAAATAACAGGAAGAAAACGGAACACTGGGCTTCTGTTTGCTAAATTAACACTGTCTTCTCTACATGGAATAACATAAAGACCTTGTGCTGAACAGCGTGTAATCATGTGATCAAAGATCATACATTAAAATCTAATAAACAGATAAGCATGTGGAGGCAAATTGAAGTTGTACAGATCTTTAGTTCTATTATTTTCCCAAATCCAGTGTCAGAAATGCAGTAAAGTGTCAAATATTTTGTTTCAATGGACTGCCTGAAAGATTATTTATCAGAAAAGCAATGTAAAGAACATCAGGAGCAGTTCAGTGTGTCCGTCTCCCCACACTCCCTCCCTGCCTGTTGCCTTGTACATGTCGTAAATCCTCCACATTGTTGCTCTCTAAGGAACTGTGCAACTGGTTCATTGTTCGTTTGTCAGTTTGCATATGCAAATGGCACGGCGCCATACATTTCAGCAGCAGAAAAAGCTGTTCCTATAATCAGGAAAGCTGGCAATTAATGAGGGGGGAGTAGGAGCAGATATTGCTATAGGCAGGAGCAGCAGGTTTTTGTGCCGTTCCTCCACCAGTTTCCACATATCTGCCTGGGTTTTAAAACTGTTATGGGGTCGAGACAGCTCCTGCTCGTTGTCTGTCTGGTCAGTTCTGCCTTCCAAGGGCTCAGCTCTATGTAAACAAGCAATTGAAAACTCATTTGCTCTGAGGATGAATCTGAAGGTGAGGAGACTTGATTTGAAGAAAGCAGCCCAACTGGACAGCTCTTAGAAATGTCATTTCCTCAGCACGTGTGCTGCTCTCTGGGCTGCCCTTACTGCTGAAGGTGGGAAAATAAGAAACTGCAACAACTGAGGCAAATGGTGACTAGAGATGTGTATGTGCCTGAGAGCTGGGAGACCCTGCCTGGAGGAACCATGGGCAGGAGATGCTTCATTCTGGGCATTTGCCCTGCTGTATTTTCTGTGTATGCTTCCACAAAACCCCTGTATTTATCTAGTAGCGCTCTACTCTGGTATAAGCTGACATATTTTACAAATGGTTTGGATTGTAGCATGGTATTTAAAAGGAAACACAGATGTTAGAGAGCAATACAGAGAGGAAATGAAAAGAGGAAGAGCATCTGGAGAATTGAGTCTGGGCTGGAGCCCTGGTTGTTGGTTGATTTAGTACTCTGGAGTCTTTGCAATCAGATCTGGCCTTTCTGCTTTTAAGTAGGTGCTCCAAAGTATTCCCCAGCATACCTGACTCTGTTCTGGGTATGGGACTATGCACAGTGCCAGTCTGAGGCTCTGGAGGAGGGACAGACAGAGGAATTACTTTGGTGCCTACTCCAGTTGCAATATCCACAGCCACAAGTTTTAGATCCCTTTCAGATCTTATCAACCTTCCAGTAACACTGGTGTCCACAAACAGTCGGCTGTTTTACAAAAACATTGACAAAGGACAATCATCACCCAAAGGGGACTCTGCCTAAGGGCTTTGTGTCTCAGTCACTGCTCTGAGTCCAGGTAAAGCTGGCAAACCTGCTCCTTTCACAGGTTTGATAGACAGGCTTGTGAGCATCTGCACAACAAACTGCTACACCACCTGTGGCAGTGATAAATATTTTATACTGTGCAGAATTTGTGTCTTGGTTACAATTACTTGCATGTTTCTGTTGTGCTTGTGTCTGTTTGCTGAGTTTGTGCAGATGGTATCTGTACATCTGAACAGGCTTGACAGAAAATTCTTGTGTTATTCATCTTTTCTCAGGCTGAGGAATAGAGTTCAGGAGCAGTTTTATGTTGGAAATGTAGTGCTGCAATGTTGTTTTAATTCCCTGGTATTTGCTGGGAGGTGTTTCTTTAAGTTCCCCACAGCCTGGTACTTGCTCTCCCTCAACCTCTCTTTGTCCTTAGTGAAATGTGAGATTTGATGAATTCTAAGGATTATACATAGCCAGTCTCTTTTCTTAGCTAATTTTATTATTTAAACAAACATTTTTATATTTTGTACCCTTCCACTGACTTTGTTAAGCCCTGGAAATACTGAGCAATTTATCTTTTACTATCAGGGATGTTCTTTATGTCTCCTAATAAGTAATAAAGCCATTATCTGTGTTTAATGTAGAAATTACTTTCTTTCCTTGAGGTTTAGTGCTGTATATTATATGCTATCTAAATATTGTCAAACTTAAAAGCATCATAGAAGACATTGATGGAAACCAACCTTAGAGTCGATTCTTTGTTGCCTTTAGAGTTTCTTGGGAACAGTGTGAAGGAAAAGGATCAGTGAGATTAGGAGATACAGGGTTTTTTCTGTAGACTTTTTTCTCATTTATATTTAAATTTATAAAAAGGTGAATTTTAAAAATAGAGGGGTTTTTTTGGTTTTGTTTTTTTTTTGTTGTTTTTTGTTTTTGGTGGGGTTTTTTTGTTTTTTTTTTTGGGTTTTTTTTTTTTTTTTTTTTGGTTTTTGGTTTTTTTTTTTTTTTTTTTTGGTAGTTCTTCCTTCCATTTTATTTTTCTGTTGGAGGAATATTTTACTCCACTCTGGGGTATTGACCACTTTCATCCTCTAAACACAATATTCAAGCCTCCTGGATGTTTCTGCCAGTGCAGTTAATTCTGGCTCCTAGGGCTGCAGTGAGAGAAAAGTATGAGGATACATGCAACACTTGTGGAGGCCAAAGGCATTAAAGGGTTCAGGGAGGGGTGGGTCCACTGAGGGCTATTAAACATAATGGCCCAGATGCAACTGTGGTGTTAGTGGAGATGTGGACTCCAAATTCCAGCTCTTGGGTTAGATCGGATGATTTTGTTGTATTATGTATGTGGGTTTGGAAATATTTTTATTTAGTGTGTGTCTGTTTTCTAGATAACTGAATCACGTGTGAGTGTTGCAAGTGTATCAGGGTTTTTATTTCTCAAAGACAGATAAGAAAATGTACCCTTTATGTAGCTTCCTTTAAATAATATAACATGTAAGAGAGTATAATAGGTTCAGCTCTAGGCAGGCTACACAATGCTTGTTTTTGAGGGACTTGTTGTGTTCTTTTTGGAAATCCAGTAGAATATTATCAACATGAATAGGATTGAATGGTAAATGCCTAAAATTATCAAAGATAAATACATGCAATTTAGCTGGCCACAAATTACATACAGTAACGAAAATATCACTAGCAGAACTTGTAAAGGAGTGTACATATGGGTTATGGTGAGCTTCAGCATTTAGAGGAAAAATGATGAAAAGAAAGAAGAAAAGCAAGTTGCTTATGGAAATAATTTTCTGCCTATCCTGGGCCGTAAATAATCTGTGCCAAAATGCACAAAAAGCACTAAAAATGTTTCTTCAATGCACATTTGATTGTTCTAGTGTTGGACAAAGCAGCTAAGTTTGCACAACTGCATAACTGCTGTGTACATAGGCTGCCCAATTTTTTAAAAATTGCTGTTATCCCTTCTGATATAATGAAGTCTCTATAGCTAGAAAAGTTTGCAGCCTTTAACATTTTACAGAGTTAAAAATAAACTGCATACATAAAAATAGTCTTAATTTCTTTATAAAACCAAATGACACCACTGTCGACTCTATGTGAACAGGAACATGTAGGTTGTTTTTACCCCACATTCATTGTCTTCTAAAGATAATGCAAGTTTTGATGGTGCCTTTATGTGCCATGATTCTCTTCATATTGTGAAAAATGCTTTCATGTTTCTGATAGGGAAATGATAATTTGCAGTCTTGAAGAGATTGTCACATAAAGGAGACTGCATGTACTGAGCTGCATATGCTGCACAGATGAGGTAATGTCTGTGGTGCACACTTGAGATTAACCTGTTTGAGGCACAGAATACCATTTTAATGATGAATTAAAAACCAAAGGGGTGGGTGTGTGTGTGAACATATTACTTTGAGCAAAAAGGTGGAATCCTTCTCTAAAAAGGTTAAATGTGAAAGAAAAACACTCAGCTGCAGAAATGAGCTGGAGAACTAATGCATTTTCAGAGGGAGTTTGGAGGAAAAAAGAGTATCTTCCCAAGATGACATATGACTTAATGAGGGGGTGAAGAAATGTAGTGGAGGTGTAGAGGGGAAATAGATAAAAATAATTCCTGTTTCCTCTTACCATCAGACTTCCAGGTGTTATGTGTTTTCTTTGCCTCTTGAGTCTAATAAAAGACTAGTGGGAGTCAATGAAAACTTTTTTGCCTCTGTATTCTATTTTTCCCCAATAATAAAAATTCTGAGAAAAAATGAAACACCATGGTAGTCTGAAAGGCATTTGTTTAGATGATGTAGATGGCAAATTAGTTTCTTACAGGACAAGCAGTGCAATCTTGGGCCATAGTTCAGCTTTTAAACCAGTTCTGATAAATTTTCACAAAACCAAGGCTTTAAGAAAAGTAATTGCCAGACAGCTTCAAAATCTACTTACTATTGAAAGTGATACATTGAAACATACCTTTTTGAAAATAATTGAGATATCATCAGTCCTTATGATACCTGAAATTAACTGTTTTATATACAAAGAGAGGAGAGAGCATGTTTCATAAACTACTACACTGAAGCTTTAGAAATGCAGCACAGTATTGAACAACTATCTAGACTTATTAATTGCTGAGACTTTGTAGCCTAATGATTGAGTCTTTTCATTTTCCAGTTGTTAGGAATTTCATCTCTGTTGTGCAAAGAAACATCTTGCTTTATTTATATTTGTTTTAAACTGAAATTGTAAGCTGCTTTACTAACATGCTCCATTTATTGTGGCACTCCTAAAAGTACACCTTAAAAATGGATTTTGTGTAATTGCAGAAGTGGAAAGCTGAGAGGTAGTTTTAGTAATTGAAGAAGGTAAATCTTGTATGGTGGACTTCTTGCATGGATAATAACAAATATCAGCAAAACTTCAATTGTTTGCTGATGTCCCATTGTCACTAGTTACAATAATACATGTTATACTAACAGGACAATTATATTAATATAGAAGTCCTTAGATAATTTTTTTTATAATGGTAGTTTCTTATTCTTGATAAACAAGTGGAAGAAATATCTATAATTAAACAACTGTACATAATGTTGATGGTTTTATGGCAGCCAGCAAGAATCTTTCCCCTGGAAAGGCAGCCAGAATACCAACAGCAGCATGATGCAGGTCAGGGGACTTTAACCCAAGGATTAATGACATGAAGGTGTGTCAGGGGAAATTTAGGTTGGATATTAGGAAAAAGTTCTTCCCCCAGAGGGTGTTTGGGCACTGGAACAGCTCCCCAGGGCAGTGGTCACAGCACCAAGCCTGACAGAGCTCAAGAAGCATTTGGACAATGCTCTCAGCTCATGGTGTGAGTTTTGGGATGGTGCTGTGCAGAGCTGGACTCCATGATCCTGATGGGTCCCTTTAAACTCAGCAGATCCTGTGATTCTTTGCTGCTTGAAGCCAAACTGCAGCCTCAAGTGGTGAGTGATTTCAGTGGATGCACCTTCCTGTACAGCATCTAGAGGAGTGGAGGGAGGAGTTCCTCCTGGATTTGCTCCATATGTGAGCAGGGTAAGGGGCTCATCAGTGTCCTTGTGTCTGTCAGGTCCAGCCCCTCAGCAGCACAGTGCTGTGCCATGGTCATTTAAACCATGGAGCAAAAGCTGCTGTGCCACCCCAGTGCCCTGAGTGCAGGGGTGCTCCAGACAGGAACTGCAGCCCTTCCACTGTGCTCAGCCTGTGCAGTGAGCCTGAAGCTTCTGGAAAGTGTTGGATCCACTGTAAATGTGCAATAAATTTAGCTCTGGGGAAGTATTTTGGGCTGACTGTGAATGTGTGAATCAGTTGTGCAGGCTGTTAATGGCAGATCTGAAGCTTCCAGGCAGTGTCAGACCTGTGTGTGTGAGTGTGCAGTAGAATCACAGGTGGGTTGGCCTGGGTGGGACCTTTGAAGCCCAGCCAGTCCAACCCTGCTGTCATGGGCAGGGTCACCTTTCACCAGGCTGCTCAGAGTCCCCTCTGGCCTGGCTTTGAACATTTCCAGGGATGGGGCACCTGCAACTTCTATAGATGGCATGGTCACCTCCCTCACTGTAAAAGATCTATTTTTTATTCCTAACTAAATGTCTACTCTTTAGATTAAAGCCATCACCCCCAGTCCCATCACAGTAGATCTGGACAAAACTTCAGGAAATGCATTTCATTTCCAAATTACAAGTAGCTGGAAAAGGAGCCTTGTTTGGGAAAGCCTGGGCTAAGGCAGTCCAGCAGAGATTGCTGCAGAGCTGCTCAGTGCCTTCTGACAATTGGGAGACTTCAGCCTTCTCTTAGGTTTGTTGTTCCTTTAAGAGGGCTGAGTAAAGCCAGAAAAAAAAAAAAAAGAAAAAAAAAGAAGAAAATTTTCTTTATTTTTCATTATGGCTTTGCACTGTCTTCCCATAAACTGTGTATGAGTGGAGAATGTGGAGCTCCTGGAGATGAAGGATTTTGGGGAAACAAGTACAGGTATGTACCCAAGAAGGCAAAGTGTGCTTTGCCTCTTTCAGCAATGAATCACCTGAAGAATGGATTTTTTAAAAATCACATTTGGAATAATTTTGCTGCCTAGTCTTGAACCTGGAGGCTATTTTTAATTTTAAGAGGATTTCCCTCTTGATGAGGTGATAACCTAAAGTTGCACAGGAGGATCTAGTGCAGCATGTTTTTATTCAGGAACTCTGCTTTACAGTCAAGCCTAGCAATACAAGAAGGAAGCTTGGAAAGAAATTGTTAACTTTATTGATCCAAAGTTGTTCACTTTTTTGCACATGTGTATTTATGGTTTTGAACATTACACCACAACTTACATGCCAAAGAAATACTTGGATCCCATGTGGTCCTCCAACTGCTTATGTATATCCAGAATGTTGCTGTATACGTAGAAATACACATATTTGCACAAAAAGTGTCTTGGAGAAGAAGCTAGGGAAAACTGCCCAGCACAGGACAGAGGGGGATTTGAGGATGGACTCCTAACAAAAAAATGAAGAAAATCATCTCATCATAGAATTTTTTAGGTTGGAAAAGGCTTTCCATATTACTGAGTCCAACCATTAACCCAGCACTAAGTCACCACTAAACTGTCTCTAAGTGCCACCTGTACACTCATTTAAATACCTCCAGGGGTGGGAGCTGTGAAAGGCTGAGCTGTTAAGTGACAATGGCTCAAAACCTTCCCCCATTTGTGGGGTGTGTAAGGGATCCTTGTTCAGATAGAGATGAGCTTTTGGGTGTGTAGTGGCCAAACCTCTGACCTGATAAGACAGAGGTGAAAGAATGAGGGACTATGAGTGAGATAGGAGATGATCCTGTGGACATGGACTGTACCTCTCATCATGTTAAATTGGCTGTTGATCTCTGCTGAGGGGCCATAATCCACTCAACTGCGCTGGTGTGATGGGCTGTGATCTCTTAGAGGGTGTCAAGGGCTCCCAAGTGTCCCACCAACACTATTGCATCAATGTCCCAGGGGAGCTCCCTGGGGGCTCCTGAGTGGATATAAACCCAACAGATGGTGTGCTCCAGAGATTTTTCCCTGCCACTTGTTCAGGATATCCACCTCCACCTGATGGATCCAGCCTGTGACCAAGACTACCAGCAGCCAAATCTTGGTGCAGGGGCTGTGGTTGGTGAGATCTTCACTCTGGTCCCTTCTTTCTCTCCTTCTTTATTTTGTGCTTCATGCTCTTGTCCTTTCTCTCTTCCTTTTCCCTTTTCATGTCCTTGGATTATGTTGTACTTTCATATTGCAATGTTTTTACGTTGTTCTATTACTGCAGATAACAATAACCAAAATGGCTACATGCCTGTTTTCCTTTGCAACCAAATTGTTCTACAATAAACCCTACATATGTGTGTTCACTGACATCAAGCCTCCAGTTTTGTTTCACTCTAACCTGCCCCAAAGGGTCTAATAACAAGGACCTGGGCTACCCTCACCTTCTGCAGGGGGCTGTAACAGGACTCCACCACTGGGCAGCCCATTCCAGGGCTAGATTACCCTCTTGGTGAAGATTTTCTTCCCGTTAGCCAATCTTAAATCTTCCCTGCTGCAACTTTAGTACATTTTCTCTTGTCCTATCATTTGTTACTTGGGGATAGAGACCAACTCCCACATTTTAAGCAGAAGTACCCCAGGACAACCATGACTGGCACTTCCAGGATTTCTCCCAGTTGCTTAGAGAATTTTTCATCTGCTTCTTCATGGTTGGGAGGTCTGTGATAGACTCCCATCATGGTATCTGTCAGGTTCTTAACCATAAAGATTCAATCTTACTGATTGAATCATTAAGCTCCAGACAATCAAAACTGCCCCTAATGTGCTTCCTCACCTTCTCTCCTTCCTTGCACATCCATTCTGTAGACTTTATACCCATCCATTGCAGCTCTTCAGCTGTGTGAGCCATCCCACCACGCTTCTGTCACAGCAATGTGTCACAGTTTTTCTGCACAACAGCTTCCAGCTGCTCCTGTGTGTTGCATTGGTGCAGATAGATTTGCACTGGTCACAAGGTTAAAGCCAAAACAAAAGCCAGAGGGCAGAAGGAATGTCACCACGTTGGAAAATATGCACTCACAGCTAATACTGCTGCTGTAGATGGATTTTTCGGGCACAATAGCTGGTAGCTGTGCCAGAACCAGCACAATTGGTGCTTCTGCCCTGCAAACAGCTGATTGTGGGTGGTGAAATTGCTGCCTTAAAATCAAGTCAGGCCATGAACATCCTTTATCTTTGCCTTTATTGCTTCTCTCTAGAGCGACTTCCAGGGCATTTTTAATATCCTTTCCTTGGCACATACACCAAAGATATATTTATTTCTTTTTTTTTTCCCCCCAATTTTACCAGAACAGCTGCATATTTCTTCCTGTTTGCAGCCTCCACCCTGGCCCTGAGGACATGATAGTAGGCTGTGAACTTCTGGAGTCAAGGATCAGTCCCTTAACTGCCATAAAAAGTAAAAAAATAAATCTCAATGAATCTTGGCATACTTTTCTAATTGATGTGAATGAGATGAAAGGCATAGCTGACTTCCATGACCTCTGCAGGATAATTGTGTATCATGTGTTGCATGAATAAAGGGGTGTGCCATAGCTGCAAAAATGGGAATCGACACCGTTCTGCTCTTTAACAACATCCACTGGTGTGTGACATCCAAGTACATTAACAGCTGTCACCCTTCATTTCTCTTCTGCTCACCTCCCACTTCCTTTGTTCATTTGCATGAAACAAATGAAACTTGGTGTGTGAAACAGTTTGATGCTTACACTTGTTGAGACTGTTGTTCCAACTTATTTTCACAAATGTAATTACCAGTCTGCTGGTAGTCTTTCCATCTTTACCAGAGGAAGACAGCAGGAAAGTCAGCAGAACATCTGGGCAGCTTCTTCCATATCTTGCAGTATTGGAACTTGGAGGAGGAGTGCTTTGACAAAGAGATAAGATATTTATCAAAGGAATAGGTTCTTCAGTGGTGCAAACTCACACGTGCACTGTTAGCACTTAGATTGCTCTCCAATATTTTTTTCCAATAAAATTATTTTGAGTTGATTTTGTGGTATTTCTTTCTCAGTCAAGAATGAGTAGTATTGAAAAGGTTTTGAGAAAAATTAAAAAATTATATATTTGTGAAAGAAATACTGCTTCCATGTTTTTATTTCATTAAAGCTTTTGTGTCTGGCTGCAAACCAAGCTTCTGCCATCTCTTACTCCTCATGGAAGGTTTTGCAGCAACTGAGGCTGAAGAACACCTTCCTACACCATTTCAGTCAACTTAGAGTTGAAATGGTCATGCTTGTGTTTTAAATTATGCATTTAAGTATCTTTTGAAATTCAGAAGGTCTAACACAGACAGTGTGAGCCTGCTTTCCCTTCCCCTGGTTAGGGCAGAGAGTTCTCCTGTTGCATAGAGAAGCTGCATGGTGCTAATTCCACTGCAGGAAAACTAGCACATATTCTGTGTGTATGCTGGAGCTGGATTTTTTTTTCTGCTCTCATCTGGTCTGTGGGAATTTATTTGACAGTTGAAAGGATGTTTGAGCTGGCTGTTAAGTACTACAGGAGCACTAGGCAAATGGGACTGAAGATTCTGTTCAGGAAAAGGTCTGCTCTAACATCTGTCTTGCTAACTCATTATACTTATTATAGTTATACTCAGTAAACCTTTTGGTGAGAATTTGACTCTCCTTTTAAAGCTGCAGTCATGCTGTAAAGCTTTTAGTACAAGAACAGTCATATGTCCTATGCTGGTACAAAGCAGAATAACTTCAATAAGCATCATAAGGAAAGACTGGGATATGGGCTAACAACATAAGTACTTTTAGATGTATCTAGATCCATGGTAAGAAAGACTGGAAATTCGAGTTTATGCTGGCACTGTTAAAACAGCAACACTTTTTAGTTTCACAGGGACTAATTTGTGTGAGTCATGAATGATGAAAAGGTTATGCTTGAAGAACCTGGTTCAATAACTATTGAATATAGAGGGAGACTTTCCTGGGCTTTGGGTCAAGTTATAATTTTCAACTCAAGTTATTTGTAAGTTAGAAAATATTTCAAATGCCTCTGGATTTTCTTTTGATGTGTTGAATGTGTTCCAAAGTGAATAATGGTTTGAAGTAATAACATGTGCTTGACAGAGTGAGCTTCAGAAACAGTACAACTTGCTTTTTACCATCTTTGCTATAGGAAACTCACAGCTAAAGCCAGACCTGATTGTGACTGCACAGGGGGCAGTGCAAAGGAAGTTGATGAGACCATTTTTTATTATTCTGATTAAAAACCAGAGCACTGTACTCCAGGATGTGAATTAGTCTGGAAGGTAACATTTTGATTTGTGGAATAAACAAGAAGGGGCTAAAGCAGTTTTTGTGAACAGCTTCCTTAAAAACTACATTAAGCTACATAGGAGGTCTGTTTAAAATTGCTTTGTTTAGCAAAAAGCAACAATTAGAATTAGAAAGAGTTTGGCAGATAACATCTAAGACTAATTTCCTAATTTAGCTGAGACTTCATGGGAGTATCTGTATTATATGAAAGACCTAAACCCAAACATTGGTCAAAAAATCCTGGGAAGGTCTGGAAATAGCATTCATATGTGATCCTTTCCTGGTTTCTTTGAACTATCTCAACTTCTCCACCTTTTTATCTTCAGGAGAAACTGTAAAATGTAGCCCTCTGGTTGTGCTTGGCCACAAAATTGTTTCTAGGAGCTGGCAAGTCCCTTAACTCTCTTATGCAAACTCTCTTCTTTAGCTGCCCTACATAATGACAGAATGTTTGCTTGGAAACACTGCAGGTCTGAGTACATGGGCTTTCTTTCCAACCACTCCTGTCTCCCAGACACAGCCTCTGTGTTTATGTGGGCTGTGGCTGCCTTGCAAAAGTTACACCTGCCCTGGTGCCCACGAGGTGCAGCAAGCACAATTCTCTGAGCAGGTTGCAGCAGGATTTCTGCTCTACTCACAGCTTGTGCAACTCATTTACTCCCTGACTTTGGTTACTTTGATCCTATTATGTCCCAGCTGCATTTTTCACACTGTCTGCCTATAAAGCATGGATTAATTTAAGCTGATAATTTTGATCTATAAAGCATTTAGCAGCATAAAGCTTCGCTGCTTGAACATCATCTTCAGCCTTCACCTTGTGGGATCTGTGGTCAGCCATGGTTCACTGTGGAATATTTCCCAACCTCTTGCACTAAATTAGAGATGGATACTTGTCCATATTAAGGTGCAACCTGCTTTGTTTCTCACCTGTTTGAAAAAGCTTATTTTTTAGTTTTAGTATGTAATGGCATTTGACTAGCAACAACAGCTCTGTAAATTCTTTCTCTGCTGTGAAGCCATTTTTGTCAAGAATCAAACAAAAGCTGTTTCTGCAATAATCTTGGTAGTAAATGTACAGTTGCTCAGTGGCCATGTAGGGGACTGTGCCTTTGGAGAGGGTCTGGATAATGAGCCCTGACCACCAGCACAAGTCAATATATGGCAGCAGCTCTTCTCTGGATGTTTTTAAGTATAGAACCCCCTTTTGGGAAAGCATTTTTTATTTAAAACATTTTATTCTATTTCTTCAGAATAACCATACATTAAATCATGAGCCTCCAACTGCTGTGTATATATCAGACTGGGTGATTTCTTGGATATGAGCTGTGATACGTGCATTACAGCATCATGCAATGAATGGATGAGCCACATGATGAACCTTCCCCAAGAAGGCAAGCTAGAGCCCTGTTTGCTAATTTAAAGGCTGAACTGAGGGTTCAGGAATAAAGAGCTGCTACACAGTGGAGCTTAAGAGGATGACAGTCTTTCCCCACCCATCTTCTCATTTGAAGACACAGCTCCTCTATCAGCTCTCCCTTGCCCAAATGTGCCCATGAACACAATTGTGTTAGGCCAGACAGCTCAGTACTCTGAATGAAGCCACAAGGTGTTTGTGGGACTGTGTCTGATGCAGAGGCTGAGTTAAAAGAGGGAGACTTCTGCCCAAAGAATAGCCCATCCAAACAAAACATTTCCAGACTGGTTTGGGTCACAGACAGAGCTTATTTTGATGATGGAAATGTTCCATGTAGCCATCTTCCTGCTCAGTCTTTTCTGGATCAACATACTATTGTATGACCCAAGTCCAGCAGTTTAATTATGTTTTACAGGAGTATCTCCTTGAACCTTCTACTACATTGCTGTAGTAGATATGCTGTGGGTTTAGGCTTTTTTTTTAGGGTTGCTATCATCTGCTCTCTAGGCTGATCAGTTATCTTTGATTCATTCTATTGCTCTACTTCCAATCTTACACCATAGCATGTTCCCATTATTTCAGCTGAAAAGGTGATTATTATAAAATGCATGTATGGTGTCAATGTAAGAATTTATGCCTTTCCTTTTGCATCATAATCTTTATGGTCTGAGATTTTTCTCTTCCATGTGGGACTGTCCTCCCTGACCCCAGAGCAGATGCAGATAATGCCTAACCCAGGGAGTATATTCTGTGTTGCTTCTTTGTATTTTCTTACTCTCAACTTTCTTTACTGGCCTCAGTACTGTCTCTTCCTTGCCACTTCAGAAAAGGTTTTTTGGTTTGTGTTCTCCTCTTACCCTAACTCCTTGTTACTGCAATCTGTGGAACCTCACTAGTGAGGAAGCAGAAGGACAGTGTGAAAGACAGCATTGAAAGCTTTACAGAAATCTCATTGTATCAGCTGGCTCCCCTTGATCAACCAGCTGGGTTACCCTGTCACAAAAGGAAATCAGGTTTGATGAGCAGCACTTTCCTCCCATGAAGCCATGCTGGCTGTACCCAGCCACTGTGCTGTACAGAAAGCACATTCTTCTCCCTCCAGACCAGCACCTCCAAAAGCACCAGCACTGCTGGGTCCCTCTTTCAACTGACTCAGTGCCATCCCACTCTCCTGCATCCTGGGGTGCAAGAGCTGCCCAGCACAGACATGCTGCAGCATGTGAAACACAACTTGCAAAGTTCTGCTCCAGAGCACTTCCCAGTGTAATCAGACCAAACACTGTAATTCCTTCCATCAGATCTCTGCTGACTGAAGCAGCAGAGCAGTTCTAAGCAGGCCAGCATGCATATCACTGCTTAACTAAAAGCAGATTATTTCCATTCTACCCTATGAAGAGATGATCATCATTGCACAGTACAATTTGATATTTTAACACCTTAAATAGAAAGTCTTTGGTGCAGGTGATGTACAAATAAACTTCTATCTATGACTTACTTCTGAACTAAGAGAGAAGAGTGAAGACTTTCAAGGCAGAAAATGTTTTGTTTTGTTATGCAATTCCACAGTGTGAAAGATAGGGCCCTGACCCAGAGTGTAAAGTTCAATTTAGCATTACGTGCATGGTTAAAGTAGGCACTAATTAATCAGACCGACTTGGCAGAAAGGATTCTTTTGCATCACTCAGATCCAAGGGATAAACAGGCACATCTTAGGAACACAGGACTTTCTCTTAACCAGAATCAAACACGACCCTGTCATCCTCAGGTGATGAAGACAAAACAGAATTGTTGTCAGCCCAGCCACTGGAGCCGTTGGTATGACACATGCACTCTAGACATTAGAGTGACTGAGATATTCTTGTAACAAAATAGCTTTATGCATCCACTTAAAAATATAAAGTGCAAAAGAAAGTAGAGTGCTTTGGCCTTGGGCAAGGTGAAATGCCAGAAATGTAATAAGTTAAATTACCTTCCAGGCTTGTGTGGAAGTGCTAAACCTCTTCAAAACACAAGGTTCTTACACAAACGCCATTTATTCCAATAGGACACACATTGTTAAATAAAATGAGTCACTATGAATGAATGAATGAATGTATCAGATAGAGCTGGAATGAAGTAGAAGCTTTCTATAAGCTCAAAGCATATTGGGCAATAACTAAAATGTCTTTAAATATTCAGAGTACTGGGTAAGAATGACTTTATGCTACCCTGAAATAAGTAATTTTTGTATCTTAATACTTCTGGCCAAATAATTATTTTATTTGATTCTCACTAACAGAGATGAGACAGGATGCCGTGGAAAGGGAATATGATGAGAAAAGCTAAGATGATGACATTGTTTAGTTTGGGAAAAGAGAAAAGCAGTATTTTATTGCAGTTATAGCAAAAACTACAGCTAAGGATTAGCTGTGCTCATATTGAAACTGCACTTCGTGAAAAACAGCAACTGACAATTTTTTTTAGTAGATGGTAAATGAATGGCTACAAAATTCTCAGAACAGAAATTCAAGAAGCACCATTTTAACTTTTTTTCTTTTTTAATTAGGCATTAGAGAAAATGGAATAGGCCATTCTGCCTTGTTCAAGCCATTCTGATAATTTTTTTAAATAAGAGAGGGAATATTCAATTTAATATGTGCAAAAGCTAATATTTACACTGTTCAGTACATAGAGGCAGGATCACATTAAGAGAAACTGGAAGAGGAAGAGAATAAACTGTTCTTAGGGTCCACTGTAGATAGAACAAATATTAATGAGCTTAAAGCATAGTAATATAGTCAGTTAAGATTTTAGAAAAAAATCTTCATAATGATAGAGCTAGTGAGGCATGGAAAGAGATAGCACAGGGAAGTCATGGAACTACCCTCCCTGGAAAATGTTAACCCAATTTTCACCACTGTTTATTTACAGCTGAACTGCTTGGGGACAGACTATAATTACCTCTTCAAGTCCTCTCCAGACCTCTTTTCTTAACAGTTTTAATAAAACAATTGCTAATGATTTCATCTTATGCACAAGGTCTTTGTCGCTTGGCATTTTAAGGGACATGCTGACTACCAGAAACAATTCCTGCCATAGAGAAATCAGGTAAGAGATGAAACATCTCCTTTAACTTAACTGCTATTTATTGTATTTTTACCCCCATTAAATATATGAGTTTGAGAGAAATGCACAGCACATACAGAGAGCAGACATGGGTAAAGGAAGGCTTTGAGACCATCAGAATGCAACAGTCCCACTTGATGCAGGGACTTGCTAATTAGTATTTCTTTGGAAAAGAAAGTGCACAAGGGAGGGAGATGGAAATACAGATTATATGTTTAGGTTACATAGCTGACATAGAAAATTATTGTTTCCAAGAAATTTTAATTTAATAATTTATTTTATTTTATTTTTTAAATTGCAGTCCTTGCATTAACAAGCCAGCTGGATCTCCTACATGGAATATCATCACTGCCTTCAGGAAAGATAACCTTTTCTTACACATTTCCATATACACACTTCTGCTGAAGACAGGGTCCTGCAGCTGCTTGCTGCCCACCGTGGCTAATGGTCCATGTAATTTGAGCAGCATTCCTTGAGCACCATGCTCACACCAAACTCTCAGCAGCTGGAGCAGCTGTGTGAAGTGCAACCTTTGATTTCTAGAGACATCATTAAGTGAGTAATTAAGAAGCTGAATCTCTCCACTCTGTCATCTCACCTACCTTTAATAGAATAACTCTTCAGCTGCCTTTTCTTTGGGGTATATCTATTTTATCATTAATTCAGTCATGTATTTTACAGGTAATACTGCTGGAAATACTGTTCTGCTACATCTGTGCAATAAACTGAAAAAACCAGAAAGTGACAAATGTATTAAAAGAATTAAAAGTTAAGTTAGAATAAAGGCAAAACCACACTTGTCTGCCATTTGCCCACAATATGCAGCACAGGCTGTATCATGCACTGAAAGCCCCAACAATTAAAGTCTTGAAGTTGTAGAACAGAAATCCCTCTCTCCTTTCCCATGACAGTTTGGACTTATTCCCAAACACTTCTAAAATAATTGGTTTAGCATAAGATCACAGCTAGCAAAGTTCTGCCAACTTTTCTATCAATTAACTATTGTGGATGATCTTCCTGTTTTGGTTTTAATACTAGGATTTAGTCCACAGATTTGCCAATTACAAACCTCAGTATTCACTCTAAGAGCCAGGTTCAGTCCCAAACCCCAGAGACTAAATATCTCAAGCCCCTTAAAGTAAGCATGGAAGAAGCATGTTAAAATTTGGTGATAATTTCAAGTTTAAATTTTGACTTACTTTTTTTCCTTTGTGATACAGGCATTTAAGATTCAAAATTCATCCATAAACAATCAAAACCACAGGTGAAACACAAAAACAAAGGATTTACCTAGTGAGTCATCAAAGTGCTTTATTTTATAAAGCCTTGCTCATGTTTGGAGTGTAATCTAAGCACTAACATACACAATAATGAGTCTTCCTTGCCCTGTCCAAATAAACAGTTTATCAACAAGAGTGAGTGACAAAAATGCTACACAGACAAAAAGAATGCTTTGCTGTAAATGTCTAAAATGGTCTAAAAATGTACACTCGTTGGCCGCAATTAAATACGTACTCCAAGTACCTTATTTTCACTCCAGGGTCTCCCTGTGGCCTCATACCTTCAGAAGCTTCAGAAAACGAAACTTGGGTGAGAACAAAGACAACCAGGGTGCTTAGGGAGAGGACAAAAAAAAAAAAAAAAATCAAGCCACAGTACCAACTTATTTAAATACATACAATACAAAAGTATACACATACATTACAGTGCTGCAGACATCACTAAGTCAAATGTAACAAAAAACCCTGTGGGAAAGGAAGAAGAATTAGTAGACAGCAACAGGGATAGTATTGCCTTTGGCCACTGAAGAGAGTGTAATTAAGGGGTTGCTGTTGTAGGGGCTCCTCTGAAGTGAACCACAACACAGGTTATGCACAGTAGCAGGCTGAGCAGCACTGACATTAGTTATGGAGAAGGCATGCTGGCACTCCTGATCCCAGTTAGAAACCATGAGAGGGAGGTTTGACTTCTCTTACGTTGCCTACAAAATCTAACAATTTCAATAAAGAAATTTTAAAGGCACAGCTTTAGCACAGTGTATAAGTAGATAAACTTTGAAGCATATGTAAATTTTGTCTCTTTCAAGCATGGAGTCTTTCAGGGAAAAATACAAGAGGAGAAGGAATACAATGTTGTTTAAAAATTTTAAACAAGTTAAACATGATCAGCACAGTTTCAGGCAATGTACTATACAATCAAAACTCATTAAATGGTAGGACAGGTCATTTTGATGCTGAAAGACAACCATGGGAAAAATCCCCCGAAATATCCTTTCTCATTTTATTGTAAAAGAGTCTATCATGGAGGTGAGCGAGACATTCACTTGAGTACACTACTGCACATTACCTCTTGGAAGATGACAAACATTACTTCATTTGTACTGCAAAATAACTTTACATGTAAACTCAAAAGTCTTTATATTGTACACGGCTCTGAAATTCAGAAATATCCCTGCTTTCCTAATAATGTAAACAGTAAAATTCAGGGTTCATTTTTCAAGGGATAATCTATAATAAAATACCGCTATTTCAACAGTACAACATAAGCATTTAAACTTCAAATTCCCAGTAAATTACAAGGGAATGGAATTTCTATCAGTGTGCACATCTTTCAGGATGGGTAGAAGACGGAGCTACTATTGCCCAAAACTATGCACTTCTTCAGATAAGCTTTCTTTACACTTGTAACATGATTAGTTCCTATATTGCAAGAATATAAAACAAATGAAAACTTCAGGTAACAGAGAGAAATAAGCAAAGTTTTCCCTTAATGTAAGTTTACTACAGCAAAAATGTACACGTAGCATGAATTATGTTAGCTCTTTGTAAGGTAAGAGATGCCAGCTCTCAGATGTCTGAGAGGCTGAACTTCCTGACACAATGTGCTAAAAAAGGAGACAAAACCCAGGAGAATAAAGAAAGAAAGAAAACTGCTAGGAACCAAACGGGAAAAGCCTCTGGCACCAAGGGCTGTTGCAGCTGTGTTTTTAAGGAGTGCCAGTGTGCAGGGTGTAACATTCGCTGTAAGGTCTTCATTATTATCATCATCATCATCATCGTGAAGAATACTGTCATGTATCTTTTTTCAAAAAATAAACTGATCCACAGTTTACAATTTGTTATCAATATTGTAGGTTTAACATGCATTTACTCTTCCCCACCCCCACCCCACATCTCTTTGCTCATTTATTCAATTTCAGCTGGTAGCATCAGAGTATTACTGTCACAGTGCACTCTGAGTAAGCTGTTCTATTTATTTAAATTATTTGAAATTTTTTTTTTGCACACACAAAAGAGTCAGAAATAGCTAGAACTATGCTGGGAATATCAGGCAGCTGTTAAAGCGAGTACTCCACCCCACTTCAGTCATCTTTGCCAGCAGATGTAAACAAAGGGGTTGCTTTCTGTAAGATGAGTGCTTCTCCAAGTTCCATTTTTTCCCTACACTTGTAGCCACTGCTGCTGTCCCCAGGTCTTGTGTCTGTCCTATGTAACACGAGAGGTTACGTCAAGATGTTGGCAATAAAGTCCAAGAAGCGCTTTGAATACTGTTCTGGATTAACAGTGGAAATTTCTGCACCAGCCTACAGGGAGAATTGGGAGAGAAGAAAGAAGGAGGAATCAGTGTTTTATTTGATACTTTTGTCATTGAGGAGGTTAATAAATTTCATGTGCAGTATCAGAACCAGAGACTAGAAACACAGATGACCCTCAAGTAGAATCTTACTGGTGCCCTTTTAGTCTTCACAGGAGGACACAGAGTCAGTACTGACCCCTGTAACAGCTATCTTCCATTTCTGAAACATTTTTTTACTCTCCATGCTTCTCTTTACTTTCACTGTACTTCAGTCTTCTGTACGAATTTTTACAGCACATTAGCCATGCTACCCAGTGATTCACCAGCAGATTCTGGTCTCTTGAGCAGCAGTGACTTCACACAGAGAAGACTGAATTGCCATACTTACATCTGGCATGTCAACAGCTGTGTAACATGCATTGTCATCTGAATGCTACAAAGCCTGGTTTGAAATGCATGGTAAGAGTTTAAGCATTTAAATCTGGACTCACTGAATAAGCCATACAATTGTTATTTCAATGAAGTCATGATTTCATTCATATTTTTACTTGAGTTTTTCAGAGTGTTACTCACATTTTTATTTATATTTTTCCTGTCTTACAAAAGAGGAAAATTGCATGATGCAATTCATCAATGAACTTCAGTGTCACGTGGCTCAGGATGGAGACAGAGAAATAAACAATATGGATCTATGAAAGCAAAGTTCTGCAAAAAGTTCTAATCACAATCACCTTCAATAATCATATCTGTTACTCACAATGCATTTCTATCTGCTATTTAAGCCAGAAGTGTGAGTTTTTAAAGTCTGCTACTTTCAAAGTTCAGTAATAATTGCCAGATAATGGCTACATATGGTCTGTATCAACTTTCAGCTGCCCAGAAAGCAGAGAGTAATGAGAGCATTGCTTTAGAAAGACAAAAAAATATCTCCTACAGGCCTTTGCTGGTCACATCATTCTCTCCCGTAAATAAAAAGCCCAGAGCCCTTTTGCCTAAAATTTCCCACAATGCCCTGATCCTTTAGATAGACAGACACAAGAGGGATTTTAGCCTCAAGGATTAATATGCTCTTTTTAAGAAGTTTATTAAATTTGAATGTTAAATCATCACAGGACTGATAATGGTAGATATAAATCATAAATCTGGAAGACTGGGTAGTTTCACCATGGTTCTTTAGTGTCTGCTGCTAAGCATCAATTTCAGTCAAAATTAAATAATGGCAGTCAAACAGAAGACTTCACAGAACAATCTCTGAGTATTTAATATATAAATTATATTTTTATGCCAGATTTTGTAAATTGTAGGGTTTCTTTTTTAAGAAGTCTTCTAGAGTGAGTCACAATATATGCTGAAGAACTAACTTTCAGCAGGTTGTACCAAATAATGAAACCATTATTAGGGCCCTGTATCTGAAATTAGATTCATGACAGGTTTCACAGAGTGGTGAACAGCTTTGTTTGCAAGAATAAGGTGCATCTCACCTTAGGACAAATTTAGGACCAAGTCTTAAAAAGCATCTCACTAGAGCTCTTTGTGGGTGAGAAAGCTGTGCACAGCTGGAAAAGGAGTTCCACTCCCAGTATGCAATGCTTAGCAGCTACTCTGTACATTTTCACTGCACATTAAACTTGAAAAAAATCAGATCTATTTCCCCTTTACCTAGATTTACTGTCCTGTATCAGGGCACTAAACAAAAAAGCAAGAATATAAACAGAGTAAAAGGAAGAAACCAACCCAGATACTTACCCCGTGCTTTACTGTTTTTGCAGCATGGGCAGCTTTCTTTTTTGCATCATAATGAGTAAGAATGTCAATAATGGCCATGAAGTACACTTCCTTCCTGGGTGCATCTGCAAAAAGAGCAGTAAGGACTTCTGAAATACCTTAACAATGAGTCCTCCTTCTAACACAGCAGACTTGCTAAGACTCCATCAGCAGCTAAGACAGGTAAATGTCAGTCATAACCAAGGTGCAAAAAAACCACAAGCTCAAGCTGTCCTTAACTGAGAGTTTAACTGCATTTATATATAATGCAAAACCCCTAAATGAGTGCAAAATAAAAAACTAGCATACAGAAATAGGAATTTTTGCTCAATTAAAGTAATGTGGATTTCTTCTTTGTGGAGAAATGATGAAGTTTTTATGAAAGGTAATACTTCTGTGTCAACAAACAGAATCACAGAATGAACCAGGTTGGAAAACCTTTGAGATCATAAGTGCAACCAATGACCTAACACCTCCTCACCAACTAAAACATGGCACTGAGTGCCACATCCAGTCTTTTTTTAAACATGCCCATGGATGGTGACTCCACCATGTCCCTGGGCAGATGATTCCAGCGCCCAATCACTCTTTCAGTGAAGAATATTTTCCTGAGATCTAACCTAAACTTCCCCTGGTGCAGCTTAAGATGGTATTTTCTTCACAAATAAAACCATGTATTTACCCATGTCAATGCTTATAAACAAAAAGAAAATGCAATTTTTGTGTTCTGAACAACTACAGGTACCTAGTTATACTTAATTTTACACACTAACATTAAACTCAGTTTCAGGCTTCTTACACACTCCTCGTAATGACTTTCTCAGCTGCAACACAGAAATTGGGTATGAGAGCACAAATTTTCAAAAAGCAACCAAAAAACTGAAATATAACTTGAAATGCTTCTTTTCTCATTCTTTTTAGACTGTGTTTAACAGTGTTATCTGCCAGAAAAGACCAATTATAGATACTAGACTTTCTGGAAGGCATGAAAACCCCATGAATTAACTGCTGAAGAACTGGTAAACAGGAATAGCTAAGCATTACAGAAATTTTCTCCTTTCTGCTGCACCAGATAGCAAATTTCCATTTCCACAGAGTGAACTTCTGTTTTTTAGTTTACATTTGCCTTTACATGGTTGTGAGGACTTCAGGATTCTGATGCAAGAATCAAACCATCATAACATAAAAATATTTCTTACTGCTTACTTTCATGGGATTTTATTCCATAAACATCAATAGCTGGATCAAATTCCCCTGGAGCCAAAGGCAGTGAGCTGTTCAGTGTATTTCCTGGACTGTCTGGAGGGGTTCCAATGGGGTGGGTCCCATCACTTTCACCTTCCTCTTCTCCATCATTCTCTTCACACTCTATTTCTTCCTGTTCAGCTCTTTCAACATCATGAATTCCAACCAGCAAGCTGTAGTCCATGAGTTTTAACTGAGCAAGGAACTAGAAAGTGATAATAAGCAGTCTATCAATATTACTGAAAAACACAAGCTCCATCTACAAACAGAAGTTACACAAAGTTTCTTCCAAAACCTCAGGGAAAAAAATCTGTGAGTAGTGAAGATCAGGGTGCTTGCAAGCTGACAACTGTTACTTGTGTCTCGTGTTCCACTTAAATCACAGATTCATAGAATATCCTGGGCTGGAAGTGACCCCCAAGGATCATCAAGTCCAACTCTTGGTCCTGCTGTACAGAAACATCCTCAAGTGTTACACCATGTGCCTGAGAATATTGACCAAATGCCTCTTGAACTCTGTCAGGCTAATGCTGTGACACCATCCTCTCTGCCCTCCTTTGGACAGCTTTTTATCTTCCTTAGGTTGTGGTGCCCAAGACCACAGAGAGGTGGGGACTGCTCTGTCACTGCTCAGTGTCCAGAGCAGCCTCTGTGCCATCAGGTGCAGAGCATGCTATGATCTGGTGCTGAACCCACCCTCTCAATCCCTTTTAAATCTTATTAAAGAATTATGAAAAACTGTTCTAATATTCTTGCAGTGGAAAGTTGTGACATTTCCCTGAAGACATGAAGTGATGTTGTATTCTCTTCACAGTGACTGGCTCATGATTCACATCATGAAAAGAAAACATGTAGGTGAGTAATAGGGAGATTTTGAATAAAGAATAAGGATGGGAGATTTTAGGAAATTGAAAGATGAATGCACTCCATATACAAAGAGTTATTTTAGTTGAGGAGGACAGGATAAGGCAGAAAGAGGAGGATGGAAATAAAGAAGGCATAGAAGCAGGAAAGAGGGTGCTCAAGGGGGTGAGGCATAGGCAGGACAGAGCTGTGCTGCAGCTTAAAAGCAGTACTGTGATTTCAAACTTGTGACATCCATGTGTGTGGTACACAGATAAAGTGGCTGAAAATAAAAATTGCTTCAGTTTTTATAAACTTTAAACTTTTTAAACTTTTAAAAACTTTCAGTTTTTATAAACTTTGAAAAGGATGTTAGAGCAGACCAGGGAAGAAGGCATTTGAACCAGACTTTGGCACAGAGACAGAGATGGTGATGAAAATACTAGGTAATGAGAAACTCCAGTTTGTCAAAATTTGATTCTGAGAAAAGAGACAAGCTGGAGATAATTGTAAATTCAAGTGCTAGAATAAATATTGTGAGATTGAGAAAAGGTTTTAAGAAGAAAAAGAAACTGTTTTTTAATGATTTCAGTATCATTTATTTCAATATAATAAAACAATAGACTTCACGAGACTGGAAGGGATCTAAGTTTGAAGAGCAACAATATACAAGACAAACAGATGAGACTGGCCAAAGGCAATGAAAGAGCTCCAGGCATATTATTCACTACTTGGTAAATACGGGGGTGGCGGGGGGGGGGAATCTACCAATATTAATACAAAACAACATAAAAGAGAATGGACTCTTGGGAAAAAAATGAGCTACAAATTGGAAGAGAACGGCTCTTAGAAAAAAGTGTGCTGCTGCTAACAACAAAAAGACTTAGGGAGCACAAGGAAAAAAAATCTAATTTAAAATGGAAAAAATATGTAGTTTTTCTCAGGACACCTGCAATGGAATAAGGAGATGGGAAAACAGACAAGGGGACATCAAAACAACAGTAATAATTTGTGTTTGAACACAGGAAGGGGACATATGACTTGATTAAGAGAGAAATACAGAAACAAATCATTACAAAAAACAAGAACAGATCTAAAGCTATATAGCTCAGAATAGTACTCCACAATGTTAACTATGGTATGTTAACTATATATACTGTCTGATTAGATAGTAATATACTAAGTGTTGCACATTTCTTTTCATTATAGTGAAATGTGAGCTTTTATACATTGGTTGCAAAGTGTGTCTATCAGTTATTTAATAAGGGCAAAAGAACCAACAAAAGAAAAACAGGGTTAAAGAATAGCTGGCCATTGTCAAAATCAGGAGCCAGATCACTTCACACTAGTAGTTTACATGGATATTAAACAACTCTGCATAAGCTTCAAACCCATGAAGACAGCCTCTCAAGTCATAATCTAGAATCTGCCATTATATTCCCAGTCTGGTAAATGATACAGATCATACACAGCCTACTTTTTGGGATAAGAAAATATCTTCCACTTTCCTTCCACACACTCGAGATATTATCTGTAACCTACTTACTGTAAAAGCAGTAGTCAGCAACAGCAGTACATGTTAAAAGAACACAAATTTTTAACCCAAATAAACTTATCTCTAGAGCTGTGACATCAGTAGAGCACAATATTTTAAATATAAAATAAACACACATTGATATTTCAGAAAGTATTTATGTTTTCATCATCCTCACCACCATAAATTTCCCATTGTTACTATGATGGAAAATTAGATTTCCTCAGAAGCAGATTATTGAGTAAATTCTAAAGAAACAGTATTTTGTTTTGTACAGCTAATGAGATACAGATTTGAAGAATTTGGAAAGTCAATTCAAAGAGCTTGTTTGATATAAATAGCTGAAAGTCTTATTAAGTCACAGACACATTTTGCTACCAAGTCTCTTCCAAATCCGCCTTTTTACTTGAAAACAGATTTTAGTCTTTGAGTATAAGGCTGTAAAATACTGTGTTTAGGAAAAATATTTTAAATTATGCAAACTAAAGGCAAGTTGTGTGAACAAGTTAATCTGATATTTATTTTATTAGATGAACAAAATCAGTAAAAATATTTCATTAAATTCATACATTAACACTTTTCTTTCAAGTATTTACTGCATTCAGCCAAATTACAAATTTATATGAAAGACTACATTAAGATAATGAGAATCCAATTGCTGTATTTAGATTACTGAAGCACTCTACTGTTGTGATACTAAGAATGATTTAAAACTGGATTAGGAATATGAAACAAAAAGGGTATGTACAGCTGTGAGCAGGGGAAATGCCCCTCCTCTGTATTTGGCCTTAGCCCTGGTGGACCTCCACCTGTAAAATACAACTAACAATACTCACCTGTCTCCTGGGGGCATTTGGAAGTACTAGGCTTGTAAAGCATTAAAGTACTAAGCAGTACCATCATTTTAACATCACATCATCAAGGCAGGAACAATGTATGGCAACCAGCTATGGCACCAAGCCCTTTATCACATCAGCAAAGCAGTGATCAACTCCTGAAAGTTTAAATTGTGTTTCATTTAAAAGAGACAGTGTTTACAGTTTTATAAACAAGAGCTTTTATTAATGAATTACAGGTATGATTTCCTGGGATATTCATAATTTGCCACAGATTTTAATCACATGAACAGGCATGTTCTTACCTCAACATCCTTTTTGAGTTTCTCAAGGAACATCTTTTTGTTATTCTCATCAATATGAATCTTTTGGCCATCATTAATAAAATCATTGTCTTTGAACGTCGGCAGCTCCTTGGCCTAAAACAAACCAAAATTCCTGTAAGAGCAGGATTGCAAAGAGGAGTCTGGTGAAGCTGCTGGCCTCCAGCTGCCTCTCCTCCAGGGCACCCATGGAGCTCCTTCCTTAGCTGATCCCTCCAAGGTTTGTGTTAACTGGGCAGCAAATGTAGCTAGGACAAAACCTCCACTCAATATCGGATTTGCATTGAACACTGATTTGCATCGAGCTTCTTCCAAGATGTCATTTGTCAAAGTGACTGGCAATAAGTAAAGTTAAAACCAATCTATACCTCATAACAAAGGGCCTGCAGCAGGTCTTACAGAGGATGTCAGACTGGATTGCATTTTGCATAACTATTGTGAATGTTTACAAGTGCCTAATATGAAATAATTATTGGAAAGCATCAAATATGAATTATGAAATTCTGCTTAAAAGTAGCAAATGTCAGAGAAGACCACTGTCTCTTCAATATGTAATTAAATATTTTTGATGTTGGAACAACTTGATTACCTTCAACTCCCTCATTAAGTGATTTGCAACACCTCAAATGGGATCTGTTTTTAATTGGTGGTGATTGGAACTTTATTTCAAAAAACCCAGCAAATCAACAAGTTCCTTCAGGACATTGAAGCAAACTAAAAAATAATACTAACTCATGTAATCAGAGGTTTTAAAAAAATGGCCCATTAAGAGCAATGAATAACCTTTCTCCCTGCCCCATCTTTCATCAATAGTATGGAAGAAGAGGTTTCCTTTACAAAGAAAATGTTACAGAACAACCAGTGCTACAATTCCTATGAACTATCAGTGGCCAAGAACTAGTGAGTACCCTGAACAAAATAATTTCCTCTTAATCTGAAAGTCCTTCTGCTAGGAATAAAAGGCAGCTAACATCAGCCTACAGGAATGTCCTCCATAATTCTAACTAGTCAGACAGTGCTTATAATCTTACTGGAGATAGTATTTTTCATAAAGTTTATTTTCTTCCTATGACACAGCAAGGACAAGAATCTGAGAGCTTCTTTCCTCCACTCCAATATATCTATCTTGGAAAGCACAGCATTAAAATGTGAGCACCATAGCTGACTCTGAAAGGCCCTTATGGATCTTCACAATGCCCTAAGTTCTTTTTGCTGTTGGGCTGTGTGCACTGAGGTTGCCAAAATGCTCAGTTCCCCAGCTGGTCGAATTAATTTTCTGGACCTGGAATTCATGAATTACTTGAGATCCCACAATGCTACTTTTGCTTACTAAAGTGATTATTTTCTTCCCGTAACTGCTCAAAACCACTTAAGAAATTAGCAACATTGTAATAGTTACAAATCCATTATTAACATGGCATCCTGATACTTAAAAAGTTTGAAAAAAACCAAGATCCTAGTCTGGCTGCTTTGAATTATTATTGTCCCGCATCTAGAACATTCTGATTCATTAAAATACCCTCTAATAGCAATCATCTATTAACAATTTTTTAACAAAGGGAAATAAACACCCAAGCAGCTGAGATGTAGCTACAATCATTCATCTGTCCCAGACTCCACAATCATTCATCTGTCCCAGACTCCACTTTCAAAGAACAGCCATTCACCAGTGCTCTCCTGCTTTACTCAAAAACAATTCTGGACACTTTTTGAAGCTCACAATGAATTGTTTACCACAATATGACTGCACAGTATGCATTGATTTTCTTTCTAGCCTACTCAGTAAGAGGTTTAGGACAAAAATGAACAGGGCTAACATCAGGTAAGCATTCTAGGCTAACAGCTGTAGAGATTATCATACTCAATTGAGCATAGTATCCCATGGACAGGCCTAATTCTGCAGGGGTGGGTCTGTGGATCCAGGGATGTTGCCAACACTGGAGGATGGAATTCAGTGCGTGGGATGCTTAAGAATGGAGAGGAGATTCGGATGAAATAATTTAAGATGAAGCAATAATGAAAAGAATGCAGGAAACCAAGCTTCCTTCATTTTCAGCCTAAAATAGCTTAAAAAAACCTCCCAGATTATTCTTCCACCTAGTACATCCAAACGATCGATTAAATTAGGCAGAGGTTAAAGTGAAACAAACCCATAAATACAAAACTTCCTCTACTAATGCTGTTTAAAGCTGCAGGGTGAGCACAGAGGGAGGATGTGCTTGTGGTTAAGATGCTGAGATGCTTGTCTGCCTCCAGGCTCTGCCCCAGGCTTCCTGCAGAGCACAGCCCCAGTCACACCAGCGGCTGCGAGGGGAAGCTGCCTCGCCACTGAGGACACTCCTAGGGTAGTAAAAATAAACTTAAATTGCAAGCAGTGTCTTTTTTAGAAGATGCTAGGTCTGGTAAGCCAGTTGAGCAGGTGCCATACTTCACTTTAACCTTGTCTCTGATCTATTTTTAATAAAAGTGAGCTAGCAAAGCTGACACTGCTGCAGCTCTTGCCTGTCATCACAAGACCCAAGGGGTGCTCCCAAGGACGTTCTGGCAGTGAGTCAGCACTCCCAAAAAGCCACACTTGTCACTGCATGCAGGTTCCCCGAGTCCATGAACTGACAATATTTATCTGTGATACTTTTTATTCACCCTAATACCCACAGTTGTAAAGACTTGGCAAGTGTAGAAACATGTAAGTTAAAAGCCAATTCTGAAGCAAGTGAAGAAAAATGACAAAGTAAAAGCAGTGGGTCCCATCTAAGCAACTGAAGCTAAAGAGCTCTGTGCCAGTGGTTGCCCTCACTACACTATTTGCATGATGCCAGCCTGTTCTCTTCCCTTTTTCTAGGGGTTACTAGACAAAGTTTGATTTTTTTTTGGGGTACTAGGCAATATTATTCTTCCTGTTTCTTTAAAGCTGAATAGTCCCTAGGACACTGTTGCAGTCCCACATATTACTAATGATAGCCACCAGTAGAAGTGATTCTATTGTACTTTAACTGAAATTTGTCTTAAAGTTGATTTGTGAATTTAAGAATCAAAACCCATTAAATATTCAACTAGAAGGGGCTCTTGAAGTTATGCTGAATTAATAATACATTCATTCATGTTGGAAAAATCCCACTATGTTCATTTCTTACATGCTGAAATAAACACAAATAGAATCCCATCGTAGCACTTCAGAACACTATCTGAATGAAAAAAATTGAGACTTTGCTTTAATGAAATAATTGATATGGTTAATTTTTTATGATGTCTCAAATATTTCCAGTGAAGCAAAATCCTTGTTGGAAAATGATTCTCCTAGAATGTAATTCATTATAATGAACATATTACTGTCATTAAAGAACTAAATATTTTAAGAGCTGCACAGGAGATGAGCATCTAACTACTTCCACTAAATTAATAATAGATTTTCTTTCTGAACCACCTCCACTTTTTAACCTCCTACTTAAAGACACAAGAAAGGCACAATAGATTTTACAAATATAAAATATTTATTTATTAAAAACACATGTTATCAGCACAATTCAGGTTTGCATTGACTTCAAAGTTTCCATTCCAAAGTTCCACACGGTCACAGAGAACGTTAATGGCAGGAAGATTTCACTTCACTGCCTTTAAAAGGCTGAAAATCAATAAAGATTTCCCAGTAACTAAGATGACAGAATGTAAAGCCTCATTCAAAATAAAAGTATAGTGTAAGAACTGATACTGTTTCAAGTTTTAAAAAAAACTTGGAATGTAAGAACCAGGTGAAGTTTTATTTCTAGATGAACATGGAAATAGTTTTTGTGTATTTCTTAGGACATCTCAATTCAACATCCTGTCCTAATGAGCTGAAATGAATATTAGCAATTTTGTTTCCCCCAAAGGGATTTTGTACCCATCATGACATGAAAAATAATGGCCATAGCTAACATCAATGCTAGCATTTTGGAAGCAGCTTGCTAAAATAGCTGAAGGTCAGGTAAGTTTCCAAATAAGTGCTTGAAGAGGAAAAAGATTAATTGTCCTCGTGACCTGGTAGCAATTTCTCATCTAGCAAAGACAAGATTTAGGTTTTAGGAGAAATGTTGCATAGCAGCCTTGTTTTTTCTCTGGAACTACCCACAAGTTACATTATTCACGCAGCTAATCATGGGAAAATCTGGCTTACAATTTCTAAATTTTGGAAATTATGTAAAACATCTGCCAAGAATGAAGGTCCAAACCCTAGAATTTTAAAACAGCAAATGGCCCATATACACCTTAATTTTTTTATGTATTGGGCTCATACATGGAGGGCAGCTTGGGAAAAAAAGAAGGGCCATAATAGTCAATATAGTTTGCAGTAATTTGGAATAGGTGATTTTGAACTGAATCAAAACTCTGGAGTCACTAGATCTACAAGATAGAAGTATAACTTCCTTTGGAATTGTGCAGCTTCTTGCCTCCAACAGTTCTGTGAGCTAGGTCCAAACTTTTGTTGTACCAATTGCCTTGTCCTAGACAGGGATTTCTATACAAAGGGTCTGCAGCTCCACTTGACATCACAGGTGTGTAAAAGGCAATGGAAATAGAGCTGTAGCCCCAAAACAGGGTTTGAGGGGAAGCACTGGAATGACTTTAGGCAATGCAACAAGCATTTTCTGTAGGAAAAAACAAAAATATGCAAGATGCTGTAGAAGGGTTAAGTACTCAAGCATGTACCAAAAGAGAAACTCTCTTTTCAATGCTCAAGGAAATCCACCCAGAATTATCCCTAGCATTAATGTCTTCCTGCTGCAAAAAGAACATGTAACATAAAATGCAACACAAAATTCCCATTATTTTAAAAATTCTTTTAACATATGGAAAGGAGACTTCTAAACAAAAACAAAACAAAACATCCCCACCCCTCAAAACAAACAAAGTCAAACCAGTGATTTGTTTTGAAAAACTGGAGTGTGATGTTTTGAAAGTTATAGTCTCTGTAGACTGCAATGCTCAGATTTGTTTCACAGATAATCTAAGACTTCACAAGTCTCTTGTGTGAGATCAGCACATGATGCAGACTAAAATCACTAGTAAGATAAATACAAAAATATTCCGAAATTAGCAATTCTAAAACAGCAGGAAAAAATAGCTCAGACTTTGGAATTATCTACCTTGAATAAAGTTTTACACAGTGACACCAGAAGTAAAAAAACAGAGTCAAGACTGACTAATCATGTTGCTATGCTCCTCTACTAAAGCCCCTCTTCCTTAGGTTATACTTTCAGAAATCAGTTAATTACTATATGTTACAATATATAAACCACAAATCTAATGTCTAGTGACAACTTCCAATATAATTATCACACCTATGTATTTTGCATACAATTTAATTAAGATGCAACACAGCTGTAAACTATGACAATCTTTTTCCCAAAAGGAACTTTAATAGAAAATCATTTATTCAATTGTATTTACTATAATTTTTCTGCATTTATGAACAGTGATTTATGAAACAACACATATGACAGAGCTGACAATGCAACCAGTTTTAGATTCATTTAAAAACATGCAATAATCTCTGAAATTGCTTGAGAAAGATGAAATGTGGCAGGCATTGGTTCAATTAGGATTCATTTTTCTTCTTCAAATTTCTTTTTGAACTGCTCACTCACAAGCAACAGCTTCCATTCTTTTATCAGTACAAGCAGACTCAGCTGTTACTGCTAATTTAATGTTGTACTGCAAGTATGGCATAATTGTGAGCAGCTAGACCACCAGGGGAGTTCTGCATTATCCTCATTTCACTTAAGAGGGCAAAATTGTCCAAAGAATGAACAGAAAATGCCCACTATTAAAATAATGAAAATTTTAAAGAGAGTAATAAAGCCCAAAAACCAAAAAGGAGCAACTGTCAGAATTTGACAACTGTTGAAAAATACCATTCTTTAAAGTCCAAGGCATCTGTAAGTGCATGTTATGATACATGTTGCCAAGAAAGTGATGCCTTTATTATTAAAAGTATCATTTGTAACACAAATGAAAGGAATTGTGTGTTAAGGTGAAATTTAAGGGAATGGTGCTAGTTTCTGCACTGATTATCACAAAATATTGAAGTGACAGTTTTGGAGCTCATCCATATGTTAGGATATTAGGCAGCTGAAGACAGTCAAACAGGAGGTAAACTGCAAAAAGGATGGAAAAGTACCATTCTCAGTAGACAACTTTTCATCCTAAAATCTGACTTTGAATACTAATACCTATGCTACACTACCAAACTAAAGTAGAATTATACTACTTTCTCCAATTTCTTATCCATTACATTTTTTTGCATGTCTGTCTCTTCTTTATTAACTAAATAAAGAACTTTTAGTTTGATAGGAAGAAGACTCAAGAACATTAATTTCACCAAATTTGCCTTTAGAAAGCACTTTATCTAAAATTTGCAGTCTGCATTACGAGACTGAAAGACATGCTCTTCTGTTTTCTGACTTCTGCAGCTTAAAGAGAAGTAAATATATTATTCTTGATATTTTGAAAACCATTTGATTACTTGAATGTGATCATTTGAAATTCAATATGAATTACTTAAAAGCCCTCTTAAAAACTAGCTATTGCCAGACAATTTAGCCATACATTTTAGTACCAAAAGCTGCCTTTATTACTCTTACATGTGAATAGGCATACAGTTATAACAAGCAATTATACTGTAATTAATTGAAATTTATTAATATTAATGTAATTTCAAAATAATATTAATAGATTGATGATTTTGCTTGTATCTGGCTCAAAGTAAGCTAATAATTTATTATACCAGCTCAAGTTTTCAGATTGTCTGGTTCAGTTTAACTGCTCAAAGCAATTTCTTCTATGATAGGAGATAGCAAAATCTCTTCAGAGAATTTGCTAAAACATCTTCCCCTCCCTCTTCCAAGTCAAATTTTTCCAGTTATTTTCAAATCTTAATATTGATTTTTGACTCTCATAGATGACAACAAAAAGTCTGAAATACTGACATCTACTTAAGAGAAAATGGAAGTAAAAAAAACATGTTACAGGGCTCCACTTGCCACTCAGGAATAATGGACCATTTACACATATTTCAGGTCCTGAAATCAGTGGCACATGTGCAGATACCTCTCATGACAGCAGCTCTTTAGCTCTGCTGAGAGTTTCAGAACCAAACTTTCCTTGTCTATTCATACAAATATACAACACCCTTTTAATTTAAACCTCACAGCTGTGTTTTAGAAACATTTAAGTAGTTTAAGTGAGTAAATATGTTGCCAAGCCTACTGCAGGAGATTCAGACCATAGTGATGACAAAACTTCTGAATATCTGCAATCCACAAGCAAAATCAAACTCCAAAACTTAAACAAAACCCATGTAATAAACAAAATACTAATTTTCCCTTGCTTGAATCCCTCAGAGTCTCGAAGTGCAAAATGTTGTTCCCTCTATGAATGTAGAAGCCAACCCAATAATTCCTTTTCTTAGAAATCTTTTCTCTGAATGCCAGCTTGTCACTCCCCTGGTGCATTGCACTGGGGTTTGAGGGGAATGATGAGTGACAGAAAAAGCCTCAGACTGTCTGCTTACAACATCAATAAGCTTTGTGCAGCTCCATCCCCAAGAAATCAAACGATTAAAATAGAATAAGAATTAGGGGCATAAGGCTTTTTTTTTTCAGAAAAGTACTAGCAATCAAAGGGAAGGTTCTAGATGTGAAGTTGGTAAGAATTTTTCTTATCTGCCTTATGGAAGTTATGGTTTCACAATAAATTTACCCAGTAATTGTTGTATGCAGTTATATAAAACTGCACAATTTTGTTTCAATTTATCTGTAAGTTCAATAGGAATTCTGCCATGAACTTACACAGTAGCAAAATTAAAGCACTGTTTCTTTGAGGTTCTCACTCAGTGTATTAACTACAACATATGTGTACTATTATTAATCTATTACTATGAACATATTCCCAAAATTGCTCAAAACTACTTTGCTAAACATCTGTATATTATGAGCTCCTGTACAGCTGACTATATGTAATACTTTTAAATTTTATGTTACTAGCTCAAGCATTAATGCTGCAAGCCGAAGCAGACCCATCCAAATAAATTGTCCTCATCCTATCAGATTATTTCAATAGTATAGCAGAGGTTTTCAATGACATTAGGTGTTTTTTGTAAGACATTGAAGGGCTACTGCCTGCACTTTAAAAACAGTGCAGCTGTCAAAAAACAAGAACAAAAACAGATGACAAAGGAAAGAACAGAGAGCATTCAAGCCATGATCTTGAGGGCCTGGTACAGCAAAAGAGAGCTAATGGTAGCAATTGTAACTGCAGCTCACATGTGGGGCTGTGGTATTGCCTGATGCTGGAAGAAGAATGTTAAGTGCTCCATCATGCCTTAGGAAAGGTGAAAACACCTGGCACAGAGTTTACCATGCAGAGGGAACAGCTACTGCATGTCCCTTACTCCTTTAGTGCAGTTGTGTGATCTGTAGAAGACTCAGAGAGGGAGGTATGGCACAGCTACTGCTTAGGAGAAAAACAAATGATCTGAATGGAATTTGGGGGCAACATAAAATGAAGTCTATTAAGTGAACTTTGAACGACCTCATGCTAATCCAGGAGGAATGTGCTCGGACAAACTAAGAATACAAGGGCCATGGGTTGTTAGACTTTACCCAAATTTGAGATCTAAGAAGTCTTATATGATGGAGACTATGTTCCACTTCCAATTATCTGTAGAATCTCCAGAGAAACCTTTCCTAAAATGCCATCTGGCTATTTTGCTAAAACCACAAAGAAAAACTGAGAACATGAAATTTTCCAAAAGAACTGGAGGTAAAGAAAAACAAAGCAATCTATTTCTGTTTAGAGCAAAGTTTCAGCCCAGAATTTGAGGGAGACAGTCTCATTATAGCTACATGTACATCTCAGCCTGTCAGTCATTTTTATGAGCTTTATATAGCCAAGGGTTTTCATAATTCAAGGTTTGGTTCATCCTTGCACTCAGTTTAGAAGAGGTGTTCCATCACATAATTCCATTAACTGACATGAAGTAATCATATATCTCAATATTAAAAGAGGAAGAGAAAAAAGATGAAGGAGGAGAGAAGGAAAGGAAGTTCTGATGTTTTCCTAAAACAGGGCAGGCCCTGAAGAAACTAAGAGAAGAGAAAATGAAAAGGAGGAGGTAGAGGATTGGCTCACTTACCTCTGAAATTTCAACATCTTTGCAAACAAATATTCAAAGGTCTGCAGGAAATAGAGGACATAAAGGAGGGATAAGGTAGAACTCAAGAGGGAAGAATATGGCAGAAAAAAAAGGAAAGGGTCAGAACCAGCAGTGGTTATGTTTGTTCTGAGTCTAGCTAGAAGGTTAATTAATTGAAAAAGAAACAGAAATGCACCATACCTTTTCTTTGTCACTGGCTTCTCGAGCCACAGTAGAACCCTGAAACAGAAAAAATGGATCTAAAATGTGCATATGTCAGAAGCTAATTTGAAAATGTTATGATAACAGGTCAAAAAGTGGATGAACTGCATCCTTTTGAACTTGAGAAATGTTTTAAAGAAAGTACAGAAAGTAAAATGCCCAGGGGACTGCTGAACAGCTGCAATCATGTGAAGAAGATGCACCATGAGAGAAGAAAGATGGATTAAATCCTCAAATGCTCTATTTCTACAGTTCTCCTAATTCCTGGAGCTTTTCCTCATCTCTCATACTCATTCTGAGTGTATCATGCTGGAAGTTTAGTTTGCTTGGCAGACTTTTCATCTTTTTGTGCCAATTTAGATGTATGGATATGGAATAGCCTATTCTGCACAACTGTTTGGACATTCTTAATACACGTTTGAAAAGGATGTCACACAACAAACACAAAAAGTACTTAGAAGATCATAAAGTAAAAACAAGAACAATGCATCTCACAGGAACATGGAGCAAGAAGAGAAGAGACCAACTGTGGATTCACAGGACTCACAGTGCTTGACAAAGACATTTTGGATTTTCTTTTAAAATTTATATTTTAGATTAAAACTATTAAAACTAGTGGGTAATATGCTACTTTCTAAATAACGTGGAGCTGACAAAAAAAAAAAAAAAAAAAAGTATATATTTCCTTAAAAATTTCTTGGAGCAGGACCACACCTTTAAATACCAAGCATTTGTTTATCACATAACAGCACTGCATGAAATAGTACCTGTAAATATGGTAACTGGACATAGAAAGATGGGTAAATTAGCTCTGCTGTTTGTTAAAGGGTGTGCAATTGTGTAAAGAAGTGCTGGTGTGGAGTCCTACCAGTTTAAAGAATGTGAGGATCCCCAGTCACACCCTTTTACAGTATGTCTTATTCTGTTTACAGAAGAAAACTTAAAAAACTCAAGTAATGGAGAGAAAAGATATATGGGACAGTATTTTTCTTAGTTATTATGTATGGCCCAGCAAGCAAGGGATTTCATTGAATTATTCTTAATTGATAATAAAGCCTGGTAAAAACCTAACATTTTAGTTTACTCAGGAGACATCTTCTACATTATATTCTGTGATCAAACAGACCAGTAGGCCAGAAAAAAAAACCAAACTGAAGGCAAAGAAAAATAGATTCACGATAGTAAAAATTAGGGAGGATGTAAAATTTGACATTTGCTTAAATATGACATCAAAATAGTTTTAACAAAATGCAACCATGGCCAAAAAAATACCCTTGAAATCCTATGCTGATCTGTGGTCTTTTTTACTTGGATCTACAGAGGTAGAGACTTGTGCTACAAAGTGAGTTCTAAGCTGGTGTTAAAAATATTCAGATACAAAAAAAGACTCTGAATCTACAACTGCAGATACCATAGCAAAGGATATAAAGAAAAAGTTATTTATAGTATATGCAGTGTCACTACAAATCTGTTCAGTGAAGGAGTTTTTTTACAGGAATATGAGATTGATGTTTAGTTAAAGCAATGCTGTCCAGCTGGACAAACAGAATAGACTACAGAAGCATTCACAGAGGTAAATAACATAAAGAGATGTTGACACCAATGCTAAGAACATATTGCATATAATTACTGTTTCTTTCTGTTGTGCTTTCGTGTCCTTTTTAATGCATGTGGACATTATAATGCTCTAAATCACAGCTCTCTCAAATTAAAAAAAAATAACTTTCTCTGGTAACAATTGCTGCCAATAATACTGAATGTCAGAAAGTAAATTGTTGACAATCTGGAAATCAGTTCTTATAAATCAAGTTCAGTCAACTATTTAATCAATTGCTGTGGAGACTTGACAGTAGGAAAGGATGGTGCACTACACAGCATTACAAATCTCTTAATACAGAATGATAAATGAACATCTTAAAACAAGCTTGCAGATGCACTTAGTGGTTCAGCACATAGAAATTAAATGTATTAGAAAGAAGTAGGTTTCTAAGGGGACACTTTACAGTGGAAATTAAAATACCCTCCCTTGGGTAGAAAGGTTAAGACTACATTTTGAGTATGTGTTGTAAGCACTGTATATTAACTACTGTCAAAATTTCAATGAGCAGATAAAGCTGCTGAAATAAAACTAAAACAGATCTATTGATAAAAGCAGATATTTTGGTTTTTAAAGACTCTTGTCCTTTTCACTTGAATTGTTTTAAAAATATTGACTAAATTATCAAGCTTTTCCAATAGTGATGTACTTTGCTAGCAGCATTTATTAGTTTAAATGATGCTATTTAGTTGTTTTATAAAAGCCCTCGGAAGAATCAACTGTGGCTTTCCATAATGTTGGTCAAAACCTATAAGAAGCAGAATTATTATTGCACTAGTGTGAAGGGTTTTACCTTTAACCACTAGCAACATTTAGCAAACATACCTGACTGAACTGCTGCACTTAAAAATGCACAAAACAGATAAATTTGTATAATGTCTATAAAGCCATCCTTTAGTTTTGCTAAACCTAGGTATAGAATTAAATCAGTTATGCTAGCCCTTGCATAACACAATTTAAAATTAATTTAAATTCTGAGCCATATTCAAGCACCAGCATGATCTAACATTTATAGTAATGATTTTCAGCTACTTTGCCAGTTATTTGATCAGCAGTTATTTCTCACCTTTAAATCATATTTTCTATAAACAGATAAACGATGGCTGAACACATTTCTTGTAACAACCATATATACTTCAACTCCATCAACAGTGAGCCGGTACATGCCCAAAAACTGGGGAAGAAGTGTATTCCCATGACACTCCACAATAAACTGCAGAATGAAAAGAAGAAACAGAAATGAGGATTAACATATATTATATAAATACATATTTTGATTTTAGATATAAAATACCAAGAAACAACACATTTATTTGCTGAATATCTGTGTGGCGACAAACCTTCAAAAATTATGCAAAAACCAACCCCCTCATGAGGAAGTTATTCTACTTTTAGTGTAGTGTTTAAAAATTCAAATCTTGAACTGCTTAACTTATAACTCTTGCCTTCCACAGACAATCTCATAGAAAGAGGAGACTCTGTTTGACAGATCTTTTAATTTTTATGTTAACACACCAAGCAAACCTAAGCAGAAAGCATATCTGGTAGCAGACAGCACATTTGGTAGTTATGTCAAAACCCAAGTATTTTTTTGAGCACCACACTGCTGTAATCTGTACTGTGTTGTCCCAGACCATAGCTAAATTGTATGTTTCTCCATTCTCAAAATTAGTTTATTATGATGAACATTTATGGTGCTGTTACCAGCAAGGGGTATTATTTATTATCACCAACTTTCTGCTAGTTCTTATGTGGTGGTTGCATTTCGGGGTCAATAGACCTGAGCACTGAAGTGCAAATTCCTGGTTTTTTTTAAATTTATAAATCCTTGTATTTCCATAAGGTCACTATATTTCGTTAAAAATGGGCTATTATCCTTGAAAAAATTTGCCACCTGCAACCTGCCTGTTTTTTTCTATTCACTTGCCTTACAAGTAATTATTCTATTAGAAATACCACTGGAAGAAGCAGAAAAAGAAGACATACATTGAGGATGAGAACTATTGGAGGACAAATTTTTATTCCCAGAATAAAAATACCCATACTATATTAATCCTATTCAAAAACATTCACTTATATATTTTGTGGAACCAAGGAAAAGTTATGCCACAATGATGCAAACCAGAAAGGACTTGTCAGCTTTTTTCTTGGTTAATACCAAGTGTTAAACAGAGGAACTTGGAGAAAATGTGAAAACTCAAGGTCCAAATAGCAAACGTGAAATCCAACCAACAGACAGCTTTTAAATATTAATTGCATACTGAAGCTGCTGTTCCTTTGTGCCAAAGTGCCCCAGTTCTTAGAAACAGATTTTAGAAGAATTTAGAACAAGTTAACTGAATAAGCCATTTCAATTGTTTAACAAAGGCAAGTAGTATTTGGTAACAAATACTGCAACAAAGCCCTCGAAGCCCTGGAGATTTTGCAATTCTGGGTTCTTCTGTGAATTTTAAGGAATTCTTCTCACTAAATTTATACTGGAATCTACACATATCACAGACACACCTTTTAACTGGCAAAATAAAAATATACTTAAGACTCCTGAAAATAATGCTGTCCACCAAGAAACAAAGAAAATGAACAAATATAGAAATCAATGACTGTCAATTGAATCCAGTATTGACTGACACACGAGCTCTGTTGAATCTTGCTGGCACATTTTGGGCTGTAACTCTGCTTTCTGCCTGCCCTGGAGCTGTACTGGGGGTTCAAGCCCTGAAGCACAGAACAAAGTCATGATGTAGTTGTGCCATTTCATAGCAAAGCACTTTTAAGCTCAGACTGCTTTGAATAGGCAAAATATCTTAAGGTGCTGCAGAGACTCAGTGAATACAAATCAGAATCTTAGGAAATTAGTACGATTGTATGCCCCAAAATGCAAACAGAAGTTTGGTAGCAAAAGGCCATAAAAACAAGGTCAGCTGTGAGCAGTGCACAAAGATTGATCAGTTTGCACCCAAGAGGATTTCTGTATTTAAAAGATAGAGAAGTTTTAAGTTGAAGTTCTCAGTTTGGAGGATCTTCAGGCATAGGGCTGTTAACACCATCACAAAGCAGTTATAACACATTACAAAATACACAACCTATTTTGACCATTGTTTCTGTTAAAGATCCAACCACAAAAGTACTAATCCATACTAGCAAAAATACACTGATTATTTTTAAATAAACATCAAGTACTTGGCATATATCCTAAAGGTAAGTACTTTTAAAAAGCTTTATAAAAAGAAAGGTTGTTCCTATAAAAGCATTTACTGACTTCTAATTTAAGATGATCATGTTCTACAAGATGAAAATGAACCTAGTTTTCAATAAGAGTTTAGTGTCACAGGATTTCCAGCTACCCAACTCTTTAATGGACCCAGCAATTCCAATCTTACAGCTTTTAACTACAGAATTTGAATTAAAATAAATATTATTGTTCTAATTTTCCATAAGGGTATCTGAGAGGCAGAACCTTTATCTGAAATCATAGAGAGTTTGTGCCATGTGATAAAATGCCAGCTAGGCATCTTGAGTACCAGACTAGTAACCCCTGCCCTTCCTCTCAGCTGTGACTGCCTCTGTACTGACACCTAAACCATCTCTTCAACCCTGGCTACTTTTAACATCCAGATTTTAACCCTTCTGGTCCCAAGTAAAATGGTAATGCCATTTACCAGAGCATGAGAACCATACCCACTGTAATATCATAAAATAAATTATTTGGTTAGCAGCATACAACTCCCTCCCAAACTCTTCTGTCTATGTAATGAGGACAAAAAGGCCACTAGTGAGAGTTGCTTCAGTCCTGGTTGTATGTCAGGGGTTGCCATTTGCTAGCACTGTTGTTTTATTATCTTAGTGTGCAAACAAAGCCTACTGAAAGGGCAGTGTTACCAGCATGACAAGACATGAGAAGCTCTGCTAGTATTGCTCCTCTATGTAAAGTGGACATGGCTGTGCTCTTGCAGACTTCTAAGAGACCCTCTCAAAGCAGACCAGGTACCACACTGCTGACTGTGGACACTCATGCCATTGCAACTGAAAGAAAAGCCTCTAAAATGATTTCAGTGTTTCCTAGGACAGTATTTCTTATCCTGATGGGGAGACAAAGGAAAGAGGGAGGAATGCCACTTGCTTTCACCATCTACAAGGTTGGTCTAGAGCTTCCTACCTTTGAAACTATCAATCCCCCATATCTGCATCACAGAGGAGGCAAAACGTGTCATCTGTTTGGGTGGGAGCCCAGCAGGACTTGCACTGGTGACTGTGGTTGGCAGATTTTCAATTTGTCCATCTTGATATAAAGGAAGTAGCAATTTAGTCACCTCAAGGTGCTTTTTAGGAATGATTTCCTGAAGTTTCTCACTCACAGCTGGAAAAAAAGTGAGCCTAGAAAATAAGCCAGTACATGCTTAACAGGACTGCTAAATTTCAGTGAAAGAAAAAGACCTTCACTCCTTTAATTTTTTTTCTACAAAGAACATTAAAACAATTCTACTAAGCAGACTTGCTAAATAAAACTGCAATACTCAGCTAATACATTTACAAGTCTTTATATGTAGTAACAAAATCAATTTTTAAATGAGTGTTGCAATAAACACTCCATCATTTCTTTGTTAATTCAGACAATTTTCATGTTTCTGCACAGCACAAGAACAATATTATTATTAACACAGTAAAGTAACATCAGCATATTGACATGTTTTATCAGCTGTGCAGCACAGATTTCAAACAAGGAAATTTCTGAGCTCTCTTGAACCCCATGCTTCAAGTTGAAAATCAGTAAGAAATTCTCTCTGATCCTATTTTCTCATTAATTTTTGCATGAATACAGTTTCAAGATTCCTTAGTAAGGATAAAACCTCTCTAATTATCTTCTTGCTTCCCTATGGCAATACTAGCAAGGTATCACATACATAAAAAGATAACATAATGCATACCATTTATTGGCAAAGAAGTTATACTACTTTTGGCTCTTTATGGAAAAACACAGAGTAAAATTTCTGTTTCTACCATTTCTCCTCCTCCACTTGGAGATCATCTGTGGGATGATTTGACATCAGTGCAGATTAAATCCTGAATTATATCTATCTTCACTCTATGTGAAAAGCCAGCATTCCTATTTCTCACAGCCCTCTTTTGCAAACATTAATTCAGAAATACACAACATGCACATCTCTGTTACCCCTTTTTTTTTTTAAATTTTCACAAATTTTGGTATCATGATTAGGGCGAGCATTCAAGCACAATTATGTGACAAGTCTATTTCTTTAAAGCCATTTTGGACCTTGTGCAGGATTAGACATTGATAGCAATTTTTGTGCTCAACTTTTTCTTGTATATCCTCTTGTCTGCAACCAGGAATATTCTTCACCAATGTAATTTGTGCACAAGCATTGACATGTGGAAATCACCCCCCTCAAAAAAGACTGAGAACTTATTCAGAGTTAAAATATTCCACCTATGGCCAATTTCCTGTCCCCTATTAATTTCACAAACTACAGCACACATCAGAAAGTTACAGATTTTCAAGGCATATAAAGCTGTTTTCTTCAAATAAGCCATGGAAGAAAGTAATTTCATTTAAAGAAGCAATCAATAAATATACAGGTTTTTATATACAAGCTTTGTGATTCACAGCACTTCACATTGTTGCAGACATGGCCAGTTATGTTTACTTCTAAGTGCAGTGCAATTTCAATGTTAGCACCACATCTGATTACCTTGGCTGCAGATCTGTTACCAGGAGCATCCTACTCCACATTGCTACAACTGACTCACTGTGTGGATTGATCTCTTCTGAAAAGTGCTGTGCACAACATCAGTCACTTATACATAGAAAACAATGAATATATAGAAAACACCTGCTGGTGAAACCCAGGCCTCAACAGAGACAGTGCAATCACGACCATTCTTCTATTTTGTGCAATAATTTATCTATGAAATGTTGCATCTTTCAGGGAAGACTTTCAATGTGGGTTTTTTGGTTACAGTTCCAGTCCAGTAGTCCCTTTGCGTAGCAGCCCTCTACAATTCCATCTGACAACCACACTAGTGAGTTTCCTATTTTTAGGGTCACTTCTTCTATTGGATGCAGGTGAAACACAGACTGTTTGGATGAGAACGTCTCATGTCTCCTTTTTCTGCTTCTCCTGTTTTTTCAGATCAAAGCTGCTTTACAAGTCAGTTATCTTAGCACAGGGCAGAAGCTGTGTTCTGTGCTGCCTCTTGATTGTCACATGAAACTGCTGAAAGGCTTTTTTCAACTGCATTTCTTTGCAGACCTCCCAGAAATCTTCACCTCTTACTATTTCAGGACATACAGAGTCAGGGTCACCATTACATCCTTCTTCATTCACGTTTATGTTTAAATAACATTACATTATACTGCCTTGCTTTGCCTTTTTTTGTGATACATATGAACATCAACTCATGCAGCTAAAGCAGAGATGGGGGTTGGGAGGAAGCCACTGATAACCTGAGCAAGTACTGAGGTAGAGAGGGGATGATACAAACTTTAATGCAGCTCTGCTTCAGCAACACACCAGCTTGACAAGCCCATCCATGCCAGTGCAAATTCCTGGGTACCTTGTCACCACTTTCTTTTCTGGGATATTCTCCAACCTACGTCATCATCAATTCTTTGACAAAATCGTTTTTAGC
Source organism: Erithacus rubecula (assembly GCF_903797595.1). Lineage (NCBI taxonomy): Eukaryota > Metazoa > Chordata > Aves > Passeriformes > Muscicapidae > Erithacus > Erithacus rubecula. The sequence goes on along the minus strand of NC_136689.1, from coordinate 17,380,908 downwards.
CTACTAAAATGTTTCTCTACTTCAATATTTATCTATTTTCTTAATTTCTTTCCTATGTTCCACAGATCAATCTGCTGCTGTTCCTTGATTCCTGTGTAGCCCTGAACTGTTATTGGTACAATTTCTCTTGTTTTCACCTTATTGCTTACATTTCCACCCCCTTTATTTGTTTTCCTGTTTCTTTCATATTTTTTCCCCTCCAGCAGCTAAGGTCCTATTTTTCTGCTTTTGTTTTGTCTTTATTTCTATCTATTTATGTCCATCATATCCCCTTTTTTCTCATTCTATTCTTCCCTTTCTTCCCATTCACTTCCCCATACTCCACAGTTTGCTGCCTCTGGTAAGCAGGCAGTCCCTCTCCTTCACCACTATTCCCTATTTCTGCTGATTGCCAGGGAGACAAACAGGCAGTGCAATAGGTGTCAGTTCTGCACAGATCACCTGCCTGGGGAGAGAGAACTGTGCCATCAGCAGGGGCAGCTGCCTACAGGAAACCTCAAGGGGACCCACACTCGTGAGGAGCTTTATGCTGGAAGGTTTCTACACCAACAATGCTCTCCTCTTCACCTGCTTTGAGATGGCCTCACTTTTTCTTACTAAAGTTAACTTGGGTGTCAGCAATGAGGAATAAGTGTTTAAAAGGTGTTGGTTTATCCGAGAAACTAAAACTGCTTAGTTTTTTAAAATTTCTATCCTGCCCATCATCTGTTCTCAAAGAGCAAAGAACTCCTCTTTTACACCAATTTAAGATTTAAAGCAAGTTAATGTCACTGGAAAGGGCAGGATGTCTTGATTCTAACATTTCAGATACTATAAAATCTGCCTTCAGAATTTTACTCAATTGTTACTGATTTCTGCCTTTGAAAATACCATCTGTACTTCAGAAAATATCTACAAATACAGCAATATCAACAATACATAATTTATATAGATTAATAAACTTTGTGCACAAGACAATATATCCCAAAGAAATATATAAACATAACTCAGAATATATAATGAATTAGAAAGTTTCTCTTTAAGAGGAAGTGGGGTATTACCCATTCCTTAAACACAGGATGAAATTCTGACAACACATTTACCATAGAAGCCTATGCTGAACTCTCCCTTAACAATGCCAAAGGCAGCACTAGGTTTTAACTCAGTTTTCTGTTCCATGCTCTCGGGATCAGGAGTCTAGATTTAAAAGAAGACTGTACTAGATTTGGAGGTGTTTCCAATGAATATTTAATTTTGCTCTCAAATACTATTTGATATAAACATGTTTGATTAACTTGCACAGTTTTAAATGGTCCAACTACATCTGTGAGCCCACATAGCAGTTTTCCTAATACTTGAAAGTCTGACCCATTTGAATATATCAATGGCTCTATTGCATTTGATAAATACATGACATTCAGCTGAATAATACTGAAGAGTGGTGAGAAGAGTTGCACTTGTGACCATGTACCAATAATATAAGCAGTCCAAACTGATTGCAAATTATCAATAAATGTGACTAAAAGCAGTATTTACCCTAACACTTCAAAACATAGCTTTAGGCCATTTTGCCTTTCAAATGTAGATAGAAAGCTGATCCATGCTTAATGGTCTTTAATAGTCTAGTCATAAAACAGAGGATGTTTGCTGCTTTAAACATAGAGAAAGATATTATTCCTACCGTTTGCTTAATGGTTTGTTTTGCTCAGTGTTATGTTTTTATTCTTCTTGTAACTTGCGAAAAGAAAATAATTATCTCTAATGTTTTTACTCAATACTGAAAGTGTGAGACTCATCTGATGAGTTGACAGAAAGTGTCAGTGTTTAGACTGAAGTGTTCACCATCTGTCCAAGGTTGTGGGCCTGATTGCCACTACAACAAAAGCATCATAGACAAGGTAAATTATTTTTGAAAACTCATTATGATTTTGGATACATTTATGATTGTCAAAACTTACTCACAATTCAACAATTTAAAGTTGGAATCACTATATATACACATATATGCTGTTTCTGTAACTTCTGACACTCCTTCAAGACCAGTTCACTTCCAGTTATTTACACATTTCTAGCATGTAGCCCTGGGCTTGGAATTTATCCTTGATCAGATCATCTTTGATGATTTAAAAACACCAATTTAGATCTGGGATGCATCTACAGGCTATGAACGATTCCTGCTCGTTTTGTAAACTCCTACATACACAGACTGTGTAATTACAACCTCAGTTCCTCTGAGCTCCAAAGAACAGACAGGTTATTACACCTTCAGACAGATGGGGAGAAGAAGGTCTAAGGGAACTGCAAGGGCTCGAGAACTAAACATTTCCATGATGTCCAGTTACTGATAAAATAATTAATTTAATCTACCAATGGGATGTACACATCTCTAACCCTTTGGTGACTTCCCAGAAAATAACAATGCTTGGAATTAGATTTTGGAGGTTCAAGGGAAAAGCTGCTGTGCTACATTTCTCTGCCAACCCCACAACTCCCAGATGCCTCACTGGTAGCTCTGTAGTTCAAGAAGGTGCAAGGAAAACAACAGGTTTTTTGCAAATGCCAGGATGAAAAATGTTTTGGTCAATGAAGGACACATTGAGTCTCACACACTTCTGCCTTGTGATGGTTCCCTCTCCAGCATTCTTTATTTCAAGATAGATGTCTCCTCTGGTATTTATTGTTAAGCAGCTCAAGTAGTCTTGGAAAATATTTGATAGGGCTTGTTTGGTCCCTAAGCAAGGACAGAGGTGCTTTCAAGGTTTAGAATGATTCTATCAGCCTTGTACTATTAGCCTTAATTAGGCTAATAAAACAGGTGAGTAAATGTTATGATTTAAATGAAACACATTCAGAGTTTCAAACTGGGAAAGGCACCTGGACCGAATTTGCAGAGGGGGAAAAAACAAACTCTTGAAGAGATCACCTGTCATAAATGGCATGAATTTCACTCATTTTTATGATTGTCCTATTTATGTGAGGAGTAATGGAAGATAATTACTGCCTTCTTGGGCACATGAAAGAGGAACAAAGATAATGGTTTACAAGGCACTTTTTAAATGAAGAGATGCTGTAACTTCAGCTCCTTTGACAGAACAAGAGAGAAAAAGCCTAAAATTCACATAAATCTCTAGACCTCACGCACCTGAAAAAGGCTGTCCCAGGATGATCCCTGCACTGCCTAACTGGGTCTGCAAACTGCCTTTCTTAGAAAGCTGAACCTTTCAAATACAGCTCTGCTCTCAGAGCAGACTAGCACAGAGTATGCTGCAGGGCCACCAGAAGTTCCAAACCATTCCCAATCACACTTGGGCTATGAAACACAGCTTGGCCAGGAATTTCCACATATGTGATGAGTGCTGCTGACAATCACAGAACTGAAACTGGAGAAAAGCTAACAAACAGACTTCTCCCTAGAAATTCCATATTTGGCACTCTACAACTATAAATAATCAAGAAAGACAATGGACAGTAGGGTAAGAAAATCAATAGAGGGAACATGACAATTCCACTGCTGGCAGAAGGGACTATGCCAAAATAAAACTGAACTCATGAGAACTTGTTTTGTTGCCAAAGATTTCTACATAAGTACCAGGGCAGCATCTGAAAAGTCTTGTACTACTGCAACTGTGCCACCCTACAGAACCATAAGGTTACATCCACACCAGTGAAACAGACCGATCTTGGACTGTCCTCAGGCATCAGTTCCAGCTGGAATGGAATAACTCACATCTGTTAATAAGCTCCTCTCTGAAAAAAAAGGATGCTTATATTCAAACTCCCAAGCAGAAATATTAACTCATCTTAATTAACACCTTTATTCTTGCCCAGAATTATTTGGGAGACAGTAAGCTGGCCCAAATCAAAACCACAGTAGGGACCATTAATGAGCTCAAGTGCCAGCTGATGGTATCTGGCACTGCACTGTTTGCTAGCAGAAGGCCAATCTGTGTGGGACAGCTTGGTCAAGGGACTTAATACCTTTCCACCAGGACAATGGGTTTGCAAGACTTTGAAAAGCAAGTGAAGATAAGCTTTGCATTCCTGAACAACATCTAGAGAAATGGGAGGACAAGCTGCTGTACCTAGTGATCCCAAGCATTTAATTTCCAGCAGCAGCACAGAAGACACAGTGTCAGCTGTCATTAGAGCTAGTGTATTTAATTTAGCTCTTGTTCAGTATATTGCTGAAGATTCTGAAATGAATTTATTAAAATAAAAAAGTCCAATTATTAAACTGTCTTTGTGGTTGAGTGCTTCTTTATTTCAAGTTTTGTACAGTGCTTTAAAGTCCTGAGACAAAAAGCAATACAAGTTGTATCTATATGAATCTCTTGGAGGCACCAGTGAGAAGTATTTTATATGAAAGGATTTCCAGTATAAAATGAAATTACATGCCTGGTAGAGAAAAATTTCAGATCATTATTCCTTGTAACCTAGCCTAATAGGAACCCTGATACATGAAATAATTAATGAAAAAGATTCCAAATTATTTAATTCATTCATGTTAACACTGTCTTCATTGATGCTCTTGAAAGATTACTGTTTTGAAAAGCAAAATGACATTTCAGCTGAAATAAGTCTCAAAATCTGTATCATTAATACTAGCCTCTAATACCAAATATGAAACAGACAAAAACTTTAATTTTGCTGTACGGCTTCACAGACCAAACCCTTTCAGATCAAAGCTAAAATTGTAAGTTTGAAAACTCACATAAAAAATAAACCCCAAAATACAATTAGATTCTAATAAGGTTTAAAAATTTCTTTGGTAAAACTGTCATTAGGAGATGTCTTAAGAATATTTCTGATACTAATATTTACACACATTTAAACAAACACAGGATGGTTCTACATGTTATTTAAACAGAGAACACCACAGGAAGAGAGAAAAGAGTTGACATCTAACATCCTGAAGGCTTCCCAAGTGACTCTGGACTTGAAAGGCCTCCAGAGATCTCCCTTTGGAATTTACAGAGATTGCTGGCAATACCTTCAGTTTCAAGTATCCTGAAAGAATGCTTTGGCCTTGCACCTCTGAAGTTGAAACTGGTTTTACAAAAGTAATGTATTTAAAAAAAAACTACTACAAACAAGATCAACAAAAAATAAACTAACTAAACAACAATAAAAAAGACCAATCCCAAATGTCCTTAAGTCTTTACCTGGAATTCCAACACACAGAAAGGAGAAGCAAGGTGTAAAGAGGGACAAACACCCCTTCCTATTGTGTAGCACATTTTAGGTGATTTTTTAGAGGCTTTTCTGACTTCTGCAGCTTTAGAACTCATTCAAACAGACGTAGGCCTAAGAAAACTAGCACTGATTTTATTGAGGCTTTTTGTAATTCCCAGGTTCTTCTCTCCTCCGTGCCAGCCACACAAACCAGCACAGTACAGCAGCTACTGAGGCTGATTTGATGGTCTCCACTGATCACTTTACTGCAATTTTAAACTTCCTATATAATACAACTTTAAATCTTTGAAATCTGTTGTCAAAGAGAGAATATTCACTGACTAGATCAGAAAGAAAAAGTCACCTGCAGCATTCATACACATGTACACAGACATCTCCAAGCAAGCCCGGAATAAAACACCTTCAAGAATGGGAGTCCACTAGCCAAAAGACAGACCACCTTTTTAGTAAGGCAAAGGACGCTACAGGCTCCAAATTACCTCTATCATGTAGTCATATCTTTTTATCAAGTGCTAATATTTAGAAGAGTCCATCCTTGTGAATCACAGACATACAATAAATTGCTGATGCAAACGGGAGAAAGTCTGAAGTGACTCTTTTTCCGTAATTATTAATTTACAACTTTTAAGACTCTAAAAAAGATTGCATTATAATATTTAAGAAGACACTGCACACCTGGGTAGAGTTCATTTATTACCTGATGGTACTTCTTCAGTATGTTGTGCATTTCTGCTACATCTTCGCTTGTTATCGTTTTGATGATGTATCTTTTGTCGTAAGACGTATGAAAACGGGCACCACTGCGTGCTTGGGAATCATTGGCAAGGGGAGCACTTCTTGTCAATGAATTCTGTCAATTGATTTCAAACAAAAAAACAAAGTCAGACAAAAGTATGTAACTTTTATTTAGACTAAACATAAACAATTTACGCTTATTTTAAAATGTTTTTCAGTACATCTGTACCGAGCTGAATTCTGTAAAGCACATATTTGCAGACAACAATATCTTGAGAAAAACCCTTCAAAACTATTCTGAGAAGAAAAGCATGTTTGAGGAGGAAGGTATTGCTCAGCAGTGGTTCAAAAATCATCCTCAACATTTAATGAGAATTTATTGGACATATATATTATCAGCTTTGGGGAAGAAAACATACAGTAATTAAAAAATCCAGAAGGAACGTGTTACACCACAACCATTATAAAGAGAGGATTCATCCATACTTATAGTTTAACATAAGCAGGATTTGCTCTTGAGACAGTGTGATCTGGTACATAACCAAGATCACAGTTACATTTCTGAGTTCTAAGTTTCTGAGTTCTAGTACCAGAGCTATTCCAATGATTTCATATCTAGAGTTCAGCAAATAAAATTGTACAATACCTCCTTCTGTAAAATAAGCCTACCTCCAAACTGTCTCAAGAGGAGAAAATTAGTTAATGACTATATAGCATTTAGAAGAGAGATTAAGGACTATTTTTAAGAGTGAAGTTTAAAATTACTGGTGCTTCAACAGAAGCAAGAGAAGCCCTCTACTTTTTTCAGAGAATAAGTACTATTTATGTTAGATTTCTTTATATTCATAAAGACAAAACAAATAACATTAGACTAAGTACAGCAACTTCTTTTTGCATGGAAACATCTTTCTTTACTAATAAGAACTTATGCTAATTGTTACATACTTGAATTGCACTTAAAAAAAAACCCAGTAGTAACAGCAGCAACACAGCCATGAGAAAACAATGATGTTTGGGAAACCTTGTGCATTTCCATAAATATGGACATACTCTGAAAAGGTTAAACAAGTTAATTATAGACTACTGGAACAGCTTTATGTTTATGAAACAAACTTGCAGTAACCATCTGGTATATTCCTACTCCAGCAGAAAACCCCTACTCCTTCTATCCTTCCTCATTGTACCATGATGCACCAACATCTCTTGTTAAATGGAAATATACCCCCCTCTTTCCACATTCACATAGCATAATGTTCTTCCTGCTAGGTAAAAAGCCATTTTACTTTCAAAGAAAATTTTAATAAAATTTTATATATATAAATGCAAACACTGCAGATTCCTAAACAGCAAAAGTTCAGCTCCAGCAGTTACAGAATGAATGTTTGTGTGGCAAGACACCATGAGCTAAGCCACAGAACATATCTGCACTAGAAGAATGATGATGCTTTGAGAGATTAGTTACCAATACACTTCATCTACCACACTCAAGTACCAAATCCACACAATTTTATTTTTGTAGGACCTATGTTTTATTTGGAGATTCTAACCACTGTTAAATCTGTTCACACACTCTATGGACTTGAGCAGGAGCTGGACATGCAGATTCAACCCCTGTGAAAGAAGGTCATTAATTATAATCAAGAAATAACCTCAACCAAGAAATTAGGGTAACTATAGCCCCCAGTTTAAGAAGACACTTGAACTCATACAATTATGTCCCTTTATTTTGGAGACCCATTGATTTCAATAGGCCTTCAAACATTGTTTGATTTATCCCAACTGTAGGGTGCTTTCTGAAATCAATTTAACATGAAATAAAACCATTTTCCCACAAGGTTACTTAGTTCAACAGAAATACTCAGGAGTGGCAGGAATAATAGTAAATCACCTAAAAGCACACAGGTCTACAAGACCTTTTTAGAATAAAAACCTTAATTACGACACGTAGGAGAAATAAATCTTTTGCACTTCCTTCTATGTGTTTCTAGGCCTGCACAATGAACCAGAATAATTACTGATGTCTGTGATAAAAAGTGACATCTTTCTCTATAATATTCTCTACTCAATAACAAAAGAAAGGATGTCAGTGCTTCTCCAAAATTTATAAATCAACAATTTTTCTAGACTAACCAGAAGAGAGGACAACACTTTAAGGATACCACTGCAGACATTAAGTTCCTTTTTTGCATTGACTTTTGGACAGTTAATTTTAACTGATGTAAGTCCTGATACACCATCACCCAACAAGGTATTGAAAACAGTAGAGAATTCAAGTATTACAGCAGTTTTCTTTGCCTGCTTTCAGATTTTTTTTTGTTAAAATTAATTTCCCACCACTCCACCACTGAAAAGTTTTTATGTACTTGACTGAGTCTATCCAAGGAAACAAGTATTACAAACTAATTAAATTTTCTTAATGCTACACTTGATACCAGTACTCCATTAATTTTCAGATTGAATTGAGGAGGGAGTGGTATAAACCTTTTGTGCTCTAAAGTCAGAATGTGGCTTTGTTTCCAGGCCTGTATTTAATAGTTCAAGATGAAGAGCTGATAATAGAAGTTAAAATTAAAAAAAAAAAAAAAAAGCACAAATTCAGTTGTCTTCATCACAAATTGAAAATATGATGTAATATAATAATAATTTTTAATTAAAAAAAAGTGAATGCATGGGTAACCATTAGTGTATGTAGTGAATTAAACTACAGCTAAGTTATTAGGCTATAATTCAGTTAGTAATAATAAAAGCTACTGGTAATTACTTGTTATTGTTCCCAGCAGAAAAGGCTACATTATTCTGAGGTTAACTATTGCAATAAAGCAGTAAAGCACAGTATTCTGAATGTATTTTTCCCCCAGAACTTTAGTCTTCAGACTGTAATCCATATAACATAAACCTTGAAAGCAATTAACCTGGCAGGAGACTTAAGTTGTTTAGCTATAAAAAGCTGCAAAGAAGGTATTGGCTAGTCAGTCACTGAAGGAAAATGTGAAAGACATGAACTCCAAGTTTCAAGTACTCCTAAGGTGTAGTTTAACAGTCCTCATGAAAAGATTTTCATATGTGAATGAAATACAAGCCTGGGTTGTACTGGGTATGAAAGAGATGCTAATTGACCGGACATTAGAAAATGTGAAGCCCATGTACAAGAAGATCCAGAAGGAAGCTAACCCCTGTGCCAGGGAAGGTCACAGAGCAGATTGTCTTGAGAGCCACCACATGGCACATGCGGGACAACCAGGGAATTGACCTGATTTTCTTTTCTATCATAAGATGACACACTCAGTGGATCAGTGAAAGGCTCTGGATGTGCCCACCTGGACTTCAGGAAAGCCTTGGACACCCTTTCCCACAGCATCTCCTGCAGAAGCTGGCTGCTCATGGCTTGGCCAGCTGCTCTGTTGGATGCACAGAGAACTGTTGGGATGGCTGGGCCCAGAGGCTCTTGGTGAATGGAATCACATCCAGTGCTGATCCCCAGGGCTCAGTGCTGGGACCAGTTCTGGTGAATATCTTTATCAATGACCCACTGAGGGGATCCAGGACACCCTCAGTGAGTTTGCAGCCACACTGAGCTGGCTGGGAGTGTTGATCTGCTGGAGGGCAGGAAGGCTCTGCAGGGGGATCTGGCCAGGCTGCATTGATGGGCAGAGGCCACAGCTCTGAGGCTCAACAAGGCCAAGTGCTTGTGCCTGCTCCTGCCCTTGGGTCACAACAGCCCCTGCAGGGCTACAGGCTGGGGCAGAGTGCCTGCAAAGATGCAGGCTGGAAAAGGATTTGGGGGTGCTGGTCAACAGCAGCTGAACATGAGCCAGTGAGTGCCCAGGTGGCCAAGGAGGCCAATGGCATCCTGGCCTGGAGCAGCAACAGTGTGGCCAGCAGGACCAGGGCAGGGACCATCCCCCTGTATTCAGCACTGGGGAGGCCACACCCTGAATCCTGTGCTCAGTTCTGGGCCCCTCAATTCCAAAAGGACACTGAAGTGCAGCAGAGAGACCAGGGAAGGGCAATGGAGCTGGGGAAGGGTCTGGAGCACAAGCCTGATGAGGAGCAGCTGAGTGAGCTGGAGATGTTTAACCTGGAGGAGGCTCAGAGGAAAAGTGATCGCTCTCTGCAATTGCCTCCAAGAAGGTCACAGCCAGGTGGGAGTCAGTCTCCTCTCCCAGGTAACAAGCAAAAGGACAAGTGGAAATGGCCTTAAGTTGCCTTCATCTAAACAGATCCCTGTTCTTCCAGCAGTAGCTTTTTTTTTCCCCTAATGAAAATTTATTCTGCCTGATTGCTAACTATAATGAAAATCAATTTGCAAATAAAACTATCATACCAAAAATGTTGCTAACGTGAGAAAATAATATATCTCTAGATAATTATTTAGCTGCACTTTTTCTTAATGTTTTAATGGGCTACAAATAGTGATGCATTTATTTTTTAGTAGATGGGTATTTTATTAGTAGTCATGTATATCAAGATTAATTAAGAATGCACATAGCTATCATTTTACCACATGCATATTAATTTGTCAGAATAAACCAACCAACTTTATGCTAAGCAGCATCTTTCCATACATGCACAGATAACCCAAGTGCCCTCTCTCAATACTTTGTCCCTAGTAATAAATTAAGATCAGATGTTTAAACATTAAACATGTTTAAATAAAAAACAAACTCTAATTAAACAACTGCTTTGACACTTTATTTTTACTAACTCCCCACTCTTGTAATATCTCTCAATACAATGCACTTTTCAGATACAGAATGTAGTTACTTTGAATTTTAAAAGCATGTAGAACATGGAAGATATTGAATATTGCTATTTTCTGTCTTTCTTTTGATACTTAGCAGAGTTTGTTAAATAACTGTGGTCTAAAAAAGCAGAAAAAATAAATCTCATGATATCATATTATGGAGATTACTGGTAATTGCCACTTTCTTGTGTTGATAAATACATAGTTGAGTTCTGTATGTAGATGATTTTAATCGTAATGGCTAATTCTCACTTCTGTGAACACAGAAAAGTTCAAATTCCTTCTAAAGTAAAGCTTCCAAGTACCTTGCAAAATACCCTGTCCCTCAACTATACTAGTTATACTTGTTTATAGATAGAAATCAGTCTTCAGTAAAATACATCTACTGTTGCCTGGTGATGACAACAATGAATCTTTAAGGACAGAAATGACAAGAATTGGCTTGCACTGTCAAATCATCAATAACAAGATCAAAAAACAGCTTCACTGAAAGGATCAAACTAGGAGATTTTAGGAGTTTCTAAGAGGAAACAACATAGTTTTTTAAATCCACTGTCATTCTTTCCTTTTGATGTGGAGGAAGCTAACTTACCAGTTGGACTTAGACTGTTCAGGCATCTCATGGAGCCAAATACTAACAAGTTAATAGTACAGTTTCAGAACTGAAGAGATTCTTCATCAGAAAATGCTTCTTTTGTAAGTTAAGACACAGAATGGCCAAGAAGATCCTGCACTTCAGCCACTTTGAAGCACAGACATTAGAAAACCTCTAACTAGTAAGAAATATCAGAAACACCACACATGGTATCAAATTTCTCTTTTAAGTCAGACTTCAGATATATCTAGATAAGTTAACAAGTTTAACTTACTCTGGGGTTATCTTGTCCAAGTTTTTAAGTCAATGAACTTTATCTTAAGGCAGATAATAATAAAATTATGCAGTCAAGCTCATTAGACAGACTAAAAATACACATCTATTTGAATTGTATGCTCTGTTGTTCAGACAGCTATTGGTCACTTTGTACAGAGTTCTCCTACTGTTGAATGTTTTGAGATATGGTAGCATATCTCAAATGGTAGCTTCTGGGATCCAGACAGCTTTTGCCAGAGCACACAGATAAATTTCAGGGATGATCTGTACAAAAAATAAGAAAGATAAGTTGCACTGTAGACATCTGTGCACAAATTCCTGGAAGCAAAGCTGATTGAACCTGTCTAAAGAGAGCAGTGTAGTGCTTTTCCTGTGCTTGAATCCAGCAGCAAATTCAGTTAAGAGAGACCCACTGGGGTCCCTGGCAGCAGTATCTCTTTCTTAAGTAAGGCATCTCTAGTGGACTAGGGAGGAAATAAATAATGAAACTTAAGCATCTCCCTTTTCCAAAAGGAAAATATAAACGGTGTTGAGGGAGGGGGAAAGGAGAGATGCAGAGAGAGAGATCATGGCAAATACCAGATTGAATTCCCTCTGGCTCTGCTTCTTAATTAGGGGAAGACTAAGTGGAATACGAACAGATGGGAAATGAGCCACTCCTCACTTAGCACAGACAGATCTATGAGCCACAAAGCCAGAACAGGGAGGATATCCTTCAGATGGAGACAAAAAATGCCCAACTCTTACCCTCCAGGAAAGACAGGTTTGATGCTCTCGTACCATTGCTTACTGCTAGGACACAGCTCTCCCCTGCCTTGCCAGGAGCCAGCAGAGCACATCTCTAGCTGTACAACATTGGAGGTATTAGCCCCATTAAGTTAATAAAAATCAGATGCTTATACAATAGCATTAGTGAGCTCAAAATTCAAAGAAATAAGGGTCAGATTGCCCTGTCCTCTTCAAAGATTTTCTCAGCCTTCTCCAACTCTTCTACGGTGTGCCTTGGATCCCTGGCACAATTAAAACATCTGTCAGCCAGGCATACCCTGTTCCACTTAACAGCTTCACTTAGCAACTCACTGCAAGTCCCTTGCTCTGAGTGTGCATGCTCTGCCAATTCCCCATTCACTTCTCATTCCTGAAGTTTTAATCTTGTGCCTGCTGGTTTTTTGGTCTCAGGAGAGAGAAAAGGTTTTGTATTTTTAAAGTGTGAATACTTTCATGAGGTCACTTAAAGACTACACTAAATTACTTGTGTAATTACTTATACAACTGCAGACACATTTAACATGCCAAGCTCACAGATACCTCTACTAGATAAATTTCTCCATACGTTCTCCTCTTTTCCAAAGAGTTTCCCTCTGACAAGTCACTGGCTGGAAGCTTAAGTGCCCTTACAAATGAATATATAAAAAAAAAAACCCACCCATACTTCACTGACTAGCAGGCAACTAGAAATATTAATTTGATTTTCAGTGCTGAGAAGCTACAAATCACAGAGAATTTGCCCCATACACAGAATTAATTTCTGATAAAATAATAAAAGTAAAAAAAAAAAAAAAGAAAAAAGAAAAACTTTAAATATAAATTACTAACAGCTACATAATTTACTAGTACTTAACTTCCCAGAGAGCTCTTGAGAAAAAAAAAGTTAATCAGCACACCTAAATTACATGCCATCATTTCAACCAAGAACAGCATATTCTTTAGCAAATTACCTGAAAGCTTGTTTAACTTCATGACAGACCCACTGTTTCTCTCTCCTCTTTCCCAAACTCTCAGCAATCTGCACAGAGTTTTATTTCCTACAATAAATATGTATCAGGTAAGGAAAAAAAGTTTCCTTCCATAGGTGTTTTTAGGACTTGATCTACAATTCTTCGACATTCACAGGAGCTTCTTCTGGAGATTTCAACAAAATTTCATAAACTAGAATCCAACAGAACTGCTTCCCATCAGAAGCTATTTAATTTCATCCAGCACTTCCTACACTGAACTCCAATCTCTACTTTTGGATTAGGTAAGTTCCAGAAAGGCAGTTGTTATTTTTTTCTCTCTTAAAAGACCAAGGTTCACCACTGCAGGTTTGCTACTATTTAGCCATTTGTGTTGCTGGAAAGGTGAGTCTGATTTTGAATTTTAATTATTTCCTTCTCTGGTCATTCACATTTATTTTATTCCTGAAGCACCTAGTATTCTTTTTCTGCAAAGATACTCACATACTACTTCTGAACTTCAATTTTTGCAAGTGCAGCAGGTCAGACTGTTACTCCCAACCAAATGGCATTCTCTATGTCCTTAAATTCCTTTGACACTTTCCCAATATTTTTTCTATATCCAAATTTCACCTTCCTTTTTTAAAGACTACTAGCATCAAAACTATATATAGTGCTAGCTTCAGGTATAAAATAAGCAGATGTCAAAAAGAAGTTAGAACTCTTTCTGATCTTATTTTTATGCCTTCTAATTTATCCACCCCAGGGTGCAGTTACTCCTTCTAGTTTGAAGGTCCTCCTAGTGCTAAATTCTTGTCCTCTTGTTCCTTCTCAGAGCTCCTTGAACACAGCCCTTATCTCTGTAATTCTGCATTCCTTTAATAAGCATATAAGTATTCATTTCACTATATTAAAAGAATGTCATTTGGACAGGAATAGAATGCCAGGTGATCAAAGAGGGTTTTGTACAAAATCTTTGACTTTATTCTGCTTCAACATTTGAATGGATTTTGCATCCTCAGCAAGATCTCACTACAAGAAGTGTCAACTGCTCATTGACAATTAAATTTTGACTGCTGTAATTTAACTATCCATTATTTATATAATTTTTGGGTTTTTTATTATAAAGCTCTGCAATAATTAGAATTTTCAAAATCCAAGACACGAAATATCACGGCAATTATTTTGTAAGAAGCATTCTCAAGAGTCCTTAGAAACCAGCTAAAACACTACCTACTGCTTTATCCTTTGGAAGTCTATTTTTACTTTGCACATTGGTCAATAGAAATAGCAAGTAATTAATTAACAATAATAATCACTGTTAGTTATATCAATAGCAGATATTAAAAAACTAATCTAATTTCCAGAGAGGCTTTGATTATTTCTAAGAGTAACAAGTTAAGCTTGTTTGGAGCTATTTTATCTAATTGAAACTATTTTTCTGAAAAAAATACATGGAGCAAAGCCACTGAAGTACAGGAAGAACTCATCTCCCATCTCACACCATAACTGCAAGTTATATATAAATATAACTGGCAAACTATTGCCCCCCTCTTCAAAGACAAACTGCTGGTGAGGCTCTTCTTCCTCTGCCCACTTTGCTTAAAATGTTCACAGCATGAATTTTTATCTCCACAGTGGGAGGCCAAGGATTAGCCCCAGTCTCCAAGAGGGTGGAGAGATTTAAAGGTCAATTTAATTAGCTCATTCTAATCTCTCGCACGCCTAATGTAAATGTCATTGTTTTCTAACTGCTACTTTAGCAGACAAGATTGTATTTTAGAAACTTTGAACACATGAACTATGTGTTGGATGTAATACAAATACTCTGTGTAACTAATTTTAAAAGAGAGCCTAATAAAAATTGCCATTGAGTCAGAGCTTTTCCTAAGAAAGAAAAAATGGCAATAGGAAAATTCTGGTGGTAAAGCACAGAGAGCTTTAGAACAGTAATCTTTCAAACGGACTGGCTTAATAGCTTCTCATTGATTTAAATCTTCCCCATTTCATGATGTCTGGACAAAGGCAAACAACAGTTTCTGGTGCTGTGATCTCATCCAAAAGCTGTGGAAAACTAAAATGAGCTTCACAACCTCAATGTACCCTGAAGACAAATCAGATCACATCCCAGACTATTTAAGAGTGCCTCTGGGCAAACTTTGCATGAACAAATAGGCAAAAACAAGTGCACAGATGATGCTCTGTGATGACTGAAATCATAGGTCAGTGGAAAAGCCTGGCAGTGGCTCATGGCTGTTGGAGGATGATGTAGACACAGTCTGGCTGTTCTGCAGCAGAAGTCACAGTGCTGCTCTCTGGCCCAGGCACAGCTTCCCAACAAGACAAACCTGGAGCTTCCCCCAACCCTACTGTTCTTTTTTAGAGGACCTCGGGAATCATGGATATGGAAATTAGACCAGGATTACTGATTAAGAAGGACATTGGAGAAACAGTGTCATGCAACTGACATAGACGCTCCAAGGTTATATGCTGTAATTTGAAACAAGTAGCCCACTTCTGAGATGATTTTCAGGACAATGTTTTGTCAGTGATTTCTAGAGGGAAGAAGGGCAAACACTGGTGTTTTTTTAACAACAGAAGCACCAAACCCAGAGATATCTGGGTTATCACACAGGGACAGGATGATTTCTGGGTCCGTTTTGTGTGCTGACACTGTGCACTCTTGCCATTAAGCCAGCGCTTATCTGGAAACCCCATTGCAGAAGCATGACCAGGCAACACTGATCTCTGACACTGGAAAGTGTGCATGGAATCTGATGTGGAGAAAGGCATACCTGACCTACCAGTAACATATGCTACAAGCACATTCAGGGATGTAACCTCCCCTGCCTTTGTCAGATATATGGACAACTTTGCATGATGATTTCTTGACAGCTCATAAGCATAGCTCTCAAAAGGTCTACTGTGAATATCATGGCACCTCCTAAAGATGAAAACAGGATACCACTGGTCCTGTGTTGTACTCATCAGAAATATGGAGCTTCTTCTATGATCTCATTAAGATGTAGATGTACACATTCCAAACACCTATGAACATTTATTTAAAAAATTACATTCAGGCAGTGGTTATTACTGTGGTGAAAAACATGAAAAACTTTGACAGAGAAAGGAAAAACACAAACTTTTTATTTTCTGCATTGAGCTATCCTTCCAGAAGAAGGGTTATGGGTTCCTTGACTTTATTGAATAAAAGTTAATGAATAAAACATGAAGGTCTTTCCTAAATCAAGTTACCCTATTGAGACCGTAGATCTGGATTTGGAGCTGTCAGCTTAAGGCATGCACTTGCTTTGGAAAGAGGGCTCTTTTTCTGGGAGCCTTTTCCCTTTAGCCCTGCAAAGCTTGGCTTGAAGCCTTCCTTTCAATAGCTGTGTCTGTAAGAACTCAGGGAGTACCTATCAGTCCTTTCTTTTGATGTTGCCAGCACATGCTAAATTACTATTTTCCAGTTTGAATGCCTGTTTGTGAATGACACTCAGTTTAGGCAAGGAACAGACGAAAGCAAGGCAAGTTAAGTGTTTTCTAGGGAAAACTGAGAGAAACCCAAGTTAGAATTTCTGTTACTATATGTGCTAAGGTTAAGTGCCATCATCACTAAATTATTATATGGGCTGACACAAGTTTAGAATATTACATTTAGATTGCAAACTGCATTTTTTACATACTGGAAAGACTACAAACAGCACAGTTTTTGTTACTACATCTGGTTCAACATTTTACTATCACCACTGCCTACACTCATATCAAAAAAGATGTCAGCAGTTCTAAACAGTGTCAATGTCCATTTGGAATCCACAAACTGTATATCCTCTGCTACAGGAATCTCATCTCACAGATGAGCCCAGGAACTTTGCATGTACTGACAGATTTATCATGCTAAAATAAAATGACTAGCACTGGTACAAGAGAGCTCTTGCTTTGATGATTTTGAATGCATTTTATGGAATTAATTGAAGAGATTATCTTAGCACAAGCTCCAACGCCTAACAAGCTGCTGCTAACCTTGTTATCTGTAGTTTGATGCTAGAGGTGGCTTGTTCTGTCCCAAAACAAGAGGCAAGAAATAAAGCCATGAATTTTAGTGCAGAAGCACCAGCTGAGAGCTTTGATTAGTATTTGTTTATCTGAAGAAACATATCTTGGATTGCAGAATACTTTTTAAGTTCTTAAGATAATGTGTTAGGACTGGGTAAGTCTTGCAAAATTAACAAAATGTTTAGATACCTCTAAAGAAAATTATATTGAAGGCTGACATCTAAAATACAAGTCCAGAATTTGCACTGTTTTCCTGATGCCTTGTTTTGAATCTGGACGACAAATCTTCCTGCATAGAAAGCTCTGAGAGATACTGAAAAGTCTCTTTAACAGACTTATCAGAAGAAGTTAGAGATACTGAGTTCATATGGTTTGTTAATAGGGAAATTGTTTAAAAGCAGGAATTCTCAATTATTTTAATCTTTTATATGGAAAATTTTATATGGAAAAATGCTTAGAGAAATACCAAGCATAGGTAAATTAAAACACTTATAGAACCATCTGCTAAAAGTTCTTTATGAATTCTTTGTCCTGTACAGAGAATCTCTACAAACTGTTCCTGCAGGCAGGAAAAGTCAGATCTGAGCCTGTCTCCTATTACACTGAGCACTAAAACTTCAAGGGAAGTCAGTTGTGCTCTCCCTCATCACCAGCAGAAGGCTCATTGGGTGCACTGGGACACTGGTGCCCTCTGGTATGAGCAATTGTACTTTACTGGGCAAGGACCCAGTCTTCCTCTTGTGCCTAGCAGAATCCAGATGTAGGATTCAGCAATAACTTTAAGCAAGAACAGATGTGCTGGAGCATAGTAAAAAAGGCCTCCCTTCCCAGAGCAACAGCAGCAGAAGCATTTGTAAAGTAGTAGATCCTATTTTTCTAGATTGTTGGAGGGTTTTAGGTGGGCTGCCTGCCTGTTAATCTCTAATTTTGCAGTTTACAGAAATTTACCCTGTAATGTTTCTAACAGAACTCTACTCTTGGATTTTTTAAGAAAACAAAGTATGTCAACTAACTGGAGAAGAAACCCTCAAGAAAAACAGCTATCCCATTATTTGGGCAGGGAGGGGATGGGGGTGGGTAGAGGGGGTAGAAATGTTTCTGTATTGAATAACCTTTACAGTGTGTAAAGCTGAGGGGAATGCAGAAATCAAAATTAATTTAGTGCTTAGTGAGGGAATTTTTAATATCTGATCTGATTTTCTAATCAATTTTTTGCTTTTCTACTATAAACAGTTAATGCTCTCAAGTATTCTCCTGTGAATATTAGAAGGATTCTTTTTCAATTAAACAAGAAAACACGAACAAAATTACATAATTTACCCTATCAAGGCAAAAATCTGTCACTACTTAATGCTCAGGCTTTTGGAATTATTTTGACACTCAAAAAATAATCTTCAGAGATCCATATGTACTTTCTTGTGACATCCAACAATACAAAGAAAAACCATAGTCTCTTTCCCTTTGATAATTTATAGTCTTTGTAAGTGGTTAAAATGGTTTTAAAGTTTTTCCATCATTCAAATGCAATTTTGATTCATACTGACTGATCATCAGTTTTATTTCCCCTTTTAAGAAAAAACAGCCAGACCAGTTTTTAATTCAATGCAGTAACTGTTTTAGAAACTTTTTAACATAAGAACAAAATTTCTTAACCTGAAGACTTCTTTTGTCATAACAAGTTTGTATAGGCAATCCTTGAATGAAACTTAAGGTTTCACTAACTTCATACTGTATTTTCTATCCTGCTGTCCATTATAAAATTTGAATCACAAAAAAGTCCACACTCAGTATTAGCAACTGCACATGTCTCTCCATGAAATTTCAATCCTTGTTCAGGACTAAATGTCTCTTGGGGATGCCCAACTAGCCAAGAAATATAGACAGATGTAAAGTAGATTACAAAAAACATCTCAAAAAAAGGGAGTTGGTTTGTGTCATGTGAAGGGAGTTCATTCCAGGAATTGTAAATTGTAATTGCCATTACTAAAAGAGGCTTCCCATAAGGTATGAACCACACACAATTCAAGGAATTCCTCTGATTCCTAAGTCAAGACTACTTGGAGGAAAAAAAAACCCATGTACTTTGTAAGATTTGAACTTCAGAGACAAGAAGAGATCTCTGCAAGACAAGTTCCATATATTATTCAACATGTGAACTAAATCTACGTGTTAAGCAATCCACAAAATTATTACAAAATGAGAAACACCATGTAAAGAATTAAAATTAGTACAGACCAATTTTTTTCATGAGGTAGGTTTTGTTTTTTTAGTGCTTACTCATAAGGAAGGACTATTTGCCCTCTGGAACAACTCATCAAGGATATCAGCAGAACACTCTGAAAACAAAGGCATTTAAAATGAATATTCTTCAAGACTGTGACTGATGTGTCTGACTAATGAACAAGGTAATTGGGTTTGTTTATCTAAACCAAACCTTTCTGGCTCAACAATGGGAAGGACATTGTTCACAGCTGACTAGGACTCCCATCCTGAAAAATCACAATATAAGAAAAACTATCAGAGAAAATAACTTAATATTTCTTCCATAAGCCTTCCCTTACATCTACAGTGCAAACAATTTTTCAATTTCAGGTTTTATTTCTGAGACAATTTTAACCAGTAATAATTGGAATAAATTCCTTGAAGATAAAGGTTATCTGAAGAAAAGTATATATAGTGAAACTCCCTTTGTCAAATTAGATTCCCTTTTTAAATCACAGAGACTGTAACATTAAAATGAAAGCAACTTCTACTTTTAATAGGGATAATCTCTCTCTTACATGTGGGGAGGCAGATTTTCTTTATGTTTAGTTCTGTAAAAATAATTTAATTTTGAAAGCGAGTTCAAAATACATTAATACTTTGAGCATTTAATTTACTTTCTTTTTAATCAGATTAGTCCAGTAGAAAAAATTCAGAGTGATAAATTGCTTGGGCTGAGGAAAAAAGCAATAGGGAAGGCAGACATTGTCTTCCCTTAGGTTAAAATTAATATTAACTGTCTTGTTTTTCACTAAATATGCTTTAAATACTAAAAAACATGAGATTCTTTTTCTAATACATAATTTTGTTGTATCAAAAGACCAGGATGTAGTTACATGTTCCTATTTTGGATTGTTGATTGGTTACATTACCAAAACACATAGCTATAAAGAAGTATTTTTGGTTTTAATCTGAAAATATGTACAGTTTATCCAGTGACAGTTCCTTAATGCTCTTTTATCATTGTTATCATTAATAAATCCAAACAGCAGTATAACATAGTTACCACAGGAATTTGTTGTAGAACAGCAGTGCAGATAGAAACATTTCACAGTGCTGTGAAATGCAGCACTTTTGATTATGCCAAGTTTGCCACTTTTAACTCATTATAGCATCTTAAGTCTTCTAACATTTACTGAACTCTACTTTCCATTGTCTGGTAACATCAAAAGCCCATGTTCTAATGATAGCAAGCATGAGTTGACATTGCAATTTTAAGAGCAATCATGTGTCTTCCTTCTTTGACACTCATCCTTTTCCTTTGTCAAGAAAAATGAAATCTTCATATCAAGGGATCAAGTAACTTCTCAAGCAATAGAATCCTCCTTGGTCCATTAGCAGAACTGAACCAGGAATGCAATTTGACCTGTTTAAACTGCTGGCCTCAGTCTTGGTGTATTTCCTTTTAAACAGCTCTTCATAAATAGGATCATGAAAAATCATAGCACACAATCATGACAGCTCTAGCAAAATAAACCAACAATCCTCCACTGACTGGCAAAGTATCTTAGCAAGGTTACAGAGGCTGTATACTGAGATTCATAACCTAATCTCCATCTAAGCCCTGCAGATTTTAACCCACCTATGCATTTCTAACACACTGTTGGATCCTGAAAAGGGACAAATTAGTAAAAAGGACTGTTGAAGGACTCAGACATAAAATATTCAGCTTGCTCCACTGGCAAGAATGAGAGTGTCACTGTACAAATGCATTTTGTACCATTTGTTTAGCTACTTAAAACCACTTCTTAAAATTCTCTTAATATGTCTCAGTGACATTATAAATATAACTGCTGCTCACATCAAAACAGTTTAAAAGAGCAAAAGAGTATGAGAGGAAGAGTACTGGGCTCCACAGCAAGCATTCTTTAGGACAGAACATCTTGCAGTGTGACAGCAGAAGGAATTATCCCTGTGACTGACACGCTGTGCATTAGGAACTGTTAATGGAAAAAGGGAACTGTCTGTGAGACCTGGCAAATCAGGCTGAAGCAGAGTTCAAGGACTTTCTTTTGCAAAGGCAGAAAGAAACTGACTGCATGGAACAACCCTGCCAAATCTAGAGCAATTTCTTCCTTTGCTGTATCTGCTTTACACAAGCAATTTGTTTCCAGATCCTCTTAACAACAGGAAAATGAGACATGATGAAGCAGGAGGAAACTGACAGGGCACAGGTCACTCTTCTAACAAAAAAGAGCATGAAGGGGAAAAAAAAAAAAAGGTTGTGGTCATTTCAGAAATGAAAATTGAAGCAACTATTATCTGACTCAGCTGAATATAGAATCTCTTGCCAGAAGTGTCCAGACATCATTTTTCCTCCTTATTGCAGAAGGTACTACCCTGCAGCTTCAATAAATGTGGCTTACATGGAGGCAGACTAATGGAGAACACAGAGGACTAAGGATGGCAGAAGGGCAGGAACCAGAAGACAGCTGAGGCAGGCCAAAAGGTAAAACAGAAATGTGCATTTCACCTGCCTAGACTTTTTCTAAGTGAACTTACCTGAAAGTCTTGATCATCAATTCCAAATCTCTCTCTTAGATTACGGAAAACCATTGGACAATATTCTTTAAATTTGAAATGACTTGGCATGTTTTCTCTGAAAAGATAAAACCAATTCAACTTCACTACTGTGCATATATAAGTATGTTCACAGAAAGCTGACGGTAACAATCACCTTAAAATTTCTCTCTAATGCTTTTTCTTTTTCAGTGAGATTGGGTTATTTTGCTTTTCTTCACAATGTTTAACAAATGTTTATTAGCTTACTATAACATCATTATATTGTAGCTAAGTAACTACGACACTGATAAAATGAACACAAACTGTATTTTGACAATTCTGGAACATGAACTCAAAAGAAAACAATGCTTTCCCACTGCCCTAAACTTACTTCAAAGGTGAAATCTCAGATTGGATTATACATTAATTACTATACCATCTGTGACATCAAAAAGCATTAATAGTGCCAAAACCTCAAGAAAATTCAACTTGTTCAATACAGAACTAGTTTTAATATCTAAGTGTTCATTTTAGAGAAGTTATTTTGACCTTTGTCACAGAGCTGAAGACTCAAAGTAGCAGAATTTTTCTTTGCTACATATATTCTAGAATAAAATTCAGGTTAATACACAAACCAATATTAACACATACTGCTCATGGGGCACTTTATTTTTAAGACATAATAGATATTACATGAAATTGCCATAGTACTTTTGAAGCCTCTATATGATGGGTACAATTTTGTATTATAGAAAATAAATATCTGAACACTATTCACACTTGATATATAGGCTTTAGATTCTCATTCTTATTCAAATACTACACTTCATAAAGAGCACATGCACATGAAGTTATGTTTTTCAAAATACACAAATAAATGCTTATATCAACCATGAATAATCACACCAAGAAAGGATCACCTTCAATATCTAAGATACTCATAAGGCAATAAAAAAAACATATGGAAGAAAAACTCTACCCAGTAGCCTTTGCTGTTGCTTTTTAGAACAGCACAGATGGTTGTGTTTATCTCAGGATTAACTTAATCATCAAAACTTCAGTCCCATGCACGGAAAAATAACAGTTCATAGTACTTTATAAAAATATCACTGCCACTATCCACTTCTACACAAAATTGTTACTTGTACTTACTTGTTGAAAAGGTGATTGTCCACCTTTATCTTTGAGTACGCTTTGAAATCATCTGGCATCAACATAACAGGGATTTGAACATGGCTCAGTTCATTGATCTAGAGAAAACAGAATATATTTAGTTACTGCTGTCTTTGCAAAGATGCTACATATATATTTTAATTCTGAAAGTCTACTATTTCCTATATTCCAGGAGTGAATGCAGGTAACAGGAAGAAGGGAAAAGCAGTGTTATTCTTGCCAGATCAAACGTAATCTCAAGAGCAGCACTTTGGAAGAGAAGAAACAGCATTCCACATTTAGACTTGCTTCAGAAATTTAAAAGGTGCTTTAAAGCACACCTGGAGTGTACTTTTTATGGAAGGTCAGTGACAATGCCAGCAAAATGGTCTTCTATACCAATACATTGTTCTTGTCAGTCAAGCTGTGCTTTCCAAAGAGAATTCAAATTCCAATGACTATTTACCCCTGAAGCTTATGAAGTAATCCTACATGCCCGTGTCTTGAACTGTTTACAGAAAAAGTGAAATGTTGCATCCATGTGAATTTACATACTTGCAGTTCAACATGCAAAAGTTTGTTTCTTCCATTAGTGAAAAACTGAGATGAGTTCTTGTAAGTCCCAGTATTCAGGCATTTCTTTGATTGTTCACATTGCTCACATGAACAAACCATTTAAATAGATAATTTTTTTATTAGAAATAAAGGTGCATGTAAGTCCTAAGACTTCCTTTATTTTCTTATGCTTATGTAGATCACCTACTCTTTCTATCTTAGAAAAGAATATTGTCAGTATTCTCCAGATTACAATTTTTTCACTTATATTTATGATTTACTTCTGACCACATCTCTATTATAAATTGCAGACAACTTTACCATGGCCTAGTTTGTAGGCATAGTTTTTAGTATTGCATGTATTAATCTACCCTTACATTAATTTAACTAAAACATGATGAATACAAGACAGAATTGTTAGGCTTGCAATGGTCTTTCCAATCCAGGAATGAGATACCCATTACAACAAGAGTCACCAAATATCCATGACATACATTTTATCCATGTTTTTACAGCACTCTACACCCCAGTCACGCATCTCAATTTACCCAGTCAAAACTTCTTGCTCATACAGAGCACATTTTTTCTCAGCAGTTTTCTACAGGGTTTAGAGGAAAGCCCCACCATATAAGAATGGGTTCACTGGGGCTGGATGTAACAACACAGGTTCTGCTCCCCAGAACTGCTTATCCACCAGTGTTTTCCAGCTAGGGAGATGCTAATTGCCTGTAAATGCTACCCTGCTTAAGAGCAGCTTTTGGAGAAAACCTTCCCTGAAGCAGCTATTAAAAATACTGGAGAATAAACCAAATGCACTCCCTGCAAGTATGACCTTTAGAAGAACTGAAGTTAAACAAAACAGGAAGAGTGAATAGTCTTCTAGCTCTTAAGCAGAAGAAAGAAACCAACAGGGGCAGGCAGGTCAGGCAGTCTCCTTACCTTTCAATGCTTTAAAGCCCCAGAAATGTTCCCTGCTATGTCTCATTTTTATCATTCAGATCCTTGCAGCCCACATGAAAACTGCTAAGATCTGTCGAATTTTACAGAATGCTTCTTTGGAAAGACCTGAAAAGTTCTAGATAGAAGCGTGGCAGCTATAAGCAGAGCAGAGAAAGGAAAGAGGAAGATATCTGGCATGAGCTCAAAGTGCTCTGCTCCTCAGAGTTGTAAGGAGAATGCTCCTTCCCCACTCCAAAGGAAGAGAAAAAAGAAATTCCAATAAATTTTTGAAAACACAGCTGTACAAGCCTAATAAATCACAATGGCACCTCATTAAATACAACATAAAATAACAAAATGCTGATTGAAAGATCACTACATCCAGCATACATGCTCTTTACTAAAGTTGATACCACCGTACATCAATCTCACCCTGAAGCCACAGGGCAGTTCATAAGTCTGCAGAATCAGTCCAGCTGCTGTACAAATAAAACTAGGGACACAGATATGAAATCCTGAATTTGCTTCACAGAGTTACCATCTCTTTCATATTGCCAGATCACACAAATTTTACACTTGAATAAACAGTAGCAGAAACGTACATACACATTCCGGACAAAAATGATCCTAAGGACACCTTCTGCTGAATACTGTCAAAATTGCTGAATTCAAGCATCTTCAACTATCTACAAAGTTTGCTTACAAATTTGCATTTTAGATTACCAAAACTCCATTGATCAAATTTTTGTGTACTTGCTTTCTTAATTTGCTGATACAAAGTTTCTCTGCATACATCATCTGTAGATTAGCTTTCATGCTGTGGATATTTAAATTTGTGCAATGTAATGGCACAGTTTCACTTGTGCCTGTAGGCCTTAACAAGCATCACCTACACAGTGGAATGAAAAAGCCCTTTTATGTGCCTACTTTGGGATTCTTTCATTTTAAGAAAAAAATTCCAAAATACTTATCCTAAGAAGTTCCCTACGAGATATGAATGCACACTCTCCCCATTCCCAAATCAAACAGAAAAATGCCCACTAACAGAACGTTTGATGGTTTTGTTTTTTTCAGGAGGTATGAATTTGTTGTTGGTATTTTTGGTTGGTTGCTTTGGTTTTTTGTTGTTTCTGGGTGGAGTTGTTTGGTTGGGTTTTTTTTAAGATTAATCCAAATCTGAGGTAAATAGGGCAATTTCTCTAACATTTTTGGGAATTCCTCTCTAGCAGAATAGGAAAACAAAAAAGCAGGTGATGAATACACAGTAGAAGTGACCTTTGGTATAGCACACCAGCTGAGGAATGGCATATCCCAGCAGCACAAACCATTAATTAATTTAAACCTTTCAAGTATAAGGTCTGGTTCTTTGTGCAATAGTACATTTTTGGATAGACTTGATGAGGCCAGACTGGAAAATGCACACAAGACAGAATGGAATACCCGTGTCATTAGATCTTGGTGGAAACTGGAACCACACTGGGGGGAAGCAGGGGGAGGGAGGAGAAACGATATCCAAAACACCCCCCCAAACAGCTCTTGAAAAGCTCAAAGAAAAGGAAAAGGTCAGAGGGATCAATTCTCTACTCTGCCATCACTGTGTGAAGAAACAATCACATCTGAAAGACACTAAATATGAAAAGCAAAGAAAACATTTTGACTCTCCCAAATCATCTCAAGAATATTTTGCTTCTTTTCTGTGTTTGAAAGTTAAGCACAATGGAAAATGTGTTAAGATGCATGTGATACCTTTGACAAGTATTATGTCCATCTCTTCATGTTACCCATTAAATGCAGTTAGCTCCCTTAGCAATAGCAAATGAGATGAGTGTGTGAGGATGGAAGATCAGTATTCCAAATTACAAACTGTGTTACAACAGCTATAATAATTACATAAGAAATATCCATTTTCCTCTAAGGGGTGCTTTTGAATGTAATAAAATCATAAGCAAGAAAATTTCCCACAAGAGATAATTGCAAAGCATAAATGAAGCAAAAAGAGCTCACTGGACAGAGAACTCACGATCAAACATTTAAACTGCAATTACTTCTGAGAATCCTCATGTATAGCATCTCTATAATAAATGCATGTGCATCATATTCATAAGGAAAATTCTTTTAGTCCTGCAACCTACATTCTTTAATTGCCTTGAATTATTGTTGACAATGCAAAGCTCCGCAATTTGCCTTTTTTGAAATGGACAATGCTTGCTGTATCTTTGAGGAATTCAAATACCATAAAATAGCCTGAGAGAATGTACTGTTTTAAATATGAATGACTAAAATTTTAGTTGCACAGTAACCATGCATACTATGTATAAATACCTCAGGTGTATTAATAACATTTGTAAACTCATGCACACATGATATTAACAAGTGACCCAGAAACCCCCCTTTAAGCAATTAATTCAGTATCTTCTGTGATATTACTATAAACATAGATGGTTATGTGACTTGGAAACATCTCCCAACAACTTACAAACTTTAAGACAGAAGAATGTTGAAAGCTTTAGACTGGCATTGCCCCTTTAAACACACATACAAAAAGCTGTGGCTCAGAGTGGTAGCTTGGCCATGGGAGGTGGAAGAGGGCCAAATCAAAAAGAAGCTTTCAGGCAAAAACCGAGTGATTGCAACTCATTTTGCTCCTGCAGGTTTAGGATTGAATTCACACTGTCAGGAAAACAGAGGTTGTAATTAAACTGCAAATAAGGGAATAATAAAAGCCTACCGGACATTGAATAAATAGTAAGACTCAGCTGGTAATGATTTTGAAATTAGCACACAGAGAGGTGTTCCCACAAAGCCATCTTATATTGGTGACATTTCAAATAAGCTTCTCTAATTTATATGATTTGAAATCAAGCAATGAATATATCATAAATTGTTAGGCATTATTAATGGCCCTTATTTAATTCAGATACATTCACCCTAAACACCACATTACTAGGGCAATGCATAATTAAACATTAGTTTTCATTCTGTCAGAACATAAGCAGCAATAAATTGCTTGTATGCAAAGCAGACAATGAGATATTTAGACTGCATATAATAAAGGCAATTTACAGCATATATTGCATGTTTAGCTAGAAGAGTAGGAACAATAATCCTGTTTTTCAACAGATACAAGCTGGTATCTACTGCTATGATGCTTCAGCAAGAAACCTGTGTAACACATTACAGCTCCTATTACACATTTAAAAACCCACACAAACCAACTAATCAAAACCCCATAAAGAAACCCAAAAAAGCCATACACAACATCCAAAATTTAATCCCAAGCAGACCACAAATCACACTCAGGACTACTTAGCAATGCCTGGTTTCTTCTGAAACTCTCTATTTGAAGACTTCATACTCTATGGGGCTTTTTACATTTAATGTACACACCACAGATACTGTTTCCTTTAAATTTAACGTATCAGCCCACCAAACTCACTGAAACTATGGAGGGATGAGCTGTTTTCACACCAAACAGCCTGACAAAACACCTCAATCGCAGTTACAGCTCTTGGCAGTTTCACACACAGGAAAATTCCTGCTGCTCCTGATGCCGGATGTGGAAGAAGTTGTGGAACTGCTACTTTCTTTTCAGTTGTTTATCTCCCAGCTCTCTCTGTACTGAAAGGTAATTCACAGAAGTCTGATCTGTTGAGACAAACAAGCTACAACTGGTTTGTTACTCGAGGAGAAAGTCAAGTGCATTTTTTACAAATCTGTGATTTTGGAAGAAGTGGGAGTGGTAGAGACTTCAGAAGAAAGAAATTATTTGGGTATAAAAATAGAACTGAACTTTTAACACTAACAGCAGTTCTGAGATTATTATGTTCAGGATTTTACTTTCTGCATCACAGCTTCTACTTTGGAAAAGAAACTTGCACAGAGATCAGAAGAGAGAAAATATCAAACTATATTTTTGGTTCAGACACAAAGTCACCATTTTGAACCGGCCACAGACTTCCTCAATGGCACAGTTAATTCATTTACAGATAGTTTAATGCTCATGAAAGCAAGCCTATGGGCTTCTGGAGGCTTGGTCTCACAAAATGGGCTGCAGAACAAGAACACAACAGAGGAAATTCATTGGAGTATAAAATTTCCCATTTAGGGGACTATTATTTCTCATTTGCCCAGCACCTTCTTGATACTGAACACCCTGCAGGTCTTACCAAACAGAGAATTTTCCTGATCACTAAGCACAGTAACCTAGAAGATGAAGTTTCCTAATCTTATTCATTTTATTGTTGTATAAAAAGCCGTTTCCAAAGCTGCTCCTATTTTGCATGGAGCAGAGGTTTAGGTTAAGGCACAAGAGGCAGAGTGGTGACAGGCAGAACTATAGGCAGGCATTTACATCCTCTCCTTCCCAGATGTGGAACACACTGTGGTATTGCTACCAGGACAGTAAACGCCTTGTGCTGAAGTATAAGCTGAAAGTGAAGTGATTATTTTACAACTCCTTGAAATCTACCTTGAAGGGTCTGAAAAGGGTGGATGAGGTCAGCAGCTAATCAATTTTGTGGAAGACATTTGCCTGTTACAGGGCAAAACCATCATTTGATAAATGTCATTTGACAGTTTAAATTACACTCAAACCCATTCTTGCAAGAGAAATAAAAGGTTAAGCTAAGTTCTGCTGTAGAGAAATAAATCAGTTCAGCAAAATACTCCTTAATTTGTTTTAAATGAGGTTTTCATCATTTCAATCACACAAAAATTCATCTCTTCCCCTGCCTCTCCCACTACTCTGCAAGGTAAAAACTATCCAGGCTTTAAAAAAAATTTTTGCAATGTGTTAAGACTTTAGAAGGCACAGAAGACTTCTATATAAATGATTTCCAGTTACCTATTCAGAATCAAGTCCTGAAATTAATGCAATTATATGACTAAGAAAAACAAAGGCTAAAGCATTTAGCTTTTTCTGAGTCTCTAGAGTCCCTACAATTTAAGGTATTTGAACAGAAAAAAAAAAAATCTAAAAAACAAATGAACAAAAAACCAAACCAAACAAACAAGCAAACATAAACCACCCTGCTGCCAGGTAATAGGCACCTACATAAAGGAATCTAAATTTTACATGTCTCAAAACATCTACCACTAATTACCAGAGCAGCTTTGTGGTTTTACAGCTCAGGTGATGCCTGTCATTAGATTTCTAGCTTTCAATAAAATTCAGTAACTTATTACTAGAAAAGTAGGCCCAACTGAACCAAAAGTATTCCAAACTGCCTTAATGTATACTTTTCCTAAAGTAATAACCACAGAATATCTGAAATACCCTGCAAAATATTAAATATATATAATATTTAGCAATACTAAGCAATGAACACCTCAATTACAACTTTCACGTTTGATCAAAAAGAAGAGCATGATATTTCTGAAGTCTTATGGTCTGCCTTTGAATTAAACAACCAAACCAAAATCAAAAGTTTCATAGCAGACCCCAGATATTTTCATGAGACTTCTTAGCTGCTGTTTTCCACAGGAAAAGCATCTATTTGGGCAGGGAACGTCTGTAGTACATGCATCCATGTGGAAAACAGGATATTGTGACATACTCAAGAAAGCTCTGGACAGGATATTGTGACATACCAAACACAGCTCTAAAACAGAGCAAAGAAATGGTTTTTAAAGAGCATTTATGTTCATGTTTAAATCTGGAGTATTAGGGTCCAAAAATTTAGACAAAGGGTTTTATAGCTTGGTTATCACTCCTGTTTAGAGAGTCTGGAATGTCAGGGTTTAAAGAACCTGGAACAAAAGAACTTCAATCACATTTCCTTCCCAAATATTTTGATGCAAGCTTTTAAGTCTTTCAAGTCTCTTGGACATTTGCACAGCCTAGAATATCCAGAACAGCTGCTGTATACTGTCAGACAAGCATTAAGTCACATTTCTACAGATTTGGTTAAAGTTCTCATGAATCTCCTTACACATTTCAATGAGTGAAAAAATTAACACTTCATAATGTGCCAAATAAGCAAAGGCCAAAAATAAATTAAGCAGCTCAGATATAACGTCTGCCATGATAATCCCTCATTCTCCTAAAAGCTAGGTCAAATGCCATATTATGTACAAATACATTAATACCCATTAATGAAATGGGAAATAGAATAATAGAAATATGACTTATTTGTACTATTTTTGACAAGCTAAACACTTCTAGGAGCAAATAGCACATAAAAAATAAAGTACTATCTCAGACAAAAGGAAATTGTAAATGACTGTAAGCTCTTCATATTTGGATGAGTTATGAGGCACACTTTACATGTGAGCTCATCCTTGTTTGCAAATGCAATTGTTAAGAAGACAACAAGGGGCACTGCTCAGAGAACAATTTGGAAGCTATTAGCTTGCCACAACCTGATAAAATAATAATTTATTTTTTGAGCAAAAATATCGAGTCATCCTCTTGAAACATATTTGTGCTGAGAGGTTGATGCACTTTGACAATCTTTCATATCAATGGGCATCCTCAATTATTGTTTGGAATACTGATTTAAAATATACACACTTGTCACAAGGTCTGATAGCCATCTGGTCTGTATTTTTCTAATTAAAAAACAAAATGCTTATCTGGCAACAGATAAACTTTTAGCTCACTTGGCTTTATCCTAAAAGCTTCACAAAATAATGACTAAAAAGAGGAAGATAATAGGAAGCACCAGGTATTTATTATGATATGGGGAAAGGTTTAAAGAAGATACATTGAATTCTACACACAAAACAAAATATACAACTCAGACAGATGTTCTGCTGTTTCCAAATTATCTATTTATTGTGGATTCTAGAGGAAGAATTCAACAAGGAAGAACAAAATTAAATAAAGTTACACTTATATTCTATGAATCATATTACACAGATTTGGAAAAAAGTCAAACTTACCATCAACCAGAAAACAAACCCAAAGGAGCCTCTTAAATAATGCTTGTCTCATAACAGCTTTCAAGATTATATTTTTCAAGTATAATATTTCTGAATAGAAAAAATGAGTTCATGAAATTAAGCATAAAATTCCAGTAAGCAATTGAATAAACAAGGAGATGCTGTAGCCTTATCTGAACGCTGTAACTGAAAAATAAAAATCAATAGAAAAAACTTCTCTCCAACACAGAAAAGCAAAGTACAGTGGGAAATATAACACTCAGCTGCTTAATGAAAGGATTTAAGAGCACCCTGCCTAAGAAAAACATCCTGGGAAGTATGCAGAACAAATGCCATAGAGGAACAATTTAAGGCATCAGATGGGCCTCCTTATTTTCACAAGTTATAACATGCAAAAAATTGGCTTTTCTGCATTTATCTTTACACTGGCATAATGAAGATAATAATTTGACATTATTAGTAGTAGCAGCAACAAAAGAAGAATTTAAAAAGACCAGTTGTGAAGGGGGTTTAAATGTGCTGACATATATTCCAACATCACAAATATGTTATTGTTTAGAAAACTGTTGACTTGTGAAAAGATGACATTAAAGCATGATTCCTTCTGGCCATTTCTGACTATACATTAGGTGAAGGCTGAAGCTGTGAGGCAAGATTTCTGCAAACAGCAGCAATATAATTTGCATGATATAAATCAAATTTATGAAGTTAATTAACTGACCAAGAGGGATACTAGAAGTACATGAAGGTCACATCACCCATATTTCCCTGCTCTGTAAAGTGGTACAGCAGTTGCTTTTGGTAACATGGACCAAATGAGTAATTGGAGAGCACAAGAGACAGAACTTACTCTGCCAGCACATCTTGCCCTGCAGCTAAATGAATCTTTTTTAGCCTCAACCTGAATCTCCTATCCTTCAGGAGAAGTAATAACTTTACATGTAAGCACCATGCAAAATATTGTCCTAGAACTGCAAGAACTGCATTTCCTTGGTTTAGAGAAATCCCTCCATTCACCTCTCTGATGCATCTTGGTTGCACTGTATTCCTCTTCCATTTACCATATAATCTTTTACTTCAAAGTAGTGTAATGCTTGAGGTTGGGCTAACAGGTCTGTAGCCACCTGTGAGGGTTATCAGCTTTCCAGGTTTTATCAGGATTTGTGCTGGTGCATTCTCCTCTATCCCCTTTCCAGTCTGTGATCTGAGAAATGCTCTTCAGTCCTCAGCCTTGAAAACAGCACCTGGTCTCAGCTCCTCTTGAGCTTATCAGAAACAGTCTGCTCCTAGGAATGGCTAATGAGCTCCTCTTCTCCTTATGAACAGCCTTGGGAAATTTTTCTTGCCTGAACAGCATAATGTTTCTATTCTTACACTTTCAAAGAAAGTGCTGACCCAATCTGTGGCCAGGATGAAACACTTATGACTAAAGACCACTCTTTTGTGACCCCATAAACAGGGGTCCAAAATGAGTCCTTCGAGCTCTTCAGGGGTGCTGTGGCTGTGACCAGTGACCTCCCTCTGAGTGGGGCTTCTCAGAGACCTCTCATGTTTGCCAAACTTGGAGGATTGCTGAACAATACCTCCACTCCTAGGCTCAATCCTTCACCCATCAGGAGATGCAGGGCATTGAGTATTTCACTGACCTCCAAGGGGGATTTTTCACGGTGCCTTGCTGGCACTGACTCTTTATGCATGTCTGAGTGCAAGCAGGTGTGCTACAGCAAACCTGAGAGGAACGCTGCTTTCTCAGTGCTTAAATCCTTGGATTGTTGGAGAGAGATAGGCCTGTAAGTAAGCTGTGACATACAACTTAACCTTACTTAAACACTGCTAAGTGTTGTTCTTTTACTGAGTTGCTAAGTATAACTTCAAGTTATGTTAAATGCTACTAAGTGTTATTTCTCTGTTAAATTTCCACGGTCAAGTAATAAATTAAGTTTAAGGTGTAAGTTAAGTTAGGTATAAATTAAGTGCTGTTCCTTGGTTAAATTACTTGTTTAACAGGTAAATGGTATAAGTTACCTTTTATAAATTACCTTTTAAGGTAAAAGGTATAAGTTAAAGTACTGTTTGAGTGCTGTTAAATGCTGGTTTAGGCCATATTTCTTTTTAATCTCACACACTTAAACACACACATCCCTAGACAGTTCAGAGTTCATTTATGTTTTGATTGCCGGATTTTGTTTGGTTTTGTTGTTGCTTGTTTTTCCTTGCTGTGCCTCAACCCTTCTGTGAGTAGTGGAGTGAATCTTGCCAATGAACTTTGTCATGCTGTTGCTTAATAGTAAACCTGGCTTCTGCTGATACCTTGCTGATGATTTTTTCAGTGATCTCAAACACTCCTTCACAACAGGACACCATCCAGACAGTTTTTGCTGCATGGAGCCACTGTATGGGCCTCATTAATGAAAATGGTCTCAGAGCAAAAGCAGAAGCTCTTGTTGGTAAAGACACTGCTGTTCTGAGCACCAAGCTCAGAACAGGTATCTGGGACTGTTTATAGGGTGTTCTAGCACTTTCCTGTCCACCTTGTGGTCACTGACTGCTCCTATGTATAGTTTCTAAATATGCATTTATCTCCCCTTCTCACAGACATTCAATCTGCAGCTTCTGGCTACTGAAGTTTACATGCCACTCTTCCAGTGTTTGGGAAAGACCAGTATCCAGGTATGGTTATAACAAACTGGGTTTTGTTAGTGCTCTGGATATCCTTTTTCATCACAGAATCACAATTTATTTTGGCAGTCATACACATACAAAATTTTATTAATTTGTTATTATTTATGAGATATTAACTGCCCAGATAAAACAACTGCAATGTTCATTTTGCTGAAGGCCAAGTATTAAAATTACTGCACATTATTTCAAAACCCCAGAAAGCCTTCCCAGCCCTGCAGAAGAAGAGGGGTGTAAGGAGAGGGTGTAGCAGAGCCATCAGGGGCTTAGTGTGTCCCAGTCCTGTCACCCTCCTAGTCCAACTGAATTGGGAGTGGAGATAATTATACAGCTCCAGGTAAACATTTTCTTTATCCCTTCATACGAAATAAAATACAATTTGTTAAAAGCAACATAACATAATTGCACAACCTTTTTCCTCTGTTTACAGGTCAGAATTTTGTCATCAGAGGATTTCACAAGCTTAGGAGGACAATAGGACACGTTCAATAGGCAAGATGACATAAATCCGCTTTCTATTTATACTTTTTATAGCCCTTAAATAAAAAGCAACCCCAGTGGTTTTGGTGCTGTTAATCTGAACATGCACCAGTGCCACAGTGCCTCTGAAAGAAGTTCAAACAGAAATTACCAAACTTTGTCATTCACTAAGCACAGCCAACAAAACCAATCAAACTGCAATGACAGTTTTCTGCAGCAATTTCTATTATACTAGCCATGGTGACACTGCTCCAAATCCAGTCAAAAAGCATTTCCCATGATGGTAGCTGGTGACAGTATTTGATCAACTGCCACTCATTTCCTCTGGAACTCAGAAATCACATTTCCACAACTCAGAACAAGAGCAGAACCACCCCAGAGAAACTCTCTCTCATCACTGACTCAGGTTATGTTTTGCTAATGAATACAATGAGAAAGAAAATCTAGCTTTTTGATTATTTCCATATGTGAACATCCAAATTAACAACATTTAATGATTTAATTTATCCCTTAAGCAAGAAATTAATATACATACGTACACATTTTGCATATATACATAAATAATTTAATAAAAAACCCCTGAGCTACCAACATGCATTTTCAACCATTAATGCTAATCTGAACACAGCAAATTCTCCAAAGCAAATTAAAATAAATAAATAAATAGAAATTAAGAGTTCTCAATAATGCACCCACAGTGAGCACAACACTTCATTTTTGAAGAGCTGAAGCATGTGGTATTAAACCAAGCAATATTTTTGGGAGCAGAGGCAGGAGCAGGCTGCCTGCATAGCACAAGAGCCAGTTAACTCAACTCACAGCTGCTTTGCATCACCACGCCAGCACAGGAGATCTGGAATGTGCACCCTCATGCCCTCCACGTTCCTCTGTGCACACATACTCATTTTCCCATTTTCAGTCTAAGAAATATTTTCTGCAAAACGGTGTTAAAAAGGAAATACTGTCCTTAGCTTTAGCTTAAATATAAAGATCTGAAAAACATATATTTTAATTTTTTTTGAAAGAGAAACTCACAGTAAAAACCACTGCCCTTTTTCACAAGAAGGCTGAGACCACAAGCTGCCATACTTGGTAAAATAAATTGCAAAGTGAGAAGTAGCAGTAATCTGCACTAATGACATCCCAGCCACTGATTTTTACTATTGATTCCTACAGCAGCAGCAAAGTGAAAGGGCTGCAGGGTCAGGTGTGATGTGTTGGCTCTCCAAGCCATAGGGAGACAGAGGAAAGTTCACATGCAACAAGCTAAGGATCATGCTCGTGGCTTTTAATCCATCAGGTACCATACAAAACCCAGGATGGATTAAATGTATCTGCCTCAAGCTTAAAAGCTCAGGCTTTTATTTCTGATATTTGATGCCTCACCATTATTTATGAAAGCATTTATGACTTCGGACAAATTTGACTGAAAATGCACAGTTAATGCTGGGACACTTAACAGGAAATCTAGAAGAAACACCTCTAGTTACAAGAAAGCTTTTGAGAAGAAAACAGGCTCAGAGAGCCACAGGTGTTCTCAGAAAAACATAAAAAGGCCTCTGCTTCAAACAAGTCAGTGTTGCCACCATCACCACAAAAGTAACACTTCAGATCTGCCCCATTTTTTTCTGCTTTTGCACCAAAATTTTTTCCCTTCTGACATAGCTGGGTGTCTGGTCAGTTGTGTGATGAACCAGAGCCAGAACCCAAATGGGCCAAAAAAGGATTTTTGTTCATTTGGATGACTTGCCAAACCTGCTCCCAGTGAGGCTGCAGGAAGTGAAGGCAGCAGAGAAATGTTTCCTTAGCTCAAAGCATATGGAATATGTGCCCATCGAGTTGGGAGCATTTCTTGCAGTCTGAGATATGATTATTACAAAGCAAAGAAAAATTCATCCAAATATGTACTTTAAAATATAAATGAAATTTTAACTTTAATACCTTGTAAAACACATGACAAAATGAAAAATAACAGTAACCAGAACTAATGACTGAACCTCCTGCACATAAACTTATTCTGACATTTGATTTTGCTGCCAACATTAAAGCACTTGAAAAAACCCTAGTTTGCTGATGTGTAAAACTAGCTTTGGGTAACTAACTTGTTTTTCAGGTGCAGATAGTATATTTTCTTAATTTCTGCTAATAAATTGGAACAGATAGGTCATTCAGAGTTGAGAAACCAATTGGAACTCAAACAAAGAAAAAACCCCAACTTGCTTTTGCTTTTTGGTCCCCTAATTAAAAATGTTATTGAAAATGAGATCTAGTTTTTAAATCTTAAAGCATGTTTGAGTTGAACTGATTATAGTCTTCAGATAATACTTCCTTTGTTTAAAAAAAATATTATGATGTCAAGTATAAAACTTGGTTTGATTAACTTATTTTCCAGTTTGTGTATCCAGGATATTTAAGGCTGCTTTATTTAACTTAGGAAAAAAAATGCTAGTTTAGTGTATTGCTTTGCAATTTATCAGATGGAGCTTGACAAAGGGGATTTAAAAAAGGATCTCTCTTAAAAAACAAACTCTTGCCTGTCAGCCCACTGTCAAGAATCTTCAGAGGAGAGTGGCATGCAGTGGACCTTCCTATTTAGTACTGACTTCATTACATACAAAACAGAATTAAAATCAGTTGCTTATCAATTTAAGCTTAATTTAAACTTCTGCTTTAGAATTCACTACAGTCTGCTGCCTCAGAGTCACTTAAGCAGAGCCTTGTTTGACATGTTTTTTGTCTCGTGCTACCTTTTGGAACCTGAATGGATGATATTTCTCTAATGCCCAAGTAAACAGAATTTCATCTACTCACAACAAGAAAATGTACAATTGATAAGCAGTCATCAAGAAAATAGAATAATCTTCAATTCTTGGCTAAGAACTGCCATGTCTAAGCATCAACAAGACTGAAAAAGTATACATCATTTAAAAGAAAAACATTAGGTTTCTTTTTGTCTTAAAATATTATCCTCCTTTAATTCAAGTCTGTATGACAGATTTTCAATATTTACACATCTTTCCCAGGTAAATTTACTGTCTCAATATAAAAGACGACTTGTAAAAAACTTTGTGTATTTGTCAAATGCAAGACAAATATATATTTTTTTAGACAGCCACATATTAGGAAAAAGTCCATTTACTCCAATGATTCTGAAGTTCTACAAACCTAGTGTTAAATTTTTCTTTTTAAAGTTTGAATCAACAAATAGTGACACACACAATCTCTGTCCAGGCTTACAGAAGCAGTTATGTCAACAAACTATCAGCCAACAAACTTTATATCACAAACTCTGAAACTTGAGTTCAAACAGCAGCGAAACCAAAAGCTCTGCTGAACTTTTGGCTAGGAAGATTATCTTTCCAATTCTTGTCTGTTTCCCCTAGACTAAGGCATCTTTGCAGGCTTCAAACACAGGAAGGCTGCCAGCACTGTAAGGACATCTTCCTGTCTTCAGGCTCCCTGTACTGAATCCCTCCCACCTCTACTGCCTCGTAGTAGATAAGCCCAGAAGGCAAGACAGATCAAGTAAAGGATATTTTCAGAGCTGCACTTGGCACAACACAAGGAATATGTCATTTTTATAAGGTCATAATCCAAGAAAAAAAGAATTACACCAGAAAAAAAAAAATGTTTTGGACCACAATTCGTAAATTCAGTGGGATAAAAATGACTCATACAGCCCCAGCTAGTTCAAGTGACCTCAAGTGCTAACACAGATACCATTAAAGAAAGCACTAAATAAATACACATTCTAAAATAACATACCATCTATCTGCCAGTGCTAAGAATAGCCTTGGACTAATCTCTTAAAATACTGAATGATGGATAAACAGATGCTGTCATACTGTGATCTCTCTAACCACAGCAGTGGTTGTGCTTACCAGATCCAGGACAAATATCTAAAAGCAAGCACAAGTATTTTGTGCATGTCTGCCCACTGCCTAAGAGGAAAGGTCCTCCATTTCCTCCAACACAAGGGCTCCTGAGCATCACCTGCTGTGCAAATGGACTCTAGAGGAACCAATGTTTAGGTATTCACAAACAATCAAGGTAATTTATCTCCGAAGAAGCAGAGGTTTCTCAGCATCTTCCTAATGAAATAAACATGCCAAAGAAAATACAACTAGCTCAGAAGAATCCCACAAAGAAAGCACCCCAATCTCCTCAACAGTAAGGTGGAATTAAGGGCTAGTACCAACCAGGAAGGCATTTGAGTTACTTCTTTTGAAGTGGTAGTGTACTAACAAAACATATATACACAATACTGTATTCTCATATTTCATTCCGGTTTACCATCTGGAACTGAATTTTGTTCAGCTTGCAATGCAGTTACAGCTAGCTCTGCACATGACAATGTCACTAGGAAACCACAAAGTAGGCCTAATTTATGTTAGCAAAAAACTGCACCTCTGCCAGCACAGCTTCCTTCATCTCACGTGAGCTGGAGACATTGGTACGAGCTGTTTTGGAATTAGTGCAGTTTCACAAACACAAAACAGCTTTTGTCTATCAACTATGCTTGTCAGAAACCAATTCTCTTTGGCTGGTGCACCTGCACAGTTCCCACTGACTTGTGTTAAATTTTGGAAGGTCTGTGCTTCCAAGAACTAGCTACACAACATCTCTAATAGAGGTTTAAACATGAAAAATGAATCTCTGCAGAGAAGGTTTATGTTAGAGCTTTCAAACTGAGGTAGCATTAATTGTTGAGATGTCTCTAAATTACAATCAAAATAAAAATCCACTATGGACATAAGGTAGCATTAAACTATGAGTTTACTATAGGCTATCGGCACTGTATAGACCATGTTTTTTCTGTAAAATATACAGCACTTACAACCTAAATGTAATAAGAGGGCAATGACATAAAACAAACAACTTTAGAAAGTATGGATTTTGCTATTTAAAGAATCTCCTGATAGAGCAAATGCTGGAGAGAGTGTGATATGAGAACAACTATTGTTCAATTTCCAGTTATCAGAATTACCAGCCCACAGACTATCACCAGCTATACATCATCTTTGTTTTTGAAAAAAACAGGAACAATTTTTAAAACCAGTATCACTACAATAACCCCTCCCTCAGCTCCTGACACCATCTCACACACCAGACATTTCAGCTTTATTTTAACGAGCGCTCTGGAGGAGGCAAAACATCCAGAGGACTTAAGGTTCCACTCAGAGATAAGAAATGCATTTGCAGTAAAATTATTGAAATGCTTATGTGCCTCTTCAATAGCATCTATCCCATCTTTATACAATTAGTCATTTTAATATTTTTATAGTACATTCTTTGAGAAGAAGGTGCTTAAAGGAAAGATGTTCCTGAGGTCACAAATTACTGCAAATTTGTTGTTTTATAGAACCTAGGGGAAAATACAATTTATCCTCAAAGCATCCACTTCATTGTTAACTTTAAAAGTATATGGAAAACATTTAGCGCAATAAAGAGGAAAATAACACTCAAAACATTAAGTAAATTGTTTCAACAAGGAAATTTATGCAACTTGCTTTTTACCTTAGTAAGAATTACAGATTGCCTTCTTTCCTTGTGCTACTAATGTATTGCAATAATAGGCTGAATTTGGCCACAAAGTGCTTTTTAACAGTGTGCTTACGTGCTCTGCTTACATTAATGCCTTCAGGCAAGCAGTAAAGCCAGAAGTAAATCTGGCCCTCACTAGCTGAGGTGTAGGCACTTTCAAAGCAGTTTGTGTGCTTTTACTAAAAAAAACCCAAACAAACATCCCACTTCCAAAACAGCCTTGAGACACTTCACTAGCATCTACTTACCTGTCAGCTTGGCTGCTGTTTCAGGTGCTCTGACACTTCCCATTCATGGGTGTAAATCATATCCAAGACCAGCCTGCCAGAGCCTGTTACCAGCTCACAGCTACATGGTGACCAAGAGCACCCCAAATGCTCATACCAAGCTGTTAACATCCTCTTACAACCAAAATCATCCTTTAACAACTCCTGATGTACAGGAAATACAGCAAACACCTACATAATTTCTCACTTGCTTCGTTTTCCTTTCTCTACTTTTCTTCAACAAATTTTGGTCTTCCCTAGATAGAAATTACTTTGATTGCAGGATTTAACTGTAGGCTGCTTAAAGATTCAATGTGCTCATTTCAGTTATAAGTAGTTAATTCTGCAACTATTAAGCAGAATTCAACTTACAATGAAATAAGAGAAGCACAAGGCCCAGCCACACTTATCAACTTATCATGATGGCAACTTAGTCAACAATAAACTGGGCCCAGAATGACCTTGCCATGGTCAAGTGTTTAAAACAGGCCACAAGATATAATGAGCTCAGTGCAGAGAAGGAGGTGCTTTAATTCCCAGTGGAGTCAAGGGTGACTAGAGATCAGCTCTAGACACCTGCTACTGTAGAGGCATGGAGGATTAATTTCATTTATCATTCCTTTGCTGCTCTGCTATTCAAATATTTGCAAAGCACCTACTTACTGGGAACTATTATGCAGTATGAACAACTTTTGGAGACCAAGGATAAAGACCGTCATGCAAAATACATTTTACCTCACAGAGAATATAAATACACATAAGCAAACAGCCAAGGGGACATGCAAAGGTGCTAGGCAAAAAACCCCAAACCAGACACACAACAAGCACAAGGCCTGAGAGCAGCTGCTCTTTTTGCATGAACTAGACCTCTGCAAGTGCTCTGAACTAACAGTAATGCTCACCACAGGCTCAGGAGGGTGAAGAGAAGGAAGGAAGAAAAAATACAAAGCCTTAGTTTTGGTTTCTTAAACTTTAATTTGATGAGACTTATAAATAAGCATATGTCTTGTTAACACATTTCAACATGAAATATGCAGTGCTATTGACAGAAAATATTTTCCTGGCTCCAAGTCTGAATTATCACTCATCTACACTGTAACTACTTTGAGATCTGTTCTGTTTTAAAATAAGTATATTATGTTCCCTGAATATTTTTGATGTTTTTAAGTTGTATTTTGCAATTTTCCACAGACTATAGAAGTACAGGTAGGGAAAAGAAGAAAAAAGCCATTAGAGCTAAAATAATCCTAGACTAGAAAGAACAAGTAGCAAACACATTTATACCACCAAAAATTATTTACTCTTTTTTCAAGTCTTAACCATGCCAGATTTTCCACCTCATGTGGAGTGGGTCTAATTCTTTGATTTGTATATAACCATTAGCATATGTAATTTCCATGTGGAATCATTCTATTTTGTGCACCAATTTGCCCATACTTTCAACTGTAGAAAGAAACACTTTAAATATAAAATTCTGGGTGCACTATTTAACCTATAATCACATCAATTTTCATTTTGACATTTTTAGTTAGGAAATTAAGTTAATAAAAAGCAAGAGTGCTGCAATTCAAGGACAAATTATGCTCTTCTTATCAGTCATTGCCCAAATTAAAATATTCAGTTATAGCCAAAGCATCAATAAATAGTTAATGAACTGGAGGTGCTTAACGATATTTTAGGAAAGAGCTGACAGGCTTTTTTTTGTAAGATCAACTCTTACGGAAAGCAACACCTTTACCCCAAGAACACAGAGGCAAAAAACCTGCTGCTACATTGGTGAGGAGCCATTTAGCAAACTGGTGACATACAGCACCCTGGAAAGCAGGTTTGTGCTAAAAAAATCCACTTTTTGTTTCACTGGAAAAATCAAAACACATTCAACCTCCAGAAAGCAGTAATCTGCATTATCAGAAAGGGAAGATTGCAACAACAATAAGAGTCATAAATATAGTTTCTACATGCAATGCAAATAATTAACTGATTACAGGATAGATTTGCGTTTTGAGAGGACCAGAACAATCCCAGGAGGATGCTCTGTTCACAGTAGTCAGTCACCTCCCAGTGTTACAGCACCAGAGATCTCTGCCTTGGGGATGCTTGGATTTAAATGCTGCTTTGCCCTATTTCCTTCTCCCCCCTCCCTCAAATTGTGCTCTACAAGAAGCCTTAGACCAGGTGTGACAAATCTGTGGCTGCAGACAATCAAGTGAGCAGTTAATATGAAAAGTGCATGGAAGTTTACAATCACAAGAAAGATTCCTTGCAAACACTTTCAGCAGTCAGGAACAGGGACTCATCTCAATGGTGCCTTTTATAAATGCACGTCAGGGTCTCTTCCAAAATAATCTCTCGGTTTTCTGTTGAATCATGAGTAATCAAAAAAACCATGGATTAAACCAGTTTCACAGCAGGTTTTCTGTGGGTAGCTTTCCTCTGTCTCTGAAATGCCACACCAAAACACTGAATTTGTGTTAAAACAAGCTGGAGCATTTAAAACCAAGAACAAAACAATCATTTTTTCTAGAAGAGGGGGAAAAAAAGCCACCATTGTTTACACAACAGAATGAATGCTGATGGCAATATTCAGTTTCAAGACAAACACTGTATGGAACTTCCAAGGTAGGACAGATACCTTAAAGACAAGGTGTTTGAAGCACCTTTGACTGGAGTCTTAAGTGCTCAGACAGGTCAGCAGTGCTGAAGAGACCTTTAGTGTTTCTGACTTTGACATAACCATAGCTGTGAGTGCTTCAGCCAATACACAGCAGGATGGTGCCTCCTGACACCAAACATTATGCACAGGCATCATGTTGTAAGCTGCTGCTTGACTTTCTATCCCAAAGGCTCTGGGTCAAAAATATCTATGATGATGTCTGTGGAGCTGCCTCATAGAAGCACTGAAATAAAAAGGTGAATCACACTTAGTGTTTGTCTTCCCTATATCCAAGAGAATAAGAGCTAGGCTGCAGTAACTTAATGGAAATGCCCACTAATACTGACAGGTTAAGAGGAAGAAAAGCCAAGAGCTGTGTAGAAAGAAAGCAAATGAAGGAGAGAGAAACTCAGTGGTAGGAAGGAAGAAACAAAAAAAGAACCCAGGCAACTCCCAAGGTATCAGCATGACACTCAACCTAAACCAGCTATTTTTGGAATTACAAGTTGTTCTGGGCACATCACCTGGCCAACTATCTTTGTAGTTGTACATGTTTCTAAAATAAACAAATAAACAGAAGGTTACCTGGCCTTTCATTCAGTGATTTGGAAGGGAAACAGAAGGCTGAACAGTAATGTGGGCAAAATGGCAATTCTGCATTGTAAGTAAAACACTGCAAGTTCATCAGTGTTACTCTTGTTCCAGTCTTTGTGACCCAGATCTTGTTATTACAAGGAAGAGCTAAGTCAGCAGCTTTCTGAATTAAATTTGACTGCTTTTCTGTAGTGAAATTTGAACAATGAAAATTGTAAATACTCAGTAAGAAGAAATGGCAAAAAGCCCTCAAAACAGTATTTCCTTTTTTTCTGAAAACCACTTT
The DNA here is from genome assembly GCF_903797595.1 of Erithacus rubecula. NCBI lineage: Eukaryota > Metazoa > Chordata > Aves > Passeriformes > Muscicapidae > Erithacus > Erithacus rubecula. The sequence continues at coordinate 17,336,821 of NC_136689.1, read as the reverse complement.
TTATACTAATCCTAATGTCAAAGCAGTTTTTTGGTGGGGAGCTCCAAAGAGCCTGACAATCTGGTGCATCCCATCCTTGTGCCTCTCCCCTTGCTGAGCCAAAGGAGCTGCTCCTTCTCCCTTCAGGGGCTGACTGGCTGAGATGGCTCATCACTGCACCACATCAGTGCCACAGCCAGCGTGGCAGAGAGGGACAAGGTGACACGCAGCACGATGGCAAGCAGTGAATTAAGCAAAATATCATCCTGTTGTACAGTATTTCATCCTGAGCAGTGCACAGCATGACCCCATGACAGTCCTTAAAGCTTTCCATTCATTTGTGTCAAGTTACCAACTGGACCTAAGGAACTGGTGCCTTGCCTCAGACTGAAGGGGACTTTGCATTGGGATATGACCATGACAGTCTAAACTGTTGGATCACAGATATAAATAAGCAAATGACACAGCATTTATTCTGAAGCTCTAGAAGTCTGCTGAGCTTTCCAAGACTTTAGAAGACTGAATTAATAAAACATTCTTCTCATATTATCTTGTATTGCTAAGGTAGCAGTAGGTTCTAATATCTGATTATTCTAAGGTATCTTCAATTAACCACAAAATGCAGAAATGCTTTTCCTCAATGTTAAAAAAAAAACAAACCAAAAACACCCACAAAAAAACCCCATTCAAGCCCCCAATAAAAACCAGTGTTTGCAGTAAATCCACTCTACAGTCTGCTTAAACAGGGGTATTTAGTGCTCCACGTGAAGTCTACAGTTTATTAGATTTTTACTTTACCTCTTTAGATAATTTCTGCTTACTTGAATGACAAAGATCCCTATAAACTACCACATTTATTATATATTATTTATTTATTATATAAGATGCTGATATTAACTCATATAATAACTCCCATTGTACTACCTACACACAGCCATAATAAATTATTAGTATTAGGAAAATCACATTTTGCTAAACAGTTATGTCTCACTGCCTGTTTGGAGACAGTTTTAACACCAAACAGTGTGAAACTGCACTCTCCAGTAGTAAGCTACCACTGTTCCCCCAAAAAAATACAATGAAATCAGGGATTCTCATGAAAAGTTATGCATTTGATTATGGCACTCATCCTTCTGGAAGTTTAAAAATTAGTTTAAAAATACTGTGCCCCAACTTGAATATCAAAAAAGCAGCTCAGATCCAATAGATCAATCCAAAGCAGGTCTTCAAGATTTAGAAACACAAGGCAAGTTTTAAACTTTCCTCCAGCAGCACTCAAGGAAGCATGTGGCAAAGCTGAGAACATACATGCAAGTAATTTCAATCTTACTACACCTGAAATTTTGCCTAGGTCTACACAGAGGCAATAGAATTCTCACAAGTATATATTTAGATAGGCCCCACCTGCACAACAGTGAAACCCTGCCCACTTAGAGCCTCACCCAGGCCACAAAACCCATCCCAGAAGCCATGAAGCTTGCACCACTTCTGGGAAGCACAAAACTCTGTGTTTCAGTAACACCAGGTAAGTGCAAGTAACACCACTGTGAGTATCTGCATTTTTCATTAGAAATCCCTAACTAAGCAAGGACAGGTCTTGGAGTTGGATGCTATTTACACTGATGGTTAAACCTCAAAGCAAAAAGAACTAGGACAGAAATAGAAGGCTTGAGTCTGCCTTCAACTACTGTTATTTCATTATTTTAGCACATTAAAGAACCAGTAACACTCCCTCCAACTCAAGAACTTAAAACGATATCATTTTGTTCTTATGATAAATATTTATCATTATAGACAGATGTAAGAACCTTAGAGTGGACTACTGTAACAAGTCCTTCTAGTCTTATTTTATTCAGTCTTGTTTTGACCTTTCAGTAAGAGTTTCTCATGTATACAAATCACATTACATTTCCTAAAGATCAATGAAAAAGCTAGCATGAATTCAAGACCAGCATTTTCCCCCCAGAATTGCTGGAAAAGATAACAAGCTCACTTGTTCAAGTCTCCTGGGGCACACTGGCACACACCCTACCAAATCCTGACCTTTACACATCCCTACTGTGCTTTTTGAGAACTACAGGGTGCTGCAGCAAAACATGTACTGTGACTGAAATAAAGGTTTAAGGACTTTTCCTTAAAAAGGAACAAATGCCAAGCCTTGCTAATTATCCCAAAGATTTCAAAGTAACAAAGATACTTCTAAAATAGGAATGGTGAAGTCGCACCACAAAATACTCTTCTGTCCTTGCAGAGGTTAGAAATAAACAAATAGTAATGTAAGTCTGTAGTTTTGCTGTATTTTACTCAGTGCACACTTTCAAACCAGCGCCTCATTAGCAGGAAACTAAAGATCTACAAAACCTGTATCTTACAGATTTTAATACATTCATTTTGAAGTGCACTTCATGAAGTTTTGAGCAGGCAATATAACAAAATACTGCAGATCTGGTTTTTGTCCTGTCTTACCAAATAACTGTTAAATATAATAAAGAGCTTCTGTAACTCCTTCACACACTTTCTGTTTGACAAGGAAACCAGGCACACCAAATGCAAGCAGCTGATTGTTCATACCATGAATCATTTCTTCCACAGGGAGGAAATTCCTTTTTTCCTTCCTGAAGCCCCATCACCACTGCAGTTTGGTATCCCAGGCTTTGCAGGGCTCCCCCAGTCCCACCTCTTTGGTTCAGCTCCCAGCGAGCACAACACCTCAGGGCAGCACTTGCCATTCCAGTTATGGGCTATTGGTCTGATTTGGTTTTGTTTTAGAGGAGAAAGCACCATTTTCCAAACCCCTAAGCTGACTACAGATGAGATTGCCATTCCTCCTACAGTAGCAATGACAAGGAAAGTGCAGTGGCTTGTGCAGCTCCTGTGAGGCTGTGGATGAGGGCGGTTTTGGGAGGTTAACTCCACACCACCGAGCACTGCAAAACTGCTGGAATTGTTCTGGAACAGCCAGGAGCATTGCCACCTGCCTTGCCACACTCTTACAGCTTGTCTTGGTACAACAAGAAAGTGAATCGTGACAAGAACAGTGACAATATCCAGAAATTACCTTAGAAAGATGCAGTCACTTTTTTTTAAGGCATCAGAGATGAGTGTGGGCTAACAGAAGCAGACTATGCTGCTCTGATCAGCTACTGTACAATGCCAGAACGAAAAGGAGCATTTTTCTTCTCTTATGCACAATCCTGAGCCGTAGAGATCATACAATACCACAAGAATCTCTGTTCTGTTTCAAGCCAACTATCATCAGCTGACAGCACGGTAGAAATCAAAGGATCCATTTAATTGCTAACCACTTGTTGTTAGATCAGCTGTAGATGTTTCTCTGACAAGGGTTGCATGTAATTTAAAAGAGAAAGATACCACAACAAAAGTGACTTGATATTTCTTAGGAAGATGATGGTGCTTGTGTACCATTTGTTCATTGATACTACAGAATTTGTTATTTTTGATACATCCTTCAGCCCATTAAAGCAGAGGTCTATTTTGTTTGCTCTGGTGCTTGATCAAACCATTAAATGATCCAAACACTTCATGGAAAAGTGTTACAGGAGCCTTGCCTATTTTTCTTTGGAAGTTTACAGTGCAGTAACAGCTCACAGCAGCATTCTCACGCTCCAGTATTCCACCTTTTGTCCTTAGAATCTCCACTTACACTCTGCAATCAGATAACTAAAGAAATCTCTTTACTAGTTATATTAATTATATAAAGAAACCAACTTTTTACAGACTGTGATACAAGTGTATGGAAGAGTAGCAATAGCAACAAGAAACCAAGAGACTTAAACTTCTGGTCTAGCTGCAGTGAATTATAAACACTATGTTATCTCAGCTGTATCTTAAAATGTGAGAAAGGTCTAAGTAATCAACTCTCAAGCAATGAACATCTCCTGCTGAAAAACAGGCTACCACTACTGAGTGAGGTTCTTCTCCAGAAAGCAAATTCACTCCTAAAACATCTAGTGCTAGTAATGGGAACAATATCCTTTGTCATTTACACCCTCTTTTTCAACATGCATTTTTTTCGGAATAATGAAGCAAAACTTTAGAAAAACAGATTAACATACTGATTTTTTTCCCTGACTTCACACAAAAAGTAAAACTACTAAACGCTTCACTGATAAAACTTCATAAGGAAGGAGAAAGCAGCACAAACATCATTACTGAGACATACCACTTGCTTAACTAATGTTTTTAAACCCTAAGGAAACAGTAAAACTGGAAATTGAGTTCTGTTTCTAGCACCAAGAGAGCTAGGCAGCAAGTTTTTCTTGGGCGTTTGCTAACCATTCTCCAAGATGCTTTAGAAACAACTAAAAACACCTTACATTTGTCTAACTCAGAAGTAGCCACAACTAGATATCAGAACAATTAACATTCCTTTTATTACTTTTTAAAATTTTAACATATTTAGAATACGCAACCCATTACTAAGACAGCAAATTGACCTGCTCACTAGTATGAATAAAGACTATTTGATTAAGGAAAGTCTCAGCAGCAAGTTTCTCAGCTGGTAACAGCCCATACTTTTCTTTCTGGAGGCATTTGAAGGAGTAAGGAGGGAGAGAGATCCCCTGTAGCACAAATCTGGAATCCTTCACTGAAATTCCCTGCACATTTTCACAGCTGCATCAACTCCTGCTGCAGGAGCCCTTGCTATTTACTACAGAAACCTATTAGCCTGAAGACAGTATCCAATTCTCTGAGCAAGCAGGGACTGATATTCCATTCTATTTCCATTAGACTTCAAGTCTCTACAGCTATTTAACTCTGAATTTCATATTCCCTATGTTTTTAAGTTTCCACAGAAACTTGTGAACAAGGCACTATATTCTAAAAAACAAATAACTTACTGAGTAAAGATTATGCTACAGCTGGCTCACTATTGTTTCCTCTGAGGCTTCAATATTTAGGGTTTAAAATGAGATTTCAATAGAAATTATTGTCCGTCTGAATTCTTTCACAAAATCATCAATTGCCTCCTTATACAAGGATGTTTTTTCATTGTAGGAGGATCTGTACTAGCCATTCCCATCTCGGGAGGAACACGGTGTCACAAAGTGTCACACGGTGCTCTGAGGCTGCATAAACATCGCCAGGCTTGGCCACTTTCTGCTCTCAGTCAATATAGAGGCAACTGTAAGATCTAGACTAATTTATGCATAAAAATATTTAAGTGCTGATCTGCAAGCTGTATTGCTTCTATTTTCCTGTCACAAAAGGATGTTTTTCTAAACATTCATCATTTTCAAAAAGCATTTATAAAGAGAAGCATGATAAAGTTGTTACAGCTGCTTTTTAAGATGCATTTAGAAGTCCAGCAAATTTTAATTGAAATAGTAAGAAAAATGGGAAGATCAAATTACTTTTAATAGCTCAAAGGCATGCATTATGAACAGTCAGTAACAAAATTAGATTGAAATGTTTTAAGAGCAACTATACAGAACTCTAATCCTCTGGTCCAAAAAGACAAATTCCAGTGTAAAGTGATTATACTCCTAAGAAGAGCCATGGTAGAATCTGACTTTTTCTACTGACAGAGAACACCCCCACCCCCACAATCCAGTCTTGTCAGGGCCATCATAAGAACTACCCTGCACGGGCAAGAATTCTGCAATAAAACTTGGCTAAGGAAGTAAAAGAGACTAAGCTGCTGGTGTCAAGATATACAATTTCCATTCAGAAACACCTTTTCAGGTTCTAATGCGTGTGGATTAAGATGTAGAGCTGATGGCAAGTGAAGATACTAGACCCACCCCAGAGTAAGCAGTTTGTACCAGATCATCCCCTGAGATTTAGTGGTAAACTCTGGCTTGAGCAGCAGCATGAGGACCTGAGCTGCACAAGCACAATCCCTGCTTCACCTGCAGGTGAACATCTGTGACTGAGTAACCACTGCAAAAGTAGGAATTCTCCTTCAGCTGACTGAGCAGTTTGAGCCTGATGCAGGTTGATAAACCAGCCTTGTGGTCATTCAGACTTTTCAATAAAAATGCATTATTAACATGAGGACACAAAAAAATAAAACTTTCACTGGGTTGTAGAGAGCAATGGCTGAAAATATTGTTAGAGAATTTTGGATTAACTTATTCTTCTCATTGCTCAATTATGGTGGTGATAAGCAAGTAAAAATTATCTGTGTTCATCAACCATGAATAATTAGCTATGCTCATAAACCATCTTTACATACTTACATGGTAATATGGATGTCTGTGGTTCCACAGAAGTATTAAATGCTATTAAGTCTGCATTTAGTAAGAAAGAAAAAAAAAAAGGTTATTTCCTAGAATGAGGTGCAGCTTTCCTTTCTCCCTGTCCTTACATTTGGCCACAGAGTGTCTTCCAAATGCAGATCCACAGAGAGTGTTTGCTCACTCATCTATCAAGAGCCACCTCTTCTACCCCACAAGTCAGAGCATATTTTTTCTTTGGAGTTGGAGGTTTTGCAAATTCCAGTATCCACTTCAATTAGTTCACAGTTTAATGTGGTAGCTTCACATGCCAGTACATCTGGCCTATCTCTATTATGCCCCTTGGCATTCCTCACTGCTTTCAGCAGCCTCATGTAATGCTGTAACTATGAGGGAGAAGAACACCTCACCAAGAGCTCAGAGCCCTCCAACTTTTACTGCAAATTGTTCTCCAGAAATCTTTAGAACCAACATACTCAGGCAACAACTTAGGTGCTCTTAACCTCATTCTTATCCTCAGTTTTTCATCAAAAGTGCTGTCAAGACAAATGTTGAAGATTCACCAGGAGCACTGGGACAGTTCATTCCTAGATAAGGATGGCAGAGAAGGTGCTATTTCCCTATGGTAAATACTATCAGCATGACAAGTTATACCAAGTAACGTCCCAAATGCAAGATAACTTCACTTTTTTTTAATAATAAAGACTACAGAGTTCTTAGCTATCCTCCTGCATATCTACCTCCCTCCCTGCCTGCAGAAAGCTGGACTGTAAGATAAAGATACCTGATACCATATTGCTTTTCCAGCCTTTCTGGATTTTGGGGATCTTTTAACCCATTTTTAACAAACTTCAAGCAGTCAAAAAGAGTAAAATAAAACAGCAGCAAGTTAAATATTTATCTTCCAGAAAGCTATTGTAGGGGAATTCACACCATGCAGTCCAGTACAAAACTACGGAAAGAATAAAATAAAAGGAAGAAAAAGCAAGTTGATTTTACACCTTCACACTTTCAGATTTCACTCACTCTCACTCCCACATAATCCTAAGTACCAAGACATTATTTTCACCACATTATTTTGACAGAGGGAAAACAACTAGTCTTGTCCTCCTGAAATTTTTAGGGTCTCCAGCTGGTGATTAAAAAAAAATTAATTTAAGGTTTTTTATCTTTTGTTCTTTAGGAGTCACTCACTAATACTGGATGGTCCTTTGTGTCAAAATCACTAAACTTCAGTCTCAGTGAGCATTAGGTCTTGCTGTCTGTCCATTATCAGGTTTTCCTCCCCAGTCAAGAGGAATGGGGAGCACATGGGGCATGCTGCTCCTTCATGACTGCTCTCCTGGAGTTGGGATACAGCATCCTCAGGGCCTTCTCCTCAGCCTTTGGGTCTTGACAGAAACAGCACATTCCTCACATTTTACAGCTAGGAATGGTGACCTTGGTTATCAACACAAGCCACATTTTAACCCTTTTTTCTGCAGTTTCTAAGACCCTTACTACACACACTTCCATTCATGTTGCATTTGGATCAATCTTAATGTGTCTTTTATAAACCTTCAATTCCACAATTTTTTTCAAATTACCACAGAGTTCGTGACTACATATGCTTAAAGGATTAAGTCTCTAAGATATCTTCAGGCTTTTCTGTGGTCTAATTTTGCTACAGAAAAGACACAGAAAACACAAAGCATCTTGTTCTTTCTCCTTTTGACTCTGCACGTAAATGCCCAATAGTATATTAGAACTATTTCAAGCTGAAAACCATGTTTGGGATGTCACAACTAACCATTTGTAGCCTTGAAGCTTGTTTTTCACTAATAAAACAGTAAGAGGTCAAAGGAAGAGCCTGTTTCAGAACAGAAGAATACTGTTGCATAAAACAGAATGGGTATAACATGAAGGGATGCATCACTCACGTCAAAACCCCCTTGATTTATATAATACACATTAATCTTAATGCTTGAGCTTTGACTATAATTTTAATTTACCAGTGACTACATATACTTTCCACTATATTAATTCTATTTGTTATGTTTTGCTGAGTAAAAAGGTGCGTGCAAGCATGCATGTAAACTTGTAGAACACACAGAAAACAAAGACTTCCTTGGCTTTTTAGAATATTAGAAAATAGCAGCTGACAACTGTTTATTATAAAGTAGCTTTTAAGTTCAGAATTTGTATAGCTTACTGAAAAACAGCTTTAAAATGGAAACCCGCTAATAACTGCCTGAACAGTTCTTGACTAATGGCTTTAGCAAAGCAGTTTTTTAAAGTTATCTGTGCTTTTTTACCCAACCTGGTTACTTTTAATTACTTTCTCTCAAGACTTTGGAGGCAGCATATTTTCCTCTCTCATATGTCAGTTTTATTCACACGTGGAGCAAGTAAGGAAAACTCTTGAAATTTTCAATTACCAAGCTAAATAAGTTTAAATAAAAAGCCCTTGTAACACCTACAAATAGATCTCTTCCAGACAAAGCTAATTTTAGCAGTCTGAAGTTTGAATCAAGGTACTTGCTGTACATGAGCTTTTATTCCAATTTAGCATTCTAATCTTTTAAATCTGAAAAAAAAAATTCCAATACTTCAAAATTTCAACTACCGTAGCACTACTGGCACTACCACTTTCAGTTTTAGAAAATGACTGATATTGTTGCCTATTGAACCAATTAAATACAAAAAAATCCCTATTTAAAATAGGGCTTTAATCATATTGTGTAAGAGATAACTGTCTGCCTGAGTAACTTATCAGTGCAAAGGCATTAGCTGATGCCTTCACTGGCACCTCCTTGTACAGTTATTTTAAAAAACCCTAGAAGAAAAGCTCTTTTTAAAGTATTTTTATTCTTCAACCATACCTTTCACCTCCTGAAGCACTAGGACAAATGCCTGTGCCTAGGTGGGGGAGATCTGGTGAGCACTGGGCCTGAGGAGGAGAGCTCACCTTGCCAAGGCAGAGGGAGCCACAGGGGATGTACAGCAGGGATACAACTTCATATCTCTGCTTTAATTAAAACCAACACATCCAAACCACACTTTGCTTTTCAGCCCAAACTCTGGGTCCAGACAAAGCTGCTGATAGTCCATTTGGCAGCAGAATCAGATCTGGGATGAGAAGGGAGTGACAGAAATAATTTTTACATTGAATTGGGAAGAAAATCAAGTCCCTTGTGTCCCCAAAACCATCAGCAAATGGACAGAGTGAGAATCAGAACTCCATTAGGATCAGTTAGTCTTATTGATTTAACTGGAAACTAGATAAAGCCTTAGATATCAGATTTTATAACAATGCTTTTCTACTGTGCTTCAGCCAAACCATGGCTTGTGCCACCAAGTACAGTGGTAGCCATTCCTTCTCGTAGGAATCACTATTTTTCTGCCATTTCAGTTCTTACTGTATTTATCTTCAGTAATGGTCACTGCATACCAAATGCAACTATAAATTCATTAGAGAAAATAAGCCATATTTATGCTCTTACCACACTCTTCATTTTCCTACTCAGAAATTAATTTATGAGATTATTTACATGTTCAAGAACACTTCTTGAATATTAAAAGCTCAGACTCTAATGCTATACTTTAAAGCTGATGGTGACCATTGCTAGGAAGAAGATCCAGGAGAGTTGGTAATCAAGTGAATATACACCTTCTGCCAAAACACACCCATGGCAAATCCTGGACAAACCAAAAACCATTGCTTGCTGCAGTTTATTCCACTGTTGTTTTCCCATGAGCACTAACCCCTACCATTTGTTCTTTGAATTCATCTCTTGATAGGTATTTAAAATGGTATAGTTGCAAGAGGTTAAAAGGGTTACTGTCTTCAAGGGTTACTCTCCCCAAGAAAAAGAACTTGCATCTACTATTCCAAAGATCTAAAGAAAACAACCACAATAGATTCATAAACTATAAATAACATCCTTACTTGCTCCAGTTACATACAAAAATCCATCACTATTAAATGTTATAGTGCAACAACATTGCTTTGAAGTTAGTAACTCCTGCTAATTTATAAAAAGTATTATCAGAAACTTCCAATTTCTAAGATCATTGCTGGCTGTCTCTATATAAGAGCCAAGTCAAAATGTCTAGTCCACATGCTTGCAGAAAGAAGTACATAAATCTATAAAACACAGAAGTTGGAAAACAATGAATGGGCTTTAATTTTTTCTCCAGGTCTTGTTTTCACATATGTGAAACCTGACAGTGATTGCTCGATTGGTATTTAGTCTTTCACATTTTCCAGACAGAACTAACCAGGTGACATTGTTCTGTAGGCAGCAGGGATATTAACTGAATTTACACCCTGGGACAATTTCCTTTCAGGTTTCAAAGAAGCACTTATTTAAAAACCAGTCTGTTAATTTTCAAACAGCCTCCTTTATCTTTTACAATTCAGTATCTCCACCAGGAAAAGCCTAAGCTTCTGCCCATCTTTGCCTGCATTCAATAATCAGCCAGATATAGCAGATGACTGGAGCAATCATGACCCTCAAAACAACACTATTATGTTGTAGTTTTAGAGGAAAGGATGTCAGGCAGGAAAAAGAAAAGTCGCATCTCATCCCCTCTCCAGCTTCATCTGGTATCAGTTAGATTTCTCCACCCATTAGAAATGCAGTATAGGGTAGGGGCAGTTGGGTTTTTTTGTAAAAAGTGGGAAGAAGAAATGAAAGGCAGGAGAAAATCAACAAACCACCCACTGCTGCCTGTCTCCTTTAAAAACAGCTGCCCAACCATTCTGCTGGGAAGCTGTGGATGAAGCCAGAAGTAGGATGGAATAGATGAGACCTTTTAATGTATTTTCTCATGGCATATGTTTAAAATCCCTACATTATGAACACTGGAACCTAGATGTTTATAAATATATTTAATACACTCTCCAAAAACTGAAAGAAACCATCTGAGTGCTTCATCCATCTGGAAAATGGGATGGGCACACTGTTGACAGGTCTGTGGAATGGAGGGCAGAGCCCACCCTGGAAAGGAGAGGTTCTCCTCTATATCAGCACCTCAGCCCACCTGGCCCTGACTCCGTGCATTTTAAGTTTCAAGACATTACAAAGCTCTTAAATTCCCTTATATTTATGTTTCTATTGTTTGCTTTTCCCCTTTAGACAAGACAGTTATTTTTAATTTTGGGGGGCACTGACAGCTGTTACTGCTGAATTCAGGCTGTAAAATGTTAGAGGGAAATTTTAATTCAACAAAATCTCAAGTGAAAGTATTTGCAGACATATCATCAGGCTTAAACCTTGCAATTGCACATGTCTCTGTACACGTGACAGGGACACAAAAGACATGAACATAACTTGCTTTAGTATCAGGAAATTAGTTTGAAGTTTTTTCTAAAAATTTGTTGGTATGATTAAATTTAGGACAAATTTGACCTCATTCACTGCAACAGATGTTTTCAACACACAGTCTGAAACAGGTATTTCTCCACATCCCCTCTGGCCCCTGCACAGTTATCAGCAGCTAATAGCTGAAGACATACATGGAATCCTGAAGAATGCAGGAACAGCCTTCTTTTTCCCTAAACTAAAACATTTACGCTTTTAAGCTCCACATTTTCCCTTAGTACAAAAATACTTGCTCCTTATTGAGGTCACTTCTGCTGGGGAATCAGTCTTGCAATATCTTCTCTCGTGTTTTAGCCACCACCCAGTGAGTGTATTCTACTCAATCCAGCACTGTTAAATAAAATTAGGCTCGTGTTCCTTCTTCATTCTAGAGAAGTAATCAGATGAGACTTTACACACAAAAACTCTTTTCTTGATTATGAAAAATAAAACTGCACTAGAATGTTTTTCCTCCAAAGCAGCAAAATTAAGTCAAACACAGGAGTTCAATATGCTTTTCAGGGATGACAGCGAATGACTGGACCAATTTTGCTGAGATAGGATTCCCTACCCAAAAAAAGAGCTGGTATCATTTCTACCAGATACTGGTAACCTTATGGATTTTTAAGAGTTTAGCATCTTTTAAAGGCATTGCTAGAATTTGAGACCAGACATCTATTTTTAAAGATGACTCTACTTTCTTTTTCTCTTTTTTCTGCATATATGCAAGAGATAGAGGCAAACAAAATAAAACAACCTTGTATGTGTGGAAACGATTATAAAGACTTAATGTTACTCGACCTAACAAGATGCATCAGCAAATGAGTAAACTACAAAAGTTAGAACTGTAACCCAAGTTTTTACATTCTTTGAAGCCTTACAGCAATTTACATCAAAGAGCAGAAACATTATCAGCTTACTAACAGCATAACACAGACCTGCATAAGGCAAAGGTGTACAACCAGAACTGCCTTAGAGCACACATTAAGGGGCAAGACAGAGAGGAGACTCTCATGATCCTAAACACACTAAGTATCCTCAAATGACTCTAAGGCACACTCTAAACACCCTTTAAATCAAGCTGCAGATTACAAGTCTAACAAAGCAGACAGCATTTTTTCAGGACCACTAAATGGTTTTGCATATTTCAGTAACACATTGTGATGCCACTTCATCAAGGAACAGAACCAATGGTGTCCACATCCATGAAGCCTCATGCTGAGGAGCTTGCAGATTCAACTGTTTAAATTCTCAACAAAATAAGTGAGAAACACAGGAAAAAAAAAAAAGGAGAAGCTATCACATAGAGAAAGTCTTAGGTATATTTTCATTTTCTCTCAGGCACTGCAATTAGACTGACAGGCTATCAAGAATACATGGAAGCTTACTTATAACAGAGACTGCATACAGCCATATCAATGACATTAAAAAGGCTTTATATCAAACTATGTCTAACTTACAGCTATTAATTATTAGTTTTTCAAACCATCTTTTCCTGTAAGCTCAGTCTAAGCAATTTAAATTATAATCTTACAGAGCACAGAAGTTCTGCTTTATAAGTGGGCAAGTGAATCTGATCAGAAACTATCCAGAAACTACAAGTCCACCAGAACATAATGAATGCAAGGCATTTAAATTTCATGTTGTCATACAAAAGCCTTTATTAAAATATTAATCTGAATAATAAAAAAAAACCGCTTTACATTAATAAGGGGACTCTGAACAGAAAATATCACATAGACAAGTAGGTAAGTAGTCATTAATTGATTTCCTTTAATGCTTTGATGTTTTGTTATAAAGTCATGTTAGCAACTGCTCAGATCCTGTTAAAGCCAAAGTAAAAGCATCAAAGCAATTCTACTGTTTTTGTTAGACACTGTAAAGAGATTGCCTAGTTTTCACCTCTGACAACACATTGTAGTTCCTTTATTTTCATTTCATCATTACATTTTTTCATTAAGACTCAAACAGAACACGCAGCAACCTCAGACTTTGGTAAAAGTCACTCAATTTTGTACTCTACTTATCTCCTAAAAGTTGTACAAAAATTAGAATTACACCTTATTCTTATATCAACACAGAGGAAATAATATCAATCCATGCAAGAAAAGGTTTTAGTTATGTTTTCAAAAAATGGTATGAGGTGAAACTAGCAGCACATATACAAATATGTACAAGGAAGCCAGTGGTCATGAAAACAGGTACTGCAACTCCTGGATGATGCAGAAGTGAGGTGAAGTTTTGAAACTCATCAACTGTAAAATCCTGTGTTTAAAAAAGCTAATTAACAAAGCTGCCAGCTACATGATTTAAATAAAGCAAGCAATCTTTAATGAAGCAATCTTTAATTTTAGCTGACACGGTGTGCCGAGGACAAGGGCAAGATTTACTTCTTATGATAAATTCTTCATCAGAGCTCTCCCTCCATCTGTCCCTTTAGAAGGGTCATCTCCTTAATTATTCAGATGTGCAACTGAAAGCACCAAGATTAGATGGTGAAGCAAAGACTAAGCAGGTCTTGATTATCAGCTATCTTCCTCACAGTGATGAGCTTTTTGTACAGTGTCTAACATAAAACTCATTGAACTCTTACAGCCTAAACTGAGGAAGAGAATATTAAGCTTTATCAGAACAGCATTCCTATGTAAACTTATACAAGTAACTACTAATCACAACACTTAAACAGCAGTATTTCTCTTTGGATTTTATTAACAAATATGAAACACATAACCAAACTTCAACTAATTAGCTAGAAAAGGCTTTACATTAAGCAAAACAAACATTAAAAACAAAGGCAGTATTATTCTGGATTGGTTTCAAATTCACTACAGTAAAATCATTAAAATTCAGTTAGGTTTCTACTGTGCTGTAATAGGTTGAAGAATGAACATGGAAAATATGCATTATTTTCAAACTGGAACAGCAGCAATAGCTTGTCACTGGCAAAGTAGATGTCTATGATCTTCATAGTTTAAAATCCAGTCCTTCTCTTGCCAAGTCTATAGTATATCATAATAATTCGTGCTCAAAGATGAAATAAAAATTGTTAGTTTTTATCTTCTAAAGTCTTAAATTTCCTGCATGAAGAACCACTTGGTTTTGAACCCAACTTCTACATCTTTCAGGGAAAAAGGCAGAAATCACTTCCTGCCCTGTCCTCACTTTAACTCATGACTTTTGAGACTTCAGATCATCTTCAATCATCTATTTTCCATCCTGACAACTCTTGATGCATAGTCGAGTATCTACACCAAAGCTGTTCTCCATTTTTCATCATCCTTCATGCACTCAATTGAGCTTTACGATCTACTATACATTCTAGCAGGAGAAGTCCATACAAAGTATCCAAAATGCTGATACAAACTAGATTTACACAGAACACTGCCACCTTTTCTACTTTATTCTGTATTCTCCTTCTGGTAACTGACAATTGCTTGTTTGAGACCTACTAAATAGTAACAGTAATCTACTAAATAATAACAAACCTTGCTCCTGCACAGCTATGGCCACTTTAGCATCCATCACCATAGGTAAACCTGGGGTGCTCTCCTCAATGTTCTTCTGACAAATTCAGTCATATGAGTTATTCTGTGGTTCTTTTCAGCTGTACTTCACCCTTATTAACCCAATTAATTTGATATCAGCCGCAAGCTGAAAGGTAAAAATTTCAGGAAATCTTTACAAACCACCAGACCTCCCCACTGGTCACCAGGGCTTTTAGGTAGTCTTAGATTCCTACAGCAATTTGTCCTGCCTAGAAGTGACTTGCTTTACTGATATAGCCAAGCATTTACTTTCACCTTATTTTCTTTACAAATTAAGGAATTCTTTATCAGCACATAGACCATCCCTTCTTATGCTATGGCTATTAACTCCCTTTAAAGCTGGTGAGGGACCCTCTCAAAATTCACTGAAAAATTAGAGACAATTAAATAACTCTTACCCACATCGTTATTGATCCTCCATCAGCCTCCACAAAGTTAGAAGATGAGTTTCCTTACAGTCAATTTGCCTTTTTTACAAGAGAAGGCAGAGACTACAAGGACAGTAAGTTGTAGACAGCTGCGTAAGTAACACTACTAACAGGACTGTATCAGACATTTGCATCAGAGGCTTAAAAATGCTACACAGTCTCCCTAAGTTTTGGCACCCCACCCGCCATTCTCTATAGAACAGGCAGCACTGTAGATTTATACAAGAATTCACACATCAGCATTCTACTATTTCATCTTTGAGTATTTAGAACCAGAGTGAATACCACCCTGTCCCTGTATTTTGCTGCTGATAATGTTATCAGCTACATCCACAAACTCTTATCCTGCTTCTACCGTATTAGACCCACCAGCTGAGAAATCCCTCCAAGAAAAGTTCAGAAACCAAAAACTCTGGTTTCCTCCCCACTGAACAAAGACACAAGTAATCTCATTTCCCTGCAAAAGCCATATCTACTATATATGCTTCATTAACATCGTCATCCACAATTCCTACAGGCAGTGGAATCCTTCTGATCTGTAGGAAGAAAATAGTGTCAGTTTTGATGCCTTTCATTAAACACAAAATTCTTAGTGTGTTTCTACATTTAGATAACTAGACTCATTATTTTAACACATTTGATTATTCCTTCTACTTTTTCATTTATTTTGAAGGCAGCTGTCTCCATGCTACCCAAGTTTCTTCTGCTCTCTTGTAATTCTGCTCGATGGCACACACACTGGCACTCTGTTTCACAATCAATGTCATCCATCCCCCTGCTTCACTGTGGTCTAGGTCACCTTGAGAGATCTAGATTTTAAGAGTTGTCTGGTTACTTTCTTTTTAAGAAGGCTTTTTTCCTATTTTTATACCATCTCTTTGAATGAGATTGACTTTGATACATGTATTTGATGATGTACAAAATATTAGAATTACTTAAATCTTCCTTTAAAAATGTAGATTAGTCTGTTCTGACCTACCACTTCTTTGAGCCATGCTGTGTGATCATAAGTGTGTATTAAGCACAGCTGGGCCACATCACATGGTGTGTGCATGTTACACAAGCAGACATTTCCAGGACTTGAGTTGGGCTCCAGCACCCTTAAACACCAAAGCCAAACTGGGACAGGAAGGACAAAACAAAAACCAAAAAAACCCCCAAAAAACAAACAAACCAAAAACCCTTTATTAGTTCACCAGCTTACTCTCTTGTTGCAAGATATTAGCACTGGAATAAATCCAGTTTCCACATAAGTAATTCACATGCACCTATAACATTACATTCAACTTATAAAGCAAAACTTGCACTGAACAAGAACAGTTGAAAGTCTGTAAGATCTACAAAGACAGAACAGTATAATTCAGACTTCATTTTGTTCATTTTCCCACCCACAGACTGCAGACTGTGCATCACTTCTTACAGAAAAGAGATAGGAATAGCTATAATTTACACCACAGCATTAAATTTGCATTAGCTATAGAATCAGTTCTCAGCAGTTTCCAGAATAATGGTGTTTAGAATGAGGCTAATGCATTTCATAACAGTTTACCTTATAGCTCAAGGTTGCAAATGCAGGACCTTGATCTACCCATAAGACAAGGTAGAGGTTCAGAAATACTATTTCTTCCATCTTGCTCAAAAATCTCAGTGTTTAAAACAACATTTTAGTACTTGGCATATTTAACATCCAACTGACAGTCACATTTCACTTCCCAATATTCAATATTCCTTCAGAGTAGAACACTTCCTTTAAAACACACTGAAATAGGTGTATCTAATCCTCACCACATCATAGCAACTAACAAATCACTTAGTGACATTTTTCCAGTGAGGAACAGAATGTATCTTCCTAGTTTCACCTACCTTAGATTTAGCCTTAGTCTCAAAAATAATTCCTTTTTTCCAGCTCCTCTATACAATAAGCATTACCATTTTTGTAAGAATCAAGGTACTACTCTGCACATAACAGCCTCCTCTCACTACAGAGGACTGGTTCATCTCTTCAGCATGGAAAAAAAAAAGTATAATGAAGACAAAGCAGTCTTGCTTGAAGACACAGTTAAGTATTTCTGGAGTCTCATCACACTGAAGTTTAGCAGGAGCTTTGAAGCCTTGCTACACTGACTTACATCTGTTCACTTCCAACAATTTGCAAGCTAACCAGCATAAGTAATAAAAGTAAGACTGGAGAAAGAAATGCAGTAATAAATCAGATTTTTTTAATAACCAGAAAGTAATTAAGATTCATAGACCTCTATAATATCACATGTAATGGCACCCTAAAACACTGCAAGTATTACAGGATTTAACAAAACTGAAGATATGAAGAATTTCAAAGACACTAATATCTATCTCTATGCCATCACCACAGTTGCATCATAGTTGTGTGATAATAATTGGGAAGAAAAAAAATCACCTAGTCAAGAACCTAAAAATTCTCAAGTAATTCAGATGGGTGACTTCTCTTACAGGTACAGTCTTACTTGAAGGTTTCTCATCAACAATTCTTTAAAATGATCTTGAGGCAGAGCCATTCATTTTTGTAGACTCTTATGCAATTATGTTACTGCATTAATTGTTTGATTTATTCTCCATGAAAAGTACTACATCACCTTTTACTGCTGACTTCAATTAGATTGACTCCTTAACCTGAAAAATTCATATGGTAAAAAAATAAAAAATTCTGGCATACTTCTATATAGAGAGCTGAACTAATCCAATATATAGCCACCTACTCTGTAGGATCATACCAGCACTCACACAAATGCTACAGTAATCTACTTTCCCCTTGTCTCAAGCTATTTGTGGCATTGATGTAAAAAGCATTTGTAGCCTTTTAACAGGAGTGCTCTCATAGAACTGAACTAGCCTTTGACATGAACCTAGCAATTCTTACTAATTTATTCTTTGGGGTCTGAAGTTTAAGAAACTTCTCATTTCTTCCAAATTAAAAGAATTAAAACCTCATCCTAAAGCCATCTTACTTTAATATATTCTTCCTTCCACTGACATATCTGGAAGTATAATGGATTGCCCTATCAGTCCATTTCTTTACAACAGTTTCAGCTACAGTAAAATGGAAAAACAGTTAGTCCAGCAGGTTCATGTCCAAACTACCACCCTGACAACTTGTCAAAGGCCCCACTGACCATGTCACAATTCTATTATATTAGATTTTATTTTTTGTAATCAGTTAATTATGTCAACTATTGAACAGACTTCACACAACTAATGCAGCAGTGTTTCTTGGGAGGCTGCAAGGCTGCCAGCACAAGTATTTCAAGGCTTTTACAACAGCTAGATTTTATGGTAAGACCTCTCTCATGCTGCTATGTTTCAATCTTTATTGTGCTTAACATAAAGGAGAGATCTATGTCACGAGGATAGATCTGTAAAGCTGCTTTTGAGTATTAAAACAGATTTTAAAATTAAATATTAATTGTTAGAAAAGCGTACATTAACACATACAGAGACAAGCAGACCAAGACTCAGTGGCCACAGTAAATTTAATCAGAACCCACACTCCATTAACAGCTGGAAGAGTTCCAGAAGCCGCCTGTGCCCTTGGCCATCTGCCAAGACCACTGATTGTGTTTTAAGTCCCCTGAAATTACAAGGATTTACTCGAATATGCCATTCTCCACTCTCAGTGCAGTATTTACAATTTTCTTTTGTGGCATATATAAAAAGTAGCTGTCTACCTCACCACCAGTACACTCGCATGCTACAGATGTACACAGTCAGACATAATACTACCTAAATTGCAACTCTGTTTGGTACATTTTGCAAATGAACTGTAGAAAATGCACTAGTGACACCTAACATCAACAAACCATAAGCAGCATCTAAGATTAAATTTCATACTTGAATTCAAATCTATTGAGACAAAAAATAAAGCTTTTGAGCATTTACCAGAGCTGTCTACAATTATGTTAGAGATAAGCATCAAAATTCTTGTCCCAAAAGCTTCATTCATTCATACTGCTCATTAGTCACTGCATGCACCAACACATAGCTCTTACAACAGTGTTGTGCAGAGAATCCTGAAAGGAGGAAGAAGTGTTAAAACTAATCACAATACCTGAAAGTCTTTAACATCAAAATGACAAGTCAGTTTGGCCACATACCAAGAAATCTGGTGAGTATATCTCCCAAGAACATCTGCCATGTAGTCACAATTCTCTTTGGAGACCTTCATATGATATGGTATTTTACTGAGCTAAGGTATCAGAACATCCAGGTTACAAAAATGAATAAAAATCAAGGCAGGTAGCAATGATTAAAAACTCTTGCAGAAACAGTGGTAGAAAGGGAAGCAGAAAAAACCCCACAAAGGACAATGCTTATTCAGCTGCAGGTCCAGAATACTCTGGAAACATTTGATGTACACATGGTATGTGGAGTCAACTCAACTTGAATTCCTCAAGCCCACACCAAGATCTGCCATCATTAAAGGAAGAGCTAGAATACTTGCACAAAGTATGTGCATTGCAACTCACTCAGACTAGAAGCTGCTCTTGAAAGCACATCAGTGCAAGTACCTAAGCACTACCAGGTGTCAGGTTTGATGTATGGAAACCTAACAGCATAAGAAAGGGAAAATACTCATTGTCAGAATAACTCTTTCAAACTCAGAAGACTACTGTACAATACAGAGCAGCACTGCAGTGCTAACTTTGCTCACTGCCTTCTCCATCGTAGCTCCATGGCAGAGTATCCCAGCTTGTCAGCCAGATCCAGCCTCCCACCCCCTGGCATTCAACATGCCTTTTGTTGAGCTTAGCTGGTGCCTACCCAGGCAGTAGCCAGCAGCAAGACCAGCTCAGGCTGTAGTTTTCCCAGCCTTTTGCCTCTCAGCTAAGCTGAATTACATGATTTGCCACTTGGCAAGTGGGAATAGTCCTGTCTCCTTTTCCCCTTTCAACCAACAACCCCTTCGATCAGAAAGCAAGTTGATTCAGCCTATGAACTCGGCAAAAATGAAAACAAAATAAAAGCCCAAAACACAGCCTTTTTGCCAGATTAGTCTCTGGTCTTTTAGCAAGCTGAATTAATTTACTGGATCATCAGACAAATACTAGAGAGCCAATATAAACTAAGCAGTAGGAACTCAGCCTCCTTTTATTGAAGCCACAGACATAGCTGAGAAGGGTTTGATGAGAGGCATTTATCCCTGTACCTTAAATCACAGGTAGCACTGCTGCTCTGCTGCAATTCATACTGGGACACAGACTAATAGAAAGGCCACATGAGAAAATACAAGTAAGTCACTCAGGAGAGTAACCACTTGAATCTGCAGCATGTCTCTTATTGAAGCAGTGGAAAGAGTAGATGTCAGTCTCTGAACCAAGGAAAATTAAAACAGTATGTTGGACCAACAGTAGATGCTGAAGGTCTTTTTCAGTCAGCTAGTTACATGCATCATGTAAAACACATGGCATTTTGTGGCTGCACAAACACATGCAATTTCAATTGGAGTTCTCTTACTTTTTCACCCATGTAGAGATTATCCTGCTTGCCCAAGGCACCTATAGAGTAGCACTGCTGTGAGAGTCTATGAGTGTCCCCAGTACGAGTGAAGTTAAAACTGGGATGCAAGACAACAAAGCCAATAGTTTGCCCCTATCACAAGGGGACAGACTCATTGCTCCTGCATCCCATCAGGCAGCTCTGCCTGTCCCTTTTGCACTGCCTGCAGTATTTGTCAGATCCCACCAGAAACAAAGTACTCAATTTCCTAAAAATATCATCTTCTCTCTAAAAAACAGTTTGGCCAAAGGTACAATACTGAAAAGAGTGGAAAAAAAATATAGGATGAAACCAACAACAACTGTTGCTGAAAGGAGGTAGAACTGAAGCAACACCTGAAAAAGACCCACAAGTTATCCCTTCCAAGACTCCTACTAGGAGCATAATAGTCAGAGTCCCTAAAGACATATAGAAGCAAGAAGCTAATACAGCATTACCTATCTGGCAAATTGTTATTCAGAGTAAGCATAAATTGTCCCTCAGGGGAAAGATTTACTAGAGATTTTACAACCCTAAACTGGAAGGGAATACAGCAATGGAGGTATAAGTGATGTATATTCAAAAACAGAAGGAAAGAGAATCAAGGCATGGAAAAAGGGTATAACTTCTGTGATGATTTTCAATAATCTCTTATAATGCCAGGAAGGATTCTCATCAGAGGACTAACTGAAAGAATAACTATCCATCTCTTGACAAAGAGGCAGGGGAACAGTTTGTTCAGGTTTCCTTATCACTTACTGCAAAACGCACAACATTAAAGACAGAATACTATGACAGACTAAGTCCAACATTCATTTTAAGGTTCAGCTATAGACTAAAGCAGGTGTCAGTGTCTTCCATTGGCACAAGCAGAAGCATTTTCAAGATATGAAAAGCTACCATGGATATGAACTACCTGTATTCCAAAGGGATTTTTATAAAATCCCATACCAAAGACTATACTTTCATTTCCTTTACATTTCAGTCGCTTAGCATTTGCTGCATGTACTTCTAAAAGCACTTCCCCTAAAAGACTGGTATTTAAACTAGTAATATCAGAGTTATCAGATTTTACTGCTTCTTTTCTTGACATAGAAAGCACAAAATTGATTAAGTGTTAAGAGACTTGGTATCTGTTGTTAGAGGACAATAAGTTGAAGAATAAAGAGGGTTATTAGGATAAGGCTGTTGGTAAAACCTGTAGAAGCAGAAACTTCAAGCAGCAGCTGACAGATTTTACTTTTTCCATCTATTGCTCCTCCTCTGGAGGATCATTACAACCTTCCAGGTTTCAATATCACTACCCTCCACGCAGGGAGAGAAACCAGAGTCCCAAAAAGGATCTGGTTCACAGCTAGCACAGAGCAAGGCTTAGCCTTACCTCTGCAGCAAGGCATCACACAGCTCCAGCTCTCAGTGTGCTCTTCTGCCCACTGCTCCCAGCAGTGTGTGCATCCCACTCCTGTCCCTTCTGCTCCCCCCTGCCTGCCTGCACACAGCATTAGTTTTCAGCAGGCCAGCAGCTGACCTGGCTGACCAGACACACACACACACTGCTAGCAGCTGAGCTCACCCACGGAAGGTTTTAGGGAGGCTCACAATGAAGCTATGCTTTTATGTAACAACTTGGCCAGAAAGCAGAGAAAGACAACTGAAAGCCATATAAACCCTCAAACAAAATTCCCCTCTAGTCTGCAAAACACCCTTCCTTTCCACATGTGGAGAGTGAAGGTACAATGCCAGCTTTAGATCTTCAGAAGTCTTTAGGAATGAAGGTATTACACTGTAGTATTACTCATGTCAGGTTAAGTTATTTCATACTTCCTGACCTTAAGTATACCTTTGGGGGGGGGGGCAGCAGAGTAGCCAATAAATAATTTAAGTAGCTCATCAGTAAATCACCATGGAAAATTAACAAGATTAAATGTCTTTGGTTTCATATTGCTGGGGCTAAGTGACAACAAAAGTATCACTTAGGTAGAAGATGTTTATACTAACACAGGATATATTTTATATTTACAATAATGTCATGCAACAATTCTGCAGTCATGGCCTGGATAATTGAAGATGACTAACAGTGTTGTGGAGTTCTCATTGGTGGTTAGTTTAACTTGGCTTTGATGTAATCTTGCACAATTTTTTATTTCACTTTAATTTTCGCAATCACCATTCCAAAACTTTAGACACCCACAGCATGGGCACCTCTCTCTAATCAGTCACCCTGGATGCTTTAAGAGCAGATTTCAGCATCCACAGCCTGTGCCAGCTTGACTGGCCCAAAAGCAGAGCTGCAGGCTGGATTTGTTTGACTGCACTTCTATCACTGGTCCAATTACCATGCCCCTCCAAGGTGGCTTAAAGCTCTCTGCTTGCTGGGGGAGCTGTGAAACAGGTACCTTGTGCAACAGTGAGCACTGCCAACTCCACCAGAAGCACAAGCCAGAGCCTCCTGAGCACTTTCCTTTGTGCATTACTTATGCAAATACATGTAAATGCACAGGACCTCAAGGCTTTAGGAAATACTTCAGAAAGCAATAAATTAATTAGGCAGGAAATAAGCTTATCTGTCCTGGAAGATACAGTAAAATTCAACAATACCAATTCTTTGGACAGTCCCTTAAAAATAATTAAAAACTTGCAAGCTCCCCTCAGTTATGTAGCAGAAGTGCTGTGACTCACTGCAACTGTTTATTTTATGTCCAAGGAGTACAAAAGCTGAGCATTTTCACTCCTGGTTTGTCTGGCCCCTTTTGTCCACCCTACCTCAAATTCTGAGGCATCAGATATATCTGAAAACTTAAATAAAACTGGATGTTTTTCGAAGAGTGGTTAAGTAGTCTAGCACAAACTATAGAGACATAGCTGTATGGCATAACTGCATCAATAACTAAGCTGTAACAAAGTTTAGCATTCCTTGACTATACAAACTTCAACAACAGAGATAATTTCCATAAACTAAGTAACAATATGGTTATGGTCCACAGAATTATTTTTTAAGTATTTGACATACCAAGCACTCAAGGAGAGAGAAAAAACACTACTACCTAGACAGCTATTATTAGTATTATATTGCATAGTATGGAAAAGCAGGGTGCATCAAAAGGGTGGAGCAAGATTCCAGATACACTCCATAGTACCCAAAAGACAAGTCTTTGCATCCCTCAGCAGAGCTGCCTAGCATGGGAGGTTACACAGCAACTTCTGTGAA
This sequence comes from Erithacus rubecula, assembly GCF_903797595.1. NCBI lineage: Eukaryota > Metazoa > Chordata > Aves > Passeriformes > Muscicapidae > Erithacus > Erithacus rubecula. The sequence goes on along the minus strand of NC_136689.1, from coordinate 17,312,608 downwards.
AAACTTATATTCAAGTAAGGGGGAAAAACATAGCAAGCACAGATCTGACAAATCAATTCTGAGCTCAGACCTGCCAACTAGTGATGCAAAGGCAAGTAATAGAGAAAAATGTAGCTCAAGGATCATGCTTTACTATCTTGACTGTCAATTGTTTCTTCCACCTCCTTGAAGCCATAGTATTAAATTTCATTATCCAAGTGATCCATGCCAGCTTGCACCACTGTTTAAGTCTGTTTGCAATAGCAGGTGAAGAAAATCAGGGAAACCTTCACAGTAAAACTACTTGTTTTGTTGTATAAAGCTATACAACTTCATCTTGAGAAGTCTACACAACCAAATCTATATTCTCTCTTTAATGAAGGGCCTAGGTTTTCATTAAATACAGTGCTTCCCATGTCAGAAATCAGTGTGTCCCAAATCATCTCTTTTCAAAGCCTTTGACCAGCAAGTCAAATATTCATAGAACACTTGAAACTCCCCTACTTTTTTGGGGGGTATAGGCTTTATATTTCAGGACCATCCAAGACATAGATAATATAGGTTCCTTTCAGTTTTATTTATCAAAAGGCCACTATTGGTTAGAACATAAGTCTGACCAAAAAACAAGAACTCCTGAAATCTCACTTATGTGCTTATATGTGACACAGATCTCCTGGATGATGTCTTCAATTCAAAAGGCATCCCATGGCAACACAAATAAAAGCAAGCAGGTTACTTCAGGTGTTACTTTCCACCACCTGAATAGAAGGATGTCTATGCCCTCGACCCAGGTTCCAGCTGACATCTTCACCAACTCAACTACATAAAGTAAAACACATTAAAATATGATTGCTTAAATAAATTTCACCTTGTAAATAAAAAAAAAAAAACACCAGATCTCTTAAGCAGCAAATGCAGTTTTAAAGAGAATTTTAGCTCTGCCATTGAGATAATCATAAGCACATAGCAACAGCAACTTCAGTGACTGAATTACTGTCTGCCAGCTAGACATATTTCTACATCCCTCATCTGTTTTTCATTTCTGAACTTTTCAGCATTGTGCTGCCACAAGAGCAGTATACCATCTTGTGACAAAAATCAAACAAGAGGAATGTTTTCATGACCCTAATAAGTCTTAGGGCACATGGATAAAACAAGCATTTTTACATGGTAAATACCATAAGGCTTAGCAACTTCAGCAATACGAAGACACCCCCAAACAACCAATCATTACACACATTCTCCTATAAAACAGTTAGAAACATGACTTTTCAGGGAAGAATCTCTACCTTTTGAAGGGTATTATAATGGGGTGAAGACTTCAAGCACATTGCTGCAGAGTAGTTAGCAAGAAGCAGCCCATTGTGAAAGAGTCATCACCCATGAGAACTCAATAAATCTTTCAGGTGATCAGCACATCATGCAGGAGTAACCACTACTTTCAGGCTCTCCCAGTAACTTCTTAGGTGCTTAACCTTTTATTGTGAAGCAAGTCAGGTTCAGCTAGAAACCTCAGCAAGTTGTTCACAGGAAAATGAAAAACCTGACTTAAACATGAAAGTCTGGGATATTTCCTCAGCAAGACGGGAATATTAAAAATATGCTACGGAATGGCATATGGAATGGCCAAGTACAAACTTACAATGCAATATACATCTCTGAAAGATTTATCAAGTACAAAAGCATCTGAAAAGTAATTTCCTTGTAAAGTGAACTAAAAGCACCAATACCAACACTAGGTAACTGTTGTAACATGGGGAAAAAACCCTCCACTAGCGGGAGAGATTGTAGAGAAGGAAGAGAAATCCACTGCACTCACACCAAGAAAAAACATAGTGCACTAGCAATAGTCAAGATACTCAATGTTTCAGTACTGTTTTGCTTTGATGTACTGCAACAGAACAAGCAAAGGAGCAACAAGGGATGCAGGATTCTGTGAGCTCACAGACATCTGAACCCTATTAACATCACTGAGCCAACACAGCCTGAAGGACATTGCTCACTCAAATGAAATAACCAGCCACAACTGCCTGCAGCTGTAGGTAGAAAGAGAAAGCATCATTGTTGAATCAGCTGAAGCCCAAAATAACAGCTGGAAAAGCTGCTATATCAGGAACAGAATGGGCAAGAGGTTTCAAAATCAGCAGTTGTAGTGCTTTTTGCTTGCAAGCAGGTACATGGGTCTGTTAGCCAGCACTAAGGTTTTGGTTCTGTAAATGACTTTTACCGCTTGTGTTCTGTAAACCTGAGGAATATCCAGAAAGCTTTTCTTGGCTGGACCACTGTGCCATCACAGGAGAAGGCTGGTTAACATACCACGCACTGCAAAGTGAATCATGAGTCAGACTGAAAGCACATTCCTGCTTAACACCTAAGAGAATTATTAAAGGAAAAAAATTTCTTTTCAATTCTCATCTGCTACTGAGGGCAGGGGGAACATGCACTGAGAGCAGCAGGGACACCCTAATTTGCATCAACCCCAAGGCACTGCACAGGAAGCTGGTGTCAAGCATCTGACACTGCATTTCAGTTTGAGTGAGTCACTTCTGAGCCCTCTACCTGCAAGCTCGAAGTGATTAAAGTTGTTTGGAATGGCCTTTCCAGTAAAGTCAGCTTGTCTGAGACTGCAGCCTTTCCCACAGAGAAAGCCTGCTCTTTTGAATAGCCAGCTGAGACAGCATGTGTTGATAAGTCCTTCCTCTTCCAGAAGTAAAAATAGATATCCCCATTCCTCAACTCAACTGTTTTCTCAATTTTTGGTACTTTGCAACTTGGTCTCCCAAAACTAGCTCTATATTCAGCTCCAAATATAAAAAGTAAGAAAGACCAAAGCAGGAAAATTAGCAACCCTGCTTTTGTTATGTCAATCTTCCAACTTTTGCTCAGCTCCAGGAAACCATAATACATGAGATTTGCACATTGTAAAGGGCCCCAACAACCACAAACTTTAACAACTATTTCTCTCCGAGCTCCTCTACAAAGTTTTGTTATAATCACCCAGAAACCAACCCACGAAGGTCACACCACACCATAACACCAATAAACACTAACTACAGAAAACTTACATTTCTGAGAGGGAAAAGCACATTGAACAAATAAAAAGCACAGCCAGGAACACTGACATCATAACCTGCTGTACCAAAAACACTTTTGGTAACCACATGATCTAGCAAGGCTCTACAAAACACTGGGCAACATGATTGAGGCTTGGCACCACAAACTAATCAGATATTTCTCAATTTCAGTTCAGTATAGTAAAATTATCAGCCACCAAAAAACAGTATAGTAAAACTAAAGTCACTTTCTTATAGCTGGTCTTAGGCTAACCAAGTTGGTTATTTTCCTCTCTCCCCTCCACCCAAAAAAAGTCAGTGATGCTACAGCCACATACTTGATAGGCTGCAGGAGACTTAAGGTAGGATTCTTAAGAATTGTTATTGTTTAGAAGTTCTTCCAGATGTTGACAGTTCCCTCTAAAAACAACCTCAAAAACTCCAGCCCCTAGTGATTACCTAGAAAACCATTATAATATTTTTGAAGACATTTAATGTCTGGATATATAAGTTATGAAGTTAGAAGTCTACCATGTTCTAAAACCAAGACTGTAGAAAACCAGAAAACAATTGGTGCCATATAGACAGTTTTGTCTTTTTCCAAAGAAGCTACTATTTCAAAAGACCAAGATAGTTGAGAAAGGTATCCTCATTAGAAGTGCAGAATCCAGTGAGAGTTCTCTACTCAAGAGGGTTTTTTCACTGTGGACAACAGTTTAACTTGAGGTTACTGCACATGAAACTGAACTATAGATAGGAGACCAGTGGTCAGTCAGAGCCCACTCCTGGCTGTCCTTAAGCTACTCTAAGTACACGTACATCAGACTCTTCCCTTTATGCTCCCTGCAATTCCTCTTTTAAGCTGGGACTGACACAAATATAGCCTTTTGAGGAATACAAATCCTATGACATTGATTTTTCGGCATTTGTTTTTCTGTTTGCATACCTCCCCAAACAAACTCCCCATAGGATCAGACCAGTACCAGAGAGAATGGAAATCAGTGAAGCAGCCCCACCTTTAGTAGGCTTCAGTACTATGGAGGTTGTAGTTTGTCTAACCTTAAGCTAGCTTAAGCTGGCACTTCCTTACAAGGAAGTTATTTTCCTCTCTCTCTTCTGTTTTTGCATCAACATTCTTTGTGCTGGCACAGCTGTTTGCATAGCTGGACCATGAACTTCAATGAATTATGGGCCATCTAAAAAACTCCTCAAAATGTATTTGGAGCAGAGTAATAATAATAAGGAAAACAGATATGGTTGAACTTGCTAACCAGGAAGACTGTAACAGCAGAGATTGATAATATGCAAATGCAGGTATAGCTGAGGTGTGGGACAGCACATGACTAAGACATCAGGAAGGAGATGAGGAAAAGTGAAAGACTAAACCAGTTAGCTCAAGCAGCTGAAAGGTGGTTCTGTAAGTCTCAATCTCACCAAGGAGCTCCACAGGCTTTCTAATAATGTCACATAAGGGAATGTGATTTTTTTCAGTTTTGTCTTACAATCTAAAAGGAACATGCATATATTCACAGCTGTGTTAAGAATATTAGGATTGTCTTGGGAATTTACAACTTACAAGTAAGAGCTGGATTAGACTAATTACCTGGCCCAGTGCACAAGGTAGCTGTTCACCAAGCCTGATGAAAATCAAGTACTCTAAAACATGTATGGCCATTAAGTACTTCTACTGCAACTATTCAACCTCATCCTTTGAGGACAAAGCTAATGTTTTCTTTGCAGTTTGAGATCCTTCACTACAGCATCCAACTACTTCAAACAATTTTCACAACACCCTTATTAAGCAATCTCTCAACACAAAACTAATGATTACAGAACAGCCCAGGCTCAACAGGAAGATCGTAAGACAGATGATCATGTAGCAAACCACAATCAAGAAGTTATCATCTCGACAATTCAAAGCTAACCCATTTCACCATGTAGCAGGATGCAGGCTATGAAAACTAACAAGGTTTGTCATTACCATCCACAGCAAGGCAGCAATTTCTTAGACTGCCTTCAGTTATTCTGCCAAGTGCAAACACATGGGTTCCAGTAGTGAAAATGAGGAAGAGAAATCAGAACTTGTGTTAGATATTGTGTAGTAAGTACCAAGTAAAAGAAATGGAAACACATGGAAATATGCCTTGGAAATAGGCATAAAATAATGAATTCAAACTGGAGTATGGAGGTGAATATGTACTACTTTCAAACCTTTAAAACCTCATAGTTAACCAAGATGACTAACCTCTCAACAACTCAAGATATCCATAAACAAAAATGACTACAACTCCCAAGTGCTTAGTTTTGGCAAGATTACACTGAAGAAATGTAAATAATGGGATGTTTCACCTCTGAAGTTGTCATGAGGTTGCACAATGTATAGCTAGTGTATGGATCCCTACAGCACAAGATGAGATGTTTTCAAGGCAGAACAGAAAACAGGACTGTAGAGGAGGAACTGAATAATGGAGTGAGTCAGTTATTGCAAATAAAGTTTGTCACCCTGAAACTACAGAAGGAAAATAAACATCTACAGGGCCCTGGCAATAGGCATAATGCAAGTATCTGCTTTAATGAGCAAGGAATGAAAAAATAATACCCTAGAGACTCAAGGCATCTGGTGCATGATACTCAAATAAGACAACTAAGTTGAGCCAACAAAACCAATTTATGCTGCCTATTTGCTTCATAGAACATTGTCCAGCCCTTTCTGTGGGGGTTAATGAAATCCAGTTTCAAAAACCCACAAGAAAAAAACCAAACAAACAACCCTAGCCTTTGCAGCACCTTATCTTGTAATTTGGAAGAAACTACAGAAAATAGTTTTGAAACTGCTGTCAGAGCTCTTTCATAGCTCTTCCACTCATCCCTAACAGAAACTATTGTATGTATCCCTTTCAATAGTTTACAGAAGGACATGAAATATTACTCCCATTTGTATTTCATGGAAGCATGTTTACTACCCTTAACCTAATCATAATATTTACAATTTATTTTTACTAGTCCATCCACTCAGTTGCAAAAGCAGTATCAAATTAATTTCTGCAGCACACAGAGCCTGACACCCAAAAAAGAACCAAGTTTTCAATAAATAGCTCTTCCTGTTCTGCTTCCTTCTATATGCAAACATCTGGGCTGAGTGCCCAATTGACTATTTAAAAATAGTTTTAATTGCTTTATTATCTGCTCTGATGTAATCGATGCTTTTTAATACATTGTTTCTTCCAGCTTCTTAGAAAGAGCTTTCTCCCATAGTCTAACACCACCTCCATTAAACAATTCAAAAGATGGTTTTTTTTCCAAGCTCACTGTCGAAACCTTGAGTAATACCTTTAGTTTTATTCTGCCTTGGTTTTGAAAAGCCACTTATAACAGCTGCAGTAATGATGCTCTGCATTAAACACAAACAGTAAGAACACACCTGACAAATGATGAGTAGCCCTCCCCACCTCAAAATAGTTTCCAACCAACCTGTTGTGCTGACAGCCAGTGCCATGAGTCAATATTATGGCTCCATATCTTCAGGGTGCCACCAGTCACATCATTTAAGACTATATTAAAAATATGGACACAGAGCTTATCAAATCCTTTAACTTTTGAAGGCCTACTGCTATGGGCTTGTTTTCATCAACCAATCTCAGCCTTTCTTTAATGAAAACTAGTCACAAGTATGGAGTTTGTATTCCAGAGGGTATCACCTGATTTCTCAATTATTTAGGTTTCATCTTCCTACAGAAGAACTCTAAAACTTTTACAGTGTCATTTTCCTACATGTACAATGTGTTAGGACACAAAGTTACTAGGAGAGATGCTAGGTAAATCAGGACTAAGAGTTACACCACAACCAAGAGGTTCTATTTTACCTAACAAGCTCTCCAGTGGCATGATAAAACATAAAAATAGGTATTAATAAATTACCTACTTGTGTATTTGTGTGGATAAAAGTTTGTAACAGGACCAGTATACTAGCTAAGAAAACACTCAAACTGAAAACTTACTGTAGCAGACATTTTATAGCTTTCTGCAGATACAGAAGCATTCTTAATGTGATCAAATATATCCTAGTGCATGAGAGGGGGAGAAAGATGCATTTACTTGTCATGTCTTTTCTCCTCCCTCCTCCTAGTTTCTAACTCTAAGGGGAAGGAATCCAAGAGCTACATTGTAAAACAGGAGTCCCACAGCTCTCTTTTCATTATTCTGTCCTGGTGTTGCTCCATTTCTGTTAAAAATATCAAGCAAAAATACAGGGAAGAGTGTAACAGTAGCATCAAGCTCACAGTGCCTCGTGTGAGCAGTTCAGGATGGTCATGGAGTTCACTGTGTGCTGAGTTCTTTAGCCACAGAAAGTACACTCCTCTGATGTACTCCACAAAGTGCTGGGGGGAAAGTAATTTTATCCACGTATTCTTGATTCTCCACATGCTTATTAGGCAGCGAGTGCCATTGAGAAATCAGGCACTGTTAAATTTTTGGATCAGCTTGTAATCATCCAAGAAACAGATGGTGATTACAGATTCCAGGGGCTGGGGGGAGGGGGGGGCTTGCTTGTTTTTGGTTGGTTTGTTGTTTTTTTGGTTTTTTTTTTTTTAACTTGTACACTACACTCTAACTTCATTAGACATTCATGCTCTTCTCTTAAATACATTTAATGGTTGACACAGTAGGCAAGCTCTCCAGCAGTCTGTTCTTTATCTCAAAATTAGTTACAAAACCTCCCACTTGTATCAGTTTTCTGCTATCTTTCAGGGTGATCTTTTGAAGGACCTAAGCCTACAAATTCCCAGCTTTCCTAACAAGCTCCTAACAGAAACAGGCAACCAATTCTAGTGAGAACACACTCACCATCACTGTGCCTGCAGAAAACGCAAAACCTGTGGATTTCATTTATAGGCCCAGAAAACAAGTTACATGCCACCTTCTTCCTTCCCTCTCCTCCTTTCTACAGTTATTGGAAATCCAGCAAAAGTGACAATATAGAGGTAAGAATGTTATTTACCATATCAGTTGCAAATTAAATACAAATTATGGTGCTAGTTAAAAATATAGCTTTAAGTCATACTAACCAGTGAGTTTAAATATTCCAGTAGCACAGCCAGATTATCTTTGACACAGGGTAAAAGACCAAGATAAAATCAACTGTTAATGATGCAGATGCCTGCAAGATCCAAGCACTGACAATTAGTCTCTGCTGCTACAAGTCATCAGTATTATAATCAGCTCTACAAAATGGGACACAGTTGCTTTCCCTTTCACTTAGCAGCAAGCTTCATTCCACAGCATATGTCAGAGCACTGAGAAATGAATTTACAGCTCCAAATGTGAACACATTTTTTCTTGCTTCGTAAGACATTTGGGTAACACTCACATGTTTTTCTCTCACATGCCCTTTGAAGTTATTACTGAACTTGACTGTACTTCCAAGCAAGGTTTTGCGTTAGGTATCTTGCTACTTCTACTTAAATAAAAACAGCAAGTTGCTTACAGTTTCTTGAATGGTTGGGTAATTGATAAGAACCTTGGGCAACAGACATACCTCTGCAAATTTTTCCCCTCATAAAGAATTCACACTTCTGCTGTCAGCCCTCAGCTTTGTGGCACCAATGTTTAGATTTTCCCATTAGAGTCATGTTTCCTCCTAGAACAGGAGTTAAGGAAAAAAAAAAAAAAACAACAAATTGTTGTCTTAACTCCTTCAGATAATTCCAAACTCTGAAAACCCTCCAAAACTCAACAAACAAATATAGTCCTAAGATTAAAGTCAATAAACCTGCAGAAAAATAATCTTTTTCCTTTTTTTATCTTCACCAAGTGTTTCCTCCCAAAATATGCAGCAATGTCAGAAATGTAGGAATGCCTCTCAGCTTCACTGTTTTAATATATATTCTTATTTCCCAAGACCGTAGGCAAGACTCGAGACTTCTATTGTCTCATTAATTGATAAGCAGTACAGACAGTCTTAAATATAAATTTTCAGATGATTACTGTGTTCTAATTTTAATTACTACCATCACGAACTATGATCTATGCTCAGTTCCTATTCTAGCCTTTGCTTATGGATTTCTGTTTATTCTTCTAAGAAACCTAAAGATTGTTAATTCCCATTCTTAATTAATCCACACACATAGTTTGTATTTCTCCCATGACAAACTCTTATTTATGATAACAGAGTTAAACCATGCTGCACACTTTTTTTCATTTGCTGGACAGTGCCACATGAAGCATTACAAAATGACAGGAAAAGCATCTAACAGAGGAGCCTGCAATGCTTCAGTGCTGCATTCTTGGCCAAGAAGAGATGTTTAATTTGGACGCATCAAATTAACTTTTTTTTCCATGCTCTCTCATTCAGCAGGATTTCACTTCCACAGGGCCTCCAAGCATTACTCATGACTACATTTTGAAGCGGGGAAAGGAAATGGAATGCCATCTGCAGAACATAACAGATATTCACACCTACAACCATCACCTTTATGTGAATGTGAGGCCTCTTTTCTCTGAGCCTGTTGTGTTGCTGGTGTTGTTTTTCAAGCCTTTACAATGAGAGGATTTCAGTTCACAATTTTGCATCTTCTGTGCATGAACCAACACACCTTATGACATCTTCTACTGATAACAGCCATTCACATTACAGTACACAACTGCAGGATGGTGAGGATCACACATGGCGTTGCATTTGTCACTATTTACTTGGTTATTACTTGTAGTGAAGAGGTCTTTTCTCTAAGCATAGTATTTCCAGTGTGAACTCCCACAGCAATGAGCTGTTGCAACAGGAGGATCTCTGCCTTCATCAGTGATCTTCTTTCTCCCTCTCTCCTCTGGGAGACAGTGAACAGCTAGCACACGCTGCCATTCACTACAAGTCTCTCACCCTGCAATTACCAGCTTGCTTGCTTTCATTAAAGAGGCCTGTTTGGGAATTTTTTATCACAGTAGCCACTGAAAGAGGAGCAAAAGAAATGTGTGTATTTCTTCCCAGTTCAGGGAAACAGAATATCATGCACTCCCACAACTAAAGACATTTCTGCTTTGTAGGTAAATAACTACGGTCTCGTCGGTTCATGACATAGGATGTCACTGCTCACAACTAACCTACAGAAAACTTGAAATCCTTTGTCACCATTTCCTACCAACTCACAGTGCTACCTTAAGCAGAATATTCAACTTCACTGAAGCTTCTGCTCTGTCTGTACATACAGTCAAAGCATTTCCTCATGATCCTCACTTCAGGCACTGTGCTGTTTAACATAGCTCTAACAGGGCTCAATCTTGATGCACAGACTCCAGGCTTTGGGTAAAAACTACTGAAACATCCACAGAGGAAAAAACCTCATGGGATATGGATGTGTGGGAAACAAAAGGAATAGCAAATAAATACTACAGGCTGCTCTGTCAGTTTCATGTGTCTGTTTCAAAATGTGTAGTCTAATCTCAAACTGCACACTGACATTCTTACACGTTTGTTACTCCGCAACAGACGTAACCCATGCGAACCCGACACAGGCACGCAGGCTTCGCTCCACCAGCAAAGGGAATACGCTTTTTACTCGACCGTCCGGATACCCGATTTTCGACGATCTTTAGGCTTTACACTTTTAACCTGCCACGGTAGCTGTTTAAAGATGCAAAACTGCGACCCGAACCTCGTAATGCCCAAACCACGAGACATCTTTACCAGGCTCCTAATTTTAACGCAGCCCACCACCGGGCCGGGGGTTCTCCCGAGCCGCCCGTCCCCGCAGGGTGATGGAGCACTTCACAAATGGTGCAGTTCTGCCGCCTTACCACACCGAGCCCTTCCTCCTCCCCTCCCCCGCGCACGCCGGCAGCGGACACTTGCCGAAGCGAACCGCACGGACACGGGACGAACTTGGCCAGCTCCCACTGATAACCGGCGTTTTTCCCAACTGGATGCAGCACATCCATGCGACGCCCGCGCGCGGCCGGAGCGGAGCCGCTCGGGCTCCGCTCGCAGCACCGTCCCCTCCCGGGCAGCTCCCGCCCGCTGCCAGCGAGCGGAACCGCGGGGCGAAGGGGCGGACACGGGCTGCCCGGGCACCCCGCGCATCCCCGCGCCGGGCAGGGCGCTGCAGCCGCTCCGCGCCGCGCCGCGCTCCCACGCTCGGCAGCCGCTCCGGCCCCGCCGGGCGGGGGCTGCCCCGGCCGCGATGCCCCGGCGAGGCGGGCGGGCTGCCTCGGGTCGAACGGCGGCGCTTACCGAGTGGTTGACCCCCCACATGAGGACGCTGAGCAGCGGGTCGCTAGCCCGGAACAACTTCACTTTTTGCGCCACGAAGTGCTTTTTCTTGGTCTTGGTTTTACTCGCCATGACGGGCACGATGCTGCTGGGGGCCGCCATGGCGCCGCCGGCGGCAGAGGTGGAAGGGGCTGGTGTGGGGTAGAGCGGCGGGCGGGCAGGAGCGAAGGGCAGGGGCGGTCAGCGCCGCAGCCCCGCGGGCAGGCGGGCGGCGGGCGGACAGCCGCGGGACGCCGGGCGCATCCCGGCCTGGCGGCTGAAATGGCCCCGCTCGGCGCGGCGGCCCCGCCCCGCCCCCCCCGCGGGGAACGGCCGCCGCCCGCCCGCCACGCACCGCGCGCCCGCCCCGCCCCCGCGGGAGCCGCGGAGCGCCGGCTCTGCCGCCCCTCTGCGCATGTTCCCCACGCGGCGCCTGCGCGGCCGCGGGCAGCGGGGCCGCGCGCGCCTCCCTCCCCTCGGGGCCGCGGGCCTGCGGGCTGCTGCTGCCTCGGCGCCGCCCGGGGAAACGTGCTGCTCGTCCCTGCCCTCACAGCCAGCTCCAGTCCTCTGGGAAACCAAACCTGCTATCGCCCTGCCCTTTAGCTAGCTAGTCGCTCACAGCGTAACTTTGTACAGTTTGTGGCAGTTGCTCCGGTTCCAGTTCCCCCTCTGTAAAGGGATCTGTAGGAATGAGAGGGATCTCTGGCAGGGCTTTGCAGCTGTGCCGCTCCAGCTGGGCTCCCTGAGCAGAGCGGTTCCTTCCAGCCGGCGAGCAGCAGATACAGAAAGCTCGGTCACCTGCAAGAGTATTGCACCCCTGTGACCTCACTGTGCTGTTACACCACAGCAGAATGTTTCTTGATTGCCTTCCTGGCCACGGAGGATATGGACAGTGACAGGCGACATCCTGCAAAGGCGTATCTGACCAGCTCAGAAATATCAAACAGGCCATATGCTTTGCTCTGCTGTATGATGAGGAACTCAGTGACATCTGCCGCCACTGTTCGGGGTCAGTACCCACGGGTAACACAGAGCATACATCTCCTGTGCCTTTACAATAATTCATACATCAGCTTCTGAATAATACAGACTGACCTGCCTGCTGTAGATCTTGCTTTGTTCATCAGCTGATGCTTCAGCAAGGTGACCAGATCCTTAGGGAGAAGCAAGAGCAGGGCATCTCCATCAGGGGGACAAGCTACAAGTGAGGGTCATCGCACTGTGACCCGTGCCCTCGGTGACAGGGCACAGGGCACACTCTGAGCAGGGTGCTGGGAAGAGCACACATCATCACATCTGCAGCCCCAGAGAAGCTGAGGTGATGAACCAGGTCCATCCAGGAGGGCACAGTGTCAGTCTAGAGCCAGGAACAGCAGTGTAGGCAAGCTACTTACAAGAGAAGGCCAAGGTATAGCCAGATCACAGAGCTTGAGATCAGTTTACCTACATCATAGCTCATCAAAGACCTAAACTGTGCCCTACATGAGCTTAAGTGGAGGTCCTGTGCAGAATATGTTCCCAGGTGTGGCTCTTCAGGACAACTAATGTCAATATATGAATCTGGGACCCCAACAGAGGCTTACATGAATTTAAAAATATGTCGCATGTCTCCATATCTCTTTTGCCATTGTGATCTCAACAGCAAAGTTATCTATCATGCTGGAATCTGAAGCAGTAATGTTTAATTTCCCTCCTGCATAGAAACAGTTATTGGGATTTTTTAATATGGTCCTTTTCCTTCATCTTATGGAGAGTAGGACAAAACAGAGATGTATTTTATTTATTTAATTTTCTGACCTTTTTTTCCCAGCAGAATTACTTAGGAGTTACAGAGATATTTAACTGTAATTTTTGTTCTTGAAAATAGATTCAACAAGAAAAAAATCCCTTATATTCTGCTGCAGTCAATGGAAGCAGCTGAGTAGTCAGCACCTCTCAATAAAAGCAGGTCACTTAGATGCCTAAATATAGATTTGAAGTCAGACTTTTAGAAGAGTTCAGTACCCATTTTATCCCTTACATTACACTTAGAACATGACATCTGAGCATTGTGCTATGCTGCACACATCAACATGACTAACATCTGCCACATACATGTCTTTCATCATCTTTCCAGAGTAAATCCATATAGTGAAGCATTTTGGTTTATAAATAATAAATAGCACATATTTTTGTAGGTTTTTTTTATGGGGAAAGCTGAAGAATGAAGTTGCTCTTTTTTCCAGAAGAATTTCTTGTTATCTTGGCCTAGATTCTAAAGAGCTCTTCGCTGCAAATGAGTTCTCACTAAAAAAGGTTGTTTTATCAGAAGAACAAAAGATGTTGACCATAACAATTACAGCAGAAATTTTAAAAATTCAGGGGCCTAGGCAATCAACATGACAAAGTCTGAGACAAAGATTAGTTCTCTTCAGTTTTAAGTAACACAAAGATGGTTGCCTGTACGTGTCCTTTCTTGTAGGAACCTCTGTGGGCACAGGTTTTCCACTGAAACCATGATAAAGGTGCCACTGGACTCAGGGGTCACTTGAAGAGACAAAACTTGATTACACTTGCAGCCCACACTCCTCTTGGGATGTCTCTTTCCCTCAACTGTATCCCTTAAAATAGAACAGAGGCTGAGATCCTCCAGCCAGTGCCCACAGTAAAAATTTTCCCAGTCCACTTCTTGCAGCCTAGACTTCCCTTTCAAACCTCATTTTACTCACCTTCAGCTGGAGCTCCAGGGCTCTCACCTGCAGTTCTAGCACTAACCCTGAGGATAAATGTAATTTTATGCTGAGTCACAATGCAGGGACCCCAGCCACTGCCCACACCAAAACATTGTCACAGCCATGTTCTTCTCACAGTCTACCCTTTCCTTTGACATGTTCCCTTTTAAGCTCCCTCTACATGCAGAAGCCCACCTTAACACTAACACGGATACCAGGACCCACTGCCAGTGTCCTCAATAAAATATTCTCCCTGCCACACTTGGTCTACCCCACATCTTTTTTTTAAGACCTCCTATCTAGCTCCATTCCAGCTGCAGCTCCAGATCCTCTGTGTCTCTCAGCTTTAACCTTAAGCCTCAAACAAACCATATGCTGGTCTTTGGATGTGGTGCCAGTGCCCACACCAGGAAGTTCTTGCTGCCAAGATCTTCTGGCAGCCTACACTTCCCTGGGACTGTCTCTTTCCAGCCCTGAGCCAGCTGCAGCTGTTGTCTCTTTCCTTCTGTCAAACATAACCTCAAACCTACACCTAGAAGTTATGTTGAGCCTTGGACCAGACTTCTCAGCCATTGCTTCTACCAACAAGTTTTTGCAAGCAAGTTATCCCTGTGGCCCAACATTTTCACTATCAGCTGCTCTCAAGCTTCCCTTCATCTGGAGCTCTAGGCTCTCTTTGACACTTCAGAGCTAGGACTAAATCTGGTACCATGTTGCCTGTAATGCCCATGGAGAGACAATTCCATTAGGAATTTGGTTTAGTGATGGTCTTGGGAGTGCTAGGTTAATAGTTGGACTAGTCCTTAGAGGTGTTTTTCAACCTAAAGGATTTTATAATTCTATCTTTTGGATCATATATCTCCACGACTGCATTCATGCTGCATTCACAAATAACTGGTGAACAAACTAACTTAAATGTTGAGATGATGGTCCAGACATTAACAAAAAAAATGAAGGGCCAAGAGCTAGGACTAAACTCTTGAAGTTTCAGTGAATCCTTAGCTGCATCTTAGAAATCTAGTCAGGATCTTGTTCCCATGTAAAGCACTTAGGAAAATAGAAGAGGAGATGAATTCTCTGGGTTATTGTGCATTTCAAATCCTACTGGCAGTTCCTACTCAACCTTATAGAGATCCACCCCTCAATATATACAAGTGTTTGAAACTTGGAATCACCAGATATTTGATAATTGAATGTAAAGCTTTAGCACTCCTCAAGGACTGAATAAGAGAGCACAACCAGGGCAAACTCACATTGCTTGGAAACCTGGTTAAAGAGGTGTGATGCCACCAGTGGACTAAGCTGATCTTTTTGCAAGACAACAGTGTATGTAGAAGCATCAATGGAGACCAAAAGGAAGAGCTCTAGGCTTGTAAAACATTGCAAAATTTGCTTTGTTATTATTTGTTTATTATTATAGTTTGCATTGTCCAGTCTGCTCCATTTTTTCTTCCATTAGAACTAAAATTTCTGCTTTGTCCCATTTTTTGGTGCAAGATACTCCCAAATGGAAGCTGATGGACAAGGAAGAGAGAAGAATCATAAGCAATCTAGCAAGACTCTGCTAATGAATGGCTGTCTTTGACTGACTTCATCAACATTTAGAATAAATTAAAACAAGAGTGTGAGCTGTCACCTTTGATTTTAAGAAAGGCCTGGGATTAACCATGATTTGGCAAGCTTGCTTCTAAAACCTATGTGCTCTTTTTCGTGCTTGCACAGAGTTTTTCTAGCATTATTGTTTAAACATAAAACTCATTTGTTACTTTATTTCAGTATGAAAAAGTTTATTAATTACTTGCTTTTCTCTCACTGGTCACCCATAGTATTTCTGCTGGTGAGTTAGGGTCTCCAGTTTGAAGGATGGGGATATCACATAGTTTGTGAGGCTTTGCTTAGCTACTGGAAGGTAATATTTCCCTTTACAACTATTTTCTGCAGCTGCAAAGAACAGAAGGCTCACAGAGTTTCCCTGGGCCAACTGCCATAGAAACTAATTTCAGCTAAGGCAGACTCATAAATTGTTCCATTACTCCATAAATTGGTCTGGGCACATGTCACTTCAAGCCAAGCTGAGTTACTTTAAATCTACCCTCTAGTTCTAAAATGCTGCCACTTTTTTAAAAGAACATGTCTTAAAGACATGACGAAAATAAATAATGTCTGAAATCAGTTAATACTCTACAAGAGCACAAAACCTACAAGGATGTCAAATTATTAACCATTGCCTTTTGGTGGGTTTTTTTGTTGTTTGTTTGGGGTTGTTTTGTTTTTTTGGTTTTTTTGGTTTTTTTAATTACAAAAAGACCAGACCAAATATTTTTAAAACAATTTTTTTTCTTTTGTTTGTAAAACAGAAAAGGAGAAATAGAAAACCAGTATCTACCAGCTATTTAAAATGCAGACTCCTTAATTGCTCTATATTCAGAAGAACAAATCAATCTGTATGGGGGAATGATTACTGGATACATATGTTTACAGGCAGAGAGCATTTCCTGAACTTTTCAGATGTGCTATTAAGAACTATAGGATTCACAGAATTTCACATTATTACAGAAAATTCCAAGTGGTCTACAGAACAAAATTAAAAATATAAATTAAAAAATGCTAAAATTATTTTGTAAAGAGAAATGTAATAATTTCTCAAGCCAAAAGGATTCTGACATTTTGTTTTAAGCACTACCAGTTTATTTTTGTTCCTCAACAGGAAGCACAAAACCAAAGCCCTGCAAAGAGATTATCAGCTCCAGTTTGAGATCAGGCATCTAACATAAGTGATGCTTTCTTTTTTTCATCTGGTTGGCTTTTTTAAGAGTGAAAAAATAGCATTCCAGTTCAGTCTAGGCTTGGGAAATTAGTACAGCCAGGTGCAGCTCCTGTAGTCACAGTTCTAAAAACCAGTAGAAGCCAGGACAGCTGATTTTCACCTTGTTTGGCTCTCCATAAACAAGCCAACTACGTGTCCCCACAATCAGCATCCAGCAGTAGCCATGTCCATTTTTGTTCAAACAAAGTCAATTCTCCAAGGCAGAGAAATGCAAAACCCCACTGTCCTGCTCCCTCTGGGGCCCTCTGCTTCCCTTTTATGACTTCCCCACTTTGGCAGCACAGCTGCCAGTTCCACCTCCCAGCAGTTTAACAAGCCACAACTGCCAGGTTTTGCAGCTTATATGGTCTTTAAGGGCTAACCTCTTCCTTTTTCTGTAGAAAAGGCTTTTAACCCTTTTTAGGTTCACAGGGCCTACAGATCAACCTTGTAAGTTGTTTGTGTGCAACTTTCTAGAGTAATTGAGATTTTCCAGTGTCTCTCTGTTGATTCAACTCCTGTTTTATCAAGTGTTATCAGCTAGGAAATTGCTGAACTGTTCCTGTATATTGTTACTCCAGCTGGGGGGTTAGAGGGCAGTATATACAATATATAAATCTTTTTCCCCCAGCAAATTCCTCAAAATTACTAGATTTCACTATTAAAATAATAATACTTTATAAAAGTCATCAAATATAAGCTTAATAAGGACATTCTATATATAAATTTTATATATACATTTTCTTGTTTACACTTCAACTTGAAAGGTGTTTTGCTCAACATCAGGTAATGTCATTTTGAATAATCTGTTAATTGCTCTTGTGCTGAGCTTTTTTTTTTTTTTTTCCATCCAAAATATGCTCTTTATCATATTGGAAAGATTTTAAGCTTCCTCTATCTGCTTTTAATAACCCTTAAAACATAAAAGGACACACAATTTAATAATAGATTGAGAAATAAGATGTAGTGTTTAATTGCACATCCTTTAATAAAAAATGCATGGTGCAGAGTTTGTCTAATTTAATAGAAAACCCCAGACACTGTAGGTTCCATTTTCCTCTCGCTGTTATATTTATAATTTTCAAAATTTCAGAAGAATTTTCAATTCATAGCCCAGAAATGCAGGTTCCTTTGTGTCTGCCATTTAAGCATTTTGTGCTTACTGTGGTTAATCACAGGAACTACAATAGCTGAAAAGCTGTCATGGACTCACAGTTGTTCCCACATGTTCTAATTTGGACAGTTGTCCCTGGAACTGCAGGTTTTGTTTTGAGAAAAGGTTATGTTTGTGCATTCTTTCAGTGTTACTTTATGATTTTTTAGTATTCTTCTGCTGGAGACCTTGAAATGCTCCACTGATAACAATTAGGTTAGCCCTGGAAATTCATGGAGAAGTAAGATACAGAATTTTCAAAGCTTAATTCACAGAAACATCCTTTTATTTTGAAGGCCTCCATTCAGAACCTCAGATAGCAAGACCCTGAGTGCTGACAACAATAACTGAACTCTGAAGCTCTAGTAGACCTTGTGAAGATCAGGTCTCCCACATATCTAAACAGTATCTAAACAAAGTAACAGGTAAACATCTGCCCAACTGACACTGAAAGAAATCCCATAGTCACATTGCACCACCTAACAGTTTGATCCATTCTGACATATCCAAAGAGGGAAATCCTACAGCCTTTCCAGTATTTGGCCACCTGCAGAGGGGAAATATTTTCCAGTATATCTAATAAGAATTCTAAATGGTCCAACTTGTGGTTGCTTCTTGTCCTGTCGCTGGGCTCCTCTGAGAGCCTGGTTCTGTCTTTGTGCTCCTCTCCCATTAGGTGTTTGGAGCCAGCAAACACCTTCTCTTTGCCTTCATTTCTCACAGCTGAACACGCCCAGGTGTCTCAGTCTGCTCTCACAAGCACATTATGCAGCTCCATAGCTGTCCTGGTGTCTCTCCACTGCACCTGCTCCAGCATGTCAATGTCTTTCTTGTCCTGGGTACCCCAAAGAGATGCCTCAGACACAGCCTCAGAAGTACTGAACAGAGGGCAATAAATGCTTTCCAGACAAGCAGCTATACTGTTGTCAATACAACCTATTTAATCTGTCCCACCTAATTTGCCCTTGACCTTCATGAGTTTCTGTCAGATCATTCTCCAGTCTGTCCAGATTCTTTGAGCCACAGCTGTTCCCTCCAATGTTATACTGCCTACAAACTTGCTGAGAGTGCACTCCATCCCACCATCCAGGTCATGAATAAAGATCTTGAATAGTGTTATCCCCACTATAGATCCCTGAGGGAGGCCGCTTGTACAACCAGTCACCAGTTCTGCTTCATATTGTTGATTGCAACTCTTCCAGAATGGTGGTCCAGCTGATTTTCTACCCCTGCTATCATCCACTTACAGAATCCATACCCCACTAATTTGGCTCTAAGGAGATAATGGGAAACCATATCAAAGGCCTTGCTAGAATCAAAGTACACAACATTCCCTGCTCCTCCCTTCATCCCAGAGCGAGTCATCTCATCACAGAAGGCAATCAGGTTGTTCAGGTATAATTTATCCTTGAAATTCTCTGCTGGCTGTTCTCAATCACCTTCTTATCTTTCCTGTGCTTGGAAATGCTTTTGGAGATTCAGTATGTAACATTCCCAGAGAGTGCAGCTCAGCTGAGTTTGAGCTCAGCTCAAATTCTCCGTGTCCTTCTCAGAGATGGATATCTGTTTGCCTTTCTTCTTTACGGCTTCTTTGTAATATATTATTATTTCAGTCAATTTTAAAAAACCTACAATGAACCCTAATATGCTATTAGGGGGTTAAAACCTATCAGGTCTCTCTTTTATGAAAATTTTATATTCTAATGTAAAAAAAAAAAAAACTTGCAATATTTAGGTTTCAGTGAATTGTGATGTGGTTCTGCTAGAGAAATTTTTACCCTAGATAACAATCTTGTCTCAAAATCTTTTGATTTACATGAAAAATGTGCATTTTCTGAGTATTCTGTAAGAAAATGTAAACTACACATAATAATCTCCTTAAATCTCTTTTCATTACTAAAAAAAATTCCTGATGCCAAAAGATACTTAAAATATTACTTTTAAAAGAAATTAAATGCAAACAATCAGCTTGGTAAATACCAGAATACAAAAGGAAAGAAAACAGATGATGTCTTTGTCCATCTAACTACTTTGTAATTACTACGTAAAGCTCAAAGATTTCAGAGAAGAACAAACTGATTTCTCATGAGACCAGAAGGAGCTGCTTAGGCACAAAACCAAAAGAGATTCTAATGGCATCTCCAAGAAACTGCACAAAATGCTGTAGACCTGAAGAGAAAGGTGTTTGAGTGCAGGTTAATGTGCTGCAAACCTGTGCTTGGACTCGTCCTTGAGAGGTCCATGCAGCTGCAAGCCACAAGGCCACCACTGCTCTCTGTGAGGCCATGGTGGTGGCTTTGTTCAGTTTACTCAAACTCTTTGCTCCTCTACATGTTTGAAAGAACACGTGTATGAGGCCTGATCTACACATTTCTTTTTATGCTAATGCTTTGTCATTAGATGAGTAGTGTAATGTTTCATGTAAATAGTTAGCCAGGTGCAGAGGTAACTGCAGCTGTTTACACTAAACAATTTTACTTGCACAGGTAGTTTATTTCCTGTTCTTAGGAGAAATTGCTACACTGTAAGAGCACATTTTACATGTATGAGATCTTCTACCCTCAGATATTGTGGTGCTTTGCCTGTTCTGGTTTTAAAAAGAATGCTAAACAGAATCATCACAGCTCTTCTAGAGTTGAGGAGGTTCTTTGCCCAAGGTTTCTTCCTTTAGCAGCAGAGGTGGCACTTCCTGGCCATCCTGGGCATGATAAGACACTGCTCAGTCTGCATGTGGGGCTTGGTGTCAGTAACCAGAGTCCTGGTGTGAGATTAACTGGCAGGGATTATCAGTGTTGTTCAAGCACTGTGACCTATGTGCAGACAAAGCTTTGATCATTATACAATGTCATAGAAAACTTCATAGCAGTCTTCAGCAGCCCATCTCCCAGGTTTGTTATCAGAGCTAACAGGTTTTAGGTTCTCACAGTTTCACTAGGGAAGCATAATAATTTCCAGAAATTCAGCTTTGGATAAAGCCAGTGGTCTCATAAAGAAAAAGGAGCTATTGTAGGTAGGAGCTGGATCAGTTTGTTTGCTCCAAATTGATTATGTTCCATCACTACCAATAGGTAGTAGAAGATTTGGGAAGCTGGATATGGCTAAGACCAGCACCATTTACATTGGAGATATTGTGTTGACAAGTAAATGAAAGTAGACTTGCCCCATTTTTCACTGGGGGCAAGTTGTAAAAATCTGGTCAAATAATATGAGTCATGCTTTATTTTAAAGTGACACAATATAAGCATGTGATTCATAATAGCTTAAAATTCATTATTAGTGTATTCTGTGTTGGTTTAAACTACTTTCCTTTTTTTTTTTTTTTTTTTTTTTTTTTTTTTTTTTTTTTTTGATGTTCAAGAATCCAGTTTGTATTTATTTTGCATGAGAGCAAAATCCAGCAGAGTGGGATGACAATTGACATAACACAGAGGAAGTGAGGGTATAGAATTATCTATGTGAGTTACTGTAAGCAAAAAAGCATGTCTTTTCTAAGCACAGAATGTACTTTAACCCCAGCTAGTTCCTTTTCTCACAAAAGGAAAAAAGAGCATAGCTCCTTTAAAATCAAAGCAGCTACAATGTTTAGTACCAGGAGAGCATCTTATCTGTGATTAAAGCAGACTTGGTGATTGATTCATTGTGGGGGTGTGGGGGGGAGGGCTGAAATCACAGGTGAACAAGTAATATATGCCCAACAGCTCACTCTCTAACATAAATGGGTTTATGTGCGTGAGGTGGGTAGGATTAGAGGGCAGAAAATGGAAGCAGAAGAAGAAACACCACAAACCACAGCTAATTTGGCCCTCAGCTTTCTTATGCTGTCACTGTTTCTGCACTTGGAGAGGAAGCTGCAGCCACATTTCCTCTGCCAGGCAAGCAGAAAGGGTAGCTGAGAAGCTTGCAAACTGCAGACTTAAGTGCACTGCTGCAGGACTTTTCATAGTGATGAAAATGTCAGCTCTTTGATGTTAGGTACTGCACAGTCCTGCAAAAATTAAGGCAGAGTTCCCTCCTGTGTTGAAGAAGACAAGGAAGCAAAGAGGTTTTGTTTTCGCTTTGAAGCAAAGATAAGCAGAGGCTGTCTACAAATGAAATAGTCACATGTTCCAGTGTGTTTTTCACTTCCTTGAATAACTATAGTTTGGTTTCAGCTCAAGTATAAGAAATGTTTTAAACTCCCACTCCATGGAAGGAAAAGGCTCCAAAGCCTAAAGGCTGTACTGAGTACAGCTTCAGAGTATTGGTGACACTGGACCAACACTACACTTACTGTTGCAGACACTTTTAAGACTAATATTTACTCACAGAAAATTGTAAAAAGAAAAAAAAAAATTAGACATGCTTAAATATTTATGATGGGGCAAGAAAGTTTTTCCATCCTACTTACTGTTTGCAGACCACATGGTTTCTGTTCAGGTCATGCTGGGAAAGAAAGGGGAACAAAGAAAACCTGGAGCAGATTGTGGAGTCTCTTCTACTTCCAAAGCAGAAAAACCACCAGTAAATATAACTATGTAATCTGATATTTTTGTGTCCTTTTCTGTATTATTTTGGCTGCTGAACATTGCAAAGGAGAGGCTTTAGCCATCCTTATCCATAGCAAACAGGTCAGGTCTTTTCACTAACTGTTGGGCAGAATCCATTTTTCAAGATCATTATCTGAGTACCAAAGAATAGTGTCAAGACACCATTAAAATTACATGAAAATATTATTTCTTGTCATTTAGGCTTGCACAACTAGGCAGAAACATACACAAAAATACATGAGTCAGAAAGACTGTTACAGTGAAGAGCTCAAAAAAAAAAAGGGGAAATGGAGTAGAGACAAGTACATAAAATAATGAAGAGGGAGGGAGAAAGGAGTGAGTGCTTTCTTTCCTCTTCTGCCTGCTCTTTGTGACAAGAAAATTACTTTGGAAGTTTAGGCATCAGATACTAAAAAAAAACAAAGTAGCAGAGAAACCATGAATGGGACTGTTCTTTTGAAATAAGAATTACATTACCAATGAAATGAAACAGCTTCTGCTGGGACAGCAGGTGTCATGAAGTATGTCATCAAAGTGACCCACTTTGTCAGATAGTAAGTTGTGTTTCCCCATTTGCTCAGAGCAAAGAAACAACTTGTATGACTTGTCATGTCACTATTTTATTAATTTGCTTTCTTATCCATTACCGGGATGTTTTCTATTAGTTACTAGTTTTCTCTTGGCTCTCTCCTTCTTATGTTCACTTGCAGAAAGTAGTATTAGCTTGAAACCAATCTCAAGGAGAAAGATGTATTTCTGTAAGCATTCCAATAATAATATTGCAATAATATTGCTTCCAACAGTTTCTATGGAAAAGTAGGAAAAAAGCCAAGTCAGAGTATCTTTTGGATGAGAGGCTATTAAAAAATATATGTAGTCTTTTGAATCTTAATTTGGTTTCTATGAAGAGAACAGTATTTGCATGTCAGGGAGCAGAGTGTATGGTAGAGCTCTTCACTATGTTACAGGAGTGTCACAGGCACCATTCCCTGACAGTACTCCCTGTCCAGCTCTAGATCCCAGCTGGTACACAAAGAAATTACACACTAAATTCTTATCATTCTTCCAAGTACCACACCACTTGTTAGATAATAACAGTAATACCTTAGTAGTAATTGTGAATATAGCAATAGTAAACATTGAAAATATAAAAATCTTCTCCTATGAAATTTACAGGAGAGAGTAATTTCTCTGTACTGTAGCCCTGAGATTAGTCCCAAGTGTTTCAATAACAATAACAATTTTAGCCTATGGTTTAACAAAGTGGATAGATACAAAAGTGCAAAAAAGAATGTAGGATATATGTGGAAATTTACAGCCATGTAAATAACGTGAGCATAAGGGAATAAAGTTGATGGCTGAACCAGTTGAAAGCTTCAGTTTCTAAAGGTTTCACCACTGCTCTGGAGAGTTTCATAACTGATTTTCACATGAATAGAAAATTTTAAGATTTTAAATCTCATTCCTGAATACCATCCATAAATAGGCAGGCATATTTTCCATGATGTCAAGGTGAAATTTTTCAAGCTTAAAAGTAGTGATCAGTCTCAAAAATCAGCCTCCAATCTGAAGATCCCTTTTCTCTTTTTCTGCACTTATTTCTGACTCTCCAAATTCAGCAGCATAAATGGTGGCCTCATTGACTTCACCTGGTGAACTGGCTGGGCTGGACCTCAGTCAAGAATTTTGGTCACACCCAAAGTTCTTTCAGAAAGATGAGCTCAGGGCTCTAGGAGGTAGTGAAGCACTGTAACAATATTTTAACCACTTCAGTAAAGAGTCATCTCACCAAATATACACAAAGGAGGGATCTGAGGAGTAGGAAAGTGTCATTGATTACACATTTATCAACACAGCAGAAGTGCACTTGGAAAAACATTCAGATAAAAAGAACTACCTGAAAAAGAACTATCCTATGGTAAAACTACTTCAAGCTGGTACCTAAAGTAAAGAAAATATTAATAACAGCATCTGAGGACTGGTTCTTTTGATTTTTACTCAGGAAAGTCACTCCAGTGGAGGAGAGTCTTACCCAAAGCATGAGATCCATTGGGTGCCTTGGGATTTACTTATACTGGTCTTGGCAAAACCAATTTTGCCTTGAAAATGAAAATCAATGGCTTCAAGGGAAGGCCCTGTTCCAAAAGAAAGAAAGCCTTTAGGCCCATATGAAGATACAGCAGGGTTTCAGTGCATAGCAGGTGACCACAACATGGGAAGCTGTTGCAATGAAAAAGAGGGAGCAGGCAGCCTTAATGCCTGGAATGAAATTAAACCATGCACTCCCATCACTAAGGCTAGAAACAACCAGTTTGGACATTGTTAGCTTTCTGCTAGGAAGAAATTTCCAACACTGTGGAAATTTCCAGAATGGACATTTTGCCTGCTGAGCCTTTTTCTGCTGAGAGATACCTGAAGTTTTAGCTGATAGGACATATAGACCTGTTGCTACCTTAGGAAATGTTTATAATGTATCCCAAAGGAAGTTACTGGTATTAATTAGTATTTATGTATCATATTAGCTTTTTAAAGCATGGAACACATTAGAGTTGATTTCTTAATTAACTGATTCTCAGCAGATGGGGACAACAGATACTGAGAGGTTGACTAAGTTGGCCATACAAGTAAATGGCAGTTAGGAACATGAATCAGTATCTTCTGGCAAACAGGGCACAAGTCTTTGCCAGTCTGTGACAATATGGCCTAATCTGATTTCCTGTGCTTGCTCGCTCCTGTTTGCCTCCTGCCAAGAGGCAGTGCTTTACTCTTGCTGGGAAGCCCCTCATCCTGGCATGTGGGATGGTCTGGCCACAGCCACTGCTCTCCCCCAGTCCTCTTTACCCAGTGAAGGACTTTATGGTTTATGTACAAAAAAGCCTTCACTAGTGACTTTTCAATACTTAATTTCAAGCTTCTTCCTTCACACCATTGTCAAAACCCTTAGAGATCTGATCCAAAGTAATTTGGTTTACTAATTCATCTTAATCTTCAACCCTTCTAAGTAATTTTCTAAGAAGTTATCTTGTTTGTCAGATGATTTATGCTATTCAAATGCTTAATTTCTTGAGATCTCTGAATTTCAGCCAATATATTTCAGGTATGATGGACAACTGTTCCCTACAATCATCTTAAACAGTCTACAACCTATGGCTTGGTCTGCTTTATTGAAATCTGTCAAGTTTTCCCCTTTCAGGCAGGAATCAGTTCTGTGTGTCTCTCTGGATGACAACCTTTAAAGACCATTTTAAAACAACCCTCTAATGCCTTCCCTTTTTCTGTAGAGAACAGTCACTTCATTGCCATCTGAGGACACCACCACACGCTTATTCTACTACTAGGAGAGATGTCATGTTGCAAACTTAGGCCTGATTTCTGCCAAACCAGCCGCAGGTCTAATTGTACCTACTGGGACAATTACTGATGTTAGAGAAAGACTTGATTTAGGGTTCCAAAGCATTGTTGTCTGGATTAAAATCTAGATCTTTGTGAACAGTTTTCCCAAGCTAAAATTGGCAATTTCAATTCTTAAAGCATTTCCATGTGAGGTGAAGCCCATCTTCTGTGAGTCCCAAATCTAAACTTTCAGCAGATATTCAGAGCATTTCTCATAAAACAACTTGGCCATGTACTCATTCCTTTCAGGGGAGCAACATACCATCTGTCTGTCAGCCTCACATGAATTTATTTTACTCCTAGAAAACCTATTATGAAATTAAAAAATTATTCTTGGCATAATTGCGGAAGAACTTTCCTCTTGTAAATATTCAGAAGCCTTCTGGATGCATTCCTGGGCAACTGGCTTTGGTGTCTCTGCTTGAGCAGAGGGGTTAGACCAGATGACCTCCAGAGGTCCCTTTTAACTCTTCACCCCTCACTCCTCCCATCCTAACCCTGACCCCCTTCCCTCCTTTGTGCTACCACTGCTGCATGGCTCAGCCTGGGGAGATCCAGTTCACAAAACCAGCACTTTTTGTGCTTGTTTAAGTCCCTGGAACTGGTACACTGTGGATCAGATGAGCACCAACACCAGCATGAGAGAGGTGAGGAGGCAGGCAGGGTAATTTGCCAGGGAATCACAGCCTTAGGCATACTCTGAGGTGTGTTTTGGCCATCTCATCATCTCAACATCTCTAAAATATCATCTTTAGGAGTATGTTTTCTTTTACTAAACATTCTCAAACAGTAAACTTGGATGTTTTCTGTTTGCCACTTTTGCCACTGCATATGCAGACAGAGTCCACAATTTTTTTTCAGACCTTTCAGTTTCTCTACAGACACTGTATTTCTCTATCTCTGTATCTCTTTCATTATACTGTGATTAAAGGTGTGGATTAATTGCTCAGCATCTGTGAAAATGAAATGGAATAACCTGAAATTTGCTTGAGAGCTCCCATCCTTATGATGTGCAAAGTTCTGCGTCTTCCACTCTTTTGTCTTAGGAATAGAAATTTAGACCTATTTCACTGTAATTCCACTACATTTTAGAATCACATGTAATTAAAATGTTGTTATTGTACAGAAGCTTCAGCCTTTTGAGATTAGTGGTATCTTACAAACATCATGCACATCATGATGATACTGCAGTTTTGGTTTCAGACACCAGTGTGGCACATTGCCTCTGTGTCCCATTACTCTTTAAACATTGCTGCTCTTTTGTACTTTCAGAGGCTTGGATGCATCCTTCCCTTGCAAACAGCCAAATTTGAACACCTCATTCTCCAAATACTGCTATTAAAATCAAAGAATGCTAATGGCTAAATAAGGTACAACTCAATATTGCTAAATTAATGAGAATATACTCTTCATCCTTTGCAATATAGGAACCTGGCTAAAAATTATCAAAAGCAAAGATACTCAAAAGACATGAGAACTACATTGGTGTATAACTAATCAGAATCTGCCTTGGCCATAACAAAGCAGTTTTTCATGTCTTATTTTAAAGGAATGGTAAAAAGAACTACAAAGACCACCTTCCTCTGCCACACATCTAGTAATGTTATTTCTTCCTCTCTCTAAAGGTTTGGAAAAAAAATGGGGAATGATTCCGTATTACC
This sequence comes from Erithacus rubecula, assembly GCF_903797595.1. Taxonomy (NCBI): domain Eukaryota; kingdom Metazoa; phylum Chordata; class Aves; order Passeriformes; family Muscicapidae; genus Erithacus; species Erithacus rubecula. Next base: position 17,285,087 of record NC_136689.1, on the reverse strand, counting down.
TGTCATGCTCATAATGTACAAATTGATGTTGAAAGGGCAGCTTAGGGAGCAAATACTCAGGACATGCAAAGGCACTGAGCAGTTACTCATATGCTAACTGAGTCTTTCTCTTCATATTATCCTGCACACTAGTCTCTGGCAAATTGTACTTCATCCTTTTGTTCTGTTCAGGTCTGATCCCAGGTTTTAAATGGAAAAATGTATTAATATAGTCATAGTCATATTGCTCCCCCTGGTTCCACTAACTTTGGAAGAACTGCATTTCATACACTATATATAACCAAATTAAAAGGCTCATTTTTTTTGTGTGTAATTTCTGGCTCACAGGGACTGGGTCTAATTATTTCTTCTAGGGTATTGCATTATACTGTAATTTGCACAATGGCCCAAAAGCCTTCCAGTGTGCCAACATAAGCAAAAACTCCACCACTTTACAGTCAAGTGCAGCGCTGCTGCTCTGTTTGTTTCAGCATGGGTAGACAATTAGATAAATAGGGTGGAATTAACCCCCTCATCCCCAAATTAGGGGTTGTACTATTATATAAAAAGGAACACTGAGGTTGGAACATAAACCTAATGGTTTCACTTCATCAAAAGTCAACAATGTAATATTAAATAGCATAAAAATTAATTATTTTGAAGTGTGCAACTTGAAATGTTGAAGAGGTTCTACAATAGATTTTCATATTGGGATTCATGAAATTGTTTCCTCTACAACCTTCAAAAGCAGAAACCATCCCTTCTATTCTTCTGTATGTGTAAAATTATGTACCATTGAGTCACAGCTGTCTCAGTGGACAGAAAACATTTTTATTGTGACAAAAAGTACCCTCATATGAAACATTTCAGTAATGTCACCATTTCAGCTGTCAGCTGACATTCAGCTTGACATTTACAAGGTGACTTCAATGACATTTCTGTAATTTGACTAACTAATGAACTTGAATAATCAAGTGATGATAGCTGAGATAAAACCCGAGCATCTGAACCACATCTTCAATTTACATTTACGTCACAAATTGCTATGAAATTTTGATGATTCTAAATATTTTAGTGGTCTCTTTAAATCTTGGTTGGATAATGAATATCACAAAAGCAAAAAATGTAAGGGAAAATTAACCTCAAATCATTGTTAAATTTGCACACCTGGGCTCACCATTCATTTCTTACAGAACAGAATATCTTATTCTTCACATCACAGACATTTGTTAATAGCTTTTAATAAACCTCATTAATTTTTCTGCTCTCAGATTAAATTGTGTTTTCTTGAGATTAGATTATTGCAGTGAATTGCCCCTTCCAAGACATTGGTTGAAATGGAAACAGTAGCCTTATGAAAAATTTTTCTTTATTTGTCTAAGCAATTGTTTAAGGTCTCATTTAATGAATATTTGAAGCAATTTCAGAGTTTCCATTATATTCAGAATATGATACCAATTTTCCTATATTACCACCTTTCTTTTTGGATATAGAAAATAAATGCTCAGGGAAGCATATAATACTTTATTTTTCATATACTGAAATGCATATTTTCATATATATTTTCTGTTAGTGTTCTGAGTTCATCTAGTACGTACTCTGCAAGTATTATTTTAAGAATATCTGGATCTGGAAAATCAAGGCATGTCACCATAATGAGTTGCTGTCACTCATTCTTTCTCTTGCTATAGCATGGCTGATGTCAACATTGCAAGACATTACATCTATTCTCTTAAATATGTTTATTCAGATATATCTGTTTTCTTTTTTCATTTGGAAGTGTTGGAAGCTAAATATATTCCCTATTATTATAAATTTCTAAAGAAATGCAGCTTTTAATAGGTCAAAGAAACCTGTTATCTTTCCATCACTTCCCTCAAGCTCTCCTCTCCTCTCCTCTCCTCTCCTCTCCTCTCCTCTCCTCTCCTCTCCTCTCCTCTCCTCTCCTCTCCTCTCCTCTCCTCTCCTCTCCTCTCCTCTCCTCTCCTCTCCTCTCCTCTCCTCTCCTCTCCTCTCCTCTCCTCTCCTCTCCTCTCCTCTCCTCTCCTCTCCTCTCCTCTCCTCTCCTCTCCTCTCCTCTCCTCTCCTCTCCTCTCCTCTCCTCTCCTCTCCTCTCCTCTCCTCTCCTCTCCCTTGAAAGGTTGTAGTTCTCTAAAAGTAAAAGCTTTGCTTTTATGCTTATAAGCACATTGATACTGAAATCTATCAAATAGCAAAAGACAGGGGGATTTTAGTTTCAATACAGGGTGGGGTTTTTTTTTTAACTCAGAAGACTTCTTTATCTGAACCAGTCATCTGGACTCCTTTTTAAGCACTGAAGATCCAATGATTATTATAGCAGGACCATTTGACCATGCTTGAGGAGTTTGTTTCCTCTCAGTGGATATGAAAGGACATTAGGATGACTTGGTCTGACAGAGACCTCTTGCTGTTGCCACCCAAAGTTAGAGATTAAACTCTCCCAAAGCTCTACCTGTATATCAGCTATAAAAGAGCCACTGGAAACTGTCAGTTCTGGCTATGAAGAAAGCCAGCCTGCTTAACAAAACCAAACCACACCATACAGGTGGAGAAAGATTTGTTAATGATGAGGCAACATAGAAAGAGTAACACTATTAGGCATCTGGCATTTGGCTGCTATTACAGGGAACAGTAAGGACAGGTCAATGACTGAAACAAGATAAATTAATTTCCTCACAGAAAGTGCACTGAGTGTCTTTTTAATTACTTCTGTTTCAAATGTTTCTATTTTATGACTTTGAAAATGTGCACTTTATACTTCAGTGAGTGATCATGTGCCTTTTTAGATGGGTAACTAGAGTGTATCTATAGTGTTTTTCTCCAAGGGTGAAAAATACCCCAAACCTCAGAGCATTTTGGAAAACTTAGAGTTTAATTGGTATTTTGGATCATATAGGCACTGTATGGAATAGTCTATATTGGTACAGAACTTCTATGGCATCACCCCAAACCTATTTGCATGATTATACTGGAATGCAGCTACTTTTATGTAGCTCTTTTATGCACTCTTCTTGTTTCTTAGACTGTCTCAAAGGTAGTAGCTGCCTCGAGTAACCAGATATTGCCTGCGAGAAAGAAGTCTTTGAGCAGACAGAAGAGGTTCAGAAGTCCTCCTAACTTGAAGTGTTATTTATAGGACTGAGTGGAGATTTTCTGAACACACTGTTTTGTCACGAAATATTTATTTAATTTAACAAAAAAAATATTTGCAGGCACATTTGCACCACATTTGTAATGGTTTAGACTGCCAGCCTCCCACTTGCCTCTTGGTTGTTCTGTTGGGTTTTTTTTGGTTCATTCTTTCCTATTCCACTGTTCTTTTCGGATTCATTATCTTTGCCACTGATGGGATTTATGCCTGGGAAATTGTATAAGCACAGGGCAAGCTTGCACTTCACAAGTTCCCTGGTAAAATACTCCCAGTTCTCAGTAATTCTTAACCCTGAACTACATGTGCTTTTAATTTATTGTGTGCATCAATGGATTTCACACAGGGCAGGATCAGCTTCATGTTCAGGTTCACCTCTTCCAAAGTATAGCTCAACATAAAGAAAGTTCTGTGTTGTCTCTGAGTCCTCAGGTTGCAAAGATGCTCTTGTGAAGTCTTGGCAATCCTGGGAGCTGTCAGACTTCCCTAAGGAAGGTGGAATTTGCACACCTTTTCTTTTCAAAATGCAAATGTCTCTACTGAGCATGAGCAATCTGTGAATTTACAAGAATTTACAAATCTTATAAGAAGGGAAAATTGACTATCTGATTTTTTTTTTTTTTTTTTTTTTTTTTTTTTTCTGTGCAAGGTGGACCTTTTTAGCTGAAACTGCTGGGGATGTGCAAAGCTACAAGTAGCAGGGGAGAAAAAAAAACCTGTAACAGGAAAAAAAAAAGTAACAAAAAGTATCAGCTGACGATGACAACTGTGTTGCTCTCTGCCCTTCCTCACAGTCCTCTGCTGACCTATAGGGCACGACACTCTGCACGATGAATTAGGTACTGGAGATGCTGTTTACCCATTTGCTATAGACAAAACCAACATTGTACCACCATACTAGGAACACATTCCTTCTCTTAACACTGTAAGTATTGGATATATGCAACAGCTTGACTTTCCCTGCCATCCCCTGCCCTTTCTGCCCTAGACACTCAAAGCACAGGAATGATGTGAGTCTCATTCACTGAGGATTTCAAGCTCTTGCCCCAAGTTCATCCTTGAAATGTGGGAGGCACACTTGAGTCTTAGATCTGATCATAGCAGTTTTTGTATCTTGGCTGCTTCAGTTGATGTTTCATGTGTGAGAGGCTGCCTAATATGGAATCAGCCTTGAAAGCAAGGAGGAGCAGATCCAGCAATCCTCATCTCCATCAGGAGACACTTCATGTACTGGCAGTTTAGATCAGAAAGTTTTCATCACAGATTTTGCAATCTATTCTCCCAGCATTTTGAAGAGCTTTTTTTGGGCATCACAATATAAAGCTATTAGAGAGAGTTCAAAGGACAGCCATGGTGAAGGGTCTGTAGGGGAAGCCTTATGAGGAGTCTGTTCAGCCTGAAGAAGAGACTGAGGGGAGACCTCATTATGGTCTACAACATCCTCACAAGGAGAGGAGGGGCAGGCACTGATCTCTTCACTCTCATGACCAGTGGCAGGACCCGAGGGAGTAGCCTGAAACTGAGTCAGGGGAGGTTTAGGCTGGATATCAGGAAAAGTTCTTCACCAGAGAGTGGCTGAGCACTGGAACAGCTCCCCAGGGAAGTGGTCACAGCATCAAGCCTGACAGAGTTCAAGAATTCTTTGGACAATGCTCTCAGGCACATGGTGTGATTCTTGGAGTGCCCTGTGCAGAGCTAAGAGTTGGACTCAATAATCCTGGTGGGTCTCTTCCAACTCAGAATATTCTATGATTCTGTGATTCTATGATTGTATGTTCTCATCCCCCACATCCCTGCAATATCTTAATCTTTTTGTAAAGCCTATAATTTCAACAAGGTCTACTTCCATGAGTATACCCCTTATTGCTCTTTATTGCAACATGCATATCGAAGCCAGGCAGCTAACAGAGCACTGTGCTTGCTTTTAGCCTTCCTCCTATACACACAATTGCATGTAGAGAAACAATCATTAAAGGACACAATGGATTTTTGTCTACTTCTATGGAAGCCTCTACAGCTAGGTAGTAAACAGAAAGCTTTAAGCTGTATTGATGTCTCTGACAGTCTTCAGGATGTATGGTTATTAAAATGGAAAATCAAAATACACTAAGTTAGTACCAGGAATAGTGTTTGTAGTCCATGGTCTTATAATATTTTATTTGGGTAAAAAAACCCAAAAAACCAAAAAAACAAAAAAACCCCCAACCAACAAAATCAAAAACCCCAAAAGACTAAGCCAAATTCACCCAATAGCTCAGTGTGTCTCAACTTCAAACTTACAATCACTAGTGTTCTGCTGAGGTAGCATATGGCCCATACCTTTAATCTTGTTTGATATTATCAGTTAGCTAATATAATACTCCATATGAAAAGATTTTGCTTACATTAATACAAATATGTTAAGTAAAGAGAAAGACAAATGGTGATTCAAATTAGCGGAATTTGGTAAAAATATGAAGCAGAGCATTTTTTCCTTAGATTTAGACAGTGATATCTTACCACATTTATGAATAATTCCTTACATTTTTTATCATTTTCTGCCCCAGCAGCTAAATTAGTTTTACAACTATTAATTGAATTGTCTAACTTCACTACGCACTGGGTGATGGAAAGGATTATTAACTCCACTTTACAGATAAGGAAACTGAGACAGGGATAGGAAACGATTAACTGGAGATCACACAGGGAATCAGAGACAGATAAATCCCAGATCTCTCCATCCAATGCATTAAGCACTGACCATTGCTACTTCTCCACACAAACAGCCATCAGAAATGAGACACATTTCAAAGAGAAACAATTAAAGCAACATTTCATCAAAGATAAAAGCTTCTGAAATTCATCCTGTGCTGGTGATCCCAAACGTTGTTCCCTTTTGTCTCGGTCACATTGTTTTAAGTGCAGATTATCCCTCCTTCCTTGCTTCCTGCACCATCAGGCCAGGACGTGCAGCACATGCACTCCCATCTCTCCTGTAGCCCCCCTGCAAATATCTGCCCTACCTACATACTGCACACTGCTGTGTGTGCATAGAAACGCCATTTCTATTGTACAAAAGCTGTTTCCAAGTGCAAAGGCTGGTCATTCCTTAGCACTCCAGTATATGAAGCCCGTTTGCCTTTCCAAAAAGCCAGTCTCCATACGTATGTAGGACATTTTTTCTATTAAGAAGTTAATGGGCAAGTTTAAAAGCAAGATTAAAAACAAAACAAAAAACCAACAATATATTTTATATGTCAGAGGTTTGCTTGGCCTGACCTCACACTCTAGGTATCCAGGAGAGTTCTGGCATATTCAGCTTGTACAGCACTTGACAATTCCAGGTATCACTACTCTGAATAAGGTACTTGATTAAACTAATTAAGGTGGTGTAATCAAGCTGACAGCCTTTAATAAGAAAGCTGGTTAAACACTTGCCACAATATATCAATCAATAGATTAACATTTTCTTTGTTTTACTGTAAGCCTACATGTCTTTGTTATAATTACCTTTGTACTTATATCTAATCCTGAAATTCCGCAAATCAACAGATATGTTGCCATTAATTTACACAGGAAAAACACTAGGATCTCTATAAAAAACTATTTATAAAGCACTGTATGTAAGTAAATCATGTATCTATATGATTATGGTTTTAAGGAACTTAAGTTTCTGGCTTTAGAGCTCCTATGCATACTCTTGTCCCAAATTAATACTTGTACAAAAATTCTTTCCTCCATTTCTACCAGAATGAATGCAGTCTAATGACTTTTGTTTAATGGGTCAGGTTTATGCTACTAAAGAAGGAAATAGAATTATTACATAGCAAACATTAGGGGAGGTGTGTAGATTCATATCAAAGAAACAAAATACTTCAAGAGATAGAATTAACTATTAAAAAAATCTTGAGCTACAACATTTTGAAAACCATTCTTAAGTTTTGTTGTGCAGGTTTGTAAAATAAAATTTCTGAATAGCAGCAAGGATAAAAAATCATTGTATTTTTACAACAGTTCTTAATGGATGCTGATTTAGTGTGGAAATAGCCTTCCAAAATGTTTAAAGTTAAATAAAAGTTTGTCTGCATTGGTTTCAGTGGAATCACTGGGAATATGATCTGATGAATGACTTTCTTAATACTTGAAGACTAAGATTCAAAAATCTATCTGGAAATCAAGAAAATGCAATCAGATAAAATTAGAAAGACTTACTAATCATTACTTACACTACAACAGTTGTCTCTGCCTATCACTTTCCATAATTATAAATAGTTTTCTACTGGATGGTCCTGATGTCTCATTCAAGTCCCAGAACATGAACATTCTAATTTAGCTATGACATTACTTAGCTAAAAAGTATAATGCATTAAATGTTAGGATTTGGTCTAGATGCATTTAAAAGTCTTTATTTTTCTTGTGAAGTGAATATTGACTGATTGACTTATAATTATTCTCAGGACCAGTTATAATTTGTTGGAACAAAATATAATATGTAAAGAATGATAGATGATTACTTAAAAAAAAAAAGCCAAAGTGAGTATGGTTTATAATAATACTTTTTCAGGCTATCTAAGAAAAATAATTTGTAATTAAAGACTTTTGTCTTCTTCATAACAGCTGTAGTAGTCTGTAAACTGCAAGCCACCTGTTTAGACTTCAGCTGTAGGCTATTACACACCTGTGACCTTCTCCCACCATCAGCTGAAGAACTTTCATATTGAATCTTTACCTAATGGCAACTTGTTGTTGAAAATAAAAAAAAAAACCCAAAAAATAACAAAAAACCCAACAAAAGCAATCAAGCTACCAAACCAGAAAAAACACCCTATACCAAAATTCTGGAATGAAGCACTGCCCCTCTTCTAGGACACACTTCAAGCTGTTATTTCAGGCTAGAAGGGGCTCAGAAACCCAGGAAGTTCTTCTACCAGTGTTACTCTACAGAGGGAAAAATTCATGGTGTACAATTTCATTAAATGCCTAGGGCTGTGTCAAGGCATTGGATTGTCACGTCTGCACAACAGATTAATTTTCAAACCCATCTCCAGAAATCCTTCTCATCCTTGCCTCCCAAGTCCCAGTGCAGGGGCTTGGTCTGCTTCAATTCCATTTTAGATGCCAAGAAGGATTGAATGTTCTGCCACAAAATCCAGGCTACAACTGCACCTCTATTAGAGTGCTGTGTTTTAAGGCAATGCAATTACTGCATAAACACTCCACAGAGTCGTGTTTGCACCAACTGGGTTTCCTTTCAGAGATGTCAAACCTGATGGTGGTGCTCCATATGGCCACCAGTTTCACTTCAGCCCTACTGGGGACACTCCAGACTGTAACAGTTCAGGCTGCTCCAGAGCACGATGACATTGCAGTGAGTCAGTTCCATCACAAGTGTGTGTTTGAAGCAAATCTCCTGGCTGCCCCACTCTTTGATTTGCACTGCAGAGTCTCATAGAGCCTAAACTGGATTCCTTGTAGGTGAAACTATACTAGAAAATATATCTCAGTTTCACCTAGGGCACTGCAGCTATTAATGGACATTCAGTGTATAAGATGAGATGAGATCCAGTTTGAAATACACCCTCTGAAACACATAGAGTGTGGTCCTCAGCATCAGCTACTTCCCCCTGCAGGCCTGCTCTTCTTGCAGCACACAGTCTGCTAATTTAGCCTCAGAGAGCTTCAGGTCACATATGTTGTCATGATGATTGTGGAGTTTGGCAGTCCAAACTGCTGCACAGTGAAACGCCTGGACTGCACATAATGTAGATGTACAGGCCTCAGAACAGTTCAACTCCATAACTCTTCCTTTTATTGCACCAAATTACTTACTAATGTGGACACAATAGAGAGCTCTTTGCCATTAGACAGTAGCCTCTGTCAGGCCAAACAGAGGACAGGTATTTCAGACCTGTGAAAAAATATATGCAGTTTTATCTCAGTTTTTGCATCTGAACACTTGTGCTTATCTCTCTCTTGCTTTAACTGTATGGCACTACAAACAGTAAGGTTGCAAGCAGGGAGAGGTGGGAGACCTGCCATCATAGAGACCCTGAAACAGGTTGAGGACATTGATTTTCATATCTCTGCTTAGTTAAGACTAAAATTCCATCATGCAGCTTTTACCGATGGTTTATTTAAATCCTGCAAATGCAGTTTTATTTTATTAATGTACTGTATATCAGATTAAATTTTGCATTTTTTTTTAGCTCTGTATATCACCTAGAATTAAAAGTAGAGTCATTGAAATATAAATAAATACATAAATGAACTCAAATCCACAATAATTCTGCCGGTCTAATTCTGATTTTATGCTAGCATTAATCAGAACTAAAACAACTGAAAAAAAACCTCAGAGTGATATACTTCCAGAGCTGGTACTAGGGCACCTCACAGAATCAGAAGGTTGTCATCTAGCAGCACAGCAACTTCTGCAAATACCAAACTAAGAAGGAAATAATGATGGAGCCTAAAATTAATCTCATGCAAAGCCCAAGAGAGATCCTCCATGATACTTGTCAAAAGGGAACATGAAAGACTCAACCACATACTATTGGTCAGGATTTAAAAAGTGGAAATGAAGGTTTCCACATACCTCTGACTTCTGCCTTGTGATTTCAGTCTGCAATAGAATCAACATACAAAAGAAAATAAATTATGACAGAACCACAGACAAAGACCAAGGCTGCTTTAGATTAAGTTACATCAGGGATCTGCACCATCTGTTTTGCATTGAAAAAGAATAATATTTTAAGGCATGTTTATTTTGATATATTAAGCATCTTAAGAGCTCACATAGTCCTTTAAAATATATATTGAAATTAAAGTTAAAGTCCAACAGTGGAAACTGAGAGTCCTCAGGACCTTTCAAGGGACATTCAACAATTTCTCAATAGTGCTGTAAATGGAAAGCAAGTCTAATATATATGATTATTGCCTGAATCCTGTAAAAATAAACACCATTAGTTATACTGTGCTAGTAACATATTTTACATTCATATCCTGTAAGTTACAAAGAATAATCTCCAGTCATAATATTTACAGATAAAGTTTTATACCATGTTATGGAGAACTTTGTAAAACAAAATATTTGCATTTTTTTAGTCATTGATGGACCTACTGAATTTTCATATGCTAGACTTCAGATAAACTGGATTTAAAATACATATGGCCTTTCCCCCCACCACTGGATATGAAATTCAGTGTTTTTGTTGGTTTGTATAACTTTTCTCTTATTATTCAGATTTCACAATGTCCTTGTATTGTATCCCTTAGTGAATTCTCTAAATTCAGGTTTTGTTAGAAAAAAAATTGATTAACTACCACATATTCTTGAGCACTACAGTTACAATTTCCTTTATGCAATTTAGGAACTTACCCATGCTAGGACAACTCTCAGTTGTCTTTTTAAATGAGTTATCCAACATCATGATAGATACAAAAGGGCCCTAATGGGATCTGTTTTTTTTTAATGGTTCTCAGAAACTAGAGTTACAAAGACCACTTGTCTGCAGCTTCCCTGTTTCCAGGCTCTGGCTGTCAGTGCAGCAGCAGTGCTGATGCCACAGTGGCTGCATGAGCAGCAGCACAGCCAATTGATTCACAGAATGGAGTGGGCATCTCTGTTTGACACTCATGTCCAGTTTTGGCAACCACAGGACAAGAACAACACAGGCACATTGGACCAAGTCCTGCAGACAGACACCACAATGTTTAAGGGACCAGAAGCACAACATATGAGAAGAAGCTAAAGTATCTGTGTTTGTTCAGTCTGGAGGAGAGATGACTAAGTGGGAATCCAGTTTCTGCTTTCAGCTGCCTAACTGGGTCTACAGGAAAGATAAAACCAGACTCTTCTCAGAATTGCACAAGAAAAAAACAGATCGCAATAAAGGAAAATCTGAGTGGATACAGAAAAAAATTCCTCTGTAAGAGCACTAAAGGACAGGAACAGGTTGCTCAGAAAGAGCAGGAATCCATCCTTGAAGATACTCAGAGTCCAGCATGACCACCCACTGCAGCTTGAAAGCCAATTCTGCTTTGAGCAAAGGCTGTATGTGGTGACCTCCAATAGTCCTTTCCAACTAAATTCTAAGCCTATGTGCATGGCTTGCTACTCCTACCACTGTAATACTTCTCATATCTAGCTTCTATATCTGCATCTATACACTAAATCTGTCATCTAGATCCTCATAATCCTGCATCCTGATTAATTTAAAACTGCTGCTTTCAGGCCATCTGTTATACATATTCCTTCCTACACCCCCCCCTCCATTGAGTATAGACAAGATACAGTGCTTATGATATTCCCTGACCACAATTCTGACATTACTGCATTTTTGTGTCTCATCACAGCATTGCTTATCTACCCCCACAGCACAGCAGATTTGCTTGCCCATTTGTCAGATTCTGCCACTGAGCTCTGCCTGTGCTGGCAGATCTGTGTGGCAAATCACAGGCCATGACCAGTCCACAGAACTGGTGCAGGAATGCCTTCCAGCCTTCCACATTTTCACAGAGTTCAAGTGTTGTGATTTTTTTGAAGAAATTGCCATTTGATGTGTAACTGGAAGGGTTGCAGTATTTGTCAGTATCTTTCTTTAAAATTATGTCATACAGATTAGAAAATATACAGCATATGCTATGTTGAAATTAAATTCAATTAAATTATTGCATGGCTCTAGATAACAATATAAATAATACCAACAGTTTTTCAAAGTATATGAGTTCCCACAGATATGGGACCTGTTTGGCAAGAACAAGAAAATACTGCAAAGGCTCTTAATTAATCTAAGTTCATTTTCAGTCCAGTATTCTTTAGGCATTTTGATAGCTGTGTTTTTGGAGAAGGCTGTAGCATGTTGTGCTCTATATAAATACATAATTCTACAATATAAAGTCCATCACAAAGGTCTGATTCACATACTTGTACACAGGTACCTGGTGATCTCTGAGATGTCCTAGTTTCTTGCAAACCCACCATAGCCTTTCTCTGGGCACTGTAGAGAGAGAACTAATCAGACACTACATTTGGCAGCTACCTGAGGGCTCCCGAGATCCTCTGGGATGTCTGAAAAGATATGGAGTACCTTCAAATACAGGCAACTAAATTGGAGGCCTTAGTCCTCAGTTTCTATGTAACTTGCAAAACAATAGAATAACAAAGGAAACAATTCTACACTGAAATTATTAGAAGAAAATGGTAAGAAATCCAATGGAACAAAAGGCACCATCAGGTATTCAGTTTCAAATGTTGGGTGTATCAGTACTTGGCATGCAGGAATGGAAAGTGCTTTCAGTGCTGGTGAGTCTGGTCCCTGCAATCATTGACACAACCTATAATCCTCTCCAGATCCACAAGTTTTGTCCTTGAGCACATATCACCTGCTCTGCCAACTAACAGCCAAACCTGGTAATCAGTTATAACCCTAGACATATGTGGTACAAATATGGGTTGTAGTTTCCTGGAGAGATCTACATTTTGATTGTTTCTCACACTCTTCCTATTCTTTCGGTGTGTGATTTTAAAGAATTGTCAAGCTGGTTATCAAGCTGCAAGTTATGGAATACTTGTCTCCAACCATCTGGCTACAATGCTCTTAGAGAAAGTGGAAGTACTTACTAGACAACAACCCTGTATTTTTCATGTATTTAGGATCAAAACTACAAATAATGATATCTCCTTTTGTACTGCCTTTGTCCATTATTCCACATAAAAAGAGAAGAAATAAATCAGGACAAACCATCACAGAAAAAAAAAATTCCCATTTTCAGAGTGGTCTGACAAACAACAGTTTCAGTAAGGGAAGATTAGTAATGCAACTAATAAATTAGGATTTTTCTGAACTCTCTGCCTAATGGGAAGTTAGAAACATTTGTGGCTGGACCTCAAACTGCACAGTCAACAGAGCTCAAACCCACTGACTGGAACTGAGATGTGGATTTGATTCTCTGTGCAAAGGAAGGGAGCATTGCTAACATCCCATATTTTTTGCCATCTTTTTGCTTGAAACTCTTCACTGGAAAGTTCAAAATAATATATAGGAGGAGGACTAATAACATAGCATTTAAAAAAAACTAAGGTAGTGTTCATCAAAACTATAGAAAGCCTTTTTCACCAGAGGACAAGGACTCCAGGACTACGATGTCCTACACCATAAATAACTGCATAACTCCGTGAATATAACTATGGGGAAAAAATCTTTAATAATACTGTCTACATTGGTCCAAATATTTGTATAATAAATTCACCAAAATACTCCCAAATGCATCTATATGATCATTATTCAGCACAATATATTAATTACAGATTGAACTTGACAGCTATGGTCAGTTTCATAAAAGCATTCTGACATAAGAGTATCCTCTCATCTCACAGTGAGAAAAGGATTTTTTTCTGTATTTAGGAGACTTGTTATAACAGTTTCTATCTTTTTTGGGACATTATTACCATATTCTCTCCTTCCTTAGCAGAGAAATTGAAAATATCTGATGGTGTTTCATTTTCTTGCTGTATGTTGCTTCTGGCATAATAAGCACAATGTGGTTACATCCTTCTATCTCTTTTATCTAAAAGATGTGAGTGAATGTACAAGATGCTAGTCTGTGGTAATCACATCCATTACATAACTGAATTTAGACTTCAGACCTGCCAAGTATTTCACACTGCTTGCAGCACTCCCACAGTTGGCTCCTGCCTGGCCTCTTGCAGCTGGGGACCCAACACACACACACGTATTCAGCACACAGATCCTTTGATTTGGTGCATGAGATCACGGAGCAGGAATGAAGCTGTCACAAGCCCATGCCATCTTGATGGAGCCTTCTGCTCACAGAGGTCTTGCTAGGGGATGAGCTCTCTGGGTGCAGCCCAGTTTCCCAGCTGCATGTTAGCCCATCACTCAGTGCTCCCTCTGTCCCCTGGCCTCACACAGCACTCTCACAGGTACTGAAATAAACAGGACTGAAAGCACTGATAACTGATACCATGCAATGCACAGAACATGCAGTTTACTATGAAACAGACAGTGCAATAAATCCCTCAGTATTATATTTAGTAATGGCATCATTTGTGTCATTCAGGAAAGTGATCTGGATAGTTTTGTAAAACCCCACGGCTTCGAATAAATCACTTCCCGAGTGAAGTATTTGACTGATGAGACACTAACTGTCCTACAGCGAGAAAATTATTCAGGCTGGGAAGATGACAGGTTCAGAGCCCGAAAAACAATAAGCCATAGAGAGGCTGGAAAGAACAACATGTACAAAAGACCAAAGGGCAATTGTCACTATCCCTGAGTAATGACCATAACAACAGGTGCTAAAACATACAATACAACTATATAGTACTGGCCAATTTCTAAACTGGCAGAAAGCTCAATAGCCAAGTGAAGCCCTTTTATAAGCAAGAGAGTCTCATTAGCACAATGAAAGGGACAAATAAAAATGACTAGGTTTTGTTTGCAATACCCATTACAGTCGCCTGTAATGTGAAAGAGCTTCCTGTTTTCTACTTATATTTGATCTCCCTATGTCATAGCTAATATAATGGTTGCCAAGTGGAAAATAAGTAGAATTTGTTGTTAAAATTGTCTGTAGATTTGAAATGGTTATATTTTTCCCCATCTTTCTTTGCAATGAGATCTCTGTCTTACCAAAAGCAATATATAACTATTCCAATTTTCCTTCTCGAAGATGTTTATCCTTTCTTATCTAGCCTGCCTGTCATATCTTATTATAATTTACAGAAATCTGAAATACACTGTTCTGATAAACCTGTCAGAATAATAACAGAAACACATATAGTTAATAATTGTGATAGAGTTTCCATATTTTGGGAAAGATAGAACTGAATATTATGAATAATGCTAAATGTAATTTATATGAATATATAAATCCTTACCAGCGGTTTAAATTTTCTAATAAACTTGAAATTGTATCAGATACTAATTGCTAATAAGCACAATTTATTATTACATATTATGCACAGGTTTACTATTAATGACAGTGATATAAGACAACAGACATGGGCTTGGAGTATTTCTGAAAATGTTTTAAAAGTTGTAGCCATCTATAAGTCTGCCTAATATAAAATACTTGTTCTAAAGAATGTCAGGATGTCTGTATTAGTCTTCAGTAAGCGTGTTACTCTCAGCCTTTCTTTTAATATAGCATGCAGCCAGGCTGAGGTAGCTAGAGATAAGGATTGGCATCAAGCTGTCATTTGGGGAAATATTGCATCTAGATACTTCAGGTCCAGTCAGGGAGACCTGAAGGGAGATTTATCTTCTCCTGTAAATTGCTAATGACTTCAACATTGAATTCATGAGTTCTGAGAACAGAAAATATAAACCCCAGAGAATTTATTTTTTTGTTTGAAAGACACATTAGCTGTAATCCTAAGCATATGACCCTGCCCCCCGCACAAATATAGGAAAATCCAACAGAACGAGCAAAATCATCCTTTGATTTATTTCTCTGACTGTTCATGCTCCATCTTTGTCATCAAGCAATCCATTTCAGCCTCCTCTGTGCACCTAGCATCTCTTCTCATTTTGCTGTTTTTAACTGCAGCTCTTCTTGCTGCTACTGCTTTCTAAGTCACACACCAATAGATTTAGTCATGAACATTTAAAGGCAAAGGCCTTTGAAAATGATAGAACTAATTTTTTTTGTCTAGTTGATAGCTTGCAGCACCAAACAAAACAGAATCATTAAATGGTTCAATGGACTGAGATCAAAGGGAGACACCTGTAAGCAAAATCCTCTATTATCCTTTCACTGTCAAAAGTAATTGTTGCT
Organism: Erithacus rubecula; assembly: GCF_903797595.1. NCBI lineage: Eukaryota > Metazoa > Chordata > Aves > Passeriformes > Muscicapidae > Erithacus > Erithacus rubecula. The sequence continues at coordinate 17,269,162 of NC_136689.1, read as the reverse complement.
AATTGAACAACTTTGTTTAATTGTAATATAGCTCAAGAGACCATATCCTGAGCTGCTGGAAATAGATCTGGTTCTGCTGAAGTCAGCTCTGCTAATCTATAGCAACTGAGGAACTGTCACAAGGAAAGAGTTTACCCATTGCTTAACTGCATGGGCTGCATGACTAGCTATTGAAACCAAAAATGTCTCAAAAGTTGAGCTGAACAGGAAAAAAATGATCACATTAATCTTTGCCTAATTTGATGTGAGAAGCTATTAAATACACACTTTTGTATCAATAGACTTAAAAATGTCCAATAGAATTTTATGAAAGCCAAATTTAAAATATGCCAGCAAGTCTGCAAGCAGACACCAGACATCATTTTGTAAATGCTTTTAAAATCTGATTTCCCTTTGCAAGCAAGCCAACGTGTCTCCTACCTGCTCAGTTTAACCAGCAAGCAATGAAAAGCAGTGCTAGTGTACAGAGTACAGATTTTAAAGTTTAGAAAGCAAATAATCATAAATCCAGCACATCTTAAAATCAGTCATCTTTATAAAAAGAACTAAAAAAAAAAAAAAATTGAAAAAAGGAATGCTTCTGAGTACTCTGGTTTGAGAGTGCTCAGCTTCATGCGTCTTGTGTCAGGAACTAAAACCCATGAACTCTCTGGCTTGCATCCTTCCCCTTCTCACTCCTGCTCCAATTCTGCAAGACAGTTCCTGAATCTGTATGGTGAAAGGAATGAGATCCAGGGGTACCACAAAGACAGACCTTGTTCCATCAGGGTACAGTCATTTGTGTATCTCACTAATCATAAGGAAGGCAAGAAAACATAATTATATATCTAAAAGCTTTTTTCAATACTATTACTCTCTGCATTGTAAATCATAACCTCAAAACTGAACTTCCCAGCCTCATTGAAAACATTGTGCTCTGCTCTATAAATGCCATGTAAGGCAACTGACTTTGAATTATTGCTGTTCTGGACAACAGTGATTTTGCAAAACCATACAGCATTTAGTCCTAGTCAGATTTAAGTATAGAAAAAGGTGCATTAGTCTGTATCTACTCAGAAATTAGGAATGGGCAACTACAAAACCTCCAATTCTTCTCGAGTCAAAGGGAGAACAAGATCAATGACACCCAGCTGAACACAGGAAATGCAGAAGACAAAGGAGGGCTGGGCTGCAGGAAATGTCAGTTAGCATCTTATCCAAAATCCTAACCTATATGCAGCTCTGAAACAATTCTGTGCTCAAATCCTACCAAAACTCCTGAATGCACCCTGACAAATACCTAAAATGACTGGGTTATGACCAACATCCAGAAACATGGAGCATTTTGGCAGGCTGACAATATGCCAAGGTAATTTTCAACACAAATAATGCCAAACCAAGAACTGGATAGTAATTGACACGGGAAGTGTGTGGAATTCAAAGTAATTTCAAGTGAAAACATTTATTTCCATCAGTTCAAGGTCACTGACTAAAGCATGTCTTGTCTCACTTTTTGTGCTCCTCTTCCACTTTGTCTAGCAATTTTAGGAGCAAAAATATAAAGAAGAGCTTGGCTGATAGATCTACATCTACATCTAGATCAAACTGAAAATGTGAATGACACTATTCTAACAGTAAGGCCTGGCACTGCAACCAGGTTTCAGAGACAGCAGTGCTGGCTCCTTCCAAGTGACCCATGGGTTTGTCAGGCAGCTGGCCAGCAAGATGCTGGATTCTCACATCAGGTGTGAGCCTGGCAAAAGCACTCTAAAACAAGCATTTGTAGGTTGTGGGAACAAATAGGTGCACTGAATCTTACAAAAGTTTTCCTAACTGATTGTGATGGGAAAGGGAAGAAAGCAGCTTGCAGATATTTAGATATCCCCAAATACAAGTATCTGACTTTCTGCAGTAGTAACAGGCTATTAACATACTCTCACAACATCAGAAAGGACAACTTAGAGAGACTTATCCTAGGTAAAAGTAAAGAATGTAACAAATAATAATTAAAAATAATATATAGATTTACTATTAGAACATCTTAAACCAACTTAAAACATTTTAGATAATACAGGGTTCATTTCCAAACCCATTTTCTAGACATAAAGGGAATTTCCAGTTAAAATAAAACAACACAGCAGGACTTTCATCCAAACTAGTATCTTTCTCATGAAAATTCATTTTTATGACTCATATACATAATCTCAAGCTTTAAAATACTTGTTTCTTTTCTGTTTTCTGAGTTAGAAAAAAACCCCTATACAGGGGATTTTTTTCTCTCAGCTGCAGCAATATTTTGCCTTAATATTTAAAAAGTTGCACAGTAAGAAAAACGCAACTGCAATTGTGGACTCTGTACTGTTTTTTGAGTTGAGAGAGTTATGTAAATTACAGAGTAGATTAATGAAGAGAAACTGAAGAAAAGTGAAAAAATTTCTCAATTCCTCCTACAAATCTGAAAGAACCATAGAGAGAAAAAGAAAGGGACAAAACCCTCAAATTCTGAGAATGCTATATAATTAAAAGAGCAAAGATTTTGATAAGGAATCATCTTCATTTTGAATGCTGCAGCATTGAATGAACCTAAAAATATTCATTAAACTATTTTCTATATTTTGTGACTCTAATCTTCAAATGCAAAATAGAAACAGAGTTGTCACTCCCTGCTGAAACACTGCCTTTGACAAGGCTTCAGAGGATTGGTGCTGCTACAAGAATGGAAACAATGCAGCACAATTTGTCCTGAGGACACCACAGAATATTTAATCTTTGAAGAATGAAGCTCTTCATTGAAATTTGGGCAAGAAAAGTCTTGGGTTTTTAAAACAATCTGTGTATTTCTTCATTGGCACAGGAGATTGTTATCTCTGAGAACACTCAATATCAAACAATCTGTCCAGGACGACACTTAACAGTATCCTTGAGAACTGATTCAGTTTAGCCTTTACAATTATCTATGTCTTGGGAAAACAAGGTTTAAAATAAATGTGCTAAGAAATGTGAAAATATTTAGGTAGAATTATCTGATCTGTGTTAGACTCAAGGTCAAGAATTTCTTCAGCTTCTTCCCTTCCTTCAGTCATTCCTTGCAGTCATCCTTCAACATCTTTGATAATATCTACAGTTTTCAAATACCACTTTAGATAAAAGCCATACTTGTATATGTTCACTTATATTAGCTGACAGAGTTCACTCCTAATCTACATTTTAAAAAACAAAAAATGAGATAGTCGTGGTCACGTAAAATACAATCTCATTTTCTTGGGATACATATGCCTCAAGAAAAAGGTGTGGCACATATTGATTTCCAAGGTACCACCTATGCATCCCCTTCCTGATTGTGTGATGTTTATGTGCTGCAGGAACAGTTTTTGAGGATCTTAATGAATTTCATCTCAAAACACTGTGTATGATGAGAACTTCAGAAGTCCCCAGTTACAGAAATTCATAAATTCACCTATAGAAATACTGAAGTATTTGGTAATTTCTTTTAAATAACTAAATTTGTTTCATTTTATGCAGTTTATTCAGGATTACACACAAAGTTCTGAGGTCTCAGCTCCTAGCTTAAAGCTTTCACTGCTGAAACCTGTCCCCTTCTGAGAGTCTCAAGCCATTACACACGTACACATGCACTGATGTGACATATCATGACCAGCACTAGGTACAAGCTGGGGCTGCAGGTCATCAGTTTCTAAATGAGAGTGCTACACTACTTGTTAAAAGTGATAATTCATTAATTTAATTTTATTGTTTTGTATTAAAGAATACAACTACATTGGGGAACATTTTTCAATACCATACACATGTTCAGGAAGGGTGCCTATGAAAAATGGAGACTTACAAATCTCACTTTCAAATTAAAAGAAGGAAAAGCTTGTTCTCCATTTTGATTTCCATTTTTTTTTTCTCCTCTAGAGAAAGAGGTCCATTTACATTGATATTGAGTAATTTAATGTGTGAAGTAATACAGAAAACTGAAATGCCAGGATGATGTGTTGTAAATTCATCACTCCTTAAGCCAGATGCTTCTCGTCAGAAAAGGAAAATTCCTTTTAAGTGTCTTTAGAGACTGATATAAAACATGTTATATGGCAAGACTGTTTTTACTGTATGTCATCAGGTATTTCTTAAAGCATAAATTATGAATTATTTTTTTTAAATGGAAAAAAAGAATTATTTCATACAAGCAATCCAGTAAATAGTAATTCTACTTCTGATGTTTCAGGAAATGAGAAATTACTCCCCTAGTGGCACTTCCAGTAAAAGCAGAAAGATAATTTCTAACACTTCAACATGCAAATTTCCAACACTTAAATTTAACAAGTACTTTGATTTGCCAGTAGCTTATTCATTTAAATCTCTTTTGAAATTAAATATTAAAATGTTTTAAAATGTTGCTGCCCAATATTCTTTCTAATGTGTTTCTAATTCATACTTGATTTTTTTCCCAGAAGCTTTAAATTAATCAAACTGATTGGCCCTGACCTTTCTTAGGACAGCACACAAATTCTGTAGTGGCTTTATTAAAAGTTTAGTCACAAAATGTCATTAAAATGTGTAGTTAATGAAGTTCTTGTAGTTATAAGTCCCTTTTCATTTTATTAGGTATTGAGTCTCTAGGAAGTTATTTTACTTGACAATTTCCTATCTTTATTATAGTATGTATTATTTTGGTTTGCATATTTTTTAGCATTAGAATAAATCGTATTTCAATAGTATATTGAGTTCAAGAAGTGTTTGGACAATGCTCTTAGGCCTATGCCATCCTTCTTGGGGCTGTCTTGGGCAGGGCCAAGAGTTGGACTCAATGATACTTGTGAATCCCTTCCCACTCAAAATATTCAGTGGATTCTGTCATTTCTGTGTCTTTGTCTGTTGTGAGTTTTCATGACATTTTGTACCTCTTCTCCTCATTTGTTCTCTCCCATTGCTTCTTTATTAGTAAGTTGTTATTTAATTACACATTCCGAATATTTTCACAAAATTAAAATTTCAAAAATTTTTCTTTATATACTTGCATAATTTTGCCAAAACACATGTAAAAATGCTGCAATTATATGTCTGTCACACATTATTTGATTGCCCCTTCTCATGGCAAACACAGATGAAAGTGAAAACACCAAATCTTCATTCTGTTTCTGCAGGCTCAGCTTTCTCCTGGTCATCTGCTGTTGTCCATCTTCCTTTCTGCTCCACAAAATAGACCCACACTCTTCATAAAATTTTTTAAAAGTCCTCTCTACAAGTCTGAGACTATTTGTGCATTTCCTACCTGTAGAAGACACTTTAGTCTTCAAGGACAACTGAGCCCATTGTTCCATGTGAGTCTATTGAAATACAGGGTGAACATGCACCTGATTACCACATCCCTCTTCTTTCACACAGACTCTGTATCATTGCATATCTTTTATGGGATCATTCATATTAAATAAGGAAAACATATAATCAACTAGCAGTTGGCCAGAATTATGTTTGAAATAGCAAAAAGAATTACCATTATTGATGACAAGAAAAATACAAGCTTTCTCAGTAATGGATATTGTTGTGTTTGGGATAAGGAGAGCCCAAGCAGCAACTAAGTACCAGTGAGCTGCTTGATCACTGTATGTCCACACCCACAGCAGGATGCAGGACAGAATTAGAAAAAGAGAAGTGAGAAAACAGCAAATGGCTCAAGATAAAGACTGCTTAATAAAAAAAAAAAAAAAAAGAGTTTAAAAAAACCCCAATGATCTGCAAAGACTTAGCACCTCCCACCAGCAGGTAAGTGCCCAGCCAGTCCCCAAGCAACAGCTACCTTGGGAAGACCACCCTCCAGCTTTATTGCTGAACCTAATGTCATCAGGCATAAAATCACACTATGATCAGTCAGGGTCAGCTCTCCCAGCTGTGTCCCTTCCCAAACTCCTGCCCATCCCCAGCCTAGCCCCTGGCAGGGCAGCGTGAGAAATAGAGGTGGCCTTGACATTGTGCAAGCACTCCTCAGCAGGAGTGTTACTGACACAGTTTTGGTCACAAACATACAACATGGCAACATACAAGCTGCTATGAAAAAAAGTATTTGCAGCCCAGCCACATCCAGCACAGTGTTAAACCCAAATTTTTGCCTTCACTATTTACATTCATGTCTTTATAGCACCTACCTGTCACTGTAGTGCCTGACTGTTTAGATAAAAATCCATGAAGAAGTTTGGGAAGATGGTCAGTTGCCTCTACCACAGGTTTTTTGCTTCCTTTCCTGCCAGGGTGAGACTCTACTAACCTGAGACATCCAATGGCTAGTCTTTATGGAAAATCAGTTAGTCAGCCACAAAGTTTGTGAAAACAAAGTGTGATTTCTTCTGTCTTCAGAGGAACCAGTCTGTATAAATTATTTTTCACTTGTCATCACAGTTGCTCTCCAAGGAAGATGACTGTAAATCTCCATACATTTTCTCTGGAAGTTATGATGTTAAAAGTGGAAGGAGATGCCTTCACGTGTCTTGCCTGTGGCTGAAAATGACCCACTGGCTCTTCTGTTAGTGTGGTACACATTGGCCATAGTGTGAGGCCAGGACATGTTTCTGCCATGATCTCAACAGAATTACATGAATTATAAAAACAGAACTAAGTTTACACTTGCAGTGTAACATTGTAAGAAATCTGGGGAGAAAAAAATGATATTTGTGATTAAAAGGAATCACAGGAGACTGTAGCAGCTGTAATTTCTTTGCCTATTGCTACCTGACTTTGAGGCCCCAAGATGATTGTATTTGCCTGTTTTCTGTTACTCCTGCAGCTACTGATAGCAATTATCTGCATTTCAAGTAGAAAGCATTACTTGATTTCAGAATTTAGTTTAGGATTCCTTCCAAAACATCCCTAGCTGACAAAAGAGAACACTGGAACGAATTATTATTCTGAGAGCCTGGAGCAGAGGAAAGAGGAGTTTGCCCCTCAGCCCCTGATGTGTCTGTGCTGATGTTCGAGGTTTTACCCTTTTCTCCTGAAAAGTGTTGGTTTTCACTTCTTTTTTTCTTTTTTTTTTTTTTTTTTTTTTTTTTTTTTTTTTCCCTTCCCATGAATGCTCTGAAAATAGACAGTGAAACGAGATCGAGAAGAATCACCAAAGGAAAGTGTGAATACTGCGACTTGCAACTTTTAGACAGACTGTACACGTCTGTTAATTTTCAGAAATTGCGTCTTTGGGTGATTAAGGAGCTTTTTCCTTTAGTCTGCCGAAATCACTGATTCCTTTTTCCATCATTACCCAGGGGCCATCGACATTAACGACTTGCAGTTTCCCCCAGAGCAGCACCAGCACTCGGGAGTCGGGGTAAGCTGCGAAGCAAAGGATCAGAGGCGCTTCCCCGCAGGCGGCTGGGAATGCACAGGAGGCGCTGGCGGCGCCTCCCGGGAGCGGGAGCGGGAGCGGGAGCGGGGCGGGAGCGGGGCGGGCAGGGCGCGGGCCGGGCCCGGCTCCCTCAGCGCGGCCGCCGCCGTCTCCCGGCAACGCCGAACGGCGGCGCGGCGCGATCGCCCCCGGGCGGCGCGGGGGCCGCGGGCTGAGGGCGGCTGGGCCCGGCCCAGCGAGACCTGCGAGCGCACACCACCGCCTGCAGCCCCGGGCCGCGGCCGTGCCACGGCGGCATCGGCGGTACCGGGCGGGCGCTGCGTTAGCGGCCGGAGCCCTCGGGCCGTGCCCCGGCTCCCCATGGGCCTGGCTCCTCCTTTCTTGTCAGTGAACTGAAGGCCAAGTGTCTGTAGACCTTCAAAGTAAGTTAAAGACTTTGGGGTTGAATTAAAAGAAGCTTAGATTAGATACTGGGGACAAAAATCTTTTCTGTGAGGGTGGTGAGGCCCCGGCACAGGCTGCCAGGGAAGCTGCCATGCCCATCCCTGCAGGTGTTCAGGGCCGGTTTGCGTGAGGCTCTGGGAAACCCGCTCCAGATGAGTGTGTGCCCTGCCCATGGCAGCGGATTGGAACTGGATACCTTCAAGAACACCTTCCAACCATCATTCTAAGACTGTATAATTTTTAAAGGCATACATTGAACTTTCTTCCAACCACAACCAAAAATCCCACTAAAAACTTACTGTCTGATAAGAGTATCTACTCCTTTAAGAAAAGCAGTGGCAATTTCAAGCTTTGTATTAAAATTGTGGTGTTTAGTAACAGATGAAGTGTATCAGTATGAACATAAATAAAATTTATACCCAGACAGAGAATATTCTGCACTGAAGGGCTCCTCACACTAGAAACTGGTAGTTTAGGAATTGGTGTCAGCAATGGGTGGATGCATTCAGCAGATAACTGTACCAGTATTTTTAGGTGTGAATTGGAAGCAAAAAACTGCAGTAAGGAAAGACCTGCCATAAGGAAACATAGATGGTACAGGAAAAATAATTTTATTTTAAAATCTAGATAGATAATATGGAAAAAAAAACCAGTTAAGGTAAGACATAGAATTTTTTTTGTGACAGTAACATGAAACGTATGAAATCTAAAATTTTATGGATTATAGATGAGACTAAAAAAAACAATTGAATACAGAAGTTGTCTCTGGGAGAATTGTAACAGGTTATTAGGCTATTAGGGGGAAAACCTCACCTCATTTATTAGTATATCAAAGGTTTGGGAACTTTTGTAGACAGGAATTTCAAAGCAAAATCGACCAGCTGGTAGAAAACATTGTGTGTAGTACAGAACTCTTAAAATCTTTTTGGTTATCTGAAATTATCATCTGTATGAGATAGTCTGATACTTATGCAAGGTAAAGACATCTGCTTTCTATTATTTATTGACAGTGTGCAAGATTGCTTTCACATTTATTGATGGAAGCAACATTCCCTTTTTTAATCTCCTTTCATTTTTGTGATTTCTGTTGCTATTTTCTGATCATCTAATATTCCCCTAACACAATAAATGCCAACATGGGCTTATATATCCCCTGCTGTCCTTACATTTGCAAATCTGCTACCTGCATATTTGTCTTAAACTGCAACAAATGTCTTTTTTTAACTGTTAACATAATAGAGCAGTTAAAATTAAACAACAGGGCTAACCTTGCAGACATAGCCATCAAAATCATGAACGTGACAGTAACACATCTGAGATGTTTCCCGTGTTGACAAAGAAGTATGAGTACAGTTTGGTACAAGACCAGGAGAGGCTTCATCTGGGATGTTCAGCAGAGGTCATCCATGTTTTCAAAAGGACTTAAAAAACGCTTATGAGGATGATCTTTCATAAGCAAAAATTCAGAAAAGGAAATAGCCAATACATTTCTTTGAAGAGGAAATTATTAATAGAAGCAGTTTCCATATCCCTATATTCTTACCAGGTCTTGGGAAAGTAAGGGCTAAACTTAGAGTTTATCTCATTTCCTGGGGTTCTACTTATGCTCATCATTCATGTGTGTCTGTGTGTGTGTGTGTTTTGTGGTTGCTGTATTTTTTTTTGGAAATTGAGTCCCCTTTACAGCCTGCAAGAACTCTTTTGTTGCCTTTGCTGTGTCGTGTTACAGCCCATTTCAGAACCTATTTATACTGTTTAAAATAACTTCATTTTCTGAAAAATGCTTCACGATCTTCAACTATACTTTAGTTGGCCAGATGGGGACATATGGCCTTGTCTCTTCTTACTCTTTTGCTTGTACATGCATGAACTACATATTTACAGTGGCAAACTTTTTTACCAAGAAAGGAAAAAACATAGGATTTCAGTATGTGCTGTGTGAGAAATCATTTGATTAGAGTTGTAGTTTTGCATCCTTACAATAGACAGAGGCAATTATATATGTAATATAAATATATGAAAAATATATTATTACATATATTATATAATATATTTTATGTACATCATTAATTGAAATAGAGATGACAATAAACATTATTTTTGTGTTCCATTTGGGACTTTTATTTGTTAAAAGCCTTAGTAATCAATAAAATTTTACTATAAGTTATAATCATGACAATGTTTCACACTTTTAATTAAAACACTGTCCAATGAATAACATCCTGCTGAGACATGGTTTTTCTTTATAAAGTAATCTGAACACTTCAGTCAACAGCATGTTTCTTCAGAAAGTTTGTGAAGCCCTTTTTTGAACATCTTTTTTATGTAGATGAGTCCTTAAACATTCTGGTTGAATTTAGATACATATTTCTGTATTTATTTGAATTTAGATACATATTTCTGTCGTTATTTAAATTAAAAGAGGCCTTGTGGAAAGATCTTGACTAATGAGAGGATTGGGCAATTACCAGACATGTGAAATTTAACAAGGTCGATGCCAGGGTCGGGACAGCTCTGGATGTATGCACAGAAAGGGACCTGGGGTGCTGGTCCATGGCAAGTTGAACATGAGCCAGCAGTGCCCTGGCAGCCAGGAGGGCCAACCCTGTCCTGGGGGCATCAGGAACAGCATCAGCAGCAGGGCAAGGGAGGGATTGTCCTGCTCTGCTCTGCACTGGGGCAGCCTCACCTCAAGTGCTGGGGGCAGTTCTGGGTGCCAAAATGTAAGAAAAATATTAAACTGTTAGAGGATGTCCAAAGGAGGGATGTGAGAATGGTGAAAGTCTGGAGAGGAAGCTGTGTGAGGAAGATTTCAGTCACTTTCTTCAGCCTGAAGGACATCAAGAGGAGCCCTCTCCACCCTCACAGGGAGAAGAGGAGGGTCAGGTACTGATCTCTTCATTGTGGTGACTGGAGATGGTACCTGAGGGAATGGCCTCAAGGTGTGTCAAGGAAGACTTAGATTGGATACTAGGAAAAGTTTCTTCTCCCAGAGCATGGCTGGGCACTGGAACAGTTCCCAGGAGAAGTGGTCACAGTGCCAAGTCTGGCAGAGTTCAAGAAGTGTTTGGACTCTCAGGCACATGGTGTGACTTTTGGGGATGGTGCAGTGCAGGGCCAGGAGTTGGACTTGATGATCCTGATGGGTCCCTTCCAACTCAGCATATTCTATGAGTCTACGTGGGAAATAAGGAATCATTTTTTGGAGGAAAGTAGAATTCGTTAGGCTAACCCAATAAAAACTGAGAGGGGATGTGTTTGTTACTTTCAGATAGAGGAAGGGCATGATCAGAGGGCTGGAGCCCCTGTCCTATGCAGACAGGCTGAGAGAGTTGGTGGTTTTCAGCCTGGAGAAGAGAAGGCTCTGGGGAGAGCTTAGAGCACTTCCAGTACCTAAAACGGCCCCCACAGGAGAGCTGGAGAGGGACTTTTTACAAGGGCATGCAGGGATAGGGCATGGGGCAATGGCTTTAAACTCTAGAGTGTAGGTTTAGGTTAGATAGTCACTGAGAGGGTGCTGAGACATTGGAACTAGTTGCCCAGAGATGTTGTGGATCCATCACTGGAAGTGTTCAAGGCCTGGTTGGATGGGGGATTGAGCAAACTCATCTAGTGGAAGGTTATCCTTGACCATGGCAGCAGGGTTGGAATGAGATGATCTTTAAGGGCCCTTCCAACCAAACCATTCTAGGATTCTAAATGTGTTCTGGTTCTGTGTATGTAAATATGTGTGGACTCTATATAATATACTATATAGTAGGTATAGAATATAATGAATATATATTGTATAGTATAAATGTTTACTATAAATAATGTTTTCATGCATGCCAGCAAAGAAAGTAGTTGAAGTAAATGAGCAACTTTTTTAAACAACTTTTTAATGAGAGAGGTGGGAAAAAATAACTAAGGTTTTTAAGATAAAGTGTGATAGGCAGGATTAACATGATGCAGCGGCTGTGATGGGAGGGGGACCCATCCACTCATTCAGAATGTCCCTTTCTCCCAATGTCCCCGTGAAACTAATTGCAGGAAGGATTCATTTTAATTTATGTCAATTTTCACAGCTGGCTAAAATCTTAGGAGTGTCTTTAATTTTTTACTAGTACTTCTTCCTAAGTCAGACCATCTTCTGAATGGGAAGTGTCCTGCTATTATAGCTCAGATAATGGTTGTGTAACTACTGTCTCTCATTTGGTTTAGATTAAGTCAATTTTTCTTTAGTCAGTTTCTCACGGGATGAGAGATTTTGCTATGCATATGAGGCATTTAGAATCACACATGAAAATCTCCTGAATTCAGCTTGTCACAACTTGGATTCTCCAAGGATAGATCCTAGGTCTGATGTTATTTAATATGTTCATTATAATTTGGAAATTAGCAATAATGTGGAGAAATAAAAATATTCTGATGAGATTAAAATAATTTTGTTACAACTGAAGAAGACCTGTAGAAACTTCTGAGAGCTCTTCTGCAGTTTGGTGAACTGGTAACACCATGAAAAATAAAATTCATTGCTGATGAAAGCAGTGTAAATTATACTGCCAGGAATACTTGGAGCAATATACTCTTCAGCAGTAAATCTAAATTAATTGTGATCAACTGAGAAAATGAACTGTTTACCATATGTGGATAACTTAGTGAAAATCTTCACTGAGGAAACTGGGTAAAAATAAATACCCTGAAAGTTTCAATGTCACTCGAATAAGTCAGTAGTGTTCTAGAATTGATTACAGTATTTCTCGTTAGGTATGTCATATCTGAGAAAGGTTTAACAGTCACTGAGGGACCCTGAGACAGGAAACATACATGTCTGGAAAAGCTATATGGAAAAAAATAATTAAGACAGCTTAGAAAGGAGGTAAATCAGAATGTGCAGTGATTTATACAGGAAGGTAAAAAAGATCAAGTCAAGGCATCTGTTAACTAAAGTTGTAATATAAGAACGAAGGGTTATTGTGTTAAAGTGAATAACACATTTAAACTATTTACATATTTTTAAATATAAGGAGTAATTCCTTATACAATGCACTTGACAATTGGACCTGTGCTGTATGTAGCATGTCTAAGAATGAAGAATAAAAGGATTAGGCGTTTATGTGGACAGTAAAAATAGCTACTATTGTTAGGAAGAACATAAAAACTTTAGGAGGCCTAAACCCTGGTACTTAAGGGAAATAGAAACCCCGTAACAGATGGAAGAAATCTGACTTTTGGGATTAGTTTCATGCATTTATCAGAAACATTTGTCTGTTGTCATTCTGGAGGCTGGATACTGATCGGCCATGTGGAAGACTGTTCTTATTCACAGAACCACAGAATCACAGAATGGGTCAGGTTGGAAGGGGCCACAGTGGTCATCTGGTCCATCCTCCCTGCTCAACAGGGCCATCCCAGAGCACATTGCAGAGGATTGTATCCAGATGGTTCTTGAATCAATCCAGTGGGGGAGACTCCACACCCTCTCTGGACAATCTGTCTCAGTGCTTGATCACCTGCAGAGTAAAGAAGCTTTTCCTCATATTCAGGTGGAACTTCCTCATCATTTTTTTTTTTGTACAAATATGCACATGCACACAGATAAAACAGTGGGCAAATTCAAAGGCCTTGACTTAATTGGTCTCTCATATAATGTATTGTTTTCATATGGCACATATATCTGTATCTTCAGAAACTGAATATTAAATTGGACCTGCTATCTCTTTTTAATTCTCTTTTTATATGAAACCAAGTTTTTTAATAGTGTGGTAATACTTGCACTGTCATGAGAACACAGGGAAAGGGTAGTCTTTTGATTCATATTTAAGGAGTTGGGCAGAAAAAAAGATGAAAGAAGAATTTGGGAGAAAGAGGAGTTTCAAGACTATTCCACATTTTTCTCTTAATTAAGACAAAGGTATCTGAGAATGTTGAGATATTTAAGCTGGTATACAGAGGACGTATTGGTTTATGGACTCAAGAAAAAAGTGAGATTGTCTGCTGATGATATAATTGTCTTTTGATTTCATTGGAAGGCAGCAGTACTAAAATATCCATACAAAAATTGATTGAAATAATCAATGATAATGACTGATTTATAGGCAATTTTCACTGTTAACATGAGAAAAGAATAGTTTCTCTGAGACAAAAGTAAACAGCTAGAGTTCAATTAAACTTGCTCAACTAAATTGGTATTATGTAATTATCATCTGTAAAGCAAAAGTAATCTCACTTGTGTATCATTTTCAGTAAGAACCTGAAAATTGTTGTTAGATTGTTAGATTGTAGTAACACGGATTGAGACTGCCTTAAAGCTTTGGACTGTTAATTTGAGGAGTGGATCATGCAATAAACAACTGGTTAGAAGCTATTTCTTAATCCTTCTCTTTGCACTGCTTTTCCACAGGGGTAGTTGCTCTCAGCAAAGACCTTTGATTCCTTGACTAAGAGGTGAGTTCCACTGCTGGCTGTGCCTTTGACTTGACTTATTCCTGTTCTTCAACTTGCCTCTCACAGTCCGTGCAGGTTCTGGGATGTTGCATCTGTTATTTAAGGTTTTGGAAAACAGAAGATGCAAATGGAACAGGAAGTGTTTTCTAAATACATTGTCTGATTTAAACCCAGGAAATACTATGTTCTTTAAGTGTATGCAACAGGACTCTGATAGTGTAAAGAAAGTATTTATAAGACTTCAGTATTTCAAATAGAAAAACATTCAGAAAACTTTCCTCATATTTCAAACTATGATTTATAGATTCTTTATTTGTTAAAGCTTACTTGCTAGCCATCATCTCATATTTAAAAATAAAAAGTGCAGTGACTACAAATAAGTGACTATCTCAAATTTGCAATCTAAAAAACTATTCCCACTTAGAACAGCAACTATTCACATTAAAGCATGACAGTAAAAATAAATAAGTCCAGGGATCAGGGCTATCATTATCTTATGATCTACTACTTGGAGTCTGCTCCTCTGAGCAGGCATCTGCAGCAACTCTTTCAAAAACAAAATAAATTTTCTGTATTTTATTTGACATGGCAGAGATGGCAGTTCCTGATAAAATAGTTAAGAAGTTAGAGGTTTCCAGTTTGAAACAAAAATTCTGCATTTGTGACCTTCCGCAAAATCATTTTCTACTCCCAGGCAGAATGTTCTGGTCACAGAGATCTTAACTGGATATGTGCCTGTTCCTGCAGCCATTGCAAAAAGACAAGGTGGCTGTGGTTTTTTGTATGCCTTGTTCTACTAGTGTTCAGTCTGCTATGATAGTGTCTGCCAGACCTAGCCTAGCATGTGGATTCATGTGGAGAAATGGGGTAATAAACTTAGTTCACAAATTTAGATATCAGTGTAAATATGTAAGCTAACAACTCCAGACTCTGGTCTTGGTCCAGGGAAAAACTAGTTATTTTTAAGGTGCTATTCTATTTTAGATACCTCCTTAGGATGAATCTGCCTTAAGAGCTATTGAATATGTTGACTAGATCTCCATCAATTATCAAGCAGAGTGATTAACTTAAGTGCTGATACTGATACTTAGCTTAGTTTAATGGACACTACTCATAGATTCTGGATATAGGTTTAACTTAGGATGCTCACACTGGAGTGGTTCTGGTCCTATGGGAAAGCTGGAGGTCCTAATGAAGTTCAGAGTGAAACAGGGAAATGCCTACTGAGCTAAGGCACTAAGAATAGCCAGAACTCAGGGAGAGCTTTGGGGATTGTGGTTTTGGAATGAGGATTTAATTAGACATAATGACTATCCTGCTGCTTGAGAGACAACACCTAATTGCACCACTGCACTAAAACTGGGTTGGGGAAAAGTAAAGCAGGCTAGTTCATCTACCACCGAGGCAATAAATTCCAGGTGAAGGACAGGAAGTAGCATAGAATGATAACTTCATGGATTTCTTGGCTATGTATTGGCTACATCTGTTAGGTCAAAGTACTTTATTACCTCTAGCTCTACATGATTTAAAACAATCAACCCTTTAATCTCAAAAAACATATGTAGAAAAGGCATGCTCCTATGATTCTAGAAATGTGCAGGACATGAAGTAGAGGATATTACTCAAATGAGAATATTATTTTGTCTTTAAGATTTAGAAACAGACTAGTTTAGTTTGGAAAAGACCTTTAAGATCAACAAGTCCAACTATTGACCTAACACTGCTCAGCCCATTACTAAGCCACGTCCCTAAGCACCAAATGTCTTAAATACCTCTAGGGCTGGTGGCTCAAGCACTTTCCTGGGCAGCTTGTTTCAATGCTTCACAACCCTTTTGGTGAAGAAATATTTCCTAATATCCAATCTAAACCACCCCTGGCACAACTTGAGGCCATTTCCTCTTGCTGTATTGCTCGTTATGTGGAAGAAGAGACCAGCCCTCACCTTGGTACACCCTCCTTTCAGGCAGCTGCAGAGAGCAGTAAGGTCCCCCTGAGCCTCCTCAAAGTGTTAACCCATCCAAGCCAGGAGCAGCCAGTTTGTCCAGGAATTAATTAAATTACATGTAATTGCTAGTGAATAATTTTCATTTTTTAAACGAGGTTTTTCAAGTAAAGCAGCATTTTAAGCCCTACTACAATTGCTTCCCAGATTCTAAATATTTAGATTGGTAAACTGAGAATCAGAAATAGGCATACTGTAAACCTACTGAGAAAAAGACAGCATTCAGTTATTTTGGAGAGAAAGGGATTTGAGTTGAGAAGCTCTTTTATGGGTCAGTAGCCTTTCAATACCTGTACACATCGATTGTCTGTGATAATTACAGTTCAATGCAGAAGACACACTTTTAATTATCAGTAAGCCAAAGTGCCAGGTCCATCATTCCCTCAAGTCAGAGAATGACCACTGAATACAGAGAGTTTTATGGAAACAAAGCTCACACCAACATTTGATGGCAGAATGTATTGAAATCTAGATTAGTAATTGCAGCAAAGAAATAGACTGAGGGGCATAACCCATGGTAAAGTAATTGACCTGTTCTCTCTGCTTGTTGCTACAGATCACACTGCTTTTTAAATGAAATTTTTTAAGGAACCAAATATTTCTGAACACTTAGAAATATGTAAAAGTTTCTTAAAAATATGCTCAGAAGTTTGATGTATTTATACAGAGTGAAGAAATATTTTCCATTAAAAGCCTTAGTTGTTCTTGGTCTTGAAATATATATAATTTGAATCTAAGAACATTAATTATATAACATTATAAATAATTTTACATTAATTAACTTTTAAAATTAGTTGGTTTAAACTTAATTAAACTCACTCAGAATTAAAATTGCTTTTTATGACTGCAGCTTAATTTATATCTGAAATGAATTGAGCTGAACAGAGTGATTCTGAATAAGTGCCCATATCTCTATATCAGGATTTAGCACAGTTTAAATAACCCTGATTTCCTAAATGTCTGTCTAAATCTGATTGTTGCATGTGAGCATGATTCTTACTTTCTGCAGTGTCTACATAAATCAGAAGGTAATATGCCCATCGCACTTGTTGAATATTCTGTCAGTAATTTATCCCCATGCTTTTTCTTATATAAGTTATTTGTTTCTGGCCAAATCTGTGCTTTCTGAAACACTGAATTTTTGTATGTGTGGTTCATATATGTGTGTGTACAGATGTACAAGGTTAAAGCAGATTGGAGCTGAAAAATCTTTGGCTGTGTGGATCTTCCTCTCAAAACTGTAATTTGTGACATGCCTATGAAGTTTTAAATTTCAGACCTGCTTGTAGGATGTGCTTATCAACTGCTTTCATTAGTGCTGTGTTACATTTTATTTGTAGAGTTTGGTAGAGGAGCAGTACCTGGAAAATTGAAGAAGAGCTCCAAATTTTTGTTGAACACAACAAACAATAGCCTTGACTTTTGTAACCAGCCAGGCTCCAGCTCATGTTGTACTAGAAAATAATCTCTTACACCACAGGTAGGCTCTCAGTAAACTCTGACTCAGGGTGAGTGTGTGGTCTCCCTTTGAGATCTAACCCAGGAATTAACAAGGGTTACTAGTGGTGCACATTTCACTTTTACACAGTGTTAAAACAAACTTAAGTTTGGCATTACTTGGGTTATGTTCTATGCATAGCCAGTGCTGGTGGTTTGTGTTGCCCTTTGCTTTTGCCTGTACCTTAACTGGAAGGTTCTGCTGTAGTTTTGCAAGCCACATGAAATTAGGTCCACATGAGGTATTACATCCATATGCTTCAGAAACTTCTATTAAATGCAGCTGAGAAGGTCTTCTTGGTTATGTGTACGTGTGCTAATATAAAAAAAAAAAGGAAAAGAAAAAGTAGTAAGACAAACTGGACTTTGTGTAAATAAATGTAATTTTTTAAAATCAGTGAAATTTATACTGTGTAAAACTGTTCCTTAATACCTGCAGACCTGATTTTTGTCTCATGTGATATATGAACAGAGAATTCAAATTGTATTTGAACCATGTTTTCAAGGTAGAACTTCTGTGTACATTCTGCAGTTGTATGGAATATTTGCCAACACAGAATGTATAGACAAACATGGCAAAATACATTAAAAGGACTTTCAAGTTCATATGAGATTTATAGATGCAGATAAAACTAATTTACAGAAGGGGATGTTCTGTGTGTTTGTACCACATTACAACCTGAGCCTGTGATTTCTCAGACCTTTTTAGCTATGTATATTGCTGACAGATGTATTTTACCAAATGTGTACAAATGTTAGAAAGAGTGTCTACTTTCTGGATAGAAATTAACATGTCAAAGAAGTTTTCAGACTGATTAGATGGGTCAAATGAATAAGAAACTCTGTCTTAAAAGTTCCCTAAGTCACTGGTACACTGGTTCCTAAAACACAGATGGGAGTTTGTTTGCCTGCTTTTATTTATTTTTTTTTTGTTTGTTTGTTTTTAGAATGGGTAAAAAAGTAAAGAAAGGATCACAGGATCCACCCAAGGATGTGGTAAGTTTATAAACTGCTATGTGCTATAAAATAAACATTACGCAATTACAGCCCCAGCTCTACCATCCTTACATAGTTCCTTATTCTGCTAGTTTACCCACATTATTCTAAAAATGGTTTTTAAAGATGACTCTGTTTCTGCTTTTCTTGGACAGCATACAAACCAGAGTGACTGGGCATGTGTAGTTCTTTGTAGAGATTGTTGTCTTTGGCAGGCATTGCAAACAGTTATGTATGAAACAATCCAGGCTTCTTTTTATATGAAGAACAGTGTTAGCTTTCTCTTCATAAAAATCAAAGGAGAAAGGAGGAGAGCAACCTGAAATCTGCCTGTCTTTTCAACTGTGAAGACATTCTCTTTCTTTAAGGATGGAAAAGTTAAAAGCCTAGGTGGATCTGCAGTTTTTTACTGAATAAAAATTTTGACAAATATTTTGAATAATACTACATACTCTGTCTCTTTTGCAAAAATATACAGCCTTAAGAGGGAGTTAAGATTTTAGTTGTCATTGGAAGTACAGTGAAAAGTACAAGAGCTGAAGCCAAATATAGAATGGTGATAGTGAGACTTTTTTTTTCAAAAAGGTAGAGGTTAAGGGTCTGACACTAGCACACTTTTCAAGAGTTCCTATAAATTCACAAAGGCACAAAGAGGCCCCCAAAAACATAGTTATTCAAAATATAACTATTTTTTAAAGTTTAATTGTTTTCTTCAGAAAGAAGTAGAGGAAATACAGAAACATTGAAAAGAGTAGAGTATAAATTCTGTGTCAAATAACAACCAAATTAATGTAAATGTGCAACAAATCCCACAGAGGGAGTCCCACTCCCTCAATGAGTCCCACTAAATGCAAAGTTCAGTACACTGTTTAAAAAAAAAAAGGATTTTTAATTTTTTTTATTTTAGTTGTAGTACTGCAAGAGTCTTTTCAAAGGTCACAGAAAAGTTAGTCAGCGAAAACTACATTGCAATTTCAATATTAAATAAGCATAAATAGTTTTGACTAAGACAGTAATGCCAAACAACCTGGATGTCACTGACACAAAGCAGTTGACATCAGGTTTCCCAACTTTTCTGTGGAAAGGTGAATATTACAAATGTAATTCACAACCTTTGATCAATAGTAAATGCTTATGAAAGGAAATTACATAAAACCTCAATATAACCATCTGTATAAAATATCCTAGAAAACCAGGAGTCACAAAGAAAGTGTATGTGGATAAGTCTAATTAAAACAGGCCTGAAGAATTAAAACTAAATGTGTTTGTAGCCTAAGAAAAGGCTTGAAAGGCATGACAACACATTTAAATCATAAGGATGAGCTGAAGTAATAAAAGTTGACTTCTTCAGTAAATAGGTAGAAAATCAGTAGATGCAGTGCCACAATTTCTATATCCAAAAGATACAATTAGATTTTCTAGAGAAAATGGTGGTACGGTGTACTAGGTACTACAATAACCTGTGAATACACAGAAAAAGTCAGTAAAACTATCAAAAGGAACAAATTGGAGAGTGAGTTGTAGATAGCTTCTACAGCTTTTGGCTTAGTTTTTGCCCTTATTGTACTTCAGGCTAGCATGTCTATTCTGACAGTCATAGCACGAGAAATGTTGCATATCAAGACAGTATTAAACATGAAAATAGATCATTGTAGCTATTAATGAAGAAAATCTTACCATAGTGAGAATTTTGTTAATAACAATGTAAAATCAAATCTGAAAACTTTAAATTTCACCTGGGGATTTCAGATAGCAGGAAATGAGATGCAGGCAAAATAAAAGATGTATTAGCTATTATCTTGTGATTGATAATCTGTTTATGGAAATGTCAAGTCCAAGAAAAGAAGCCTTGAGATAATGTAGACAGGCTTATAAAAGAAGGCCTTTGTGCATGTGAAATGTTCTGAGAATATATTGTATTGCAGATGACCAGTAATTTTTTATAGATTTCTAGGAACAGGTGGGAAACACATCTTTTACCCTAGCCACTGCTTGTTTCAGAAAGTATTCCTGAAGATTCTGTTTTCATTCCCTTTCATAATTTGTCTTCTACCATTCTCTGTCCTGAGAATTGTTATCCAAGAGGAAGAACATTGTTTTGAGCCTCTATCTCTATATAAATGACCTAGGACAGTAATTCAGGCTGATAAAATATGCTATCTTTGACATAGATTGATAGGAACGTTTCACATATCTCCATTAAGTTTGGTGTATACAATATTATTATTTAATCATCAGCTAGGTCATGGACATTGAAAGGGGAGCTCTAAGATTATCCCTAGAGAAAATATGGAAGTGGTATCACTTAAAGAAAGCTATAGATACCCAAGTATTTTTGAAAATGGCTTTATTCACAAGACTGATGTTAAAAAAAAATGGAATGTATAAATTGGCACTGTCAGCTCCTGAAACTGTCTCCACATAAACACCTTCTTTTGATTAATTCATAACTATTAATTTGACTCGACTTTAGTGAGGCTTTCGATACTGCCTGTTGTAACACAAGATAAACAGACAACATGAATGAACCAAAAGGCTGAACTGACAGGCTCAGAGGGTTGTGATCAGCAGCACGAGATCCTGTTGGAGGTCAGGCACTCGTGTTGTGCCCCAGGGGTTGATCCTGGAGCAGATACTGTTCAGCCTCTTCCTTAGTGACCTGAATGGTGGGACAGAGGGCACCCCCAGCAATTTTGCAGAAAATAAGAAATTAAGAGGAGATGGTTGTGCAGCCATCCAAGGGGACCTCACCAATTTCCTAGAGAAATAGGAAGTCGGGAATTTAATTAAGTTCAGTACAGGGAAATGTCAGAGTCCTGCACCTGGGGGAAGAATATCCGGTGCAGTCTGGGTGATGACCAGCTGGAAAGCAGCTTTACAGGAAAGAACCTGGTGATTGTGGTGGATGTGCACCAGCAATGTGAGCTCAGGACAAAGAAAGCTAACAAAATCCTGGGCATTAGTGTTGCCAGCAGCTCAAGAGAGGGGACTCTTGTCTTTCACTCAGTATTAGTGAGGCCACTCCTGGAGTACTGTGTCCTGTCCTGAGTTCTGGTACAAGAGACACAAGGCTTTACTGGAACAAAGTCTTGGAGCATTTGTCGTAAGAGGAGAGACTGACAGTTGGGACTGCTCAGTCTTGAGACAAGGCTTGGAGGGGTCTTGTCATTGTGGAAATTGCTGATGGGAGGAAGTAAAGAAATCAGGCCAGGCTCTTCTCAGCAGTGCCTTGTGAACAGATGAGAGGCAGTAGGCACAAATGGAAATGCAGGAGGCTTCCTTTCAAGGGTAAGAAAAAAAATCCCTCTTTTACCTAGCAATGATGGAGCATGGCATAGGTTGTTCAAAGAGCTTGTGGAGTCTACATCCTTTGGGATAGTCAAAATTAGTGCACTAACCCTGAACTTCAGCTCACCCTGCTCTGAACAGAGCAGTTGGACCAGATCATCTTCAGAGGTGCCTTCTAATATCAATTATTTGTGATTCAGTAGAATATCTTGGGTTTTATTGTTAGTACAGGACATTAGACACTTACAGAACTGAAATAAATAGTTTTTCCAGGTATCTACTAAATCTGTTGTTTTTCTAGGTAAAGGAAAAGGGATTAAGAACAGCAAAGATACTTGTAGTGCTCCTGAAGATTCCATGAGAGGTGAAAGGTTAAAACTGACCTTAAATCAAATTTAAATAATTTAAAAAAACAAAATACTCAGCATGTTTAAACAACAGAATAATAGCAGATAAATGCATCCTTTGAAAGGTAGCATTTCCATCCAAATGGGAAAACAAAAAACATTTCCACTCCCAAATGAGAAGTGAAAGCACTATGTCACCCTGCATCAAAATATTTTGGGAGAGAACTAGCAAAGATACAAAAACTAGCAGTAAAGCTTTTTCAAATTGACTAGATGCAAGTAGCTTCTTTAGGGGGACACTATTAAGTGATTGCAGTCATGAAAGAAAAGCAGAATTACTTACTTTTGTGTCAAAAGACAAAGCAATGTGGTAATCACTAAAATTAATGTGATTAAATTCCCAAGTAAGAATAAATAGTGTTTTCCCAGGTCTTGTTTTAAATGAAGATTAGCTAGTATCTGAAAATGTGGTACTAGAAGAATAGATGTTAGAATTTTTTATTTTTGAAAGGAAATACAGCAATAATTACATAAAGTTTATCTTCTGTGCTGTGTTAATTGGTAGAAATAGCTCTTGAAAGAACAAAATGGAACTCATGAATAAATATGTTAGTAATGGGAAAGAGAGAATCAATAGTGCTTGTATAGAGGAAAGTTTGAGCTGTGAAATCTACTTGAGTTCTTTGGAGAAGTCAGTGAGCAAGTGGGTAATGATGTTCTGATTGATACAGTTATTTAGCTTTTTCAAAAGTTTTCAGACCAGGCTTTTCACTCACATAAACATGACCAGGTAAAAAGAAATTCCTCTCCTAGCAGTAATGTTTAGTTCTAAAACAGGAAGCAAAGATGGGAAAACAAGTTATTATTCAGATTTCATAACATAATGGGTTTTTTATTTTGCATATGTGTCACCAGTGTATCAGAATTAATGTGGATATTTTAATGAAAATGGCATCCAGTTCCTAAGTAGGAGAAAATGAATAAGTGCAAAATTTCAAATTCCAGAAATAAAAGACAAAACATCATGTTCCTAGCAAATGCCCATGAATTCCATTAGCAGTTCTGGTGTTTCCATCTCAAAAAGATACAGCTGAACAATGGAATGAACAAAGACTGAACCAAGAAAGGCAGCAAGAGCAGACAGGGTGGCCACTGTTTTTAGAAAACATCAAAGGGAGTAGGTTTCATCATTCCCAGAAGGAGTCACTGTGAAGAGGAATATCATAGAAACTTAAAAAATTATGAATATACAAGGAGGGCAAATATATGTAATGTAATTTATTTAACTTTCTTTTTATTGAATAAACTGTGGAAGATAAATAAAATTATCAGATGGTATTTTTAAAACAAAGAAGAGGCACAGTTATTTTATGGCTCTTTAAATGTGATATTTGTGTCTCAGAATATTAAAGGTGTTAAAATACAGATGGCTTCCAAAATAATGTAGCAATTTTTTCTTGGACTTTTTGAACACAGAGATAAAATCACTAGACTCTCCAGTTCTCTAGGCTGCAGAGCTGGCATCTGAGAGGAAACATAAAAAAAATTTAATAGTCGGCTTGCTCACACCTATTACCTGGCCCTTGTCAGAGAGAGGAGGCTGGGCTAGGTGGATCTTTGGTCTAACTGCAAATGTATTTTGTATTACATTCTATTTCAACTAAATTAAATTGATAGAAGGAAAAAAAATATCCAAACCAAAACACTCCCCCCCCAACCCCCCCAAAAAACCCCACCCCAAACTCTAACAGAAACAAACAAACAAACAAAAAAAAACCAAAAAAGAAACAAAAACCCCAACCAAACCAAATCAAAAAAACCCAAAAAACCCAAAACCAGACCAAAATGAAACCCCAGATATTCTTCAGTTTCTAATGGCTTTGAGGTCAAATGTACACAAAAGTCAAGATCAAAGACACATTACAGTTTTCTTTCACATTTAACTTGCTGGAATTTGAATGCTGGAAATGTTATTGCTTGTAAATTAGTTAAATTTCTGTGTTTAATTCAAGGTTGTTTTTAACTTTAAGTATATTATTCTAGCACATTATGTCCTGTATGTGCCATTACAGGAAGAGTCTGCAATGTGTGAAGATTTAGATTCAAGCCTTGGATTAAAAAAAAAAAAAAAAAATTGGTGGAACAGTAGCTATGCTGACATTATGATAAGGAGAAGTCATAACCAGTTCTGTGACAGTTTGATGAACATTACCTCCCAGCAAATCACAGAATTACAGAGTGAGTCAGGTTGGAAGGGACCCCAGTGGTCATCTGGTCCAACAACCAGGGTCATCCTAGAGCACAGGGCACAGGATTGCATCCAGATGGTTTTTAGGTATTTCCAGTGAGGGAGACTCCACAGTCTCTCTGGGCAACCTGCTCCAGTGCACAGTCACCACAGTAAAGAAATTCTGCAATCACTCACTTGCTTAGGCCTCTCATTCTTAAAGATACATTGATTTCAGTGACTATTTTTAATGTGCTTTATGCACAAAAGTGCTTTTAATAGGAAAATGTCTATTGAATATTTCATATGGTAATAGCAGATCTAATGTCTAATCAAATGGGTAGAGATTAGACTGATTTTTCTTTGCTCATGTGCCTACCTGTTATTAAATCCTAGGAAATGTCATTGAGTTGGGGTTTATACAGTTACTTGTAAACATGAGAAATACTGAAAATGGAGCAATGCAATTATGACTTTGGTATTGGATCAATATATAAATAACTGAGATTTAAAACTCTTACTTTATCTTTCATTTCTTGCTGAACTTCATCTGAGATCAGTATTGGTGTTTATTTTTCTCTGAGGAACTGCCAGCCTTTTCTAAAACTTGGAGTTTTATCCCATCACCAAGTATTTGACCAAACTCAGGAGCTATGTCTGTGTTTAAATAATAGCAGTCACCTGAGGATCATGTTCTGTCCATGCAGAGACCCAAATGTTCAGAAGTAGAGAAGTATGAAGAAACTAAAAGGACTTTCAGTCACTTCTAAATTCTCCCATAGGTAGAATGAGCTGTGATAAGCTTAATTGTTTTGCCTTGTTACACTCCTAAAAGAAAATTCACATAAATAATTCCATCATTTTAGTCCCATCCTTAAGATGTAATTTGCACCTCTATACTATTATTTGATTTAATTCCTGTTGTGGTATTAGGCAAGATGACTTATGGTACAGTAAGATATTTATTTATTTATTTGTTTGTTTGTTTGTTTATTTATTTATTTAAGAGAATAACTTTTTTCCATGACTTGGCCCATACCTCCAGCTTGTCACAGCAAACATGAAATGGGACAGTTTCTTCAGATTTTGGACTTGATTAAAGCTAGGTAGACCAGTTAAACACATTAGGCAGTCAAGCTCTTAATGGAACTTGTATGTTGACCTTGCTGCCTGCTAAATTGTGTGATCTCTCTCATGGAAGGTCACTTAAAGATCTGTCAAAATCATGAATTTAAAAGTCTTGGTACTAGTATCATATTTTGCCTTATTTTCAAGCAAGTCAGAAAAAGAAGAAAAAACCCTTCTTTGTGTTAATTTTTCTTCTTTTCTAGCACACTCATTGTTTTTCAAGATTTGCTCCCCATAATTTCCTTGACAACTGATTTGTATCTTCATGCCTTGATTGTTCAACATGTGCCTCTGATGTAGTTATTAGACTTTTTTTTAATAAAGTAAACCAAATAACTTACATTTGTAAATATATATGTATATATATTGTAATAATATTAATTTGTATTGCTATCTTATAATCTGCTATATTTTAAAAATAAATATATTGGTTTTGAGCAACTGCATGACTTGAGTATCTAGTAGTTTCTGTATGTAGCACAGATACTGTATAGGCCTGAAGTGTGAGGATAGAAGACAGTTTTTCCATACTAACTAATTACTTTAAATCCAAGGAAGCTTAAAACTTTTTAATGAGTAGAATTTTCAGAATTCCTTGAGCCTTCTTAAGAAACAAAAGGCTTTTTTAGAAAATTCCCTTGCTCAAGTAATGTTAGTCCTAAGGAGTCTATTAAGAGGGTGAAAACTGATTTGTTTGAAGAGTTCTTTCTGCATGAAAGAGCCCAAAAATGGAAATGAAACCTTAGTATAATTTCTTGCTGGGTGAGCAGGAATTACATCTTGGAAATACATCATCTAGTACAGGATCATGGTGAGCTGGTGAACTGAGTTGACAAAGGCACGGAAAGTGTTCTTTTATTTTGTAAGCAGCCACAAAGTGGTATTGCCAGAGAGTAACCAAATCCTCTTCCTTGTACACTCCTTGAGTCTAAGGGCTCTGTGTACTGCTGCTCAAAAGAAACTTCTCTTGTCTGGTTCTGAAGTCTCAAAATGCTCTTACATGTACAACTACATAGTTTGTTACCTTCAAAACTTCTAGATTTTCAGGGAAGCATGGAGACTTTCCCAAAATCTTCATATGTGATTATGGTTATATTTATTTGGAAGTCAATTATTTTTTCTGATTTTTCAGCAATGTCTGTAATTGTTATTAAAAAATTTTGCAAGGAAACATCAACTCATTAATATTTCTAATTCAGTGTAGATATCAAACAAGCTTTTAGTTTATTTTTAATGAAGTGTAGGAGTCTACTGCAGCACACATGATGACTCAGTATAAATCAAACTTTTCTTTCCCTTTTTTTGTTTTGTTTTTAGTTTGATCCTTTATTGATTGAAAGCAAAACACCAGCAACAGTTGTGCTAATGCTTAGTTCTCCTGAAAATGAAATTTTGGCCAAAGCATGCGATGCTCTGTATAAATTTGCATCAAAAGGTTAGTCTTTTTGCAGTGAGCTTTGTTTTGCACTGGTTAGATTTTGATAATAGTTCACAATTCTTTAGTTTCTTAGCATTGAAATCTTACTTCCTCCTCAAAGGTGTCTGTTGAAGTTTTAGGGGGTTTTCTGAAATATCTGTCCAACTTGTACTTGCAGTAATAAAGAAGTCTTGTAGTTTGCATGAAGGAAACTTCTATAATTTTGTTGGAGAATTTTATTTTCACCGCTTAATTGGGCTTGTTTTAAACATAACTTAGATATGGGTTTTTTATGAGTGACAGATTTGAAGTTGGGAAAGAATTCTCTCTTTTTATGTTACATTTTGAAACTTTTGTGCCAGTGTGGGAATTTTAAGCTTCAGTTTTCAATGAAAATAACTTCTTAGTTTTTTTCTGTTATTTTTACACAAAGTTGTTGTGTCAGTATTTCTGTGCAGGTGATTCATTGGACACTGCTCAGCCTTCTTTATCAAGCTTATTTCTGTATGAGTTGGGAATCTAACAAGTTTCCAAGATTCCAAATCTTTCAAAATTCCCTGTATAGTCCATAGCTAAACATCATGTTCAAGGTACTCAAGAGACAAACAACTGTATACCAAACGCTCAAATTTATGTAGCACATAATTTCCTGAGTTGTCTCCTACTTATTCTGCGTTATTCACTGTTAGTCACTCAAATTGGTATGCACTGGTAGTGTTCTTGCTCTGATTAATCTGGTTGAATTTTAATTTCCATTTAATTTATGTTTTCTTTTAAAATTATGCATTTATATGCTGATTGTAAAAAACACTGATGTAAATTACCAACCCTGCTGAAGTTGTGAGGGAAGAGTTCAACTCTTTGACAGCTGTATAGGGGTCACTGGGTTTAGGTTCTGCTTAATATGGCAAGCTTGGCTGAGGGCATGAGATCAAATTCTGAATATGTGAAGAGAGAATGTAGACTGTTGGGAGACAGCTATGAACCATAAACTCTTGCTGGTTCCTTCTCTCCTGTCCACAGTAAAATGTATCACAATGCAGGAGGATAGATGTTTATGTCTTTTATGTTTATACTGAAAGAATAATCCTTTAAATTATTAATGTAGATATTCCTGTAATCTTCCAGAAGACTAGACTGTAGCTTTGTGGTATGACACAAGAGAAGGAGTTATTTTCACTTAATTAATTGTAGATAATCAATTTTTTTGGAGTGTTGCTAGTAAATTAAGTAAGTCCCATCCCTCACTAAAAAATACTTCCTCCATTTTAATCATGCCTTGGCCTGAGAAGGAGCATAGATTTCCTGTTTCCTCTCACATTGCTCACTTGTAGCCAGGAAGGGCAGGCATGGTTCATTAGAAAATGAATTATAAAGCTGTTGTGGGAACTGAGAATAGGCAGTAGATTTTGGATTTTGTATCTTGAGGTTTGTGTGTGTTTTGTGTGAGCAGGAACAGAAGGATACAATCACACTAAACTCTTGTGTTCTTTGCACCTATTCAGCTACAAAGCACTTCATTCTCAGGTGGTAGAAATCTCAGGTAGGAATCCTTGTAGTTGCTTCCCTTGAGGGATGGTAAACATCCACAGAATTAGTGAACTGTTATTTTGAGGAAATTAAATTGGGAGGCAAGAAAAGTGGAAAATAAAACTCATTCACCTGATAGTGTTAACCTGTACTTTGCTAAGTAGAAAGCTTTCCTTTGTACTTCCACTGCAGTCTCCAACAAATGAGTGGAGTGTACAACAGACAGAAGCATCCTTTGCTTTAAAATGTGTATTAATCTGAGTAACTATTAATCCTTGAAACTATTTGACACATATTTATTTGGGGTGTAAATTAAATGATCTCTAAAGGATCTGTCAGGCCTCTGTTCTTTGATTCTGCTGTCCAATAAAAGATTGGTAGCGTTTTTACCTTGATTCATTAGAACTGTGAGATTGCTGGCCTTTTTCTTGAGCTTTTAACCCAGTTCCTTTCCAGATGATGAAAACAAAGTGATACTTCTTGGTCTTGGAGTGTTGGAACATCTGCATAGACTCCTCTCACACGAAGATCCACTCGTACGCAGAAATGCTGTCATGGTATTGGGCATCATGGCTTCCAATCGTAAGAGTCTCAAGGTTTTACTATTTTTCAGTGTGTGGTCATCAAAACAGGAGGTTGATCATGTGAAAAAATCCTATATTAATGGCCCAGAATAAAGAGTAAGTGATGTAAGGTTGAGTTTCAGTGGCTGTTATTTTTATAGTGCTTTATAGACCTATATCTGATTAATGTAATTAAACAGGTCTTAATTTGGTGAATGTTTTACCCAGTTGTCTTCCATGAGGATATCCCAACCACAGTCTAAGTCTTTTCATCAACTACTGTCTTCTTGTCATGCTGCACTGCACCTTACCCTCTTAGGTTACTTTTAATTTGGCATTAGCATATTATCAATGGTTCTGCACAAACATGGATTTGAATGAACAAATGTCTCCCATTTATATTCACATCTCAACTGGTTTTTTATTGAAAAGTAAATTGAACTCATACCTTTTTTCCTTACATTTCAACATGTTGAATATGTTGATAATAACAACACAACCCTGTAGGATTGTAAGAAGTCTGTCCCAAAGAATATTACTTGATTTTTCTATCCAAGGCTTGAGGTTTTGCTAGTTTGCCATTGACAACATTAAAAATGCAATCTGAAGGTCTTGCCTGTGATTTTAGTAAGACCTGTGTAATTCATGTTTTCCATTTGCTGTGTGGGCTGGCATTAGCATAAAATTGCAAAGTGATGGCTTGAAAACTAAATAACAGAAGGATTGCTTTTAATTTGATAATTTTAGCCACAAATAATCTTAACTATTGGTGTTTGACTTCTTTGGCAGCTAAAATTGTGCAATATTAAATCAGAACCTGCTAGATACAAGTATTTTGAATAAGGTTTCAATGAAATATAGAGGAACTTAATGTATATCAAATGTCAGAGAATGTCACCTGCTACTTGAAAGTCTCTGCTCTTTTTTCTGGGCCCATTATGATCTTGGTCTAACTTTAGTTGTGTGTTTTTCCCAGTCAGATGTGTTTGTCACTGAAGGAGTAACCATAAGTACATTTTACTTGGAGCAGATTCTGTTCCTTTACTCAGCCAAAAGACTTCATATTTGTATTTGCTTCATTGTAGATGATGTCAAGAAGTCACTGAGGGAACTGGATGTCACAAATTCACTTCTATCACAGCTAGCACCAGAAGGTACCTTACAGTATTCATTTCTTATGCAGAAGTACAATCAGAAATAATTTATGATTGCCATTTTATCAGACAATTTAATAAAATCTACCCTGTAACTTGTGATTTTTCCTAGTGCATGTTAAATTGGTAAATGCTTTTATAGGAGTAGCTCTGTAGCTCCCTGAGTAGTGTTTTATGTTATACAAATGGACCAAGATCTCTATGGACGTGTCACAGCTATATTTATTGACTTCAAGTAATGTTTCAAACTACTTCACTGGATTAGTGAAAATATTCTGTGCTGAATAAAACTTGATCAAAATGTTTCTTTTTTTCCCCCCACAGAAGATGTAGTTATCCATGAGTTTGCTACTCTTTGTCTAGCATATATGGCTGCTGAGTATACTACTAAAGTAAAGATATTTGAGCAAGGTGGGTTAGAACCACTTATTAGGCTGCTAGGTAGCCCTGATCCTGATGTTAAGAAGAATTCACTTGAGTGTATCTACCTTTTGGTACAGGTAAAGTTTGCTCTTGTTTGTTGTCTTAAATTACAGAGGCAGATAAGCCTTTGCACCCTGACCCCTGACATTCTGTGTGGAATTACTAATTTTAAGATATTTGTTTCCTTTACTCCACAGTGTTCATCAATGTTTTTGAAACATTGAATCCTTGCACCTGGGTCCCTGAATGTTAAATTAGTTATGAATTTTTTTTAAATTCTGTTTTTAAATTCTGTTGAACTTAATGCTGATGTCTGTCCTGTACTGCAGTAAAAATAAAATCAGGATGAGGTTTCGATTTTAAAAACTAAATAATAATTTGCTTTATTAGTTGAAAAATGTTAATCTTAATAATCTTAGAGAGTTGTAATCTGTCTACCCAAAATATTGGAAATATCTTGTAAATTAAAAAACTACCAATTGCATTGTTTCTTGTTTGGACAGGCAAGTCCATAGCACAATTTGGAACATCTTTTTAATGATAGGTGAATGCTGTCAACAGCTACTTTCCACACTGGGAGGAATAGATTTGTTATTGGCTACTTGCACTAATGTCATCCATATGCTGCTTAGCAGAAGAATGGTGCATTTGTATGGCAGTTCTCTCCCATGGCTTAAGCGAATCAATTCAGTAATGAATTCAGTTTATAACTCTATCTCTTTTGGGGCATCAGAGCATGTCTATTCAGAATCACATTTTACTCTTTCTCCTTTTTTACTATCTCGCTGTCTTTGTTGCAGGGTATATCTGGATAACTGCACCTGGTGCTTGCTTATATTGATAAGGATAATTGCATGCTGCACATGTGCAATAAGCTATTTAAAAGCAAATTGTAATTTATTTATTTATTTTCTTTTTTAATATAATCAACTCCTGTTTTTTTATTAAGCTGCACATTCACTGTTTAAAGTTGAAATTTTAAGTTGTCATTTTATAATTACTAAATCAAAAGAAGGTATAACCAGGCAACCACAGCAGAGTGCAAAAAACTGTTTTCCTCCCACTGAGGTAAATAAAAATGGTGAAACTGAATGTAAGAAAAAAAAAAAACACTTTCTCAAAGAAACATTTATGTTGCGGCAAACATAGTAAAATCAAGAGTGAATAGGCTTCTTTATACAGGGCTAGATTTTGTAGTGTGTACTTCAGTCGTGCAAAAAGCCCCTAGAATTTAAGGTTCGTGGGGCTTGATTATATTCAGTTTGATTCTTAGCTTAAAAGAAAGAAGTCTGCAGAACTGGAAGCTCTAGAGTACTAACTCATTTTTTAAAGTCTGAAATCAGATTTTTGGTGTTCTTTCTGTAAAGAAATTGTATTGTTATATCTGTATCTGTATTGTTATATTCTCTATCACTAACATTCTTTGTTGGAATATTTTACTGCAGGATTTTCAAAACCGTGCTTCAGTTTGTGAACTGAATATAATTCCACCCTTGCTCGGACTACTGGAATCTGAATATCCGGTCATTCAGTTGTTGGCCCTTCAAACCTTAGAATTAATTAGCAAAGACAGAGAAGCCAGGATATTACTGGGAGAAAATAATGGATTAGATTGCCTTCTGAATATACTGGAAAACAATGTATGCTTTTCTTGCCCTAAAAGTTTTTTTGTTCTTGGTGCTGATGTTTGTATGACTAATGAGAAATATTACTTACTTTATGAAACAGAGATATAAGAACAAGGAGTTACTTACTTGGAGGGAACTGTGATAGAAACAGGATAAGTTAGGATATATAGCTTACTAAGAATAGAAGCAAAGACATTTCCCAAAGTGTTTATTATTCAATTTTTGAATTGAGTTGACTTTATATAATGGCTTTAGACACAATTAGACACAATTATTTATGTTATTATGAGACTTAATTTAGTGCTTCTTGAGTTCAGATGTTACAATGGGAAATATAATGCATGGAGATATGAATGAATTTTTTTTAATTTTTAAGGTCACAGGCCATTTCTGAGTACCTGTCTAACCCACTTTGATGTAAATTAAAAACTTCTGGGGGTTTTAGTATTTTTAATAAATTGTGTTGAATCCTAAGTCATCATCAAATAAATTATATGAAAATATGAATTTGTAAATATATATTTTGCAGTATGAATAAACTGTCCAAAAGAAAGTTACAACAATTATCCTACAAACTTAAAAGCCTAAGATATTTTTTTCCTGATTTCAAGGTTGTTTGGGTTTTTTTTTTTTTGTTTGTTTGTTTGTTTGTTTTCAATTAGGAACTCCGTGATCTACATATTGAAACTCTTGCTGTGTTGGGAAATTGCCTCGAAGATGTGCATATTCTGCAACAGATTCAGCTAACAGAAGGCCTTAAAAAAATAGTTTCATTTTTAGAAGCCTCTACTGTTCCTGATATTCAGAAGAATGCAGCAAAGGCAATTACCAAGGCAGCTTATGACTGTATGTGATTTTTCAATTATCCATGGACATGAAATTGTTTATGAAGTAAATTTTTATCCAGAATGAGGCCATCTTCTCTGGTTGAGGATAGTACTTGTGCTGAGGAAAGCACTGGCAAGAATTAATTATAGTGATGAGTCTTGCCAATCAGAGCAGCAATTTGATGCTAGGAGATTAAATATCTATATCTATCTATCTGTATATTTGAAAATGTTACACCTTTACCTCAATTAATTTTAGATTTATTTTTGTTATTTTAATATATTCTTGTAAAATGCTGTCCTCAAAGGAAAATGGAGCTCTGAAAATACGTTCCTTGTCTTTTGTTTAGTGATGCCAGCTGACTGCCATCTTAAGCTACCTTTGCTGGCACTGTTTCTGCTTCTATCTGTTAAGACTTCATTGCAAGCTGACTTTGCATTCAACTGCTCGTCTAAATGTCAGGCAATTTCAGATACAAATTCCTTTAACAGAGCCATGAAAGGAAACCTTTCAAATGGCTTGCAGATTAATATTCCCAGGGGAGTTAAATAGTTTCATTGTAATCTTTTTATAATTATTCATCCTATAGTTCTTTTTTATATACTTTTCTTTAATTCACCGAGGAATTCTGAATTAGGCAGAACATGCACATCATTTATGCACACAAGGATGCTCTTTTAATCAAACTACATTTGGAATTCCTTCCATACATTGGCTACTGGGTTGCAACATGTACCAAGTAGTGTTGTATAACAAAATGAAATGTAACTAATAACATACTTCTAACTATAGATTTTACTTCTGTCAAGGGATTTTTATGACAGTAGAATTTAAATATTTCATTCATAATTCTGGCACCTTGTGGTTGAATCATGGATTTATGTCTGTTTAAAGAATACATAATTTAATTTAATACATGGATAAAATAATCTCTCCTTTCTGCCAAATTTCAGATCTCCTTTCATCTCTCCATGTGCTATTTTTCTCATTCTTTTCTCACCTTGTTTAGGTTGATATCCTGAATATCTGTAATTATTTGGATTGAAAATGATACACAGAAAGTGTGTCCGAGCATTCTGTGGGGTTTTCTGTGTTTTGTCATTATCTGTTGGAAGCTTGGCAAGTCACTGAAAATTGTTTTCATTAATGTTCAGGTATCAAAGATAGGAAGGGACCTTCTTATGTCAGTATTTTCTTTGTGTATTTTCCTCTGTTGTTATTTTATTATGCTACTTAGGACTGTCAGTATCATTTTTATAGTCCTGTGACAGGCTTGTAAGTTGTATGCTAAGCAGATTTATATTTGCTCCTACTGCTTTCTCCTGCATCTTACTCCTTTATCATATTTATTTTCAAATAAGCATAGCCTTCTTTTCC
Source organism: Erithacus rubecula (assembly GCF_903797595.1). Taxonomy (NCBI): domain Eukaryota; kingdom Metazoa; phylum Chordata; class Aves; order Passeriformes; family Muscicapidae; genus Erithacus; species Erithacus rubecula. The sequence continues at coordinate 17,234,571 of NC_136689.1, read as the reverse complement.
TCTTTCACACTTTTTTTTTTTTCAGTTTTTGTGGCCTAATATTTTAGCAGCTGTTAGTAGAAGCATGTCTGAGCACATTTTTAAAGCACGGTTGCAAGAACCACACATAATATATTGCAGTGCTGCCTATGATCTTATATCATGGGATGTTACCGTCAGTGAAGATGCATCTTCTTGTCATGCTTCTTTACAAATGGAGTCAATGAGGTTTCATTATAAAGGTTTGCTCTCTTCTTCAGCCTGTGACAGTTAGTATGGATGCAGCAAGCTGGGAAAATACATCAAAAGAAGATTTAAAATATTTGCTTTCAAGCTGGAGAATTTTGGTGACACTCAGTTAGACAAAAGGAAACTTGCTGTCCTGGTGCAGTGGAGAATACAGTCCAGTAAACTTGCTGCTCAATGTAATCCCCAAAAGCACTGAATATTTCAGCTACACAGAGATACTGATCTGAAGTCAGCCTTGCAATGGAAAGAAAAGGGTATTATAAGAAAGAGCCCAAGTGCAGAAAGAAAACAGAAATGTTTTCAGGTTTTGTTGTTTGATTGGATTCTGATTGTAAGCATGCTAAAGCCTGTCCAAAATGCAACATTAATGTACACTGTACTAGTACTTGCCTTGATGTGAATCCAGTATAATACAATATAGATCTTAGTTCTGTAGTGACTTTTTCATTAAATTTGCAATACCTATGCCTATATTCTTCAGGTTTGATAATCAGAGTTGCAATTTACCAACATTTCCTGTATACTTGGGTAAAAAAAATACTGCTTTTTGTTGGAATGAAGAACCTACTTCTGCTATGACAGAACATGTGTCTAGCTGTTTTTTTAATCCTGGCAGCTGAGTGTACAGCAGTATCTGGTTTTGAAATTATTATTGTTGACAGATGGAATTTAGTTTTGGATTGTTTTTTCCCTGATAGATGTGATCATAGCAAGCAGTTTTGTTTTATGTCTCTTTCAGTCCTTTGGAAAGGGACTCCTATAACTTGGTGTTGTTATTATAAGATATATTTATCCCTTAAGAGTTATTCTCAGTATCAGAGTAAATTAAATGGCACAAACATGATATTCAACTTTAAATAGCATCTTTAAGATGCTGCTCTGTTTAAGTACATGAAAATGGATAATATTTCTGTACATAATCATTATGCCTTTGTCCCTGAATTTTTTTTTTTTTTGTTCTGTAACATAAATTTGAATTTAATATATTAATTTATTGATGATTTTGTTTTGTATGCTCAGAATTACAATGGTGAATTATACTGTGATTCTGGCCTTGCCCACCAAATAATGCAGTCATTTCAGAATGCTAAATATAATCTAATGCTATAAATTATTGAATGTCAGTGAGTGGATTATGTGGACTGTTGATTAAGGAGAGCCTGATTTTCCCCTGACAATGCCAGACACACCAGCAACAAAAAATGCTGTGGAGTGTGTGTGGAGAAGGTGATGATCACAGTTGCTCTGCCAAACTTCTGGTTTGAACTCTCTACATTCTTTCTGTCTCAGTATCTCAGTGCATCTCATCCTTAAAAGGAAGCACACTAAACATGCTCTGTAGCCTGAATAACAAATGCATTTCATAAAACACATCTTTGTTTATCTGCATTAACTCAAGTGGGAGGCCATGATACTATTTAACATTAACTTTTAAAATTTGAAATAGGTATAAATAATTCCATAAGGTGGTGTCTGTGACCTGAATAGTAATCAGTAGAACTCATATTATGATTTTGGGGTAAGAAGGGGAAACAGGAAAATATGTAGAAAAACAAAGGTTGTCTCACCATAGGATCATTGCATGAAAATCTGGACAGAATGGTTCATACTCCAAACTCTCTTAGTTCATGTGTGTTGGATTTTCCTTCATGTTAAATCAATGTATTCAAATTACTTAGGGGTCAAGAAATTAATCATTGTAAAAATGGTGTTGGCACTGACATATGAAGTACTTCAGTATAAATGATGTTTTTCACTTGTGAATTCTCTCTAGTCTGTAGTAAAGGACACAAAGGAAACAACTCATGCACACAGAGAGAAGATCAGCAGAAAATGTTAATCCCTTAAATAGAACTGGCACCTGGATATTGAAATATTAATAATTTTTATTGATCTAGCTACCTAAATATACATGCATGTTCTTTATCATAAGTTAAATTTCAAGATATGTTTTCAACATTATTATAAAATTATTTTTCTGCTTTAAATATTTTAAATTACTATTTTCACTCATTCAAATTATTGTATTTTATTTCATATAGGCATAAATTATATTTAAAATAAATGCTTACCCATCATCATAGCTGCTTTTAAAAGCACGAATAATTTTTAAGAAAATCTGTAAACAAATAAGTAACTTAATGTACAATAAACAAATTACTGAGGCATGAAGAACCTCTGGATATCATTATTAGGGATTATAGACTACCTTGGCAAGCAACAGCCAGCAACATACTTGATAATTTGTCAAAATAGTGTCTCATCCCAACTGAGCCCTTCTCTTGAGAGCTGGCTGATGTGCATCAAGGTTTTGCATATATGAGGATTCTAAAACAGTTTAAAACCGAGCTGAAGAGGAGAAATTGACTGCACCTGTCTTATCTCTGTGCTTTGAGTAATTTCTGCTCTGTTTACATTTTCAATCAAACTTGCTTTTCATTGATGTAGTGGACTTGTATTTGTTTACTTTTATTCACTACTGATTCAGATTTATCTAAAATAATACTTAAATGGGTTTTTTTGCCTTTAATTTTTTATTTTTATTGGAGTGACAACAATCCCAACAAGGAAGTGATTCCTCATAACAGTAGCAAGCCCTGGTGAAATTTCTAAATATTTTGAAGTCTCACTGATTTCTTGGTTCCTGAAATTCTTTAATACATTGTAAAATTCTACTCTCTGTCTATATATATATAAAAAACTTCCAGCATATAATTAGTCTGGTTTAAATTATGCATATGATGAAATGTTTCTTGACTCTCATTGTTGAGCTTCTGTGCTGTCCAGTGCCTTTCTTCATGAGAAAGATTCTTTCAGGGATATTTCTAAGAAATACCTGCATTTCTGATCTCATCAGTTTTGAGATGAGGGAGTTCATCAGTTTATTGGTATCTACATGCAGATATTTGTAGATACTTTGTGGGTGCTCTGTGTTGTTACTTGTGCAGAGGAAGGAGCATCTCTGTCTTTCTACAGCTGCTGCTGCTCAGTGCAGTGCAGGTCAGCCACAAACACTTGCTAAAGGACAAAATTCAAATTCTCTGCAGAGTGCACATTAGTGAAGAGCTATAAGCTGTGCAGAGTTTAACATTTTCTTTGTAATGCTCTTTGCCTTTTTTTGGCTATTTTATTACACTGAGTGGTATTTCACCAAGTTCAATTGTACATTTACTGGTATGTTCTTTAATTTTATGCATTTGGACTTTGTTAGCATAAACTGAAGTTCAGCACAATCCTTGGTAAGCATGATCTGTTGCGTTGGAAAAGCTGTTTCCATCAAGCCTGTATTCTGTGGTTTTAAAGTCTTGCAGAGAACAAACTTTGCATTCTGTTGGGCTATGTATGTTTATACTGTGTTTAATAGTCATCCCTTCCAGCTCAGGATGTTCTGTGATGGGATTTGGCTCAGGTCCTTTGTGCACATTTCTTAATGGCTGATGCCTCTGTTACCAAAATATTTCCAACAGCTAAATGAAATCAAATTAATGTCCTTTCAACTGATTTGGAAGACAAATGCAGATTAATACTTTTGTTATTTCTCATTTAAAGCTGAAATACGAAAAATCTTACACTGGGGAGAGGTGGAGAAATTTCTCCTAATCCTCTTGGAAACTAACAATGATGAAGTTAAAGTTGCTGCTTCCCAAGCCATTTCTGCCATGTGTGAGAATATGGACAGTAAATATGTCCTTGGACTTCAGGGTAAGTAAGGTGGGAAAGGATGAAATGTGAATTTGCAGTTTTTTTCTGATAATAAGGAGATTAAAATTTTGCAGACTGCTGTGGTTTATTTAAATGTTCATATAGACAATTATTTCTTTCAAAGGGATTCCCCAGCTAGTACAGTTGCTAAGCAGTGATAATGAAGAGGTAAAAGAAGCTGTAGTGACAGCATTAACTAATTTGACAACATCCAGTCCTAGAAATGCAAGGTAAGTCTGCAATAATTGAATTATTATTTAAAACACTCATCTGCAGTGATAATGTTTTTATTCTTAAAGAATGCCTCATCTTGTCCTTATCCTACAAGGCAGGTTTGTTTGAATTTGACTTTAAGGCACTTTTTGGTGCTTATGAGTCACCTGGAATAACTTGGTTCTCATCAGTGTTACAAGAGTTGTGGTGTCTCTCCTAACGTTAGCTTTATCAAGGAAAGGTATGAAGCAGATTTAATGAAAGCAGAAATATAAATCATGCTTTGAAGGAATCATATGAGCAAAATATGTCTTATAATCTAAAGCATTTGATGTGGAGTTCTTTTTTTAAATCCCAAATCATTGATATATTTTAAAACTTGATGGCTCATACAGCCTTCTTGACTAATCTAAATCCATTCTTTGAGGAAGATAGATCTCCTGAATATGAGCACTGTTTTACTCTTCCTTTAAAAAAAAATATTTCCCAAGTAATAGAGAATGCTTATCGTGCATTCTCTGAAAGAAAAGAAGTGTACCATCAGAATCCAAAATTACTAACAAAGGTAACAATGGTTAGCTCATTCTATGTTCCAAAACAATTGTATCAACTAAATTCTACTGTCACAGGCAGCGTTCTTTTATCCTGACTCTATTAAAAGTCCTTTTCAGGGAAAAGCAATAGACCAGTGTGATGTATATGTGCAATCACATGTAACTTACAAACAACAAAAAAATCCTTAAAAAGCTCCCAAAATATATTTAAAGAAGTTTTAGTTGATTCACAGGCATTCTTTGATGTGAAAAAGTGAAATAACTCCCAAAATAAATAGTTTAAATTTATTGATTCAGCTCTAATAGTCACTAATATTCAGTTAATGTTACCTGGAGCAATAATTTGACACAAGAGAATAATACTCTGTTCTCAGATTCACTTGGTACATTTTTTTTGTCTGATATTCTGCTCTCCTCATGTGCTGGACTCTTCAGTTGATGTCAGTGGGAGTCACACACACATAAAACGAGCACAGTGCTGGAGTCCAGAGGTCAAACTTTCAGCTCCACTACAGCTGGTTTTCGTAGTGCAGCCCTTTGAGGTTTCACATTGTGAAAAGGGGATCTCTGGAGAGTTTTGAGTTGGTATAGTAGCTTATGCCAACTCATTCCATTTCTTTTGCTAAGGAGATAGTCAGGACATTTTTTAGCTCAACTGCTGGAACAATTCTCTGAGACCTCAGGCAGGGAAATAGCTGTCTCTGTTCCTCTGCATTGTAATGAACTCCGTATTTGTTTCTTGCTGGGTAGAGTCAGGAAATTGTAAAGGTGGCTTACATACACTTCTCTCTCCTCACAATCCAGCTTCAAATACAATATGGAAGCACCAGATAATCTAATCAGAGGTCTTCTGTGAAAATCAGGAAGCAATAATTTACGTTAAATATGTATATTGGATGAATTCCATATGACTGTATAATTACTTCAAAGCTTCATTTCTAAATCAAAACCATTAATAAGTCACAGAAGGGTCTGAGTGTGACTAGGATCTATAAATGAATATATAGTGTTGTATCCTTAGCTGATACAAATTGGTATAGTTCCAGCTCACTGACTGACTATCAGGCCCATATTTATTTTACATTCACATAATAGGAAAAAAAATAGTTTGGAGAAAATTCATTCCAGATTGAGTTACCATAATCATATTTCATACTGGAATGTTTCATTTGTATGTCCTGTAGACCACTGAAAATAAGTGTATAAATAATGAAGATGCTGATGCACTTTTATAATAATGTAACTTCACTGTGTGGTTATGTTGACAATATTCTGATCTCAAATGAAACTGATGAGACTAGTGCCCTTTTATCAGTTATGTATTAGATTCTTGTTATAAACCCTCCAAGAATATAAAATCAGAAAGGTAGTAGCAGCAAGTGGACCTTATGTGGCGAGAACAAAATGGGTCCAGTGATGGGGAAGAGTATTTGCTGTAAGCACTTTCACTTTTTACTGACCAGTCAAATATTCAACCTTGTTGAACTCATATGCATGGGTTCTGCTGTATTTCATTTCATGAGCATTTATCTATTATAGTGATTGAAGGATGTGTACTTTGCCCTTTTATTTGGTACAATATATATCTGAGGCTATAAAATTAATACAAGACATTGCTATTTTTCCTAATGATTTGTTGTTCTTAGAAATATCAAAAAAGTGCTGCCAGCTTTTCATATAATATGGAAAAAATACAATTTAAAGCAATTGTGTAATTAAAACTCCTGCCGTAGGTAGCTCATAAAGATAAAATCTTCCATTGATTAATAGCACAAGAGCAGCATAGGCAATGGGCAATACTACCCCCCACTAATGTATATTAACCTTGACCTTAAGGTGCTTCCCCACAGCAATGAAAGGCTAGTTCTATACCCCTACCCAATCAATCCTTTGTTTCTCAACTGAGACAGCTAATAAAGGTGTCAAATAGGGTGGAGGTTTGGTAATTAGAACACCTGTTCACGATGAATGGGACAGACACCAGTTTGTCATTTGACACAAGTCCTCAAGCAACCATGATTTTGCAAAAATAAATAAATTATTTAATTACTCTACTTCCCGTAGTATTTTAACCAAAAATCTAGAGGAGAAGAGGATGAGTCCCATGCAAGTGGTTTGAGTTTTCAGGTTTACTAGAGAACGTGGATTTTCAATTGGATCTCAACCAGAACACATAGCAATTAATATAAATAACTTCTAAAATATTTCAGCATTTAAGTTTTTTTCTGCAGAACTGATGTTGTGTCCCACTTCATTAGCACATAGGAAAAAATACAGTGGTCAAATGCCTCATTAGTTTACAGACTGGCACCCTCAGAATATACTTTCATAAGAATTTTACCATAAGGACAGAGTTTTAATGCTGATTAATATTGATGATAAATCCTTGTAAACTTGTTAATAATTAGGCTCAGTAAAAACAAAATTGCAAAGTACATGGCAGTTTAAAATCCCATAAGCTTATTCTAACATGTTATATTATCATGCATGCATAGCTCTGAGGTCATCCTTGATATATATGTCAGAATTTGTTTCTGTGGTCTGCTTCTGGGAAAAAAAGAGAATTACGTTCCACTAGGTATTTGCATCCATCTTTTCTATCACATTTTTTTAAATCCAGAGCAACAGCTTGCTTTATTGAAAACTGTATATGATTATTTGGAGAGCAGAATGCCATTTAAAGAATCTCTGAAGCTGTCTGGTTTTGCTGTGTCCAGGCATCGGGCAGTGTGGGCGCAGTCAGTTCAGTAATGGATGTGATGCACAAATGGAACAATTGCACACGAACAAAGAAACAGCAGCGTCATCTGTTGGGCAGGAAAATAAGTGGTTCTGTGCCACACATCTAATCCTGGAACAAATGGCTTACCTCAGCCTGTGCCTATTTTTTCTCATTTAAAGTGTAATCAATTATTTTCGCTTTTCATTTAGGATAAAATAATCATGTTAAATATAAATGCAATATTAGAAGTAGCACATAGAAATAAACTCTCACGTATGCCAATTAGTCAGACATTAATTTGACCAGCTCTTTTCTTCAACATAGTTGTAGCACAAATGCCATTTCTAATAGCTGCCTTCATAAATCTGGCTGTGTCTGAATTCTGGGCACCAAATGGATTTGCCACTAAAGGAAAACATGTGCTCTGGAATTTAGAACTTTGTACTGGACATGGAAACTAATTAATAGCCTCAATAATATTTGTCCTAAATTGTTTATTTTAAGTGCGGAATTTATAGCATTCAGTTAGAATTTGGTCTGGGGGAAGAAGGAAAAGGATGTTTTTTCTTCATCTGCACCAAGGACTGCAGGAAGTTGTGGTATGTGACAGACTTATGATGGAATATTTCTCCTGGGGTTTATAATAAATGTCATGTGACAAAATTCTGTTTTATATCTGGATTCACGATAGTAAAGTATCATCCCAGAATTTATAAACTCAGCAAGCTTTATGTTATTTAATTTTCTAGTTTTTAAATCCCTCACAGGAATCAGACAACCTATTTGAATTTGCAGATGTTATAACCATATATGCAGTTCCAGGCATCAGTGCAGCATCTGAATGTGTGCTTTCTCAAATGTATCAAGATTATCAAGATTTGAGAGTAATTTAGGATAGGAGGAGAGATTGGGAACTCACTGGTTATGGACAGTACCCAGTGAGGAGAAAGTGGGTTTTTCCTTTGACTTTAGTGGGTGTTATGTCTATTAGTCCAAACTGAAATTAATACACTGATCTAATGACTCAAAATACATCCTCAATCTGTTTCAATCTGAAAGTGTCTCACCTTTTTCCACAGAGACTTTTAGTACAACAGTTTTTTTTATTGTTTATAAGACAAGTATGGCAGTCAAGGAATACATTTGAAGACCATCCAGTTTTTCTTGCATTCCAAATATTCTTATTGTTAGGAAGTAGTGATTACTACCATTAGGTAGTAATATCATTAGGTAGTAATCTTCTCTATTAGAAAATGGGAAACTTAGTAATAGCTTTTCTCTTTCAAGACTGTAGATGGAACCTAATTCACATAAATATTAAAGCATCAATATTATGTAAGATAATACATTTGCATGAATATATGTATTAATTTGTGAGAACAGGAACACAGATTTCTAGAACAAGAGCTATATTTAATAGCATAAAAAGGTGATGATCCACTTTAGGTTTTGTCTTTTTTGTGGTTGAATAGTTCTTTATGACATAAGTTTGTTTTTCTGAAGGAGGAAATCAACAATAGATTGCTGCTGGCTGTATTGTGTAGATGTAATATGTTTTAATACTGACCCCTAGTGACAGAATTATATTTTTGAGCTAATGTGCTGCAAGATAAAGGGATGTTTTTGAATTTTGTGAGTTGTGCTGTTACTTTTTTACATTAGCATCCACATCTACACCCTGTAAAATACAGTTATCTCAGGCTACAAACATGTTCCTCTTTTTCTTTTCTTTAACTGTATATCCATATTATGGGAGGTACTGTATTAAAAAACAAACAAAACAAAAAAAAAAAAAAAAAAAAAAAAAAAAAAACCCAAAAAAAGACAACAGTGTAATTAGCCACTACCTAAGAGCTCACAAGCTTTTCCTTGCAAGCTACATCTTGACTTCCATTGGAAACTGCAAAATGTTTTCTGAAAAATTTCTCCCTTGGCAGAAAGGCTGAATTAAGTCCTATGTCTGGGATGTCACTCAGAAATTGGTTCCCACTAAGACTTTAACATCACATCAGATGACTGATGCACAGCCCATGGACATGGATCTGTGCCCTGCTGGCAGTCAAAAATCTTTCATACAGACAGCTGTTGTGTTTTTCTCTTAGATTGGGAAGGTGTGGCTGCATGGGAAAGTCCTTCTGGGGGCTCAGACACTGTAACTGTTTTCTTCCCAGTTCTTTCACCAAAAAAAAAACAGGAAAAAAAAGAAAAACAAAACAAATCAAAGCAAAAGATTGTTATGCGTTCTCCTGGGAGGTTTTTTGGTGGTTATTTTTTTACTTTGAGGTTATATTCAAGACAAAGAGCAATATAGAGCATTCATCTCTATCTAACACAGATCTCATGTCACCATATCCTAAGGCATATAGAAACCTAAGTAGGTCCAAAATAGTTCCAGACAGAACACAGAACACTTCTGATCTGGAATGATGGTAACTACATAGAAAATTTACTCCTTGTAGATACAGCAGAATCTTTTGGCCTCTTTGCACATCCCTACTTTCAAAGCCTTGCAGTTTGATTACTGTTTATCTTAGCTGTGGACAGCTGGAATTTCACTCAGAGCATTTTTGTTATCATCTGTAACTTCCCATGATAGATTTCTGTGGGATCAGGTGAAAACTTTTCCTTCTTGGATGGAGACTCCTAAGCTTTCTTTTTAAACTTTCTTTTGTAGTGGCACAAGTACCATGATTACTCTTAGGTGTGTATCCTTGCAATCTCATTCAGTGATATTCACTGAGATAAATTATGCTTTTTATGAATTAAAAGTGGCAAGAGTTATTTTACATATGAGTAAATATTTAATACAAATGTATTGGTGCTTTTGCATGCCCATTTTCTTTGTACTAGATTTCTAAATTATTGAAGAGTGTGTTTTAACTTACTTGAATATAGTGTAAAGTTGTTTATTTACAATGTCTGTAAGGAAATTGGAAGGTTATGACTGACCATGCAAACTTAATTCTGCCCCGCTGTGAATTTAACCTGTGCATTGACTGTGGCATGTTGTTCACTTGGACTGTCATCTGGTAAAAATAAGCTTTCACAAGGAATCTTAACATTTTGACATTCAACCTTAGCAATTTTATCATAGCATAGTAGTATGTGTGAGTTTTCTTAGACATGTAATTTAAGGAGAGAAAGCATAAATTTCTGCACTCTAAATCATCCTGAGAGGTTGAACTTATAGCAAAGCAAAACAGACAGCTGCCATTTGAGATGTGTTCACAGTTGTCCAGAAAAGTGTTATCCAGAAGTGAAAGCTGAAGTTCACAATCCAAAGTGTTTTGTGTAGGGACTGACTTGGCACAGCTCTTTTATCCTTCCTCAGCTGGTGCTTCCAAAGATGAAGAAGAACCATGGTCTCCTCGCTCCCTGTGTTCAGAAGAATTGTGAGGACACTGATTTGGCTTTTTCTTTACTTCCACCTCCATGAAGGCTGCTCTGACAACACATGCACACTCCCTCTTACTTTGCTTTTGTAACAATGTGAATTCCAGACTCTGAATATTTATGTCTAGTTACTGATTTTTGCATGCACTGCTTCTTGGGTCAGAAAAAAAAAAAAGAGGATTGTTTTTTCATGAGGTTATCCTGGCTGAAGGTACGTGGGATCTTTCAGGAGTAAAAAGGGTTTCTATTGTTGAATTTTAAGTCTTCCACATAATAATGGAAATATCAGAAATTCTTTAGAAAGTTTGCAAATATTATTATAACTGTAAGTCTCAGGCATCATGAACAGACAGTTAATTACCAATGTTCCTGTAATATTTTAAATCAGGAATACTACAGTTGTAGAACTGAAATCTGTGTTACTTCATCAGATGGTTCAATGATAGACATTAGATCTCTGTGAATTGCTAAATGAGAGTCAGGTATTAGAGTCTCTGCTCACCCAATTAACAGTTTAAGATTTTCTTGCAACCAGACTGTGAGTGTTATTGAGTTTTGGTTTTGTTGCAGTTTTAACTAGATACTTGTCTTTAGAAAATAGGAATAGAGGCTTCTGTTCCTGAAAGGAAAAATTAATATGGTTTGTTGATGTCATCAGTATTTTTATTGGAGCACAAAGAGCCCCTGTATTGTAGATCAGAGTCTCTTGTGCTAGATTCCCATACTCAGAATAAACATAGTGACATTAATTTCCCTTGTATAACAGAAGTAATATTAGTCTTTAAATAAAATACGAGTGACTATTTACAGCAGTCAATTGCTTTTGAAAATAATTAAATCACAAAGTAAAATTTTTGGTAAGTGCAGAAGACATTTATTGGATGTGATTATTCTGATGGCATAACAAGGCTAATGAAGAATACTAACACATTTAAGGAATAAAAAGGAAGCTATTTTTTGAGCCTTTTTCAAACTTCTGGTTATGATATTCTTTCTCAGACAGAAATTGCATAAGAGAGCTGGATCAGAAATGCCTTGTGTGAAAAAGAGCTCATGCGATTTAACACAGATAGAGTTGATTTTAAAAAATGTGTGTAATTAGATGCATAATTCTTATGCATAATTTACATGCAATTATGTATGAAAATGAGCTATGCACAGGCATAAATGGCTAGCTAAGCACCTCACACACAATCACAGTAAATTTGCACAGAAATTAAACATGCAGTTGCAAACACATTTGAAAAAAATGAAGTCCAGTGAGGAGGAAAAATTTGAATTTTTTCTACGCAGAAATTGTGTTAAATCCTCAGTCAGGAGGCAGGAGAGTAAGCAGCATAGAAGTGAATAGAAATGTAATTGAATATAAACCAGTTTTTGTTCAGTCATGGTAGAAGAAACAAAACCAAACATACTTTACCATTTTTATGAAGTGTCAATCTCACTAGTGTAAATTTAGTACAATCCTGAGTAAACAGTGGTGTCAAGCTGTACCACTGTTCTTCTCCTCTATCTCCCCTCCCCCGGAGGTTGTTTAGGTTGGGGGTTTGAGGGGCAATCACTGTGTTTTCTGACAGCTCTTTGAACACTCTTAGTTGCTTTCTCCCTTAGGCTAGACTTTCTCTTCAGGAAGAAAAGCTATCTGGACCATTCTCAATGCTCTTAGTAAATAATCTGTTATTTTTCTTGCTGTGCCTAGAAGGTTTGGTCACAGACCAGAGCTTTTATGCTCCTGTGATGCCAACAAAGAGGTGGTTCTTGCCACAGAGTGCTTATAGTACTAAAAATAAAATAAAGTATAAAAACCCCTCAGGATTTTCATCAAATTTTTACTGCTGATTGTCTTCACAACACACTTCCAATATCTGAGCTTTCCTATTGCACCCCAGACAACTGAAGCAACAAAATGCTCACTTCAGTGGCATTCATACATATCTCTAAAATGTTTGCTAAAAAAAAGTTTTTATTGTGAAGATTTTAGTAGTGATTTTATTGTCAACTTTTAATTTATTTTTGCAGTAAATGCAGTAAAGAAAATGTTTGTTTTTCCTCAGTCTCTCAGCATTTATTCTTTTGAGTCTTGAATTATCTTTTAGAGAATTTTCAAGAGAATGTCTGAACATTGCAATGTATATTTAAAATTAATAAATTGAATATTAATATTAATTATTAATTATTATATGACCTTTTAATATTTGTCATCCCAATGACAGCTGAAACAAAATTCAGCTATTCTTGAATACAACAATATGAATCCAATTGTAATCAGAATTTTAATATTTCACTAAAGAGCATGCTTATGGTGCTCGGGGTACCTGAACTATGTACACCTTGATTAGGTAAACACATAACTCTGTTAGGTTAGGCATTCTAAGGATCATAACATGTGCTTATAATACATGAAATTTCAATTATTTTAACTCTAATTTGAGATCTGTAATTCCTACACTTTTCTTATCTTATTTTTTCTTCCTGTTTATAGTTCAGATAGGCAGTTTCCACTTCTGAGGAAAAATTGGTGGTGTGGCAAATGCAATGCCCTTTTTGTTTTCTTCTCTCGTTGTTGTCTTCTTTCCTTTTCCTTAACCTTTTATATCCTTGTTGAGGAAACTATGTATTTTGAATATATACAAAACATGGAGGAAAAATCTTGTGAATTTATTTAATTTACTCCTTTTCCACATCAAAAAGTGTATATTTATTTTCAGCTAAACCAAGGATCACTTCTTCCTTGAGGATATAGTTCTGTAGAGGAAGCACTGATAAATTGCACAGTCTCATTAGGATGTGTTTGAAGGAGAGTGTTCTGGAGGCAGAGAGAGTCTAGTGCTGATCTTCATTCAGCAAAGACATTGCTGATAAAAACATTCTCTGACTTTCGTTGCCTCATAATAAAAAAATTACACAGTGCATGTCTCTGCCCAAGATAAAAGGGAACAAGGACCTCCACACTTAGTGTTGTAGTATTTCAGCACCTTCAACTTAACCATGTCCATTCTCTCAGCTCCCTTCTGTGTTCCAGGGTGACAGTGCTGTTTCTGTGTTCTCCAGATGCCTGTGGAGTAGGAGTGAGTTGTACTATAGATTCTTCATTCCTCCTTCTTCTGTGTGCATCCCTATTATCAGGACACAGCACTGGCCTCAGATGTTCACACCCTCTTAAAAACTTTTTCTCAGACGTATTGGTTACCTTCAGCTCTTGTTACCAGCCATTGTCACTTTGAACAAATTCTTTTTGCCTTGTGCTCAGTTGTACTACTTGATTATTAAACCATATGCATGAAGCTGTGATTCAGAATGAGTCTGCGCAGAAATAGAACACAGGATAGAAATAAATATGTATGATCTTCTAAATCAGTGGTTCTCAACCTTTTTGAGGTTGAGTGGCACTTGAGAAAATTGGCTGTGCTCTGTACCTTGCTGAGGTCAGCTCTGAGCTCATGAGGAGCCATCACCTTGCTCTTTTGTTAAGTGCTTGTGTACTTGCTGGTTTTATGGAAATTACAGTAAATCTGCTTATGATATGATTGGCTACGTCATTCAGTGCTGTGTATCATTCTGTAGCCAGTCTGTTAGGGACTGTCTGTTTACCAGAGGCTCCTGTGGGAGAACGTGTATTCTTGGGTGTAGAATAGGAAGTCTTGTACTTACTGCAGAAATATTGGATATACTACACCTGTGAGATGCAGTGAATGCATTTTATGAGTAGTGAATCTATCCCATAAATCCTGTAATTTCTGTGTATCCACTGTAAAGGAGAAACTTCTTGATTTCATTTTTGGGTTTTTTTCTTTCCTGGGTAAGGTGGGTGTGTATGCAGTGCATAATGCAGTAAATCTGACAGCTCATGGACACACCTCACTGTGTGCAGCTCTGTGTGTGTGTGGCGTTGTTCCATGTGCTGTTAATGTGGTGTTTTCCAGCAAGCCTGTGATACATGTGGTGTACAGCTCTTTCTTACATGTGCACAAAATTTCTTCATAGACAGCAGTCTGAATAGAGCTACAAGAGTCCTGAAGATGAAAATTAGGATAAAATTTTCATGGGCAGGATAAGACAATATTAACCAAAGATGTATAGTGGCATTACTTAAGTAAAAAACACAAAACAACCACAAGAAAAAACGCCACTCAACAAATAAAACATTTTCAGCTCTTCTTCATCTGGACAAGTAGGAAAGGGGAAGGAGGACATACACATCCAGCTACTTGAAGGAAGACAGAGGGATGCAGCATGGGACATCTGAAAACATGGGCTTTATTCTGAATAGAGACCAAGTGCTTGCATTAAAGCTACTGGTGCTCCAGGAGGGTTAATTAGGCAACACCACACTGACCCTGTATCTTAATGCTGCACCTTCAGTTCCTGCATTGCTGCTTTTCCCCTGGTTTTCCTAACAAGTAACTGTTGTCTGCCTGCCAGATAGTGTTAGATCCATGCTCCAGCACTGCTTGTGAGCTGCCACTGCTTTGCACCTGAGGCAGAGATGAGAGTAACAAACCCCATTAGGCTCTGCTCTTCATTCCAGGTATGCTCAGGAGCATCTGTATCCCCCTCTCCGACCATGTGGAGATACTTGCACTAAGATGAGTTCACCAGAAGACCTACATCATGGTCCCCATATATTTGGATTATTTTAATAATTATTTTATTGTTAGTGACTCAGGTTGTCATGTATTCTATTTTCTGTCATGTTTGCTTAATAATGTGACTGTCAGCATACCTCATGGGGTTTTCTGTTTGTTATCAGTGCCAACAGTCTTTGGTAATGTAGCAATTTTGTTTATATGTGATACATCTAAGCTTGGTTTATTTTGCAACTGTGAAAGTTATTCGGTAAGGTACTGTTACAATAAAAGATTTTCACATACAGATCTCCTTTATTACTGTGTTCACAGAAATTTAGCGAAACTTGTAAAAAGTGTAAACTCTTTTTTTAAAGAGTTTTTTTTATGGTTTTGATGTAGACAACATGTATTAACAGAGGGTATAAAAGGCAATTGCAGTGAAAATTCAACTTGCCATCTGTGCATTCCCATTGCTAACAATATTGCCAATTTTTGTTTAACAAACAGATGAGCCTTAAGTAAAATTATATGTCCTCTCATAGTGCAGCTCCTTACACTTTCTGCTGTGTGGTGCTCAAAGTTGCTATTTCATTAATAATGCTTCTTCAGCTGTTTTTTTTCTTGACTGTTCTCTAACCTAAATCTGTGAGATTGCCCTTAGAAAAAAATTCCAACCATCTCCCCAATGTCATTTGAAATAACATTAACAAATATTGAAATAACAATAAAATAATAGATTATTTTGCATGTCTGTCTTAGGACTTGGCCACACAAGCATTTGTTCCAGAACTGCTATGGGGCAGCACCTTTCAGCCATGGATGCAATATCATCTGCTAATATATGTATATGTAAACTGGATCTACTGTTCATAGACTAGCTGATCTGAATACACTGTTCAGTTTAATCCTCATTTGTAGTGCTAGAATGTTTCTGGGGAGAAGTGGCAGGAGGCTGCAGAAGCATTTGCCTAGAACTAAAGAGACAGAAATTCTGCAACTTTGAAAAGATGCAGGATTTAATTGACTTGTTCAATACCTGAGAAAGAATCTATGTCCTTGTAAGTTCTAAAGAATCCAGAAGTTTGTGACTTGGTTAGTCCACTGAGGTTATGCATCTTGAACTTCTTACTGTGAGTCATATAGAAATCACACACACATATATATGCACAGATACCTATGTATGTATATATGCAAACCTTGAATTGTAATACTGGTTTACTTGGTAAAAACAGCATACTAAGAAAAAGAATAGTCCTAAAATAACAAATATTTTTTTTGCCTTTATCATTTTGCTAGTGTTGTTGCTGAGGCTGGAGGAATTGAGCCATTAATGAAGACCTTGAACGCCCAGAGAGATGGAGCCATTTCCAGTGCCATTGCAGTGCTGACAAATCTGTCCCTGCGAGAGTCATCCCGTGTCCGTATCCAGAGCCGTGGCATCATGAGCGCCCTTGTGGGGCCACTGCGCTCAACCAACAGCCAAGTGCAGAGCAGAGCTGCCTTTGCTGTGGCTGCCTTTGGTTGTGATGCTGATACACGAGCTGAGGTAAAACTCTTTGAGGTTGTGGTTGTTGATAACATTTCTAGATCTGAGGTGGGAGTTATATTAACCAGGAATCTGACCTAGAAGTCCTGAGTTTTCTAGGTAGTTACTTGTTTTGATACTTTTAGGAGATTTTGGAAAGGGTTTTCTTTAACTTGAATTTTGATGACTGTGTTTCCTTGCACCAAATCAATGCTTTGTGGCTGTCCAGTGACTTCGATGAGCTTTCACCAGGGCTATATCCTAATCTGTATATTTAGGAGCATTAAAAATCAAGGTTTCTTTCATCTACAACTGTTGGCTGAACTTTGAAAATGAGAAGTTCAGTCCTCTTTACTTTCCATTAATGTTCTGCTGCCCATTTTCAAGGCCTGAACATCAATGTCTGACCTTGATTAATGAGATACTGGATGTGCATGGAGTAAATGTATTTCAGACAAAATTCAAAATATAATTAATCCTTTCTTTGATCAGTGACATCCAGCAAGTTGAACTCTTTGCTGTTTATGAATTGGTCATAGTATTTTCTTCTCATAAATAAGAATGATGCTGTGTGCATTCATAAATCATAAGCTGGGGTTTTCTCATGGGTCAAGGCTATTAATTAGGACATGAATACGGGGCATAGATAATTAATCTACCTCTTTCAGTGTCCTTAAAATGTCTTTCTCTTCAAAAATCCAAATGAGCAATATTTCCTCTAGCATGTATAGGAAAGATACTGTAGCACACAAGAGAATAGGATGTTAATAAGATTGTCATACATACAATACAAATTCAAAAGTATTGTGATGTAAATTAGTTGCTAGGAGGCACCAGAACACAGAAAAAGCAGTGTAACTCTCTGTGGCACTCTTGGGATGTGTAGTCTCTTTGGGTTCCACACCACAGCCTCCTAACTGAAAAGCAGGGCAGAGCCAGAAGGGATGTCTGCCTTGTACCCCTCTAAAGCTCCAGCCTATGCAGAGTTCACAGAAACACAGAATCCCTATAAATGACCTTTTCTTTTTTAGCCCAGTGTGGCTTTTCTACAAAGTTTGAATGTTTCAGGAGGTGAATTTCACAGGTTGTTCTTGCTGGGAGAGATGAAATTTGTAAGTGGCAATGTTTTCCTTTTTTAATAGTTAAGAAATGTAGGCGGGCTGGGACCACTCGTTGAATTGCTGAAGTCTAACAATGAAGAAGTCAGAAGAAATGCCTGCTGGGCTGTTACAGTTTGTGGAAGTGATGAACCAACTGCTATTGAACTGTGCAGACTAGGGTGAGTAGAAATAGTATCAAAAGTCAAAAGAAAATCTTTTATGTGAGAATTCAATTTAAATCAATATTTACATATTTATAGCAGAATAAGAAAGCTTTCTGATAAGCTGAAACTACTTTTGCACCACAGATGTTACAGATGAGATGATATTGATTTTAAGGAACAGAATCTTCTAACAAAATATAAGCCTGGAGAGAGAACTGTGCAGAATTATAAAATAAATTAACATAAATTAATAATTTAATTTAATATAATAAATACAAATAAATTAAAATTTATTGTTTCCATGACTGAATTAGGCTTTATATTGAAGAGACTTTATATCCATCAATACTGGGGACTACAGTGCCCCATGCATTTGAAAGTGAAATAAATGTTTCAGACTAATTTTAATATATTGTAAATTATACTTGCTATACACTAGATTTGATTTACAAGTTTTGGTTAACTGCAGGTGTGCTGAAGTGCCATGGAAAAGTGGCTCTGGTTTTTTCTTTCTTAGGAATTTCCAGTTACATATATTAGTATCTGAATTAGAAAAGCTGGTTTAGGTTATAAGAATTATGACATGGGACTCCTCAGACAAGGCAACTCTTACTGTTAAATTAAAATATATGTAATTGCCCTGCTCCCTCTACTGGGCACTTCTCTGGTGGCTGCACAGATACTTTAAATCCATCTGTGAGGGAGTTTCTGAGACTGTCAGAAATTAAGATCAGGAGGGGACCTCAAAGGTGATATTATCCACCTGTCCTAGTATAAGACTGAATAAGGTACAGTGACGTATTTTGGGTAAATACTGATCCTGTGAGAGTTTCACAACTTTCTGAGGTAACCTCTTCCAGCCTGGAATATCCTTACACTTTGAAGGTGTTTCTCAGTTTTAAGTATCCCTTAAAACAAATCATGTTGTCCTGCATTCAGTGAGATTGAATAACCACTTTTTATAGCAATTGAATTTAACTCACTGAACTTTCTCATTTTTCATCCCTCTCTGTTTCTTTTTCATGACAAAATAAAAATGTTAGACAAGTTTTGTTTGTATAATTTCATCACATATCTCTGAATTGCTCTGATTTTTTTATGCTATTTTGAAGTACCATCTCCCAGTCTGACTGAGGTACTTCAGGTGAGGTCATAACATCATCAAATAAAGCTCAGTAATTATTTTCTCTGTCTTGCATATAGCACTGTTTTTATTTAATCCCTTTCTGTAACTATATTGAAGCAGGACTCTAATGTATGTGTCCTTTGAGTTTAATACATTAATAATAATACATTAACTGTAGTTTTTCAATTAGTCAGACACTACTTCATGTTATTTTTATGTAGATCATATTTCCATTACTTTCTTATGAGTATCCAAGTAGGAATAAGTGAAAAAACACTAAAAAGTCAAAACATATCTCAAATTCAGCTCTTATTTCACATCTACTTCTTCTGCCTATATGTTAGGTCAATTACCCTGTTGCAGCAAGGACTAGATTGACTTTTCATGATTGATTTTTATCAAATACATAATGGCTATTTCTCATCAATTGTTGCTTGCCAACTGATGGTTGAATAATTTGATATGGTGTTTTTTTGGACACTGAAATTTGTCTGAATTATCTCTATTATAATTTCTTTGTTCATCGTTTTTTCAAAACTAGATAGTGTCTTTGCCCTTCTCCACTGTCCAGCCATCTAGCCTAGAATTTTTCAATACAATTATAAATAGTTCCAATATTACTTTTGCAAATTCATGGAGTGTATGAGGTAAATGTCCTCAGGGCCTGCTAACCTTGTCTCCTCAAACTTATTCTAAACATTTTAAGACTACTGTTTATAACTCCTAGTTAATATTACTGCCAGGCATCTGCTTGAAACCTTTCTATGAAAACTGAAGCAAAAAAGGCATCAGACTCCTTTTTTCCTTTTTTTTTTTTTTTTTTGTGGTTTATTTCATTCCTGAATGATCTTGGAATTGCAATATGCCATGTCCTCCTGATTCAGTTTGCTTAATTTTCTTAGTAAGGTTTTCCTAAGTTTTTCATGTCAAAAGTTGTCAGTTTGTGGGTTTCTGCACCAGAAAGAGCTTAAGAAAGTAATTCCTGTCCTCCCATGTCCTCACATTACTGTTTGTTTCCATTTCCATGCTGTAAAAATCCTGCCATTCTGGTGGTGTTACAACTCCTTGTGTTTCCATGCTTGTTGATGTTTAGCAAATATCTACCAGCTGTGCTCCCCCAAACACAGTAACAATCCTAGACCAGAAGGTTCCACACATTGCATAATACACAACTGAATCTGCAAATTGCCTTGCAGCTGAAAAGAGAGAGAGGGGAGAGGTTGCCTGGACTGTATCATATGGTTGGCTCTGATCCTTATTCCTTTTACATCTGTTTTTCTCCCAAGTTCTCTGTGGTGCATAAGATCCTTCTAGATAAAAGGTTGTGGCATTCTGTCTGCATTTCTTTAGGTAGCATTTAATGACCTAAAGGAATTACTTCTTCTTTTGAGCACTGCATGGTGTTTTCCTTCCCTAGAGAAGGAATTTGGTGCAGCAAAGCCACTCCTTCCAGGGTCAGAGGGCACAGGATCAGCACTTGGAAGTGAATCTTTCTTGGTCTTGGTAATGCTGAAAACTAACTCTGAGCTATATAATAACATTTATTTAGTATTTAATGATGAATTAGCCTTTGTATTTTATTTATCAGTGCTTTAGACATCCTAGAAGAAATGAATCTGTCAACAAAACGTAAAAATAATTTTAGTGAAGCTGCTCTGGAAAAGCTACTTGATAACAATCTTTGCCAAAAGTACAGCCGGATGGGGTACTTATCTTCAAATAATATCATTACTAATGGATTCTATGATTGTGGTCAGGTAAGCTATTCTAAACATATTACTCTATTTAAAAAGAGTAAAAATTTCCTCCTAATTTAGAAAGAGTACTGTAGCAACAGCCAAAATCTGGCTACAGAAAAGACTTTGTTTTCTTGTCCTGAAATTTAACAGCTGTTAGACAGATCTCTTTTGATTACCTTTCTTAATGGATGAAATGATCTTCATGGTATTCCCTAGCTGTGATCTTTCCAATCCTATCTGAGCTGTTCAGACCTTTCCAGATCCTTTCTCAGGCTTTAGTTCTTCTGGTCTCTTTCCCTGCACTATATTGAATGCTAACTTGACATTGTATGACCTCTGGACATTTTTTTGTTAATTTTTACATAAGGAAGCAAAGAGTTTGTATTTTCACCTCAGTCATGACCCTTTCTCTCACAAAAGAAGTGTTTGTATATAAAGACTGACTCTAGTATCACTTATTAGTGCTGTGCTTAATTTAAATCTGAGAAGGATTTTTCAAAATACCCGGATGAATTAGAAATACCACTCTTACTAAATCAGTGAAATACCTGCTCCTAAAGCATTTGGTTAGTTTTGAAAATTCCTTCCCCCTGAAGGCTGCAGGAACATTTCCTCATTCTGGAACTGTTTGAAATGCTTCAAACCAATAACTACAAGCTAAAATATTTATACACAATCTTTTCTAAGAAAAATTGATGAAGAAAATTCAAATTAAGAAGAAAATAATTTCAGATATTTTGAATAGCTTTACACAGTCTTTGGTTTATGATTAGGAATTTTAAATTACTGTTTAGGTGTATTTTAAATATATTTTTTCTCTGCATCTTTAACTGAACAGAACACCCTATATTTTATGCTAATTTTCTTGAAGGTAAAACATGGAGGGAAATTTTTGTCTTTGGAAGAACTAGGCAAGCAAGAGCTTACTGACCGTCGGGCAATAATCTTCATTAATGCTAAACCCCAAGAAAAGTGAGTCATGTTAGATCTACTAGCATTTGTTGTAATAGCTCATCTTTTTAATTGTTTTTACTGTTTCCATTACGAAATTATTTTTATCTATCTGTCTATCTATCTATCTATCTATCTATGTACCAATCTATCCAGACATACACATAAATAGAGATATCTATTTTATTTTCAGCACAGTGCTTTCATGTCCTAGGAAGAAAAAAATTTGTATTTTATAAAATAAGAATTTGGAAAATAGCTTATTCAGTTGGGTTGCTTTATTTATCTTAGTCTTGAAGATTCGTTCATTTAAACTCTTTGATTCCTGATGATGGGACACCCAGTGTTTTATTGGTTATAACAAAGCTTGTCATCCGCTGTAATAATTATGTCAGCAGTGAAACCTATGATTTGATGGTCCTCTTGTGCAGACAAATGCATGGAATGTTAAGCACATCATTCCAAGGGGTGGGACAAAACCAGGCATTAAGCTCTCAGGCTTGATAAAGAACCTGTGTCCATTTCTTCTCTGTTTAAGTTGAAGCCAGCCTAACAAATCTTCTTAGGTTTGAATGCAGGAAGTTGGTATTTGGCTTGTTTAACTGGGAGCCTTTTCCTGTAAACAATCTCACAGATCAAAGATCACTCTACCAATATTTTGCAAGTCCAAAAATTTCTTCTCTGTCAACACATCACATATTTGGGTTACAGTGTCATTAGCTTCCCTTTTAAGCTTGTATATGACACCATAAAGATGTCTGGGAATATCTATGACAAATTAGACTTCCATGCTCTTTGTTGATCCCTAGAGCTGTCTTTTACTATCAGGTCTTCATTCTTTGACTTTGATACAACTTCTTGCTTTTGCACTTTGGCAGCAGCCTTACTCCCAGTTACTTTTGTATATCATTGGGCATTCACCAATCTCAGAAAGAAAAAAAGCTCTAGCACAGGACCTGTCAGGGCTCATTGGCAGAGCTTTGAGCCAGCCTGGAAATGGGGAAAGAGACAAAGCCAGGCTGGCCAGTGATGAGTGATGGGATGGTGTGTCAAAATTTGAGGAAGGGAGCACTAATGGGATCCCTGGATCTGCCTCAGGAAGTGTTGGCTACAATGTTCCACACCCTGAATGTTTCTGCACTGATGCACCCAGCGCCAGGGACAAACGAGGGGATCCAGGCTTTGGGTCAGTCCCAGAGATTTGGCATCACTGGCATCAGTGAAAGCTGGTGGGATGAGTCTGTGCCTGGAGTGCCCTGTTGGATCGTTACAGGCTCTGCAGGAGGGACAGGCACAGCAGGAGAGGTGGAGGGGTGGTGCTGTATGGAATAGAAGGGGTAGAATGTATGGAGCTCACAGCTGCAATGGCACAGTGAGAGCCTCTGGATAAGAATCAAGGGAGAAACAAACAAATAATGCAGATGCCATTGTGGGAATCCACTACAGACCTTCTGGCCAGGACAATGATGAATTATTCTTTGAGGAACTAAGGAACTCTTCCAAGTCAACTGCCCTTGTCCTTATGGGAAACCAACTTGCCAGAAATTAATTGGGAACATAACAGCTGGTACAACCCAGGCCAGAAGATTCCTGAAACCTGAATGACAACTTTACAGAACAGGCTTGAAATTATGATTTTTTTGATCTGCTCTTGTCAACAAGGTGGATCTTGTGAACAAGTGGAGATTGGTGGCTGTCCTGGCCACAGTGATCATGGAGCAATCGAGTTTAAAATCTCTGTTAACAGAAGAGGAGCAGCTGAGGTCACTTGGCCTGTTCAACCTGGAGGAGACAGAGGGGAGACCTCGTGGCAATCTTGAACTTCCTCATGAAGGGAAGAGAAGGGTCAGGCACTGATCAGTGACAGAGCCCCTGAGGTTGTGTCAGGGGAGGTTTAGGCTGGATATTAGGAAAAATTTCTTCCCCCAGAGAGTGGTTGAGCACTGGAACACCTGCCCAGGGAAATGGTCACAGCACCAAGCCTGACAGAGTTCAAGAAGCATTTGAACAATGCTGTCAGGCACATGGCATGACACTTGGGGATGGTTCTGTGCGAGGAGTTGGATATGATGACCTTGATGGGTTGCTTCCAACTCAGCATATTCTGTCATTCTATGATTCCATACTTCATTTTTGATTCCTGAATTAATGACTGTTTTTTAATAGTTATTTCATTCACTTGTATAACACCTATGAGTATGTTTATTGTCCTTTAAAATCCAAACTCCATTTTCATAACTTCACGTGCAAATATTAACTCTGCAAATAACATGCAAAAATATCTTACTCTGTTTCAGTGTTGCAGAAGAGAAGGTACAAGATGAATCACAACCTGTTTCAGCAGCAGGCAGCAAAGAAAAATTAAGGTATGGTTCTCAGATTTACTAGTTGTCAATGTTATGTTGTTTCTCTAAAACTAGAAATAGAAGTCTGAGAAAACAGTAACAGTTTCTGAATGGAGTACAAATACCTAAACACAACATTAAATATATTTTTGGAGTCTTTCTTTCAGCTCCTTTTTGCTGTAATATTCCTTTGTCTATCTTAGTGATTATTTGTCCTCTCTTCCCATGCTATATTTGAACAGCTCACACTTATTTGCTCTTTTTTTTCCTTCATTATCCCTTGGAAGCAGTGAAATACTGTTATTTTACAACCTGACATCCAAGACACAGGGAAATTACACTTGAAGTTCTTTCTTAGTTTAGAACCTAAACCCATAAAATGCTCCTACACTGCCTATATGCCTCCTTATTTCTAGATTAAATCTCTTCTAGTGTGGTTGACAGATGTCTAAAAGCTAAAAAAATGTGTGCTCAGAACTGTCCTGATTTTTAGGCAGCTAACCTAAAAATGCTTCACTCTTGCAGGGCTTGTCCTGATCCATACCATACACTAGGTACAGTGCTGCAGTCTATCTCTTCACACCAAGTACTCTACTCTTGTAGTGGAAAATTAGTTTTCTTCTTTTATAAAAAGAAGATTTGAGTCTGCCCCTCACACCTGCAGATAGCTGACCACAAGATATTTGGGGTTTAGCAGTCTATTTGTGGTTTGTTGTAGCTGATCACTAATGATGAGGTGTAATGGACAGGGCTTTTTACTTGAGCTGTTCAGGTACTTAACTCTCCTTACTCTTGCCAAGACCAGGCTTCTAGTCCTTGTCTAATATAAAATACTTTACTGGTAGTTTGTTCCTGTGGAGGAAACTGAGCCTTGGTGTCCCAGCTCCCTTCCTGTAAAACAGCAGCACAATCATGACCACAACAGTGCCTTCTGGAGAAGGCAGGTATACATGCCTGGTTCCAGGGGAATCCAAAAGCAGTCCAAATCAAACCTTCTTGCCATCAATGGAATGTTCTCTAGTCCTTGATAGGAATGTGATACAACCTACAGCTGTCCTTGGCTTTTCTGTTAGCTAACTTAGTAAGCTGACCATTTGTCATCCTGGTTTCTGTGGGTCCCAGTCCTGACTTGTTAATTTTCCTTACATTATGATAAAGGGAGGCTTGGCAATGGCTGAGTTATAGTCAGTGATGCACATCAGAAAATGCTAAGTGCTGCAGGGTTGGAAAAAAAGGAGAAATGGCATGTTGTAGGAGCTGATGTACTGTGTTTCCAGTTTTTATTTTGGAGCTCATTCATGAACTGTGATTCCCTACTGTCTGTAGAGGTGTTTTATTGACAGAGATAATGGCTAATTTCTGATGCTGCTTGTATATTTCTGTATCTATGCTTGAGAAATTAAATGTGCAGTAAGAAAATAGAGACAAAACTAGAACCTGAATTTGATCTTGATAGTTCAGTAGTATCTTCAGTAGAGGAAAACCAGAAGTTACCTGGACAATGGTGTTCACTCCACAAAAGCAGTACTAGAGAAAAAGGCTCTAAGTATTATACTTTCAGTTATATTTGAATATGTTTGAATTATATCAACTTGTTTTGAACAGACATGCAAATTATTGACAGATAGTAGCTACTGACTGTGAATGCTTGAGGTTTTGACTTAAATCAGGACCCAAATTGTCAGACTAGTCTATCCAAAAGTTATTGACTTACAAGGCAGATATTCCAATTTGACGGGTTATTTGGACTGCAAGCACTTCTGAAATCCAGTTTAGATCATTTTATAGTAGATACCTGAAATGGATTGTATGAATTGCATTGTGCAAGGTCCCTGTTTCAGGATGCTCCAGAGTAGATACAGCAGCTTGAGTGCCTTAGGAGGCCTGTCCCAGCTTCTGCTCCCTTGCAGGTCCTCCTGCTGCCCTATGTGCCCTGCTTATGACCCACTTTGCCTGTGCATTTACTCAAAGGGAGCAGAACATGGGGAGATACTGAGCCCCAGTTATGTTTTCTCTGCCCCAGTAGGGAGTTCCTTCACCTTGGAAGATGCTCTAGAGCCATAGGCCATTTTCTATAGTCTCAGGAGCTGGGAGACATGTTCTGACAAGATGAAATATTTGTTTATTACAGTGTGTGTGATGGGGATACACTTGGATAGTTGCTTTTTAATATAATTTATGTCAATTACAGTGTAATTGACTGCTCTGTTTGCAACCATAACTCTTTTGAAAAGCAAAAAATTTTCTTTAGGAAAAAACAAATATCTATCTCAATTTCCCTTAGTAAACCTTGCAGGGGTACAAGGACTCCTTTCTTCGAGTATGAAATAATTGCTTTTGAATGTCATGATCAAGTTGTATGATTTATAACCCCATTGTCATTCATTTTGAATCCATAATTCATACATCATTATTATTATTAATTTGTGAGATATATAGGAGTTACTTGAAGGTCAGCAGCTGACTCCAAGTCTCAAACATGCTTAGATTTTTTCCTACATATTTTTTCCTTTGATCATATGTTTCTCTTCATCATTATTTTACAAAGTTCTGCTGAACATTGTTTAAAGCCATTGTTTTAAAAAAGTGATACTACTTTATATAAACCATAGTTGAAAGCCAAGAGAAAGGGCAATTGTAATTTTCTGCTGGAAAGATTCGAATTAGATGTGAGGAAGTGCCTAGTTGATAGTTTGACATATATATTCACTGACAGCAACATTTTTAATCATGTAGTTTTGTATCTGATCTGCACAGCACATTGACTGGGCTAAAAGATTGTATTTAATGTAGACTAATAAACATGTGCTTATTCCATCCCATGTTTCAGTACTGCATTTAAGAAAATACTTCCCAATGCTCATTTGTTCCTTTTCAAAAGAGAACCAGGGCATTTAAACTATGCAAAATGGGAAATAAAATAGCAAGGCTGCTTTTCCATGGTAGAATATTGGCTGCCTTCTTCCTCCAGCTGATGCTCTGGTGACGTGCTGGACTCTTGCACTAAAGTTGCAAAGAATCAGAAACAGCTTGGAGACTATTAAAGTGCCATGAGCTCTCCTTTGCAATACTCCTCTGCTTTCACAGCAAGTAGTGTCACGAATAGGAAGACAGCTCTGAGAAATGAGAGTGATTTTTTTCTTGTGTCACAATTCCTGCTGGCAAGAAAACGGATCAAAAAATGAGGGCAGGAAAAAAGACAGTAGAAGTCTCCTGTAGTGGTTACCAGTTATTTTACAGCACTGAGCTGTAAGATAGCAGCTCCTCAGGTTCTTTTGAGATAAGAATTAGACAGGTATGATGAACTGAAGAGTTGAGTAGTAAGGTACAGACAAGTGTGGAAGGCAACTTTGAATCACCGAGGAACAGAACATAGTCATCCCTGAGAGAAATAAGTAGCAGCAAAAACCCAAACAAATCACTGTTCAAACCCATCTCTCTCAGGTATTTTGTTCCTGAATATTTGAAAGGAGGAGAATAAGTGTGATTCTAGAGTTATTTAAATAGATAGGAATAGGAAACAAATTATCCTATAGCACTGTGATTTAATGGTGCACTTCTCATAGAGAAAAGAAAATGCTGAGAGGATAGAATGGAAGAAGGGGGAAAAGGGGAGATGGTGAAGAAACAAGAATTATAGCATATGTAAATGCTGTTCTTTTGAAAACCTCCTAAACTGGACACCAGAGAGTTGGGAATAATTCAGGACTTCTTAAACACGGTATTTTAACCATAATGTATAAATGGATAAATGGATAAGTAGATAGCTATTTAATCTAGCATTATAAGGTTCTCTGGCTATAGTTAGATAGAGTTAAATTAGATAAAGAAAACTGTTTGTCTGCTTTTTTCCAAGTGTAAGTATAATTAATAACCAGAACAGTTTATTTAAGAGGGTGGTGAATTTTCTATAATTTTAAGATTAAATCTTAATTGGTTATCCTTCTAAAATAATGTGCTTTGTGACACCTATGAAAAGGGTTTTTTGTGAATATGGTAAATCTCAGTAGATTAAAGGAAAGTTTGCAAAGTATTCTGAAGACAAATTGCTTGAATTCAACTACTGATAATGGTATATGCCCTTTTGCTTTGTTCAATGCCTTCCATCTTGAGTGCTATTCATAGTATAAATTTTAAGAATAATTTGAAGAGCACGCAGTAATGATAATGTGTCCTGGAGCCATGGTCCTGTAGTGGTCCTTTATTTCTTTTCTTCTTTTTCATTCCAAGATCACCAGAAGTATTATAGATTCTTTAAAAATATGCCAGAAGTGTTAAACGAAGGAAAAAAGTTTTGTTGTATTCCACAGTAAAAATTTTTAGGATTTATACTGAAAAAAGACATAATGCTTACAGAACACTAAACACAGAAAAGACATAATACTTACAAAACACAGTTTCATGTGTTCCCACAAATGAAAGATCCTAAACTGCCTGGTGTTATAGACCTTAATAATACCTCTGGTAAGATACTGATTTTATAGTTGCTGCATAACTTGTGAAATGCACAGTGTTTAATTTAAGCAGAACAGCCATTTCATTTATACTTCTGCTGGGTGCTTAAGATGCCTATACAGGATCATAGTAATTTTTCAGGTCCTGAGCATTAGTAAAATATGAACCTTGTGCAATGAAAGAGTCAGCAAAAATACAGACTTGCTGTAAAATCTTTCTCTGACAAGCCATGCTGTAGTTTGCATGATGCCTGAAGTACCTAAACTTGCAAGTACAGAGGCTGCCTTTTGGAATGTCCTGTCAAGATTTCAGCTGTGCTTTTGATACCACCTTTTCCTTTATTTGAAGACCAGATTTTTATCAAGTAAAAACTCATTGGAGTTAATGAATTTTACTTCATATGCATACAGAACTAAACTATAACTAAAACCATGCCCTATATGTATATAGTAGGTGTCTTCTCCTCTATATAATCCATACAAAAATCCATACATATGGCAAAGGCATATCAGAACCATTAACTAAAAATAAAATTAGAATTGACAACAATGTTAATATGGAGCTAGTGGCATTTGTTCCTAACCACCTCCTGAGGTTATGTTCCACAAGTGTTCTTTACAGCTTTATAGATTTTGAATATTTGTTATCAAGAGAAAATACGTCTCCTACCTTCCACCTCTCCCTAGTCAATTTGTCTAAATGTCCTGTTGGAGAACTAATATATTTGAATTTGAACTTTAGAGAGTACAGTATTCTAGATAAGTGTGTATTTTTTTTTTCTATGTAAGAAAAGGGAAGGGGAAAAAAGAGGAGGAAAAACCAAAAGAAGTTACTCCAGTTACAACTCCAGTTGAGGAGGAAATAAACATAGAAAATGCCCAATGGATACCACCACCTGATTTTATTTTAATGGATTACATTAATGAAGCTTCCAAAATGATTTTATCACTAACTACTACCCGGGAACAGGTTGTGGCTCTTGCACAGTGAGTACCAAATCATATTTCCATAAGCTGAATTGGTAAAATTTTCTTATCCAAGGTCAACTTTTCCAGAATATTTATTTTCTCATGCTTAAGTGCAATCCAAATCAGCTTTGGCCCAGAATGTTGACATATTTAGATTGTAAGCTTCTAGTTTCTAATTTTGTTGCAATTAATTTAATAAATTTTAAAATAAAGTACCACTTGCAACAGAAGGGTATCGATTTCTCATTTAAAAAAAATATTCTTATAGGTAATTTCATATTCTTTTTCACATTGATACAACTGTACTGATTCTTTCCAGTGAATACATCAGCTGCATATAGCATCTACATCATCAAGGAGCCCCAGTGACCCAGGTTTTGGGAAGCCTAAAAGCATCTTTAGAACCCAAATCTAATAATCAAGATTGTTGCAAGTTACATGTATCATGTCTGTTCTTTCTCCTACCAGCTTTCCTGTTTACTTGGTTTTGGAGCCCCTTGGGACAGCAACTCTGTTGTATTTTGTTTTCTATAGAGCCAAAAGAATAAGACAAGATTTCTAACATAGCTTTGAAGTGCTCTTGTAATTAATATCCTGATGATTTAATAGTGCCAAAATATTGCAATAGTGCATGTATAGACTGTCTGTCTATCAATGTGTGATTCATTCATGACACTGACTACACAGCCTGGGCACCAATCACTCCAAGCAGTGTGTCTGTTTTCATCTTCCCCACCTTTATAACTTAGCAGTTTCCAGGCTGCCTCCCGAATCTGGAGAGTTTGGTGTCAGATCCTACTTACTCTCACAAAATTTGTTACTTTTACTAACTCTCATTTTTAATGAAGTCGTCTAATGTGATATGAGGAATGAATTTTCCATTGATTGCAGAATTTGACAGGACAGATATACATCCTTAACCATCCAGCTGTGTATAAATCATGCTGCCTTCCTCAAGGAGGAATCCATAAAATTCTCTTTTAAATCTGCTCTTCTAACAGACTAGTGAAATACTTGCAGACACACAACCCAGTGAAACAGTCATAGGAAATTTAAATAGAATGTTTTCTATGGGGGTTTTTTCTGTCTGTGTTCCACTTCAGGTATAGTATGTATAGTATAGTATATGTATGCCTGAATAGTATGTTTTGAATAGGGAGTGAGGGAAAAGGCAGCTGCAGCATCCCTCAGCAGCCTGGCAGCCTGGCTAGAGTTCCTCTTGTGCTCACTGGGGAGGGGATCAGGCCAGATGAGGGGACATCAGTAATGTGTCCTTTGGAACAAACACAGCACAGCTCTGTGTGGTGGTGAGCACACTGGCAGGGGCAGCACTGCACTCTTTAATGAGGGCTGGCCATGGGCACACACAGCATGAGGGGCTGCCTCAAGCCCCACACATTCTCAGCTTCACTCAGTAATTCCCAGCTTCAAGATATCCTGTTTGACATGTGAGAGCTCCCTGTGCCCATGCTGTTGCAACCAATGCTTCCTCAACTCTAAATTTTGAAAAGCAAAACCTTGGAGGTTGCCTTGCTTGTGCTGAGCAGAGGAACACATTCACTGCTTCTGCAAGAGGAGGGGATGCAGGTTTTAGCTCCCTGTCTGAAGCAATGGATTGTGATTTTCATGTCAGCTCTGCAACATCTTGTCTAGAGTGACAGACCTCAATAACCCTTGTGCCTGTGGCTGAGACACTGAGGGGAGCAAAAGCCTTTAGATACATGTGACCCTGCACAGGGGACGTGAAGGTGTGTGTGAATGGGGAGACTCACAAACCAGGGTTTAGTCCTGTGTTTGCACAGCCCCACAAAAAACATGCTTTTGGCAGAGCCTCCACTGACAGTGAGTTCTGACCTGTTTCTGTTTCTGTTTCTGAGCCATTTGTTTTAATGGACAAATACCGCTCACCCCCAAAAAACTGGCTTCAATATCAGCAAGCACATGCAGAAGATAAGTACCTTCAATGAATACAGCTGCTTTCCTATGTTGAGATCATTACCTATGGCTTTATTTTTGTCATACATATGCTCACGCTTTATTACTATTTCAAGCAAATGATAGGTCTGGGGACTGTAATATGTAACTTGCCGAAGCTATTACCTGTAAACATGAACATCAGCTTTGCTAATTACTTCCTCAGTAATTGTACTGTTATTGATGACATTTTCTGAGAACTTTGTGCCTATACTACACCTCTTCAGAATCTCTGCTTTTTCACCTTGGTTTAGGCATGTGGTAAATATGGATGACTTGAGCTGTGGTTATCTGCATTTATCAGAAAAAAATTCCAATTACTGAATTAAAAAAATAATTAAGCAAACGTAGAAAAAGTTTTGCAGGCTTAAATGTCATTCATTTCTTTTTTGTATACATTTCATTGTACTACATTTTAGCAATAAATAAAGAGGAATTATAGATGTAATTGATCCCGATATGCATTTGGAACAGGTTTGTTGCAGACAAGATGGGTGGCCCTATTGAAACAGAGCAACTGCATAACTTCTGGTGGGAACTTGACATGAGTCAAATAGAATTTGGACTGAAAAGCAACATTGTGCCTATTGGGAAAATCAAGAGAGGCTCGTTCTATCACAGAGCTTTACTTTTCAAGGTACATTATCATTTATGCTTCAAGATAACCTATTGTTGTTAAATGGATAATCTAAACTAAGGTATATTTGCATCAGTATAATATGGTATTTATATTCATGTAAAATCTTTTGTATACAGTTTCATAATTTCTCAACAGCAAAATTGATTTCCCAGTGAATGAAAGCCAGCATGGCTTATTTCTGTAAACATTCTTGTTGTCATTAAATTGTCTTAAGTGATATCAGCAGAATACTTGATTAATGGCAAAAAGCCAAAGTATTTGATTTGGAGTCAAAACATTTTACATTTTCTGTAAACTGTAAAATATTGAATTATGCAGCTGAATTATTTTTCCATGCTGCAAAAGTAAACTTGTTGGGACAATTTTTATTTTGTATCTATCCAGTATTCTGTGATAGTATATAATAGCTTCTATGTTCTAGTTTCTTAGAAGAAACTGGGAAATTTTATTTCTTCTTTCTTCATATGAAGATGTACTGCTGCAGCCTGGTTATCTGTCCCATCCTTTTTCCTTGGCTGGATTTTTCTCCTTCTTGAATGGAAACAGAGAAACAAGGGCTAGCACATTAAGCAGGAAGAGCGTAGGAAAGAATACACAAGAGAAGGAGTATGACAATAAATTTATGGTATCCATATGGAGAGAAAGTTTCCTACTTACTTTATAACATTTTGAGAGCATGAATTAATTATTCTCCACTGTCCTAAGAAACATTTTTAGGGACAGGTCATCTCTTCTAAAGGTACGGCTCTCTAAGCAGTGGATATCCACGTCCATTTGTAACAAGTTAAAAATCTTCAGGATTTCATTCCTTCACAGCAGATGTGTGTTGAAAAAGCATTTTGGTAGCTGGAAATCATTACAGGTCTGTCTGTGATAGTGCAGCCCAGAGGAAAGGCAGGTGTTTCATCTAGCAGACACTTGCCTCGCATTTCATTGCTTCCCACATTGCCAGGGCTGAAAAGCAAGGAGTGTGCTTTGGAGTGAAGCAGCAGTCCTAAACTTACACTGATAAAAATGTTACAATTTTACACTTAATATTTCATACTAGCTGTATGTGTGCAGTGTGCCCACACCTCATTGCTTGAATAGACTTCAGAATGTTACTCAGAAGTAAGTCTTCCAAGTAGAAAAAAAAAACATTGCTGGGTACTGTGGGTGTTGCACTTCATTTTAGGTCTGAAGGACTGGCTGATAAACAAATGTATCAATGTTTGAAAAGAGTTAGAATTAATGTTTTTCATGTTATGCATAGGATATGAGAGAAATAACATTTAAAACCTGCACTTTCTACATGAAACCAACAACAAAGGTTTGAAGTTTGGAACACTTAAAAAATTCATAAAGTCTGTTTCAAGAAATCTCTAGGCCTTTCAGGTGTTTGTTTTAATTTTAAACATCACTGGGCATTGCTGTATGTCACAGAAGCTACATGAATGAACTGCAGTTAACTCCTTTTTCTTTCTTTTTTTAGGTGTTAGCAGACAGGAATGGCATAGGCTGTACTTTAGTTCGTGGCATGTATAACAGAGCTTGGAATGAAGTTAAATTGGTTGAACGCTCTCCCAAAGGGCTTCTGCTTCCTCCTCAAGAGTATATTGTAGATGTAATGTTTGAACCAGGCCGTTTGCTAAAGCAAGGAAGTGCAAAGGCTGATCAATACAAATAGTTTAATCATCTTAATGAATTGCACCAAAATAAATATCTTAAATATGTTTGCTGTGCTGTATTTATGAAACATATCCAACTATCAAAAAGAAATGTATCTGGTACATTGCCTGAAAGGTTTAATTAAATGTGGTTGTGGTATCTAGCTTCAGTGCTTAGAAATTATGTTAGTTTTTGGTACTATTTTAAGACTAAATTGCAAAACTACAGATTAAAATTTAGTAATCATTAATATTTGTTGTGTGCTAACATTACAGTGTTTCTTAAATAGGTTAAATTCCAATACAGCATATTCTTTTTTAAAAAATATTGTCCTTCTAATCCCATGCACATTTAAAGGAATTTCATGTCCATGAAGCAATAAATATGAACTTATCTGATAAAATTACAAGACACCTAAAAACAACTGGACAATTTTTGTGTGAAATAACCCAAAAACTGAGAACTAGAACTACAATAACAGTATACTTTACATAAATCCCATTTATATTTCTTAGAACTTGGCAGAGTTAATATTTACAGGTAATAGGATATTCTGGATGAAAGTAAATACTGTTTGGCACAGGAAAGACAAATAATTGCTAAGTTAGTGTTTGTGATCTGTTCAAGTTTTTTATTTTTGACTTGAAGAGAAAATGGACTCTGAGAAAGCAGTGGGTTTAGATCAGGGAATGTGTATTTCTTGCAGCTTTGGGTAACATGGTGTTGCTGAAGAGCAGTGGTGCTTTTAAGTGAGGTGAAATACTGGCTAGAACACTCTGGTAAACACTTCCTGGTGAAACTGTCAGGAATGTACTGGAATATTTCAGAGAGCACCACTATCAATTGAGTTTACTGTGGAAAACTCAGAGAATGCACTCTACAGCAGTTAGGCCAGTGCAGGCAATTCTGTTGAACAGAACTGAATTTCAGAAGACCAGAACACCTACAACAAGGCATTTACTTCCTGCCTCCCAAAAATGTGATTTAAAAATTTGGGGTCTGTGTTCTTTTAGCTTTTTTATGTTTGTCTAAACACTGCTTTGGGTTGAGGAGGAGGTTTGTATCTGCTGTATTCATTACTGCTCATGAACATGATCCCACCACTCCCTCTCCTTCCTCTCTGACATGCAGCATGATTTCCTGGTAGCCCTTAGGGGAACATTTTATCTTTATGTTGTAAATTCGCTTATATGGCCTCATGTTCATTTTTTTTACCTTATGTTCAGCAGTCCTCTAGACAACAGAATGAAAAAAAGAAATCTGGAAACAAAATGCAGGATGCACTGGCAGAACTGAGAGAAGGGTGAGGATGTGTTTCTTATCATTGCTATGTAGCAGGTAGAGACTGATGGAAAGTCATATGCTCTCTCTCTAACAGGTATGATTTGGTATAGAAACCTACAACTTTGAAAGTCCAGTAAATTTGAGTAAAATAAGAATTAATTTCCTGCTAGCTATCATTTTGTATAGTTTTCTTACATTGGAATTTCATTATTTTGTATTGAAACCATGATGTTAAAGTATGACTTACTGTGTTTGAGGAGGTCTTGAAAAGAAAGCAATTTCTGTTGTTTCTAATAAAAATTGATGTAAAAAATAGACAAAATGCAGTTTTTCAATATAAAAATTGGGAAATTTCTAGACATATAAGCTCACTTTACATAAAATAATTCTCTAAAGAAGTGAAACCCAATACTATACCCTTCATTGTATAATGCAGAATTTGATGATCCAGAAATGTAGGATCCAAAAATGTTTTATGTCTTTCACAGTTTTAAACTTTGTACTGTCTGAGTTCTGTCATCTCAAAATTGTAATGCACTTGGATGTCAGAATTAAGATCTAGGAAGAATATAAACACTTCAGTCTAAAATTGTTACTTTGAAAACTGCACTTTATTTGTCAAGTAAGTCAAGAGATGCCACACTTTTTTATTTGATGTTAATCAGGGACCTGTAGTTGTGTCCATGGCCCAGTGAAGAATTCCCCCACCCTTGATAAGAGCAGCTCAGCTCACACTCATTCCAGAACTCAACCAGAAAACAAAATGTTTAAATATAAAAGGGCTCAGCTGGGTGAATATTCCCAGGACATGCCCAGCACACACCATTTGGCTTGGGCTGTGCTGAGGGAATTGATCACCTACCTTCATTTAAGGAGCAGATGGGGAAGGGCTCATATTTCCTTTTACATAATAGTTCACTGGGCAGATCAGTCACACAGAAGGAGTCAGGCTTGATGCCTTGCTAAGCATGAACAAAACAGTCTGCAGCTACCTCATTGCAGGATCTGTTCTGTTCACTAAGCACTCTGCATTCGTTTTTGAAGATGTGTGTCGTGTAGAAAAGAATGCAGGACTAATAGACTACAGAAATAGAAAAGCTGAGCAACCTCTTCAGCTCAGTATTTGGGAGTAGCAATTAGGTTTTTCCTTTGGAAAAAAATAGTCTGCGTCTCCACTACCCCCTTCCAGAAATGTTCTTATATTTTACTGTCTAGACATGGAAAATTCTACTGTAACATGTAGAAACTGTACCCTACCTAGAACAAGATCCTCATAATTAGGTGCTCTCCTGCAAGGTGGAAAGTTCTCTTAACCAAATGTAATTACTGACACAAGGTTCATTCCTCCACAGCTGTAACCACCAGGCAATGACACAGAAATGGGCCTCATGGCCAGCAGCTGTGCAGAATGAAAACCAAATGAGATGTGCTCAACTTCTTGAAAGAGAGGGAATGTAGATGAGAAGAATCCAGAGCTCTCACAACAAAATTTATATTTCTTTTCAGATCCAAGGGGAACTTTTTCTGCTACTTTTCTCACTAAACTTGTCTTCAGGGAAAAACAAGTCTTTTATTAGTAAACATGGGCTTTGGGTGGTGACATGTTATTTCATTTACAGCTTCTTTGCATGGATCTGCACCTCTTCTACTACATGATTAATGTCTCTGTAAATCCAGCTCATTATCAGCACAGAGTGTCAGAATGGAAACTGCAGAGGCAGTAGACCTTTACTGGCCAGCTTGTCAACTTAACTAAGATAGAAAAGTGCACTAAAACATTTGTCATATTCCTAGCCCCCTTGCTAGTATATAGAAGGGCCATCCTTCCAACAACTCTTTGGCACTGTCTATTTTCTTTCAGAAGACTGAAGAAAAGGAAAAAAATTCCACATGTAATCAAAAGCCCAAACACATTACAACAAAGTAGAAGAAGAAAGCATAAGAATAGACAGACAGACTGAAGCCAGGAGTTCTATCCAAGATAGTAACCCATCTCTGACAATGGTCAGGATAGAAAAGGTAAAGAGCATGGCTCAAATACATGTCTGCATTTCCAGAGCACTCTGCTAGGTTCAGCACTTCACAGCTGAGGGAACTTCTCTCTGTCTAGGGATTTAATAGCACATTTACTCAGAGATGAAAACACATAGCACAGATATGCCTGTACAACCACCCACTGGCACATCCAATACACAATCTCTCTAACTCCACAGCTGTGCCCCTGTACCTCCTCTCCTGCCAGGCAGCTGTACCTCTCTTCAGATGGCACAGAGGGAAACAACCAAAGGACCCTGCTCTAGCACTAGCTGTGGCCTTTGCAATACAATTGTGTATATGGGACATGATATTTTAGTTGACCAGTTTAGTTAATCTACTACAGCAGAGCCTTGCAGATTAATTAACAGCTCTTTAGCCCTCCTTATGAGCTTGTTATTTTTCTGTTATGCAAACACTCTTTCTGACACTGAAACATATCAGAAATAGTGGAAAAACTTTATCCTGCCTTCCTTGTCCACTGTCACCCAGGCAGAATTTAGAATTCACGTACAGGTGAAGTAAGTACAGGAATGAGCAAAACACAGCAGAGCAGAGACACATATATACACACATACATGTCTTTGACCTGTAAAAATGTTATTTGTAGGACATGGAAGAAATTGGAGCTATTAAAAGCTTTTCTTTCCTGAAGAGTGAACTTACTTGCATGGTAATGAACGAGCTAATTCTTCCAGCTCATTGATGTCACAGTTTCCATCTATGGAAACCTTGTACAAAGCATAATTGAAGCCAGTTCTTACTTGAAGTTGGATAGATGTTGGGGAAAGTACAGCAAGATGAGAAGAACAATTATATCAAAGTAGGCAGCAGATCCTGTTGCTCATGCAGCTCTTTGCCCAGGCTATACCCACCTACTCAAATGCTGTCCACAACCAACTGTCCTCATGCTGGTCCTACCTTGCAAGTGAGCACAGCAGACACTGTCTTGAGCAGACCAAATGCTACGGCTCCACAGGATTTCTTTGCTTATTTTAGAATAAGAGACAAAAACTCTTCAGCAAGAGCTTTGCACTGCTGATTTTCACTCCCTCATCCATGCTGCATAGAAGTAATAAAACTCTCCCTAGGCGCCATAGTGTGCAACATCTTTCCTTTTTTGTGGTGCCAGTGTTGTACAAATTTGCTGTAAAATATAGTGCCAAGTCCTTGAGAAGCAGAAACTGCTCCAAAGTCACTTCATTCTTTTGTTGCAAGAAAGGTTGAGCTAATCACCCAACCAGAGACCTCAGTGCCTGCTGGTCCCACAGCTTGCAATCTCACCGTTCCCCATTTCTTTGTTGCTTTCTCTTGCTGTTTCAAGGAGACATCCCTAGATTGTCTTGCTGTGTCTGATGCTCATCTCTTGTATTTTCTCATTTACATCCTTTTGTGGTTTAACATCAGCCCCACACAGCATCTCATGCACTCCTCCTCCACTAAGTGGGGGCAGAGAATCAGAAAATTCAGTTCAGTAGGTCAAACAAAAGCTGCACATGCAAGCAGAGCAACAGTAGGAATTCATTCACCACTTGCCATGGCCAGGCAGGTATCCAGCCATCCTCAGGAGAACAGGGCTCTGTCATGTGTTAACAGTAAGTCAGTTAGACAGGCAGTATCACAGAATCACAGAACCACAGAACCAATTGGGTTGGAAAAAACCTCTGAGATCACAGAGTCCAGCCTTTGACCAGACACCACCAAGTCAGTTAGACCATGGTTCTAAGTACCATTCCCAGTCTTTTCTAAACACCCACAGGGAATGGACCTCCACCAACACCATAAAGGACATCACTCTGAATGTCCTCCCCCTTCCTTCTTCCCCACCCAGTTTTGTATATGGAGCATGATGATATGTGCTATGGAATATCCCTCTGGTCACTTGGGGTCAGCATCCTGGCTCTGTCCCCTCACAAGTTCTTGTGCAACCCCGACCCTCTCAGAGGTGGAGTAAGGAGCAAAAAAGGAGTTGGTGCTGTATGAGAGATGCTCAGTTGATGCCTTAGGTTTTACAGCAGTAAACAGCACAGCAGTAACAAACACATCCTCATGTTATCAGCAATGTTTCCAGCACAAAACCAAAACACAGCCCTATACCAGCTACTGTGAAGCAAATTAAGTCTATCCCATTCAAAATGAGCATACCTTTTTCTACAGATCAGCAGTGCTACCTAGTTATAAAGGAGGATTTGAGCAAACCCCCCCATGCCATAGCATGTTTTTAATTCCTTTTTAGTACAAGCTTCTCTGAACAAGGTGCTTTTAGTGACACAGTCTGAAAGAAGATTCCTTAAAGGCCAGGTGTCAAAAAGATATTAAAGAGTCAAAAGGCTTTTCAAAATGTCAAGTCATTAGTTTTAATTGGCATTAGGGAACATATTATGAAAGACTGGAGGTCCGCTCAGTGTCCCAAGATATAAAAGATGTTGGTAATGATATCTAATTTCCAAACTTGGAGAATTCTCTGACAAATGGGCATTCTTAAGACATAGTTTATCCATGGTAGATCACACAAAAAAATCACATGCTGTGAGTGCCAGTTTCTTTTCATTACACAATTTTTTTCTGCAGACTTCTAATGTAAGTGGGTTTAATCCTAGATCCACCTGCTATTAATGGGAGCAGCATTACCAAAGAGAGAACTAGGTGAGTAAAGGTTGGCTCCTAGGTATAAATATGTGCAAAAAAAGTCAGGGTCTGAAAGCCCAGATACTGGGCTATTCAGGTACTAAATCTTAATCAGGAACTCCCAATACAAGACAGTATCAGGAACTGACAGGGACTTGGACTTTGCAGCACTGTGCCAAATTTAATGTTGGGTCTAAGTGGCTCACTGCAGTTTCCACAAGCCAAGAGCTGTGTGGCACGTGGTACAGGTCTAAAACACAAACATGAAATGCAGGGTGAGCTCAGGATGCAATGTTCCATGTGCCAAGGATCACACTGCTCCAATGCTCAGGGCACCTTCTTCAGAGCAAAGCCTCTGGTCAGAAATCTGGAGTTATTTACTCAGGAATTAGACTGTAGCATTTGTTACCATGGGGTAGAGGAGGGATGGGAGTCACAGAATCATAGAATGGTTTGAGCTGAGAGGGCTCCTAAAGATCATCTCATTCCAACCCCCACAGTGGGCAGGGACACCTTCCACTAGACCAAGTTGTCTCAAGCTCCATCCAACTTGGCCTTGAACACTTTCCAGGCATGGGACATCCACAGCTTCTCAGGGGAACCTGTTGCAGTGCCTCATCCAGGGGCTGCCACTGATTCAGTGAGTTGTTGCCACTTGCTGTGTATTTGCTGACTGCTGAAATTCAGAAGTAAAGAGTAGCACAGGTTTCAGCCAGGTCCGTGCTCAGTTTTGACACTGAAGCTCTGCTGAGCATTAGGTATGGTGGGAAGATATCTTTGCTTAGCACACAGAAATTAAAGCAATTCACTAACAAATGGGCTAGCAATACCTGGCTTATCAGTATTTTTTCTTGCTAGAACAGTGTAGAAATAAGAGGTTCATGAGAAACCTAGAGTCTGCTCGGATTCTTTCTACCCTCTTCCTACATAGCATATATAGACAAAAACATTTACCACACCAGCACTGACTCAGCACACTCTGCCTTTTAAAAAGCTCCTCACCTAAGGTTCCCACATAAGTAGGTTGTCTCTGCAGATCTGGCCAGATTTTACATCACATGAAACTGGAGAAGTTTTTGTTCAGCTCAGAGTTGCTCAGATAGGTCCTGGAAAAGAAACCCCAGCTCCTGTTCCAGTGGGAGCAGGGTGTGCTGAGCCAGACTCCCACCAGGAACTTCATTTTCATGAAATGGAAAACCAGCTCATGCCTTGAGAACAGAATGCTACTTTTGCAACAAAAATAAATCTTGGGGGGCTCACCTAAAAGAGAAGGAAAGAAGATTCATAACTTACATGAATTCCAAATTTAAAAATCCATCTAAGATGAATGAGCAGGAATAAAACTTGTTCTAGCAAGCCTCATTCTTCAGTAATTCTCATTTGCTGGGAAAAAGGCAAATTCTGTTATCAGGGAAGTTACTCTATGGAAGAGAGCCATTTTCCCAATCAGAGTGTGAAGCATGCCCTACTCTTAAATATTTTATATTTTACTTTTTTATGATGCAATCATGAATTAGCTTTTTCTGTATTTGTAATAAGAGAATAGAACAGATAGTGGG
Organism: Erithacus rubecula; assembly: GCF_903797595.1. Lineage (NCBI taxonomy): Eukaryota > Metazoa > Chordata > Aves > Passeriformes > Muscicapidae > Erithacus > Erithacus rubecula. Next base: position 17,193,052 of record NC_136689.1, on the reverse strand, counting down.
CTTAGTTCAGTGATAAATCCATTAAGATAACCTACAGACTTTGCTGCTGTGGCAGTTGCTGCCAAATAAGTATTCATTCAATTTTCTGTTCAGGCTTTGGGTACTGTGTGGAAAAACCATCTCAGTTCTTCACTGCCTTGGGATAGAAAGGATAAGAATTTGCATGCAAATTTGTGAAATGTATTATTACTGTCTATGTGACTCAAGTAACTTGGATGGTATGATATGGGGGGTCCATAGGAGCACATAGGGAAATAGGCTGATTTGTTACTCCCAATAGCTGCCCCTGAAGATACACATACTCCATTCCAGACTGCATGTCTACTTTTAGCTGAACTAGAGTTTTTTAATCAAGAGTGACTGCAAACTATCCATTTAACTCTGAATTCATGCCTTCACATTGTTATGCAAGAAATTTCTCAAAGCATTTAGAATCCTAGAATAATTTACACTGGACAGGACCTATGAAGGGCATTTGGTCTAATTCAATTCAAATAGTTTGTCACAGTGGACCAAACCCATAGGTCTTTTCCAACTGGAACTATTCCTATTCTATTCTATTCTATTCTATTCTATTCTATTCTATTCTATTCTATTCTATTCTATTCTATTCTATCCTGTTCTGTTCAAATTCCACCTTTAGACTCCAAGAGAAGTCTCCCACTTAAACTAGTCCACAAATATGATCTATTACTTTCCAAAAACAAAGGTTAGGATAATCAGGTATCCTACAACATCTGATTAGCAAAAAGAGATATTAAACCATAAAGCAAACAAAGTGAGAAGTTGTGTGTTCATTATTTCTGATGATGACCTGAATCATATCAAGCTGCTCCATAAATTAATCTAAGCAGAATCCATAAATCAGCTTCAGGGAGATTCAGATCTGCATTCAGTCTCTGTGTGTCTCTGGAAGCCAGCAGTATCCTTTTCTAAGGTAATTTGACACTTTTGTTTCTAATAAATATTGCCAAAACCCCTTTCTGTCACTGGAATTTAGCACCAGAGCACTACCACATATCTTTAGATAGTGTTTCCATGTGGAAACACTATTTCCATTTACCAAGAGCTCATAATTTCATCACACCTGAGTGGCTAGGAGAGAGAAGACTCTGCTGAGGAAGGATGTGGAGTTCCTACATCACCTCCTACAAAAGCATTGAGGGTTTCTGTGGAGGAAACAGAGCCCCCCACAGATACAAGCCATCCCTGAAGGGCTTATGCCAGACCCCTGTTCCTCACTCCCCTGGGCACACGGCATGGTGAGCTCCCACAGTTTCAATGGAACCACCCCAAAAGAGGGGACACACATTAGGTCTGATAAAGTGAGCAGAGGAAAACCGATTGTATACAAATGCAAACAAGATAAAACCACCACGATTTCAGTGTTTTCTTCCACACATGGTAATGTCAAGGGGCTTTATTAACAAAAGCTGTGTAAGCAGGGGTTTGAATTTGAACAGGGTTTTTTTCATTCTGCACCTCGTTGCTTCCTGGCTGACTGCTCAGTGTCTGCCAGCACAGGCATTACATGATGCTCTGCTTGTCCCCACAGCCATCAGTCAGGACAGAGCCTGAACTGGGAAATGGCTGGAGCCCAAATAAATATTACCAGGATAGTCTGGACTGTGCTGCTTCCCTCTTCCCTCCTGCTCTTGCCTACACATATGAGGCTGCTGCTGCCTTGGCACAGAGCAGAAGGAGCTGAGGAGCTTCTTCCCATTTACATGTGTCTAAGGGGACACTGTGCTTTGGGTGAGTGACCCTTCTCTGGATGCAGCTTGTGTACATGCTGGAGACAGGTGACATTTTTAACAATAAATCTGCTGAATTACGACTCGGGGAGAATTCACTTGAAAATTTACATAATGTAGCTAGGAGAGATTTTTAAATGCTTCCCCTTGTGCATAAGGGAGAAAAAAAATAGGAGGAAAATTAAGTAACAGCTTAATTGGCTTTCAGAACAGTCTATAGGGAGAAAGGCAGGCCGGATGTCTGCCTAGCTACACGGCTTGGTGTGTGCTGTAACCATGGGAGGCAACATTACAGGCATGACAGGACAATGATTTGGTTTTTCAGCACTGAAGATCTGAAAAATGAATTACCTCCAGCTGGGGGGGTTGTTTTCCACTTGAGGAAGACCTGTCATGCTGGGTTGGATGACTGCAGGTCAGGCTTCTGTTGGAAAGGAAAATGTAGGATTTTCTCCTGCTCTGCAATGCACCACCTCAAATGTGGATCACAGCTGTTGGGATGAACGGGATCTGCCTCTTCCACCACCCCACTCATTTTAATCCAGGAATGGCTTGTAGTGAACTGGGTAACTGAGAGGATGATGAGGCTTGGTCTGATGAGCCTGATGCCTTGTGCTCCTCCTGCTCCCACTGTCCCCCAGACTCCCCACCACTTCCCTCCTCCAGAATCTGAGGAAATGGTACAGCAGCAAACCTGTGTTGGTTCAGTTCCCACTGCCTCAAAGCTGCTGTGTTTTGGGATGATACTAGCAACAGAGACCTGCAAGAAAGATACTGACAGTTCATCTTTTATTTAATTTTGTCTTTAAAAAAACACCAGTTAAATCGATGTCAATTACATGAAAACATGCAAGTCTCAGGACTAACCACTTTCTTTCACCCTCCTTCATTTCTCAGATAATTCACGGAGAACTCTATTGATTACCTGTCCTCCTCAGGAGCAAATACCATCTGAACAAGATTAAGACCAGAAATGTGAGGGAAATGCCTTTTATACAGTTGAACTGGAGACAGAGCCCAGGAGTGACACCACCTGCTACCACTTTCTAGCCCTAAGCCCCTTGCCAGTACTGCAAGTGTCAGGTAGGGTGTCTCCTTGCCAAAGGCTCCCTAACATGTTCCAACTCCCACCTATACCATGGCTAAATTGCTGATATAAGATCCTGAATCACAGTCCTGAGGACTCACAGGCATCACACTCCAGGATTTTTCATCTCCACCGTGTCTTATTACACAGGACAAAGCCATAAATCAGCTGTGTGCCCTGCTCCCCCCTCCACTGCAGACAGTGAATGCACCATGCAGGAGCCTTGCTGATATCCATCTTTGTGCAATTCTCTGTGGATCCGAGCAGAGGCAGTGATCACAGCCATGGTACTGATCAGATGCTGTGTTGGATGTCCTCAGCTGCCATGGAACTCACTGTCTTATGTATAAGGATAGTTCAGGTCAAATGTGTATATACAGGACTGATCACACAATACTATTTTTTAGCTTTGATTTTAGATTTAGGCTAAGAAGAAGAATTAGAAGAATTAGAAGAATTAGACTAAAAGAAAGTAAATTTTTATTAAGCATCATTATTAGCATTGTTATCCAATGAAATCAAAACACTTCCTTCCACATCCTTCTGAAATGATGAACTAATTCCAAATCAGAAATGTAACTATTGGAAGAAAAGCAGACAGTAGCATTAAGGTTTAACCTGGAAAACTAACTTGTGTTTAGGTCTGACTTTGACAAGCTGCCAAACTAACACACGTGTCCTATTACAGGTATATTTATAGGCCAGGCCAAGGCAGCTGTGACTGCAAATCACCCCAGGAAAACAGGAAGCCCTCAGATGGCACAGCCTCTTTGCCAATCCTGGATCAATGGAAGAGCAATGCCTTTAACACCAGGCCAGCAAGAGGACAGCAAGAGTGCTTTTGTATGCAAGTACCAGACCTGTTCTCCTTAAAAACAACCTAGAATGGCTGCAAGCCAATGTCTCAGTAGGATTTTATTATGTTTATGGCTGCAGTGAGTGTTCATTTTTAAGATGGTGTTATAAATACATATTACAAAATTGGCTTTTCACAAACATTAAGATGAATGCTGTATGTATAATGTTAAAATAACTTTGCTATAAAGATATAATTTTTATTTCTGCTACTAGAAGAACTTAGACAGTAGTGGAATAGCTGATATATACTTATGCTTGTAATTGAACTGCCTGTTTGGCTGGGATAACATCCAGTGAACATATGAGGACTCTGCTACTGATATGCCAAGTATCAGCACCTGCCAAGTATGGACCAAGGCCTGAACTGGAGGTGATAATGAGAACGGACTAAAACCACAGCCAAGAAACATGCATGCTCTAAAAAGGCAGGGCCATGCTAAACAGTTCCTGAGATATGTAAACTAGTTTGTAGAAAAGTTTGAATATGAGTAATAGTTTATGAATACCCAACTGGCTGATGAAATAGCAAAGGTATTTAAAGAGTGACTCCAAGGACAGTAGGTGTGCTCTTGGCTGAATGCCAAGCTCCTGGCCCTTAACCCTTTGCTATATTATCTTTGTCTCCTATTGTCTGTTATTAAACTTTTTAATTTTACCAGAAGAGTGAACCTCGTTGTTCACACTAGTCCCTTTCCCCCTCGGTAAGAGGCGATTGAAACCTTACCCCGCAAAAGCTGCACGGTCATTTAAGCGGGTGCTCTACTCGTCGCGTTTGTGAGGTCTGATTCCCTCGGCAGAACGCAGGGATTGCGCACGGCCGGCGTTTCCCGGTGCCGCCCCGCCGCTATGGCGGCTCGTCCGCTCGGGAGGATGCTCGGGATGATGCTCGGGAGCTGCCGCCCGCCGCTCGGGAGGATGCTCGGGATGATGCTCGGGAGCCGCCGCCCGCTGTTCCCGCTGCGCTCGCCACTGCCGAGCGCCCGCGCTGCGCACCGAGGCACAGGTAACCCGGCAGCCCGGTACCCTGGTACCCCGGTACCCCGGTACCCCGGCACCCCGGCACCCCGGCACCCCTGGTACCCCGGTACCCCCGGTACCCCTGGTACCCCGGCACCCCGGCACCCCGGCACCCCCGGCACCCCTGGTACCCCTGTACCCCGGCACCCCGGCACCCCGGCACCCCTGGTACCCCTGTACCCCGGTACTCCCGGCACCCCGGCACCCCTGGTACCCCTGTACCCCTGGTACCCCCGGTACCTCGACACCCCCGGTACCCCGGTACCCCGGTACCCCGGTACCCCGGCACCCCGGCACCCCCGGCACCCCTGGTACCCCTGGTACCCCCGGTACCCCCGGTAGATCCGGCACCCCCGGCACCCCCGATACCCCGCCTGGGCTTGCGGACGGGGAAAGGGCATCCCGTGCTCGCCGTCTTCTGGTCACTTAGGGGGGCTGCGTTAGCATGCTCTAGGTTTTTGTCTTGAACTAGCAGGCTAAACTCTGGGTTTTTTGGTTAAACTATAATTTTCAAATTCATTTCCCCCTGCCCTCCACACCCGTCCGTCCCCCCCCCCCCCCCGCAGTCTCACCTCTACCTTGCAAGAGATGAATGCAGGCAAGTGTTCATTCCTCAGAAGCTGATTGTTTTTCAAGGATCATGTTCCAATGGGAGATAGGCTGGGGAGGTAGTTCCCCGTTTTGGCCCTGTTTTTCAGCCAGTCTATTAATTCTTCGCTGATCCTGTACCACTGTGGTGTACAGACTCACAGGATATGTTGCTGGAGGTTTGCACCATGATGGGTGACTTCTGCTCTGCTTTTCTGTGTCCCTCCCTTAACTGTGGCCCCATTTCTCTTGGGCTGTAGGTGTTGCTTTCTTCCAGTCCTCCTTCTCAGCACCACTTTCCACAGGGGCCTGTGGAAGTTGCCAGTGTTCCATAGCCCACAGATGAACATTACTTCTGGTTTCTGAGGGTTTCCAAGAGGTTTGCTAAACCTTTTAGTGATACCCAGGGGTGAAGAAGGAGCACTGGCAGACCAGCAGATATCCTGAGCCAGGACAGAAGGCTATGCTGGGGGAGTGGGTGGTGCCTTGGGTCATAGGTGCCCATTTCCTTCACAAGCCTTCCCAAGTGGTTTGCTGGAGCTCTCTGGGTGTAGCACACTAGCTGCAGAGTCCTGTGCTTGCCCCTGCTCATGTCCCTGAACTGCCCTCTGTGCTTTTGCTAGAAACTTTGGGAGAACAGAGATGATGATGGAAAGCATCAATGGAGTCTAAGCTATCTTACTAAATTATCTTTCCATGTCTAATTGAAGACACAGGCTCCCTCACTAAACAAGCTGAAGCAGCTGCTGCTACAGACTGGAAAAAAAAATTGACTCCAGAGCAATTCTATGTCACACGAGAAAAAGGAACTGAACCGGTGAGCAAAGTGCTAATGCTGTCCCAGGCTGAGCCATCTCCTCTGCCTGCTGGGCACAGAAAAACCTGTCTTGGGGAGCTGTCACCACTCACTTTCTTCACAGGGTTTCCTCTGCCTTCCTGTGGATGAAAGTTAGACTCAACATACGGAACAGGGTGGATTTTGTTCTGACCCAGACAGTTCTGCAGATGAAAAAACATTCTGCATTCTTTTCATATTTTATTGGGGTTTTTTTCTGGGATGCTTTGCTGCCAGATCAACTGTTTGTGTGGTGGGAGTAGGGGCCCCTCCAGAGGACAGGGAGATCATCTTTTTATCCTGCAGTCTGCTTTTTATGACCATAAGTAGATTAGTCATGGACAACACAGTGGTCCCTTCAGGAGATGGGTTCTCCCTCAGGTGCCAGATCACCACCCACATGTCCCCCCTGCCCATTTCCTCCTTCTGTGAAGGAAGCCATGTAGCATTGTGGTCGAGTGCTGGTTGTCCCCAGCCCAGAGCCAGGACTTCTGCACACAAGGAGCATGTACCATGTGAACTGTGCCCAAATCCATAACTGTAAAATAAGGATCCCAGCACCAAATCGTGCAGGAAGAGGGAGAGTCCCTTTGTAAAGCCACTTTGAAGTTGTGACAGTCCATAGCAGAACCCTGGCCTTTGGGATCCTGCACATTTTACCAGTTTCTTGGAGGTCACGACTCCATGCTTGGTACCTGGGTGATTTATGTATCTGACTGGTCTCAAAGTTTGTGGGGGTAGGGGGTAGTCTTCACTGCCAATCCAAAGGCATCCTCCCCTTCATTTCTCAGGCTGCTAATGTTTGTTCTTCAAAGCCCTCCTGCAAAGCTTTCTTTTTATGATTTTTCTCCTGTTTTGAATCTGATTCCTACATGCTTCTCCCAGATGTGAGCTTTTAAAGACCTGCATTATTAACTTCTGTTTTTTCCTTCCTATTTTAAAAGCCATTCAGTGGGATCTATCTGAATAACACAGAATCAGGAATATACTGCTGTGTGTGCTGCAATGCCCCCCTCTTCAGGTAACATCCTCTGGATTTCACAGTGTCTTTAGCATGTATTAATTGTGGCAGGAAAGGCAAAGTCTCTTCATGAATGGCATGGGAAATGTTGGCCAGAAGAACAATTCCTTGGTGTCCAAGTGCTGTGTGTAAGTCTTCCAGGATGCCTGTGATGACACAAACACATGGTGTGCTTTTTCCTTGAGCTGAGGAGGGTTGCCAGTGGCCAGCACTCCCCTGGCACGCTGTGTCTGCCTGCTTCTCCTGACACACTCCCTAATTCTCTGTTTAAGAGGTCCTTAAGCCACAAGCTGCTGCAAAATGCATGTATTTATCCATGAGTATCACTGTGTGTTTGCTCTGTTCTTGTGCTCCTCCATACCCATCTTCTGCCACTCATGCTGGGCTGGAGAGACCTTGGTCTGCTTTGTCCACTGTTGTGATGTTCTTATTGCTGGTCACTCACACTGCAGCTGAGACCACATCTTCATCCCCACCCCCTCCTAGCTCCCTAAATTAAATTCCACTATTCTTGCCTTTTAGGTTACATCTACTTTTTAAAGCCTGGCTGAAAATGATTGCACAGTTAACCTCTGTGCTCTTTACAATACAATATGTTTTTGCAACTTCATTAATATCTAAGTAAAAGGAAATAGAGTGCCTTGGAATAGGATGTGCAGAGGGTGTTCTGTTCTCTTTAACTGAACCAGGAAATACAGTTTCTCATATTTTTGGTCTAGAAAATAGCCCTTATTTATTCCCAACTGAGAACTGAATGAAAAGTGGCTGATTTAAAGGTTAAATCACAGATCAGAACTTCAAACAGGACACGAAGGATCAAGAGATCTGGATAAGAAAGGATAAGAAAGGATGGGGAAAATGTAATGGATGTATTGAAAATAAACCTGAACTAAACTATTAAATGATAATTGTGTACAATTAGTTTTCCTTTGCCCAAGTGCACAAAACTACTGTTATGCAAGCATGCATTTGCTTAAATATATAATTTTCTGTAGAGGTTTGCTAATGAACACTTTTAAATAAATTAATTTCTGATATTAGCTCAGCATTACAAGATACTCTGAAGATAAATATAAAGCCTAAAAACACCTCTGGAAAATTCTGGTAAGTTAGAGAAACATCAATTACTAAGCTGTGGAAGTGTTCCATTCCTTCAGATTTTCCTTCAATTTTGGTGTCTTTTATATTATTCAATTGATATTGACAGGCCAACATGACGAGAGACAAACACTGGAGGGAATTGCTTCTCTTGTTAAACTAGTAACAAAACAGCAATATAACCAAACAGTCAGGCTGTGCTTTGCACTACCCAGCTCTCAGAGAATATCAGCACTTTTCTTTGCAGCACTAGATAATGCTAAGCTGACAGACAAAAAAGGCCAAACTTTCAAGGAAGAAAAAAAGCACCTTGTAAGAAAATTGGAAACTATTAAATGTGAAAAATCATCTGAAAATATCTTTTCAATGGAGATATTATACAGTGGAGAACACAAGAAATAAGGGGGAAAAATGGTATTGGATAAGAGATTCATCATATGTATTTACTAGTCCATTAAAAATGTTCTTTTTTTTTTTTTTTCAAATGCTTTAGATCATTAGCTACAGGTAAACATGAAGTATTTCTTCCTTTCTTTGAAACATGTGTGTATACATTTATACCAGAATTTATTACCTTCTGCTACCAAATATACATTTGAAAGAGTTGGAAATGCATGGAACAAACCCCTAACCTTTTTAGATAGCAAATAGTGGTGCTTTAATGAAGTCTCAAACCTTCATCAAACCATAAACCTACAGCTGAGATTCATACAGCAAAAAGCACTTTTTAGAATTATCTGGATTCCATCCAGGATGACTGAAATAGGGATCAAAGTAAATGACATATGCTGGAGGAATGGTGTGTCGAGGTCTAATCTAATGCATATGTTTAGGGAAAGTCCATTTATCCATAAATTAAGTGGTGAAATACTTCAAAGGACAAATATGATCTTGAACAGCAATATTTTTGGGTACTAAAACGTTTCTATTAGGGAATCTAAGTGACATTACTGTTAATAAAACCACACAGAGACCATTTCTGTTGAGAGTTAGTTTAACAGCTCAAAAGATTGTTCCTTTAGCAGTGGAAAACATCTACAATAAACTTAAGTACTGTGAGCAGCATGTAAGGGACAGAGTCCATCAGGGTCAAATGCAAAACCCACACAGTGTTAAAGACCTTCCTTGACTCTATGGGTTTTCAAAGAGTATCTTTGTATCTCTGTGTGAATAAACATAAAGATTCCTGTGTCAAAAAACAAAAGAGTTTTGATAAAAAAGAGACAGAACAGATGTATGTCAGGGAAGCTCAGAAGTCATGTAGGGATATGTGTCCCCCAGGTCATTCTTGGGACTCTGTGGCTGGTAGGGAGAGTGTTCCTGTGGTTTTATGACAGGGAAAGCAGGAACCTTCTTTGGCTGGGAAGAAACAGGCCTGCAGCCATAAGGACCTTGATGTACAAACACAGAGTCTGAAACCTGCATATGCTTCAGAGCAGGCTGCTCCTGTGCTGTGTCCTATTTCTCTGCAGTTTTATGGAGAGAAGGAGAGGAGAGCATTTCTCATGGCTATTTGTGTATTGATGTAAATGACTAAGCAACAGCCCACACAAAAACTAGCCTTTGGTCATTCTGTGTTAGCAAATCCTCTATTATTTCCACAGCTGCATTACTCAGTGACAGCCCTGTACAGATGATTATAAAAATGCTGATTCATGCACTGTTCTTTGGGTTGGATTTTTAAAGCTTTTTGTCCAGTTTGTTTGCCTTATCTTTTTTAAAAGTATTGCAATTAAGATTTTCGGATTTGTCTTCACTGTGTGAATAATCCACCAAAAGATACATTATGCATATTACCTACTTTTTTTAAAATTCTGTCATAACGTTTCAATTCCCTTGATCAAGAGCTGCTAATGGTGCTGATGTCTCCATCCACCACTAGATGCCAGTAAGAGCATTGGGTTTGTGCAACTGGGAAAAAATATTGAGAAATCATGAGGAAATGGTTGTGGTGAGTCTCCAGACCACTTATCTGAGAAGTATGTGAACCTATCTTCATTTCTTGTTCTAACTCATGCTTGGTCCCTCTTTTATAAGGGAAGTTCCTATTGCTGTCAAAGCTTGCAGAGTTTTAAACAGGAGGGATTATCTCATTTCTGTACCAAATTCCTAAAATATATTTTGATCAAATTTACCAATGTGCTCTAGGTTTTAATATGCATCTTAACAATGCTGGTGACCCTGGATGTTTACAGGAGGCACCCACAAGCTGACAGTCTGTTGTAATATACCAACCTGTCATTGAAATAGAAACAGTGAGGCAAAATCTCCCGTTGTGAGCTGATTTAGAATTCCCTTTGGAAAAGAGTTTCCAGCACAGTTTGATGCCAATGAGAAAACTTCTACTGTGCCAAATATTAGAAGTATTTGTACAACACAGGAATGAGGGAAAAAGCCAATGTTCTTAATAGAAGCAAAAGTATTTTGTAACATCTCTGTTCTTAATTAACAAGATCTGGTTTCCACTATAGCTCAGAGAAGAAGTACAATTCTGGGACTGGATGGCCATCATTTTCTGAGGCTTATGGTTCCTGTGGCAGAGATGAAAGTAATACCAATATCCTGAGACGACCAGATAACTCACTGGGGTCAGCTAGAACTGAAGTCGTCTGCAAACAGGTATGTTTGTTTTGGAGATGGTGCACAAAGACACTGAACTTCACAGTAAGTTTTCTTTGTGCCCATGAATGAATTTATCTAAATAGCAGTGAGAATTACAGTATCACTGGAGCCATTCTTTCTCAGTCTGGGGTGAAGAAAAGTATGTGACTGGGGAAAGCAGTTGTGTATGTGTAGCCAAATGCTGGAGTTTAGACAGAAAAATTACTTTTAAATTATTTTAAAGAAAACTTTTTTAAAGGTGTGCTGCAAGGTGTGACAAGAGATGGTAGAAGAAACTCTGAGATAGGGTCCATGCATTTGGCCCAACACAGGGACAGTTCTTCCTCATTCAGTCTTGCTAAATATTTGTTGTAGTGTTCTTAAAATATGCAGAGATTGAGACACCAGCCATTGAAGCCATTTCCAGCCTTTACTATTTGTCCTGCAGGGTGGTGGCTGTGCCCTGCATCTCCACAGCTCTTTTCTGTGGATTCTCTTGTTTCACAGAAGCCACCCTTTTATTTTTTCTAGCTGTTTTGACTCCCTGTTTTGTAGGTTAGAAAGGTCCAGTTCTTTCAACTGTTCCTTTTTTTACAGTGCTTTTTGGTGTGCTCATCATCCTGTTGCTCTGTTTTGTATTCTTCTCAATTGACTCTTTTCCTTCTTGTAGTAGAGATCAAGGTTGGACATAGCACTGCAGCTGGGCCCAGCCTGCAGCAGGGGTTAGAGGCTGTTCAGGTGTGTTAGAAATGGTTCTCCTGTCCTTACACCTTTACCTTTCCACAGACCATATTACATAATATTTATTTATTTTGGAACCTGATGTAATTCCCAGGTTCTTTTTCTAAAGAACTGCCACCCTTAACCATTTCTTCCCAACCTTGAATCCATTTCTTACTTTTGTTAAGGTATAAAACTATGCAATTGAATGTAATGATTTGCATCTTGGATTTGGGGTTTTTTAATGTCTCTGTGTGTCTGTTTTTGTAAACTGTTAAGATTTTTAATGCTTCCTTCAGTGTGCTTGCAGCAGGCTCAGGTACATCTACAAACATAACAAGAATTTGCTGCAGTCCTTTATCTTGGAAGAGTTCACATTTGCAGCCATATGCAACAATAACCTTCAAGAGCCCCATCTGAAGATCTTCCAATTCTATAAGGTTACTGATAGCTATACTGTGTCTAATTTTTTCATCTCAGTAATTTGAGAGGGGGATCCTCAGTTGATTTGTTAGAATGACCTACAGTGACTTATTAATTAATTAACTTGAAATTTTCATGAAATATTGAGATGTCTAGATCCTCTCATTTATTTCCTATACTTTCTGGCATAAATACCTTTTGACTTTCTCTTCTGGGATCTGCTTGTTTGGGGGCAGATACTTACCCACTGACAAGATGTGATTCCAAGTCACTCTCTGGGACTGTCCCACTCACTGCAGTGATTTAATAATGAAAGTTTCTTAATTCAGGATTGCACAGTAGGTACCAGCATAATGTTGGTCCATAATTCCAATGGCAATAATGCAATGACAATGGTTTCTGGTCACCAGCAGTTCCCCAGGGCTCAGTGCTGGGACCAGTTCTGGTGAATATCTTTATCAATGACCCGCTGAGGGGATCCAGGACACCCTCAGTGAGTTTGCAGCCACACTGAGCTGGCTGGGAGTGTTGATCTGCTGGAGGGCAGGAAGGCTCTGCAGGGGGATCTGGCCAGGCTGCATTGATGGGCAGAGGCCACAGCTCTGAGGCTCAACAAGGCCAAGTGCTTGTGCCTGCTCCTGCCTTTGGGTCACAACAGCCCCTGCAGGGCTACAGGCTGGGGCAGAGTGCCTGCAAAGATGCAGGCTGGAAAAGGATTTGGGGGTGCTGGTCAACAGCAGCTGAACATGAGCCAGTGAGTGCCCAGGGGGCCAAGGAGGCCAATGGCATCCTGGCCTGGAGCAGCAACAGTGTGGCCAGCAGGACCAGGGCAGGGACCATCCCCCTGTATTCAGCACTGGGGAGGCCACACCCTGAATCCTGTGCTCAGTTCTGGGCCCCCCAATTCCAAAAGGACACTGAAGTGCAGCAGAGAGACCAGGGAAGGGCAATGGAGCTGAGGAAGGGTCAGGAGCACAAGTCCTGTGAGGAGCAGCTGAGGGAGCTGGAGATGTTTAACCTGGAGGAGGCTCAGGGGTGACTTTATCACTCTCTACAACTGCCTGAAAGGAGGGTGCAGCCAGGATCAGCCTCTTCTCCCAGGCAGTTGGAGACAGGACAGAGGGCCTGGCCTGAGGCTCCACCAGGGAAATTCAGGCTGGACATCATTGGGAATTTCTTCATGGAAAGGGTTGTTAAGCTTTGGAATGGACTGCTGAGGGAGGTGGCAAATTCACCATCCCTGGAGGTGTTCAGGAAGCAGCTGGACATGGCAATTGGTGCCAGAGTGGTGATCAGTCAAAGATGGGCTCTATGAATGAGAGGTCTTTTCCAACCTAAATGATTCTGTTATTCTGCAGCAATACAACAATAAAATGGTAATAATTTCTGTAATTTCAATAATTTCTATTGCAGTGTGATGCCCACCTAGGTCATGTTTTTGATGATGGACCCACACCTTCTGGGCAGAGGTTCTGTATCAACAGTGTCTCATTAAACTTCAAACCAGGCTCCGGACAGTGAGAAGTGCCTCTCTCCAGCTTGCAGAACTTCTTTTCTCTGCTCATACAGAGAAAAATTCCTGTGAAAAACTCTCATGCTTTTAATATATAACTCAAATTTTAGCATTTATGCTGTAGTAGCTTTGTTTTCCAGCTCTTATAATTGTTGATAAAATACATATTTTTTGTAACACTTTGTCAGTCTGTCCTTCCACGGTTAATATGATATGTTGATCTGCTTATTGTATTTTTTAATTAAAAAAAAAAAAATAAATCTGTGCAATGGTTCACATTCACAGCTGTCATCATTAACTGTATTGAGGCTGAAATGAGGTGCTCTCCTGAACCTGACTGCCTATTCTGAGCAGCAGTTGTGGCACTCAGGAACACAGATGTACATGGCTGATCATGGCAAAGCTTATACTTCTGTAAAATCATCATATACTTCTCAAGGGAAGCAAAAACAACATGAATCTTCAAATAAGGTCTGAGGGGTTTTTTCCCCCTGATGTGAGAGACCTTTAGCTGAGCCAAGTGACTTTTCTGTGAACCCATAAAAGCAAAGTCCTGAAGGAGGACCTAATTAAAACTATTCCAGGCAATGGAACCAGTGGAGACATGGAGTCTTTCTTCTTTTAAATCAATTATTTTGATTCTGTGTCCAATAGCAGAGTTGAAATAGGGTTTGCTCCAGAAACGTCTCTTACAGCAATTATATGATAATAATGCAATGATATATATAATCTTTTCAGATTTCTGTTATCACTTGTGTATTTCAGAATCCAAAAATAAAAATAAATATGGAATTTACTGTATTTGAGGGAAATAAATAAGTAGCAAAAACCAGGCTTGTAAAGTCTTGCTTTTGATGTCTTGTCTGCTCTTCCTTGTACATGTTTGTAAATATTTCTGCATTCTCCCAAGCATTGTCATTATAGTTTGCCTTAACAGCAAAATTAATCCTATGTCTGTTAAACTGAGCTTTCCTTCCTTCAGAATTTTTTCCAGAGAAAATAATCTCTGACTCAGAACATCAGCTTCACTAAACTGGCTGGGTTTAAATGGTTCCCTGCTGGGAGTTACTAGGCAACATCTCATTTGGCTTTACCTATAACAGCCTGTTTCCACTCTCCCCACTTTGGTTGCCTCAGTGATAAAAAGGGTGTGTTCACTTACTAGTGTAGTCTTAAAGCTGTTTAATGTCTTCAGAAAATGGACCTTTACTGCACTGAATTTACTTCTGCTCCTTCTGTCTTGGACTTCTGTGCTTTTTCATTCTCCTCTGCTTTCTAAAGGGGAACTTTACAATTCTCTGGCATCATAAGTCTACAAATCCAAAAACATCATAGAAACAATGATCATCAGAGCCAACCTAAACCAGATTGCTGCAGAACCTGAAGCCCACCAGAGGTGTGAAGCAGCATGAGTGAAGCCAGCACTTGGTGCTACTGATTTTATGCAGTGTCACAGCTGGTGACAGTCCCATTGCCATCAGAGGTGTCTGCAACAGCACTAACACACTGCTTGCTGTGCCTGTGTGTGCCCAGCCTGCTCAGGTCTCTGCTCTCAAGAGTCTTCCCAGGTTGTACAGAAATCACTCTCTTTGCACTATCTCAATTCACGTGCCTCCTTATCCTGATACACACTCATCCACTGTTTGTCTTAAAATCTATTGCACAGCTACTGAATAGGTTATTTGACCTTTAAAGGCATTCTTTAGTCAGGCAGCCTTCTCTCTTCTCCTTGCATTTCCTGACAGGAGAAGGTTCTCTCAGAAAGGGAAAAGGTGTTCCTATGGTGACCCCTATGTTCAGCAAGTGCTGGTGGGAGAAGCCAGCACCTGCCTTAGAAGAGAGACTATGGAAATTCTTCTCACTTCTGCAAGTGGCCTAAAGTAGAACAGAACTGGCAAAATACCTGGGGTTTTTTCCTGTCCCCAGGGAATCCAGGTCTCACTGATACCTTTTACGAATGAAAGTGCCATACAAACAAACAGACCATGGAACTGACAAAACAAGCATCCACACATGTGCAAGCCACACTCAGTTTAGTGTCTTGGATGGATGGACATGGTTGGTGAAGGTCAGCTCTTAGTAAACTGGCAAGTTAGTACCTAGTGCTGACAGAGGGAGCTGGCCAGAGCAGTCAGCGCTTTTGTTTCACACCTGCAAAGATCATTGCATGCAACTGGATCTTGGGGTAAGCAGCAGCTGGTGCCTCCTCCCTCACAGAGCAGGGAGACCTGAGGAAAGAGTCCTGGAAGGCCCCAGTTCAGCTTGTGCACTGTATTTGACCACGGGTGTAAAATCAGAGTAATGGCTCATCACCTTTCAGTGATCAGAAGCTCTTTGGGGCAGTGCACTTCATTATCTTCTGTCTGTGGTACCAACCACACCAGGACAGATCCCAGCTAAAGGACCAAAGTGTTATAAGATCATGAAAAATAAAGACCAATAATAATGGAAGGCATTATCAAGGACTATCATAGGCTACAAAAATTTCCTCATGTATCTGCAATTACTTTGTTCCACCATAGTGCATAAAGAGTAGTTGCTTTTCTTAGTGGAATATGCTGTGACAGACAACTGCAGATTTATGTTCCATTCTTCATATTTGAGGAGTTTTTACCATGGTTATTTCATTAATTAATTACAATGGTGATATTTTTTATCCCATATGTGTTTTTAAACAGCCTTTTTATAATTCCTAAATGAGGTTTCTACATAATTCTTAAGGATTTTTTTTTACATCTTAAATAAACTATCTAATTATTTTCTTAGTCTCTACAGCTTCTCTACAAGGCAAGTAACTATCCCCCTTTTGCTGAGGAAAGACTTGATGAGAAAAATTTAATTGACTTGCTCAAGACTTCAAATTAAATTTGCAGCCAAGACAGAATTAGACTCTGCATGGCTCATGACAGCACCCATATCTTCAGACTTTACTTTTTCACAACTTGGTATTTGGTTGTTTAGGGGGGAGAGGGTGCAAATTGCCAAAAAGAGGAGGTAAACTTAGCATATGCTTTCCAGCTATGGTATTAAAACCAAATCTAAACCAACACAGGCAACTTGACTCATAAAGAGACTTGACATCTTTCTCAGAACAAACGTGGTAAGGGCTTGGCAAGAAATTATAGAAAAAAGAGAGAGAATAGGAAAGAAGGAGCAGGTTACTCCTATATTACTAGAAACTTCACTCAGAAGAAAATCAGAATGGGCAGAAATGGGCAGAACTCATAAAGCCCATTATTTCAGCTGTGTATCCACAGAATCGTAGTGATGCTCTTTTCTGTTGCACCATGCTGGTTTCTTTTTTATGCTTGTGGACAGTCCAGTCTGATTTTGGTCAGAAGAGGAAAAGAAGGGAGACTATTGCCAATGCAGATACAAAATTTTTACTACCCCAAAACACCTCCAGCATGAGTGGCTCAGGAGATAGTCTGCATGAAAAGGAACTAGAAAAGTTTCAGCTTGAGCTTTTGTTCTTTTTTTTTCTGAGTATTTAGCTAGTACTCCTAAGCATGTTCGTATTTTCTGGTCTTAAACCTTGGCCCTACAGTGTAGAAGAAAGAAGTCCTATCACCACACGACTCCACTGCCTCCTCTTTCATTCACTTTATGATGTTTAGCACTGGCAGTGAAGTGTTTTAAACCACACTCCTGTGCCTGCCCCACCTCCTGCCATAGCCGAGTGATGAGCTGATGGTAACACCGCTCACAGCATGTCATGTACTGCTCACCCTCATGGATTTCACAGCTCTTCACACACAAATGATGCCTCGCCCCAGCCCTTTGAGGCAGTGGTGAGCCACACGTCACAGAACTGGAAGCTGAGGGACAGCTGTGGGAAGTGACTCGCCCACAGTCCCCTGGGGCAGGGCAGGGAAATCTGATTACAGAAAGGGTTCTCAAAAGCTCTCCAAGTGTGAGCTGCTGCCAAAATTCACAAAGGCAAAGCAGTTTAAAAGCAAAGCGCTTTATTGAAGAAGTGCCCAGATTTTTTCAAGACTAAAAGAATTTGTCTCAAGGCAGGTGTGTCCATGGGGACTGGTTTTAGTAGCACTGAGGAATTTGTGTGGAAGAGATTGGCAGCTTGCCATGGGGCAGAAGAAAGAGAAATGCATGCCCATTATTGCGCTCCCTTTTACTGTCTTCTCTTTTGTTGTGGTGTTATTTTCTTTTTTCCTGTTGCTCTGTGGTATCTATCCTTCCTTGCTCCTCCTCCCTGGGCTCTGGCTTTCCTGACTGCACCCACCCTCACCTTGTGCCTGAACTCTCCTAGCCCCACGCTTGGTCCGCTCCCCTTGGTGCCTTGATGGCCGAGCACACGGTCCCGCAGCGACATCCGAGTCAGCAGCTCCCGCCTGTGCCGGGGGGACTGCGGGGACCCCGGAGGCTCCCGGGGCTCGGATCCTCTGCCAGAGCAAACGTCGGCTCTGCTCATTCTGCTCGCCTGCTTTGCAAACAACATTTGCAAAGCGACTTCCAGAAAAACTCATCAGGGGCACAGGAATTGTCACAGAAATCAAGGAAAAGATAGTAAAAAGCCATAAGGAATTCTTGCACAGCCTGCTTCATTCGGGAAACAAAGGCTGTGCTGCCCTGTTGTACTACTGATGCATGAGATGTAGAAATGTGGAGCATAGCCAGGTCATCTTTGCTCAGGTGTCATTTGTGGAAGATCAAAAGATGGATACAGACATCTTGTGGGAAAAGGAACGGGAAAGAACAGCAACCATTGCCCAATTTCTAAGAGGCAACAAGAATTCATGTTTTCCTTTTTAGAGGAGTCAACGCTGAAGGATGATGACACAGCTGGTGGATGTCAGCTGAAGAACTGTCTGTGAGCTCTGAGAAATGGGAGAGCTGAGATCAATCCTCCCTGGTGTGCATGTCTCTAGGGGATAGCTCTGGCAGAGGCATGGGATGCCTATGCATGTCCTGGGATCACTGAAGGAGAAAGCCCTGTGCAGGACTGGGGTATGAGCAGTGCTAGAAGCAGG
This sequence comes from Erithacus rubecula, assembly GCF_903797595.1. Lineage (NCBI taxonomy): Eukaryota > Metazoa > Chordata > Aves > Passeriformes > Muscicapidae > Erithacus > Erithacus rubecula. The sequence continues at coordinate 17,174,546 of NC_136689.1, read as the reverse complement.
TGTTCATGCTTGGGAAGTTCAGGAGATTGACCTCACTGTTAATCAGAATGCCAGGTGCAAAATGAACCCGCATACATTCACTGCCCCAGGAATGACCCTATCCCAATCCAGAAAACGTTCCCTCCCTATTTCAGGCTTTACATTTTACCTCTTAGTCCTGGGCCTCTCCTGAATGCACTTGGGTATTCACGCTTGGATCCATTATGAACAAAGATTGTTAAACCTTGTCATGTACAATATGTCTAGCTGGAGTTTCCTTAGGCCCCCAGAGAAGGAAAAAAGGGGCCTCCATGACACTTCTCCTTGGCAATAGCTAAAATAGCCTCTGCCTCTGGGCTTAGTCTGTAAGAAGGGCATTTTCCAAAACTGGATCACATGTAACTTTCTATGACCTTGTAGCCTTCACTTAAGTTTTATGAATGAATCTCTATTAAAAGCAGGGGGTAAATGTTTTTCCTTTGTCCCTCTTACAGTTTACAAATTTGTCTTCTCCTACAGCCAGCTGTTAAAAGATTGGTTCTGCCCCTGCTTTCACCTTTCCTGTTTTATCAGCTGAGACGTCAAACTGAGGGCCTGACCACTTGGTGTTAAAGATCCATGGCTTTTTTTGTAAGGCAGTGGCCTGGCCAACTCTCTAAATGCTGCCTTGTCTTACAGTTTGAGCTAGCCTCTCATACCCTAAATCACAAGGCATTGTTGCCTGGAGCAATGAACAGCTTCTCTCTCCTAATTCAGGGGTGACAGCAGTTAAGCAATAGGTGAAAGAAATTGTGTATTTCTGGCCTATGAGCACTGCTGAGAAGCTTGATTCTTTTAGCTCTTGAAAATTGTTTGATGTGCACAGATGAAAAGGGCTGTGGAAATACTTATGATGGCTTATTATTTTGATTCTGTTGTTCTTTTTATTTTTATTACCTCTGTGCAGTCATTTATCTTTTCTGCAAAACTTCACCTTCTTGCTCTACACCTGCCTCAAGAATAGCCAGAAATTGCCAATTGATAAACATTACCTAAATGGAGGAAGCAGATGGACTTCTCCAAAGAGGCATCTGCTCCACCCATAGCACAGTATTTACCCAAGTCCCTTAAGCACCTCTCCCCAGATAACTACAGCTGATCAGAGGTGTACAGCTGTGCTTGTGACAACTTCCCAGCCTGTGCCAAACACTGCAAGGACCTATCCCTATCAGAACCACTCTTTTGGGTGGAAAAAGGCAACTAAAGCTATTTGATGGAACCATGGCAAGGTGAGGGGAGCAGCCTGTGTGTGCTGTGGAGATGTGACCAGATAGATGATGAGATTGGGCTACTCCACAGCAGGAAGACCTACGGGGTGAGGTGTGGTAGAGGGAGTAGGTGGGAATGTGAGGTGGAGGGTATGGCATGAAGGAGGTGACATTCTTCCTGAAAAAGGCAACAGGGTAGAGTTTTGGGATCCTGCTCTATGGAGGATTTGTCATATGGTTGGGTGGTTTTGCAGAGAGATGGACAATGACTACTGAGTCACCTCAGCTAAATCTAATATTCCAGAGTGTTCTGACAATTTTCCCTTGAAGCACATTGCGACTCGAATGACTGCTCAGCAGTGACCTCTAGGGTACGTTTGCTTTCAGACCTCCTGCAACATTCAATCACCTCGAATAAGCAGCTTCCCACAAACATATTATGTGGACCTACTTTCTCTTCTAAGAGTGGCTTGTGCCTTTGCCAGGCTCAAAGTCCTTCTTCACATAATGCCCTACACAGGGCATGTAGAGAAGAGAGGCTTGTTATCTCCAGTTTGCTGGTGCATCAAAGGAAGTTGCAGATGGTCTGCATGAATCTGATCCAATACTCTTTGAAGTCAATGAAACCTCTTCCCTCGACCCCTCATTCAGTTCTCTCACAGCTCCTTATGCAAATTATAGTCTATTTTGTGTGTCTCTCCAACAAAACCAACGTGTTCCTCCCAAGCATATGCCTTTGTGGAACCTGATAGCAAACCTTTCAAAATTCTTGGTGTTCTCTTTTTCAGATGAAGCGTGACTTGAAAGTAGATTGGTGTTATCCAAAGCAGGGGGGAAGAAGCAAGCCCCAACCCTACAAATCTGTTTAAGTACTAATTACTGACAGCTATTCTCACTGACTGCAGCAGGACTGCTCACCTGGGTAACAGCCAGGAGGAATAGGCCTCAGAGAGGAACCTGATGAAAATCAGACACAATGCCAGTGAATGCAGGCCACTTGATGCAGAGGCTTGTCAGGAAGCCAAACTGGAAAGTGCTGTCCAAGCCTAAAATGAAATTGTCTGTATTTGCTACAAACAAACAAACAAATTGATCAATGGAAGGATAGAGTGGATAAGTCCTAGAAAACTCAGAAGGAAAATGTTGAAAAATTAGGCCAAAATTCACAGTGGGGGCTAAAACCAAAAAATGGGCAGCCGTAATTGTGATGCCTGGGATACAATCCCAATGCTTTGTGCCTTACAGGATAGTCCTCATGTATTCATGTGCCAACTGCCCCCCCTCCCCTTAACAATTAAAAATCCGGGATACGGATTAAAGCGATAGCAGGTGGCAATCTAATTACTATCAATCTTACATCTGAATCTCTCATTTGTCATATAAGCCCAGCAACAGCTGGCTCTCAACCCTAGTTATCCTCGTGGCTGTGACAACAGGTTCAAAGAAGGTACGGAGGGATGGTCCCTCATCTGCACGCTGCCGAGAGCAAGGGGAGCAGGGGGTGTCCGGGTGCTGTGGCGGGGCGGAGGCAGCTCCAGTTAAAGGTTTTTCTCTTTCTCTTCCCGGGGTCGTTCTCAGCGGGGCTCGGGTCCCAGCCCCGGGTCAGTGCGGGCGGCCCGGGCTGCGGCCGCGGCTCACGGGCAGCAGCACAGCGAGCGAAAGGCCATTCTCGGTGAGAGCTAGGGAGCAAATGTCTGTTTTCCAGGGCTGTTTCAGCCGCATCCCGGTGTTCCCGTGCAGCCATCCCAGCGCCGCTCCCGGCCGGCTCCCAGCGGCGTCGCGAGGTGGCGGCAGAGCCCCGGGGCTCCCGCTGCTGCCGGCTCTGCCCGAGGGGAATCCGGAGACCTGGCCTGGAAAAGGAGGGGTAAACTATTGCCTTTAGAGTTTTGGGGATGTCTGTGTTCATGCGTAATGGAAGCTTGGTCAATTTTTGCAGCCATAGTTTCCTTGGGAACAAGTCACGCTTCCACCCTGGAGCGCGATCCAGGCACGAATTTATTAACAATTTTGAGAGCTCTGTCAGACATTTGCCTCCAGAACTAAAAAGTGGAGGCTGGATTTGCCATCAGTGTCTTTTCTGCTGGCATTTGGTGAGAGACAATAACATTTGAAATGAAGAGGGGGAAATCCTGGGTAGGGAAGGAGAAGAGGGAGTAAGAGATGGTGACTCCAGGCAGAGGGCAGGGGAGAAAGGGAATGAGGTATCCACTGAATGAGGTGGCATAGGCAGGGCTTTCAGCAGGTAACTGGAATGAGTGAAGGAAGAGGTTGGGGTCACATCATAGAATCATGGAATGGTTTGGGTTGGAATGGACCTAAAGGATCCAACTTTCCTGTCATGGGCAGAAACACCTTTCACTACACCAGGTTGCTCTGAGCCCCATTCAGGGACATCCACAACTTCTCTGGGCAACCTGTTCCAGTGCCTTACTACTTTACAGTAAATAAATTCTTCATAAAGTCTAATCTAAACCTACTCTCAAAGCCATTCTCTCTTGCCCTAGCACTACATGCCATTGTAAATAGTCCTTCTTCATCTTTCTTGTAGGCTCCCTTTAGGTAGTGAAAGGTCACAATGAAGTCAGCCTTCTCTTTCCCAGCCTAAACAATCCAAATTTTCTTATCCTTTCTTTGTAGGAGACATGCTTCATCCCTCTAATAAACATGGTCTCCTCTGGACTTTGCTCCAACAGATCCATGTCCTCCCTGTGCTGGGGTTCCCAGAGCTGGATGTAGCACCCCAGATGGGGATTCACCTGAGTGGGATAGAGGGGTGGAATCCCCTCCCTCGACAAGCTGTCCACACTGCTTTTGGTGCAGCCCAGGACACTTTTGGCTTCCTGGGCTATGAGTGCACATTGCTGGGTCATGTCCAGCCTCTCACACACCAGAACCTCCAAGCCCTTCTGGGCAGGGCTGCTCCTGGTCTGTTCATCCCCAGCCTGTGTTGACACTGTGGATAACAGCATCTCTGAGGACTCCTGAGTGTGTAACTGGATGTATCTTGTGGCTCAAGCTATTGTTATTAACACGACCCTTCAGAGACAAGAGGATATGTTCACCAGGTAAACTCAATTTACATCAGATAACAGTAAAGAACTGGCAATGTTATAACCAAAAGTACACCTTAAAATGTGTTATTGTCTCTTGGCTGTTATTCCCAAACAATTGCAGTCCCTAGGGATCCAAAATAAAGGGAGGCAGCATCTCTGCCCTCTAAAGAGAGGACAATCTGGTGTGTGAAACACCAGGCAGAAGCCCTGGGAATGCAGCTGAGCCGTGAAGACCTGTGGAGGATTTGCAATGAAAGCTGGCATGGCAGAAAGAGGGCACTGAATTCACACGCATTGCCCTAAGCCTTTGTGTGCCAGTGTGCAGAGCCAGCTCTCTGCCCAGTCCCACAGCCATAATTAAGGGATTCCCACTCGCCATGAACAGGTGCAGCCCCACCCAAACAAGAAGGCTGCAGACAAAAGATTACAAATAAGGCCTAAATCCCTCTACTGTACATTGCAGTGGTGAGGGGGGACAGGTGGCCTAGGGTAATTCAGGTCCAGTCCCCATGCTGTGGTGGGAAATTGCTGCAGCTCATTTGGATCTGATAACTCCTTGCTGGCTCTGTTGATTGGGAAGCCGATGGAGGCATGGATTAAATCAAACAGCCTGTAAGATACTGGCACTGGAACTTTTCCTACAGGTTTCTGACAGCTTGCAAATAAAGGCACAGATGATGGAGAAGCTGCTTTCTCAAGCGATCCCTTTCTCACACATATTCTATGTCATTTATTCATTCATTCATCCATTAAGCTATAATTGATCTTAAAGACCTTGCACATCAAATGAGCCTGACTGTATGTATGCAGGGCATTTGCAGTGGTCACACACCTTTGGAACCTGCTATGTTCAGAAGAGGTCTTGAGTGTTTTGGCAACTTTTTTTTTTTTTTTTAAATAAAATTGTCATCTGATCTTTACTGTTTTCCAAATTTATTGCATATGTGTATTGCATATTGTTGTGTTTGGCATGTCTTGCCCCTGGTGTCTTGTCTGTAGATTTGGAGGGAGATGTTACCCCAGCTCATGCAAATTTCCAGTTTCACAGTCTGTACTACTTAATGCTTCTGCCTCGGGTGCATGTGGTTTTGTTACCACAGATCAGAGTCCCCTGCAAGTTTTCCTCTGGTTGCCCTCACCTGAAAGTGAATGAAAGACTTTTCTGCATTTAGTAGGCAGGGCTGAGTTATAAACCCCTGGATTCCTCTGAATCAACAAAAACAGTCCAGCTAAATTTTAAACAGTGCAGGTTCTCTTTGTAGTTGTTAGAGACCTATAAGCATGTAAAGATGGTCTAGAAGTAATTTAAAGTAATTAGCTTCCTGCATGGCAGATCTTCAGTAGTGCTGAAAAATCAGCTAGACTGAGCGTGGGCCAGACTGAGTGCAAGGTGCTTGAGTACTCCAAAACTGTTGTTAGGCTTTGGAATCATTTAAATGGCAGAATGCCTTGAGAAACATGTAGCTACTTAAATATTAGTCCTTTGAATTGCAGGTTAATTGTTTCAATTCCTTCTGTTGCTGGTGGACCAAGAGTGGCATCTTCAGTGGCCACCAGACTCCACCTTAAAAAAGTTCCCTCCAGAGGGTGGATTGTTGTATCCATCTTTTCCCCTTGACTATTGATGAACACCTAATTCTTAGGAGGGCAGCTACTTTAAGATAGATGTAGATGCCCTATCCTGTTCTAAATGTTCTCAGTATCCCACATGGGTAGCCTGCATGAAAGTTCCAGCTGAGTCCCCAGAAAGGTGCAGGTCTCCTGTTTATCCTGTTGATCCTCCTGCATCTGCAAGCCTCAGGTTTTGGATACTATGTAATATTTAACATAGTACTACACCATATATGTGATTGCTCTGTGTGAAGGACTGAATCCCTCTCCCAATTAGTGTCCAGCTCTTGAGTGGGTGAAGTTAATGAGGACTCACACCCTAATCCACTTGCTCGAGGACGTTGATGCCAGAGGCATGTGTTTACAAGCCTAAACAAGAGCAAAGAAGAGGGTCCTGGGAAGTATAAATCCATCAGCGTAACCATGATAATGAGAGTCAATTATTAATCAATTTGTAAGCACATAAGTGATAAGAAGGCAGTAAAACATATTGGCATGGATTAATCAAGAACATATCACTTCAAATTAATTCAGTGTCCTTATTTGAAGGACTAACTAGCCAAGTGTGCAAAGACACAGATAGATGTCAACTTTGTTAGCGTTTACTCTTCTTATAAACAAAACCATTTAATGAGATCTAAGTACAATAAGGATTGGAATGAGGATATAATGTTTGAATCATATAAGAGTGCTTATCCACAGTTCACTGCCAAAGCTGGATGTGCCAAGTGGAGTCCTGCAGGTGTCTGTTGCAGCTCCAATGTTTTCAACAATAAATAGGCTATGGGGAAAGAGAGTGCTTAATTCCTGAGAGCACTGACTGGGAGAGGTTGATTGGGAGAGCAGGATTGGGACTCACATTGATCTTCACAGATTGGAGAGCTTGCCTGAAATCAATAAGCTGCACTGTAATAAGACAAGTACAAAATGCAGTCTTGGGAGAAAAGGCAGATCAAATGCATGATTTGTGAAATGAAGAACAACTGATAAGGCAGCAGTGGTGCACGAATGGATCAGCAGGCTGTTGTGAACTATGCACCAGGCAAAATGGGAGATGCAGAAAAACAAATGTCATTTGAGGGTCCACTAACAGCAGTGTTTTGGGTAAAACACTGAGGTAATTATTCTGCTCTACTTGGCACTGGTGAGGCTTAGCCTAAGTACAGTGTCCAGTTTTGGACACTACACTTGAAGAAACGCTACAGGGAAATTAGCAGCAAACACCATCAAAATGCTAACATGTTTTAAAAGTGCACTCTTGGAGGGATATAGATTTGCTTGGTCTCAGGAAAAGGTCATTCAGGGGAGACATGAAAACAATCCTTGTTGTGAGAAAACTTTTTGTGGAGTGGAAAGGAGCAGTGTTCTCCCATGCCTTCTGGAAGGTGAGCACTGGAGAAGAGCTACCAGGCAAAGTAAAACAGTACTTTCAATGTGTGGACAACTTCCAAAGGAAATGCAGCATCTCCTTGTGTAGATGTTTTTCGTGTCCCTGACTTGGTTAATAATTTGCCACAAAGATAAAAGTGTCAGGGCTAAATGGATGCAGAGATGTGGTTTTGCAATGCCTAAATTGTAGGTGCTGGGCACACAGCCCCAAGGCTCCTGGAATAGTGGGAGGCAGGTGATCAACAAAGAATGTAGGAGAGGGCTCTGTAGAGAGCCAAAAAATGTCCAACTCTGGGCTGGACAAAAACATAGCTGCGTTTAGAAATGGGGGTTGAGGGATCTGCAGCAGAATTTTTTTCCTGGAATTGAACAACCATGGCAGGTCAACCATTCTTGTCAAAAGCCATCAAGATAGTTTTAACATCATATTACAGCCTCGACTACTCAACAAAACATCAACAATATAGAGTATTTTCTTGCAAGAGGCACTAGTGAGGCTAGATGGTAGCTGATGGCGGATTCCTGAGGAGTGTGGATTCTTAAGGTGCTTTTAAGCCTTTGGTTTTTCCTGCATCTCTAAGCTTTATCTCTTTCCAAGACAGGAATCATCCATTTAAAACTCAGCTCTAATAAAAAGTACCTAGTACTTCCAATAAAATTATTTTAGTTTTAAAAGCCATCAGACAAGTTCGTGGAAAGAGGGAGAGGGAAATGTATCAAGAACTCTAAGGCACATGGATCTATGCCATGGCCCAGGATAGTAATCTCATTGCTCTTACGGACAAAACATAAAAATTTTCAGGAAGAACTGTAGGACAAAAGAAGGATTGAAAACGATATTTGTCAGTCATGGAGAAGGAAAGGCATCCCAGCATAGAAGGGGCTTGAAAAATCCTCAGAAGCAGGCTAGGACTGTGAGTATCAAAGTGGCAAAGAAGGGAAGAAATCCAGTGTTAAGAGGTCACATTTCAGGGTCGTGTGTTAAGAACATGTGCTATGGCTGTGTCTTGATAATCCTTGCCAGGAAGAGGAGGAAAAAGACCTTGGGTCACCAGGTAATGACGAAGTGGTCATGAGCCCTGAAGGAACATGGCCATGAAAAAGGTAAATACAACCTTTGCAGTACAAAGTGAGGGATTTTGGCAGAAAGGCAAAAAGCTGGCGTCACTCTCCAAGGAGCTGTGAGAACTCTCCTGTACAGCCGTGTACCATTACATGGGTTCTGCTTACCCCAGAAGATGAACTTATAGGAGAAAAGGGCAGTGAAAGGTGATAAAGAAAGGGGCAGTCCAATCCTGAGCTTGCTTTGCTTGCCCTGGCAATGCGAGAGCTGAGAAGGAACATAGACCTAAGAGAAAATCCCATGGAGATTGAGATATTTCGCGGGAACCAACACCCACACTGCAACAGATGGCCATAAGCCACAGAGGACGAATTCAAGGAAGGAGGGTAGAAAATTAATGGAGTCTCTAACTTACAGAAAGGATCAATGACTGGAAAGCTTAGTTTCCATTTAATCTAGAGCTGGTTTTATTTATGGAAGAGATGGTGTAACACAGGTGCTTTACAGAAGGAAGAAATGCACTGTAACCCATTGGGATAGGACTCAGTTGTTGGAAATTGTCAGGAATAAAAAATTGAAGCCAAATCACAGCGCCTCCTGCCAGCTGGTGTTGGGGAGCCTTACTGCCCTCGTTACACCGTGAAGCAAGACCTTAGCGTTCCACCAGCTGCGCCCTGCTCTGCTGTGCTCCAGCGAACCCGTTTGCACTTGCGGGGACAGTCTTGTGTAGGTTTCAAATGAGTGATCCTGCGTCAGAGCAGTGTTGTCAGGACCCGGTCTGAAGGAACCATTTCCCCTTCTCTTGAGTGGTTTTGTGTCTTGGAGGATAAGAGAATCCTTATCAAACGTGCTTTTCACATACTGCTTTCCTCCAGTGGCCGTGTTTATACATTCCCCGCGGGGGAATAGGAGAGACACCGCTCAGCCCGGACACAGGCGTGGGACACCGGGGAGAGTTCTGCCGGGGCTCGGGGCAGCCCGGGGAGCCAGCCCCTGCTCCCCGCCTGCCCACGCCTGCTGGGGCGGCCACGGCCCCTCAGCGGAGCCCGTTCCCTGCAGGGACCCGTCGGGTTTGTGCGGTCCCATTCCGCTGCGCTGCGCTAAAGGAGTCACTGCGTCCTCTCCGTCCTGTAAATCCCTGTAAGCACCAGCCCGACATCCCCTTTTCCTCCAGCTTCCCCGTGCCCCGGGGCTGGCAGAGGGCCCGGCTGGCCCCGCAGGCTGGGCACTGCTCGCACCTGAGCAGCTCCCGCAGGAAGAGCCAGCAGCAGCCCCGGCCCTGCCGCCTGCGCAGCCGGCGGAGCCTCGAGCCCGGCCCTCTCCGCTGGTGTAATAATATTAACATTAAGCCCTTCTATTGACGGGTCAATTTAGAAGCTGATGAAACAGTAAACTGTTGGTGGAAACGTGGGCAGCTTTGTGCTTTGCCAAGCAGGTGCCTGGCGGTTTTAATCAAGGATTGGTAAATTTACAAGAGCGCAGTGAACGTGCCCTTCCCGGGCCATTGTGAAATTCAGGAGTGAACAAAGGAGAACGTGAATATTCACACAGTCGCTTTTCAGCGTGTGGCATTGCTTCGCGATTTTAAAGCGCTGCGCTTTTTTGTTGTTGTTGTTTTGTGTAGGAAAAAAACTACCAACACTCCTCCCCCCCGAATCAGAAAGTACCTGTTTGCGTTTTAAAGAACATGGAAATCATCCGTGAGCAACCATATAATTTGATTTGCTAAGCAATCTGCGAGGCGATTGCACATCATTTATAATGTTCATTGAGCATTTTGCTTAATTGTGTCTCTTTTTGTAAAGGAAGCACAGCCCCCTCCCGGCTGCGGCCGGCACAAGTGGCCAGATTCCCATGGATCCGCAGACAACCGCCGGCCCCGAGCGGGGCTTTTCCCAAGAGGAGCCGTCCCCCTGCGCACGTCTGGGGGGCGAGAAAAGGGCTCAGGTACGAGCTCGCTGTCTGAACCCCCTCTGCTCACAGCCCGCGGCTTCGGCAGGTGCTGCCCGTCCGGGCTGGCGGGTGCCTGGCTCGCTTCTCGCCGGGGCGGCGCGTCCCGCGGGCGGGGAGCCCCGCGATCTTTAGATGCGGGACGGGCAGCGATGACGGGAGGGGCTGATTCCCTTTGCCAGGTCCGGGAGAGGAGTTCGGAGAGACCCGAAACCGGCACCAGGAGGGAAGGAAAGACCTCTCATGCACCACTCCGCTGCGGTCCGCCCCATCCCGTTCCCCCGCACGGCTTTGCCGTAGTCGGTGGTTGCTCCGCGCACAGGGGAGCTGCTCGCAGACAGGGAGGTACCGACCGGGGAACGGCGTTTAACGGGACTGGGGCGAACCCCAGCCTTTTGGGCCCTGCACGGAGCGGCAGAAGCCAGCCGGGCTCGGCGGGAGCGCGGCTGGGGCTGGCAGCCTCTCCGCTCTCCGGCGGAGGGAAGCCGGCAGCCCGCCCGCACCTTTTGCCTGCCGCGGCCGCCCAGCCGCACCATATAATTTGATTTTCCCCTGTGCCCGCAGATCGATTGCAGCTCATTTGATACATTCAGCGGTTCCTCGGGACGGGGAGGGGGGAGAAGGGCGGGCCGGGGGAGGCGGCGGCACAAGTGTTGGGATTCCCATGGGCTGTGCCTGCTCTCCAGCTTGCCGCACTGGCACCCCGGCCCGAGCGGCCGGAGGAGGGGGGTTTGCAGACACGGTGACCTCCGCGATCTCGGTTTGAAAGAGCCTGAAAGGCGGCCCGCTATGGTGCATTACCAGCCCAGCGCCCAGGTACCGGCTCGGAGGGGAGGGCGCGCAGCCAGACCGACCCCGGCCGCAGGTGCCGCCTCCTCCGCCGGGCGGGCAGCGCCCGCGGCCGCCCCGCCGCCTTTGTGGGGCCGCGCCGCGCTCGCCCCGGGAGCGAGCCGAGGGGGGAGAGCTTTTCCCCGCCTTATTTATGGGCCTCACGTGGTGGAAGGCGAAGGGGGGGCTCGCCGCGAACTGCTCTGCTCCCTCCGCACCTCCCGGGCCAGTCTCTGCTCCAGGAAAGCCGCCCGGGTCCCGGGCACCTGCCTCCGGGGATGCATGGGCTACAAAGCCCAGGTGTGCTGCGGGCTGGTGAGGGTCTGCTGGCCCGCGGGAGGCAAACGAGCTCTCGCAGACGTCTCTGCAAAGTGGTTTTGGGTCTCCAGTACCTGGCAGCTCAGACCTGCCTGGTGCCTGGCGTGCGGAACTCTGAGCCTCGTTTTCAGACCAGAAAAGTTGTGTAAACGTTTATTGCCATGAAAAACACAATACCCCAGGGTTGCATTGAACAAAGTTTGATTCCAGTTATGCTTTCAATAAAGTGCCACTTTGTATCGTGAACTGCAGTCTTTGTGGTTTTTTTCCTCCCAAAACCTTTCCTGGTAAATAACATTCGCACAGACACTGGGCAAACTTAGTCTGCTAAAATACTCCTGTTTCCTTTCTACATCAAACATTGCAACACTGAATAAGTGCATCACGCCAAGTAGTCCCAATAGGTGAGCTGTTGAGTTTTATAATCTTGAGGGCAAAATGATCATATTTAAAATTTGCTCCACTGAAACTTTATGGACTCCAGACTTCTTGTTTAGCCAAACACTGAGTGTGGGGATGAAGACTTGAGAAGAATATTGGGTAGAGCCCGCATGGATGAAGGTGAAACTCTCCTGACTTGTCTTCCCATGCCTGTGGTATGACCCCCTTGAAGGACATTGGATCAACAATAGAAGTCAGGAGAATTATGCAGGAATATTATAGGAATAAGAGTTGGATGGGAAACCAAACAAAACTGGGCACTTCTGAGGGCCTGGGATTTTGCCTCAACTTTAGCTAACAGGGTTCGTTTTTTTGGAATATCACGTGAGTTTGGAGCTACTTCAAAAGACTCTGGACTAAATGGCACAGTGCGAGGTGAGGATCTCACCTCTAACCTGCGTCTCCCCTTCACCTCGAACTGCTGCCCCTTTAAAGCCACCTTTATCCATTTTCCGTATCCCAACTGTTGGATGAAATGTGGCAGAACGTAGAACGGGCACCTGTGGGGTTGGGGCGGCTCGGAGGCAGCTGGGGCGCGGCGGCTTCTCCCCTCGTACAGCACCCGCGGGGGCTCCGGGTGCGCGGAAAGGCAGCAAGGACGAGCGCTGCCGCCTCTCAGCTCGCTGCTCATCCCCCGGCGGAGCGGCTGAGGAGCAATGCCCGGTGCCGCGCTCCTGCGCGGGTGCCCCAGGGGAGACGCTCACCCGCCGCTGAGGCGGCCAGGCCGTGCGTGCGCGAAGGTGCTCGTGGGGATCGGGACAGACCCTTGGAGGTGCAAATCCCGCCAGGACCAGGGCTCAGCGAGGCAGTGAGCCGGGACTGGCATTCAGTCGCGCTAGTGCAGAGCATCGCAGGGGGCCGTGCGCTTTACAGACCCTCCGGGGCGGGGGACTGCCCCCGCTTCCAGTCCCAGTTCCGGCCCCAAGAGACCTTGAGGGGAAACCTATCTATCAGCGGGAAATGATTGGTGGCGGCGGGCCAGGCGCGCTTCTTGCCCTAGAGAAGAGTCTCTGTGGGCTCTCGGTGGTGCTGGGGAGCCCCGCTGACGGAGGAGATCTTTACCTTCCTCTCGAGCCAGGGCCGGACCCCATTCTTGATAAGCGCTCCGTTTACTGGCCGGGCTGAGCATCTTCCCTTCAATGCAAGGGTCGCGCCCTCTCCTTATTGCCCTGGCGAGGGACTCTGCGTGGTCCCGCGGAGTGTCGGGAGGGGTGGTGATGGGCCAGACTCCTCAGGCAGCCCTGCACGACCCCATGTCCTGCCTATCTCTGGACCTTTGGCGAGTCCTGTTTCCCGTGAAGGTGGCTGCCAGGTGGGCTTGGCGTGTGGTTATTGAGGGAAAGGCGATGCGCCTTTCGGCGTGTTGTTCGTTGTCGTCCCCGCCACCTGTCCCCTCCCCCTTAACACTCGTTAGTGCCCTCGGTAAATGGAAATAACGAAGTGTCAAGCGCTGTTCACACATTTTCATGGAGAAAGTTGTCCTTTCCGAGAGCAAAACGGGGCCAGGTGAGATATCCTTGCTGGACAAATATTGAAAGAAGGGAGTTTGCGACACAGGCCCAGGTGCAGGGTGGCGACCCAGGCTCTCCTTGTACGTATTCCTGCTTTTTCTAGATTTCCTTTTAATGTTTTAAGCAACCCGAGAGAAAACTTCCGCACTTCAGGCGGTTCCTTCGGGGACTGTACTCATTTCCCAGAGGCAAATACACAAAACTGGAATCGTTCACCTTTAAAGCCATCACCGCCGCAGAGGTGAAGGCTGAGTTCGGCACAGCGAGGGTATCGCTTCTACCGGGCGGCGCAATGGAGCGCTGAGAAGCCGGGAGCGATGTTTCATTGTCCGCGCACCCCAGCGCGCAGCAGAGCGCTAGCCGTGCCTGCCGTGGGGTTGTCCCTGCATCACTTCCCTCCCTGGGGCACTGCTCTCAAATTTTCCAACGATCTGCTGGGTCTGACAGGTTTCAAGACAAGCTCCGAGCTCCCAACAGTTTGGAAACTGTAGATTCTCAAAATATCCCTCCGCTTCCTTTTGCAACACGCTCCCTTCGACGTCGGTCCCGGCGGAGCAGCCCCTCAGGGACAGACAGACCGCACAGACTGACTTCCCAGACTACCTGCCTGAGTTTTGTGGCCCGGTGGTGTCGTGCCACCTCCACAGTGTGACATTCTCATCCTAGTGCTGCAGGGCTCACTCCGGCTGCGCGGTGCGATCGTGTGCCAGAGCGGGGAAGACTGGGATGGTAAATGAACTGGGATCCCCAGTCTCTCTCTGGGCAGATGTGCTTGGATCAACAGGAGAGATCTTCTTCTCCTCTTTCTTACCCCTTAAGACCTTCAATTAAGGCTGTCGGGAAGATGTTTCACCGCTGCCTTAACGAGAGATACTCTGGCACCTTGCCACGCTCTCGGGAGCAGGCACACACCGTGGTAAAAACGCTGGGGCAAGGCTGGTGGTAGAGTTATGGGGGAAGAGCCTGTTTGGGAGTGTCCCCTTCAGGATCTGGTGACACTTAGCCTGTCTGACCTGGGGAAACGTTACAAAGTGGGCTATGAGTGTGTAAGTGAGTCTGCGTGTCTCAAGTGGCAGCAATGGTGTCAGGGGACACTCGACATGGTTTGCTCATCGGCTTTCAAGTGTCCGGTCCAGACAGAATGTGACACGAGCAAGGACTCCCCCCCCGCATGGATGCTGACTCCTTGGACATGCAAGGGAGGGCACAGAGCCAGCTCTGTAGCCAGGAAATTCCCCCGAAATCACCTCAGTGCTGCTAGGGGTTTGCTTTCTTCATTTTCCGTGTGTTTTGCGGTAGATGTGACATGGATTTGAGAGCACGGTATATATTAGATTTATACTTGCACTTCTGGCTATGGTGCTCCCCCTGTAGCGATCATTCCCAGCGACCCTGTCCCCCGGGTGTGCACAGGCCTGGAGCCCGGCTGCTGGTGGTGACACGGAGCAGGGGCGAGGGAACCGCACCTCGGCAGAGCAGCACAGCTGTGGGACCTGCTGTGGATGAGCTGCCGGCTCCTGGGGGCCGTGGGGCTTCAGGGGTGGCCGTGGGCTCTCCCGGACTGCCCGGCCTCTGCGCCCCCTACTGCAGCCTGGGCCCGACAGGTCCCTGCCCTCCCACCATCGCCTCACACCCGCTGCTAGGGGCTCGCTAAGCATTTAGCCCACCCAGCGCTGAGAAGGGCAAAGGAGGGACAGGGATGCTCGCAGTGTAGGGGGGGCAGCGCGACCCCCCGGGGTTCCCCGAGGCGGGGAAGGGAGAACACTTCTGTTCGTGCGGTGCCGAAGCTGTGTTTGCTCTCACGAGTGGGTCTTTCGGCTCAACAGGACAGGAGCCAAGCAAGGGCGAGCGATGCCTGTACGGCTGGGAACGCCAGGGGCGACTTGGGCACCGTGCTCAGCGTCACTCGGAGCGGTCCCACCAGGTACCGGTGGGCAGCGAGCTGGGCAGCAGCCAGCCGTGTGCCCCGGCCGCACGGAATGCCAGCAGCAGCTCTGAGCGGTATGGACACGGTCACAGCCCAGGGGACCAAGGGAAGGGATTATTGCCTGCACTCGATTCTCTTGAGACCGCATCAAAGACTTGAGGGAGGATTTGGAACAGCCGGAGCAGAAAACAGTTGTGAGGGGCCAAAGCAGAGGAAGCTGGAGCAGCTGCCTGAGGAGCGAAGGCTCCGCAGGAGCGGGGCTGGCTCAGCCTGGGCCAGAGGCGGTGTCGGGGGCAGCCCGCAGCGCTGCGGGGATGGGCATCCAGCCTGGCTCTTGACAGAGGTGCGTGGTGGGAGATTGAGGGATGGCGAGTGTGAACGGGAACAGGAGTCCGGACACGCTTATCCCATTCTCCTCGAGGTCCCCTCACCTGCCCCGCGGGGGGACGTGAACCGGGAACCGCGCCGCCAGTGCATCGCCCCTCTGACGGGATACTTGGTTTCCCCTTTCCAGGACGGTGGGAGCAGTCCCACGGCCACGCGTGGGAGCGTCCCTGACTTCGCGCAGGGGTCTCCGTTTTCCCTCTCGTTTTTTTTCCCCGTGGTTCGTCTGCAGGCGGAACTTTCCAATAAGTGGTTCTTGCAAAGCTCTTTGTTCCCTCCCGTGACTCACGCGTTTCCCTGCCGTTATCACGGCGATGTCAGCGGCTTTGAAGTCGAGTCATTTATTACCTTCCCGGAGCTGGCCCTGTCTTGCTCTGCTGATAGACCCGGGTACGTTTCCACGAGGAGTTTGATCTCTGCCCGCGCTGGTGGCACGCTGGAAAGTGACTTTCGATAAACCTCGACAGACTCTGCCGGACAAACTATTGCAGCACTAATGACAGAGATAATCCTCTTCTAATCTGGCGGGTAATCCATTTCACCGCAGTGAGAATTTTTAAGGCTTTAATCAGTGAGAGTCTGTTAGAGAATTATTAACAGAGCTTCCACCGAGCGAGCTCGTCCGAAAATGGGCAGTGGGAGTGGGAAAGGGAGAACGTAACGGAGCCCGATGAGGTCAAAATCGATGCATGGCCGGGTGCAAGAGCTGACGTGATGCATTTTGATGTTGCGGTAGAACTGCCTTCAGTCCGAACGCCACGAAAAAGCCCGCGCCATCGATTCCCTCTGTGCCCGCTCTGACAGCGGCTCCGCTGGCGGCGGGGACTAGCGGTCCCGGGGGTAAGATGCGCAGGGGTCAGGAAAAGGAGGCCGTGTGAGTGCCGAGAGGCGTGCTTCGGTAGCGGCTTGCCAGGGGAGGTGCCGGGGCGGTCCGGGGCCTCTTGCCCGACGTGCGTGGCCCGCCGGTGCCGGGCGGGGGCTCTGTCGGGGTCTCTGTCGGGGGCTCTGTCGGGGCTCCGTCGGGTCCCGCCGCTCCCCCCGTTGGTGTGAGCGGTGCCGGGCGGGGTCTCTGTCGGGGGCTCTGTCGGGGGCTCTGTCGGGGGCTCTGTCGGGGTCTCTGTCGGGGGCTCTGTCGGGGCTCCGTCGGGTTCCGCCGCTCCCCCTGTTGGTGTGAGCGGTGCCGGGCGGGGTCTCTGTCGGGGGCTCTGTCGGGGGCTCTGTCGGGGCTCCGTCGGGTTCCGCCGCTCCCCCCGTTGGTGTGAGCGGTGCCGGGCGGGGTCTCTGTCGGGGGCTCTGTCGGTGGCTCTGTCGGGGGCTCTGTCGGGGGCTCTGTCGGGGGCTCTGTCGGGGGCTCTGTCGAGGTCTCTGTCGGGGTCTCTGTCGGGGTCTCTGTCGGGGGCTCTGTCGGGGGCTCTGTCGGGGCTCCGTCGGGTCCCGCGCTCCCCCCGTTGGTGTGAGCGGTGTCGGGCGGGGTCTCTGTCGGGGGCTCTGTCGGTGGCTCTGTCGGGGGCTCTGTCGGTGGCTCTGTCGGTGGCTCTGTCGGGGGCTCTGTCGGGGGCTCTGTCGGGGGCTCTGTCGGGGCTCCGTCGGGTCCCGCCGCTCCCCCCGTTGGTGTGAGCGGTGCCGGGCGGGGTCTCTGTCGGGGGCTCTGTCGGTGGCTCTGTCGGGGGCTCTGTCGGTGGCTCTGTCGGTGGCTCTGTCGGTGGCTCTGTCGGGGGCTCTGTCGGGGGCTCTGTCGGGGCTCCGTCGGGTCCCGCGCTCCCCCCGCCCGTGCGGCGGCGCCGCCCCCGGCCGCGCGCGCTGTCCCCGGCGGGCGGCCCGGCCCCCCCGGCGCGCGCTGATTGGCTGGCGGCGGCGGCCGGCGGCACGCGCCCGGGGATGTCGTTATAAGACCCCTCGCGTGCCGGCCCGCGGCGCCAGCGGCTCCGGGCGCTCCCCGGAGAGCGGCGGCGGCGGCGGCGGCCCGGCCTCGCCTCCCGCACCGCGCGGCGGGCAGGGCAGGGCAGGGGCGGCCGCCCCGCCACCGCCACCGCCACCGCCACCGCCACCGCCACCGCCACCGCCACCGCCACCGCCACCGCCACCGCCGGGGCGGCTCGGCCGGCGGGCCGGCGACAGCGGCTGCGGGCGCGTCCCGGCGGGGCTGCACCCCTGCCCAGTCCCGTCCGCTCCGGGGGCAGGAGCAGTATGGAGACTGTGCTGCTGGAGCACTTCCCCGGGGGGCTGGACTCCTTCTCCTCGCCCCCCTACTTTGACGAGGAGGACTTTTTCTCCGAGCCGCCTACACGGGACGTGCTGGGCGCGGACGTGCTGCTGGAGCCGGACGTGGATTTCCTCAGCCGGCAGCTGCAGGAGTACTACCGCGACGGCGGCGACCCCGAGGGCGGCTACCGCTGCCCGGCGCCGGCCACCGCCTTCCCGCCGTCTCCCGCCTCGCCCGGCTTCGCCTACGAGTGCTGCGGGGCGGCGGGCGCGGCGCTGCTGTCCCCCGGGGCTCGGCTCCAGGCGCTGGGCTCGGCCAAGCGGCGGCGGCGGGTGCGCTCCGAGGCGGAGCTGCAGCAGCTCCGTCAGGCCGCCAACGTGCGGGAGCGGCGGCGGATGCAGTCCATCAACGACGCCTTCGAAGGGCTGCGCTCGCACATCCCCACTCTGCCCTACGAGAAGCGCCTCTCCAAGGTGGACACGCTGCGCCTGGCCATCGGCTACATCAACTTCCTCAGCGAACTGGTGCAGTCCGACCTGCCGCTGCGCAGCGCCAGCAGCGAGAGCCCCAGCCAGCCTAAGAAAATCATCATCTGCCATCGTGGCACAAGTAAGTGGCGTCCCGGCGCGGTCCGGCACCGCGCTCCGCAGGAATGCCGGCCCCAGCAATAACCCCCTGCCTTCCTTTTCCCTCCTGCCCTCCAGGATCTCCCTCCCCGAGCGACCCCGACTACGGACTCCCCCCTCTGGCCGGTCACTCGCTGTCGTGGACTGATGAAAAGCAGCTCAAGGAACAAAACATCATCCGGACAGCCAAAGTGTGGACCCCCGAGGACCCGCGGAAGGTGAACAACAAACCCTCCGTCAACGACATAGAGAACGAGCCCCCCTTCGACTACGTGGCGTGAGGCGCCGTGCGGGTGGTCCCCGTCCCCGCCCGCTCTGTACATGCTGTATGTAGAGACCTATATTGTAAATGTAATTTAAGATTCAGACTCTAAGGGCAATCAACTTTATTTATCTATTTATTATGGAGTAGTGATAATGAGGTAGAATCATTTGTTTTGAATATATAATTTATATAATTTATCTTGATTTTTTAAAAAATATGCAATAGGTTTAATTCCACCAGCACTTTTTTTTTTTTTTTTAATAATGGAAATATGCCAGAACCTGTGAAAATAATTTATTGCCGCACGTGGACTCTCCTTGTGTTTGTTAATAATAAACCCGAATTGTACATTGCGGAGCAGTGTATTTGTAGGAAGCGGCTTCCGAGAGCCCCGCCACATCCCGAGGAATCCTTGCAGTGAAAGCCGGCACCGGTCTCCAGGCGGGGTGAGCCCCGACACCCGGTGGCACCCTCGGCCCAGATGCTGGCCCTACTCTGCCCCATCTCTGGCTCGGTGCCACTCTTATAGCGCCGGGGGGGACAGGGACGGGCGGGAACACACTTTCGCCCTCTCTCCACCCCTTTTGACGTCCTCTCCTGAAGTGCTTCCAAGTGATGTCTTTGTCTATCTCTAGAAGGTCCCCTCCTCTCAGTGTCTCAGCACTGCCTGTGGTTTCCAGCTGGGAGATCCGAGCCGCCAAACACAAACCTTGCGGGGTTGTGTGTCCCCTGCCCTGTACCCCCGACCATGCGAATGGGCGCTATCCGGACCCGCACAAAGCTGTTCCTGAAAGTTGCTGGGGAGGGAAGGACGAGGGTGGGGGCCGGGCAGGCTTGCGGCTCTGCCTGCTGCCCCCAGCCTTCCGCGGTTCTCCCTCCGGCCGCGCCTGGGAAACAGCCCCCCGCTCCTCGCCCTGGAGATGCCGCTGGCGGCGGGAGGGATACGGGGATGGCAAAACCATCGTGCAACTGGTGGTAGAATGGCTCTGGTAACCCCAGCTCAGCGTGCCCGGCTGCGGAAGGGACGGCTGGGCTGCACCTGCCCGGGGGCGAGGGGTGGGGGCGGCAGGGGCCGGTCGGGCCGGGGGCTGCGAGTGCTCCCGGCGGGAGCGGGGGGGCGGCCCCGGGCTGGGGCGGGGGGCTCGGCCCGACGCCGCAGGTGCTGATTTTCCCGTGGCACCCGCGGCTCAGCCCCGACGGCTCAGCCCCCGGCAGAGTCCCAGATGCCCAGGCCGGCCTGCGGCCGGGGCAGAGCTGTCCCCGCGCGGTGCCCAGGCGGATGGGAACGGCCCGGGTGAGCCAGGGTATAATTATAACTCATAATATACCGTACATCTCTCCCTCTCCTTCCTTTTTTTTTTTTTTTTTTTTTTTTTTTTTCCCTCAAAACTGCCGCAAAGTGGGAGCAATATGTTGCATGCATGCTAATTGCATTAACCTAGTTAAACACATTTAGTTCCCTAGCGCGGACGGCATGGATCTATTCCAATAGCAATTAGAGGAGCTACTTACATACACAAACACGCCAGGGCGGGGGCTGGATGGGGGGTCATTGCTTATTTATTTGCTCACTTTTCGAGCCATTCCGAGCTGCGGCGGCCTGACCGTCCCGCGACAGGCGGGCAGCACCGGTGTCATTGAACTTAAACGGGGCTCTTTGAGAGAAAAAGAGCCGACCTATAATTCGATCTTGTCCTGTATTAGGACCTCATTAAACACAGAAAGTCGCTTTTTCACAAATGCTTCCATCAGGCATGTAATCTCATTACACTCATTAGAAAGTCAAATGTTAGTCGGACTTCAGTTTAATTATAAGTTATGGAAGTGTTGTACCGTTTCCTTCTGTGTATAGCCTCGTTCGTCTCAATTGGCTTTGGTGATGCGATCCCCCACAATTAAAACACTACAATCATTGTTATGTGGCACCTTTTCTTTGGCGTGCCACTTTTTTGTGATTCAATGCTTCAACACATCCTTTAGTATGGTGCAGATGAAGCGGAAGAGCCGGCCTTCGCATGTAAAGCACCAGGGTCTCTATCTTGTCACTCTCCCGTCTTGACTTGGCAAGTCCCTTTAAACGCAATCTTCAAAGAGACTGACAGCTCCTTTTGACTGACTCATCATCCATTCACCCCAGCGCCGCGCTCCTGCGACAAAATCCGCCTCACAGGGCAGGAGGGAACCGCCTGTGCAGGTCTGCCGGCCCAGAGAGACCCGGCGGGACCCTGCGGCTCCCCCAAAGCCACAGCTTTTGCGGCAGCTTTGGGGGGGTTTGCTGGTGGGGAACACGGCTCGGCGCGGTACGGACCAGCGTGGGGAAGGCGTGACTGACAGCCACGCAACCCCGGCTCCAGCCATCTGCCCCCTCCTCCCCGCTGCCGTGGGCTGCACCCTCCAGCGCTGTCCCCCGTGGGCAGCGTCTTCCCGCCTCCCTGCCCCGCTCCCAGAGCCCCCGCTGTCCTCCTGAAACCCCCGCCGGCTCCCGTGGGGCCACCCCTCCGCGCCCGCACTGCCCCGACGGCGCCCCGGGGAGCAGAGAAAGCCCGTCCGCCCCCCGGGGCTGTCCCGCCTCCCTCCGCCGCTCCCCGCATCCCCGTGGGAGCTGGAAAGGAGGGTAGAAGAGAACAAAAGGGGGAAGAGGAAATCCCCAGCCCCACTTGGGGTAGGAGGGAGTGTTAGAGGCACTTGCAAGCAGTTTGCTTCCCGCAGTCTCACAGGAGGGAGGTGTGGTTTCTAGGTGTGCGGGCTGATGCGGTGCTTCCGGAACCAGCATCAGTCATGACTCCAAAGGTGTAAAGACAACTTAATTACCGAAACCGACAATCTGTCCTTTAAAAATAAACCTCAAAAAACTTTAAACCACAACAACAACAAAAAAAAAAAAACCAAAAAACAAAACCCAACCCGAAAAACCAAGGCAACAAACAAAACCCGAAAAACAACAAGCCCCCCACTCAAAGGAAGGGAAGCATCAGACCGCTCGCCTGCACAGCCAGCCAAAAGATGGGAAGGCGTGCGTGACTTCTGGGCAGAGCTGTGCGCAGGCAGGGGCTGCCGTGGGCACTGTGAACCCGTCCCGCCGCGGTTCCCAGGGCCTCTCATCTGCCGGCAGTCGGGTGGGCGCCCTGCGAGGCGCGGGACGTGAAGCCTCCCGAGCCCGGGATCTCATCCCTCTTTCATTCACGCATCTCTCGCTGGCACCGAGTACCAGCTGCGAGGTCGAACAAACACCAGTTGAGTGTCCCCTGGTAAACCTCCCGCTTTCCAAAGCATCCCGCAGCCGGTGGGAATGGTCCTAAATAACTCCACAACAAACCGCTCTGCCGAGACCTGGAAGCGTGGGCGGGAGGCGATTCCCACGACGGGGCCGGGGTCTGGCCAACAGGTGCTCGGGTTTGGTGGAGGGCGCCGGGGGAGCCCGGGGAGGCAGAGCCTCCGCTGCCAGAAAGCAGCCTGCTCCGGCGCCTCCGGCTTTACATGGCGTGGAAGCCGCAAACAATCGCAATGATATCTTTATTGCTAGGTTCATGTCCTGGGCTATAACATATCAATCCCTGTCGTGGTTCTCTCGGATGCACCTGGTATTTCAAACTTGTTCTTTTTGTGCTTCTGGGTCCTGGACTGCAGCTGCCTAAAGCGAGCAAAGAGAGAGGCCCTTACAATGTGTCCAAGACGTGTTGGCATGGTTTGCTTGTCTTTAATGTACCATTAACTATTGTCTTTACACAATATGGGAACTGTAAAGCATGACATGTGTTATAATAAAACACATTTTCAACGATACACTTGGACTCGGCGCTGGGATGCAAGCAAACAAACAGGCCCAAATCTTGTTTTGTCTCCCTCGCTAAGCCTACTGGCAATTAAACTTAAGACCACTGCTTTCCCCTGATCAGCCAATTAAATTTTATGTCTCCTAATTTTTCACATAGAAAAAAAGTCTCGGTGCCGGCCCCTAAAGACATTGATTTTCTTGCTATCACCTGGCGCTCAGACCTTAGTTCCATTTATCAAGAAGGGAAACGTCAGGCGTTGCATAAAGTGACTCTGTTACCATAAGGCTCTCACCATCCTGCCCTATTGTTTTCCCTTGTTAATAACTCATTACCAGGATTTAACAAATCAACCATTACATATGTTTTGTGTCTCCATATTTTGATCCGTACGATTAAGCAGATGTTACGATTGAAAATTGAAAAGTCCAAGGCTACTCTCGTCTGAAAGAAAGAGGGCAGCCTCAAACAACGAGCTAACAATGAGATTCAGAAGATCTTCAGAAAAACATTTACGACCAATAAACAGACTCCAACCTGCTCCATTTCAACCATTGTGCGCCTTAGGGGAATAATTAGGTTGAATAGGAAGAGGTCCGCGGGGTTTTCAATGCCAAGCCCACAGGTGCGGGGTGGCACGATGAATGATCCGCCTGATTTTTGCCAGGCTCAAGGGCCCTTCTCCTGGCCGGGCGAGCAGATACGAAATATTGTCATTTCTTTTAATTCACAGCGTTACTCTCAGGGCGAACAAAGGGGCGGGGGATGAATGGCTCCGGCTGCAGGCAAGGCGCGCCCGGCCGCCGCTGGCCTCTCCGGCGACCGCCCGGCGGGGACGAGCGCGCCGCCGCCGCCGCCGCGCGCGGGGCCGCTCCCGGGGGCTCGGGGGGGTGTCCGTGGCCCCCGCGCCCCGCGCGCCCCCCGCGCCGCTCCCCGCGCGCCGCCGCCCCGGGTCCGCGCCGCCCCCGCGCCCCGCGCCGCCGCGCGCCTCGCCCCGCGCCGGACCCCGCGCGGGCGCACGTGCGCCCCGCCGCTCCCCGCGCCGCCGCCGCCAACGGGAGGGGCCCGGAGGGGCGGCCCCGGGCCGGGGGCGGCTCCGGGCCGCGGCCCCCGGTGCGGACCCGCCGCCGTCGGGGCTCCGGTGGGCGACAGCGGGCGGCGGCAGCGGGGCTCTTCCGCCCGCCGGCCCGCGTTGCGCATGGAGGTCTCCAAGAGGGGGCCCGTCTGTCGGGAGCCCCCGCGGGCGAGGGCGGCGCCGCCCCTGTGCGGTGGCCGCGCCGTGAGCGGCCCCGGGGGGGGCTCCGCGAGGAGCCGTCGTGTCGCGCCGCGGGGCCGCGTCTGGCGGCGTCCACGCCGGGAGGAGCGGGGCTCCCCCCGGGCGGCCCCTGGGGCGGCGGCGCCGGCTCCGGTGGCAGCGCTCCACTCTGCGTCTGCGGGCGCAATATCCGAGCGGGCGGCCGGGAGCCGGTACCCGGCGGACCTACGGCAGCTTGCACCCCCTGCCCGCCCCAGTCCCCGCGTCCCCAGCCTCCGCCTGCCGCCCCGGATCGGCGCGGAGCCCCGCTTTCCCCGTGCACCTGCTCTGCGCAACCTGGAACGCCGAGCGGCTTGGAGAAGGCAGGGGAGGGCCGGTCCCGCCGCGTCAGCCCCGCTCTGGGGCCCCGCAGGACAGCACCGGGGTGTCAAGAGACTCTTCCCGGCCCTGCCCGGCCCCGCCCGGACGGACTGCAGTCGCTCCCCTGTGCCCCTGATCCTCGCCGCCCCGGGATTTCCAGTTGTAACAGCGCGGCCCGAGCGTCCGGCCCGCCGGGCGGAGGGTGTGTGCTCCCCGGGGACTGGCAACGCGGCGGGGCCGCACGGGCGGGAGGGAGCATCCTCCACCAGCGCCCTGACGGGGCCGTGAGCCCCCTGCCACCTCGGGGCGCACTGACAGGACCGGGCGGAGGGGACTCCTCGGTGGAGGAGTACCGCACCCCCGGGCGGACGAAGGCGGCTTCCCGTTCTGGGAAATATCTCCGCCGAGCGCCCCGACGGCTGCACGGGTCCCCAAGTTCACCGGGGACCGGGACAGATTCAGAGCGGCCGCTCTCCGCCCCAGCCTCCCGCGGCCCGGCCCTGGGCAGAGAGACGTCTCGGGCAGTAGCCACGGCTCGGAGCCGGGCGGACGGGCGGACAGTTGCCTGGTGGATGGCGGGCCGGGACGTCCCCTGGCGAGGTGGGCACCCCCGACGGCGCCGACCCCCACTCGGGGGATACTCGGGGGAACTACGCCTTGCCGCTGAAGCGAGAAGCGGCTCGAGGCGCGTTGGGGCGAGTGCGGAGAGCCCGTGTAGTCCCAACGCGGCTCAGAAAAGCTCTCTCGTTCCTGACCGCCGCCTGTGGGATCGGAATGGCAGTTTTGGGAAATGGGGGAAAACACGGTGCCTTCGGAAGGTGTCTGGAGCGATGGTGCCCGCCGGCGTGGGGAGCACGGGGTCGAGGATGCGCGGAGCACTATGGCCCCCCCTCGGCGGAGCGCAGCCCGCGACACTGACCTTCCCGCGGGGGGGACCGGGCCGCGCCTTTCACGGAATTAGCCGCACAGACGTCTCGCTAGAACTTTTGTTCCCTGCCACCGCCCGGACACACCGCACCCGCTCCGCAGCCAGCCCGTCCCGTCCTGTCCCGTCCCCGACGGCTCTCCCCGTGCCCTGCCCCGACAATGCGTGAAATGCATCACTGTCACCGGGCGCGGGTGACAGATGAGGCGAAGGCGCGGACCCCTCGCCAAGGTCAAGTTGAAGATGCCGGTGGCAGTGCGGTCGCCGCCGACTGAATCTGAACAAGGGGGCCTTTTCCGTTTTATTTCTACCTCCCCCGTTTCCCCTTTGCCAGCCCTTTCTGCGGGGCCGAGGCGCGGTCCGAGGGGCCGGGGTGCTGCTCGGTGCAGCTCAGGGGGGTGGTGGTGGCGCGGAATGCCGGAGCTCTGGGCCCTGGGGTCCGGGTGGAGCCCAGCCGGGCCGTGCTGCGCTGGGCCGGGGCGCGGAGCCCCGCTTGCGGTCACAAGCGCGGTCAGAGCCTTGAAATAAACGGCAAAACTCTTCAGGGTGAGTTTTACCTCGCCTTTAGCAAAAGTTTTCCAAACGGAGTCTGGTTAAACAAACACTTCGCGCTGCTCCCGGCTCCCTCTCTCCCTCGCTCTGTGATGATTGATATTTTTTATTCAGCCAACTTTTATTTACCTTGCAAAAATGTTGGGGACAAATGTGATAAATTACAGATATGCAAATTTCTTTGAATGGCGTTGTAAGTGTGTCTCACTGGAGCTGAATAAGTCCTTGCAAGTCGGTCTGCGCGCACTCAGGACCCCAGGGAGCTGATCAAAGCACCCTTTCTCTTTCATCCCCAGTATTCTCCTCCAAACTATTTCGATACAATATGTTTCCATGATGCACTTAATGTGCTAGGGACACAGAACTCATTACAACCTAGCTAGTTCTGCCGACCCCTTTGTTCAGAGGCATAAAGTTAAAAAAAAAGGAGGGGTGGAGCGGGGGGAGAGCTGCTAGTTGCCAGCTTTCTGAAATGTTAAAGCATGCGTCATTTTTCACCAGGTCTCGTCTTGATATCCTCAAAAGACAAACTATGAAACCGGCCTCAGCCCTTTCTGGCATTAATTACGCTGCTGTCCAGCCGATCTGTTTTTCCTATTATATGCATTTCTCAGCAGGGATTTTTTTTTTTTTTTTTTTTTTTTTTTTTTGCAAGACTAATGCAGCTGCAAGTCGAAGTATGAATACGTTGTATCGGTATAGAAAAAATAAGTGGAAAGGCTGAAAAAGATGTCAAAGTCAATGTTGATGTTTTTATCGTTTGCCCCACGTTTGAGACAGTGGCTTTGGAAAAGAGTTTTGAATCGCCCTGTTATGTTAACTGGTTTTTCCTCGAATTCTAAGCTTCTTAAAAGGGAAAAAAAATCTCAGCCGGAGGCTGCTGAAACCTGGTTACTTGTTTATTGAATGCCTATGAGCCCAGCAAATCTTTTTTTCCCCGGAGAAACGCTTAAAAGTTTTTGGGGAAATCACTGAAAATTACAAGCCCCGTAATCAGGGCGATCCGTTTCTAACCCATGGCGAGGTGGCGGCTGTTTGGGGAAATGGCTCCAGCGGGATGACAGTAAGAAATAAACTCTATTTCAGCGGATGGCGCGTTTGTTTACGGGGTTGATTGGTTGACGGAAATGGCTGGCAGCCAGTTCTGGGAAAGATTCCAGACCTGACTCCGATTAACCCTCTCTGGTGAAACTCTGCTGGAAACCAACTCACCAGCAATTGCCATTAATCTACTTACTAATTAAGCCAATTCATTTCTAAAGGAGAAAAATTCCTTTCTTTGGCCAAACTGATGGGAGGAAATTTGAAAGAAGCGCCAAACTGTGTAACTGTAATTCAGCCAAGGACTGCTAAAACAAGGTGTTGATATATAGCTGGAGATTTAAAACAAGTTTCTAGGGCAACAATCCTTTGGAGACGGTGGTACATAGTGCATAGTAGATGAAGCTCGAATAATGGTGGACTGCAGTGTGCAATTGTACGGACATTGGTTGGAACCAGGACTGCTTTTCCCAATTAAGCCGCTCAAGGCTTTTACTCCTAACAATTTATCTGTCGCGTTTTAACATTTCAGCCTTGGGTGACAGCTACAAAGAACATCTGTGCCGGACGCAGCGAACATGATCATGGAATCATAGAAAATACTGTATTGGAAGGGACCTACAGAGATCACAGAAGTCCAACTCCTGCCTCTGAACAGGGCAACACCAAAAATCACATCATGTGCCTGAGACCATTGTCCAAACGCGTCTTGACCTCTGGCAGTCTTGGTGCCGTGACCACTTCCTTGGTTGCCGAACTCGACATCCAACTTTTGCGTGGCGCCAAGAGGACACTCCGTCTCCCCTGTCCCAGAGTCCGGACCAGCCCATGAAGACACAAGGACAAACTCTGCCCTCGCAGTACTCTGTGCCTGCGGGCACGTCCCAGGGGTTCTCCCGGCAGCGTGGCGCTCCGGCCATGCCGCTCCAAGGCTCCCAGCGGCGCTGAGCTGTCACGTTTAGGCAAGCAATGTTTAGCTCGGTCTGGGCTAAGGAGGGAAGAGGAGTCCCAGGGTGACCCGAGGCTGCGGTGAGCTGGCCCGGAGGGCGGGGTGATCTTTCCAGAGCAAGCCACCCTCTGCGCTGTTGGCAGCAGAGCACCTGCAAGGTGAGGAGCAGAAACCATGAGGGAGAGCTTCAGCCTTCGACTCTGCACCTGCAGGAGAAGGAACAGCCCGGCTCCCTGCCCTGTTTGTCGGCCCTGCCGTCAGCATCCCTGCCGTCAGCATCCCTGCCCGCCCCGCCCTCGGGGCCCGGCTCAAGCACAGCCAAGGGCACCCACCGTCCTGGCAGACCCTTCACCCTTCGCCTTTGCTCTGAAACAGCCGAGCCCCCCGCTGTTCTCTCCCCCCGCACCTTTCTCTGTCCCCCACTGCTCGCAGATGGATCCCCCGTCTGGTCCCTTCTGTGCCTCCGGTGCCCAGGGGCGTTGACATCCCAAAGCAATGCTGGGGGTGCGGGGCCTGTGGCAGGCACGGAGAGGGGAAGGGAAGGTCCAGGGGGAGGGAAGCTCCTGGGGAAGGGGGGCTCCTGGGGAAGGCTGGCCCAGCCCCAGGCCACGATTCTCCTCCAGACCCGCGCCCCCAAACACCGGGCTGGGCACGTTAGGGGCGCAGCCCCCGGGGGGTATGGGGTAAGAGACGGCACATTGAAGGAAGGATAGTTTTAAATCATGCAACCGACTCTTTGTTTTTCGTTGCTGTTGTGTTTCGTTTGCTTTGGTTTTGTTTCTTTTCAGGTGCGGGCAATCACAAGAGGAACAAATTAAGCGTTCGGCGGAGCCGTCTCTGGACAAGGCGGCGGTGGTCAAAGCGCTCGGCGGGAGGTGGGAGGATGCTGAGCTCTAGACATGAACAAACCACCCTCCCAGAAAGCAGCAGCCTGGTGTCATCGCACTAAAATGACAAGAACTCGTGAAATACGCCGTATCAGCAAGTGATGACAGCAGAAATATGGACTCAAGCTGGAGGAAACCTTTCCTCCAGCATCTGATGGCAAAACTTAGCAGGTGCTGTAGGTAGTGCGCTGTGTCTTCGTATCTCAAGCAAGCACCCAACTTCTTCATTTAAATCTCTCTCTGAGATCATAAAAAATAGGATGCAATATCCTAAAAAGACTAATGACATTTCACAGGTAATGCAATTTAGAAAGAAACACTTCCATGTTTTCTTTTCCAACAATGTGCATTTTTGTAAACTGCTATAAATTGCAATTCAAAAGCCCTGATCTCGCCATCCCCAATCATTTTTTATACTGATCAAATGAATGCAGATACTCCCATTTGGGAGGGGCGACATGACATTTCACTTGGCAGTTCTAAACAGGTCACAGACCTTTCACAGACCCTAAGGCAGTGGGAGGGAGCTCTTTACGAAACCGTGTAACCAAATCAAACCAATGGTTACCCCTTTTCAATACCATTGGAATGGTTTGCACAATGCTATTCACATAGCAGCAGAGAAACTGAAAGGATGGTCATCCAATGGAAATTTCTTTTCTTTTGTTTAAACTTGTGGAGCTCAAAAAAAAAAAAAAATACTGGAAAACAATTACTTTTTGTATGACAAAAAGCTAAACACTTCTACGTACAGCCGTACGTGTACACCAAGGCCTTCAGTGCGCCTGGATGTTTATACAGATATAGTCACACATCTGTGTGTGGGGATGTACATTTATTGGAGATGTTGCTTTGTTCCAAGCCATAGGCACAAAGACACAACATGGCTGCCCTGGAGATGACCTATTGCTTTCAAGTTGCTTGAACACATCAGAATTTCTATTGTTGAGGTTGATTAATTGAAACTGATAAGTTACCATGAATAAAGATTGTTTTTCTGTTTAATGTGGTGGGCCTGATTTGGTAAATGCTTCATTCATGTAGCCTTGCAGTGCAGCATATGGGCAAGATTCATTCAGTATCGCAAACATATACAATTTATTATGCCTGTATGGTCACAACCAAAAGGCCTTTCTATTTTAATGACAAAGTTTGAATGAAAAATTCCATTTAAAGAGTCACTAACATTAAGTGCGGCTTTGTAATTTATTCCTGTTGCCGGCTGCCGGGGAATCGAGCCCTTGGAAAAGCGAAGGCGCAGCGGGCAGGGCCAGCTCCGGGGCCGAGCAGCAGCTCCTCGCAGGACTCTGTGCCCCACGCGTGTATCAGCCCCCCGTGTCACACGCTGCTCACAAACCCATCGCCCTCGTGTCGCGGCACCGCCGCCTCCCCGCGCTGCTGGACGGGGCGGACGAGGGACCCGCCGCGGCTCCTGCGCCTCCTCTCCGGGCAAAACCACCCGAGAGCCCACGAACGCCTCTGCCCGGAGCAGGAGCAGCCGGTGTCCACTCGGGCCTGCCCACGCCGAGGGCTCGGTGCCCTCCCTGCGCCCCAAACCGCGGCACGGCACGGGCGGGGCTCGGCGGGGCTCCCCGCATCCCACGGAGCGCACCCCAACCACGGCACGGCACTGGCGGGGCTCCCCGCATCCCCATAGAGCGCATCCCAAACCACGGCACGGGCGGGGCTCGGCGGGACTCCCCGCATCCCACGGAGCGCACCCCAACCACGACACGGCACTGGCGGGGCTCCCCGCATCCCCATAGAGCGCATCCCAAACCACGGCACGGGCGGGGCTCCCCGCATCCCCATAGATCGCATCCCAAACCACGGCACGGGCGGGGCTCATCGCATCCCCACAGAGCGCACCCCAGCCCCGCTGAGGCATGGAGGGTGGCGGGATGTGTCCCGCAGGGTGTCCTCCCCTGCCGTGGGTCACACCGCGGGGGCGATGACACGAAAAGGGCATGGCAGAAACAAAAGGCTCGGTCTCCAGTAGATAGGCTCGCCCAGGGCATTGAGTTGATGCTTAAGAATGAAGTTAATCCCCGCTGTAAAGTTTGCTTCAACACTTTACACCCTAACCTCTCTGCTTCCCCATCTCTTGCTGGCTAACCACTGGTCTAAAAGTTTTCAACACAGACGATTCTCAGGCTTGATCTCACTTCTGCTCAAAAAGCCTGTGTCGTTTTCGGCGTGATTCATTCCCAAGTGAAACAGGTCAAAACAGCAACAAAGCTTCACCCAACAAGGGAAAGAAGATCGAACTTGAAATGAAGATGTGACGAAGACATGCAAGAACTAGTGCGTGGTGCAAATCACTACATTTCAGTCCAAGAGTAGGGTTTTTGGTCCTGTTACTGTTTGTTTGAGGGGATTTGTAAAGCAACATTTCACAAAATCAACATGCTTGTCAGACAAAGTAGAGGTTATGCATTATCACAAATAAGCAATTAATTATAGGGGTGAAAATTTGAAAAATCCCTTGAAAGAGCCCTTTCAAACATTTTTTTAAAAATATGACCTCTTAACCTCTTCCTTCTCGATTGACAGAGTAATTTGAAACAGAAACAATGTAATCTATCAAAATAAGTTGTTTTACTTCTGTAAATCAGATATTTATGTTTGAGCTTTCTCCTACTGACAAGCTGTAAAGGTCCACTGTTATTCCAAGGCTTTATCTCTGAGATTCTTGTCTTTTCTGCTCATTAAGAGTCTGTCTATAGATTACAAAGTCAATAGATGCAAACACCAGACTGTGAGAAAACTCTCCCTGGGTACATAAAAATCAACAGCGCTGGATGCTATACAATGGAAAGCATAGATGTTTGTAGGTGTTCGGTTTTATCATCTTTAAACAAGGAAGAGAGTAAATATTGTGGCAAAACTTCACCTTCCAGTGTTGCACGCTTCCTTCTTCCATTCCTAAAGGTGGATCTCTCTGCAGCATCATTTCGAAATGGCAGATATGATATGAAAGATAGTTTACAACAGTTTTGAGTTTTCTACCCACAGCTACAGTGCTGATTATGAATCCAACTAGCAGGCACTGGGCCTGGACAGGATGACTTTACAAATACTGTATGGATTATCCTCTAAAGGCATGGCAGAATATAATGGAGCTCTCTGACATCACTAGAAGACTCAGGGATCCTGGGGTCCTTCAGTTCTTGAGGGGTGCTTCGAGGGGTAGAGTTTCAGTATTTCCTGCACTATTGAGTCCAAGTGACTATACGACATTTTTAAAATGCTATAATGTGTGCATTCTCGATATTCCTTTGTGCTTGCATGTTAACCTGAGACTAAAGTAAAAAATGTCCACAGACAAAGCTCTCAGCTTTAACCCAAACCACATGAAGGGGAAATTATTTATGAGGAAGCTGAAGCACAGAATCCGATGGATGTTGCCAAGCTATTAATAATCGAATATTACTGTCAGTAACACTCTTTCAGCTATCTACAAGCAGCGTTTGGGGTCACCTAACAGGCTGGCGGAAAGCCAAGGTGATTTGGCAGGGTTCCGTGGGCAGCAGCCGCTCTGCAGAGGGCACAGCCCGGGAGGAGCCGCTGCCCGCCCGGCGCTGCGGCTGAAGCGGCGCTGGAGGCGAGTCCCAGCCCACCAGCGTCTCCTTCCCCTGCTGCCCATCGTGCCTGTACGACAGCTCACGTTTGGTGTTGAAAGAGCAATTAACTTTCAGAGCAAGGCGCAATCAAGACTTGCCGTTTTGCCCAGCAGCAGGGCAGACCTGGCGTCCGCCCTGACGCGAAGTTGCCTTTGGGACGGGAGGGAGGTAGGAGACTTAAAGCCGGTTTGATGCTTCACAGTTGGCACCTCATTTATTTCTGCTGAATTAACTTTTCCTGCCTGTACTACTGTCATGCACCACCCACTCAGGTGTATGGTACTTTTCCAACTCAGGTGCTACAGCGTGCAGTAACTCCTGGGAGCCCGAAAGAGCCTCCTCCACAGCAGAGCTGTACACCTGGGTACGTGTGCCCACAGGCTGTGCTCACAGCTTGTATTTGTAACTACTTTTCAAAAGCAGCAAATAATTGAAAAAGCCTATAGATAGAGGGGGGGGGGGGGCAGGTGTACAAGCTGGAATCTAAGATAAAGGAGTTAAATATGTTTCCTAAGCATTTATACTTTGTTTTGCAGGATGTTAACCCAGCATGTGATTTGCTCCTTTACCTTTAAAAGTTTTAAGGTTCTACATACTACATTTTAAATAAAAATATATCTATATGGAAATAAAGAATCTATATTGAAGGTGATAAAGTCACAATTATCTTTGCTATAAATCCTATTGTATTATTAAACTTGTATGTGGAGGTAGACAACTGGGGGAAGTGATGCACCGCTTGAATCCTAAATTCAGGAACTTCAAGAATAGATAAAAGAAACAGTTAACTTCCTAAAACGTACTTGATTTATATTATCATACATTCTTAAGCCTCTGTTTTTTCATGTCTTTTCTTAAGTAAACATCAGCAAACTTATTCACAGAAAAAAACCCCTATGCATTAAAACAGTGTTATTTTCTTCCCTTAAGAATAATTTCCGAAGCTGAAAACAATTCTAAGCAATTAACATACCTGAGATTTACCATAATTAATTCTACCTTGGTATACAGAATTCTTTGAATTTATCCATGGGATTTATCAGGGTACAACCAAGATGTGATTTGGTGCTTTGACATGGAGCACTGAAGGTGTTCTCACTTCCCCACTCTCTGCTTGTGTCACCAAGGGGACATATTCCAGAAAGAAATGATTTTAGAAAGGAAGTTCACATTAATTTCACTAAGTGAAAGTTTATGAATTGATTTCAATAATGTTTCCATAAGCTGATAGCTTGCAATAAAATCAATCAAGGATATTTTAAATAGGAATCATATACTTAAAGCATTCCATCAGATATGAGGGTTTTGGTATCTTGCAAAGAAATTCTAGCTTGTCATTTATGACATAAAACTGATAATTTTAAAACCAAGTACATTTGTACCATTCCTTTCTGAAACTGGGCTAGCAGTGCTCTAGTATATTTTTTTGGAAAGCAGGACCATGCCATTTTCAACTTGGAGCTTTTCAGAGTTTTCCTCCCTGAGGAGGATCTGATCTGATTTGATCAGATGATATGATGCAAATTCCTTCTATTATTGCACGAGTAAATCCTTGCCTGTTTTTGGACCACCAACCGTGCTTAGAAGTTTAAAAATCTTATTTCAATAACCTCTCTTTTCTGTCTGGTGCTTATTTACTGCTGCTTGTTTTTTTTAGGGTAGGTTGTCTCTCTCTACCATGGGTACACAAACCCATGCATTTGAGACTGGAAATGCTGAGAAGCCTTTTCCTCATCCTCAGCTCACACTTATCACAGACAGCTCCTGATAACTTGCTCCTTCTGGTGTGTGCTTATGTCTCCATTCATCTGGTGTGTGACTCCTAAAACTCTCCAGGGAAAGCTCCTGCAGTCAATACTGAATAAGGACTCTGGGACTGCACTCATATATAAATATGTAAGCATTGGCAGCGGTGGAAATGAGATATTTTGCAAAGAAACCCCTTTGAACACTTGAATTCTACCTGCAGTCTATATACTATGATAGCTGAATGCTCAAAATCTTCACAGAAAGCCTGTGGCAATAATCCCATGAGAGAGAAAAGGCAAAGTATTTTGCAAGTGTATCTTCTGATTAATGCTAGGTAGGTCAATACTTAAACTTGGGAAGAGGTGAGAAAGAAGGCTGTTTCTTCCTTAGAAATTGTTCATTTTCTTAGTATTTTTTGTTCATGTCACCATTCATGATGAGAGGGTGTAGGGATACTTAGCAGAAAATGCCCAAATAGATTGGATGCCTTCCAATAATTTACTTGGATATGGAAGCAGGGATGAGTTTGGCTACTACAGAATGTTGAACACGGTTTATCACCAGTCAAGAAGAGACTTTGTAGGGCAAAAGAGTAATTGGAAATATTAAGCATTCCTTCAGAATACCCCATATGATCTTTGAGGGGAAACTGTAGGGCAGACATCAGCCAGTGGGGCAGAATGACGTTACACAGCACTGGTAATTAGATCAATTATTTCTGTACAGCTTCAATTATGCATGCAGACCTTGCACTCCACAGCCCAATCAACTATTCATGAGAATGTTATCAAGCCTTGTGCAGAAGCCAAAACATGACTGTGTGTTGGAGGAGCCTTGTTGACTCACAGTTTTCCACATATTCCTTCAAATAGTTGAAATGATGAATTTATTGTAACTGCTTTTCAATAATATTCTAGTAGCAAGATTAGGCTTGCTCTAAAGGAAATTAATGATTAATTTATTTCTAAGAATTTTATCTAGTTAAGGGAAATTTTTTCTTTCAGTTAAACTGATAATGTGGTGAATATTCTTGTTTGGCTAACTAATACTTTTTTCCTTCTTTACAAAGTTCTGAAAAAACCCATATTACAATTATGTACCAGATAAACTGATTTTGCTATGGAAACAACTGCTGAAGTATTTCAGAAATATGAATATTCCCACATTATTTTCCTTTATGCTTCCCATTGCCCCAGGGAAAGTAACAACAATTCTTTCAAATCATCAGAAAAACATGACAACCTTGTTGCTGGAGGTGTAGTTTCTTTTTAATGCAATCAAGCTGATAGCCTTTCAGTATCCAAAAAAACATCAAAACAAACAAAACAACAAAAACCCCAAACACAAATATTTTTCTTAATTCAGACAATATTCAGTACTCAGTAAGAGTGATAGGTCTAAAGAAATAAACCAAGTCCACACTACAATTTTATCTGAAATACAAATACACACTACAAATTAATCTGATACATGCCTCTATCTTGCTAAGAGAGTGAAGAACATTTCCCATGCATTTTTGACCACAGTGAATGCAGTTGCATTAAAGTTTCTCTATGCTTTTTTTGGAGCCCTATAGCTTCCCTCTTCTCTTGAGACTTTAGCAAGCAAGACTCTGAAGAATGCTGAACGACATTTGGCACCTAGATATGGGATGGAATCACAGATTGCACTTGCAAAACCAAAGAGTCACAGGCTGTGTTATGCCTGGCTTTTTTCAGTTCATCATCTGGGAAAAACTCAGGTGGAAATTACTGTAGACATGGTGGTAGAAAGAAGGCAATGGCCAGTCAATAAACAATCCATATCAGTCTCAAAACCTGAGCAGCTTGCTAAATTTATTAGAATTTATTAGAAGAAAGAAGACAGTTCAGAAGTCCTTTCATATGGATGAGAGAACAGATGATACATTTGGCTCAAATTCCTAGAACCATTAGCAACTACCAAGATTTGTTAATAAAAGTCTCTAACTGGACTAGTTTGTGCTTAGTAGGTTTTGCAAAACTTATGCAGATGTTAGACAGTCTTTGTAGAGTGAAAGAAACCTGTGTGAAACCATTGAGGCAACCAGACTTTTATGTGTGCATCATAAACCTCATTGACAATGAGTCATAAACTCATCCCAAGCATCCCTTCTTAACTACCAAAATAAAATATTCTTTGAGAGGCTACCTCCAACCCTTCTGATCCCATGTCTTAAAGAACAGAATTTTGCCTCTGAGACAACTGTTCTCTAACTCAAAATGTGGAATCAAAGAACTTTTTTTCTTGCTTCCCAAAATCTCTCTTTCCCTTGGATTTTGGGTCAGATAAAATAGTCACTGGCAGAACAGATGCCACCAAATGTGATAGATTCATGTCCTCTTAAATGTAACCATCTCTGTTCTTTTTAAAAAATCTGTACCCTTGCTATTTTTTGCATTTCAAAATTGCATGATTGTACAACTGCTAAGCAGTTAGAGCTACTTAAACTTCAGAGTATGTCACTGTGCATCAAAAAATTCAGACTCACTGACTTCAAACTCTCTCCATTTTTGTTGCATTTGGAGGACCAAGAAATTAATCTTTGTCTTCTTTTTTTTCTGCTTTTCTGTAGTCTGCATTGTCTGTGGTTCTATGGCTAGAGGAGAAATATTTTTTATCAAGTTGATTAGAAACTATTGTTTACTAAATAACAAAAAAGGTCAAGTTATAGTTAGGTTTATGTATAAGTCAGGAAAAAGATAAAAAATTAAAACTGTTCCTAAAGAAAGAATAAAACACTTTAAAATAAAGAAATGAGGCGTATATAAACAATTTTCCTACTTAGCTTAGTAATGTAACTTAGTAACTTAGCAGAGTGCTTGAAGAAAACCCCCTGAGAAATATTTGCATTACAAGCCTTTATCCAAACTTAATTATTGAGGGACTATTCTAGGCCCTGACTCATTAAAATAAGCACAAATACTTCCACTAAATTATGAGAATTGGAATTATTTCATATATGCCCTTTTTCCAGGCTAGAACATGAAAATTTTAATATTTGCCTGCATATTTGCATGTATATGTATGTCATTTTAGAAAAATATAAACAAAAAAGTGTATTTTGGTATAAATATCTGAATCTATATCTGTAGCTAAGGAATCTATATTGTGTCTATATCATCAATATTTATGCTTACATTTATTTCTGACTGACAATTTGCCATAAGGCACATTTCTATCACCTTGCTCAAGAGCCCAGCTTTATCCAGTTCAACAATTTAAAGCAG
The DNA here is from genome assembly GCF_903797595.1 of Erithacus rubecula. Lineage (NCBI taxonomy): Eukaryota > Metazoa > Chordata > Aves > Passeriformes > Muscicapidae > Erithacus > Erithacus rubecula. The sequence goes on along the minus strand of NC_136689.1, from coordinate 17,137,389 downwards.
GTCACAGTGAATCTGGCTGCTGTTAGACACACCAGCATGCCATGTAGTCTATCAATAGCTACAATTTAAAGCACTTAAGCAACTAATATTCCTTTCAATTAATTTCACTTTTCTTAAAGAATTGCTAAGGTATTTTCATGTTCTCTTTTGAGAGAAGCATCTGAAAGTCAATTCATCCATTGCTATTTTCAGAAACTTGTTTAAAGAATTGAAAAGAGATACTTCAGGGTGCTTTTCACTGAACACTGTCCTTTTTTCACTTTATCTGAATTGATGGTTAAAATGGAAAGCTTTTGTAACCTTGGTAGCTTTTCTGTAATTACCTACAGCATCCTGAACAATATCTTATTCTTCACTTGCCCCTACTTCAGTGTAATTTTCTTTCCACCTGAAAATTTTCTGGCTTTATGTTGGCACCTGTATCCCTGTCATCTTCTGTCATAATGATGACTTTAGTTTTAGCTTTCATATTTTCCAGATTCTGTACTGAATTAGTATATAACTCTGAGGTTCATATAAAGGGTTAGCAAGATCCCTTCACAGTTAGTGAGCTAAAACAATCCTTTTCCAGCCTGAGAACCAAGCACACCATTGCAGCTTCAGGCTCAAAATGTGCAAACAACAGAGAATTGAGAGCAGACTGGGAGGATGGAACTTCATAACCTGAAGCTGTACTTGGACAATTAACCCCAATATGTAAATGAATCAAAACTTTTCAATTTGACAAGCTCCATCCTTGTAAGTTTTCCCTGAGATTCTTGCTATGTTGTCAGAGCAGCCCAAGGGGACAAAAGACATACAATTCAGCATGAAGGACATGAAAGTAATTACTTTAAAACTGAATGCCATGCAATAAATGGATTTTAATCCATTTACACCACTCATTCTGTTTTGCTAAAACAATTTTCTTAACTCCCTCTAGGCCCAGCATAGTGTGTTTCTAACTGAACAGAGACAGGGACAATATGGGCTTGTGCTTACACACGGCCATCCAAAGGATTGAGTGCAGAACTTCCTGAACTCTAGAGCATTTAAATCAAATCCCTAAGGACTCAGGCATTATGGACTCCTCTGCCCTGCTCCTGGGAGTAAGCAGACTGTGCTAATCCTGCATCTAGATGAGAACATATCATCCCATATTTAACACCCCTGGAAATATCCAGGCCCCTAATTCCAACCCAGCCTGCTGTGTTTCACCCACCTGTGAAATAGAAAACCAGATGGCTTTTCAGGGGTGGCTCTCCCTGCTGTGCCAGGACTTGTGGGCAGCAGAGAGAGCCACAGGCCAAACCCACAGTCCTGATCTCCCTGTCTTCTGAAGTCTGAGTCTGAGTTTGGAGAGTGGCTGGAAGAGTTTTCCTATGGTTCACTGTGCAACCCCAGCTGGGAGGGGGCTGTTCCTCTGCACAGGAGAAGCACAGTGCTGATGGAGTGGGTCCAGAGCAGGACTGGGACTGTCAGAGGGCAGCAGCTCCTCTCCTGCAGTGACTGGGGGAGAGAGGTGGGATTGTCCAGCTTGGAGAGGAGGAGGCTGCAGCCTTTCAAATACATAGAGGGGCTTTTAAAAAAGTCTGAGATTGACACAGACCCATATAGCAATGATTTCAAACTAAAAAAGATTAAGGTTAAATATTAGGAAGAAGCTCATTACTCAGAAAGTCATGAAGCACTGGAACAGGTGGCCCAGAGAATCCTTGGCTGCCCAGTTCTGGAAGTGTTCAAGGCCAGGTTGGATGGGGCTTTGTGCAGCCGTGTCCCTGTCCATGACAGAGTGGCTGGAACTAGATGATCTTCCAAGCCAAACCATTTTATGACCCTATGATTCATTCATATATTGCAGAAGGATATCTTGTTTACCCAGCCAAGGCCCAATTTCTGAGCTATTTTTACACACAAATTATGTACACAATATTTTACTGCATGCAGCTGAGCATATCCAGCTTTAACAATCTGCCTTTATTGTTTTGTAATTTCCATTGTCATACAGCATGAGCAAGCTTATGTATCTTGAAATATGAAAAAGGTTTCTTTTGATAGAAAGGAAACATTAAATAAAATAATCCTGTCGCCTTGTCTTTACTTCTTGTCTCACTGAGAGATGCACATTTAAGTGCTTAGTAACCGGTGCTGTAGGTTTTTTCAAGAAACATGTCACTTTACCACATGTACATGGAACAGATTTATTAAAGTAACCTATATTAGCTTGTTGTCATTCTTAAGAATTACAATATATAATTAAAAACATGCAGAATTCCCAAAATATCAAAGTAACTGTAGTGAAATTGACATTTGTTTGATATTCTCTTCAGAGCTGTAAATATAGGAGACAAATATAGATGGAGCATCTCAGTTCTGGATAGCCTCAACCTATCTCATACAAGTGACTCTGGTCAAAAAGTTCTGCAGATGAATTTCTCTTTGTGAAAGAAATCAACCCGTCTATGAATTATGACCCATTGCTCTGCCCAATTAATATTTACATTCCTTCAAATTTTGAAAATGAGAAATTTACCTAATTTCACCATTAACAAGTGTGAGGTTTGGCTTTTCCCCCTCCTCACTTAGTTCACTAATCTTTGCCTCTTCCCTGACACATTTTTTGCAGACTCCTGTATATTTCCTGTGCACATAATTTTTCTAGGGTATCAGAAGTCTTAATATCTGCTCATTCTACAATGACTCTCAGCAAAGAGTTTCTTAAGAATTTATGCTAAGGATGCACTAATAATCATAACAATGAACACTTGTTATGTTTGTGAATATAGAATTTCATTTGCTATATAAATGTATGCTACATTTCTTAGGCAAAAAATAAATACAGAGTAACAGAGCAAGAATTAAAAAGTACACTCCAGTTTTAATCTGATTCCAGGCTACTAAAATGACTGTAACAAATAAAAATATAGGAAACAAAAAATAAAATACCAGAATAAATCAGAAAAATACAAGCAGACATATTGACTGTTTGCATTTCTTGAGCATACATATAAATATATCAAGTTCATAAATAAATAATTGTAAACAAGTGCCATAAACACTAGGATACAGAAGATTAAGGCATTGCAACCAATATTGTCCAGTGGAACTTTAAAATTAAAACAAATAATTAGATTTATTAATTAAATTAAAACAAATAATCAGTAATTGTTCAGCAATCCATGGGACATATATATATATATTAAAATGCCATTATTGTACTGCATTAAATATCTGAGCACAGTGACAGACCATATGCAGTGGAAAAATCAAACACAGAGTTTGAATTTAAAATACCACCCTTTTCTGACTGCAAATTTACTATAACTTTAACCACAGAGTGCTGATATTTTATCTAATCAATAAAAATTACTACCTAATTTCTCAAGGCCCAGTTCATGAGCTAATTTGAACAGCTGTAAAATTTTTTCCTCTTTCTTTTCAAGGAAATGCAGAAATAGATCTTTATAATGAAAGGAAGCACAAAACCCTCAAAAATCTGAAAAAAAATTGTATCAGGTGATAAGAATTTTGATTACATAAGAATATATAGTTTGGACAATTTGTAATGTTTTTTTTCTTGAATTCATGAGGGAAGAGTGATAAGTGACAATGAAACAATATATCTCCCAACTCAAAACCACTTCAGAGTTCAGCTCCAGATCAGTAATAAATGAAGACAGCTTTGGTCCTATATGACTGAAATAATTGATATATATGAAGACTTTAAAGTAAAAACCCCTGTTACAAAACCAGAAGTTCCTGGGCTACAAATAGTAAATGAAGAACGATATAAAAGAAAAATTAAATTGATTTAATTGTTTAAAAAATGAAAGAGAACTGACATTAGAAGTACTAACTAAAAAATTTACACTTATTGTACTCTAGATATTTTCAGATATTTACTTTACCAAGCCACATAGTTTTTGATGATTTCATAAGACACATAGAAGATATTCTGGCCACAAGAGGGCTCACATATTTTATAGTTTTTTTATTTTTTTCTTCCTTTTTTAATGAGTGTAAGGAAACTATAACAATATACAGGCTAAACTCAGGGGAATATCTGCTGCCCAGGTAGTCATGCTGTCATCAAAAAAACATTTTGCCTCGTTCTTTAACAAACTATAGGAAAAAAGTGAAGAAAAATAAGGATGTTCCTATAGTCTATTTATTAGTCTATTTATTGGCTTTTCATCAAAATTATAATCTTTCAATTACATTAGAAATTACCTATGTATAAAATGACACATTAATCTCTTAAATAAAAAAATATAAGGGTTTGTTTAAAAAGTATCCTCCAGCACCTACCTATTCAGGTAAGAGAGTACACTCATTAAAGTAGAGCTGACAAGAATAACAGAAATTTATTTTTCTAAAGAGATTTGCACTGTTACTAAAACACTGATAACATTGTCATTATATAATCAACAACATAGTGTATTGTCACCATTTTTAGATGAGAAATTAACTTGGGGCCAATTTCAATGAATTCTGAAACTATTGACCTTAGAGAGATTGGATCAAGCTAAACAAACACGAGGTACAGTACTGAGAGTTTGCTGTGCCATGGATCTCTCTTCATTTCAGTTTACCATTTGTAGGACAGGAATTGCTACATTTCCACATTTTTGATTTGTGTTGTGGAGATAAAAAATAAGGGAAAAGAATTGTCTGAAAGACAGCATAATATGCAGCTGGTGAGAAATATTCTTCAGTGAAGATCAGTATCAGTCCAGATGAATTTGAAGTTAACCTGAATTTATGAAAAAAAAAAAAAATCCTGGAAAGAATGAAATGTGCTGTTTACATGATTAAATAGACTTTACAGGACTCCATAAATCTGAAGTTAACATTTGCCTGAATCATCCCTACAACAGTGGCAAACATACCACCAAGACCATATTGAAGTGACTAATCTGGTATTTACTCAGGGTCTCCTATTCTGCAGTTTCACACACCACCCACATGTAAACTACCTCTGGGTGTAAACCCAACAACTTCCACATCTTGTCCTGCAGATTTCAGACTCTGGTTCCTGGACTCACAGCAGGGACTCTGGAAGCTCTGACCACCCTTGTAGGAGCAGAGGCTCCTGAGCCTTTCCACTCCATTTGTGTGCTGTGTGGTTCTCTCTTAGCAAATCACAGACAATAAAGATGCTGCATGCACTACACAAGACATACACCACTAAAATGCTTTGCTGCAGGGAGGAAATCACAGCCCTAAGATGTGGCACATGACTTTTCCACATCAGTGAGTACCAGTGACCTCCAGAGTCAACTGGTGGAGTGGAACATAGGGAGTGGAGACGAAAATTTTAGAGAGCAGATGCTCCATCTCTGGATGGAGCAGAGAATAGAAGTGGTTAAGTAAAAAGGATACAAATAGGAGAACAGTCATCACACGAAAAACAGAAGAAAGCACTGAGATTTTGGGATACAGGAAGCATAATGACAGAAAATGTTGAAGTATAAAACAAGGGATATGAAAAGGAATTCTATGAAAGAGACATTAGAAAAGAAGACAAACAAATAGGGTAAAAAAGTATAATCAGATGAAAAGATCATTCAAGACTTATATGCGAAATACATAAAAAAGATGCAGTTTAACAGCACAAAAATAAGTCCTGTTCTTAAGAACTCTGAGTAGTATTAGCACACTCTACAAAATCACCAATCTGAAGTGCTTATCATTGTTACAAGCAGTTCAACAGTATATTGTTAATTTAATTAATATTTAATTCCAATCTTTTAAACCCAGCTATTACATCCTCAAAAGCTAATGACTAGGTAGCTGAATAATGTATATAACTACCTTAATTTTCATAAATATAATTTGCACAATCTATAGGCTTGAAGTATTTTATCAATGCAATTATGAAATACTACTAAACCTGTTCTATAAAATCTCTATAAAATTTCTTTTTAATATTGTATTATTTTACTCAGATTGTTTTCTAAGATAGAAAAGTGCAAAGAGAAGTTAAATTATTAGAGAGGCTTCTTAAATTTCTTTGAAGCACAACTTAGAAGTTTTGGCCACTATCTTTCTGTGGTTTGCCTTTCCTGACCTTTATGTTTCTTGAGTTTCTTCATTTCAGCAGTCAGGCTTGCCTTACCAGCTTGCTGCTCAGGTACCATACATGTTAACTAAAGCACTGGTTATTATCTTTGGCAACTATGCAAAAACAAATAGAAAGCTTTGTTCATACACAGTGCTATTCTTGGAAAAAGGATTCCTTTTTTGAGGTTGTTGGATTTTTCTGATATCCTGTTAAAGATTGAAAGGTTTTGTAACCTAAGTCAGTGGTGGGAAGTTTAAATATTTTTTGTTTGTTTGTTTCTCTATTTTTGTTTTGTTTTGTTTTGTTTTGTTTTGTTTGTAATGATTTCAACATTTTGACAACTATAAGAAAAATAGCATTGTTGATAATTAAATGCTTAATTAAACAATTAAATAATTGTTGCTGCTATCATTGGTAAAATTGCCATTGCTTTAAATAGATGAGAGCTGAAGACCTCTTGTTACAAATTCCTCCTGGTAAAACCAGTGCTCTTCAGAAGGTGTGTGGCCATGTGAACAGAACAAAGAAATGAACTCCTGACCCAGACCTAACTCTGATTTTTCACAACTATATCTATACTTGGAGACCACGAATCCTTTCTAATCTTGGTTTTGTGTGGATGCTCTGACTCAGATCAGTCCCAAGTCAGCACTAGGAAAATCCAGGTACACAGACTGGAAGGGAGCTGTGCACATTTCCAGTGCAAGGGACAGGTGCCCACAGAGCATCCTGACATAGGACTCACACACATCCTGTGTGGCTTCAGAGCTTCACTCTCCTTTCCTGGAAGCTGATTCCTATTTCACAGAAATGGCATGAGGATTTCTGAAGGGTCCTGGGATAAAGCTGTTTCGTAAATGATTGCTACTACTTTAGCAACTAAAATGTCAAAGACACAGTAGTTCTGTGAGATTCCATGACTTTAGAAAGGTCCATATGCAAATATAAATATAAATATAAATATATAAATAAATATATCTATACATATCTATCTATCTATCTATCTATCTATCTATCTATCTATCTATCTATCTATCTATCTATCTATCTCTAAACAGAATCCCATAAAGGTTGGGTTTGGAAGAGACCTCTGGAGCTATAGCAGGTTCACCTAGAACAGATTGCACAGGATTGCATCCTGGTGGGTTGGGAATATCTTCAAAGGGAGACTCCACAACCTCTCTGGGCAACCTGTTCCTGTGTTCTGGCACCCACACAGGACAGAAGCTTTTCCTCACATTCAAATGGAACTTTATGTGCTTCAATTTTTTTCCCATTGTCCATTATCCTGTCCCTTATCCTTATCCCAGAGAAAGGCTTGGCTCCATCCTCTTGGCACTTAAATTTAGTTTGTAATAGGTAGAAAATCATCTTGGCAGTGAGTTTTTCCATCAATTTTTAGGAAATTTCTGTCTAATAAGGTGTTTATTTTCCAATTTTCTTTTCTCCTTGGTCATTATACTTTCAGTTTCACTTTGCATTGCCAGACTGATCATTGTAACTTCCTTGCAGTGGTGAAAACTGACAAATAAGGCCTAATGAGCACACAATCCTATTTTAATTTTGTATATTATTTTTATTATTTGGGAAAAGAGAGCACCATTGATGAGGCACACTATATAAAAAATCTCTAAGTAACCAAGCAACCTCAAACCTTCCACTGTCTCTCTGCAGAGTGTCATATATATAATTTTTCCAACTGAAAATTATATTCTATACAGAACAGTCAAAATTTGAAAAAAACAAAGCTGAAATGCTTGTTGAGTCCTCTCCCCAGCTATCTCCTTCACACCCTGCACAAACACACATCCCCTCCCCTGTTACATTTGCACAGATCTCACAAACATGGACATGAACCTAGTAAATCAAACACACCATCCACCCACCTGTTTGAACAGAACTTTCAAGTTTTCAGGCATGCTTTGTATGAAGTCCTAGCCCTATCCAGATCAGGTCCTCATTCTGTTTTTTCAGCTGCAGATGAATTCCAGTTTCTCTCACATACACATGCTGATGGCTATGTGGCCAATTCAGAGGTGTAAACACTAGAGTTGAAGAACAGATAATATTGCAGATACATTGAAGTATCAGGGCTTTTAAAATGAAGAAATCTCCAAATGAAATTCACTGTAAATATTCATTCTTACAAAATGGAGGCAAAACCAATCACAGGGTCAAATTCTCCTTACAACAGAGGGATTTCATTCTGATATAGCACCTGGGATTTCAGTGTTGACATAGAAGAGTAAGAGGAAAATTTGCAAAACAGGATCAGGCCTGTTGCAGCTGTACACAAAATGATCTGGAATTCAAGCCATGGGATAATGGTCCAAAGCAGCTCAAAAGTCATAAGATTTGATTCCCAGCTGTTTGAAATAGAAGCATAATAGTGCTTCTGTAGCCCTTGCTGGTATCCTCACTGACTGCCAGGGCACAACAGAGTAGAAAAGACCATGTCTAAAGACTTTCCACAGTTTGAAATCCTCAGCTCTTGGGATGGTTCTGTGAGGAAGCAGTGGCACTTCAGAGCTCCAGCTTGGTATGACAGTCAATAGGAGTAGACAGGTGCACTTAGGCTTCCTAAAATATTTCTTGAGAGAAAAAATGGTAAAACCCCTCCCAAATTTAAGACTAAGGGCAATTGCATCAAATTTAAACATATAAATGTTTTAAACAAATAAATCCTCTTCATTATGTTTTTCCATCTCACTTCCTCATTGCAAATCATTATTATGTTTCTCATTATATCACTTCAGCCACTTCTCTGTTTTGATGTTCTTTCTACTCTACTTCTATTTACTCCTCTGAAGTCTTTGTTGTCACATCTATCTCTCAAAACTGTGCTTTTTTTTTGCTTGAAAAGAAGAGCAAATATCTTTGCAGAAGTGGAAAACAAGCATAAACTGGATTAAAATTCAATTTTTGAAGACAAGTGATACTCTTGCCCCTTTTAAAGGGTGTCTCCAGTGTATTCTTAATACAGAAGGAGCCTTGACCAATTTCTCAGTCTGAAAAATCCTTGCTATTTAAACTGTATCCTTCAGCTTTAAAACTTTAACCAGGCTCAAATAATATTTTATTCAGATTTTATATAAAAGTGAAAAGAAACACTGAACATCAAGGTGAAAAACATTAGGATATTCAAATTTTTATTTTTGAAAGGTGTGGAGGGTCTCATTCTAAATGTATTTATTACTGTCACTCATTCTGCTTACTGCAGAATGATGACCTGTTGACTGAAGCTAACAAAACAGGTTTCTGCCTATTCTTGGTATATCAACAAACATGGATGAAGGGCTATGAAACTATTGCCTTCTTCCTACATTTGATTTAAGCTCTTACATTTCTGCTTTTCTTACAAAATGTTCAGGGCAGGACACCCCACAAGCTCGAGCCTACCGAGTATTTTCCCCTGTGAGCTCCAGCTCTCAGCACCTCCCCTGGTGCATGTGCATGGTCTTTGGGCTGCCCCACACATGGCCATCTGTCAGGATTGCCTGGTGCCTCCCCACAACTGGGTCGGATCCTTGCCCGAGGGCATTTGGTTCCAGACAATGCTGGTTTAGATGAGCTCGTTGGTTGACACTACAAGTGCCATCTGTTCTACAGGAAATCCTTTCTCTGTGCCATTAATGAAGTGTTCCCAGCACATAACTATGTATTCCTCTCCCTAGATAAGGTTCCATGTAGTAGGATTATGAGAGCACTATTTGAAAATGAATAGTTTTCAAAGATATCACATTTCATCACATAAATGTGCTTTGACACATTCAGTACAGATGAGCCCTACCCACCTCTTTGGCAAAGGAAGCAGTAACTTAGATGGTGTTTCAGCATGGTGACAGCACCTCAGTACCTCAGGCAATGTAAAAGAACTGAACCTTGATCTCAACCTTGCTTCCTGGAAACCAAAACATGAATCACTTGAACAGATTCCAAAGCTTAAGTAAGGAAACTGAGCTCTTCTAGCATAAATTAGGATATTCTGTATTAGCATGGTGATTATAAGAGTTGTATCACAGGGAAGACCTTTCATACATTTCAGATATATAATCAAACATGAAATTAATTTTAACAAAACATGCATGGTCAGAGTCTAATAACTAAAGCTTTTCACGTTTGCCAAGCTTTTCATCCATTCACACACTGGAGCTGTAACTTTCTGGGTAGGAAAGAGCCACCAGCCTTTGGGAAACATCTCCCCCTCTTTCCCAACTCATTTTCATCTTGAAAGGTGAAAATCTGAAAAACAACATATGCTGCCTGACTCAGCACCAAAAACAACTCATGGTTATGTTACAGAAATAATATTACTGCATTAAAAAATACTAGGTTTCCTCCTCAACAAGACTTCTAATTGCCTGAAGAGTGAAACCCTTTTGGCTGAACAGCCACAAGGGCTGGAGAGGGATGAAGATATCATGGCTTTATAGACAAGCTCAGAGGTAGGTTTTCACTTTATGCCTAAAGCAGAAGAGTGTCATGAATATCAGATGCAGTAACCTACTGAACATCATCTGTTTTGGAAAATTTCAGGAATATTCTTTCCTCTTTCTAGAATACTGAAAATACAACTACTAAAAAACCACAAAGCAAAGCAAAGCAAAGCAAAATAAACCAACATTTATGCGTTAATATTTTCTTTTTTGGAAGGAGTTACACTTTCCACTACTTGCAATTCAAATTCACTCCTTTCAATCTACTAAAGTTCAGAAAGATTTGGCAAACTTGTATCTAACTATGAGCCTCAACAGTATTATGACAAGATTTCATTCATAATAAATATTATTTTCCAGTGCTTATTGCATTATTCCAGGTTTTATGATAACAAGGAGACAACCTTGAAGAATATAAATACTGAGGAAGGAAACCATTTAGTATGTACTAAATATTAGGAGCTGAGAGCTGAATTTAAGGAAGTTAGAAAATAGAATGAAACCAAGAAATTGAACTACAAATATGACACATGAGGTTATGAAACATTTTGGGAGAAATGTGGCAGTTTCATTACTTGTGACACTAATTCTGTTCTGTTCTTACCCTTACTATCATGATATTGTTTGGATATGAATATTGCTCTAATGAAAACCACTCAGTAAGAAAAGTCTCCCCTTTGATGGGACAAGCTGGAATGATCCAACTGATGTTTGCATCTCTAGTCTCCTGGTGCTCTAATAAACACTATTTCTTACTGCTTATATCTCCCTTTTTATCAACAGTGCTTTATGCAGTTAACAGTTACCACTGAAACAGAGGATTAACAGATATCCTATTATTTTCAAAATCTTAATCTGTACCAAAATGGATTTTCCAGTGTAAATAGAATCCCTGTCTAGATACACAAAAATGTATAGAGGTGAATGCAGGTGTCTCCTGCTCTATCTATAAAAAATTACACAACCAAACCACAGGAGTACAAACACAGTATAAAAGATCAGCTAACACTGTATGTGTACTTAATAGTAATTGAATGGCAATTGAAAAGTAGTTGAGTGTTATTGAATGTGCTGTTGTGTGCTCCTTCAAACCCACACTCAAAAATTAAAACCCCCAAAGCATACAGCAAACCCTCCCCATATCATTCAGTGATTTACCCATTAACAGCACATTGTGTGCTGAAAGCCCTTCAGGCCATGCCAGGGGCTCCCTGGGGGCTGGGGCTCCATCCCCCAGGACTGCAGTGGGCAGGGAGTGGGGTGTGGACACCCCCACATCCCCCTGCATGGCCAGCCAGGAGTGCTCAGCTCTGGGCCTTTATCCCCTTGTTAAGAGCCTGCAGGAACAATTATGCTTTGTACTTTTTAGAAGGGTGAGTGGAGGACAAGGGGTCATCTTCTCTCTTGCAGGATCAACAGCAGGAGCTGTTCAGTATCAATACAAAACCACACAGCTCTAAAAAGAGCATCTGCAATCACAAACATTATACCTAACAGAAAACTGGAACACCTGTAATTCTTATTTTATTTTGTCAAAGAAATACTTAATTAATACTGAATCCTTTAAATGAGAATATGATTAATTTTTTACAGTAACAGTTATTCCTCTGTGCCTATAACGTTCGAATCACAAGCCTAAGTAACAAATAGATAATTAATAACAGTTACAAACTTTTGGTTTTAAAACAATCAAGCACCACTTTCCAAGATCACACATACTTCACATAACCTAGTGTGCTGTAGTTCAGTTTATCTCAGCATATGGCTTGCTCTCACCACATGCCATGGATTTCTAAATCTAAGTATAATTAATAGGATTTGTCAAATAACTATTGAAGGAAATCCAGCTTCAAAAAGTGAGGCTGATTAGCACAACGATTTAGATATCAACTTCTAAGCATTGCCTTAGTTGTTTTTTTCCCTAGTATTTGAAGTTTCAGGAAGATCAGGGATATTAATAAACCTTTACTCAAATAAAGGTATTGCGAAATACCAATTCAATGTAACTTTAGGGAAAATACAAACAATTTAAAATTTTTTTCTTTTTATAACGGTTCACAACTTTTATTCTAATATAATAAGAATATTCTGAAACAGTTAAAAAAAGTCCACAAATATCTATACACACACACACACACACACACACACACACACACACACACACACACACACATATATATGTATGCATATATACATTTCCAGGCAAACACTTTCAAAATTATTAAAATATAATTAGCAGCAGAAGAGAAATCCAAACAGTTTCACTGTCCCCACACTTTTGGTAAATGACAGGATATAGAAGTATGGGTGGATGACAAATTATTATTTTTATTTGATCATGATAACATTTAGAAACCTCATAGTAGAGTGAGTTTTTAAATAGCTCAAGTAATTAATGGAAATTGTTATAGATCCATCATTCTTATGAAGGAAGAAAGAGTATTTTTAAAAAGCAAACATTCTAATGCTATTTAAATGGTAATAGATTTTTCCTTATTTCTCTCACATGTTCATGAAGTATTCTAAACTTGGGAAGTGTACAGAAGGGCTTACATGAGTAAGCATTTGGAAAGGGAATATGACTTATGTCAAGTAGAACACACTTTCAGTAAATCAAAGAAGTGTTTTGATTATTCAGTACGAAAGAAAAGGAAAACCTAGAGATTTAATCCCTAAATGTCAAGAATAACTCAAAGACATATAATTTGATTATAAAAACATGTAGATTACTGCTGCTGGGATCGCCTCCCATGCCATTTTAAATGAAGCTATAATGTCAGAGGACAAATTAATTTCCTGAATGAACTGCTTTGTGAGCATATTTTGAAGTGCAGTGATAGATTATTATTGGCTTTAGAAAATTGCACAAAACATTAAAATCAGCTTAAAAATTATTTATGTAGTCATGTATACTTCATTTGCAGACTCTTCTATATTCCAATAACATTTCTTGGTTTGCAATAATCTTTATTTTCAAGATCAATGAATTCTCGATATCCTGAGTATTGACAGTCATAACACAGTAAGATAATTTTATATAAATATTTATCTGTTTGTCAGATTTCCTTCAGCTGTACATATTCATTACATATGTATTATGGTGCCTTGAAGGCTGGAACACGTGAAGTGCAACAGAAAGGAACCATACCTCACATCAGGTATCACAGAGGAACTAGAGGACCTCTGTGACAGGTATCAATAATTCCACAGGACCCTCCTGGCACCCCTTGGGGCCCACACAGGAATTTTTCTGGTAGTTACTGACTCAGATACCAGCTGCCCCCTATGCCCAAATGCAGCATTTTAAATCCTGCTTCTTTTTCCATAGTCCCCATAGGATCTGATCCTACTCAGTTAAGCTCAATAAAGTAAAGGAAATATTTTTAAATATGATTTTCAGCTTAAGCTTCAGAAAGAAAAGCCTGTTCAATCCTGGACTACCTTTTCTTAAAGCTTGTTGTGTGAAGGCAGTGCCACAGCTCAGTAAGCTGCTGGTCTTCTGCAATCCTGTGGCAATAAGGTGGGATTCCTGCTGCTTTAGGCTGTGCAATGTGTTAGTGTAATGGCAAACAGCAACCATCCTGGTTTTCTGCCCTGTGATTCCTGCAGGTGTGTATTATTGGTAAAACATTGTTTCCTGTGGAAAATCTAGGTTTTAAGGACTGTTTAATATTTTGCAGTATTTTTAGCCATCTGTGAGGTACAGCAGTAATGAAGGGATTCCTTCCACTTGACTCCTACCCTGTAAGCTGAACTGATTTCAGACAAACACTCACCCAACAACTGCAGCTGTTAAATACTGTGAGCTCTACCAGACCCCAGCCTGTGATCTGCCAGGCTCCTCTCTCTAGACTGAAGGGCAAAGACCAGTGAGTACCTGTTCAAAGAGGCAGAAGGTAAGGACCTGGTCTAGCAGTGATGTTACTCAACTCCATTTAGACTAAAGGGAAAAAAGGCTGTTTTAAAAAGTATAGTTGTAAAGAAAGTAGACTGCTTTTTTTTTAATGTAAGGAAAGAATTTAATCACTTACGTGATACTCATACTCAGATACTTATAAAATGCAAACATGGGCTTAAGAGAAGCTGGTGGAGAAAGAAAAAATAGGCTAAGACATTCAATAGAGGTATAACACAGGCACAGAACTTTGCAATATTAAGTAATAAAATCTGTATTTTCCTAATGAGTTAATGGCATTATTCCTTCTGTGCCACACCCAGGACACTTTACACCTTTCCCTTGTCATCTTCTCTCTTCTCCCTCTGCTGCTAAAAGAAACCACCAAGAAATATGAACAAAACTATGGCCAGAAACCTTTGCAAAAAGTCTAATATTAACCAGCTTTATGGTTTATCTGAAAATTATATTAAAATGAGTGAAAAAGAAATCATCTGTGAATAAGTGTATTAAAAAAATGTAGGTATTTTTCAGATATAAAGCTAATTGTATTAGCACTATGATCTATGCCAGTGGAAAACTGTTTTTCAGTTCACCATCTGGGGACATCATAGTAACTAGAAGGAAAATGTGCACTCTTTTTCTTTGATAAATTTCTTTTGTGAAATTTTCTTTGAAAATGCTGTTGAATATGAGCTGGGACTATGAACAACATTAGAAAGTGACAGCAGCTCCTGGCTTGTACTGAGTTGTAAC
Source organism: Erithacus rubecula (assembly GCF_903797595.1). Classification (NCBI taxonomy): domain Eukaryota; kingdom Metazoa; phylum Chordata; class Aves; order Passeriformes; family Muscicapidae; genus Erithacus; species Erithacus rubecula. The sequence goes on along the minus strand of NC_136689.1, from coordinate 17,122,259 downwards.
AAAGCCAGTTATTTCTGTGCTCAGCATTGCTCATGGATTTGTACTACTCAGATGATGAGAAACCAACAATATTGTCTATAGGCAATTAAATGGAACAGAATATTGATAGAATCATTAAAGACAACAAAAGGGGAACATTTAATCAATTTATATTTTCCACCATAAGATTTTTCCAGGATTTCACTATTGATTCAATATTCAGTACTTTGCTCCTGGTTCTGCTTCATAATTGTCAATTTTGAAATGTTAAACTAACACTGCTACAGTTTCCAGGGTTTAAGCCATTAGAAAATACCATTTTCTATTGCTAACATTTTCATTTACTAAAATAAAGTAAGAAATACACAGAATTGTATAGTAATACAGGAAACATTACATTTGTGTAATAATCCTAATGAAATTGCTTTAAGAACTTGTTAAAACTTATAGAAGATCTGTTGAGAGCAAAAATGCTCAATTCCAATCACATTTTAGGATTTATGTTATCAGATTCAACCTTACTACCATATTAATTTTTAATGTTCCAACTTCACCCTTCACAAGCACTATGTCCACTGAGAGTGTTTTATTCTCTTGCTTGCCCATCTTTCATTCACACATTTGTATGCACTCAGTACCACCAAGAAGCCCCAGAGAGCAAAAGATCTTAAGTTCTGAGTCTTCTCCTTCCTTGCTGTTTTCCAGAGGAGCAGCATTCCCTGCAATATATATATTATATATGTATATAATATAATATAATATAATATAATATAATATAATATAATATAATATAATATAATATAATATAATATAATATAATATAATATAATATAATATAATAATATAATATAATATAATATAATATAATATAATATAATATAATATAATATAATATAATATAATATAATATAATATAATATAATATAATATAATATAATATAATATAATATAATATAATATAATATAATATAATATAATATATATATATATATATATATGATATATATATGTAAATATATAGTGCAATACTATTTCCCATCCACTCTGGACATTAGTGCTCAGAATTACTTGATTTAGCTGCATTACTGCTGTGTTTCCTTTGTGCTTGGTACTGATCTGTTTGATAATATTCAATGACAACATAAGATCCCATAATTTAATAGAAAGTAAGATTAGGGGCTGCAATCAGTCAAGGCACCTTCATCACTTTTCACTGTCAGTTGTGAACACTTTCTGTGTTTTGGGGACTTCAGACGAAATATGACAACTGTGTGCTTGACTTTAGAATTAGGAGGAGAGAAAAGAGTGAGACCAAAGCCCACTCAGCTGCCTTTGCAAAGTCTGGACCCTGTGCACTCAGACCATTACTGCTCCTGCACAGAGAACGGTTTGCCCAATTCACCCAAGAACAGCCCCTCAGAAAAAGCATTTCTAGATAAAATTTTGAACTAACTCTGAGTAATAATAAACTAGAAGTAGAGGTGCCTAATAATAAATATGTTATTTAAAAACAATTTTTATTCTGAGAATTAATTTTTCTCCTCAATTAATAAAAACTTCCTAATTTCTAGATTATATAAAACTTGACTGCTTAAGCTTTGATGTTAAAGATTCCACTGAGATTTCTAGAATTATAATAGCTCAATTTGTGACTTAAAATTATTTTTCTAGATGTCTCAGAATTGATCCAGAAATCTGTTTCATGTTACATATCACTTCAGAAACAGGTGATGAAGACAAACCAACCCTCAGTTACAGCATCTTACACCTTCAAAGGCTTTTGGAAAATATACCAGCCAGACTGTAAATTTTAGAACAGACTAGGATTCTATGCTGGCAGATTCTTATCCCAAAAGATTCTCCCTGAAAGAGCAAAGTCTATACTCTGGCCTGACTTTAGACAAGCAAGTTTTAAAATATTTTATTTATTATTTTCTATTTAATGCAGTCCTGCTTACACCTTCAAGTTAAAGAAATTTTCTTGAAAACACGATAAGAATTATAAACTATTTTCATTGTGAAGGGCTCAGTAGAATTTATTTAATATCCAACCTACTTCATAGGATTTTTTAACTTTCACAAACTGTTTTGAAAGATTTACTTGACAACGTTTTACTTTGTTTTTTTCCCCCCTAATTTAACAAAAAATGCTGTCCTGCAGTACTTACCCAGACTGACTGAAACTGAAAACTGAGTAAGTACTGCAGGATTGGTCCTCTATTAAAAAAGCCCAAGACACATGGTGCTGAGATTAACAAAACAAAGTAAAGCAGCTATGACTTGGCACAAAGTTTGACAAGCTGCAGAAAAGCAAATGTTTAAATAACTGAAGTGGTACTGTTTTCCTATTCACAACCTTTTCTCTGCTAAACAGTATCATATTCTTTTCCAGCACATTTAGATTGCAAGTCAAGCTGTGTTTTATTTTTTATTATAATAAACCCAGTCAGTTTACTGTAACAAAGACGTACTAGCAGTGATCAGTGTGAAAGCCAGTACGAAATCAGGCTGGGGAAAAAAAAAAGTCAAATGGCAAAATAAAGGACCAGCCGTCTGGAAAGTTCCTGGATCATGTAAAAAGAAAATAAAAGGCAGTGTTCTTATGAGACTAATGCAGAATACAAAAATATTTTAAGACAAAACTCTGCATCATTGGCTATGACATTTGCAAACAGTAGCAGCAAATCCTTTCAAATAATGTTGCATTTATTAAATATTTCCCAAGTCCTCCTAAACCAAAATAGTAGAGTTTTGTTTTTTTTTTTAAATACTTCTAGTAACAATGTTTACCTCTGTTCCTTTCAAAATACAGTAAGAACAAAATAGAAATGTAAAGTATTTTTCTGTCTTTTTTCACATGGAAAATAGCTTTCCCACTTTTATTATAAGTTTATTTATATCAAAAGAAATTTGCTTATTTTTTTAGACTTGCAATAATAAATGATGGTTACAAACAAAAATGTATACACCAGTACCTTACCAGATTTTTAGATGATGGTCTTTCATTTTCTGACTTTAATTTCAATCAACTAAAACACAAAAATATAAAATACATAAATATATGTGAGAAAGGGTGTAGGATTTCTTACTACAAACAGGCATAAATTTTTAAAAAGCCTTTCAGAGGCCAGTCTCCCTCATAAAGAGACTACAGGTACTTGGCTTGTGGCTGGGTTTAAATCTTGACATACACATAAGCATTTGTGTGATAACTGCTAAAGATAGATATCTTCACTTAGAGCTACATACTTTAATGTGAAGTTCAATAATGTCACATATAAAGCAGAGTAGAGTGTGATGTCACAGGAGGCAGGAAAATGATGAAATAATAAGAAACAGAGGCTTCAGTGACCCAAACCCTCAGAAAAGTGGGCATTTGTGGAAACCTGTTCCAACCAGACAGAAGTGACAGTTTGGAGCTGCAGGAGCAATTCCACTGCTGTGTTGTACATGGTAGAAAGATCAGCAGATGTCTGTATCATCTGCAGCAAACTCCAACATGTCCCTGTGAGACAAACATTGTCAGGCAAATTACACATCTCTTCTCACCCAGGACAAAGGATTGTGCCTAAAGAGCAATTTACACAAAATTCTTTATGAATTCTTTAGAAGTTCCAGAATCAAACTCCTTTAAACAGCTACACTGTGTGGCAAAGCTTCCTCAGTTCTGCTGGGCTGGAGCTGTCTGTCAAAGCTACTGTCACTAGGGACTCACAAATTAAACATCTATATTTCCCAGTGTCACCAGGAGAAGAGTTTGTTACTCACTACATTTGCATTTTGAACATATTTTAAAGCAGACAATGTTGAGTACAACACTGACATTCATTTTCTTTCATAAAAATGGAGAAATGCTCCCCTTCAGCATAATAACCTAGAAGTTAGAATGCTCAGCCACAAATCAGGGCAGCCGACATTGTGTGCTGCTGTGAGTTTTATGGGGCTTGATTACAATATCCCAAGTCATGGAAAAGTAGCCTAACTACCCCTCTATGATGAGAATAAGCCACCAGCTCTGTTCAAGCTGTGCCATTGGACACAAAGAATATGAAATTCATGAGACTAGATACAGAATACTCATGCATGAGCTTGACGACATACCAAAGCTGTGACTGCATGAGAAAGGGACAACTCTGTGTTTTGAATCACAAGAAAACAATATATATGATAAGTCCCCTTCCCCCACTCTGCAGCCCAAACCAAGCAAAAATACTCAGCAAAAACACAAAGAAAGAAAAACCTGATCTACAGACAAGTCTCTTCCTTTATCCAGGTATCCTAACATGCATCCCAGGGAGATGATGGCTCTTCTGTGCTTGGTCTCCCTGTATCCTGCTTTGAAGAGGAACATGGTGCAAACTGAAGTTAATTCATTGGTACATGGAGCCATGGGTTCAAAGGTCCTCAAGACCAGTGATCAGAGCCCTGGACAAATGCTCCAGTCCTTGTGAGAAACTCAGTCCTTTCCATCTCTCATGATGCTCTCACAATGAGAGAAACGAGCACAGGAGGAAGATCAAGATTCCAAGTCTCATCTATAAGAAATCAATCAGCAATTTTTAGCTAGTCCAAGTGCTTCCAACAGGTTTCGTTGCCACTTATGACTGGCTCTGACTGCTTTGAATCCCATTTTTAAATATTATATTTTCATTATACTGTATATACTGGATACTGGTACCTGTATCAATTTTGTGAAATCTCTTTCTGGAATAAAATGTCCAACTGCTGGGTACTGCAGCAGTGTGTGCCTTCATGCCCAGCTCCTCTTTTTTAGGATCAAAACTTCATAACCAAAGAAGAATTATGCACTTTCTGGTTATGTGGAGGATATCATTCAAAGGATATGTAGTTAATCTTTAATAATTGTAGTTTTTCTTTTGAGAATTGAAATATAACTAGATTAATTATCAGAATTATTATGAGGATTGTCCCAAAGATTTCTCACAGCTCTTCACCTACCCTGGCACCTGACAGACCATGCTATGACTCTGAAGGGTCTCCTGTACAGGCAGCTCTGCTGGAGGCAACTGGGAGGAAGGTGTGTGGTACAAATTTACACAGATCTGTGCAAAGATCATGAGTGGCCCACAGAAAAAAAAAAAGTACCTGTGCTGCTGCTCAAAACCATGGACTGAGGTGGTATCTATGGGAAGATACTAAATATTAGAAAACACCCTCTATTACATGGAAAGGAAGGGAAGGGAAAGAAAACAGGCAGTAAGCTTCAGGAAACATTTCCTGTGAGTGAAAGGGTGAAAAAAAGTGCTTTAAAAATACTCCTTGAACTTTGCAAATGAACTAAGAAGGAATATTTGGTATAGAAACAGATGTGTGGCCTCTCCTTTTGAGCATGAGTCTTCAAACCTAAGCAGGATTCCTGAGCACTGCCACAATTAAAAGAAGATAAAAGCTAATAGAAGACACATTCCTCCTTTGACAGACTAGTGCATTAGATTTACCAGTTAATCTTCCAATTTTGATTTTGTATTTAATCTACAAACTCCTAATGAATTTACCCTCTCAATGCTCCTGTAAAGATAAATAGGTATCTCTATTTTGGGAGTGGGAAATGTGGTCAGAAATATTCATTCAAGGTACAATAAAAGGCAACAAAAGGGATTGTTTTAGAAATCCAGTGCCTCAGTCACCACAAACATGTATCTATACTTTTAAAATATCAATTTGCATGAGAATTTAGTAGTAGTGGAATTAGAATGTAGAAGTACCATACTTTCCCTTATCTTTCACCACAGAGAAGTGAGTAATCTATAAAATATTTTGGAAATGTGTCACAGAAGGAAAGTTTGTTATAGAAAGAAGTCCTGTGTGTATTTCTTAATTTTCAGAATGAGAACTATACACTGTAGAAAAAAGTCCTTTGAGAACTATCACAAGACAGGAGGTCCACTGGGTAGATATATAGATATTACACCAGGAAAACTGGTGCTGTCAACCTTTTACTGAGATCAACAGTTAATTAATAGATACTGGCATTGAAAGTTTTCTTTAAGAGTTGGCTTTTACATCTTGTTCAGAGTGTTTTGCTCAGATAGCATAAAAAATAATAATTCACATATACTAACACCTCTGTTTAGGAATAGTAGAATATTTAACAAGTCACAGGTTACAAAAATGATCAATTTTCTTTTTTTGAAGTTTCTAGCTATTGACTTATCCAAATCTCCTTTCCTTGCCTTCAAAAACTTACTGAATTTGAAAACTCACTTTTCAAATTAAAATGTCTAATCCTTTCACTGTAGCTTATTGAGGTTCAGAATATTCAGTTTTTTAAAGTAATTTTCTTTCAAGGAATAACAATTCATTATTACTCTACAATGAGCTATACTAGAATAACCCAAAATGTAAGTCAAGTTAAAGTGAGCTTTCTAGCATTATTTGGACTATACATTGCCTACACTCCAAGATTGTTTCTGTTCTGCCAAGAGTGTAACTTACAGAAGGTAAAATTACCTTGAGCCCTTTGAAGGGCTTGCTCATCTCTTTCAAATTTTAATTGCATTGTTTGAACTTGCTTATCTAAAAACAGGAGGGGAGAGAGAAAACTCCTGAAATCACATGCCTACATGAGTGTATTAAAAATGTTTTCTTCAGGTCAGTGACTGAAGGCAGTGGAACCACTGGGACGAGAGCCCTGGCAGAGCTGTGACCTTCACTGCTGCCCTTGACATTCACAGCCTCCTGCTGCTGCTCTGCTGCCTGGCACAGACTTGTGGAGAAGAAGTTCAAGTGTGATGGAGTGCCCACAGCTTCCCTTTAATACTGGTTCTGGACATCTTTGCTGCTCCTCACACCCAATATAAAGTGTTTTAGCAGCTGGTTCTTTATGTCTCATATAAAACTACCAAAAGGTAAGAGGGTCCATAGGATCAGATGATAAACAGGAAAGAGGAATATTGTCTGTATCAAATAAATCTCACCACTATTGAAGGTGATACTGAGTCTAAACTATATGGACATAACAAAGCTAAACAGCCAAATTTGATTCTGTTGACATAGTTTCTAGTCCTCCATTAAATGTTTCACTCTGGCAATATACGAGAAGTACCCTGCAGGTAAGGATTGTACATTGCATGGACTGGAAAGGTGTACTGGAAAACCACCTTATTTTAAAAACTGTAATAAGGCACAGGTATCAAAAGTTGTGCCAGCTAATTTGAGAGAAACTGGTTCTGTTATAAACTTTTCCCAGAGGAAAAAATGTACATTTTGCAGAAGCTCAAAAATTACTCTAGAGAGTAGATTTTAATATTTTAAGGATAAAATAGACCATCATTTTAAAACATAATTGTCTACATATGGCTCTTTTCTGTATCATAACTTTACAGTATATATCTGTCACAAAATAAGCAGTCTAGTCACATTGCTAGGCAGTATTAGAAGTCTCAAAAGCCACAGCAAATATTCCTTTGTCATAATCTAAAAATATGTAAATATATGCATTAGAATTAGAATAAGTATGTATGAATGTTTTCTACAAATACATGCAAAATTAGCATTTGATACCAGAAAAAAATAACAGTCCAGAAACAAAGTTTCTGAAGTGCAAACAGTTCCAACTTTAATGACATTTCTTACATGCTTTTAAGGGAGTCATCTTGATCTGATATCAGTTTAAAATTTTACCTAATAACTATTTTTATTTTTCAGCACGTGTCAGAGCATTTTCAAGATGAGAAGTCTCATTGTGCAATTTAAAAGCCTCATTCTCTCTTTCAAGCATTTTTTTTTTTTTTCATGGTCATCATCTTCAAAGACAACCTGAAAGATTGCGATGCCTTGAATTTATAAGGAAGGAATCAGGGATTTAAATATGCTGCACGGGTGTAATATTATACAACACAGTATCATATAATTTCTGAATTCTATTACAGAGTCATAATATGAATAGAAAAAAGTCGAGACTCTAAATAGGTCCCCGCTGGAAGAAAGGCTGCAGTACATTATATACAAAGCCCATAACACATGGGGACATTTTATTGACAGGAATAATGCATATCATACTGTTTGTGTGCCCTCATCATTCAGGTCAATTTATTATGGAGGCTGTGTCCAGGAAGGCAGCTGGGGCCTCTCCACCCACACTTCCCCCCGTGTGCATGGAGTGCTGTCCGTAACCAGGCAGGCAGGAGGGGCTGTGGACAGGCAGCACCAGGGGGTTGCAAAGTGCATGGCTAAGGAGGGGGGCTTGTTGCCTTTGTGCCATTCCGCAGTGACAGTGCTGCCAGTGTCACGAGGAGCACATCACATGTCAAGGCGGTGAAGTTTTCAGGCTGGGAGCCGCATGGAGTCCATCAGGCCTTCTGATATCAACACAGTTGGTTTTCCACTTGGTGCCGAAGCCACCCAGAGGCAATTCATATTCTGAACATTAACATGGCTTTGCATGCCTGTCACACATAGACCGTGCAGGGGTTTAATGCTATTGAAGACTACGGTTTAAATCTCTATGCAAACAGTGATTACCTTGTAAGAAGGTTCCAGGATAACATGCAACAAAAGACTTTAAAGTTATAGTTTTAGTAAAGCAAACTCATTTACATTTTTATTATGCGTGGCCTTTGTTTAAATCTTGCCACGTCCATTATGGAAAAGACTTCTTATGCAACTGAAGCTTATTGGGACAGCTACTCTTTTTTTCTTGTTGGTTTCAAAGCTATTGAAAACATTTGAATATATTGTCTTATGGCTGTCTAGATTTTACTGCCACATATTTCTTTTAAAATTATAGAAAAGCTTTCAGAGCTGGCACAGATCTTTATAGTAATACCAGAATATTAACTAACTCCTGAAACCATTTAAAATATTAACACAAAAGAGGAGACTCACACAACAGTTGCTTTGCTTGCTAAGGAAAATTCAGGATATTATTTGCATTGCTTGGTAAAAATATGAACTTTAAAAAAAAATTACTCGAAATGAAAAGTCTTCAAGACCTTTAAAAATTAAATTTCAAGTTTTTGAAATAGCATGTAAACTTAAATTATAGTGTAATGATGGAAAAATAAAGTTCATAACTATTCATTTTTCTTTGAAAGAGGCATTTTTTGTCTTCAATTTACCAGAATAAACTATGAGTGTACACAAAGTTTTGGCTGCAAAGTCTCCATTGATTCTTATAAGAAATTGTGTAAATAAAATGTCAAGTGCTTTGCAAATTAATTCAGATCAGTTTGTGGTTTCCCTTCCAGTACTGAAGAAATAGTAGCATTTTAGATAAAGACTAAGTGTGAGTAAGAAGAATGCTATTTTTAATAATGCAATATTTTTAATAAATTCTAGTTAAACACTTCACCAGTGTTTCATTTTAAACAGTGTTTCTGCGGTATCAGATTTAAAATCATTCCTCTGAGATAACTGTCAGAGTGCATGCTTTTACTGAAAACTTTTAGCAGGTCCTGTAGACAGCCGAACATCCTTCAGGGAGAGCAGCAGTGTTAAGAAAACAGCACATGGACATTAAGGTGATTAGCTGACACTCTACCCTGGCAGTGGCCAGCTCTAAGCCACCTCAAAACAACCTTAGAATTTCAAAAGACCTTTTAAGTAACTCTTACAGCTCTTAAGCTTAAGTATTTGATCTGTTCTGGCTGTGTCTGAGCATCAACAGATGCTCAAAGAAGAACCTTAACATAAAATAAACAGACTTAAATTAATCCTAGGGGTAAGTTTGGAACGGCATCTCAGCGCAGTCCCGATCTTGCCCGGTTTTAGGACATGAAAAACACGAAAAGCACAAAAAGCACAAAAAGCACGAAAAGCCCGAAAAGCACAAAAAGCACAAAAAGCACAAAAAGCACGAAAAGCACGAAAAGCTTTCCCGGCCTTTTCTCCGCCCTTTGCCATTCCCGGACAGCCTGAGCTCGAGCGCCACCGCCCGCCGAGGCCGGGAACTGCAGCTCATTAACTATTCCGTCTCCCGCTGCAATGAGGACACTCATTAGCAAAATGAACAAAGGGACAATTTTCTGTAGCTACAGTCATCTGTTACACTTTGAGTGGCAGGTTTTGTAGCAATGTTCTCCCTACCATCTGCCCACAGCGGTAGCGTTTGGCTTGCTTAAACTGGGGAACTTTTAAGTTGCAAGAAAAAAGAGCAAGGTCGGCTTACACAACATGGCTTAGACTGGAGACTTCAATATTTCTCACCTTTTCTGATGCATTGCCTTCATTCCAACACTTTTATAACTTCTTGGGGAAAAAAAAAAGGAAAGCAGCATATTTCAACCTTATTACTTCTATTCTATATTTACTAATAATAATACATTTGCTACTCTATCTTTGTACTGTAAACTTACAACAACTTTTCTGTAAACACAAGATACACACACATAGTTTTGAAGCACAATGAGCTTCAACTAAATTAATTAATCTATACTCATAGGATTCTAGCCAAACAGGTAAAGGTGAGAGAACATAGCCATTCTCTAAGCAATTGAGAAATACACACTTCTGTTTCAGTGCACTGCAATATTTAATGTACAGTCGAAACAATACTTCAGCCTTTTGAGTAACTGCTATGACTTTTGCACTCTTACTGCAAAGAAATAGGATGTGAATTACTGGTGTTATTCTATGACATGAAAGAAGAATGTATTTGAGAATATTCCAGTTAAAATTATAAACTAAAGTTGTCACTGTTGTAGATACATTGGTAATTTTCCCTGAAAACAAATCCATTCTTGAGAATCTGTCCCCCAAATTATCACTTACTTCTCTTTCAAACTCGACTTCAGGTATTTACAGGCTGTGCTGTATGCACACCAGAGGGTGCAATTGCCCAGGCTGTCATTAAAAACACTCATTTACAAACACACCCAGTACTGAGTCACAAGGGAAATGATAATGTCAATATTAATTTATATTTGTTTTTATTATCTATAACATCTTACATTTCCATGTTTATAATATTAAATCTTTCACGATTTGTAACTGTATATGTCAAAGAGATGCAGTCTAAGTTTTAACATGGGAACCTGCAGTATGGGCACTGTTTGGATACAAGCCTTTACCTCACAGTCATCCACCCTGTTATTAAACCTGGATCTTCAATGCAGTTAATGGTTATATTTTATTAGGGCTTCCAAGGTCTTGAAGGAGATCAAGATGCCATCATTCCTTTGACATGCTCTAATCAGCAATCATTCTCATAGTGGTGTCATTTTGTAGCCACTCGATTCTATTTCGTCATTTTTGGAGGCCTTTTAAATGAAACAAAACATAGACACTGCCCAGGGAGGGACTAATAAGTGGCTACTGGCCCAGATTGCTCTATTTACCTTCTAATGTCATGTCAGAGCTGGAAAGATTAAGGACAGCATAACTTTGGAGGGAAAATAGCCTTTTCATTGCAAATTCTTTGACAGAAGAAAAAAGTGAATTTTTCTTGCTCCTGTTTTGTATGGGAATGCAGAATTCTCAGAGAAGCTGGTGATCACAAGCTTTTGGTGTATGGATTAGATAAAGATTGCACAGATCCTGAAGTAATCCTTGTAGTGCAGCCTAAGGATGAAGGGTTGGCCAGCCAACTTGACACTAAATGTTTATTGCAACCAGCTGTTTATGTACATTCAGAAGTTTGTCTGGGAAGAAAAGTGAAGTTTTATAAACTGTTGCTAGGATGCTTCTTGTGACCTGGAGGAAGATTAGGCATTCTCTTGAGAGAAGCAACTATGCAACAATCTCCAAATCTTCTCTTTGGCAAGGTATTCAGATTCTGTAAAAAAATTAATCTCAAACTATATGATAAACAGCTTTAAGCTGAGTTTTTCAATTCAGAGTACTTTCTTTGGCTCTTAAAAATGTTTTGACTTTTTCTTGTTCACTTCCCTGTCTATGCAGGCTAGAACTAGAACTCAGAGATTGCACAGATCTAATATCTCTTTAAACTTATCTGGAGCCTGTTCCAGTACCCAACCAACCTCTGAGTGAAGAACCTTTCTCTAATATCCAACCAAAACCTTCCCTGACATAGCTTTAGGCCATTCCCTGTCACTGGTCAGCAGAGACAAGAGATCAGTGCCTGCCACTCTGCTTTTCTGCACAAGGGAGCTGCAGATTTCCCCTCAGTCTCCTCTTCTCCAGCCTGAGCACACCAAGTGATCTCACATGGCTCTCCTCCAGGTCCTGCACCATAGCTCTCTGCAGGGCACTCTCCAACTGTTTTATCTCTTTCTTACATTGTGACACCCAAAACTGCCCACAGGACTCGAGGTGAGGCCACACCAGCACAGAGTAGAACAGGACAGTCTTCTCCCTGGCCAGCTAGCAGTGCTGTGCTTGTCCCAAGGATTTTCACCAGTTTCACTTAAGAGTAAAGTCATACAATTGCATTCACTTCCCTTGACTCAAATAAATTGATTATTTTGTCCTTAATGGTGCCATTTAATTCCTTCATTTATACATTGCCCATTTTATGGTTATATCTTCAGCAATAGCTGCTCTTTCCTTTAGTTATGAGACTATGCCTTTTTAGCCACATAATACTAATTTTCTTAGCAATTTCAGTTTTTCTTACCCATACTTAACAAGTTTTGGAAAATATTGCATGTATGTGCACCAAACCCCACTTGCATACACAAATGCATTCATACATTTATGGCATAACTTATTAACTTCTCATTAACTTTGGCCCCACCTTAAGTCTTGTGTGCATTTCTGGGCCCCACAACTTCAGAAGGCTGTGAAGGTCCTTGAACATGTCCAGAGGAGGCCAACAAAGCCTGTGAATGGGCTGGGAGGAATGTCCTGTGAGGAGCAGTGAGGACTTTGGGCTCATCTAGTTTGGAGAAAAGGAGTACAAGGAGTGACCCCATTGCTCTCTATGGCTTCCCAAGGAGGGAAAAAATCTACAAATAATTTACTTTGCACCACTAAAAGCTGTGAGGCTGTTTAAGTATTGCTGCCAAACTATTTTGAACCCAAACAGCAATGAAAGGTTTAACATCTGAATTCAAGTGAAGTTACAAATGTCTCTACAAGCTTTCTGACCCAGCTGGGTGCTCTAAAAGTACTCTCACCAACTCAGAACTTTTAGAAGATAATGAGGTGATGTCTTGTACCCCTAGAATTTCACATACCCTCTACCTTAGGTGGCTGCCTGCACAGTTAGATGGTATTTTCAGATCTCATTAGTACTTCAAATAAAAATTGTAGATACAGAGCAGGGATGAAAAAGCAATAGAGTGCCAGGCTTAGCTGGCACTCTGGAACCTCTTTAGAACCTGAGACTGCTTTTACCTGCCTAAAGCATATGTGAAGTTTTGAAAAAGTGTTACAGATGTGTCACATTTCACTGAACTCTGGACAAGTACAATCAGTTTGGGTAGGACATGTTTATGCTGCAGAAAGGATACAAAGGGTACAGGCAAATGAGACTGAATCATGACTCATATTTGAAGATTAGAGACTGAATAAGCAGGAGAGTTCTTTGCCATTATAACTAAGCTATGTATGTCTACATTTGCATGAGGGAAAATATTCATATTTGAAAAGAATTTCTCATATTTATTAATGGTTATATCCAATTAGCTGTTATAGTCCATGAACTTCTACTGCAGGTGTTAAGGAAACTCAAATGAAGGATTTTTGTATTACATTTTTATATTTCAAATGAAGTTATAACTGCACTGTATATTCAAAACTCTGATTTCAATGATTAACAACTCAATTCTGAATGAAAAAAGAAAATATTTATTTTAGAACTCCCAGAAGCAGTGTTTCATTGCCTAATTGTAAAAGGGAATATAGACTATTCTTCAAATGGTCTGTATAGTCTGCAGTGCTCTTTTAAACTATCCCTGCCTAAAACAGAAGTAATTGCTAGAAGATTCCCCTACAAAAATTCCCTATTTTAAATTTGGTTTTGGATCAGAATTTCTTTCTTCAGCTGAAGGTGCTACAGACCATTATCCAGGAATTAAGAACAAAAGTAAAAAATTAACATCTTTGTGAAATTTTAAAAAATCTTGTAGTTTCTTTCTTGACACAATCAACCATTTCCTTCTAAAAAGCTAAATGCTTGATTTTACTTTCTGATCACTCATTTTAAGCTATGCAACATTCTTGAACTGTATATCATCTTCTGTAACTTGGTCAGTGCTTTCTGCATTCTGATTTCCTCTCACATCTTTTTAAAATTCCTCAATCTCACAGCTCCTTGTATCTTTTCTGTGAACTTTTCTCCTTTGCTTCACATTTCTCTATCCTATTCTGTGAAACATCCACATGATTAATGCTGGCTTAAACCCATTCAGAAGTGCACCTGTTCTCCTGTCCCTGCACATGTCTAGGAGATCATTCATGCTGTAAAAACACATTCTTTATTCCTTCCAGGATTCTCTAAGATTTTTTTCAATATACTGTATTACACAGGGGATGCTGTTAATATACTGGACACACTTCTCACTATATATCTCCACTTGACTGTGCTATGTGTAAACAGGAGAATGATTTTGCTAAATATTTTACCCATCACCTTTCCCAAGGACCCACATAAGTAAAGTAATTTAATAATTATTTTTTAAAATATTGGCTTTGTTTTATCACGAGATACAACTATATATCTGTTTGCATGTAGGGGAAGAAAGATGAAATTTAGATTTCATACTTCCTAATGTGGATTCTTTTTGCTGTTGCAGTTACATGCTGAAATTAGTAACCATGAAGGTCTGTGGCACATGTCCTAGAGGGCACTAGGAAGCCACCTGGAGTGCCCAAGATTGGTCACCATTGGCTACTTGGGAGCTAAGAGTTCAACTACCGAATTCATCAAAACATTTATTTTTTTTTTTTTCAAATTGAACCAGTCTCCATTTTATGTGATTACTTTGTTTCTGCCTCCTAACAGACTGCCAATGAAGCAGGTTCCCTTAATTTGCTGTGAATAAAAGCATGCTCATCCCTTCATGATTTGCCTATGCTGAGTAACATGGAAATGTGGTACTGACAGCATATTTGGGTCTAATCCTACACTGCTTGGATATTTTGTGGTCAATCTTTACCAGTCAAGAAATTAAAAACTGCACTTTTTTTGCATATCTCACTGGTATCTACTAACATACCTCATTCTTCTTGTACTAATTATTATGTTGCTCACCTAAAACTATACTGAAGAATGCTAAACTGCCTAAGGAAAAAGAGTATTTGTTTAAAAAATTACTTTTTGTGATGATTTTTTTTCTCTTAAATGTAGTTTAAAAGCCTAGTCCCCACAAAAAGAAAAAAAAAAATTAAATACCTTCTCCAGGTTTTGAAGTGCAAAGCTATACTCTGTAGCCAGTTTATGATACATTAGTACTCAGACCAGCAGTCTACTATCACACTCATGACAAAAACCTCCCTCAAAATTGGCCCTGAGATCAGCAGTATATCACATAGAGCTGTTGTTGCTGCTTTGTTGAATTTGGATCTCATTCTGTAATTCAATTTGTGATACATTACTGAGAATTTTGATGCACAGTAAGAGGACAGAACAAAATTGAACCAAACTACTTTTTTTTTGTTGTTTGTTTTGTTTAGGAAAATTAAATCCAAGCACTTCTACTTAAATAATAAGCTTATGTTCACTTTCTGTAATTTTTTTTCTGCATTATTAAAACATTTTTTGTTAATGTTCAAATGAGAAACTTGAATCTGCGGATTTATGTATATTTCTCTCTTGCAGTGAGGGCTCATTGATTGCCAAGGAGTGTTAATGCTGGCACGGGCTGTCATTTGCCACCTGATACTCACTGGCTTTATTTTATCAAATAAATAAGTGGGAAAAGAAGTGCAAATAAATTATATAGACAGGGAGTGTGCTACTTTTCTTACCTATTAAAATATTGTTATAAAGTATTTTGCCAGAAATACCACAAGGCAATTTAAGACTATTTTTCTAGATATTGTTATTAATATTCTGAGCACATTGTTATTCTTGTTCTGTTAATTGTAAATTTGCAAAAGACACCTTACACAGTAAATTTTGATTCTATGTTAGTACTCTACTTCCTTCTTTCCAGTACTTCCATGGATTGCTTTTCATTAAGTAAAATATTGCTTTAATCTGCACAAAAAAGATCTGTGAATGAAACCCAGTATCTAGTGAAGATTAACATATATGTGAAAAGAAATTTTTTCTTTACTCATTTATGGGTAATAATGTCTGTCAGTGGGTCATTTATGTATTTACAAAGGTTTGGAGCCTGCTCTTCAAAATTTTCTTCATATTGTGCTTGACTGATGTTTTGCAGATTAACAAATCTGGCTAGAGGGAGCAAATGAGCTAAAAATCAAAATCTTGGCATTTTTTTTTATATGGAAACCAAGCTGGTCAAAACAAAAGTATGGCTATTCCATCACTCTGTTCAAGATACCTATGACTAGATTTAATCCCTAAACACATTTCTATGCCCTACTGTTCACTTGGGCAGGGTCTCTACATCTGCCAGAGCTCACAGCTTCATATCCATGCTCTGGACATCTCAGGCTGCCAGCAGGAATGTCACCTGCAGAGCAAAAGACCTAAATTTCAGTGTCTGCCAAAGAACTTGGGGAGTAAGCTTAAAGCAAATGAAACTTCACTCAGCTGCTCATGAACACATGATTTAGTGTCAGAAGTGAGGTATGAAACACATCTCACACAGGCTGGCAGACAAGGAGTTGAAGGAAACCTGTCCCTTTCTGCAGTCAGAGGCAGAGGCAGGTGGAGCATCTTTAGACATCTCCACTGAACAGAAAGACAGATCTGTACTGACTGTTTGGGGAAGACACTCCCATGAGATACCTAAATGTGTGTTTCTTCATCTGTGACCTGATTCTCAAACCAAAACAACAAAATTGACTGTTAAATAAAGTATCAGGGAGCTTTCTGTAAAGAAAACAAGAAATATTGCACTACAACGTTGTTTGATAAAAATTTTAAAGTAATTGCATGAAGAAAACTGTAATTTGCTTTTGCAGAATAAATTATAAAAATGCACTCAAATTAACATATATTGCCAAGTCAGATGTATCAATGACATCTTTTTAATGCTTGTTGTAAGCATTGCTCCATTGCATCACTCCTGGGGATGATAAAAATTTAAATCTAACACTAACATTGACATTAAGGAAACTGTAACTCATGAACTGGAAGATGTAAATATACAAAATTGAATACATATCTCATTAGTCTCATGTGAGGAAAGCATGAGACCTGACCCTCAATATAAATATGCTTTGTATATTGGTGTACAAAGTGTTCTCTGTTAAACTAAAGACTCCCCCTCCAAACCTTGCATATTTGGAAGATACTTGGACTCACTATTTGACAAGCAGGGAATATTTATGCAGGCAGGATATTCAGTCTCCTCAAAAAATAACTAACTTAAGAACACTCAAGTATCTGCCAGATGGTAACTAGTCAGAATCTGCAAATGAGGCCCACACATATGTACTAATACTGACATCAAAATGTAAGCTGAGTAAGTGGCCAAAGCTTGTTTATAAATCCTAATTCAACACCCTGCAAAGTGTTTTTTGATGAAGAGAATTGAAATATCAGCATTTTAGCAAGGAATAGGTAAAGGGTTAAAGGAAATGCAGTTTGCTTGCCCCTGGCTCAGATGAGCAAAATAGTGGATTCTTTCAGGGATTAGAAGTAGAATGAGATACTGCTTCTAAAAATAGTACCAAAAGCATTTAATTTTAGTTTATATCTCTGTATACCACCGAGAACTAAAAAGAAAAGCTTATTCTTTCTAGGAATTATTTGCACATAATTATTTTATAACCCTAAGCACCTTCCTATGAAATTTCTTGCACAGTAAAGGGACAGCTAGAAACCCTCATTTTGGCGGAACACATCTCCCTCTGCAGGTCTCCGGAGGCACTGTCTCCCCGCAAAAATTGCTAAGGCACTCAAGACCCTAGTCTAAGATTTACATTTCAGACACACTACTCAGGAGACACGTAACTGCACAAGACAAGAGTAGGTTACATTATTCAGATCTTCTTTCCTATTTGCTTTTGTATGTGATGTGTCAAAGCACTGCACTATTTTGTTTAATCTCCTTTAGATGTGTGAGAGCAGCTAAGTCAAACTTGTAACTCACACTGGGCAAGTGTCAATGAAACTGCCAGAACTGCATTTATTTCCATGATCTTAGCCACTATTCTAAACTTTCAGAAGCTTCACTTATCTTTTTTGTACTTAAAGTCCTGTTAACGCCTGTGTAATTTTCTCCAATTCAGATAGCCAAGCAATCCAGTCTCTAATTAAGGTATTAATACTTGCATATTTTGAAAACACAAATCTATATAATTCAGGTGAAATAGGTATATGAACAGAAAAAAGCCAATACAGATTCCTTAAGGGTTACACAACACAGAGGTGACAATGACAGAAGTATTTTGTACAGGATGAGAAAAACTCTGTTATGATACTTTCCTAATTTACTTAGACCAAAGCTTGCGTAGAAATAGGCAGCTTCTTCATTCTGATATTTCTTTGATAACTGTTCATGTAGCATCATCAGTGCTGTAACACCCTATTTTTAAGTCACCTGAAATGCAAAGGATACAAAACATAAAAGATTTGAAAAAAAAAACCCACTTGGAATGTCAGCGACCTTCTGTTACTAATGGAAATTCATAGGCAGTGCCTGTATTTCTTTCATAATTTCACTTGAATCACTTATAGACAGGGGTATTGGGTTTACATTGGCCAGGTTTTGGTAGCGGGGGGCTACAAGGGGCTGCTGTAAGAAGCTGCCACAGGCTTCCTCCATGTCCAGCAGAGCCAATTCCAGCTGGCTTTGGGACCAACCCAATGCTGGCCAGGGCTGAGCCCATCACAAATTGTGATAGAACCGCTCTGGTAAGAGATTGAAGAAGGAAAGAAGTTATTGTGCAAATGTGATTGTGCTCAGAGAGGAGTGAGAATATGTGACAGCAACAGCTCTGCAGACACCAAGGTTAGTGCAGAAGGAGGGGGATGAGGTGCTCCAGCTGGAGTGGAGATTCCCCTGCAGTCCATGGATCCAGGCACACAGGGATGCAGACACCCACCTGCAGCCCATGGATCCAGGCACACAGGGATGCAGACACCCACCTGCAGCCCATGGATCCAGGCACACAGGGATGCAGAGACCCATCTCCACACCAGATCAGGTGGATATCTGAGAGAGGGCTGTGACCAGAGTCAGGATAAAGAAGGACAAGTCCCATTACCAGTGTCACAGGTGTCATGGCAGAAGGGCTGGGAGCCACTCTGGCGACACTGCCCGGAGCATAGCGAGCCCACACAGCTCCACTGGGCAGTGCAGGAGGTGACATGGGCCTGGTGCAGCCACCATGGCCTCGACACTGCCCTGGGCACTGCCACCCTGGGCACTGTCACACTGGACACTGTCACTCTGAGCACTGCCACCCTGGGCAATGCAGCCCTGGGCACTGTCACACTGGACACTGTCACTCTGAGCATTGTCACCCTGGGCACTGCCACCCTCAGCACTGCCACCCCAGGCCCTGCTACCCTGGGCACTGTCACCCCGGGCCCTGCCACCCTTGGCTCCTATTTAAGCCAAAAGTGAAGTAGTAAATAGTAGTTAGATCCTCACTGGAGAAGTCTGATGACAGTTCATGCACTCCAGGTGACTGAGGGCAAGAACCCTTTTCCCCACATGATGGAGGGGCATGTTTCAGACAATACAGAACATGACCTGGCACCAATGCTTGACTCCCACCACTCACAGACCATCCTGAAATTCTCACCTCTGTTTACAAACAGACTGGAGGAAAGAGAGGTGGATGTAGTTTAGATCAGTTTTTAAAGTTGCGTAAGAATAAGAAGAAAATGCAAAAGAAATACAGAGTAGTGGCTTAAGCCCTGAGGGAAGAAGAAGAAAAAATCTGTGCAGTTTATGGCTGCAGGCTAAATGAAGGTGGTGTCAAACATGAGTATAAGCCATTATGAATGGCCAGTTTTCTTTCATTGCAATAATAAACTTAGACTTTGACATTCTAGTTTTTGTGTGGTTAGGAGATAATAGTAAGATGGGCCAGAGCTAGGCATAATTTTCTCATAATTCTCCCTTGATAGAAGTCAATCAGAAAGTATGGACTAGCTGAAGAAATTATAAAGGTATTAATGTGAATTTGAATACAGTGTTTGACTATAGTGCTCTTTGATATCAATAGCTATTAGCATCTATATTAAAAATTCCTTAAACTTTTTTGAACTCAAATTACACCTGAAGAGATGTCAAATATTTAATACCAAAGATCATATCAACATAGCACAACTCTACAAATATAGAAGCAAATAATTACTTATAGATAATGTAAGGAGTTTTAAACAGGATGATTTCTTCTAATGGAGTTGAATTTTGCTAGCTTAATGCCTGTTCAATGTGATAAATAATCTTTAAGGCTCATAACTCACCATGATTAGATGAATAAAACCATTTCAACTTCTGTAAGTCCACAGTGATGCCAGGGAACCATATGGATTTTAGAAAAAAGGTGCCTTTATTTTCAAGAATGAAAATAATTTAACTAATTATACCTTTTCTGCAAGCTCTGGGCATTATCTCATGTCATCTATAGAAAAAAGATGGAAAGTGATACAAACTGCCAACATACAATTAAATGTTAAGATTTTTTTTCTCTTCTTTGAGCTTAAGCTGAAAAAGGTATAAACAAGTGAATTCTATTATAATAGAAAAAGGAGAAATTTAAGAAGTTACATGTAGTACAAGACATAAATCATGAGTATACTGACAAATGTTACTTAAATTAGTACAAAAGGGAGATTTCATAATTAAGTCAGATGTGCTGAGTAATGATTTAAATTGATACTTGTAACTCAACTATTCTCAGAGGTTTTCTTTTGGTTAGAAAAATAAAGGTAATTGAGTGAGTGGAAGAATTTATTACTTGGCTTCAAAAGACAATTTGTAAAGGCTGTCATTTAGGTCACATTTCAACACTAATAATATAGGAAAAAGTGCATTTTGGTTTGAGAAAAAATCTAATTAGCCATTTGAAACTGATCACAAATTTATTAAGAAAAAGCTGCCAAATATTACACCAAAGTTATGAATCAGATGACAGTTTAGGAAAAATTATTTATTTATCCCCTATATTGCTCTGATACATATGACAGGAGCAAGTTTTGTCCATTAGTAGTTCTGATCAGAAGATTCACGTGTATTTATAAACTGAAAAACTCAACACTTTGTTTATGACATATTTTTGATTGCTGTTGATCCTAACTATTCTAACAATGTTTTTATGTTAAGTAACTCAATGCTGCACACCTTAATTACCTACTGCACTCATAATAATCTTGTTTATTTAGAAATGTCTTTGCTCCCTACCCTGGGCAAGGACAGCAATTGATTCCCTTAGATAATAATCACTAGCTGTTTGTTTATAATCTTCATTCTCCAAATTCCCTGAAATTATTTTTATGATAATTTTAACCCAGTTAGAAGCTGTTGAAAATGGATTTGGAGTGGTACTGATGCCAAATCTAAAAGAATAGTATTTATGGCATAATAAAATACTGCTTTTAACTTTGCAAAATTAATTTTCTTGCAATCTTTGAAAATTAGATCCTACTTGCCTCTGGGATCGTGTCCCAACCCTCCAGGAGTGGTACTGTTTTACTGGCTGGGGATTCTGCTTTCTGTGCAGGGATCACTGTGACACCACAACAAACCCAGGCAGAAAAAAACAAACCAAACAAATCAGGAAACAGACATAAATGGAACAAAAATGTGGAATAAGATTTGATTGAACATTAAGATCAAAGTCTGTACCAAGCTAAAGTTCTCTGCCGTAATTAAACTATAATGGTCCTTGCATTCATAGGCCACCCTGGCTTCACCATGCTGCATGTATTTTGTTACCAGGATCCTTTCTCAGAACTATTTGCAGTTATGTCATATCTGAAAGCCAAGGCTGTGAGTCAGGACTAAATTTATTCACTGCCAGTTCGTATCCATTTCTCTTTGGCCAACACTACCTTTAACCAAAGGAGCTTTTCTTACTCTCTAGTATTTAATCTGTGATGTATTTTTATGGATCCCTTCTCAACCTTTGTTAGGTTATGCAGGCCAAGAACATTCATCTCCTCTTCTTAGACAGCCACCAGTACCCTGATCATTCTAATTCCCCCCTGCTCTCATTCCAGTCAACATCCTTAACCAACAGTGAACAGAAATGTGTACATTATTCCAGAGTAGGTTTCACAGCCCTTTCTAAAAGAAATACTTATTTTGGATATGTACTCACCTGCTGTGATCTAGGATCATTTTTGTCCTTTTGAAATTATACCACATCAGAAACTAATGATTCTGCCTCTTAATAGCATTTGTGGGGCTTCTGTCCTGATGGTTCCCCACAGCTGAGATTATGCTAATAAAAGAAATACTGACCTGCCACCCGGTGGATCCCCTTTCATTTTGCACTGTTGAATTTCAGATAGTCACATAAGCAATTCTGTCTCTGTCTTCAGATGTTTCCCATATGACATTTAAAAAATCTTCTTTAAAAGCTCTCAGCTCAAAATCTTTAAGTCAGTAGCACACCTAGTGCTGATGTAATTAATGAAAATATTAAAGTCAGTCTCAAGACGGATCTTTGAAGTACTCCACTAACAAGTTTCCTTCGGTGTAATGGTTTCTTTAAATAACATTGTTTTAATCCCTGTCTTCATTGGCTTGATAATGACTCTTAAAATGCAGTATCAGAAACTTTGTTTAGATACTGCAAGATTAGATACACTACATTTCCTGTAGTGACTTTTTATTAAATTCAGACAGACACACACAAAACCCTCTATGCCCAAGTCTGATATAGTAAGCTAACTGTATTTGGGATTCTGTCTCTGAATTACTAATTGTTAATGCTTAATTTTCATAAAACTGTGCTTACCTCTAAATACTTTCACATATGGATAACATTGCTTTAATAACTTAGTGCTTCTTTGCAACAATGCTAATACTCTTATTACACTTGAACAAATACTGAAACTCTTAAATTGCTGAAATCCTACTTAAAACATTTCTGTAGATATTCACTGGAAGCCTCAGGAACACAAATTCATATTTCAGGCTAAATAAAGATTCCATTCTGATTGGAGTTCCCAGTGTAAATCTACTACCTGGAGAGTATCTGTCCCTGATTTCTTCCAGTGAAAAATATGTCACATTCAGGCTCATTGTTATAAATGCTTTTTATAAATAATCTCTTGTAATATTAAAACTTTTAAAATTCAGAACAGAAAAAATAATTCCATATTGCTCACTTAGGTATGGCAAAGGATGTTAAGGAAAGGTTTAGTTATTTACGCAGACTAGGACATCAGTCAGGATGAATTGATGTCATCCCTCCTCTCTAATGGCTCTCCCTGTGTTATTTTTTCATGTTAAGGCAGTGGAGTTAAATAGCTGTGATCCAACCTTGCCATAACAGTTAGCTCTGTGCAACATAAATGGAAACAGAGCAGGTTTTTAATTGTGATGAGGTAAGCTCTCTCCCTACATTTCATCAGGGATTTGACATGACTTGCTGAGCTGGTTATGCAGCACATAACCACAGCCCTTTCCCACAGGAAGGACTTGGCAGGGGAACAACAAAGCTGGTAAATGTAATTACGTGCTATTCCATGAGTCTCAAAGCATAATGATGGAATGTTTTCTGTGACACTTGCTTCTAGCTTCAAAATGATGATTCCTCCTTTTGCTGCTTATTGATGGCAGAAAGGCAGGGAAAGGTGTGCACTGCAATGTTGTGCAGGATAGAGGAGATGACACTTCCCATGAAATCAGTCTGTTTCCAAAGTCTTTTGGTTGGGAGGCCACACATGGGAGTGCTGGCTGCTTGCTATCTCACCCAAATATTTTTTTTCACTTCAAGAGTAGGCAGTATTGCACCTTCTTTTCTACCATAGTTATTTAATGCTTTCAGTTTTTATCAAGATTAATCTATTAATAATATTTCCTGTAATTGTGAATGGTGATTTCCTGCTTCTGGTATTTCTGTATTGCCCATTTCCCCTACCTCCTTCACAGTCTGTACTTGTCAGAACTGTGTTCTGCTCTTAATCTTAGCCAAAGCATCTACTTTCCTTGACCCTAAATTGCTATTAACCAACATGAAAGGGAGAGAAGGGGACTGATTTCCTGTAACTGACAAAAAATAGACATTTTGAACACTTTTATATCTCATAAGGTTTATAAAAAAAGAGAAGATAACCTTTCTAAACATCATCCACATTATAAAATTTGTCTATGTAACATTAGTACCACATTATTAACTTTTTTTTTTTTCCAGAGGAAACTGCATTGTAGATTCTCCTGTGCTTTTTTTTTTCTTCATCTTAAGGCCCTGTGCACAATGACCACTGCAAATGCCATCTACACTTCTGAGCAGAAATGTGAGGCGTGACCTGCGTCATCACTCACATTTAGAGACTCACTTATCAAGTGGGATACCAACTGACCCCTTGAGACATGAGCAAATGTCTATTTTTATCACCAACAGCCCTTTTTCCACAAACTCTTGCCATATGATGTCATAGCACTGGTTGCATCTCTAATGCCTGGTGCACCCATGCAGTGAAAAAAATTTTAATATATGCAGAAGCTGAACAAAATAGCCCTTGTTTTATGCAACACTTTCACACCTCAGTATAAGTGTGGATACAGTTTTCCTTCTTTCTGCATTAGCATTTAGGGTGAAATACACTAGGTACTTCAGTTAATACTAACACTTAGGCCATCACAAAGCAGCTGGCATCAGGAGTATAAAAAAGAGAGTGGGAATGGAAAGAGCAGAATTTGTTCTTTTGGCTGTTCTGTTGCCTTGTAACAGCTTTATAGATTCACTGACTATATCCTGGATAAGCTACCTGTAACTGCTAATTTTATGAAAGAATGGTATGCTGTGCTATGATATGATATGATATGATATGATTGATATGATATGATCATCTGCAGGCAACAGAGTATGAAACTAAGGCTTTGTCAGTATGCTCCTTCTAGTTGAAGTGTATATGCATTTCTGCCCTTAATTGGAAGATTCTTGATATATTTTTCTATTTTCTAATAATTTTTAATTTTTTTTCCTTGGTATACCACTTCAGATTATTAGTATAAATTCAACATTTTGTCTTCCAGTTACATACATACAAGTTATTATTTCATTAAATACTTCAGTCAGAAATATCTTTGAAGGGCTGTTATGCCAGGACAGAAAAAAACAAAATAAAAAAGAAGCAATGGAACTGACTACATCATTTAGTCAACCTCTCATTCTCTCTTCACTAGCAAATGTTCTGGTGATGTAATTAATTCATTTCTTCTATGTCAATCATGTATCTACTACAAATTAAAGTTAAAATTAGTTCTACTCTCATGCATTTCATTTTACGTCAGTGAATACCACTGTTGTTCCACAGCTGTTTTTGTGATCGTGGTTTGCCTTCTAAACAATCTAAACTATTCCTGGAATGTGCAGGGTAACCAGTGATAACAGCAATGTCAAGAGAAACTTTAACCACGGGAGATGTTTCTGCTTTATTACTGCAGAGCTTGTTTTGAGATCTATTCCATAAGAGCAAAGGACTCCACATTACCCTGTGATGAGTGAACCAGAAGCTCAGGAATATTACTCTGTGGAAAACAGTGAAGGGCATATCCATACTGTGTTCTCACTTTCCAAACACCTCTAGTGCTTGTGAGGCCACAACCTGTAGGCAAAAGTGGACATGAGTTGGAAATACAGGGGTATTCTGGAAGTAATTGATACATGGGTTGTGTTTTAGCCAGGTCATAATGAAGCACAATTTAGTCTTCCCTTGGAACTAACAGCAGCTCTTTATGCAGCTGAAAGAAATGTTAAAGGCCAACATTCTGGTAGTAAAAGGCAGCACCATGTGCCCCTGGTTTTTATAGATACCACTGCATTAAAGGCATTCAAATGTTTATTTGAAACTTCTATTTCACCAGAACTGTACTCCCAGCACTCGATCATTCCAGGTCCTGCACCTGATGGTGGTGGATGTCCCGTCCATGGAAGTGTTCCAGGCCAGGCTGGATGGAATTTTGAACAACCTGGTCTAGCAGAAGATGACCAGGAACTAGATGATCTTTAGGATTCCTTCCAATCCAGGCCATTCTATGATTACTCCCTGATGTAGACCATGGTTTAGGATGTTATTGTCAAAAAATCTGTCATATACCTAAGAAAATGACCTTTAGAAGTGCTGACTCCTGGTAACTCCTAGCATGAGAGTTGAGAGCTAACCATGAGATGCTTGTGTGTCAGAGACTCTATGTGATTTCTGTCATTGGTCATCCAGAGGGACTGGATTCCCCTCAGGCCAAGTACGTGTGACTAACTCTGGCTGCTCAGTTATGAAAAATGTTGGTTGCATTACATTGTCAGTACTTAATAACAACACAGGTAAAACACACCAAGGTGAGCTTCTCTTTCCATTTAATTCACACAGGACATAATAAAGATATCAAATGTAGTATACTATTAACATAAAGACAGTGGTTACAATGTTTGTTTTTCTCTCAGTTCCCTAGCAACAGATTTTGATTGTATTTCAACATTGTTAGTAAGCTTATTATGTGCCTTTTAACTGAAAATTTAGGAAAGACATATCTGCTTATAAGCAAAATGTGAAAAAAAGAACGATCTACTACCATTACAAAAAGCTGTTGACATATTTAGCATGTATTTCAGGATATTCCTTGTATTTCTGCTCAGATAAACAAGTTTTCTTAACCATAATATGCTACATTGGAGCAGAAGAATACTAGTACAAGGGTAATTTTGGCATACAAAAATCTGTTTCTCATCAAACGAGGCACCACAAACTTCAAGTTGTACCTCATTGTAACCAACAATCAGAATTAAGCAGCTGCCTATCCATTAATGTACCACTGTTCCAAATAACCTTTCGTTTTGGAGAGGCAGAACAGCCATTAGCAGGATTTTCTATAATATCCTAGAAGAAAGAAATTTGCAGTACTGAAAGAAATTTGCAGTATTCAAAACGCAGCACTTGGTCCTTCCAGAAGTGCTCTTATTCTGCTGCATCCATTTACTGTTCTCTAAGAGAAAAAGCTGCCTCTCTCCCTCCCCTCTCTCTGTTACCAGACTGTTGAAGACTTTAAACCATCATCCTGTACTCAGCTCTGACATTTACTAGCAGACAAAACATTCACTAAACCAGAAAAAAAAAGTGGCAAAAGAACTGGTGAGCAGTAATACACAACTTTATAAATGTTATTATAAATGACCAAACACACAAAGAAGAGCAACTGGCAATTTTAAACCCATTTGAGAGGCTCAATTTCCAGTAGTTTTGTAGTTTTACAATAAATCTCCTATCAGTATATACATAAACATATACATGTTAACTTGGAAATCGACATAGTCAAGTTTTGACTAAGATCTTTCCTTTGCTTCAAGCCTCAATTTCAAGGAGAGAAGATGGCAATTTACTGCTACTCGATCAATATATGTTCCTCTCTAAGTAATGATTAGTCCAGAAATAAAGACTCACTGACTGGGCTCACACACTATATTTAAAATAAAGTTCTGAACATTCTGAAATACAAGAGTCACTCTGTAATTTCAGAGCAGTTGTAATATCTTATCCCACTCTAACAGGCTGCCAGAAATGCTCCTGGATAAGGCCCATCACCATTTGTTCTAAAGATATCAACTTTTTTTGGCTGGCTCTGGCAGGTAAGTGAGGACATTTTGGCTTTGATTCATATCTAATGTACTTCTTATGTTTCATCTTCGAAGGCAAAAATTTTGGATATATATTTAGCCTGTAAATTTTTATTACAAGGTTTCCAATGCATGCAATAAACTGCTGTGTTTTATCCAGAATAAAAAAGATGTATGTGAAAACTTTTCCCATAAATATCCACATTACTTTGTATGAAGTATTTGAGCACTTTTTCTCCAACATGCAACTGAATGAGTCTTAACATGTTTTCTATGTAAAGAAAATGAAATTCCATATTGTGTTACTGGTAGCCCTGGAGAGACTGAAGATAGGAAGTATGTCCCTAAACATTGATAAAAAATACAGCCAAGGCACCAAAGAAACAACGATCTTTGACATTGCAGTATAATCCAAGTGATCCTCTTATTCTGTCTTTTTAATTAATGTAAATGGAGCGAGGACAAAAAATTTTCAGAATATCCAAATAGAGGGTTTTCTGTTTGTTTGTTTGTTTTTTGTCTGTTTTTAAAATTCTACAATCTGCTTGGATTACTAACACTTTCCTGAAGATACTTGAGGCTGTGGGATGGAATCCAGAATTACCTTTAAGTATCACGTTGAACTTACATATGTCAATACCTCTTCTCTCATTTTTTAAGGAATGACTGTGTTAATATTTGGTCATAGTGCAAACTGGTGTTTCTTGGTCAGCATGCCCGTCAGAATGTAATCAAAACGGAGTGTAGAGATCACATCATCGTCCCTGGACAAAGGCTTAGGTATGACTTTATTTATACCGCAGTCAAGGCTAGGAGACATGGCTTACAGTGTTACAGGCACTTTAATAAACCAATTACCAATGATCTTTATGACACCCGTATTTCAGACCGCGTGCCTCCTGTTAAAACGCGCTAGTTTATATCACGCATCTTCGCATGCGTGTATGCATTTCCCACAGTGGGACTGCAGGTGGGCAAACAGCAGCCCGAATGGATACAAGGAACACCATGAATGGATACAACGAACACCATCCCTGCCGAGCCGCAGAGCAGCAGCCGGGGCAGCGGCCGCACGCAGCAGGGCAGGGCTGCGCTCGCTGCCGTCCGGCGGCCCCGCCCGCTCCGGCTCCCGCCCGCCCCGCTCCGGCTCCCGCCCCTCTCCGGCTCCCGCCCCGCCCGCCCCGCTCCGGCTCCCGCCCCTCTCCGCGCTCCCGCCCCTCTCCGCGCTCCCGCCCCGCCCCGCTCCGGCTCCCGCCCCGCCCCGCGCTCCTGCAGCTTCCAGAAGGGCCGGAGCCCGCGGGGGGGCCGCGCCCGTGGCGCAGTCGGAATTGCCGCGGCCGCGGGGCCCGGGCGGGGCGGGGCGGGCGGTGATGCCCTTGTTTATTTTTACTCGGGCGGTTCATCCCCCTCGGCAGCCCCAGCGCGGCCCCCGCTGCCGCTCCCCGCCCCAGCTCCGACGGCGGCGCCGCCTATAAAGCGCCGCCCGCGGGGAGCCGAGGATGCAGCTCTACAGCTCCGTGATCACCCACTACCCGGCGGCCGCCACCGCAGCAGCCGCCGCGGCCTCGCCGAGCTCCGCCGCCGTCTTCAAGGTCTCCTTGTCGCCGGGACCCTCCGCCGCGGAGGCACCGAGCGCCGCCGACGTCGCGGGCCCGAACGCGGCCGCCGAGAGCTCCGGCAAGGACAGCTTCGTTGCCGCGGGGGGCAGCAGCAGCGCCGCCGCCATGCCCGCCTTCTCGTCCTGCCTGGAGGTGATGCCGAGCGGCCCCGCGGCGGGCCCGGCCGGGCGGCCGGCGGGCGGCCCGCAGTTCAGCTCCTGCGCTCAGGTCACCGTCAGCCGCCGCCGGCCGCTGGAGCGCATCGTGCCCATCCGCATCGTGCAGCGCGCCGAGGCCGCCGCGGAGCTGGTGCCGAGCTCGCCGCGCAGCCGCGCCTGGCTGGAGGGCATCCTGGAGAGCGTGCGGCAGGCCGGCGGCGACGGCGAGGCCGCGGCCGAGGAGCCCAGCAACCGCAGCCTGCGGCTCAGCGAGCACTGCCAGGCGCTGCAGGCGGCGGCCGCCGGCGCCCAGCCCGGGCTGGTTCCCGGCTGCGGCCCCGCGGAGCGCAGCGCCGGCCCCGCGCAGCCCGGCGGCCCCGCGCACGGCCGGGACGAGGAGGAGGAGGCGGCGGGGCCCGAGGTGCGGCGGGGGCCCGGCGGCAGAGCGGAGCGCAGCGAGAAGCTGGCGCTGTACCTGGCCGAGGTGGAGAAGCAGGACAAGTACCTGCGGCAGAAGGGCCGGTTCCGCTTCCACATCATCCCCGACGGGAACTGCCTGTACCGCGCCGTCTGCAAGGCGGTGTACGGGGACCAGCGGCTGCACGGCGAGCTCCGCGAGCAGACCGTGCACTACATCGCCGACCACCTGGACCACTTCAACCCCATCATCGAGGGCGACGTGGGCGAGTTCCTCATCGGCGCCGCCCAGGACGGGGCCTGGGCCGGCTACCCGGAGCTGCTGGCCATGGGGCAGATGCTGAACGTGAACATCCACCTGACCACGGGCGGCCGGCCCGAGAGCCCCACCGTTTCCACCATGGTTCACTACCTGGGGCCCGAGGACCCGACGCGGCCCAGCATCTGGCTGAGCTGGCTTAGCAACGGGCACTACGATGCCGTGCTGGACCGCGTGTGCCCCAACCCCGAGTACGAGGCGTGGTGCAGACAGACTCAGGTACAGCGCCGGCGGGACGAGGAGCTGGCCAAGTCCATGGCGGTGTCCTTGTCCAAGATGTACATTGAGCAGAACGCCTGCTCATGAGAGCGCCTGGGCCGCCGGCTGGGAGCTTTGCTGCAGGGACTGACAGAGAGAAGGTGTGCTGGCTGTGATGGTGATGCCTTAATCCTTAATGAAGCAGCAGCACCCCAGGCCGAGAAGGACTGTAGGTTGTGGGGGGATAAATACAGACGTATTTGTAATATGCTGTTGTAAAAACTTAGCCTCGGGTTATTTGCAAGCAGATTTCTCTGTGTATGTTTGTCTCCCCTCCCCACTGTCTATTTTCTATAAGAATGTATTTTTTGCACACTATTTTTAAACTGTTACCTCCATCTTCTACATCTTACATTAGTATCTGGCTTTCAGCTGTACAGCCAAAAACGTTTGTAAACAGTTTTTGTAAATAAGGCTTATGATGTAACAGCTATTTTTTGCTGTGTTTTTTACCCATAAACCTTATATTTTTACCAAATGAAGTTGATGTCAAACTGACCTCCCCAGTTGATAAAAATATTGTGGGTATTTTCTTGCAAAATTAAAATAATGGCTTTTGTAAAAGTGCAGCAAAGTGAGAACAGACTGCTTTTCTGAACAGTTGCTTTCTCTGCCTGGAGCACAGAACAGGTCCTTTGAGCCAGTTGGAATGCAGCTACACGTGAACAGTGCAGGGAGCAATTGCCTCTTCTGTTTTTAATTACTGTTTTGAGTAAACTGGCCTCTTGTTGCCTGGTTGGCTCACCCTCTGCTCCATTTATATTATTTATCTATAATAACAGAACATTAACTTGCAATAGAATGTTGTGACTAGATAATAGTCTCCTGCTTTGGCAGTAATTGCCTTGGCTGCACCTCAGTGTTTGTGTTCTTGTTTCTGGGGTTATGGTGTCTTTCGTATAAGCCCTGCTTCTTTTTTGGCACTGGTGTTTCACCAACAAATCATTATCTGATCACAACATTTTATTCACGTGACTTTATTTTCTAGTCAAGAAATCAGGAATGGTATTCTGTGTTATGGTTTAAAAGAAAAAAAGTACTTAAGTTGAGGTTTGTATGGTTTGCTGGGTCAAACATTTAGATGTTTCCAATCTGGATTCTGTCTCTTCTACTTTCTGATTAACTTGTTAGATATATTTATTAAGTAATGCAGTTTGTACTTTTTTTATTTTGTAATATATTGTGATTTTGGAATTTATACTGTATTTGTACAATAGGAATATTCACAGCTAAAATGGAATGAATAAACAATATAATTTTAGTTGTGCTCTTCTTTTCTACTCTCTGCATTCCTGGTGTGGGGAAGAATTGCAGGCGGGTTCATAGGACCTTTTATTGAGCTCCTCTGCCTTAGGGGAGACCCTATTAAGAGGTGGCAAGAAGGGAGGTAGTACTTTACAAATGTGAACCAGTGATAATTCTGGTGTCTGTCAATTTATGAAAAAAAGAAATGCAAGCATTTAAAGAAAATTGAATATCTGTAATTAATTTCTTACTGCAAGAGTGTATCTGCTTGCCAGTGAGAAACCATGTTCTGTATTAATACTCCAGAAGAGGAGTTGTCAAGCATAGCTCATGAGCTGGTGACACCAGGCTGGACTGTGAACACTTGGTCTTGGACATTGGTCTTTGGGAGCCTCTGATCTGCAGTTAGCCCCAAACTTGCTTGAGATTTGTCCTGTCAGTTGTGGTACCTTGGCACCCTCTTGTTACTCAAATAGAAGTGATGTCTGTCATAGGGAGATAACAGCTTTTTACTCCCCTCACCAGATAGAAATGCCTTGCAAGTTGTTAAAATGTTTACAAATGTGCACATGTGTTTACATGATTTCAGCATGTGTTGAAATCAGTCCCTGATCTCAAAAACTGAAACGCCCCATCCTTAAACACCAGAAGGGTACTGGGTTAAATTAGGATTAAAAAGTAACTCAATAGCTGAATGCATCAGTCTTAGTTGAGCACATGTGATAAAGAGCTGCAGGACTGAAGTATGCATTTGTTAGTGGTTTATGTGGTACAAAGAGTAGATTTAAATATTAGGTTATTTTCAAATTATTGGTAAATACAATATTTTTCCTGTTCTCCTTACACCCAGTTGTTCTTTTTCTTTAAAGTGCAAATAGCAGTGGAAAAACCCCAGTCTTTCTAGTCCACTACTGCTTAACCCATGAATCTTGAAAGCTGAGTTTTGAGGTGAGAGGACAGAAAAGATGCAGTCATGGATGTGTTCATAAGGAACAGAGGTAGTTTCTGGGGAAAATGGCTACTCATGTGACTCTAAAAATGAAAATATCAATACAGCATCACTAAATATCAGTGATGATTAAAAATGACTGATTAAAAATTTATCCAGGCTTCTTGAGTGTTGGGTTGGATGTGATTAATTAATTCAAAGCTGTGACTATCCCAAATTAAAAAAAAAACCCCAAACTCATAAAGTCTTCCAAAACTACCATTTTCAGCTCTATCATGAATTGTGATCACAAATTTTTGTGTTCTGCAACACAAAGCTTAGAAATGCTCAGTTAGCTAAGCAAAAAGGATTAGTACCACACAGTGTTCACTCAGTGCGATAAAAATGATACTAAAATACCACAAATAAACAAAGTAGTGTTAAAAACCAGCCATGCAGGACCCTGGGATGGGTTCCCATGGAGTTCCTCAGCAATTTATCTGCTGCATGAGTCATAGGGCCATGCAGATAACTTTAAGGAATTTGAAAAAACTGGGTTACTTGTTGAACTAGTTTGCAAGGACGTTGAGGGTGTATTGCTGAAGTGTGTAACAAGGCACTTGTTTTTGCAGCTTGCATTACATAGTATGTCTGAAAGAAAATTACAGAAATGGCATTTCAGATTTTTTGACACATGGAAAGTGTTGGGGTTTTTTTTAATAGCTGTGGTATTTAAAATTCAGCTGAGACACTAGGTTCAGATGCAAGCTAATGGTGTTTTGCTTGAACATGGGTAGAGGCATTTTCATGGACAAATTTTATGCAAGCAGTGATCCTAATGTGGACAGAGCTTTACAAAACTGCTTGTAACACTACTGTTGCCCCCATCAAAAGCAGAGGTAGATGCAAGTTTTCCTTCACTGTTCTCTGTTCAACAATTCCAGTAACAAGGGAAGGACAGATATTGTCGTGGGTCATAATTTCAGTGCCTGATTATTGTAACCTTGGCTAATCACTTGCATGACCCAGCTAATCCTTAGACCTGTCTGGGGACTTTGATCAACAGACTTTTTATTATTGACAGTAAGTCAAAAAAAAGAGCTTGAGTTTCAATATGCCACTTGTACAGTTCTATAAATCAGGCAGAAAATGCTTTAATTCTAAACCGAGCTAATGGAAACTTCAGTCTATGGGAGCATAAGCTTTTGTGTGAAAGCGTGAGCTTTTACAATCTTGACTTGTATTTTATAACACAACTGCAAATGAGTTGACATGCTGCATTTCAGGAGTTCCTTAGGTTGCCACGACTATGACATTTTGTCACTAAGTGTGCAAGGGGTATGTTAAAATTGTCATGGGTGTGGAACAGACTGTTAAACGAAGCAAGGTTTGCAAGAACTGAATTGGCTTGCAATGAAGCAATCCCAAAATAAGGGTGATGGGCAAGGAAAGGGAAGATTTATCTAAGTATCACTGTTTTCCATCTCAGTCAAGGGCTTGCTCTTCAGAAAGTTTAGTGGATGACACTTTGTGCTTGGTGACTCTGAGGACACACAGAAGTTGTCTAATGCCAGCTACTGTGCTTTATCTGTCCTGTTGTATTTGGCTGATACATTACATGTGTGCCAGGTAAATTTTTTACATTAATGCCATTTGTAAATAAAGGTGTGTTCCACTACTTCTGATACATGTACAAAGTCACGTGAATACAAATATTTCTGCTGTCTGCTTTTGCTTTTATGATGTTGGAATTACTTGGTACGATTTTTGAGGATAAAATTTCAATTTTTAGTGATTTGTCAGTGTCAGATCATGCATAGCTTCTGAATCCAAGCAGGAAATGATGACATATCTCACAACAGAGACAAGTACCTGGGAAAAACTGTTTTTTGCTTATAATTTGCTTGTACTCTTTTACGTTCATTCAACAGTTTATTAATATGCAGTGGTGTTTCCTAGGATGTTGGTGCAAAATGGTGTGAAATGAAAAAAATTCCTGAGCCTCTGTTAAAAAGATTGTCCCATTTCAGAATTGCATGGTTGTGTGAAAATACACAGCATACAGTGAGATAGTGAGTTACTGCTTGAAAAGACATCAGCTCTGCCAAGTGCAATTCTGTAATCATCAGAACTCTTTAAAGAAGCAGAA
This sequence comes from Erithacus rubecula, assembly GCF_903797595.1. Taxonomy (NCBI): domain Eukaryota; kingdom Metazoa; phylum Chordata; class Aves; order Passeriformes; family Muscicapidae; genus Erithacus; species Erithacus rubecula. The sequence goes on along the minus strand of NC_136689.1, from coordinate 17,087,467 downwards.
AAAATTAAACTTTGAAATTTAACTAACATGAAGGCTGATTTGTAACATGTGCATGTGTATTTCAGTTGAAGAAAAAGGTGGCTTTATATTTCCTGTTCAGTCTTAATTTATAATCCTTTTTTATAGGAAGTTTATACTATTAATGGATAAAAAAGATACAACAATGCAGTAATATATTGTACTTCAGCCATTTTTTCCTGGAGTTAGTATTTAAAATCTGTTTATACAAGGAAAACTGTACATGGTATTCAGACTGCAAATCAATGGAAATAAACCACTGTCACATTCCAGGTTTCTGTGGCATGTGTGGTTATTACTCCATCTTCTCAAAAATTTGTCCTAATTACTAAGTAAGGTCAGGCTTCTCTGGAGAAAAGGTGAGTGTGCAATTGTAATAGCATGATGCAGGTACACATGGATAAACTCATCTTTCTTGTGTGGTCTTCAAAAATGACATTTCCTTCATTTTTAATATGTATTTTTAAACCATAATGCTTTTAAAATAATCCTTATTTTAGTTCATAGAAGTTTTACTAGAAGTTGTGAAAAACAAACTACTGAGTTCTTCTTACAAGGCATGTTTAATAGTGCTTGAACCTTCAGCACTGTGGCACAGTGAAGCTGAGTACAGAGTGGCATCTGCAAGGAAGAAGGTGATTGTAGGAAAAAGTTGGAGCTGGGGTCTGGCTGTGCAGGGGCCAGGCTGCTTTCCTGCTTTCTGTCCTTTCATCTCCCTTGTTCACCCACATCCCCAGCAGGGAGATCCTGGTGACAGCTTCAGGATCATTGCTGCTGCTCCTTGGGGTTCAGTGATGGAGTTCTGCTGCTGAACTTTTGGGGCTGCAAATGAGGGAAGGGATCCAATGCTGTTAAAAAATGGGAAGGATTTCACAGGCAAAGACATGGTGTTTTTCTTGCCTGGGGACTTCTTTTACTACTTAAAGCATGGTTGGACATTAAAATGGTTTAGGATCAATGTAATTTTAAAAATCATGTAAAGCATGTTAACAGATTTTTGAGAGTCAAATGCTGAAGTATGCTGAAATACCTTTTTAAAAAAAATTAATCCGCAATTACTTTAGCAAAACCATATTATGTTCAAAGGTACAAGGATTCAGCATTTTTCCTGCACAAAACTTCTATTTTTGCTGATTGTAGAACTTCATTTTCCAACTGTTTAGCTACCCAACATATCTGGGCAAGAAAATAATGATTTCAGATCTCTGGGTGTGATTTGGAATTTGGTAAAGTCTGTCAATTTAACCCAATATCACTAAGTGCAATATTTCTTCCCATTGCTGATGCTATGCTCAAGTTTAGATGTGTGCTTTTAGAAATAACATGATCATTGGAACTCCAGCTGAGCTTCTTTTGATATTTTTTAGGGAGAGCCTGTGGTTCAAATGTACTCCCTTTGTAAATAGACATATCAGAACGTTTTATATCTAAATTGCCTGTCTTCCATATGACTTAAAGATTGACCAAGCAATTACCCAGTTAACTAACATGTTTATATGATTTGTTTGTTTTCCTGACAAACTTCAGCTTCACTGGAATAGGTTACTCACAGGGACTGACCTTGCCTTTTGTGGTTTAAGGTAGGAGCAATGACAAAATTCTTGTCTCAGTAATTGCTAACACAATTCCTATTCCGCAAACTCTATCTGCAATTTTAAAATTTCTTTTCATGGTTGTTTTTGTTGATTGTCATAATGCCTATTCAGGATTAACTTTAGGAAGTAGTTATGCTGTAAACCAGAACCTAATTAAATAGGACATATGAGTGAGTTTAGGAGTTGACAGCTGTTTTGCTGTTTATGTATAATCAAGGGAAAGGTGGTGCCCAAAATGAAGTGGTTGTGAAAGGACTTGTTTTGCTCTGAATGGTGGTTATGTCAGCTTATAGATCAGCATTGCTGATGTAAAAGTTTTAATGCACCTGAATTTATTATTTCTTAATTAAGCAGTAATGTCATCTCACAACTTTTTGCTACACTCAAGATCTCTTTGCTACACAAGAGACTAATACTGCTAGATTAGAGAGAAAATAATGTTTTGCTTTTTGAAGTAATTGCTTTTTTTCCCATTTATCTCCCACCATCATAATACCCAGTGAAAGAGAGCTTTGGCTTTAGGTATGGAATGTTTGTGCATGTGGCCTGTGTTCTTCCTGAGCTGGTAAGTAGAACACACATAGAATAAGTTTTTTTACTTCAGATTAATGCCCATAAAAGTGGTAAATAAACTACAAAAAGTTGGCTAAAATCTACCTATTACACATAGAGCATTTGGGTCAGCAAAGCTGCAGTCCCACTAGTTCTTGGATGGGAAGAAACATTATAACAGCATATGCTTTACAGGGATCTGAAAACTAAGTCTCCATTTAGTGGGGTTTTTTTATGTTGGTTTTTTTGTGGGGTTTTTTTTTGTGGGTTTTTATTTTATTTTATTTTATTTTTTTTGCATGCACGTTATCTTACTTATCAGGAAGTAAATATTTGTGGATGCTTTGTCATTTAGGTAACTGTCCTTTTGGATATACTCATGATAATTCACGTGAACCATTCACATGAATGTGATTCCTGGTAGATTTACATTTTCAGTTACTATTTTACAGGAGTTGCCCTGAAGAGCCTATGCAACACTTGAAACTTGTAGAAATTCTACCAAACAGTAAAAAAATCCAGTTATTTGATAGCATTTATGTAATCAGATTCTTCTCCTTGTCTAGCTATGTCAAGAGACAAACATGTTCCAAAATGGATAAATAAGACAACACTGAGCTCTGTTAGGTAAATTAAAGAAGTGTTTGCAGAGAAATAATAACTGTGGAAAGCTTCACCAAATTTGTTATTGCAAAAGAGGCTGTTGGGATACAGTAGTACACATGCTCTTCAAAACTATTGTCACACTGAGATTGTGACAATTTCAAACAAAAACTAAAAGAAATCCCCAAACAGAAGTGGCAAACAAAATCCCAAAAGAATGTAAATTTTGCAGCCAAAACCCAAGGGAAGCTGCTCTGGGTAGGCAGTGTTTGTGAGGAGCCATTGTCACAGAGGCAGGTTATATAACATGAGCCTTGGCAGTGGCCTCAGCTCCAACATCTACAGGAAATCATTCTGCCAGCTGGGCTTCTACCCTGGGAGACAAGTAGGTAACATCGATGCTCTACTTCAGTCAAGGGATTGAGTTAATCTCTGCTAAGACTTTTGGTGCTTCCTCCAGCCCTTGAGATTTATCTCAGTGCTCTCTGGATTAAGCTCTTGCCAGCCAGCAGTGGATCATTTCTCTTTGGGTCACTTGATATTGATAGAGGAGGTAGACAAGAGGCAGGTACAGTCTCTGTTTAGAGAATCCTGTGCTCCATCACAGCCCATTGGTGTCTAATATCACTCCTGTCTACTATGAAGTGTGAGGAAAAAGAAATTGTACACCAATGGAATGTGGAATCAGTTCTACCTCTCTGTTCACTCAAAAGTTCTCACTGAAAAAATACAAATCTCTGCCAAGTCAGTTATGCTTACTTTTTTATTTATTTACTTTTTCTATATTATAAATATACCACAAGGAGTTTATAACTAGCCACTGAGGCATTTTATAGCTCTAAAAATGCTACAGACATTTGGTCACATGGAAATCTTCAGTGGGATGCCACAGGTTATCTTCCAAATTCAGTTCTGGATTCATATTTATCTTCTACTCAAATTTTTATTTCAGTCTGTTTACTATCACCATTATGTATTTAATACCTTCATTAACTTTGAGTGTTTATTCCCATAGCATAGGGAGGAAATATTAGGAATTGTTTCCAATGTTAAGGAATAGTGTCAAAGCTAGAAAGGAAAGGAAGGTGGCACCTTATGCTAGGGAACATTCCATGACTGCTTAAAACCAAGAAAAAAAACACCTAAAATTTGTTCTTGACATGGACATTTTAACTTTTTTTATAAGAAGCTGTGATATAAGCCCAGGCCTTGTGTATAGATATTTTTTTTTGCATACAGATATCTGTAGGGATTGTGGATAAGAAAAACAAAAAATCAATAAAATAAATAGATAAAATGCTTGTATGCATACCAAAAAGGTTAGGAATGGATATCTAGTCTCTCACTAGTAATAGTACTAACACTTGGAAAAAACAGTTTCAGACCGAAAGCCTTCTTCAGAGAGCCTTGTTCTTGTCAAATATTTCTTGTGTTGGGCGTGTGCTGATGCATTTGCTAAACGTGCTGAAGAGATAGCCAAAAAAAATGTGCAAACAAAGGGGAAGTGATGTATCTGTCACTCAGATGAAGGTGCAGCATGTGAGGCAGCTTGACTTTCTGTTGGCCTGACCTGTGGGCCACTTATTGCTTTGTATTTGTTTCATTGCATAAAAAATGCTTTTTATGTGTCTTTTGCAACATATTTCCTTTTCCTACCTTGAGATTAAATGTGAACAGGGATCTAGTTTCTTGGGAGTCAGGTCCAAATGTATTTCAGAAATTTTCATTTCATAAAACATGATTTATGTCTTGTTTTCAGTTTCAGAACCTTTATGGTGTAATTCGAGCACAGAGCTGGGACAAGTATGCTTGTAAAAGAGTATTAATTTCACCTTTATAGGCTTTTTAAGCCTATAAAGCTGTGCTTACTGCTGGATTACCTTTGATAAATAGTAAGGGAATTCTGAATGGGAAATATGTGAATAGGATGTTATAAAAATATGATATTTCTTGTTCTTATGAGCTTTATGGTAAATTTCCGTATCTAATTTTTTTCAGGGGAAAAATAATTGAGAATAGAGCTTATTTGAACTCTTTGCTGCTGTGTTGCTGGGCAAGTTCATCCCAGCAAAACCCTGAACTTTGTCACCTTCCCAAAAGATTAGCCCTTGCTTCTAGTTATTGCAGATGAGAAATTAAATGCAGAGTCTGTTTACACAGATTCTTGAAAGAAAATCTTTGGAAGGGAGAATGTAATAGCTACAGCTGTATAGAAGGTCAATCATCACCTGTACCATCTTTGAAATGCCATTTTTGACTTGTCTTCCTTCTGTGCTGCCCAGTGAGATGAAGAAAGAAAATGACTGTGTTAGTCCTTTGGGGAGTTTGCTCTGCAGAGCACAGTGCTGTGCAGAGATGCCATCAGCAGGGCAGCAGCATCACAGAAAGGGGCTGGCTGGGCACAGGGAACAAGCAGGTCTCTGAAGGAGCTGAGGAAGATCCTGGGTCCCAGGGTTGTTTTGCTCTCTCCCCAGGGCATGCACAGGGTCCTGGGCACTCTGACAAAGTTCATTTTCAACACTTGAGAGCATAGGTCAGTTTTCAAGGATTTAATCTAGACTTTTTTTGAAGGTATTGCTTGGTGCATAGCTGCCATGCAACAATCTTGCAATATCAAGGTGGAATAATTGTATGAGGAATACGTAGCCCTGGGAGAGAGTTATATATTACATATAAAACTTCCATATATAACCAAATTGCTTTTTAATAGGAAGCCATGGTGACTACAAGCAGGAAAATGTTATAGCAGTTGTAAATAACATAAACCACTTCTCAGCAGTTCTGGTGGAGATGAGAGGGAATTACATAACAGCTGCTTTCCAGCCCCAAGCTAATATGACTTGCCTGCTTTGCCAGTTCTTGGGACTCAAAGATCTGAATCGTCACCTCCCACCTACACTACAACTGCAGAGCACAGAAGGGTGGTTTAAAATAATGGATATTCCACAGTCCTATTTCTGTGAAACATGCAAACTTGGTTTTGTTAGAGTGTTGGGGGTTATGGGAGGTTCCCCCCCACCCTCCCAATAGTTTAGGAGAAATTTGACTGTTCTTGTAATCATGTGCAAACTCAAAAGGCCAAGATGTAGCCCCAATGCACACGCAGAAAATGTTTTTTGCTGTGGCTAATTGCAATATGTGTCTTTTGCTCCCCATCGTCCCAGGCAGGGCTGTCACTGTCCCACCAGTTTGTATTCTTACCCCCCTCTGCTGCATTACCTCTAACTTGGCTCTTACTGCCTGTGCTGCTTTTGGCTGGGGTAGAGTTAATTTTCTTCAGAGTGACTCATATGGGGCTGTGTTTTAGGTTTGTACTGAAAGCAAAGTTGATAATATAGAAATATTTTCTATTGGAGAGCAGTGCTCACACAGTGTCAACGCCTTTTGTGCTTCTTGTACTGCCAGGCTAGGGAGGGGGCTGGGGGTGCTGGAAGGAGATACATCTGGGACAGAGGACTCCAAATGACCAGAGGGACATCCCATGCTATAGAACATCATGCTCAGTATATAAAGTGGGGGGAAGAAGGACGAAGGGGTGGATTTTTGGAGTGACAGTGTTTGTTTTCCCAAGTCACCATTACACGTGATAGGGCCCTGCTCTCCTGGAGATGGCTGAACACCTCCTGCCCATGGGAAGCAGTGAATTAATTCCCTGTTTTGCTTTGCTTGCATCCAGGCCTTCTGCTTTTCCTATAAAACTGTCTTTGTATCAACCCACGAGTTTTCTCACTTTTACTCTTCCGATTCTCTCCCACACGCTGCTGGTGGGGAGTGAGCGGATGGCTGCGTGGTACTCACTGGATGGCTGCTGTTCAACCACAACACCCTCTCAGCCCCACTCCCTGTCCTTCTGCTAACCTACCCTTGTGTCTGATCCCAGTGCCTCTTCCCTCTCCCTTGCTGCATGCATCACTCCCAGTGGCAATTACCACTTCAGTAATGTTGGATCTAAAGCCCCTGAGTCACAGAGTGGCTGCTGTTTTTCAAGAGGACACAGCAACATTTCTTATTAACAGCAAGCCTTGTTTTTATTGGTGATATCCTAGCAAGAGCTAGATTCCCTGTTAATGACCTAGCAGTCATTTGGAACAAAGTTGTCTTCCTCTTGTTTTCAGCAGCTTAAGCAAATTACAGGTTTACAACCACAAACCTTCACAGCACTTCAAATCTCAGTGCTGCTGGCAGAAAGGCTGTAGTGGAAGGCAGGGAGTAGGCAGAGCAGAAGCAGGGATGGTTCTGCACAGGCCTGGCAAAGGTCAACTCTGTTCTGATTCATGGTCAAGGAGGCTTAGGCAGCAGCAGAAAGGTCTGATGGCTTTTTAAAGTCCTGCTTTTTCTAAAACTCTACAGTTCTAAATTACTTAAGCTCATTGCATAGTCACTGGTAACTGCCAAAAGCTGTAACAAAGGTGATTTTAGCATCATGTTCTGCTTTTCTGGCATTGCCAGAGAGATCAGAGCTGTAAACACTGCAGAGTAATGAGACCACCAGATGTCCTGATGGGTGCAGAGCCTGCAGCTTGTCTGAGAGGAGTTGAGTGAGACACCTGAGCAAACTGAGCAGTTGGTGAGCTTATTTGTGTCTTAGTTATCCCTCCCTGGAAACATGAGATCTGACAGGATGGGATGCCTCCCCACCCCTTGGAAATGTGGCATTTTGTGAGGTGCATATTATTTTATGGTTTTGAAAAGCTGCATTACCCTGAAAATTCTTCTTAATTTGGATCATTTTGTAGTCTACATGGCACCCTATAAAATTTTCACCCTGACTGGGAACTGTAACTTATGATTCCTGCAGTATTACAGCTTTATCCACAGAAAGATGAAGAGGAACTTTTTAAAGGTAGTGACAGAGCAAGGGCCAATGGCTTGAAACTGAGAGTAGGTTTAGGTGAAATATTAGGAATAAATTCTTATGAGTGTGGTGAGACACTGGCACAGGGTGCCAGAGAAGTTGTGGGTGCCCCATCCCTGGAAGGTAGGTTGGATGGGTCTTTGAGAAACCTGGTCTAGTGGAAGTTGTCCTGGCCCTTGGGGATGGGAGGTTTGGAATTAGGTGATCCTTAAGGTTCCTTCCAAGCTGAATCATCCTATGAGTCTATGATTTCATGATTCTATGGGTTACAACTAATGGACTTTATAAACAGCAGAAAGTACAATGGAGTTGCTATGAGTCATGGTAGATATAATACATGCACTTTGTTTTTCCTTATTTTTCTGTGCTTGTAGATTGCTAACTCATGATAGATGCGAATGAAACATTTGGCATTTCTAATTTTTCATTTTGTTTTCCTTTAGGCTGTAACCCTTTTCTGTCAAACTTGTTTTGCATTTGTTTTTAAGTAGATATTTATGCATTTCTCTATTTATATACTAAAATATGGCATTCATTTTCAACAGTTTAGTAACAGAGAAATACAGCATTTCCTCATGGATCTTTGCAGATTAAAGAGAAAATATACAGAATAGATCCAGTTACTAACTGGATGCTGAAAACACTTTATAAAAACCAAGAGAAGTATATTTTGTTCAAATATGTAACAAATAAAATGCCTTAATGAACATAATACCATAACATTGTCTTGCATTTGAACACAATGGGGTCTTTAACTCAATTTAGATTAAAACTGATTCATGTAATTGCCATTTAACCCACATTTGTTTCAGTGAAATTCTCAAACTTTCAAAAAGACAGAGACTTGTCATCCATTTCTAGTAGGGCCAGTTATGCTGTTTGTACTTTGGCAAAGGCAGAAAAATGTGCCAGCTCTTTGATTAATAATAATTTGCAAAACAAGTCCCTCCTCTCAGGCTATTTCATATCATTAATTTGTTTTACTTTGCTGGGTGAAATATTTGATCTCTCAAACATTATTAGAGATAAAAACGTGCTCACAAACCTTCTTTCCCTAAACTTATGTGTTGTTTATTGTAGCATCTCTTTGAATGTCTCTGAAAAATACAAGATTAAACACCCTCAGTATGTTAGATTCCACTGACAGGTGAGATTAAGTTTTTTTAATGTCATGTAGCTGGGTAAATAATTCTGTTTACAGCAGTGCCATGATATGTTGTTCTCTCAAGCAGTAGATGCATAATCTTCAACACAAATACCTTTAAAAATAAAAAGGGAAAAGTGAGTCGTGCCTTGTATCTTTGACTTTTAGTTCCACCAGTGCTGATATATATTGAAATAATGTACTGCTGTGTTTTTCAACCCTGGGGAAAAACTGGTCCCTGTAATAAGTGTCACGCATAGGGCTGCATATCATTATAATAACAATTCCTGCTTAATTCTCTGATGATCAGAGCTCCTGTTCCTTACAGTGCTGAACCTGTAAATAAATGAATCAGACACCTAAATAATGGGAACGAGAATAATAGTTATGTTGTTTTTGATGTGCCTTGTGTTTCATTACTCTTTGGAGCTCTTCACAGGTTTTTTAGTCAAGCTGAACTGCAGCTCAGTCCTAACAGCCAGTGTGAGGTGAGTGTGCTTTTGGCTAAACACAGTTAACTTCCATTTTCGTGGCCTTCAGTAAATATGCCACAAAAGTCCACAATCTTGAAAAACACCATCTTAATTTGTTACATATGTCACTACAAACAGATGCTTATACAGAGGAATTCAGTAGCTTCTTAAAGTGATTAAGAGATTACATTACAGTTTGAGGGGAGCATTATTAAAGGATTAGAAACCTCTCTTAACAGCTAAAAGCACAAGCAGTCTAAGGTGTTACATTGCTTGATTTGCAAAGATATAAGTATGTGGGTTTGCACTTTCTAAATGTATGAGTAGATGTGGTTTTGGCTGATGTGGAAAGCATTTTTGGTGCCAGAATTCCTAAACACACCCAGAACATGTATTACAAACACCCTGAGAGCACCTACTATTGCTGCTAGAGAGGGTGAGAATCAGGCTTTAGATTTGCAACACATTGAGGTGAACTACTTTTAATTAGTTAATGTTAATTTCAACAAAATTTAGAATTTACATGGAAAACATTTTGGAGTTATTTTCAACTATACATTAATTAAAGAAGGCAAAGACTTCTACTGAGCAGTGTGCTTTTACTGACATATATATGGTGTGGTCTTAAAGGTCATGGATTTGCTGAAAGCCATATGAAAGCATGCTTGTTGTAATGTTTATGTTGTAAAAATGACATTGTAATGCAAAAGTTCTAATGTTTTAAAAGTTCTCATTGATATAGTTAAGGCCAAGCACTCCATTCCTCTCTGATGGATAAATGTGTTTGGATAATGGCAGTCAGTGTGGCAGTGCCTGCAAAATAGTTACTGCAACATCAGTCACTTCAAGGAAACCCAACAGGTTTGCAGCAAACACTTGAGCCCTTGGACCCAGGTGAGTGGTATCCAAGCTTAACTTTTTAAATATTTAGTTCTACAATGTAAAAAAGTGTTTTCCTAGTGACAGCATCCCTTTGAAATGATTGTATTTTTCAGAGCTATGAATTCAATACCAAGCTATACTCCTAATAATCATACATTCTTGGTAGCTTGGAACCTGTTCAGAAAGTAATTTAAGTTTTATGACCTATATCAGGTCATATCCATTCCTTCCAAGAATTCCCCTTTTAGCTTCAAACACCCCCGTGTCACTTAACTTGCCATTAGGAAAAAAAGAAATATCTGCAGGGAAGGGATGCAGGTGTGCCCCAGCAGCAAAGAGAGCAGCACACAGCTGTGGCAGTCAGGATCAGGATCCTGTGCTCACATTCTGCAGGGGAGCACAGGAGAACCTTCATTGATTCAGAGCAGCCAGCAGCACTGATCTTCTCTTTCCTGTAGTCATTGTAAGTAGACGCCTGGAAGGAGCACTAAGGACAGGCCAAGCACATGTGATATTTCCCCCTGAAATTTTCTCCACATGTGATTGCTCACAGCTGAGGGGGTTGTCTATTGGGTTGGTCTCTTTTGTAATTCTCTTGCAAGGTGTCCCAAGCAATGGGCAGTCTCACATGAATCTACAGTTTCCTTTGGCTGTACAGGGCACCCTTCCACATCTTGCATCTCATCCACACACTACAGTCCTCAGGGAAACTGCACAGATTAAGCAGAATCACTTCTGCACTCAGGCAGGAATTCCAGGCTGTCTGCTATGAGCATTTCTCACCACCAGCTTCTGCTCTCTCCTACCTCTCAGTCCTGAGCAAAAAAAGCTGTCAAAAAGATGAAGCTGAACCTACAGAAGAACTGCAACTGTGTGTAAATAGAGAAAAACGCTTTCTATCAAGTTTCATAGGCAGTAATGACCTGGAGCTCCTGTTTCTCTGTAGGAGATAAACATCTCACCTTCTGGCCTCATTAGCACTGTCCTGGGGACTCCAGTTACCTTTTCTCTCAGATGATTAGCATTCCAATCTAAAATCACAGGGATTCCTTCAACTTGTAGTTATCTTTGAGTATCACTGCCCTGTTTTAAGAAAAGGTTCACTACAAGCTTTTTTTTCCCTCTGTAACATTGGTCTATCAAAGATCTTCCCACAAACTCTCCCTTTCTTGTGCCATTGAAAGTTCATGGTGGTTATGGTCACTGCTAAGAAAACAACTGTAGAGAAATTGTATTTTTTGAATTACTGCTTGCTCTGTTCTATTTTCTGTTTGTATTTAATGCCAGTAACAAAGACTTAATCTTTCCTAGCACTGAGTTTGAGGATAGCGGAAGTCAGGGCTGTGGGGTTAGGACAACTGGGTAAGTAGGCCAGTAAGTAATTATGATAAGAAGGTTAGGATAATTAGTAGCAGCAATAAATGGCCAAAGTTATCCTGCTTGAGTTCTCTGTTCTATATTTTATCAGTGATCATTTTCTTAGGACAAATTATGAGACCCAGCAATAGTTTGTGAAATACTGTAGCAGTCATAGAAGTTAAAATTTAATTACAGCAATGGGGAGGGGTTACTGTTATTTGATGTAAAAGGTATGAAGTAACTGGTGACAGTAAAGTGGAATATTATACAGTGAGTGATACTGAATGAGCACTGAAAACCCAAAACTGAAATTATTCAAATGGAAATAGATGAAAAGCTTAACCAGCAATACATTCAAGGTGAAACATCCTGCAGCTGACTCAACTAAAAAGGGACTTTAAAGAAAAAGATGTGGTTAGCATTTTAGTGCATACATGATTTATATTTGCACAGAGACTGTGCTCAACACTGCAGAAATTCCATGTGAAATATAGTTTTTGGTTTTCTTTCAATGTCTTCTCTTCTACTCTTTTTAGACTAGAAGAGAAATCTTTTTAGGATTTATGTCTTTTCACTCCATCTCCTCCTAGTACTGAAGTCTGGTTGATTTTGTGTCTAGGGCAGCCTCTGTAAAATAGACTGTCTGGTTCCAAGTGGGATGCAAGTCAGGTTGTCCATAGGCTAATAATTCTCCTGAATCTTTCCTGTTCTTTGTCTCAAAGTGGAAGATGTTCTTCTGTAAGTGTCACTTTTTCCTGGTGGAGCATGTAAATGCAAAGAACCACAGACAGGTGGGTTGTAAATGTACTGACATTTACAAAAAAGGGTGCAGCTTTGCCATGAAGGAAACCTTCAAAGAGCACATCACAGCTGCATATTCTGCTTTCTTGCCATTGCTGGCCTTTTCTTTTTCTGACCACATTATGCTAGAAATTATAGTCAAAGGTGTCAGTAACTAAGGCTGTATCCTTGTTCCTGAGATTTTTTCCTGAAGAAAGTTTGAATATTAGTCTCAGAGCTGGCTGATGTATGCCAGCTTTTGTGTTCATTTATGTTCATCATGTATCAACTTCTCTTCTTGCTGCCCAATTGGATTGTGAGGAGATAATTTGATTTTAAATTATTGAGTTGTGGAATGCTGCATGTCTACATCTAATGTTGTTAACAGCCTCTGAGGTTTCCTAGAACCATAAAAGGTGTGAAAACCAAAACTGAATATTGTGGTTTTATTTCATTAGAAGGTTCTTTTCTTTTTTTTTTTTTTTTCTCCTTTTCATAAACCAGAAAATGTGGGGTTCATCTAGTTCTCAAAGGAATAATATTTCCATGTAAAAAAAAATATTCAAACCACTGGTCTTCCTATTATTTTGCAAGTGTATCTTTCTCTTTGAGAAGATAAATACAAGCTCTGCAGGTTTGATCAAGACCTACAGGGTAGATGTATGCCTAAACACAGCCTCAAATAAATTGGTGGTTTACATGCCTATACATACTATGAGTAGTAGCAAAATACAAGAGCCCTGAGAAAGATTGTTTTAAACACTCTCTAAACAGATAAACAAATCCATTCTGCCTGTCAGAAAGCTTGCAAAAATGCAAAATAAGTTGTTGCAAATGAACAAAGTAAGCTAGACTATTTCCCATTTTCTGAGGAGATCAGAATAGTGATGAGTAGTTAGGCAAAGCACCAGCTTGCTGCTTGGGGATGCACTTTACAGTTAATGCTGTGGCATCCAACTTTTGAAAAAAAAGCATTTCAGTGATGTGCACACACAAACACACACACATGCACAAAGAGTCAGTTCATTATCATAGGTCAAAATATATTTGTGACAGTAATTATAGATTCAGAAATAACCCTTCAGAAATAAATTCTTTAACTTAGTAGAGCCATGAGCCAAATGAAATACAAGCTTTATATTATATTTCTTTTTGGCAAAGCTGACATTTTTCTAAAATTTCATCTTAAAAATTCTTCATGTCTGCTATTTTGTCATGAATTGAAATGTATCCTGCATGACTAGTAAGGCATGTTTCACCTGAATTTTTCACACCCTTATGGAGTATAAAGGATTCAGCAATGAAAAGAGTTTTGCCTAGTTAACCATTGCCTCTGAGCTTATGCAAGAGGCTGGTATGTTTCCAGCTAGGCTTGTAAATTTGCAGCATAAACTCCAAAAGTTCATTGAATTGGGGCAGGCGTGGGGCTTCCCAATCCTTTGTGCTGTCCTTGCTTCAAAAGTTGGGGTTGGGGCCTTTTGCTTCTCTGCTGAAACTTCTCTTATGCTTCCATTTATAACTTATTGAGGAAAAATGTTTTAAGGGGATTTTTTTCTTCCTTTAAAAGAAAAACAGTAAGGAAGTTATAGGTCTTAAATGCTATCACTCCTTTATGTGAAAAATAAGCAACATGGTGATTATTCTGAAAAGACTGGATGAGGTTTCCAAGAGGATTTGAGCCAGCTGGGAAGGTAAGGTAATTAATAAACCTAAGTACTGGTGGTGTTGCTTGGACAGACTCTGCTTCTTACTAGGTGGCTCTGCATATCACTATGGAAATAAAGTGTGTTATAAATGGAATGTTGGATTGGACCAATTAATCAAACAACAAAATTAATTTTAGCAGCAATTTATTAATAATAGCAGCAATTGTATATAAATTAATACAATAAAATAATATTAGATAAATAGAATTTAGTATATATAAAATTTGGCAGTGAGTAATTTAATATAATTGAGGTTCAGGATTTGAATAAAGCATAAGCAAAATTGACAGAGGGTATGGGTAGGGCCCTTCCTCTCACACCATACCAACCCAATCAAGCTAAAAATCTCACTTATATATTGTTTGCTAATGCACATTATTACAGAATCTTCTGGAAGGTTCCTCCTAGTTTCTATTCCTGAAATCTAGGTCACTATGTTGTGTTGTGCATACTCCACCAGTGGCTGAGGGTCTCCTCCTTTCAGGGGTATTGTTTCTGATGAAGGCTCTGGGTCTTCCTCGTGTCCATTGCTTGACCTTGCAGGTAATGTAAGTGCATTAAACTTTGGGTTATATAAATAAGCATATGTTCCCATGACAAGGCTTGTCCAAGTGTCCAATGCCTGGAATCATCCCAATTTGGCTCAATTCAAGGTCAAAACTTATTTCTAGTTCTGTTATGTGATCTACATCCTTACTATCCTTTACTCCCATCAAACATCTGGAGGATGATTCCATCTGCTTTGTTTAACCATTTCCTTTGTCCTTTTTGCTTTATAACAATTGAGTACATTTATTCTATTGATATAAACCAACAATTTTGCTAATATAGTTGCAGTTTAATTAGCACAAATCATATTTATAACAAGTGGTATCATGGTAGTCTAGTTTACTCTTTGAAAGACTCCTCTTCCAGTGACTTGTAGTCTCTAAGTGGTGGAGTGTATGACTAGCAGAGGAGAAGCACACAGGGCAAAGCAGTGTGTGCTCTTCTTCCATCACACAGTGAGGAAATCCAAACTTATTTGGATTGTCATACTTTTCTCTTGCCAAATACATTTTTAAAATCTTCAGCTCTCTGGGTGAGCGGGGACAGTGCAAAGTGTTTGGGAGGAGTAGCTGGGCTTGGCATCCCCCAGTTTGGCCCCACCTTGCACAGCAGGCAGTCAATACAAGCACTGTAGCTAAGGTGAGAGAAGAGAAAGAAAGAAAGAAGAGCAGCAGCAAAGTCAGGAAAGTGATACAGCCCCTTCTCTCCTTTTGCTGCTCTCCTCTGCCCCTGTGATTGATGCTGCCCCTGGGAAGTCCTTGACTGACTGAAGCCATATGTTGGACTGAGCAGATCAGCCCCATCCAGCTGGCCACTGTGCAATGAGAGTGCAAGAGGAATTGATTTATGAATTAAACTTACTTCTTTTCAAGTTTTTTCTTGTTATTGCTAGAAGGCAAAGTATCATATTTACCATCCAAAAAGAGTTGGACATAAACCAACCATAGAAAAAATAATAATTTCATTATTTTCTTTGTTGCATTTACATATGAAGGGAGGCTAATCCTGATGGGATAAGTGAGTCTGTGGTATGTCTGTTCAATTTAAAGGACTCTGAATTTTAGCCTGCACATGTTTGCAGACTGAACAAGGATGAAATGCTAATCTGGTAATAAAGCCTCTTATTCTAACGTGCACACAGTAGTTGTAGTAAAGGTCTGATTACAGAAAGGAGCAATGTTAAGGTAATGTATGATTTAAAATAAAGAAACAACTTGTTGAATTTATTGGATTTTGAACAGGAAACAGAAAATACACAAAGGGTATTTGACTCTTAATTTGACAGAGAATGGTTTCAGGTTGTTCTCTTTAATATGGTCAAGGACATTTCAGTATTTAAGCATCACTAACTACCAAAGTTATGATTTGAAGATTGAAGTCAATAATATATGAGGAAATTGAAAAAAGTGAATTATGAAAGATCATATCTTTGGAAAATATTTGAATAATTAACTATACTGTGAGGAGAAATATTATGTATGACAGCTTAATAGGATTTTTGGTAACCAAATTACATTTTCAAAGTTTGCATAATGCCATGAGAGTTCTGCAATTGGCCTCCGCTCAAAAGGTTGCTTAACTCATCATTATTTTTTGAGTAACAACAGTAAAAGGTTGGTCTGCTACATACAAAGTGGTGGTGAAAATTTTTGCTACCAAGTGAATATGGAAATGAGATTAGTTTGTATTTATGTGGTTATGGGTATAAACAAAATCTTGAACCATAAATGTCAGTATTAACCTTTAACTTGAAGGTCTCTCTCAGCCTGGAGGCAATGCTGGATAAAACAGAAATAAAATTGAAGTAGAATAGACATTCTTTATGAAATGTCATTTTAAATGCAATGGCATTATAATTTAAGACACTACCAAAACAACACAAATAAATTCATATTAACATTGGAGATCTCTCTAACTTAGCTGTCTAAACAAAAGGCCACAACAGACACACAGAAGTGCTGCATAATAATTAGTATTAGGAAAACTAAGGTCAGTATCAGATTCAGTTGCTTGCTTCCCCCTTTAAATAAAAACATGCATCAAGAACAAGAATCAAAATGAATCAGTAAACAGCTCAAATGGAGGCAAACACAACATGAACCTTTTTTCCTACAAAGAAACAATTCCGTCTGCAAAGAAAGTAAATTGTTACATTTCCACCCTTATCAGTTGTTCATCACTACATTATCATAATTTTAAAGGAACCCTGCTTCTAGAATTATTCTGATAGCACAGAAACTTTATTTATGTACATTCTTAAGCAGAGAAAATAATTAAGTATTGTATATAAAATTCACAGGACAAAAAAAGACTATTTGAGTTAATTTTTTGATGGAACATTCAAAGTCTGTTAAAGTAATGAGCTTTTGGAGTAATGTAAAGAAGCTGCTACACATTGTGACTCCTGCATTCATTTGTAATGCTTAATGGTCATAGGTCTTACTACCATTAGGCTAAATTGAACAAATGATTGGAAATGTTTTTAATTGGGAGAAAAGAGAGAAATGTCAATTGTGAGTCATTAATAATTTTACTTTTATATTTGCCTTTACAAAAGCATAGGCAGTGTACTGAGCATTAAGTATGCCTTAATTAGAGCAGAGAGATAAAGTCATAGCTTCAGGTTTAGAGAGGTGTTTTTCCTGGTCTCTGGTGAACTTAGGGCATTAAGACAATTTGTTTAAGAAGGACCCTTCTAAAGCTAATATTCTTAAGGCTTCCAGCTGATCAATTCTCCACCCCACTAGGTGGTACTTAATTGCCAGCTGGGATTAAATTTGCATAACATTTAAAGAAAACCTGCTAAAACCAAAGAAATTAACATAGAAAGCAAAAATACTACAAGGTTTAAAAAATGAAACCACTTGTCCTCCTTACAAAAGGAAAAAAAAAAAAACAACAACCCAAAATAGCTGCTGCAGTGTTTTTCCTCAACTGCTGAAGTACCTGAGGCTTCCCAAGCTGATACAGTGGCTTCAGCTCATTGCAGATGGTAGAAAACATGAAGGTTTTACCACAGACAGATTCAGGACTCTGAGATTTTGCAACACAATCCCTGATACTTCAAGGACTGCTGTGTGTAGCATGGCATGCACACTGAAATGTTATCAGGATTTGATTGCAGGGATAAAATCCCATCCCCAGTCCTGTCCTTTCATGCCTGTCTTTTAATGCCTCTCCCAGCAGTGCAGCTCTGCTTTGCCCATTATCTGCTGTAGAAAGCAAAGTTTTTGGTAGGAAGTGAATGATGAGAAATAAATCTCTTCTTGTTCTTAGTGCTGATTTGTTCTTTGGAGTGCCTTGATTTGGCAGCCTGCCTGCTCATTAGCATTCCCCAAGAATGCAGTGGGCTCTGCTGGGTGGGATGCTGTAGGGTGAGTTGGGATGAGGTGGGGTGAGGTGAGATGAGTGGGCTTTCTCCTCCAGGAGCACTGGATGCTCTTTGCCCTGCTTTTCTGATGGCTGCTGCTTTCTACTGCCTGGCAATGTGAGAGGGCAGCTTGTGATGCCCAGTGGTATTTTGTCATATTACTTGTTAGACCACTCATTTATTTTGCCTTGTTTCATATTTCAATAATGAGTCAATACTAGAAAACTTGTGCTATAATCTCTGCCTGAGTATTTAGGCAGTGGTTTTAATACTGTTCCACTCTGGGAGATAGATCTACAAATGACAAATGTTAAAATACATGTTTTTATTTGTGGTCACTTCCCTGAGAAATGTGCAGTTTGCATTTCTTTCTCAAGGAGAACTGAGCCTGAGAAATCAGTTTAATGTTGTTTTTAATAGAAAGGTCAGTGATGGCTGGCTGTATTTCAGAAATTCCTATGAGAAAGGACTCAACTTGTCTCTTGACAGAGCTGCAGATGAGCAATGATCCCAGCACAAGAGAGGTCAGTTCAGCTGCCCAGGGGATCGAGATGGCTCAGACTGTAGCAGGGATTTCTGAAAACTGAACTGTGGCTTTCTACAAACCTGTCAGCCAGGCCTGCTGTCTGTGGAGAAAAGGAAAAAGCTTTATTCAGAGTCTGAGATTCAGCACAGGGTTTTCTGTAAGGGCCATTATTCTTCAGCTACTCCTGAGCACCATCTCTGCAGTGGCCTCCATGCCCACCTCTGTCTCTGCCAACACTGCTTCAGTCCAGCTCCTTCCCCCCTTGGCCACCACAAACTGAGTGCTTTTGAGTTGGTCACAATTCACTCTGAGTTTCTTCTGATGCTGCCAATAAATTTTCTCCTCTAAACAAACACCCTCATCTCAATCCATATTTTCAACTTTTAGGGACTTTGTTTCTCTGGAATGTGGAAATCTCTATGCAGACATCTTTGATCCTGAAGCTCATGGTACCAGCCATAAACACAGCTGCAGCCATCCTTGCTGACACTTTTTTCACCAACTGAAATCTCACTTGAGTGATATCTCCTTTCAAGGAGTATTTTTATTTCACTTTTTGATTGCCTCCACTTAATAGAAGTATTTTCTCATCATTTCCTAGTTTTTCATTTGGAACAGGCCTCATATTGCCTCACCCCAGAAGGCAGGTAACACATAGGTGGGAATCTCCCTCCTGGGAGAAAGTCTGATTTATTGTGTTCAAATTAATCCTACCAACCTCCTACCTTCCCTGCTGTTGCAATATCCTGTTTTGGATTCTAGACAATAAAGGAACAGCATTAGTTTCAAATGTTTTATTCCCAGAAAGGTTTAGATGAGCACTAGGTCATGTAAGGGGATGACCTTTCATGTGGTCCTGACAGAAACTGCTAGTTAAAGATGCCAAACTTCTGTGAGGAGAGCAGAAACCCAGTGGGTGTTTAGAGAAAAATCTTTCCAGGGGAAAATTGGTTCTTGGTGGGTAAACAAGTGTTAATAAACCCATCTTTTCTGTGGATTACTTTCTTTCCTCCCTTTTCATTTCCCCACCTCTAAAGAGATTTTCTTTCTCTGATTCAGTGGCCATGGGATGCTGTAGGGCAATGGAAGATAAATATATTGTGCATTGAAAAGTAGCTAATATTGTGTGCCAGCCAAGGAGATGTTCTGTGGCATCAGTTTGTCCTATTTGATTTGACCCAGGGACACTTCAGTCAATCAGCAGTGCATTATCATTTCAAGCTGGAGGAGAGATGCACTATTAATCTAAGTGAGCTGCAGTCAGATTTGACAGGCAGGGGACAAATCCCTAATCAATCTTTTAATCACCCACCTGGGGTGGTTTGAATGAAGTCAATTAAGGGATCGTTCATCAGCAGGAAAATCTGTACTCAGCTAGTTGAAGAAACATGGAAGATCTCCTTTGTGAAGGTATCTTTAGAATAAAACTGGTGTCTTTCTCTTCCCTCATTCATTTAGTGGGGAGTAAACTGGATGAGAAAGGAAGAGAGGAGGAGAACTGTACAAAATTTCAATATAATATGACCATAGACATGTATTTGAAATAAATGTCCTTATTCTCCAGAAGTGCTGCAAGTGTTCCAGAAAATGCCAAACTGGAATGAAACATAAATACTGAGTAAATATTTTCCTAAACCAACACTATAAAGCATCATGGTCAAATAATTGGATGAGGTATTAGAGGACTGTTTTTCCTGTTGCAGATAGAGAAGGAATGTATTGTAGAGACATTTACAAATCCCATTTCTTCTGTTGATGTTTCTGATATAATTTGCCACTAATGTTTTGTATTCAAAACTCCAGCCAGACCTAGTGAAGCACAGGATGGCCATAGAAAGCAAATCTTGGTTGTAATTTCTGAGCACAGATATTTTACTTTAACTCATTGATATATGCCTGTAGGCTTTGAGTTCAAGCTGGTTCTTTTCCACTGACACTTGAATTGTGTGATTTGCTTACTGAGACTTAATATTTACAGATCTTTGAAAATATTAACTTGTGCAATTTTATTTTGTTCTGGAAAAAGTAGAGCCAAAGTGCTGTAACTTGTAGCATTTTTCAGTCCTGTAAGTCACATAGATTTGGTATTCAAAAGCAGCTTAATCTTAAAGCCACTTGGCAATCTACCTGCAGCATGATCATTAAAATGTGACTAAAAACTAAAAACATGTTCTCAGGGCATCTCTAATGGAGCTTCTTTTAGCAGGGGAATAAAATTACTGAAGGAATAACATCAGGATAAACATTAAGCAATCTGTTGTGCTTGCTAGCCTTCTTACTCAGCCTTGTTTTAAGAACTTCATTTGGCTATTTTGTTTTTCATCCTTGTTTGAAATGCATCCAAGTTTAAACTTCTGTTGCATGTTCATTGGGAGAGATCAAGCCTTCCATGCTGTCATATTTTTCCCCTTCCCTAATAGAGTCGTTTTAGTGCTGTATTAGGGACTTAAGCACTAAAGGTTGAGCTCACAAACAAATTTTATTTTCCTCTCTTCTTAGATCTTACACTGATCAAAATCACCAGCTCCTGGTAATGCTGTGTCCCATTCTTATCTCTGTAGAAGACTGAGATGAATTTCAAAAGAAACAAACAAAGCCTACTTGAGAGGGACCTGGGGGATGTGAAGGATTGCAGTGACATTTTCTGTCATCCTCTTTGGCACACTGTTGGTCCTGCCTCGTGTGAGCAGCTGAAACCACTTCCCTTTTGAATATCAAGTGAAGCCCAGATTTGTGGGGACTCTTGGGAACCTGGCCACACACCTGAAAATCTGTTGTGTCACAGCTGATGGGAGTCACACAGCTGGTCATGAGCCACCTTCACACATGTGTGAAAAAGGAGCAAACCTCCCCTGTGCAGCTGGATGTACATGCCTGCTCTTGAGGTGCTGTTCTGGTTTCAATGTTAATTTTGAAACACGAGTTGAAGTTTGCTCGTTGTTGCACATTGTCACTGGGACATTGGCTGCTATTTCAGATTTTATTTTCCAAAAAAAATGCAGGAACCAGCACTCTGCTTCTGTGGAAACAATAGGAGAAGACAGAGACCACCACGAAGGACAGCTCACAGAAAAATGTCAACCGAAAACACACTACACTAATGGGAACCATTAGCTGCATGGAGGAAAGGTCAATTAAGGCTAACAAAGGAAAAGTGACCTTTCAGTTCTTCTGGCTTATCTGTTACAGACACTGACACTTCACTGATTTCAGACAAATCACATCATAGTTCCACCAATGTGGTAAGAAAATGAAGAGAGTGGGTCATGCATGCAGGATTTATTGACCTGGAGGAGCCATATAACCAGTGTCTCCTTCCTCAGAACCATTTCAACACCAGCTTCTTTTATATAACAATTATAAAATTAAAATTCCTTAAGAAGAAATATTCCATAAATTTGAAAAAAACATCTGCGACTAATTTATGACATTTGAATTAAAATTATTTATTATGGTGTGCAAATATCCAAAATCAAGTGGGAGATAGGCAGACAATGAAGGCACAAAGGACAACATGAAAAAAGTTGCAATTTTTTAGGGGAAAAGTGTGCAGGGGTCTACTCCTCAAAGCCCTGTCTCATGCTAGCCTATTGACTTCACTAGAATCTTCTGGGAAGAGTCATGCTGGTTATTCCTATAAGAAGATAGTACTTCATAACAGTGCAGTTTTTCTGTTCTTAAGCCACAAAAATTTGAGATGAAATGTGCAGCTGATTTCGGATTTTTGGAAAGTAGGATGGCAATAAATCAATAAGATAGTACTTAGGAAACCAGGAGGTTAAATAAACCAGGAAAATGTGTGTTGGCAGTGTGGAGACTGCTCCAGATTACCATTTTAGAAGCACTGAGTGAATGTATACCACCTACCAGAGAAGAGTGTTTAAAAGATTGAAAGCAAAACAAAATGTTGTCATGATCAAACATCAAGGCAGTGGAAGCTGCCAAATTAAATCAAAGGCATTTTTTAAAATGTGGCAGTCTTATCTGAGCAAGGAAAATGGAAAAGATCATAAACTATATCAAGTTGAGTGTCCCACTGCAGTAAAGTAGGCCAGAGAGGGTTTAGAGGGGGAGCTAGTATAGAGGTGTGAAAGCTGCTATAAAATCTACTTTAAAAACATCAAAGGAGAAGGTTGCCCAGAAGGTCAACTGGACCAATAGATGATGAAGGGGTAGAAAAGGCACCCTATGAAGGACCTTGCAGCAGAGCTAAATTATGTGTTTTTATTAGTGCTGGTTACAGGAGAGATCAGTGAGGCTCCCACTGGATAAATTCTTTGCTGGAGATGTGTATGAAAAACTGGTTGGCATAAACCAGCAAAGTGAATTTAAGCTCTTCCCAGGACCAGAACAAATTGATGCAGGAGCTTTAGCTAACTGTTTGAGATACAGTTTAAAGCACTTAAAAACAAAATAATTAAAGGCTACAAATGGGACACAGGTCTTCAAAAAACAGTTGAGGAATAATCTGAATTTAAAAGTCTGACATCCATACCAAGAAAGTTGGTAGACAGTGGGAGATGGAAGGACCAATTTTATCACTCATAAGAAGGCTCTTTCCATGGATCCTTGTCTTCATCAATGGCCCAAGACAAAAGCCCAAGAACCTGATACCAAGGATATCCCTAAGGACAGCGTTGTAGGGACAGTCAGAGTGAGGTGCTCCACTCTCAGACACGTTGTGCTGCTGGCCTGGGCCAACTTTGCTGCTGCCTCCTCATGCTGCTGGTTGGAAATTGATGGGTGTGGATTTGATGTGTGCTGGTGAGGGCTCTGTGCCTCAGCTCTCTCTGCTGTGTTCCCCCAGTTTGCAGCCCATGGCACCCAGGAGAAAGGAAGGCACATGGCAAAGGGCAGGGACACTGCACGGGGGGAGCAGTGTGTAGGACATTGGCTTCTGGAGGAGGACTCTGAGCCTGCTTCATCTTCAGGAGCTCATGGCTGTACGTTGGAAATATAGGAGGCTATTGGTGGATTATCACCTGATTTGGGCTTATGACTGTGACATTTAAGACATAAAGGGCATGGCAACAAAGTCTGAAAATGAAATGAGCAACAGCAATGCAGGTGTTAGAACAGAATATTTTTTCAGAGTAAACTTCAGTCTGACCTGAAGGTGTCTGAGCAGATTTGCAGAGATGGCTGATTAATGAAATGGCATTGAAATTTAATGAAATGAAATTCAATGTCAGTAATTATGAGGTAATGCATAAAAGAAAAAATCCATCCCTCTAAGCATAAATATTGTCAGTAAGGGATTAATCCCTAGTGCCACTCAGAATGGAGGCATCAGAGTTAATGTGGATGGTTTTCTAGAGACATCAGTTCAATGGTTGTTTAGAGTCAAAGGCAGATTGAATCAGACAAGCTTTTAGGAAAGGAACTCACAACAAACCAGAGCATATGAGTGTGCTCCAGTGCAAAACTGTGATGCATTGGCTCTGGAGTGCTGTGGGTGAGGCCCCAGGACTGACAGCCCTGCTCTGCCAAACCTGCTGGAGACTGAAACCAAACCAGGGGAGGGTGCCTGGCTGCCTGCAGGGAGCAACTTTGCAGGTCTGGATTTAAGTGTGTACCTTTGGTCTCTTGTATCAAACCCTGCATATGTGGCTCATTTCTGAAATTATTAAAATTTGTTGAGTGGTTATGTCTGCAGCTCTATCTTAGGAGAAATACTGTGTGCAAAGTCCTGTGACCAGTTTAACTGCAGGTGCTGTTACAGGTGGGGGTAGAGACAGTCCCCATTCTCGATGGACAGCCCAGTTACATGCTCAAACTGCAGTCAAGCCTTTGACATGCAATTGCTGCTGAGACCAAAGAAAGTGGCTTTTTGGTGAAACTTTCTCTCCTCTTATGTGGTCTTCTGATCTTATGATAAGATGAAACTTTTTTTGATGTTTTTCTTGCCTTGGGGAGGGAAAGGAGGACAAAGCAATCTGTCCAATATATACTCACTTCCTCCTCCCATCAGGGTCACAGTCCTGAGCTATGTCAAGAGGGATGAGCTGGGCTTCCAAATCCAAATTAACAATGGCATTCAAACACTTCTCTCACAGACTTCCTGCAGAAAAAATATTTGTTCAGTTCATTCTGCTGTGCAGTGCATATGTCTTTCTATATTTTTCTTTATATAACTATAACAGGCTTTGCATGTAATGTTTCTTTGGTTGCTATTGCACAGAAGATAGAGCAATTACAGTAAGTCTGTACTGTATACCCAATATAATATAAAAGTTTTTTTAAATTTAGTGACTATCTTATTATATTATTTTATTATTTTACACTAAGAGAATATTGGATTATTTTCCTTTGTCTAGAGGTCTGTGAGTGTGCTTAATTTTGGCATTAGGATCAGTGGTAACCTGTTTTAAAAGCATGATGAATCAAGAAATATTAGATTGCTAATAGTGCAAATGGATGAACTGTGTGAGTGTAATGTAAAGTTCTTGCATTAAGGTAAATCTGTATGGTATCTGCTAATGTGCTGTTTTACCATTAGTGCTCTGTTCTCTGCTTCTGTGATTGGTATAGAAATAGAATAAATACCAAGTTACATTCTGCTAGACAAACATACTTTTAAAAAATGAAAAGCAAAAACTCTGCTACAAGTAAAGACATGGTCTGTTTTTTTCTACTACTATTGAAACAGGCAGTTTCATCAGTTAGTTTGTCCTTTATCAGTGCTTTAAAATTGTTGCTCGTATTACATTGCAGCAGGTTCGAATTTTGCAAGCCAGTGAGTTTTATTGAGCCCTTCACCTTCAAAAAGCATTCAGCTAATCTCTCTTGAAACTCAACTTTGATTACATTTTGAGAGATTAGGAGCTGTTTGTGGTGTCTTTGTGAACGACAACACCAGGCTGTAGCAGGGGTGTAAGTGTTCTAGAGTGTGCTGCCATCTCTCCTTGCTGAGATAACTGGGGGCTCTGAGCTTCAAATGTAAATGAAAGACCTTTGCTACCCCACCAAGTGAGCAGATCTGCTTGCAGGATAAGAACTGCACAGCCTGTTTTAGCAACCTTGCACAACAAGATTCAGTGATGAGACACTTTCATGCATTAGACCTTTATCAATATCACGTTGCTGCCGAATTATAAGTAAGAATGTATTTATTCTTCATAAAAATGTTAATAAATTCCTATTGCATTCACTTAAGCACCAGCCAAAAAAGCTTTATGTTCTACAGTGTTCTACTTAACATACCAAGGTAATCATTTTACTGCAGTGTTTCTACACTCTGAGCAATTGGGTTTGTTACTTGCTCAGCATTTTGCTGCACTGAATGAACAGGATGTCACTGAAAAACTTGGGCACTTCTAGAGTGCTTTAAAAGACTTTATATGGAGGAGCTTAAGCTCACCTTTCTATCCTTTGGTATCTGCTTGTCTCATCTTTGCCTTGAAGCACCAACATTCATACTTTATTTACAGATCTCAACAGGCTTTGCCTTGTCAAATATTTTGAATTCCATAATGAGGTGTGTAATGTCTCTTACATAAGCTCTCATTTGTGCTCTCCTGGGATGCCTTGTTTCTGTGCTTAAATGGATTTGCCTGTGTTTACTCTACTCATTTTACTTTTTACTGAGAAATTAAGGAAATAACTTTTGGCTTACATTCTCCCACCATGTCGTTATTCCCCTCCTTGAAAAAAAAAAAAACAAACAAAATCAAATGCAACTCAAGCAATCACCCTGCCTCAGATCATCAGTTTGGTTTAGAACTAATGTCAGTTCCAAGAAGCAAGTGGGCTGAGTTGAAGGTGGATGAATGTCTCCAGCAGGAAGTGGGTGTGCTCATTTTTCCTGGATGAGAACTCCTTTAATACTGTGATGGGCTGGATATACAATCTGAGCTACTGCTATTTAAGGACTTGCTCTCCAATTCATGTTTTATGAGTTTCCTCCCAGGCAAAGCTGCTCTGTTTGGCTCATTGGAGTCCTGTCAGGAGAACAATCAAGAGGATATTAATCTGAAGCTCAAATACCATGTCAATTAACAGGCAGGGGTTTTGTACTGTGGAGTTCAGAATGTACTTGGCAGAATAAATGCAAATAAACCTTTTATCAATGAGAGAGCCTTAAAGCACTAGATAGAGACATTTCAGTCCCTTTTCTAAATATGGTCTTAAAATAGTTTACAACAGATGCCATCTATGAATGACACTTTGTTGTTCTCATGTTTTAGATAAAGATATTAGAACAGAACTTCACTTTCATAGCAAATATGTGGATATTTTGATGGCATATTTTAAAGACAGAAACAAACAACAATCTGTTCTACTTTTTTCTTATGATACAGAGAAGTAAAGTAAGAGAAAGGTCACTCCTCTGGAAGCTGATGATAGCTAGATACACTTTTTTGGAACCTCATCCTGACTATGGAACACTGGTAGTAATATACTGTGGGAAAATTCTTTTTAATGGCAAGCAAAAAACCGTAGCTTTTTCATGTAATCATTGGTAGAATCCATGTGAAGTAATTTCCTTATAACACAATGGGGTAAAATATAAAATTATTCTTGGGAAGCTGTGATGGGGACTGTCCAGGGATTGTGGACACACATTTGGGACCATGTCCCCTGGTGCACTGACTCTTGCTGCTGGGGGAAACAGCTGAGCCTTGACAGCTCTTCTGGCAATATGTGCTTCATTTGGGTGAAGTGTTTCTATTTCCAGGTTAATTTTCTAAATTATTTAAATTAAAATAAGTACTTCAGTGTTTCAGTCCATTAGAAGTCAGCTTTGATGCAGTTACATTAAGGTCTGAACTAACAGTGCCAGAAACCATTTTCAACCGCTTATGCTGGGTAGTGCAGGCATAAAATGCTAGTAAATAAAAATCACAGTGTGTCACATTCATTTGCACATGAACACAGCTATGTTTGCTTCAAGGCAGGAGACAAATAAGGCATGAATTTATCATCTAAAACAAGGAGGAGGTTTGTGCAGGAAGTTTGAAATCACAGTGTCACTGGCCATGTGTGTACTGCTTTATCAGATTGCTCCAGGGACCCAGGAGAGCTCACATCTACATTTTGTGTCTTTACCATGCTTCTCACATGCCCCAGATGTGCCCACACAAAGTAGCACTGAGTGTCCTTGGGCTCTCCTATCCTACAGTGCTTTAGGCATTGTCAGCAAGAGAGGTGCTATCTGTGTGACCAACCATCTATCTCTGCCCACTGGCCCCTCTTGCCTCTTCATGGTTGCCAGGAGCAAAGATGGGTAAAGAGCCTTTTGTAATTTGCCTGGATGGATTCACAGCTGGTCCCACTGCTTCCCCAGAGCTGGCCTAGGGTTGGAAGCAAGCAAAGCCCTGCTGGCTGAGCCTCCAGGAGGTTTCCTGGCTCCAGGACAGGCAGCAGCCTGTGCCTTCCCTCTCACTCTGCTCATTCCATCTCATCTCTCTCTCCCTACTCCTTAGTTGCAGCAGTGGTCCCCAGCACCCACACTTGTCAGCACAGATCCCTTGGGAGATGGGGAAGGTGAGACCCTTCCCCTGTGCATGCTACAACTGGATTTTTACAGCTTCCTCCTGGAAGTGAGTTGTGGACTAGAACACATGTTGCCAAGTGACAAACACTTAGGGTAGGACTCAGCCTGGGACACTAAAATTAGTCATCCAATGCATTTGCAGATGAGATTTCTAGGCTCCCAGTATTGATGGTGAAGATCCAGTCTACAAATCTCAGGGGAGGAATATTCAGCAGAGATAGTGGGGTCTGGAGGCTGAGTCTGCCCACAGTGAGGAAGACACTGAGCAGTTCCCTTTAGTTGTCCTCTTACTGACAGCAGTAAGTGGTGACTGAGATGCTTGAGGCTACCATAGGCATCAAGATGGGGCTTGCAGATGTGACACAGGACCCACAGGAGACATTAAGTCCCCTGGAGCAGCAGCTGGAGGTCAGTCAAAAAACTCCAGGAAATCTTAATGCCATCAGACACCAATGCAGACTAATCATGGCTGATCTCTACTGACTACAGTAGGAGCTGAGATGCCCAGCTCACAAATAAATGTATGAAATTAGATGCTTAAATTTACATACCTCAATCTCTGACTGAATCCCACCTTTGGTTTTGACAAGAAGCAGGAGCCATTTTTCAGTCTGAATAAATTTACATCCATAAAACACACACACACACACACAGGTATGTACACACACAACATAAAACAAAGACAGTTCTCACAGTCAACTACCAAACCAGCATTCCCTGGTTTGGAAAGAATTCTCTCTTCTCTGACCTTAGGAATGCCCAAGGCATGGGGTTGGAGCCCTTCCCAGCTTCCTTGGAAAGCTCCTGCCAGCTCCTTTCTTCACAGGTGAGTGAACAACAGCTCCTCTCCAGCCTTACCCTTGGTGCTGCGCTGGGGCACTGACAGCCCTGGGCTCAGCCCCTCATGCCAGCACAGGACTGTGATGACAACATTTGTGCTGAGAGACAAATGAGAGAAAAATTGTGCTGCCTCTGAAAGCCCAAGGTATTGAAGAGATGTCACTTTTCATCACGACAGGGAAGCCAGCAGCTCTGGCAATGGTGAGGCTCTGCCATGAAGTGGGAACTTCTTCTTTCTCTATTTTGTGGCCTCTTGAAGGCCATGTGGCCACTGCCAGCCATGGCCTTTGATGCAGACTGTGAACATGCAGCAGCACCTTCGATGTCTGAGGACAAGACCTGTGAGCACAGCACAAGCGCTGACTTGAACATTTCTACTTAATGAACTTCAAAAAATTCTGGTTTTTGAGAAGCAAACCATGGATCTCTGACAGTGTGTGGTGTGGAGAAGAGTGTGACACCAGCTTTATTTCCTGGAAACAATGCTGTACTTCTCTAGCTATAGCTATTGACTAGATATCCCCATATAAAAACGAGCTCCAGTTACAAAAACTATTAATGATGCATTTCCCATTCCTTGTAGATTCTATTCATGCATTTTGTTAACAAAACAGTTATTGTAGTTGCACTGGATGATCTGGGTATAAAATTTATTAGTTCCCAGGATAAGCATGTTCAGCAAGGTGCTAAGTTGCACATGACCTTGCCAGAGTATGTTTGCCATAATTTTTTGATAACTCTATTTGATCCTCTGACAGAAGCACCTGTATTTGTTATTGCTTGTATTAATTCCTGTTGACACCATGGACATTCATGTCATGGGTCTATATCCTACATACACTATACACTGAATCTTCCACATTTTTTGGGTATAACCCCACCTTCTTAGCAATACACTGGCTCCATGTACCTCCTCCCCTACTCCTACTCACCCATTACCTTCTCAGCAAGCAACTGATTATTTTGTCAGTCCAGAAAATGTTGGGATGCAAGACACTCACTGTTCAGAAATGTTCAGATATTGTCCCCTGGATCTGAAGAGTGTTGTGTTTTAGCAATATGAGCTACTGTCAAAGAGAAATGCACAGAAATTCTTTTCTTTGAGCCTTTACTAACAGAAATAAGAGAACTTCAGAAAATTAAAGTCTAGGTAAAATTAAGACTATAAGCAAAAATGAACTGAAGGTGGCACTGTAGGAACAGACATTTCTCCTTTTAGAAAAATATAGTAAATTCCTGCTCAGTCTTTTTCTTTGAAATGGGGAAAAGAAAAAGAAAAAGAAAAAGAAAAAGAAAAAGAAAAAGAAAAAGAAAAAGAAAAAGAAAAAGAAAAAGAAAAAGAAAAAAAAGATATGGCTGTAAGCCACGGACCTTATTTTCCCATACATTTTCTCTCATTTTGCTATTCCTCCTCCTTCCTCGGAGTTGGAGGGCTTTGAAGAGAGCACCAGGACATTCCTTGTCCTTTCCAGCAGAGCAGACACACATCTGCCCACAGTGGGCAGACTGTCCACAACAAGGGCAGGGCTGTCAGCTGGAAGTGGGAAAGTCCAGCCAGTGGCTGAGGAATCATGAACTACATCACTATCTTTGCCTAAACTAATCCTTGATCCTTTACTTTGCCCCTTTGTTCTCACTCTGCTGTAGGTGGTGGCCCTGCTGGCCTCTAGGCAGGAAGACTTTCCAAGAGCAGCTCCTTCATCCTATAAGAAGTCATGGTTATGTTTCAGAGGGGTTTCTGTATTCAGAAACTATGGCCTAGAGCTCCAGAGGTATCCAGCACCTGCTTTAGGGGCACACAGCAAGTACAATATCCTGAATGTCTGCACAGCCTGTATACCACTTAGCTGAAGAGTAAAGGCTTAATTTTGCAAATATTATGGGCCAAATGCACATTTCAGAAGGAAACTTGTGGGTTACAACCAGCATCTGCATCTACCATAGTGCTGTTTCACTGTATTCATTTTTAAGACAGGGATCTCCCTTTGCAGTCAGCCAGAGTGCAAGTGCAAGACTGAACCAGACAAGATGTTGGGAAGTGCAAGACTAGAACCAGACTGATGTTGGGAAGCAGCAATGTAACCTGGTCTGGGACCAGCAGTGAGAGCACAGGGCTGGGTTTCAGATTTTGTTTGAATTTGGGGCTGTTAGTGTCCATTTCTACTTTGTTTTGGACCTTCTCTGAAGCTTCAGCCTTTTCTGGTCACAACTTTGCCCCTATAGTTCAGCAAATTAGCATGGGATTTATTGTTTTGTTTTGTTTCCGTGAGAAGGACAAATAATTTGTCACTGTAGGCATTAAGTAGGCATGGAAGCTTTGAAAATCAGGAAAGGGACCTTGTAATGGGCATCAGGAGCAGGGTTCTGAGCAGTGCCTCAGTGTGTGGTGCATCAAAATGAGACACATCTTCAATCAACAGCAGCCCCAGCACCAGAGAGCTGGTGGACAACCAAAGCTGAGTGTGTGCACACACACACATAGCACAATGGAAGTTTAAGAAAACAGTAGCATACAAAACAAGACCAGCATATGCTATTCCTTATCAAGATACTACTGATGAGGTGAGAGTTTTTAGATGTGTGTGCTGGAAGCCAAAATGTGCAGTCATTATATGGAGGATTATGGTTTTCCTGCATGCTGCTTTGGTGTGCAGCCCAGGACACCCCATGCCTGTCTCTATGGGTCTGGGGACAGCCAGTGACATCCCCAGCAAGGACTGTTGGAGAGGTTTCACAAGCATGAGAGCTATGAAAGGCATGTAAGAGCTAGAAAAAACAAACATCTAGGGGAACTTGTTGTTTCTTCTAGCAAGTTGCTACATCTTGTACCTTATTGCCTGCTGTAACAGGTTTGCACAAGGTCTACACTTGCCTCCTATGACATTACTACAGGGTTTCTACCATGGAACTTAAGCTCTGTTGCATTTTACCTGTGCTGAATTTCACTCTTAAGGAAAAATGCCAAGGAGAGACGTTGGCAGGGTAAATAAAGCAATGTGGATAGCTCAGCATCTCTGAAGGAAGAGCCATTCCTACCTTGCCTCTAACCTCTGCTGTGGAGCAGGGGGTGGTGTTCAGAGCCATCTGAGGTATCTGTGTTCCAGCACACAGAGTGGACATGCTGAGCCTGGGGTGAAGTTGGTGTATGGGGACAACCCAGCCCTGGCAGAAAGTGGGGTGCTTTTGCCCAGAGGGCAAATCCAAAGCACTTGTGGAGATTTTGAAGGTGTACCTGATTCAACAGGCTGATGCCTCCAGCTGAGGGGTCTGTTCTAAGGGAGGGATGTTATTAATGTTGGCATTGCTGCTCTCTGAATAGAAGAGAAAAGGCAAGATCCTTCCATTATTTTAGTAGGACAGAGGGAGTTTTTATCCTTCCATGACTGGAGGTGTGTTGGTGTGTGCTCTGGGGAGCTTCCCTTGCCCAAGGAAACATCCATTTCAGGTCCCACAGCCTGATGCAGATTTTAAGGTCTTTACCTTCATCTCAGCTGCTGGCACAACAGTGCCCTAGGTCTGAATGTGGCTGGTCAAACAGGAAAGATGAACAAAACAAGCACCTGCTGTTTTTTCTGGAGATGACAAGGAAGACTGTTTAGGTGGGATCTGGTATCAGTCTGGTTATTGTCCCCTTGGAGAGTTCTTTCTTTCAACAGTTCTCAGTTATAGTCCTGATGATCACATGTGGGTACCAAAATCTTCCTCAGTGAGCCACCACATGAAAGCATGTTTAATGTCCAAGAGTATTTTACCTGCTCAGATTCCAGCTTCTGTGAGAGTGTTTTATTTGCATGGGAAATGTGAGGATGGTTGTGAGGAGATACTGGTTGTGGCTCATACCCTGTCTTGCCTGTGTAAAAAATGGGACATCTGCATGCAACACTAACTGTATTTGAGTTATGAGAAAATAGAAATCCTTTCTATGTCCCTCTCTCACTCTGTCTGACACCCTCCTATTTAACAAGTCCCATTATCTTCAATAGGAGGCAATTCATATGTCAGTGGTAGGATAATGGCTGGCTGTAAGGTAGTAGATAACATAATCTGCCTCTTGAACTTCTACAGAAACTGTCCTTTCTATTTATTTTACTTGACCTGGAAAGAGCAAAGTGCTGTTAAGCCAGCAGGTTTGATTGATTGCAGATATATATCTATACCCAGGAGTCTTGCCTATCACTAAGTTACTTTCAAGTAAGGATGGGTTTGATTTTCAAGCTTTGTCTTTAATCTAAACCAATGTGTAATGGAAAGCTAAACCCCAAGTCATAAGCTGCTGTTATAAATAAAGGCAATCACTATGAAACAAAACAAGTTACTTGTTCAGATAATTTGTTAAAATAAATTAAAATACAGTAATGTGATAACTCTTGCTTTAGATGCATTTAAACAACTTCTATCACTCTCTGTCACTTGGTAACTTCACTCAATAGCAATTGATTTTAAGAAGGAGAAAAATACGAATTATTCTTTTGGAAGTTGCTCTCCCACACATTCACAAGCAACATCTGTCTTTAAGAGCTATAACATGTCTGAGGCTATGACAGCTCTGCTCTCTCAAGCGAGTATTTATCACTAACCTGGGGAACTTGATGATTTATAGAAATTTTTGAAGCATGACAGTTATGAGGCAGTCTTTAAGTTGTGTGTGTTCATTCTGGTCATGGACTGAGCAGTGAGTGGTGTATTTTTTGCTTTCATTTTGAGCCACCTAGTGGTAATATAAATAAGATTTCTGTGCTGAAGAGCTGTGAACCTTTCTCAGCAACTATTTTTAATTTAATTGAACTAAGTTCAGTGAAGTGAATTGAAACTTCAATATTTTGTCCCTTTTGCTATTTTTTTTTTTTTTTTTTTAGAAATAAAGTAAAACTTTCAATGCCTAATAACAAGGAGCTAAAACATTCCCTCAGATTTTTCCTGTCAATGGGGTGCTCCAGGACTCTGCTGAAGTTTTTTCAGGCCACTTTTAACTCTGGGAGCCTTTCTGGGGACTTTTCAGCTCACCAGGTGTTCGAGGGGTGCTTGGCAGATGTGGCAGAAGGATGCATTTAGTGCCTTCCTCACCTCAGCTCATTCTCTCTTTTGCACTGGAGACACAAGCCTGGGCAGAGAGTCAGGCAACTTTGGGCCATTCCACTTTCTGGCCCTTAGCCAGAGCTGGTTTGGGTATATTCCCCCAAATATTCTTTGACTGGAGTCAGGATTATGAATGGAAACTCCTGGCTTTGATCCTGATCTTTGCCTTGTGTCTTTAGCACTTGCTGCTAGCTTTCATTCTCCAGAGCACTTTTATCCAGTGTATTCTAATATTAAAATCTGAAATTAAAAATAGTGTTTTCAAAAAACTGAGCAATTTGTTCAAATATTAACCATCTAGCTGAACTAGATTCAGCAGGGAGCATTATATATTCATATATCCATGACAGAGCTGCATTTTCTAGGCCTGTTGTCTGAATGATAATCAATCACATGTCCTTTAGCACTCAAAGAACCAAAGTTAATTACAGACCTGCTCAGTGGTCTATGAGATACACTCAGCACCTCAGATATACTGTAGCTAATTTTAGGGTTTCCTAAATGGGAACTGTAGATCAAAGTATCTTTCATTTTGTCTGTGTGCTCATATAATGGTCTCAAGAGCATCCAGATCACTAAATCCTTATTGCTAATCTTGCAGGTCAGAAACTACAGTAATCTTTCCTTTCTGTGCTGAAATCTTGAAGCCTTTCTTAAGCTGTTCCTTGATGCCATGTTGCCTACATTTTCCTTTATTTCCATATATCACTCAGTTCCCTAAATACAATTTCCAGATGCTCATACTATGTAACATTCCAGAAAAACTCCTAAATATTACATCCTATGTTCTCAGCTGTATTACTAAAATATGTTTTCAGAGCAATCTTAAAAAATAAATCAAATAGTTTATCCTGTTTTTAATATACAATCTAGACATGCAGGGTGCTTCTTTAGAGAGAAGAAAAAAAAGTAATTATTATTTCCTTAGAGCTTTCTAAAGGTTAACAAGTCCAAATAATCTCCTAAGCATTAGCAAAGAAAATATGCTTTGCCTTCCCCACTGGAAAGTTAGACTTCTCCACCCATTTAGCATTTTTAATTTCTGTGTGATACCTCAAGATTCTGGTATGTCATGTTTCTATTTAATTTCCCCCTAAACTGGGAAAGGCACCAGGCCTGTTAAGCTGAAAGATAGTTACAGGCAGAGCATGGAGACAGGTGCTTGTTAATTCTTGTTCATTCTGAAAAACATGTAGAAAGGATTATAAGAATTTCTTGTAAAGTAGGAGAGGAAGGAAATGTCAACTGGGGCAGGGAAACCACAGGATCAGGCCTGATGGGAAGGGAAATTCAGCCAGATGTTTGTTATCATGTTGAATGCAGTGAAGCCAGACAGCAGGTCGAGGACGAGCCTGGAAAAGGAGAGGGATTTTCTCTCCTGCTGAAGGGCTGTGTCCAGAAGAAGATGTGTCATTTCCAGATTGCTGCCTGTGTGGTCTGAAAAGAAGCTGGGTGCATCCAGTGCTGCCTGTTCCTGGGTCAGAGCCATCCAGCTGTGCTCCAGCTGTGCTCCAGCTGCGAGCGCCGGGGCAGCGCTGGGACCTGGCTGCAGTGCCAGCCCTGAGGATGGGAGGGGAGAGCTGGGCATGAGAATTGGTCCCCTAACTGCTCCCCTGGAGGGGCTGTGGGGACCACACCCTGCTCCAGTCCCTGTGGAAATGCTGACTGTGCAATAGCAAACTGCTGGCAGTTACTCAGAGAGGAATTTAGGAATGTCCTTCAGACAAAAATCAGAATACACAGGCTGTCTGAATGAGTGAGGACAAGTTTCATTGATTTTCAGTGCCTGTAAGACAAGGCAGTGGTTCTTTAAAACTGGACTTTATCTCTTGCCAGGGTTGGTTTGCTTACAGGAGATGGGAATTCCTCCATAAGCCTCAGGAGCAAGCAATGGGATGGAAACACACACTGGCCCCCTGGAAAGGAGGCTCTGGAGTTTGCAGCCATCACAGGTCTCAAGACCAATCAGTGTCAGTGGTGGCTCCATCTGGCACAACTTTGGGGTAAACTGTGCCCTTTTCTGACCAGAGAAGTTGGAGGTGTCTGTGTAGGGATGTGTAAAATGCATTTGGGCAGGAGGTTACCACTGCACAGGAAAATAAATTGGGAGGAAAGACAATCTGTCCCCTGGCCTCTTTGCACACCCTAGATGTCCATGTCCTGTGCAAGAACATTTTTTGGGGTCCTCCTCATTTCTTTCAAGGCATTTCCCCAGGGAAGGACAGGCAGTGGTTTTAGATAAGCCCGGCCCAATGGATAAGTACCAAAATGACAGGAGCTTTACAGCTCTTCTCCAGTCCCCAGGTGTCCTGCTCTGCACTGGAGGCAGCAGCATGGTCTGCTGCACAGGCTGGCACAGGTGCTGGGAGAGCCCTGGTGTGACAGGAGCATGAGGAGATCCATGTAGGACCCACACTGTCACTGCCAGCAGCTCCTGGAAAACTTTCCAGGCTGTCTTTCCTGCATTTCCGTGGACACAGGGAGATCTGTACCCACAGTTTTGGTGGCACTTCCCACCAGGGAATGTTTTGGGTTCTCAGTAAGCAGCTGAGAATTAAAAAAAATAGGGTTAGAAAGGAGTAATAACTGGAATATCAGGATAGAAAGTGCTAGATAGCATCTACCTGCTCAAGAAAACAGTGTGCTAACAGGAACAGTGCAGCAAAGGATGGACTGTTTGAGACAAAGCCATTGAATTGACATACCTGCTGGTCCAGATAGATCTGTGTGTTCTTTAGCTGTGCTGTTCCACAAAGCCTGTCTTGTGGCAGAGTTGTTGCTGTGCCAGTCTGATGTAGGGAACCGTTTCTGGATTTGTGCAGGTAACTGCAGGGCACTAGGCCTGGCTTTGTCATCTTTGCTGTTTCAGCATTCCTTCAGACCCTTGTGCTTGTGCAGGGCACAGAAAGGCAATTTCCACCTTGGCAGCCCATGGAATTTGTCATGCAGCATGCAGGTATGCTCAAAACCTTTAGATGCAACATAACTGCTGGACTGTAGCCACCAAGCAACTTCTATTTGGTCATAGAAAAGTCTTCAAAAACCCTTTGGATGTGTCTAGACAATGAATAAAATTTAAAGTTATTCCCACTGAAGACTTCTACAGACTCCCAGGTATATATGTATTTATCAATCCAAAAATAACTTTGGATGACAGCATATTGCTCAGAGCTCATGCTCAATCAGTTAGACACAATGTTGCCTGCAGAGCAATTATTTTCCTGAGAACATTAATGCATAATACAAGCCACTATCCTTACTTTTAGGTGTATAATTTTGCTTTGGCCATTTTCAGAATGTGTGTTGCTTGGTACCACCTGCTCTGTAAATTGATCCCCCTCTCTCACTCTGGATTACTGACATGTCCCTATTCTTTACTACTCACTGATTTCTCTCAGCTTCAGGATAAACTTTACATTCTCTTCCCAGTCAATGATGATAGTGTATAGCAGTTCCTTGACAAGAGGGAAGGAGCTGTCATGCCAATCTGTCAGGTCCTTGTTTATTAAGTGCTGCACCTTGCTGCAGAGAGGCTGCCTGGTCTTCCCAGCACTGTTACAGCAGCAATACCCACTGTAACCCTTTTCTTCTCACCCACTTTAATTTCTCTGCAAAACATACATAATGGTGTCTGCAATTCCCAGTCACGTTCTCAGCAAAGTGATTAAGCTTAAAAAAAAAAAAAATGCAAATGTTTAAAGAGGGATTGATTTCCTAAAAATGAGTCCACACTTTTCTGAACTCCATCTGATGAGCAAAGAGGAAGAAACAAAATAATGTGCAGCTAGTTAAGAAAGAGCTTTCAGACTTCATTTTGTTGGGAAATGTTTTAATGTTGCTAGTCATGGTTAGACAATAGGGACATGACCTGAACATCCTAGAAAAATACCAGCTGCTCTGCAAGAAAAAAATTACAAACATATGGTGAAACCAGTATCACTGAAGCATTTAACTTGACAAATTTCACATAAGTTAATTCCGGTGGTAATGCAGTTTCTTCCAGGAACGTTTATTTATTTGCATACTGTTTTTCCAAGTGAGTTACATACAGGCTTTTCACTAAGGTTCAATTTCTCTGGGGAATGCCATTCAATATAATGTTGCTCAGAGTGATCTCCAAATGTACTGCTCCAACTGTTTTTTGAACAGCACAGAGTGTCTCTCTCCAGCCCAGCCCTCCCTCTGCTATTCACTCTCTCACTTTCCAGACTGCACCACAATCTCACTTTCAGAAAGAACTTCCTCCACCTTTAAACATTTTTTGTTTGTTTGTTTGTTTGACTGTTTTCTTCTCTGGGATATACTTATTTCCCTTAAATCAGCCTTTCACTTCATTCTCTAGGCAGGTATCTTGGGTTGGCTTTGACAGTGTCTGTCTTCCAGTGACCCCTGCCTGATGGGCTGTGAGCTGCTCTACCCAGACCTGTGCCAGCTGTTGCTCTCTTGAAACCTTTAACCATGTCCAAATCACCATATGACTTGACTATTGCAATTTTCATTTCTGGTTCCCATAAATCTTTGCTGGCTTAGCTCTGGTATTTCTGGGATGCTGCAGCCAGGCTCTTCTTGGTCCTTGAACAATGCTGCTTCAGAATTTTCCATGACTTTTGATCTATTGATTTGCCTGATACATAAAATAAGATAAATTTTTCGAGATTTCCTATTTTCTGCTGTAGATTTGTGGCTATGTCTGTTGATGCAATCCCTACAAAATTAGTCACTAAGTACTTACTGGATTGGGAACTAAAATCTAGATTTATGCTGCACTGTAAGAGGTGATATTGTTCCCTCCAGGTCCAGAGGACCTTTTATTGTTCTGTTTCTTGTGATCTGTCCTAGCTGAAGTTACTTTTATCCAACTTGCTCCATCAACACAGGAAATTCCTTTCTTCTGGGGACAAAGCCAGCCTCACCAACCAATCTGCTTCTGTAATTTACTGTTTGTAGATGTCACATGTCACCTGCATGAGAAACTGGTTTTTAAGTTTGATACATAGTTCTTTGTGTATTTGCCCAGCATAGAATTACATCTGTCTTCCTCTGTGCAGAGACATGTTGATTACCTTTTGATTTTCTGAACTCAGTAGTCGAGATAGTGAATCCATCTATAACTCTGATTTTATTTTTTTTGCTTGTCTCCTTTCAAAATTTCACTCTCAATATAAAATGATATTTTGTATTCCTTTACTGCCAAACACATTGTTAAGTTACATAAAAATGAGACAGAAATTGGAGGACTATAGATCCATAATTGTGGTAGACATAAAAAAATATGCCAGTATAAGAGAAAGAGCAGAAGTATTAGAGGAGAAGTTTATTCATGGCAGTTTTTTATATTGTATAGTACAAAATGGGGCATGGGGAGAAAACAGAAGAAATGTATGAGATGAATGGGAGACTGGGTGGGTGAGCAAAGATGTGAGAATCAGTGGCCCAGAGAAGGCTGGATGGTGACTTTAAATCTCTTTGGGGCTGCACAGTCCTGTCCATGTGTCCATGTGGTGGTGAAGAGGGGGCAGCCAGGGGTGCCACCCCTGGGCTGGGGTGTGATCCTGGCACTGGGCTGTTACAGCCTCTGGGGTATCCAAATGAAAACAAGAAGTTCAGCCAGCATCTACCATAAGCCTCCCTTAATCTCAAACTATTCCTTTCAGCATATGGAATGCATTAAAAGAGTATAAAACCATTCTCAGTGGAGGTTTACTCTGTATTATACAAAAATTGAACTGTAATAGCAACTGCAGTTGACTACCACCTCTAAAGATGTGGCATAAATCTGAGTTTTAGTGCCCCATGTAGTAAACACTTAGAGGGCAACAATGCACAGTCTGCACAAACAATGTCATTGAGCAGAGCCTCTCTCCTAAAACAAACACACTGCCACCAATCTACATTAGAAAATGGAAAAGCCACACCAATTTAGCAAAAATATGTATTAAACAAAGCAGATCATTATTATACATATAAATTTAAGTTGGGAGATGTTGTCTCAGCTACAGCAGCAACATAAAATGATCCTAATAACCTATATAGCCATTTAGCTTGATTTAAAAATACACATTCCTTTGACATATATGAGAGTGGTATACTGGTACTGTAATTACCTGAATCTGGCAATTGCTGTAAATAATTCCCCTTTTCAAGGTTTTGAAGATGCTCTGAGTAGTTTCTCTACTTTGTTCTTACTATAGCATTATCCCACTTGTTCAAGGCAATTATTTAGAATTTAAATGTGCCTAGTGAATCTGTTATGTAAATGAATTTATAGTATATAAATTATTAACTGTGTCTAGAAAGTGGAGAAGTAGGAAAATAAAGATCCATCATATGATTGTGGTCATATCTTATGTAGCATCTAAATATATACTTTTTTGTTTTTCCAAATTATATGTCATTTTCCCACATAAAAAGAAGTACAAGGTATTCGGATTCTTCTTGTATTCAGTCATGTGCTTGTGATTTCTGCTAAAAAATATGAACAAAATCAGCTTATTTGAATTGACAGAAGATATATATAAAGAAAAATATTTTTCTTAAAAGTTTGATGAATGAAAAGACAAAATATCACTGAATAGTAGAAAAAAATGTTGTCATACCTAACATTTCTTTTAATCCAGTAAAAACTATAAATCTCACTAATGAAATAATGAGATAAATAAAAAAAGGTCACAGGGTATACCTGCTTTAATATAATGAAGAATCTTGCTGTTCCATATCTGCAACATTAGAAACACTACACATTGTGTATATATATATGTATTTGGTTATTCTACAGGCTGTGAATACAGTCACTCCTCTGTCCTTTATAATCCATAAACTGTAAAAACCAAGTCTTTCCCATTGCACAGGTGAGAAGTAATATTTAGTATTTCAGTATTTCAACACCTGAAGTTGTGACCCATTGAAAAAAAAAAAATGGAGGAACATTACAAGGGATGAGTTCACCAGGAGGTGCCTGAATGAATGAATGAATGAATGAATGAATGAATGAATGAATGAATGAATGAATTCAGAGCTCCCAGGAACAAAGGAATCTTTCAAGTATAGACCTGAATCATGGGTAGGAGGATCCAATCTACAAAAATAAAAGTGAACATCACAACTCTTTGCAATTATGACAATGATTTGAGCAAATATTAGGAATAATAGAAGGCATTATAGGAAATAATCATTACTACTGTAAGAGTGACACCATTCTGGAGCTGTACAATACAGCACTACAAACCAGATCCTTACACCTGTAAGAAATTTCTGAGCCAGCTTCTAGGAGCTTAATTAGAGCTAAGCAAATCTGAGATAAATTAACCACTGGAATTTTTTCTTGTCTAAGACATAAGAGGTGTTAAAAACACACGATAATAATAAAATCCCCACTGAGCAAGAGGAATGATGAATCAGAAGTTGATTGCAGGGTCGTATAAAAGCTGTGTCTGAACTGAGTGTGCTCAGGGCTGTACCTGGACCCAGAGTGCAGCTGATCCACCTCTAGCAAATGTCCTCAGGCCTTGGGGCAAGGTGTCACAGGTGATGGGAAGGCTCCCAGGCTGTGCTAACACCCAGAACCCCTCTAGGGATGGTTTGAGAGCAGGAGGTGGCACAGGCCAGCCTGGTGTTGGAGGCAACTCTGACAGTGCCTGGGGATGCTCCTTTGAACTATTTAATTTACTGGCACAATGAGAGAGACACTCCTAAAATAATAGCTGAGTGTGTGTGTGTATGAGAACTGTACCACAGTCAAAGTCTTGTATTTGTATTTCCTTTCTAAGTATGTGTGTTTAAATCCTGCAATCACTCCCTTGAAGCACAGCCCCCAAGAATGATCCCTTGAATGGGGAGAGTGAATCTCTGGAGAGCAATTAAGTGAGCAAGTACTTGTGGTGAACAAAAAAGCAAGTGTCAGCAGGAATAATATCCAGATTAATACCTCTGCCCCTGCCCTTGGCCTGCCTGCCTGGCACTGCTCCTGTGTGCCTGCCTCAGTTTACCTTGCTGCTGCTGCTCCCCCCTTCCCACAACCCCAGGGCCTCTCTGAGCAGGGAGTTGCCTCTCCCACCACCCAAGCTCTCTCTCTCTACTTGGTTCCTGCTCTCCTGTTGCTCCTCTTTCACCAGCTGGTCACATCCTCTTTTAGCTGCAGACTGTTTTCTCTCTGGCTCAAGCCCATTCTCTTTGGGCAGCCACTATCCTTTTCTTGTCCAGCATCAAGCCTCAACTTTCCCAGGAAACTGGTTCCTCTCTTTCTCCTTCCTGGAGCCTTTGAGTAATCTCCACTTCAGCACCAAGCCCAGAACACCCATGAAAGACAAATCTGCCTTGGCTGGGTGTCTGGAGGCTGTGAGTCATGCTGAGGGGACAGTCCCCTCCCAGTCATTGCAGCAGTTTGAACAAGATCAGAGAAAAGGGAATTCTTGGAAACTGTGCTGTGAGAATAGAAGTCTCCACCCAACAAGAATAAAATGCTTTCTTCTTCCCAGAAATTAAAAATAACCAGCAAGAACTGGTGAGATTTACCAGAGGGCAGAAAAAACGTGGCTCAGAAGCAGGAACCAGCCATTGTGTCAAAACATGGCAGCACCAGGTTTGCCTCTTCTGCCATCTGAAATGTTAACTCTGGTAAAACAACAGATTTCTCCATGTCTTGCATCCTGAAATGATAGACACATTTAGGCAGCAACACTCAAACCAGACAGTCCCAGTAACCAATGCTGTCTGAAGCAAAAAACCAGCATAGAAATATCTTAACTGTATAGACATGCACTAGCAGAAACAAAAAAATGGATAAATTGAACTGGCAACCTCACTTTTCATACCAAACCATGCTCACAATGTAGGTGATATGAATTACCAGATCCAGCCCAGTTTGACACCCCATGGCTCAGCACTACATTTGAAATGTTTATGCAAATGTTGGGTACTCACATGATAAAGCATTCTTGGCTTTTTTTTTTTAGCTGGTTCTCCCATATCAATACTGTCACATAGCCTAAAGCAATTAAAATGATTGACTGGCAGAGTGTGCTAATAACGTTTATTATCTTCATTTATTTGCATATAATTCTTTGCTAATTTCTCTGCAGTAATTAGGACTGTGGCACATTGCTGACATGACTTTTTAAAACAAGTATGTGTTAAGTAATATTCAAACTTGTTTTGTGATTTCCAACTGGTGTT
Source organism: Erithacus rubecula (assembly GCF_903797595.1). Lineage (NCBI taxonomy): Eukaryota > Metazoa > Chordata > Aves > Passeriformes > Muscicapidae > Erithacus > Erithacus rubecula. The sequence goes on along the minus strand of NC_136689.1, from coordinate 17,044,472 downwards.
TTCAATAAAGACAAATCATCTTCAGGAAAGATATTTCTGAAATGAATACATATTTCTAGATTTTAAGCAATCATTAGAAGGAGATTTTGCTATCAATGTAGATGTTCAAAATCCAGAAGACATTTCTCTTGAGGCTACAGCTCAGTCAAGATAGATCACTGTTGCCAGTCAGGTAGGAGTTGTTGCCTGGGAAATATGGAAATGACCCAATGTTCTGCACTCAAAGCCCTAAACTGGTTGGAAGAAAATACTGACAGAAAGGAATGTACTCCTGTAGTATCCCAAAAATTATATTTCAGCTTGCCATTCCACCTGTGGCATTTAAGTAAATCTACTGAGGTTATAAATTACTTGTTAATTATGCATATTGCATTTTGGTCATCAATTCTTCCTACCAAATCTTTGATCCTTTTGGTGGGCTACTTATGAGCATGCTACTTATGAAAGTATTTAAATACTATTTTTCTTCCTGTCACCACTTTAAATTGCATCTATACTGTGCGTTACTGGGTACTAAGCACTGAAATATTTTATAGAGATAGCCTGGATATTAGAGACTATTCTTATCTCTTATTAACATCAGGTTAATGTACAGTTCACAACCTGGTTTTGTGCCAGTGTCCCTGCAAGACAAAAGAATAAAAATCAAGGACAAAAATCTATGTCCTGAAAATCATGACTGAACAAATGTAAACTTTCCTGAGTGCTTTGCCAGCCACATGACAATTTTAAATAGAATAAAGTGAACAGGTGAAGAAAGCCATCAAAGTCAGCATTAATGCTGCTGCCTAAACAGTTTAGCTGTCTTTGCTCCATTTCTTCCACAGCTACTGCTGACTGTGACTACAGATAAATTGAACAAGGATGGAGGTCACCAAAACAAGAAATGCCTTAATAACTAAGGGCTCAATACATTTCACAAATGCACCTTTTTCTGTATCTGCTGCCAAACAGCTGTGGATCTGTCATACCTTGTAAAAATAAATTAAGAAGCCTGAAAGGTTCTGTTCATAATGTAAATGTGGAACTGAGGATGCAGAATGAGGATGAAACTACTAATTACTCTCTCCAGGCTCATACTTGCAATATAATCAAATCTGTCTACTGGGGCGATCAGCACTTAATCAATTGAAGTGAGATATAACCTTGCACTTCGTGCTAACGTGGAGCTAGAACTAAAAAAAGCCCTGTCATTGTTACAAGCACATTTCCAAGGCAGAGAATTAGCAAGCTTTGCTCTCCAAAATAGGCCTTTCAACATTTAATTACCTCTAGCAGGCTGCACACATTGGTTAAGGTGTGTGCAGAGCTAACAGCTGAGCCTGCTGATGCCAGCAAGCCCTTCCTCTTCTGCCCTGAGAATGGTTTGCTAGAGGAGCACCTTGCTCCAGCACACTTCTTTGTTGGTAAAATGCTAAGTGCTATCCTTATTATAATGCAGTATGACTTACTGAGTGACGTGTAGAAGCATTTAGTATTTTCAACTGTCATATCATATAGCCTGAAGAAAATGTTAATCATGGAAAAGTCATAGTGGTGTGGATTTTTTAAAATTTATTTTTATTTTTGGATTTTGTTTTATTTTTGTTTTGTTTTTGTTTTGTTTTGTTTTGTTTTGTTTTGTTTTGTTATTTCCCCCCCTTTTTAAATTGAGACTATTCTTAGAGCTGAAAACCTCTGTACAACAGTCAATTAAACACTGTGTTTGGACAGTTAGCAAAATTTTGTGGATATGTATTTAAATCTCAGGGGAGCTTCTCTGCCTGTCACATCAGTAGCTGGCAGCTCAAGAGGCAGGTTTCCCACAAAGATTCACTTGTCCTTTAATTGCAGGGAAGTGAAATAACATCTGTCTGGTTTTTCTATGACTTCTACTTCCGAATAAAGCAGGGAAATACAAGGACATTACAAAGAGAAAGATCTCAGCTTTCTCAGTGTGTAACACTTTGGTTAGGCAACAGAATGAAGATTCTGTGTCAGATCTTGTTTATTCAGATATGCTTTTTCTGCCCTCACAACTAATTTTCCTAAAAAAAGTTTGGACACTCTCAGGCACATGGTGTGATTTTTGGGATTGCCCTGCACAAGACCAGGAATTGGACTGGATGATTCTGATGGGTTCCTTCAAACTCAGCATATTCTATTCTATGCATGTTCTAGGATTCTGTGATTCTGTGATTCTATATTCCTTTCCAATCAGCATTTGAGATAGTTGAAACACTGACAAAAAATATTTTGGTTTTGTGTGTTGTTTCATTTTTAAAAAACTGTTCAACTCCCACACATTGATTTGAAATGCTGAAACAAAGAAAAATATTTTTCCTAACAATGCTCTGTTTTGAAATTTCTAAAACAAAGCTTAAGGTTCATGCTCTCCCTAAAGAGAATAATAACATGTCTGTTTTGCTGAAAGAGAGATTAGTCTGGGGTTTCAGGGATTTTCCAGTGTATGAAAGGCCTCCTGGCCTGATGCTCACCAGTCTCCATTGCTCAGGACATCTGTGGTGTCAACAGCTTCCCTCTCCTGGGTGCCTGATTTTTCTCCATTTTGTCTCCACAGCCATCTAACTTGGACATGACTCTTATCTCCACAAACTCTGCAGAATAACTCACTTGAATGTTATTTGCATTTTAGCGCTCTTAATGCTTGTTTAACACTCACTTGTGCTGATTGTGTAATATTGCATCTATGGTTATGCACTTGGCTTTGGGGAGAGGAGGGAGGAGCTGGTGAGGCTGTGTCATGGGGAGAAATGAAGGCTCAGGAAGGAGGAGGAGCTGGGATTGAGCTGGCTGTGCCATATGGAAGGCAAACACTGGATGAGCTCTCCTCTGCTGCCCAGGGTGGGTGATCTTGCAGCTGTGCAAAGACAGAGCACAAGCACTTGTTCTGCTGTACCTTGCTCTGCATGAGTGTGCATTACTGCAGACTGCATTACTGCATTACTGCATTACTGCAGATAATTACTGCAAGTGGGAGCATTTTGCCTAATCACTGTTTCTGCTGAAAACAAAATCTGTCAAGTGGTAAAGACAAAACAGTGTGCTGAAAAACCATCACATTTTCTGCTTCTCTTTATTCTGAAGTCTGCCTTATAAAGAAAGGAATCACAGAATAAACTAGGTTGCAAAAGACCTTTGAGATCATCTAGTCCAACCTGTGACCCAACATTACCTTATCAGCTAAACCATGGCACTGAGTGCCTCATTAAGCCTTTTTTTAGACACCTCCAGGGACAGTGACTCAACCACCTCCTCCCTGGCATCCCATTCCAATGCTGAACCACTCCTGTGAAGAGTGTTTTGCTAATATCCAGCCTAAACTTCCCGGTGCAGCTTGAGGCTGTGTCCTCTTGTCCTGTCACTGGTCACCTAGGGGAAGAGGCTCCTGGCTACAACCACCTTTCTGTAGCTGGAGAGAGTGATAAGGAAGGCCAACTTTATGCCACAACAGAAATGACAAAACTACATTTCTCCTTTCTAAGCTTAACACAGCCTCTTCTCTCAGAAAAATATCCTACCAGTAGGCAAATATAAACACAAAAAAATGATAACTTTGCTCATTCCTGCTTGTCCTCCTATCACCTTCTGTCAATATCCAGACAAGTGAAACAACCTTTGTAATTAAAAAAAAAAAAAAAAGAAAGAAAACAAACCCCAAAACAATTTCCTGTGTACTTCCTTCTATGGAACAGGAGGACTTTAGAGGACGTTGGCTGTATCCTTGGGATTTTTTGGTCAGCAAAATAAGAACATCAGAATTATGAAAATGTCCAAACTCAATCAAGTGTTCATTAGCATTCTAGAGAGTTACTTCAATTAAAGAAAACTCTTATTTTGTTTGCATCACTAGGGAAATGCAGACTAAAATTGGAATGTAAATGTGGTTGTATTTTAGAGTGATTTAATGTGACAATCTTTCTATTTGCAAATGGCTCAGCAAAGGGTCACAATTTAACATCAATTCACAGAATAAAATGGAAGTTCAAAAACATGCCAGAACAGTTTGCAGGATGCTTTTCAACTATCTGGCAAAGAGCACGTGGGGATTTCTTAGATGATTTCATTTTAATTTGAGACTATGTGCTGCCAGTTCTGAGCCATGAGTTGTTTGCATTCTTAAATTCCAGTTTGGGAAGTTTACTGAGATACTAGCAAAAAGCTCTAACAAAGTTCCTTTCATTTCCAACCACTTCCTTGTCTTTTCCCACTGATGGGATAAATGGGCTGAGCATTTTCAGCTGCATCTCAGGTAAAACCAATGAAAATCAAGCTCTTAAGGCTCTGATTTTCAGAGTGCTTAACTTTAAGTGTAGGTGAAGGTAATTGAAGCTGCTGGGGCACTGAAACCCTGAAAACTTGGAACAATGCTCTCTTTGTGAGGAGGATGGTCCTTGGATTATTAAATTTGCCTGGAGATGTGAGGTAGGATGACTTTGCACATACTGCCTAACAATGTTAAGGACTATGTTTTAAGTTCTGTCTGCAATCTGGTTGATCACAATTTAATGGGCTGTTCCTCTGTCCTGTGCAATTAAGGTTAAGGAAATACTCTAGATATTCTGTAAGTAGGTGCAGTAAATACCCAGTAAATAGGTACAGGGGCTCTGCCCAGCCTGAGGAGTCTCCCATGGGTGTTGGGTGGTGGGGAAGTGCCTTCTGCCCTGGAGGGGGAGCAGCCTGGTTGCTGTTCCCTCCTTGCTGGGGATGTGTGCACATGTGCATGTGCCAGACCCTTGTGTCACTGGGGTCCTGGTCTTGTGGCACTGAACTTCCCAGCCAGTCCCCACTTTCCCACTGGCACGAAGAGCAGAGGCTGCTCCCTCACACACTGTGCAGCAAAGCAAAGCCAAGCCAGGTGCATTTTGTAGCTCTTAATGTCTTTGGTGGGGAAGACATTAAGAAGTGGTATTCCCATGTGTGTCTCAGTCATGCCTGTTACTATGAAAACGCTACAAAATCCCTGACCTGTTCTCAGGCTCCTCACCTCTGCCACTGATGTGCCCATTTACAAACCCCTGGGCTGTTCCTCCCAGCTGGGACTCCAGAAAAGAGCCAGGACTCACTGGCATCAATGCCATGAAATAGTCCCAGCCAGTATTACTGAATTCAGTGGAAGCAGAGCAAGGTTTGAACTCTGAGCTCTGTAACTGGCAGTCTGTGGTTACTACAAAGTGAAAACCCAAAACTTGAGCTGCCTTCTTGATATCTGATGTAGTTAAAATGGAGAAGTATTGTAGACTCAGAGAATTTTTAGTGTTGGAAAAGACCTTTAGGATCATCACATATGTCCCACCATTAATCCAGCACCACCACCATGTCCCCCACTGAATTTTGTCCTCAATGAATGGGATGAGCTACATATGCACCAAGATCAGTATGCCAGGGTCAACATAACTGGCATCTCCAGCAGCCATGAAGATTTGAAGACATGCTACAGTTGGAGCTCCTGTTGAAGCAGCTCTCCCGTGTCAATTTGTTCACTTATTTATTTCACAAGTGATTTTTCAGATTTCAAGTGTGAAACTATAAAGTGCCACTGCAAGAATACCATCACTGTCACAGTCCAGTGGAGCTCTGTGCTCACTGCGTGTCAGTGTGGCCCACACCAAATAGCTTTACTGTACTGGACTAAAAAATGAAAGTATTTTACAAACTGTGAATCTTAAAGGCTGGAGTGTATTGACTGAGCACTGTACAGACAAAATATTAGTTTGATCCCCTATCTTCTGTCTGGTAGCAGCCATGTGTTGATGCACTGAGAGGACAACAAAGCCAGGGAAGCCATAAACCCTTCCCAGCATAATATCTCAGCTTCTGATGAGCCATGGTTCCTGGGCTACACATTTTGTCTCCATATTTAATAGACCTGGATTGATTTCTTTTTTTTTTTTTATTTTTATTCTTTTACTTATCCTGTTTTGACTCCTCACTCTCTGAAGCCTGGGAAACTGGTGAAACCCTATGGAAAGACTTTTTCACAGCTGACTGTGTTCTTTATTGCTTTTCTTTGTTTTGAATTTGCCATCCTTTGCTTTTCTTTGATACTTTCTGATTCTTGCACTAGAAACGACAATGAACACAAGATCCTTGTTTATGTTTGCTTTACACATGTGATTTCATTGACCTTTTTACAGTCTTCTTCAGTCACCTCTTTTCAGACTGGAAAAGCCTGATCTGTTTAATCATTTTAGATGCAGAAATCACTTGGTACCTTTGTCATCCTAACACTCCACATCTGAGCCCTTTTCAGACCTGCTGTACCCTATGGAGATGGGTGGATCAGAACTGCCCACAGTATCCAGGGTGTGGTAGCCCCTTATCTATGCAGCATGGGATGATGTTCTCTCTCTCCCTTCTCTTCTCCTTTCTTAATAATTCCTCACATTCAGTTTGCTGCTTTTTTTCTTTAATTACTCCTGAACATTGACCTCTGACTTTCACAGACCGTCTATTATATTTCCAAGATCTTTTTCCTGAATCCTAATTTAAAGATTGTCACTGTGTATATAAAGTTAGGATTATTTTTCTTGTACATGCTACTTTATCTGTTTTGAATTTCATCTGCCACTTAATCATCCAGTCAGTTTGTTTCCTCCAGTTCTCTCTATCTTTTTTTCACAAGCTGAATTCTTATCGACAGAAAACACAGCCATCTTACTATTCACCTCCTTTTCCAGGTAATTCAGAAGAGTGTTGAACAGGGCACACTTATCACATACCCCAGTAAGACTCTAATGTCTAACCTTCTCTGCATTGAGAAAATTGGTTTTTTATTCCTATTCCTCATTTTCTAAACCTTAACTCTTTACCTATTCCTCAAAGGAGTTCCTTTCCTATACTGTGGTAGGAAGAGGTTTTGGTGAAGGACATTGTCAAATACTTTCCAGGAATTCCAGAGATTGAATCCCAATCACTGTGTGCATTATAGGGTGGGAATTGCTTTTTCACTATCTCTTCTTGTACCTAAAGTAGGGGACAATGAAGGATGCTTCTAGAAGGCATATTTAGAAAATTAAAAAAAAGGCAAAATGATTCTTCATGCAATGTATAGTTAGCTTTCAAAGTTTGTTGCCACTCAGTGTGGATAGTTATTTGTGGATTCAAGGGATAGGCTGGTCTAGTTCACAGGTCACAAATTATATGAAGGTTACTAAATGTATAGAAACCAAGGCTGCCTAAAGCACTCACACAAGTTAAAATGATTGGAAGCCTCAGGAGTATTTACCAGGACCATCTTGTACATCTGTCCTGCTTGTCTTCTCTTTCCTAGGCACTCACTTTTGGAGACAGGATTCTTAGCAAACCCAGCCTGGCCAATCCTCTGCCTCTTTGTGCCCATGTTCTTAACTGGGTCTATTACTGGATGCCTTCAGAGAATTCTGTTTGGTTTGCAAGACATGACTCCCTCTGAAATCTCTTTTCCTGGGTTCTGCACTTTCCCAACATCCTCTTATTTAAGTCCTACCCATGCTCCTGATATAGCTGTCAAACTAGGAAGTTCTACAGCTCTACAGACACCTTGGAGCTCATAAAAACTTGTCATAGCTTTTGCCATCCTCAATTCCTGTAGTGTAATGACAGCTCTAAGGCCCTACAGCTTCCTTTAGTAGGTCAGCCTTTAAATCACCTGGACCTGACAATTTTTTACCTTAATTTTGACAATTTCTTCTATAGATTCTTCTAATGAGCTCACACCTGAAGTAGTTCCTTTCACATATCCCCTCTGATGAATGAAGAAAGGCTCCAGCCCAGATATTTCCCCAAACTCCTTCAAGGCTGTAAGAAACAACAAAAAAATTAATTTTCCTCCTCTGCTTTATCTTCTCTGAAAGTTCCTTTTGTACTTTGATCAATTAATGGGCCTACAAACTCTATAGCTTCCTGCTCCTGATATGTTTGAAGAAATGATTAATTATGACGTTTTTATGCCCTCTGAAAACTGTTCTTCAAACTCAGTTTTACTGGCCTGAAACAAGGGGCAAGGAAATTTCACTGAAGGCATCCATTTTGATTTTTTTCTTCTTTTTTTTCTTTTTCTTTTTTTTTTTCATTTGCACTTCAGTAAAGAAAAGAAAATCCTTATTGATTTTTATAATCCTGAAAATATATGGGTTTGCAGCTGAAACATTTTTACACCAAATTTCTTGCTCTCTTGGTCCTACATACATATCAGTTATACAGCATATTTAGATTTTTTTTCTTTTTTTCTCCTGATTTGATACTTGCCCAGTCCCCAGTCTGGGGATTTGACTGTTCCTGGTCATTGGTATCTCATTTCTTTGTTTAAGCATTTCTCTATTGGTAACTTGACTACTCTGCTCAACTGCTGATATAGAGGCTGTTGTGAGTTAAAATAATCTCCTGGCTCTTGTTCTGAGCTAAGGTTGTGTTGTGGTTGGGAATGTTTCTATTCTGCTGATGGCAACAATCCTCTCTTGCTGTGCAGCTTCATCTTTCTACCTGATGAGTGAAAGCTTCTACATTCCTCTCTGCCCTACCTGAAGTGTTCATATTCCCAGAAATCTTCCCTGTTCATACCTTTATTTCTGCTCCTTTCTGGTAATTCACAATGCAAGTACATTCCCAGAATTTCCTGTTTGCTTTTGGATACTCACAATCATTGAAATTTTGCTGAACTTGGTCTTGTTGAAACAAGTTATCTACTCTGGTTGTCCTGGCTTTGAGGCTTTATCTGTACATGCACAGAAACTGAGAGGAGGTTTAAGTCAGTAGCAAAATATGGCTCTTCATGTTTCAGAAAAGGAACATTTCAGTCCCAGAAACTTTCCAGTGTCCCTGTCCCAGGTCTGTCTCATGGGCTTGTTCATGGGCAGCCTGAAGAGCTGATGCAATAGCAAACAAAATTGCCATTTTTCAATCCTGTTGTGCTCCTTTTTTTACTCATGATTTTTCCTGATTGACAGCATCTGCCTTCTCACTAGAAGATTATTACTCTTAGCTAATTCCCTACTCTGACTATCTTTTGAGGTCCTTGTGTTCCATGAAATTGTCTTTCTTAAATTAGTATTATTAGAGATGCTGTGCACACCTAGACTGTTTAATGACACAATTTTTTATTAAGTATAGATTTTCCTTCTCTGAAACCAGATTCTTCTTAGCTACTTGACTGTGTCTGGTTTAATTTGTGATACTATCACTCATTAACATTTTCTGACACTGACACTAATAATACTTTATTTCTCATCTTTCAGATTGCCATTCTTTTGGCAGTTTGACAGTAAAATAATCTTTGACATTAGCAGAAGAAAGGTATCTACCCTGTTGGGCACTTCTAAAATTTACTTTAGTTTTGGTTGCCGAAATGTATTAAAGACTTTGGCCCCACCTTTCTAGAATTAATCAATTCCATCTCCTTCTACCTTGTTTTATTTACCTCATTTGGAAAAAAAAAAATAGATGTTTTAGGAAAACCAAACAAATAATGTAGTATAATTTAAATACTTAACCTTCTTGGAAATGTAACCATTGTGTATTCGCAATTAAAAAACCCAAACCCAAAGTGTGTTGGAATCTAAGCTTGAATCTGAATGTCAGAATGAGATTTGTAACTCCTTCATAGCTACTGACCATTGGGATTCTTCTTTGAGGTTTTTGAGTCAAAATGTTTCTAAAAATTAATTTGGAGAAGTTTAGAAGTCTGCTTTGGAAGGTGTGACAGCAGAATGCACTGAAGATTAAATATGCTGCCTTTCCCTTTTCCCTTCTCCTGCCCTTAGATGTGCTAGGCAGACCTGTGCTCCTGTGAAATTGCAGGGGGAGATTCTGCCTTTACGACATTTCAAACGTGGTTCTGTATGGTCTGAAAATCTCTGCTGATGGCCTCTCAAGGCATGTGGGCTCCTTGGCTTCTGTGACTCTGGCTATGGAGGTGTATTTTTGCCTTGCTCAATTGGTAAACCTAGCAGTGTCTAAGCCTAGAAGTAAAAAACACCCACAACAAACAAAATTTCTGTCTGAAGGAACTAGCTTTAGTTATTCATTGGGTGTTGATTCAAAATCAAACCAAACTGCAGTAAAACAGAATCACCACCTCTGTCAGACAGACAAGAGTTTCAAGGCTGGTTGCTTATCTGAAGCATAAGATGCACCACTGATCTGTCTCTCCAAGAAACCTGGCCTGTTTTCACCCTGCCTTGTCCAGCCCCTGTTTTAGTGCCCCTTTCCCCTCTGGAGATACTTGGCTGGCTCCTGGAGCACTGTCAGAGTGGCTGGGTCTCAGCTGGGGACATCTCCTCCCTCTGAGCCCTGCTCACCATAATGTTTTCTGACAGGAGGAAGCTGGTTGTGGCTCCCTCCACACTTACCACACCACTCTGCTCAGCTGCACAGAGCATCCTGGGCAGTCATTTTCAGATGATAAAAGTTAACTGATTCCTGTGGCAGAATCATTCTTGCACTGCAGATGGGCTTCCTTTTATTCTTTGTTCTTCAGCATGTGTGAGGTGGCCCGGGAAGGACTGGGGTCCCATTAATCTGCTATCTGTACAAATCTTTAATGAGATGCTGTTCCCTGCTACATACCTTGCAATCTACAAATATCTTATGACATATGATGAAACCAAATCTACAGAATAGAAGCAAAGGGATTTAATTGAATGTCATACTCATGAAAGCCAAAGGGCAAAATCCCAGCTTCACAGAGGTCACTGGCCAAGCTCCCATTGGCTTTAGCAGTGTCAGGCTTTCAACAAGAGTCTTTGCAGCACAAGTATTTGTATTCTGCTCACATTGACCTATTTCAGGTTGAAATTCCCTTCAGCAGTGCTCAGTAAGCCATAGGGCTTGCTGGTAAACCTTAACGTGTTTAGCCAATGCAAGCTGACAAGGGCATGACATCATTAGCCAAGTTTCACATCCCACTGACCTTGCCATCATGACTTAATCCACTGGGGTCTGTCATCCCTAATGGTTTGGTTTGACAGTGCTTTACTGCACTTGTTTTCTATTCACCTACTACAATCTGTTCAGAAAACATGGATGTACAGAAGCTGCTGTGTGTCTCTGATGGCATGTGAATTATAGAAAAGTTTAACAATACTTTACCTTGTTTGTTGGACTAGCATATTGACAGCTCTGTCTTGTTTTCTGTTATCTGAGTTATGGATTTCTCAAGTCTGATATTATATGAATTGTGTCACACAGAAATTACCACATTTTGAGAGAACTTGATATTTCTACTGAGAAGGTGATTTATTATGATTTCACATCTATCATGTTTGTCTTTCAAAATTTCACACCATTTTACAGGCATCATTACCCCGATTTATTTTAGAGACTGAAGACCAAAGCTGCACACTGACAGGTCTGACCAGAAACCATTGTTTCACTGATTAGGTCTCTGTGCTAGCAGAAGGAAGAGTGAGTGCTACATCTCCAGTCAGGAGCTGAAGTATTGCAGGACTGTTCTGCAGACCAAGCACAGAAACAGCTCAACTTCTACTAGGAAAGACAGAAGCAAGTACCATGAATTCCAGAGCATCATGTGTACCCTTCTCTACATCCCATAGCAAAAATCAAAACAACAAAACCAAACCAAAACCAAACAGCACAACCCCTCCCCCAACACCCCAAACAACTAGAAAAGAGAAGAATCAACACCACTTAAGATAAATGATTTGGGCAGTTGGGGGAAAAGAGGGAGCATATAGACCTGTACCTCAGGCACTTCTATTTGCAACATCTTTCCACATGCCAAGTAATCTCTAGTCCTGCCTAGAAGGCTGCATCCTGGGCAGGAGAGTGAGAATTTTACTGCATAAAAGATGAACTAAATTCTTCAGTTATTTTTCTGAACTCCTTACATTATTATCATTAAAAATTTGTCTGTGTGGGGAAGTTGTTGCAGAATAAATGCAGTGGGTGAATTCAAAGCTCACAACCAGTTTTTACTCACTTCCAGTGTGGGTTAAGCTAAACACACAGGGACAATTTCACTATGGATTAAGAATGTCCTCCTGAAGAGTTAGTGCATTATAACTATTCCAGGCTATTTCCCCAGGTAGACAAGCCTAAACATCTGATAAATAGGCCTATTCCTTTTCCTCTTAACCAATTAAGTACTTGTTTTAGAAGGATAAAATGAATTATCACATAACTATTTCACTGCAATATGTCTTACTTAGAGCATTAATGTCAGAAAAAGTGAACTACTGTCCACAAATTGGGGAAAAAAGGTATTAGTGTTTTGCACGTACAAGCAAAGAGATATCTCTTGACCTTATTTTATTTTGGGTAAAGATTATGATGTATTGTTGTTTTTGCAACACTTCACATTTATTTCACAAAATAAATCACATAATGGACTGTCATAATAGCCTCAGCAGTGTGACAGGAAAAAAGAATTGGTAGAGCTACACTTCAGTGCACAGTGAAATAGCTAACAATTTGTTAAATATCCCATGAGTGGATTAAATAGGCATATGATCAGTTAATGGCTGCCAAGCCACAGCAGGAGCCAATTAGAATTCACCAAAAATAATTTAGATGAAAACTGATGAATCTATCAAAACCTAATTAAATTTATGGAAAAAAAGCAAACATCTCGTTGACAGATTATATAACCAAAAAAGTTCCCCTGTAAACAGTCTCTAAAGGATGGCCACTGAAAGTAGAGCTGCTTTATTTGATCTTGTTTGAAGAGCATTGAGTTTTTAAATGTGTAATATTCTTCCTATTTAATTTTCAGGTAAATCAGTCACATAAAGGTGAGCCAGCTGGCTTTACATAAAGAAGCACAAAGTCATTCAGAAAATTGTAGTTGTTGTTAATTATTTCATGGCTTGTCTTATGTGAAACATGTATGAGTCTGAGGAGGGGGAGGGATTTGAATGGAGAAGAAAGACAGGGAGTTCTTTCAAGGATCTCATTTTACATAAAGGACTAGAAAATACACTGATAAATGCAAATGTTAGAGCTCAAGCTCTTTAATATTGAGAATTTTTCCATGGTATAATGTTGGGGTAGAGGATTGTTTTATTGGAATGCTGGTGATTAGGCCACCAAATGGTGAAGCAAGTCTGTGTGAGAATGAGCATTGAGATACCAGCAACAAAACCCAGAAGGTAGAAAGACAAGACACCTCTAAATCAGAGCTTTCAGCTGCACTAAACAGATTAGCTGCCTTTAGAACCAAAAAGACAGGCACTTGCATGGTGATTCTCATTGAAATCCTGCAAAGAAGCAGCCAGAAACAGGCTGCTGGTCATCTGACTCCAGCAATGTCAGGATAGATATTCCTAAAATGTGCCTTACACTCCAGTTGTTTCTCAGATATCTGCACTGTTCATTCTCCCATGAAACTGTTGTGCATTGTGAACTATAACCTGAGCTTTCTTTTCACAGAAATTCAGTTTTCCCAGTGCACCAATGCTTTTGTGCTGTATGTGTTTTGTATGACTAATCAACACAACAAAGACATAGCTGAGTATTACTCAAGACAGAGATTTCCCCCCTATGCTATTCAGAAAAGAAGCTTTCAGCTGCCAACAGAAGAAAGGTGATACGTGTTTCTCCTCTGTACTTTTTTGGTGGCCACCTGGGAAAGTGCTAGGACAATGTCTGATTCATCTCTCTTGAAACTGGGAAGTTAGCAATGACTTTCCTTTCCCCCAAACTGAAGACAAGTGAAAAATCTAGTCCTTAAATACAGCTAATAACATTCTTCCAACTTGAAGAGCCTGAGTATTTACAGAGTAGGTATCTATGAAAATCAAAATGCAGAAGAGTGTATGTTCTGTCACTGCTTGAATGTTAAGGTTACCCAGACTCTTGCATTACATAAAGAAGTCTGAATTACCTCGTATAAAATATTCTTAGTCTAAGGAGACATTTTAAAGTGAACGTGTCTTAATGCACAGATCCATAACAAGAAGATGAATTTGCTTTTTCTGGGAAAAAGAGCAGTCATACATGCCTCATTTTCTGATTTTTCTCACTTCTAGAATTTAAGCTATCCTTTGAAATGCGACAGAAATATAATTGGACTCATTTAAATTCTTGAATTAACTTTAATTAAATGAAAGATTACCTCAAATGGAGGAAAATGGGGGAAAAAGAGAGCTGCAAATGCGAAGGAGGATGATGTATTCAATCAACTGTACAACTCCCTCTAGGAGATGCCTTCCTAATAGTTTAGGACTTTTTTGAGGAGGTGGGATGAGGTTTTTTGGTGGTTGAGTGTTTTTACTTTTGGAGGCTTTTGGAGATTGAATTGAGATTTTTGAGGGGGAGGTGGGAGATGTTGGCTTATTTTGAGGGCGGAAAAGAGACAAAAGGCAGGAGAAGAATCTCACAGGGCCCTGAAAAGGGACAAAAAGATGCTGTGTTTCGCTTGTTCTTGGTGGCTTCTGTGGCACTCTGTGGGGAGGAGGAGACTTTTCAGAAGTCTACCCCAGGCAGCACAACAGGGCTGCAGAAATGATGTACAGGATCATACAAAGAGATAACACACTATGCAACTTCACACCATGCCCAAATAGCCATGAGTGAGCTTCCTGTGGAGAACACCCAGCAGAAAATCTGTGAATGTGTAACATTTTCTCAGCACTTAACAAGGCATCACCTTGGGCTAAAGAGGATTGCTGCCCTTTCCCTCCTTGCTCAGACCAGTCCCAAGCCATAAATAAACCCCTTATGCTGCTGCAATGAGCACTTCAAGGACCAGGAAAAATAAGCTTTTGCTCTGGACATGACAAAATGCAGGAGTACAATATCTCACTAGGAATTTCCCACTGGTGGTGATTTTTTTTTTTTTTTTTTTTTATGGCTGTTGAATAACCAAGTCTAACAGAAGCTTAAGAGATCCTCTGAAAATGGGACTGTTTAGTCCTGAACCTAAGACTCCAAATTCCTCTTAAGCAATCAAGAGTGTCTGCCCTGCTCTGCTCAGATATAAGGGACAGTCTACTTCTCTGTAAGAAGGAATTAGAAAAAAAATTTGTTGTGATTATTTTAAGCCCTAAACTAATGTGCTAAAACTTGTATTCCTTGATGTATTTTGAATTATTGGATGTATGAGATAGAAATTCCAGATGTTTGCACAATCACAACTGGATTTTAACACATATTTTCACATAAAGATTACATGACAGGTTGGACACTGGAGTAATTTCTTCACGGAAAGGCTGATTGAATGTTGGAATGGACTGACCAGGGAGGTGGCAGAGTCAATGTCTGTGGAAGTGCTTAAGGAACGGCTGGATATGGCATGGTCCACTTGATGTGATGGTGTGTGTTCAGAGGTTGGACCTGATCATTTCAGAGATTTTTTCCAACCTGTTCATTGATTCTGTGATTCTGTAAATACAAAGTTCTTTGACACTATTAGAAATATGCCCTTTCTATATCCAAGGGTTAAATGTCATGCTTTGCTCCTGAAGAATGCAGTTCAGGAGGAAAGAAAGAAAACTCCTTTAGACTCTTTTAAATCTCCTTTTCCTGCTGAGGTGGTGCAGGTAGGTGCATAAGGGCTGGGCAGCAACTGAAATATGTGCATGTCTGTGGTAGATTTCATATAAGACAGTGCCAAGGTGTCTCAAATCTCTCTCTCACCAAAATTTTTGACAGTCCTTGAAGATCTTTTTCATGTATCCCTCCTATTTTTCATAAGCAGAATGGGTCTCAAAAAGCCACCACTGGACTTTAATATTATGCAACAGTTTCTTATTAAAAGAAATTTTGTCATCTATTTGGAGAAGTAAACAGAAACAGCTAGGTGTACACAATAGCCTTAATGCAGAAAATTTTAAAAAGTCTCCTTGATAAAGGCACTACATGGTAAGGGATA
Organism: Erithacus rubecula; assembly: GCF_903797595.1. Taxonomy (NCBI): domain Eukaryota; kingdom Metazoa; phylum Chordata; class Aves; order Passeriformes; family Muscicapidae; genus Erithacus; species Erithacus rubecula. The sequence continues at coordinate 17,028,664 of NC_136689.1, read as the reverse complement.
GGAATGTATTACAGAGCATCTTTAAATGAGATAGTTCATTTTTAAAAATCATTGGATATACTAGGGAGCTTGATTTATACCAAATAACATCAATAAAACTATAGTCATTGACTCCATTAGAGTGATGCTCAAACTAATTATTTGTCACTGGTTTCACATCTACAATTAATTTTTAACTTAATTTTCAGAGGTACTAAGTGCACTCCCATAACCCTTTGATTTCAAGTAATATTTTGGGTGCTGGGCACTTCAAAAAATGAAGCTGTCTTATCTACAAATTCAGTCAAATTGTTAATCCACATTGGAATTAGTGGACTAAGCTAACAGAACCTGCAAATAAATTGGAAGCACTGGGTAAGTGTGATTCCTGATGGTTCTGGAGAGCAGCCTTATCCACCCTGCCCCATCCATTTTTTCACCTGCTCTGACAAAAGGCTGCCAGGCGTGGGCTGCTCTGCATGGCAGCAGCCTTCTGCTAGGGCACGTCACAAAAAATATATTCAGTGCTTAAAATGAGCCTATTAATAATAAACACCAACACATCTCAGGGGTGCTATTCATCTTAGTGCCATCCTCGTAAAATCTTTTTTATTGTTTGTGTGATACATTCTAAAGATATTAACATTTTTATGTGGCTAGAAAGAGAAGAAAATCCCTGAATTTCACTCTGTGAACTCAAATCCAAAAGTGGCCAGTGCAGAAACTGTATAAAATTGGATAATCTGTTTACAGAAAGAGCTGGATGGGTAACAGAGTTGGCAAAGACATTCAGCTTTTACATAATTGACTCAGATACTTTCCAAGTCAGAAAGGTCAGTGAAGCTTTACTGCCTGAGAGTTGCTTTGCCAAATCTGTGAAATAAACTGCACATTTGTCATGAAAGGGATATTGCCCATCATAGGAAAAATACCGACACACATAACATTGCCTGGTATCATAGAAAAATTGTCAGGATTTAAACCAAAGGCAGCCAAACAACAAATGGGGTTTCAGGTACTTACAGGATCCTGGAAGATCTGGAGTCAAATGGTGACTGGGCTCCCCACCCTGACTGAACAACCAACATTCAGACACCTGAATAAACAGCAATAATTAGCTGTTTGTTGATGTACTAGGAAAAAAAAAAGATATTTCAGCATTTTTAATTAACTTTGGGTTGGAATAAATAATCTTTATTTTTAATGCGATAGTCTCAACTTCCATTTCCAGCATCTCCAAATATTGCTGAATATTCTCTTAAAATGAATTTTGTCTAACTAATTTCTTAAAAGCTTTAAATTCCATATTTTAAAATATGCAGGAAACCTATTCTACAGTAAATAGAGAAACTAGATGCTTGCTTAACAAAAAAGCTGAAAAGGCATGAAGTTTAGAGTAAGACCGTATTTATTTTTCCTGGTTGTTTTAGTATATAAAGCCATAGAAGAGTAAAAAGCTAAACCTATGCTATATTAACAGATGTTAAATAAACTGCAAGGTAAGGATAGAGAACAAGTGAAAAAAAGGAACAAGAAATCCAGAAAATATAGTAGCTTGTCTATTTGAGTTAAAGAAAAGCATTCACATGCATATAATTTCCCAAAATATTCTGAGAGAGTATAGAATTTGTTATTTTCTGTGCTTTCCTGTTCTTGATTTTCAGAGCTAAGTGCAGTAAAGATGTACAAATTTTTGAGTTCTTACTGTTGTTCTGCTCCTATTAAACAGAAAAAGGAAGTAAACCCCTTTGAGTATTGAATATTCAGATACAGGTCTTCCTGCAGGCCATTTGGAGTCCTTGCAGCTATGAGGGAATTGCATGCCAGGTAAGCCTGGCTGAAATAGAATGTTCAGCAGGGAAGGCTCAGGTGTTGGGAGCTCTCCCTGTTTGAGTGCTCCTAAGCTACAGGATCCTTTTCCTCTTGCTTGTGCTGTTTCTGTCCAATACAGGCTGGATTTCACCTAGCTGCATGGCCATAGAGTAAGGAATAACCTTCCTGGGCCCACTGGCCCAGTGGCACAAGGATGGTCAGGGCTTTAGTTTCTACTAAAATGTGTGATCCAGTAATGAAAAACTGAAGCTGCAGCAATTTGGTATTGAAGCTTTGACACCAGTGTTATCTATTAGGCACAGATCATTTTGATAGCAATTACCACATGGATATTACCACTGCCTCCTTCCCTCTCACCTGCCTCATGCCTTTATCAAAAGCTGACTGTGTGTACAAAAGTTTGTGCTGAGAAAGTCCTGCTTAGTCATGGTGTGAGTAATGACTTCCAGACCTGAGTGTGGAGACACTCTATGCTTGGAACAAGGGTTTGCCTTGCTGGCACTTCTCTTCAGAATATGGAGCAGATCTTTGATAGGTAGATCTGTGATAGAATGCAATTAAATTCATCATGATGCAAAATTCAAATGAAATCTAATACTTCCACAATTTTTAGGAGTTCTGCAAGAATGTTTGGCAGAATTTGCAATGCATGGTATAGCAGTGAGTATCAATCTGTGCTTGGAGAGGGTTTTGGACAGCAGAGTGTTACCACAGACAGCAAACAGCAAGGCGAGTTTGCTAACAAAGCAGTGGGGCAGTGCAGTGAATGCTACCCTCTGTAAAACACTCCAGAACCAAGAGAACACAACCAAGCAGACAAATAGTAATGTCTCTCTCCTTTGTATTAAGCTGTGTATTACCCCTCAGAAGGCCCTGCAGCAAAGAATGATTGATGCACATAACAGTGAATTTCATCCTGCTCCTCGAGGACAGGAGCACTAGCTGTGCTTTTCCTCTTCATTTTGTGCACTTCACCATGCTCTTTGCTTCATGCTTTTCAAGTCCTTGAGCATAATCAAAATAGTACAGGCTGTCTGTAACTTCAAAGTAAGGCAAATAATTTAGAAAATGTTTTCACATATCCTTTCCTGCCTGATTTTTAATTTGACCTCAGATTATTTTGGTTTCTTTTTGGCATCTAATATCAAAGACTATGCAGCTAAAGTCAGCCCCTACAAAAGATATATGAAAAGCAACATCACATTTTCAGACTGAGAAGGGTGCTTGTCTGGACAGTATAATTTTTAAAAGTGTCATTTGCCTGCAATGAAATATTAATTCAATACTTTCTATTTGCTGTTCTTATTTCCTTGTGTGCAGCATTCTTTCATACAATTCTGGTATGTTCAAAAATGCTACTAACCTAAGAGGAAAATTGTGCCTCTAAAAATTTCTTCCTAATGGAATATTAAAATTACAAGTCAGTTGTCTTAAAAACACTGAGTAACAGCACTTCCCTGTTTACCAAAAAACCTCCTCTTTTCATACAGCTTTATCTTCCTCTTAGAGCTTCCATATTAGCCTACTGGCCTGTGAAAAAAAGAAAAAAAGAAAAAATTAAAAAAAAAAAAAATTACGTGGTGTGGCCAAAACCAGAGTCTGTATTAGTTGCCTCTGGAAAGAGTGAACAACCTTTCAGTAGTACCAGCACTCAGTACCTCATTGTGATTTTCAGCTGAGACCACTGGTGCTTAAAGGACCTATCTAGGTCACAGTAGCTTTTTTTTTTTTTTTTTTATCCATAGCAATTTTTTGTGTGCCCAAATAAATAAGGTGAGGCTTAAAAGGCAGGGGAAAAAAAAGAGCAGCTTCTGTGTCATCAGAATTTGCCTTGAGAAACTCAGTCAAACCCTTGTCTTATTTAAGTCAAATCTTTCTCATGAAATTATCTGGTTCCATAGGAGCATGGCATGTACACAGCATGTACACAAAACCATGTGTGTGAGGGTGGCCTGTCCAGAAGACAAAAGCTTTTCCAGTCTTGGCAAAATGATTTGGTTTGACAGTTGATATGGGAGCCATTTCTAGGAAACTTCTGGGGTTTCTGGTATTGGGGAAAGGTTTCTTCCCATTCCCTTTGCCACATGGTGATGCTGCAGCTTTCAGCTAAAGAAAATGTTTCATCTGAGTCCTGGCAAAATTGTTATCATGCAGTGAGTTTTAGAATGATAGAAAACATAGCTTTTGTTGCAAGTTTAAAAAATTGGTGGCTGCCTTCTGATTTCAAATGGTGTGCTGTTGGACAGAGATGGTAACCAAACACACAGTGCAGTTCTTAGGGCATTACTGAATCTTGCATTTACTGATTTCTGTAGATCAAAAAATCTAGGAACCAGTACAAACTGCAGACCAATATAATACAGTACAGATATGAAAGTGCAAACCCTGTCTATGTAATGTTTCTCCTTTAGCTCCAGGCACAAATGCAATTTGAGAGACATTTTCTGCTGAAGAACCTTCAGCGTCTTACTGTTTGTTATGGATGTTGAATGTCCAATTTTTAGCTTTGAATCATCACTGTCACCATTCAAAAGACAGCATGTCATCTTGGATTAGTGTATGAATTATGCAGAAACACAGTTTTAGTACTTGATTTTCTGTAGTACTCACATATGCAGTCCTGACATACTTCTGTTCTCTTTAGCCTTTTGGAAGTAACAATCCCTATAAGGCAAACAGGTATTTTCAGTACTTATAAACTGTTCTGGGATGTTGATCAGTAGTTAATCACTGAGTATATAAAATGAAGCTTGGACCATTAAGCACTTTTACAAGAGCTTCTTTTTAGGGAGCTGCAGCTCCAAGTGTTGATACAATGATTTCCTGTTTTCATTATGGTACTCCATCTTTTCCATCTTCTACTCAGAGCACTATCTCAGTTACTCAAAATATAAAACAGAATACTCTATAAATCTGGAAATAAATGTATAGGCACATCTTTTATGCTTGATGAATTTGCCATAGGTTTCCATAAGTCAAAAAAGACACCATTAGTTTCAGCATTTTATCACGAGTGGTTCTCTTTTGATGGGAATTGCTTAATCATGAGGTGAGAGTAATGAAATTGGATGAGAGCAAAGGCCAACCTCACTCAGTACACTTTCTCTAATGGTCACCATTGGCAGATCACTATAGGAAAGTAAGTATGAGCAAAAAGAAATATAAACAACACATTTATCTCAGTTTAGGGACTTCAATGCAAATACTGAATACACCTCATTATATTCAACAGCTCTCCTTGGATACTGGTTATAAGAAACTTAAATGATTTTGGAAATACTTGTATTTCAGGGTGAGTCAGATATTGTCTTACTTAGAACTATTTCTTTACTTTAAACTTGAAGTTGGTTTATTTCAACTAATGGTTTATAGATCTTGGATTATAAGGGAGAGCAAATAATGATTTCTTATATTTCATCTCTTGATACCTTGGTTGTATCCTCCCAGTTATATATTTTAAAACTTGGGACTTCATTTTGTCTTAGATTCTCCATGCATAGAACAATCTATCCCCAATCAGTTTTTCTAACAGAGGCATCATTCTCTGAGATCTCTGTATGGGCATTATTACACCATTATTAGTCTCTAATAGGCTTCAAATTGTGCTGAGAACTATCTACAGATTTTTTCAGCACCACTAAAAGCAAAACACTACAAATAGGATAGTTTAAATGGATTTTAGCTGCCTACCAAAAGCCACACATAGTTAAAACCCAATGATATCTAAAAGATATGGTTTTCTAGGAGGAAATCTGACAGTGTAAATATAGATTCATGTAGGTGTTTCAGGAACTTTTCTTAGTCCTTATTGTACAGGTGAAGAGAGAGTGTTGCCTTTTTTTGAACTGCTTTTCATAACTTGGTTTTATATTGAGAGTTGGGTGCCCGCCCTTCCTTGACAACAGGCAAATAAATATCAGACATTTTCATACAAACCTGTACACACACACAGCCCTTTCACTCCTGTATCTTTCTTACACTGCAGAGCAGTTCCTGGTCAATTCCTGCTGCCAACCCATGACTGGCAATGCTTCAGCAGCATCTACACATCTTTATGCCAACAGTTGCTAGTGAAGGCAAGGATGCAGTGTTTGTCCCCATCCTCTGAGTTCCTCCAGGAAGACTGACAACTAAGAGATTTCAATATCCTACCAGAAAAAAAAAAAATTGTTTGTTTTCCAACATATTCCTCTTATTATTCTTCTCTCATCTACAAATGAAATTCTACTGAGGCAAGGAGAGGCACACTTGACTTATCTGGGAGGAGAACTGAGAATATTTGGGTTGCCTTCCTGATAATACTAATGTCATTGTTAATTTTCATTTTCTTTAAATGCGGTAACTTTTGGCATTTTAATGTAATTTTGGTGGGCATAGCCTAGGAGTTCAAACCTAAAATTTCATTTATCTGTGGGCTTTTATTTTCTAATATTTTCTTCAATATATTTTATTCAAAACTAGATGATTCCAAGGTCATCTAGCATCAGAAACCCAATGTTCTTTAGCAATGCATAGAAAATATGCAATTATGGCATGCAGTGCCAAAGTGAGGAGTCAATCAGTCCTCTTTTGGCTAAAACAAGGGAATATGTGGGGTGAGGAAAGGCAAAAAGAAGTTTCAGTTCTTTGAAGGATCCAAGAAAGCCATCTGGCCTTGAAATATTTAGTTGGTGGCTTTTTCCAATAGAAGCAGAGAAAAATGCAGGTTTGGAATTAGGTCCAGAAGGGTGAACCAGGAGCGTGGCAAGCACCCACATCAGAGATACTGATGGTAATGATGCTAGAGCTGGAGATGATCCTCTGACCTACCCTGGAGTCTCCCCGTGTCCACACAGCTTACATGTAGGACAAATCTGACCTTGTGTTTTTCAGTGGTTCCTGGAAAATGCCAGTGTTCCAGAACAACTCATAACTCAGGGAAAAATCACCATGGGAAAAGCTGCTGCACTGGAGAGGGCATAGCTGGATCCTACTTGTCTTGTCCTGGCTGTGGACACTGAAGCAGTTATTTTTCATAGGAATTTAATTATTTTGATACCTCTCTCTTGCTTTAGAACATTGTTGAAATTGGCTGAGTGCTCTGCTACATACTGCTGCAAAACCCTGTGATGATCTTTGATAAACATAAATGTTTTTTGTGTATTTTCCTAATTTTTCTGAAAACCTTTTTACCCTGTTTGTTGAAGTTAAAAGGAGTATTGTGTGCTCCAAACAGAGCAGAATGTTGCCATGATGAGATTGTGTCTTGCAGTATTCTTTTTTTTTTAATGTAGAAAGTTCTGAAGGACATTTTTTTATTTTCTGCAGAGCTCCCTGCATGGAGAGCTGAATTAAATCTAGGAAAATATTATTAAAGATCATTCCACAAGAAAGCAATGAAAACAAGTGCATGATCTAGCCACAGAAAATGTAAAAGGCTAAATGAATTCCCCATTGAGGTGGTTGCCAGGTTGTGCTGCAGAGGGGATGCATTTGGCTCAGAAGCCAAGCTGCAAGTTCAGAGCCTCCCCAGAGGTTTGGCTCTGTTGCAGTGTCTCTGCTGCTGGAACTGCGCCTTCCCTCAGTGATTCTGCAGCACAGCAATCCTTATTTAATCAATCCAGCTTCTAGAAATACTTCATTGCCCAGTGTGAAAGTCACTGCACAGACCCAGAGATCAAGAGAATGTATTTAGCCCCCATTCAGAAAAGTTGGACATTTCTTTGTCGAAAAAAAGATGGTGAAATGCAAGTGAAAGAAAGAATGAAAGTACTGTGTCAGCCTTTCCTGCTCTTTTGAAAGGTGATAAAACTTTAGGGAAGTTTGAGTTAGTTTCTTCAGTGGTGTTTTTTATTTTTTTAGGGGGTGGTCTTGGCATTGTTTGTTTCATTTGTTTTGATTGTTTAATACTGCTCATCCCTACTTGACACTTGGAAAACAAAAGGGATTATTTAACCATGTTGTACTTAGGTTAATAAGTTTTAATTTAACTTAAAGCAACCTCATGGTTGTCTCAGGAAAACAATAGAGCAATAAAATCAGTGAATGCAGAAGTTTTATGGATATCACATCCACAAAAATTCCCTTCATTTCTCACAGTGCAATCAACAATTAGAACTTTCTTGTAAACGGGTTGGGGAATCACAACACACCTGCACAAGAACTCTGTCATGAATACCAAAGTAAACCTTCATCCTAGAATAGAATATTTCCACCTGACCCAACATTTTGCTTACTGCTTTCCACTCATCAGTGACTGCATTTGGGTATCTCCCTGTTTGTGCTCTACAGGAGCTGTATAGGACAGCTATCAGTTATTAAATAACTAACTTTACATGGACAATGTTGAAAATGGATTCCTTTTGAAAAATCCCTCTGGATGGAGAAGATGGTACATTTTATAATCTCTAAGGCCTTTATTCTGCCTGCAGGAAAAACTTGTTTATTTTAGTAGGAATACAGACAAAAAAAGTACTTGTCTGCAGATGAAAATGCAGTATTTTAATATAAGACTTTATTCAAAAGAATTAAAAAAGTTAATTTGCAGGAATAGACTGGTATATGCTTTCTTAAGGTTGTCTCAAGTTTATTATTAATGGGTTTGAATCAACCCCAGACAAGGATTTATTCAGTGCAGTTTCCATTGGTATAAATTATTTGCTGCAATTGCATGTTCAAAAGGCTTTGGGCTCTAACCTGCTGGTTAGGGCACCAGACAGGGATCTTCATCCTGTACTAATTCTGACGAACATCACTAGGATTTCCTACAAGAAGAAGTAATTTTCCATGTACAGGTCACTGTGGGATGTTCAGTCATGCCATTTGGCAAGGCTCAGGGAGCATCCTGGGGACTGCAGGAGTGCTGGTGTTGGTGAGAGCAGAAATCTGCAGCAGGACCTCTTGGTGCAGCACAGGACAGTGTTTAGATGGGTGCTTGCAAGGCAGCATCTTCCAGTCCCTCACAACTTCCTTCTTATGTTTCTGGAAAGAAATTATACAGATTTGGTCTCAGCTGGACTGAATTGCTTCCTTTGAAAATGCTGAGGTAGATAATTTCAGATATTTTGGAATGAAATAATCTGAAGCACTGGTACATGCAAAGGCTTTTTTTTTTTTTTTTTTTTCTTTTGAGTTTATTATAATAATACTGTAACTATTATGGTTGTATCCATTTAAGAAGTTTCCTTTACAGTTACCCAATTAGGACTAATCACAGTCTCTATTGTAAGAATTTATGGCCCAAGAGGCATTATAAGTAATGATAATAAACAAGTCCTTAGCACTACTTTAAGTCGAAAATTTAAGGCTAGAAAAATGTATTAATATTAATGATAAAACACCAAACCACCACTATTGTATTTTGCATAAGGGCCTGTAGGACATAACAGTTCTTACTTTTATTTCTGGTGTGTAAAATCAAATGTCATTCAAAAATTATTCTCTTCATTATTCCATCTTCAGTGGAGTTGCAATAATTTGCACTAACTCTTGGAAAATCCAATCTAAATTCATTAATTTTGCAATTCAGCAAGAAATGGGCATACTTAGCAAAAAAGAGGAGAACTCAACCAACATACAGCCTGGTTTTGGGACACCAGCATGAAATTGTACTGAGTACCTTTTGCTGCTATTGTTTAGAGCTGCTGAGAAGAATAAAACCTCAATAAATTAATGCACCATAACACCATTCTTACTGAAAACACAGTTTGTACATTGGATTTTTAGGACAGGGCTCAGTCCATCATTGCATAATTTAAAGCACTGGAATTGTTGTACAGGCTGCTGGACCAGACACCTCCTGCAAGGTCTTGGGCAAGTTATTTCACCTTCCTATGCTTCTGTTTCCCCTGCCATTGCTTGCCTGTCTTATCTGCTTGGTCTGGATTGGAAGTCTCCAAGACAAGTATTTACTCTCCCTGTTTGGTCAGTGAAAAGCCCAACTGAGTCTCAGCTCAGCTGCAGCTTTTGTGCTTTTTTTGTATTACAAATACTGTCTCTTACCATAGATGTAAATGCAGTGTATCACTTGGCAAAACCAAAGTCCTGGTAATAAAGACATCTCTCTAAAGCATCTCATACTCTAAAATCTTAGAGAGATGGAGAAACCACACAATTTATATGAGCAAGCATGAAGTTTGGAAGGATATATACTATTGAAGTTTTGTTGCTGCTCTATCTGTTGTTTAAGTGGATTGTTCAACTTCATAGCTGCTGCTTTTTGTCCAGAACACTATGCAGGCAAATCTTCATGCCTTTTGATAGAAAGGCCAAGTTCAGGCTGTCTACCTTCCAGACAGAAGTGTCAGCTAGTTAGGAACAGGAGGTGCAGAAAAGCAGAAACTAAAATTGCATTACTAGCAGATTCCATTTTAAACATACCTGCAAAATAAAGCCATCACCCTCCATCAAAATAAGCTAAAGCAAGCATGTGACTTTATAATCAGAGTTTTTACATACTGCCTGTCTTGATATTTATTGTTCTTGGCACTTAAAATTCTCAGATAAATAAAATTTACGAGCATAGTAGTTGTTGCAGGTGGTTTTGCAAGATTACAATAGCAGTGTGGCTCCATGCAGCATCAAGAATCATTTTTATTTGTGGGGGAGGGGGAACCACAACAAAGAAAAAGAGATTAATTTAGTATTTTTCCTTCATGTAAATTTCTTTCTGTCTTCAGACCCTGTTTATTTTGTTTGCTACTTTTTAAAACATGCATGAAATTGCTGAAACTTTCCATAACTTCTCATCTTCATTTTCCATCAGATTACATAGATAACTGCATCCAAGTTTAGATTCTTGTTTCTGGGCTCCTCGTGCATTTAGATTCCTGCTCAAGATATTTTTCACAGCCCAGTTAGAATGGGAAAGCCCAGTTAGAGTGGGAAAGCCCAGTTTGTCCGAGCAGAACTGCTCATACGATGTTCCCATAGAAGAATGTCGCCTCCCTGTTGTGATGGAAGCCGCTGAAGCCAGCGCTCTCCCTAGGAAGGAGAGAGGAGGTTTCAGGGGCTGGGGCACGGGCTGATGTCCCTCTGGCACATCTCTCCACCGGCTGTGGCAGGAGAGCCCTTCCCGGTGCGGAGCAGCGAGTTCACGTTGTGCCCGTGCAGGACTGGCTTGGGAGGCTCCAAGCACAGGAGCGACACGACTAAAACGCTCCGCTTAGCTAGCTGCGGCTATTAGGATGCCTAATAAATATTTATAGCCCCTCACCGAGGAGGAGATTGGCAGCACGGGGGCAATCCCTACCCCAGAGCTGCAGGCAAGCGGCAGCCTCGGGGAGAGCATCCCGGCCCGGGGTCGCCTTTAGCGGGGTCGCGCTCGTTCCGCGCTCGCGGAGGGGCTCGGGACGGCGCTCGGAGCTCCGGTTCTGCCTTCCCCTCAGGGGCTGCGGGCAGCGGCCGGGCAGCGCTCGGCCCGGCCCGGCCCGGTTCGGCCCGGCTCCCCCGGTGCGGGAGGCGCTGCCGCAGTGACTGCGGTCCCGCGGAAAGCTGCGAGCCGCCCGCCCCCCGCAGCCGGGCTGCCTGCAGGTGAAGTGAAAGTCGTCGGGGAGAGAGAGGAGGAGGAGGAGGCGGAGGAGGAGGAGGGAGCGCGCAGCCCGGCGCTGCAGCCGGCGGAGGCTCCGCACGCCCCCGGCCCTCCGCGGCATCCCGGCCCGCCCAAGTGAGTGGTTCAAGTTGGCTTTCCCGGGGGAGGGGGTGACCTTGGGGCGATGCCTGCGGGCAGGTGGGGCCGAGCGGGGAGGGATCGGAGCCGTCACGGCCCCGGAGCGGGGGCGGGCGGGGGCGCTGCCCGGGCGGCTCCCGGCGCGGGGAGGCACCGCGGGAGCAGCGGGAGAGCGGCGGGAGCGGCGCATCCTCCGGCCGGGCTGCCTGTCCCTCTGCCGCCCGAGCCCGCCAGCCTTCTGCCTGTGAGTAAACTTAGGAACGTGTCAAACTTAGGAGTTACTTATTGGTAAGCGTGGAGTACCACAGAAACTGCTTTTTCCCCCGAAAAACGTGATGAGTGGGTGGGGGGGGGGGGGGGGGGGGTGTGTGTTGCATGCTTTGACTGTCAGGAGATTTCCACAACAAAATGACTGTGCTTTTTGGAGGAAAAGAGCCCCGACCTAAATCCTTTAGGAATGTGCAGTTTGAGTCGGAAGGTTTTCCTCTGAGCCCCGAGGATGAAAGCGCAGCTCTCTAAGCGCTCCAAGTGCGGGGTCCGCAACCCAGGACCTGCTGCCCGGATCGCAGGGACCGTGCGAGGGTCTGGAGGATGCTCATAAATGGGTGTTTTGTGTGTCTTTGCCCATGTGTGTGCCCTGAGGTATGGTCTACTCTCAGCCGAGGATCAACTTTTCTTGCTGCTTCTGGAGTTCAAGCAAAACTATTGTTAGCTTCAAGAATAGCAGGATTTGGCTTGTTGGTGTTTGGCAAAGTTCAGCCCCTGCATGCAGTACTGGGCAGTGTGGTGATGTCAGCTTCTCAGAATATTTAAATGTCGTTTTTTAGTGCTGCATATCTGTGCTGCTGTTTAAAAGCAGTCATTCTTAATGTGCCTTTATTTCTTGTTCCTCTGTGTCCTAATGCCTTCAAAATCCTTGTTTGGAGTTCTGCAGATGGGCATTGCATGCTGCCCAGGGAATCACTGGCCGCTTGTTTGCATGTCTCTGGTTGCTCAGGAAGGTTGCCTGGACAGTAGCTTTTGCTAACTGGGAAAGCACATTTAGACTATTAGGCAAAGTATTGCATAATATCAAGCATCAAGATGTAATCTTGTAGACTTCTGGTAAACTGACTTTCTGCATGTTAGACATGGATATCAAACCCATACTATTTATATTTTCCTTCTGACCTTGTAAACTGTGTGAAGTGCAGTGAGTATGCATAGAAATCTATATATTCTAGCTCTCCAAGAATGACATTTTCATACAGTGACCAAGCTACATCACTGACTAAGAACTAATAAGAACTACTTTTTTTTTCATTAACTCTGTGTTCGCCAAGCCAAACCTAATCTCAGATTCTTTTGGTAACACCCAAACTGATGCATGCAGGAATTTCTGTGCACACAGCTGGTCATACAGAGGTCAGGGTGCAGCACTGATAGTTCACAACTCTTTCTGCAGCCAGAACCTCCCCTGATTTTATACTGTGTGTGCCTGGAGCTCTGACTGATGCGCAGAGGCCTGAAGACTTTATATAATGCCATAGTTCAGGCTTGGATTTTAGAGAACCTTTATCTTCAGATCATTGCACAATTAGAGGAGGAAGTTTAGTACTGAGTATTTTTAATGCTCCTGTGTCTGGAATCATATATATATGTATAATTCTTGTATGGCAGAAAAATTATTCTAAAACTGTTTTGACAATTTGTTGTAATTCAGATTAGCTATGTTTTCTAAAGCATTCAATGTGCAACAATGAAATTGCCATTAAGTAAATTCCTATGTTTGGTTACTTTTTCCCCCCCCCATAAAAGCCTTGCCTTTATATTCGCATTCACATTGGTTTTGTCAGGGTTTTAGTTTATTTGTTTTTGTTTTGTGACTTTTTTTTTTCTTAACTGATTAGATGTTCTGATTAGCTAATTTTCTGTCTACCTACATTCAGTGCTTGACATAGCAATCTCCTGTTTATTTTTCTGTGATCAATTGCTGTGCTGGTGCTCCATGTAGGTAGCTTTTGCTTTAGGCTATAGAAAGAAGTGGGAAAAGTTAGCTTGCTTTTTTTTTTTTTTTTCCCTTACATATGTCTAAGGAAGCCAGTGCTCTGGTAGGGCAATTTTGTTTCTTGAGTGAATAAATTAATTTCACCTCATTGAAGGTTAAAGCTTGGCAGCTCTTTAGTATGAAGCCTTGTGTAATAGGGGCTGTCTGGACAGTGGTTTTGTTGGGGCAAAGATGACGTCTAGGCTGCTGCTGGTAACAGTTTGGATTTTGTAAGGTTGCCCTTAATTGAACAGCTCTCTTGTGTTTGACATTTGCTGTGACCTCCTGCTGTAAGCAAAAGGAGACAGTTAATGATTTTGAAGCTTGTCTTTCACTCAGAGTTGAAAATGAGGATGTTTATTTCTAGTTCCTGTTCTAACTCTGAGCCATGGATGATTTTCCACTTTTGTTTTTCTTTTTGATGTTCTATTGCATCCCTATTACACTTGAAGTTTTTACAAACATGCAAAAAAATGTTTGCATGCATTGAGAACCTAGTTGTTTAAAGTTTCCTTTAAAGATACAGAAGTCTTAGAGATAAAACTAGCCCATTTTTACAATAGTTATGTTGATTAGTGAGTTGTAGTTTGCAGATTGCTGGAAGTTAGGTTAGAAGCAGTAGAGAAGGGAGTGAGGAGAAGGTATGTGGGTGGTAAATATGAGACAAACAAAAAGGGCCATGCTCTGGAGGAAGAAGCAGAGGGTGCAAAGCAAGCTGAGAGGGAGGAAAACTAGAGAAATAACTGAGTGAAATGGGGTAGAATTGATATTAGCTGGCAGGGAAAGAGAAGAAATATGAACTTTCTTTCCTATTTGGCTCATCACTTTTACCAAACTGTATGAGTTTAAATCTCATGGGGAGCAAGATTATTTGTACTCACCATTCCTTATGCCAATTTGTATTTGACACTGTTGTGGTGGGCAGAATCTCAAGCCTATGGAGAGGAATTTTATTGCAGACCAGCTTTGCTGGCTTGTGGTAACCAAACGAAATCATTTGTGCACCACCTCAGTCCTGGGCTCTTCTAGAGAAACAGTGCAGGTGGCTGGTTTGTCATGGTGTCTCTGTGTGTTTGCACCTCAGCAATAGTACCAAAATTGGCAACCTGAGCATTCTAAGGGTGGTTGGTGGTAACTGCTTTGTATCATAAATAGCCTGGCTGGAATGTAAATTGCTGACCTGGGGGTGAGGGCCTTTCCAGTCCATTGCAATTACTTGAGCTTTTGGGCCTCTTCCAAAGCAGTGTGTTCCAGCTAGGCATCACTGATTCTTTAATTCTGCAAAAAATAAATTGCTTTTCCTCAAATGTGTTGTGCTGTGGTGCAAAGGGACATTCTCTGTGACACCAAACATCTCAATCCCTCTGACTGGAGAAAGTGTGGTCCTTGGTCTTGTTTCAGTGAGGGCTTGCACATAACACTTGACATTATGTTTATCTGTAAGTCCTTTTAGATTTGTATTCATAGATTTGGATTCACTAAAGATGCCACAGAATTTGTATACATAGTTTATATATATGCAAAACTGTTTCTTATTTTTTTTCTCCCTCAGCACAGTTGAATAATAGTGTTTTTTCCATTTTTTATCCAATACAAGCTGGAATTGGCTACATTCCTGAATACCTCAGAATTCATTAAATAATGGAATGGTAGTTTTCCAAGCCAGCATGAAATGAAATAACTCTAAACATGTATACACAAAAAGAAATGCTGAGATATTTGTTGTTAACATTGAAGTATATTGTTAGATCTTGGGATAACATTATTTTCTGTTCCAGAGTGGTGGGTACTGCCAGGAGAAAAATTGTTTTTGTGTCAAGGGCAGAATGAATTGGGACAGTACAGTGGTTATTCCAAAATCATCCCTTGACAGTAAATATTGGTGGTGGTTTTGGTTGTTTTTTGGTGGTTTTTTTTTTTTTTTTTTTTTTTGTTCTGTTTTTGGGCTTTTTTCTCCTGTTTTTCTTTTTCATAATTTAAGGTGATATTAAAATGATTGACTGTCATTCCTTTTGTTCCAATTTCTTTGGATGGGACAGGGGAAACAAACCCTTCTGTAATTTCCCACTGAAAATCTCTCAGGAAACTCTGAGAGGATGGAGTATCTCCAAATCACTTGTTAGAGTGTTCAGATTTGTGCAATTTAATTGTAAGTCTGCAAAATCTTGTGGACTATGTATTTCTTTAAAACAGGGTAGCTTTAGGTTCTTTACTTGTATCTCTTCCTTCCTCTTGCAGCATTATACAACTTTTCACTTTAGGTCCCAAACTGCCCAAAATATGAGGTCTGTGTGTCCTTTTCCTTTTCCTTTTCCTTTTCCTTTTCCTTTTCCTTTTCCTTTTCCTTTTCCTTTTCCTTTTCCTTTTCCTTTTCCTTTTCCTTTCCTTTCCTTTTCCTTTTCCTTTTCCTTTTCCTTTTCCTTTTCCTTTTCCTTTTCCTTTTCCTTTTCCTTTTCCTTTTCCTTTTCCTTTTCCTTTCTTGGCATATGGACTAAAATCAGTTTTTAGATCTTATGAGATTCAAGGAAACTGTTACTTTTCTACAGGCCTTCTTTGGGCACAGTGAGACATGAAATGGTGCCTTTGTAGAATTTGATAGGAGTTTGGTTGAGAGCCACAGGATGGTTAAGGCTGGCAGGGATCCCTTGTCCAACCTCCCTGTTCAAGCAGGTTCATCTAGAGCTGGTTGTCCAGGGGACTTTTGAGCATCTCCAAGGATGGAGACTCCAGAGCCTCTCTGGGTACCATGAGCTCAGTCAGTGTTGCTAAAAAAAAAGTGGATTCCTTAGAGATGGAGTTTTAGAGAAGTGTTTAAAAGCTTTGTAGTTGGTGATGAGAAGTTGATGAAAGATGCAACTTAAACCAAGTTAAATCCACCACAAACAAAAACTTCTGGGGTTTGCTTATTGCTAAGATGCTGTATACAATTTTATGCTGCTCAAACTCACAAAAATTGGCATTTTATTCTTCAGCTGGACTACCTGGTGCTTTCTTGTTTTTTGGGGTTTTTTTTGTTTGTTTGTTGTTTTTTTTGGTGGTTTTTTTTTGTTGTTGTTTTTTTTTTTTTGTTTGTTTGTTTGTTTGTTTTTGGTTTTTTTTTTTTTTTATCTCTATCCTAAAAGAGTATGAGCCAAGAAACCTTGAAATCCTAATTCCCTTTACAAGAATGGAGAAGGAAACCCTGCTTGCACTACTGGATAAAGAACCCCTTGACTCTGGAAGAATACAACTTAATCATGTCAGATTTAGGACTTCTGGACCCCAAACATCCCCACATCTTCCTCCTCCCTTCCTGGTGCACCTGATGCTGATAGGTGCTGCTCTTCTTCTGTCCCTAAGACTAGATCTGCAGTTCAAACAGACCTTTCCCTATCTGGAGTCCCAACTCTCAAAGATTTTCTGGGAAACAAAATACATATTTATGAATTAATGTACAGTTTAAGATGTTCACTGTGTGCTAAAGTTACTGCCCTATTCTGTACTTTCCTTTGAATACATTGAAACTATATTGCATAAATTCAGGTTTGCTGTGTTACTCAGGTATAATGTACAGCAGAGTATGCAAGGCTGCTTCTGGTTAAGCATAGTTTTAGAAATGAATTGTGTATAGCTTTATGACCTAGGAAGGATTTTATCAGTGAAACATAGCAATACTTTTCTCTCCTCATAATCAACTCACTGCATTCTGTTTAAACCAATTTTTCCTTGTTGTATTGCATAAAATAGAGCAATAGAAGGCTCTCTACAAGCATGCCAGCATTGTGTTTTTGGCTATTAGGAAGCCAATGGAGAAAAGCAACAAGGTTCTCTTGGGATCATGTAAAAGAGAACATGGACTGTCGAGATAGTTGGAATAGAAAAAGAACATTGCTTTAGTAATGACAAGTCCTACCTTGGAAATAGCATTCTGTCTGGCAAGTCTAAGTTCTGTGATTAGGAAATATATTCTATCCTTTATTGCTGGGACTTTGTACAGAGATTATTTGGAAAGGTTTGCTGGAAGAAGTTTCTTGAAGTTATTTGTCTTCATGTTGAAATCCATAAGGATGGATTATACGTATTTGTTACTGAGTCATGGAGTATGTAATTAGTACTTTGGTGAATATGTATTATGCATTTAGTGAGCAAATGCTTTCCATTGTAACATTTGTTGAATAAACCACTTTTTAGTATGGATAATCCTCTTTTAACATAATTGGAACATTTTCAGTTTAAAGACCAATGGGATAGTTGTAGTATGCTACTGTAAAATCCCCAAGAAATATTGAAGGAGTCACGTGCTATAAGCATGACTACAAAATTTCTGTATTTCATCCAGTCCCTTTTCTATCATTCTTGTATGTGGTGGTATAGTAATTATAAAGACTTTAATTGCCTAACAGCTTGCCAGCTTGCATTTGCCAACTATGCTGAAATCCTGGCCAAAATCTTCAAAATCATGCAGTAAGCTGCAGTTGGCTCAGAATGGTGGATATAAATAGATGATATGGTGCTGAATTACAATTCATTATGGAAATTCAGGTAGTGTCTCATAAATAGCCATAAAAAGGCAATATTTTTCCCTAATAAGGCCTTTTAAAAGAATGCAGTATTTTTATTTCATTTTTTTTACAATTTATTTAGCAGTGTTTATCACAAAATTATAAGTTCTAGTTTGTAGTTTAGTGACTCTTTCCAAACAAAAATCTTTTTCTGTTTTTGAAGAGAGTTGTGGTCTACTGTCTGGTTGGTTTCCAGTAGGAACAGCTCATTATTTTATTTTGGGGTGAGGTAAAATTTGGATGAAGACAGTGCATTTTATACATAAATTGCTTTTCAAACATCTTGTGTCAGAAATTACATTGAAGAACTGCATATGTCATTAATAGTATTTTCAAAATTATTTGTGTTTCCTCTCCCCAATAATAAGGAAAATTTGTGCCAGATTGGAACTTTGAAAATGGGAAGATACAAAGGTTCATAGAATCAGTTTAAACTAATCTGTGTGTGACTCCACAATAGTACCATCCAGAGGCCAAAATAATATCAAAGTCCAATGGCATGACACATTGTGGCATGTATGAAAGAGCTTATGGGGAAAATCAGGCTGGAAGGAGCCTCATAAAGCCTCTAGAGTGGCCTCCAGCAGGCAGCAGGGGCAGCTGTGGTGTCAGCACAGGTTGCTTAGGGCTTGATTCAATCGTGTCTGTGCAGGCTCCATCATTTCCAAATCTCTCAGGACACCCTGTGCTGCTGCTTGACTCTCCTCACAGTGGAAATGCCATTATGGGTTTCTCCAGCCTGTGTGCTTGGTGCATATCTGAGTTAGATCTTGATTCTGTTCTTTGTGTTCCTATCAGGTGGTTTTGCACTTTGAATTTTAGAAGGGGACCAGTTCCCTGATTTAAGTGTTTGACCTTGGTGCTTGGGCTGTTCTGCACACAGAGGAGTTGGGTGCCTTAGAATCCAAGCTGAAATACACATCTTAGGGCACGAGGTGCAGAGAGTGAGGGAATGCTGTGTGTGTTATATTTGATATCTTGTCTCCATGGAGCTTAGGCATATGAGACAATGCCAAATATTGAGTGTGCAAGAAGTCCAAAGTCTAGATTTGCTAAGCATTATGTGAGGCCAAGACCAGGACCCAGCTCCTGAAGCTTTGTCTGTTTTGTGTTGTGCAGCTAGAAAAGTTGTTTAATTGACTTATCTCTGCTCCTCTGAAACATGAGACCTGATTATTAATACTTTGGGGCTTTTTAGGTGATAGACAAACAGGTTAGTCTGAAGCACTTTCAGCAGTGTTTCAAGTTACCTTGTACATTGCTGCCTTCAAACTAGCAGTTCTTCTGTAGCAGGTTCTTCTAAGAGGTACTAGGTAATTCTGTGAGTGGCAATTTGAGGAATTCAAATTACTTCAGCTCCTAGTTAGTACTTTGAGCATCACTTGGCAGGAAAATAAGAAAAACATTCAGCAAATCCTCAACCTAAGTAAGTTTAAACCCATTTCTGTACCCTAGCATTGTAACTTGCTGAGATCTGTTTATGTGCCTCCTATTAATACTCTGCAGCTGGATGAACAAACCAACATCCTTGGGGGCAAGAAAGCATAAAGCTATTTCCTTTCTTTTCAAGTGATGGCACTGCTGAGAAAAATGCACCTATGAGTGCTGTGCCACTGAGCTAGAGTTCACAGTCCACAGATGCAGTTTCTCAGGCTTTATCTGTGTTACAGTGAAGTGTGTAGCTGCTGGTGTATTCACTGAAGGTATTAATGATGGATACATCAGCTGTCAGCTTGCTAATAAGCATCATTAACTATCCTCAAGGCAGCTGAATGACACAGCTGTTGAAAAGGCAGGAGTTGCACTCTAGCCTCCTGTCTGAGCTCCTCTTTAGGCCCTAATGGATGGAGCTCACTGTGGGAAAACCTGAGGGCAAAAGCTTGGAGGTGGGCAAGTCTTTTGGAGATTCTTCCTTTTGATGTTTGCTTTAATGTTAACAGAGCACCAGCAGGCACCAGAATTGTTTGACTACAGTTATTGTTTTGGGTGTCTAACAACTCATGACCATTTATTAGTTTCCGATGTTATTACTGCCATTGCAATAACATATAAAAGTTTTCAAATGATGCAGTGAGGCCACTCTGCCTTCTTTGGTTACTCATAGGTGCAGGTTTACTGGTAAGCTAATCTTTTAGTTTTTTACCATTTCCAAGGTGTTGCCTTGTTTCTGCTAAGTGTTACAAATCTTCTTTGTAAACCAAGTGTCTCCATACATAACTATTAATATCCTATTACTGCACATCTGTTATTTCATAGTGTAAGTCTTGTAACCAATTCTTTTGTGGGGTTTTCTTTATGACATCTGGCACAGAGCTTGGTCTCTGGATTGCTCAATAAAGACCAGACCTCTGAATGCTTTATATCATTCACAAAATATTAGCCCATTCTCTAGCATCCAGTCCAGCAATAATGGTTTTAAATTATGGGGGTTTTTTTTGTCTATTAAGGAAAAAATCCGATAAGAGAAACGGGGCTCTCTGAGATCTGTGACTCAGCGAGGAGGCGTTCAGCATCCTCTGCCTCTGAAACCCGGCACTCGTGTGCTGGGGAGCGGTGGGAGCGGCGGGCGCTGCCGCGGCTCTCGGCGGCCGCCGGAGGGAGCGCGGCGGCTCCGCTCCCGCACCGGCACCCGGCTCTGCCCGCACCGGCACCCGCAGAGCCGATACCGGCACCCGCCCCCGGCTCTGCCCATACTGGAACCCGCAGAGCCGATACCAGCACCCGCCCCCGGCTCTGCCCGCACCGGCACCCGCAGAGCCGATACCAGCACCTGCCCCCGGCTCTGCCCGCACCGGCACCCGCAGAGCCGATACCGGCACCCGCACCCGGCTCTGCCCGCACCGGCACCCGCAGAGCCGATACCAGCACCCGCCCCCGGCTGTGCCCGCACCGGCACCCGCAGAGCCGATACCAGCACCCGCTCCCGGCTCTGCCCGCACCGGCACCCGCAGAGCCGATACCAGCACCCGCTCCAGGCTGTGCCCCGGCCCCGGCTGTGCCCCCGCAGCGCCGCTCTGTCCTTGGCAGCGCCTCTGCTCATCCCCTCCGCTCCCCGGGCTGCAGCATCAATTCCATTTGATGTGTCCAGCAGAGTTTTAAAGGTTACTTGGGGCGTTGTGCGCAGGGCGAGAACAAAGTCTCTTTCTTCCGCGGGCTGCCGGTTTCGAGAGCTGCTGGCAACTTCTGACGAGTGATAAAGTTGTACTTTTTCCTACTCGTTTTATTTTTATGGCTGACATTTTGAAAATTCTGAACAAATATCTGCAAAGGGCACCAAATAAGCTGAACATTATTAAGATTCAAAGATATGAAGTACAATGATATAAATATTGAAACCACAGTTTTGTTTATTCTTTCCTTTCTTTGGTGGATTAAGCTTGCCAGTGAAAATCTGACTCAAGTTCTGTTGCCCACACCCTCAAAGAGAACATCATTATGCCATGCAGCACTGCTGGACACAGTTGTTATAACGATGGCATTTCTTTATTTGTGATTCTGTACTAAGCTGAGTTTTAAGGATACTAGGTTTTCTCCCCATCCTCACATTCTGTCACTACAAGGATTTAATTTCTATAGTGCTCAAAGACAACAGACACAAGGAATACCAGCAATAGCTATTTATCAACTCCTTTAAGATAGAACTATTGTTTTAAAACCAAAGTTCACCAGAAACACAGAGCAGATCAGGAGCTCCAGCCACTCATGCTAGTTCTTTAGGTGCAATGCACCCTTTGAAATCAGACGCATAGAAGTCCTGACTCTCAATTTACTGATATTCAGAACAATGTTTCTCGGCCTTTTAAGATTTGCACCTTTTTTTTTTTTTTTTCCTGATGGAGTTATTTTTTCAACATTTGCTCTAGAAGAAATGTAATGGTAGTGATGAAAATTATAGGCACTTTTTCCTTTAGAGGCTGTACAATGATATTTGACATACAGAATTAAAGCATAGAGGTACTCAGACAAAATGTCACTACATTGTAGCCACCTCACAGATTGAGTATTTTATTTTAGACCTCTATATAAAGGCTATGTTTGTGAGATTTGATATGTCCAGTAACTTTTAGCATGATAAGTAGCAGCTTGGGCCCAAACTCCATATTCACACCTTCGTTCCCTTACTTTAGAAAGATACAGACATTAAACATGCTGTCCCTTTTGAAATAAACCAACAAATGTACAAACAAATTAGTAGGACAAAAAATCACGGAGGCATAAAACCTAAAACATTGTGGCTAGTTATTCTGTGATTGAATATGACTTAAAATATATCAAAGTTAACTATTTATTGTTACCAGACAGAGCTGAATTGCTGTGACTATAACAGTTCACCAAATGTGAGGTACTAAATCTGAATGATCAAATGTGCAATTAGTTAAGATGATGCATTGATTTTGAAGAATTTCAGACTAATATGTGTGTACTAATAAAATGTGGTTTTGCATAGCAGCAAGCATGAGCAGAACTTTTCATTCACCATCCCCAGTTTTGTTTTACATAATTGAATAACTGTAAAACTGAGACTTTCTGTCACGTGAAGCAACAACAATGTTTGTAGTCTCCTAAGTAGCTCTTTTTTGTCCTAAAGATGTCATATAATCAAACCACAATTTTCCTGCATGGTTAAATATTAAATGATGGCAATTTGCTTGTTGATTGTTGAGAATTGTTGATACGACATTTGGGGTTTGGTGATTTACTTATTTATTGATTTATTCTCCAAAATAACTTTTTTGTTTCCATGGTCCAAAGAAGAACTCCAGCAAGACAGTGACTGATGAAACTGAAGCTTTATAGATTCTTTTAGTTTTGAACTTTGGAACTAATGCTAGCAGTTCTCAGGATCAGAATTAACACCAGCTTCTTTCTGTAATAATACTTGCCTGAGTTCTGTAGCTCATAGGAGGTGCCATGCTGGACAAGCAATGCTGAGTGAGGAGTGTACTGCACACATCTGCCTCTTGGAGCTCTTCCAGCAGAAGAATCAGGAAGTTTTGATAGTAGCACTACAGAATGATTGGAAAACAGGAGCTGCACAAACCAGTAGCTTGTGTTAGCATTTTCTTTTCTTGTGCATAGGGTAACATGACCTACTAATGTGACCATTAACTGAAAGGGTGGTGCAAGTTGCTTTGTGAAGAGGGGCAGAAAGGTGAAAGTGAAAAGTCCATAGCTAATTGTCAGAAATTGAAGGGTGTCACAATAGAAGTACTCTTCTGAACTTCATTGTTTCTTTTCCTGTAGTTTGCTACTATCACAGAAAAGAGGGCTAATAAATAGTAAAGTTTGAAATGTTGCAGCCTGCCTTGAGTTTTACACAAAGTGGCAGTTCCAGAGCAGTTACAACCCTGACTTCTATTGCTCTCTTCCTCCAATTCTGTTGGTGCTTTAGCTCTGTTGTACAGAAAAGAATCTTCCATTCATATTTTGCCATCAGCTTTGGTTCCTCCTTGTCTCCTGAGACCCATGTGTGAGTGTACTTGCAGAAGAACTTGCTTAACAGTTTAATAACCCATTTTTACAAACAACCTGCACCTTTATTTCCTTAAGAAATTCCTTTCAGGCGCAGTATTTATCACACAGGTTTGCCTGTGGCCATATATGTACATCCTTAGTTGCACCCATCTTTATCTGCACTGTAAGGGAGGCTTGGTGTGCTTTGGCAGTGCTGCTTTTAGAAAGAACAAAGGGCCTGCAGATGCAGAGCCTGAGATGGAATTGTATCACCTTGTGCTTGATGAAAGCTCACTTTGAACAAATGCTGTCCATGAGATATGCTTCTGCTATATCTTTCAGGTTTTTGCTATAAAGGGGTGGGTTTTTATAACCTTATTTTTCACTTTCCTCTTTTTATTTTTCCCCCCAGTTTCCATCATGACTATGTTTGAAGTAGTTGTTGTGGTGCTGAGTGTGACAGAAAGCCAAGCAGAGAGTCTGGGGCTCATGTGTCATGCTTTGAGCTCCCTTCTGACTGTATGAAATGAGTGAAGCATCCAGGCTGTCTCTCATTGCTTTATGTGTTTTTTTTTTTTTGTAATATTGATGCAGTTTTATCTCCTAATCTGGGACCTTGTGATACCAGAGAGAGAAGCTGGTGTGATACAAGAGCCTGGAGCTCCACAGCTTTCATGCAACACATCTATTTCATGTACTTGATCACTCTGTTTATTGGCAGTGGTGTCACAGCTGTCAGGCTCTCAGCATTGACTTCTTTTAACTGTGTCATGAAGTGCTGTTTAACAATCAGTACTTCATGTTCCTTTTCAAAAATTATCAGACAAAGTATTGAGTTGTAAGTGGAAACCAAAATGGTTGCATGAAGCATAAATATTTATAAATATTTCTTACCTTTGGGGATGATTATAGAAAATATCTTTGAATAACAGTGGTTTACTAAAGTGAGTAAAGATGAAATGTAAAGATGGTTTGTGGGTTTCAGATGCTAAACATCATACTAGGACCTACTAGGACACATCAAATCTTGCAAGCATAGCCTCTACATCCAGGCTCATAATAAAATACTGAACCTGAGAGATGGCTGCAATGTAGGGACAATCTCTCTGAATACCTCTATGCTTTAATTCTTCATGCCATATATTGTGGTCCAACCTCAAAAGGAAAAAGTGCCTATATTCATACATTCTTGTTTTACAGCAAATGTAAGAGATGGCAAAAAAAAAAGGAGGGTGAGGTGGACTTGTGTGCATCTGAATTGGAATGGTGCACTGCACTTAAAGAACCAGCATGACTGGATGGAGCACCTCATCACCTCTCTGGTTCTGGTGAACTTTGCCTTTGAAACCATAGCAATGTCTTAAAACTGTTGATAAATAGCTGTTATTGATAATATTTGGTCATAATGTGGGTTTCTTTGAGTCTCCTTGTAGTGACAGAATGTGAAGATGGGGAGAAAACCAAGAATCCTTGGAATTCAGTG
This sequence comes from Erithacus rubecula, assembly GCF_903797595.1. Taxonomy (NCBI): domain Eukaryota; kingdom Metazoa; phylum Chordata; class Aves; order Passeriformes; family Muscicapidae; genus Erithacus; species Erithacus rubecula. The sequence goes on along the minus strand of NC_136689.1, from coordinate 17,003,702 downwards.
TAATATAGAATCAGGAATAAAGAAATGCCATTGTTATAACAACTGTATTCAACAGGGTTATATGGCAGAATGAAGCTGTTTGAATTTCTTAACTGAATTTTCATATGCAGCATATTTGGACTCTTTCCACACATAACCTTAGTTCATTTTCCTGCATGCTGTAAGATTAAAACATGGCAAAATTAGGGATTTTTAAAAACTTTTCATTCTTAAGATGTTGTGCACAGATTGATTTCCACATCACCACCACTTCCTGTTTTGTGTTGTTTATGAGAGAAGTATGCATCTTTAAATTCTATTCTTTCTATGTGCTTAAGCCTTTAAAATACATTGCTGAAGTGTTTAACCATTTAGCAAAGTGGTGCCCTATTATATTCACATATGTGCAGTTCTGTCATTCCTTAGTTACTCTGCCTTGTCCACTGTGGTTTTTAGTAGTATTTTTTGAGTTCTTGGGTTTTTGTCTGGATTTTACAACTGTGCAGGAAGGACTTTTCAGTGAGTCATTCCTGGTATGTTTCTTGAAGTGACAATTACTAAGTAATGTTTTCTCTTTCTGAGATGTGTAGATCTGAATCAGACAAGACACAGGTTTTATACTGTCTGTCTACATTTATAGAAGTACTCTTTAGCTGTGAATGGGGATGACTGAAGCACAGCCAGGAAAACTTTGTTTGATATTTGGATGATTGCCATAAATAGAAGTCAGCTAGCACATGCCTTTGTCTGTTGTTGAAATTCAACTTTAAAAGGATTAATTTCTCAACCCTACCCTGCTATGCAGAATCCTGAATATTAACAGCTTTTCTGAAGGTTAGTGGAACACTGCATTAACTGGTTTTTGTTCAGCTACGAATTGCTCTTTAATAGTAGCACTTTTGGCACTAAAAGTTGTGTTTTTAAAAATGCAAGAAACAACTTTGACTTCTCATTTTTATTTTTGAGTACATGAAATAATGATATTACAGTTGTGGTAAAATTTTAATGACTTTGGTGGTTAATAATATATTACTGATCATCTTTCTTTAAAATAGAAATGTCTGTCTTTCAGCAAATTCTATCTTCAATAACATACTAAAGTGTGCATTTCAGTGTTGGAGTAGCTGGTAGGATTTGGATTTTGTATTGTCCAGTGCTGCTTCATCTGCAGAGTGCTCAGATCCTCTGCTGATTCTTCAGTGGAATTTTTAAATATGATGTTTTCTAGTGCAGGTAGAAACACATGCCTTTTCCTATGTGCTCATGAATTGTCTTGATTTAGAGTTTTCTTCTTTAGTCTGAAGCCAGAGGAAGCGGGAAGGAAGATTTCCTGTTTGGCTGTGTAAGCATTTCTGTCCATGCTGCAGCTTCTTTGGAAACCTGCCACTGCTGCTGTAGCATCAATGCAGCTCTGCTGCTGATAGTAGCAGGAGCACTGGTGGGAAGACTTGCTTCCAGTCTTTTCCTGCTTTACCACCTAGAGGTACTTTGAATTCAGTGTGGCAGAGAGAGGGAGGGTCTCTAAGCTTTGTTTCCACTGTCCTGTCTTTGGTGTTGCTACTCAAATGAAAACACATAATGAATATCAGGAAGGATACCAGTGGTCTTGATGACATACTTTCATTTGAGAGCTGTGTGGAAATTAATGGTCCATATAGTGTGGGGAAACTTATCTGGAATAAGTTATTGTCAATAGGAACAGAGGGAACCAGTCTTTTTGCATTTGTCAATTAATCACATTATTTTGAGATGGATATTGAAGACATTGAATAAAAACATTGTTTTAGTAAGTATTTCCAAGGGGATTGAACACAGGGTAAGACAAATTCAGTTGTGCCCTGTGGCTGAGGAGTCTGGACATTCTTCCTGTGCATTTTCTGCATTTTCTAGGGATAGTCAACTTTTTACAAAGTTTTAAGGTGTGTCCATCAAGACTCTTATATAGTGTATGGTGCCCTTTTACTCATTTTCACCAGGGGTAGGTTTTTCTTGCTCTTTGGCTTTCACCATACAATTATGGTTAGATTTCTATGGCTAAGTGTGACTTGGCAGAATTATGTTTATAGTTGCACTCAATGACTATAAAGGTATTTTCCAACCTAAATTATTATATCCTGGAGAATTTTAAGGACTAACAGAGACTGAAACCATATGAATTAATAATAGCTTTATGACTTATCTGATTGCTGAAAGTAGTTCTTTTCTTGGCTACATTACTGATTTCAAGGTACCATATCTAAATGCAGATGTTCCTATTCACTGCAGCTAATGTACCACTTGAGTGTGTATGTGACTTGCTCATCTGTCTGGGGTGCATCTGAAACGATGTCAAAGGTGCAGAGGTGTGTGAGAAACACCATTTGGATGCTTTCACATATGCAAAATGGAGGCTTGTTCAGCTCTAAATTGAAATGAATTCCATTAGGAGGAATTCATTTCAAGCAGCAAGTATGTTAAGAGCTACTTCTGCTTACAAAAGCACACATCATCGCTGAAGAGCTTGGAAGGATTTCAGATCTGCTTGTGCTTTTGCAAAACATGAATGATTGCTGGTGTTTATATTGCTCTGCCCTTGCTCCATTGCTACTGTGTCCTTTTTTTTTGCATTTTCCCATCTTATTGCCTGTTTGTCCCAGGAAGAGTCCTTGAGCCATTGCCTCCCTGCCTGGGTGGCTTCAGGTGTGCTCTGTGTTCTGTTCTGTGTGTGCAGGCAACATCTGTGCTTGGCCCATGGCTGGGCAGTGGAAGCAGGCTCTACCCAGTTCACACTGAGCTGTGCAGGTCAATTACATTTATATATACATTTATATATAGCTCTCTGAGGATAACTTCACCTTCAACAGAACCTTTTTCTCACAGGGAGCTCTCTGACCTGCCTCTTGTATGTGTGGTGACAGATCTTTGTGTCATTTGTGCCCTGTTTGAATTCTTGTACTTCATGGAAGGGGAAGCAAAGAGGGCAAAATACACTTCTACAAATTTTTGGGGTTTTTCCCCCTAGTGTGGTGGTGGAGAGGAATCTTCTCCACATCCCAAATATTATTTGGGCTACAGGCTCAAATGAAAAACCTGTTCTGGTGCCAGGAAGAGCATGGCTGAGAGACCCACCAGCCTCCTTGCCTGGCCAACATGGTCAAACTCTTGTACCTTCCAGCATTTTCTATGAAGGATAGTGTGTTCCCTTCTTGGAGACTTTATCTAAGTCTAAAGATGCATGTGAACTAGTGGGGCAAGAGACTGAAAGAAAAATGTGCATCTTGAAAGACCAGAGTAGCTCAGTTTTCTGAGATGTATAGAGAAGTTTTAACACTTCTAATTTAATTTTAATTGTTTATCTCTTTATTTGCCATTAAATTAACTTCCAGCTATTCTAATTTATGTTGTTTATTTCCTTTCTTTTCTTTTTGTATTTATTTCCTATAGATTAACAGTGTTATTTATTCAAAGGGTATAGCTATCAAATATAATAAACAAATAATTTGATGGTCCAGAATCTTTCTTAAAATTATTACTTTTAGGAAATAGGCTAAACAGTTACTAGGTCATAGTGAGACAGTAAGAAAGAATTAAACAACCTCTCCTTGGTTTGGTCTACATTAACTGCCTCGTGTTGCTTGCTCTCATCTGCTGCCTGCAACACCTTCCCATCCCACATTACCTGTTCTTTCTTTTGAGCAGGAGAAATCTTGGTGGGGCCATTTGGGGAGCAAGTCAAGATCTCTAAAGTCAGTTTGTGGAAGGCTGCTTAAGCTGTTGCCACTGGAGAGTGAAGGTTACTCTGTCAGTCCCATGCCAGGGGGTGAATAGGTGATGCAGTTCTTGTAATGCATAACTTCTCTGCTTGAAAGTTGAAACTGAGTCCATGTTTATACATTTGAATGTTTCAAACTTAAAAATAAGAGTCATTATCTGTAGTGGCACACTAAATAAACTGCATTTTTCTCTCTTCAGAAACACTTTTTCTCTGGAGAATTCAGCAGCAGCAGTATAAGGCAGTTGCTCTTTTCAGAATATGTGATTTCTTTCCTGGCCCTGAACTTTTATCTTGCTGAAACAAATATTTTACGATTAAGAACACTTGGTCACATCTGGTACATCTTAAGAAGGGTTACTTTTCCAAGAATAGCATGCAAACATGAAATCAGAATCACAAGCAGATGTTTGCGAATATGGCCATAGATAACCTTTCGGTTTCATGTTTAATTTTATAAATAACCATCTGTAAAGAATGCAGATTAATAGAGAACAGAGATAATTTCTGTCAGTGTTAATATGTTAACTTTACTGTGTTGCTGATGTTGTACTTATTACTATAAAATAGCATTATTTATTCTATAAAATTGTCAGCTGCTGATTACACAAAAAGAGACATTTTTGCCATTGCTCTCTTAGAACCTGGAAAGGTTTGCTTTCCTTTAAAGAACACAGGATGATTATCTGTGTCAAAAAGGCTGCTAATTTGGCTTAATTCTTTCATTCATTGATAAATTACTTGTCAGAATGCTGTGGAATAGAGGGAAGTTCTGGCATTTTGTTTGCCTTTGCATTTTTAGTGAGCTTGGCATGGCTTCTGCAGTTGGGCTGGTAAAAGTGAGGTATTTGCTCCCTTGACTGCTGGCCTCAAAGAAGCATAATAGCTTATTAAAACAAAAATCTGTTTCATAAGGCAGACCAGTAGCCTCTTGTTCTCCTCTTATAATATTCTCCTTTTAACTTATTTAAGTAAGTTTTGGATAGTTCAGTGGACAGATGCAGCTGATAATACTTTTCCTTCAGTGAAAAGCCTGCCTGTCACTGCTGCAGCAGGAGACAAAGGCAGAAGCTGTGCTGCCTCTGCCCTTCCAGAAGGGTCCTTGTCACAGAGGGACCTTAACTGATGGCAAAATGTATTCAGATGTCATCATAGGGAAGGCATGACATAGGACAATGTCACAAGTGTCCCTTGGCAGTCAGAGCTGTAAGCATGAGGCAGCTGCCATCTGCTTTCTGCTGAGTTATCCAGCCCATGCCTTTGGGGCAGCTCTTGGTGTTTTGGGAGCTCAGGATGGCAGTGACTACTCATGAACCTGAAAAATTGTTGTTGGCAGAGCCAAGTTTGGGGAGGAGTGCAAGCTACCCAATCTGCTTACTCAATCTTGTAAGGGAGGGGGGTGAAGTACCTTTTTGTGGTGCTGCCTGGGCTGTGCCACTCGTAGGACCAGCCCTGCAAACCCCCTCCCCTGCTCCAGAGAGCTGTGCAAGACCAGTCAGCAATCAGGCAGGGGGAGAAGGTTAAGTGCCAAAACAGGTTAATGTGAGGAAGCAATCAACCCATAGAAGGTATATGTGTATGTTTGGGGCTTTTTAAAAAATGTGTTTATTTTAAAATTTATTTTTAAGTTTAGAAACTTTGAAACATCTCGCTTGATAATACTGACATCCCTTAGAAACACATGAGTACAGCAAGTACATCTCAGCATCCAAATTTGTAGATGACGTAAAAGAACTGTTTGGGAAAGATAGCACAGCACTGAGAATTCATTAGAGCATTGCTTGCATTATAGTTGAAATACCTTCAAAGAGAAGCTAACAATTGAATTAAGTTCAGAAGCAGAAGAGCCTTGCAGGCATTAGGGAAGGGGTGGGTAGAAGCTTATGTGTTAGCAAAATATCTCCAGCTAGAATATTATTTTGCATCTCTTTTCTGTAGTTTGCTCCCTTGGTAATTTACAAATGGAAAATAAAATTTAGAATTATAGCTGATTAGATATTGTGAGTTTCCAACAAAGCATGTTTGTGTTCTGTATGCAATTATTACAGAGTTGCTGAGTACAACTTGGTAGATGAATTTGAGTTATCTTTTGTATTCAAGCAATTTAGTCTCTTCTGTTTTGTAAGAAAAATTAACTATGTTCTCCTCCAACTACAGCACTCTTTAGATAAAGGATATTTTATATTATTTTTTTAACCAGTAATTATTTTTCAATTTTATTCAGAAAATTAATCTAATTTAATCAAGTATAGCCTGTACAAAAGATTTTGATTTTGCCAGTTGTGATTCTGTAGACTTTATTCTGGTTTAAATAAGCAGTGTTGCTATTCTCAATTCTGAAGACATAAACCCAGCTACTCTCTCTGGCTCCTTTTCTTTGTCCTGGCTCACTTATTTGTACAGGATCAAGTACTTTGGCCCTTTCAATACTGGATGTGAATCTGTGGTTCTTGCTAACAGATTGTCTGGGCTTGTTCCGAAAAATCCTTTTGATGGGAAACTGGGGCAAGGAGAGGCAGAGGCACTGGGATTCTGCCTTTTGCTTTCTCTTAGAGTAGTTGGAAGCTCACTAATGCAGCCAGCCTTTTGCAGGTGTGACCAATGATTCCCTACTGTCAGGCAGTGTTCTTAAAACTACTTTTGTTATGAAATTTTGAGATTACAGGCTGGGTTTATCAGCCTACAAGGCTTTGTGAATTTGAAGTGTAATCTTCAAGTTTGGGAAATATCCATTAAACCACTTAGACACAAAGTTAAAGGGCAAATTGTGTAATTACATCTCAGCCTTTCAGTAGATCCGCATTAATTGTTTGGTGTACTTTTAATAGCGGTCATTATTTCAAGATATTTTTACCCTGAATCTAAATCACATTAATGGCATTGATAATCTTGAAACTCGCAATGTTCTTGAGTGATAGAAATAATGTTGTCTTGTTTTATTTTCTTGCTTCTAGATATAATGTTTAATTTGAAATGACTAGAACGAACAAATGGATGAAGCTTGGAAATGGGTATCGGTGAAATAAAGCTGAAATAAAATTTTAGAAACGCTGAGAGCTCAGAATTTATTTGAGCATATGTCAGCTCTGCTTTGTGATGAAAGTGTAGCTGATGCTTTAACAAGTTGGATCATTTGTTTGCTAACTTGTGGCAGAGTAGTAGAGACAAGACTCAGGTGTGAGAAATATGACACCAATTATGTGGATGATAGTGGTTAGATCTATTGCTAATACAGTATTTAAATATTGCCAGTGCAGTGTACAATATAACCAGGTCTAAAGGGTTGTACCATAAGCAGGTTCAATTACAAATGTACAGGTTTGCAGTCTTTGGCCTGCAGGATGCACAATTACAGGGCTAAAAAGCAGCTCTGTAACTACTTTTGAATTTTATTTCTGCACATGACTGGATCTTAGTGCTGTTACTCACCTGTCCAAAAGTGTGTGTTCCCTGTCTTCAGCCTGGATGTACCCTGCAGCATCTCTGCCTGGGGAAGGGGTGAGGGTGAGAAACACCTGGAAGCTGCCTGCAACTTTAGGAGAGCAGCTGGCCTGGACTCCAGCACTTTGTACCCTTTTGCAGCCAACCTGTACCAAAGTCAATTGCAGTCATCACAGCTTCCCCATCTCTGAAGTGCATTCATTATGTGGACATACTGACAGTTCCTCCTCAGTTCCCACCTGGCATTCTAATCTTGGCAAAAATCCCATTGCCAATCAGAGACAATTTCGAGGGAGTGGGTGTGTGTGGGGGCAATAGGACTCAAAGACCTGACTGTCTTTCCTTGCTGCCATCCAGCTGCTGCAAGGTGCTTCAGCTGGCTTAAAAATATTTGGTTTTGAGATCATTGCAATATTTTTCTGAAGCGAATAGTTGTTAAATTGCTCATACTTCCAGCTTAAATTGCATTTTAACAAGCAATGTTTTGGTTAGTCATCCGGATGAGGTGCTGCTCGCAGGGTTTTCAGCTGTGGCTGTCTGTGGGAGGCCAGCACTGGTGCTGCTTTCCAGAGGGGTTCCAGCACTCACTGGTGTCTCACTCTTGTCTGTGCAGGTTTCCTGTGCTGTGATGCCCCGGAATGCCTCATGGCAGAGCCGCCCGGCCGCGCTGGAGCGTGGCACTGCCCTGTAGAGAGCTGGGTAGGTGCAACCTCGTCCTTGTGTGCTACTGGGAGCCAGGGAAAGCAGCCTTCAGGCCTTGCCTTTCTCAGGCTTGTACAAGCTCAAGGCATTAAAAGCATGATTATACACCTGCAGGGTGCCTGGGAGATGTGATGTTTTGCTTCAAGTATGTTTTGAGAGAGGTGTTGCCTTCTTGGACCGATGAGTCTTTTCCATTTTGTTTTGCAACTCTTCTATTTAAAGCCATAGCTTTCTTCAATAGGTTGCTTTCTTGCACCATGCAAGAGGGGTCATGTTTCTGAGTCCACTTGCCCACCTGCACCACCCCTCTTCACAAGCCTGGTGACATGGTCTGGTCTCATCAGCCCCTTCTTGTGCATCTCATCACGCTCTCCTGGCTTCGTGTGCCTTGGAGGATGGGTTGTTGGGAAGTGGTGGGTGCACGTGTTTCTTATTTCTGACATGTTTGGGGACAGTTTCCTCTGGAGAGGTGAGTGTGTGTTGGATGGATAGGGAGGATGTCTTTTATATATATATATATATACATACACACATATACACAGAAGATAAGCATTGCGCTGAGGAAGGTGAATTAGAGGAGATGCATTGAAATGTCCTCTTGCTCTACTCTTTAAAGAAATTAATTACTGGAAATATATATATTTTTTTCTGCCATGAACACCTGATTTTCTTCATGTGCTATGAGCCCTATCACAACTTCCCTGTACTGCTAAAATTTGTTAGCTGTGGTTACCTGTTATGGAATATTTACTCTCTCTGTGGTACTCCAGTTGTATAATTTCCCTCTTGCAAAACTAAAGTGTGGTGGGTGGCAGGTACCTCCTGTTTGACCTTCTAAGGCAGGCATTTGGCTGTTTTCAGTGCCTGAATTGGACTTGGGCCTGAATTGGGCTTGGGCCTTTCTTTATGATTTTATCAGTGTATAGAGTCTGCTAGTGAATCTTGCTGAGACACAGAAAGCCCTGCTAACTCTTATCCTATTTGGGAATAAATCTAGATATTTACACATTCATGTTTGTGGTTTTATAGATGATTGTCAGGTATTAGACAGAACTGTGGGCTTCTTGACCTAGATCATTTTAATAGCCCTGGCAACAAGTCCCATGGGTCTAAGGGGAATCTCTAGGAATTAATCCAGCTGTCCAAGAGAAAGGACAATTAAAGTACTCATTGACATCTGATCATTAGTTTTAACTATCCATATGAACAGGAAGGAGAGAGGTACCTGAAAGGAAGAAATATTCTCTCTTTGTTTTTCTACAACAAAGAGCTACCTTGGGCACTCAGAAGCCTGAATATGCCAAGCAGAGCTGAGAAGAAGTTATCCTGCTTTATTAGCTAGTGCAGTCTGATCCTGAGACAGTTCCTCAGACCTTTGGTTTAGGAAACTTGTAGATTACTGATGGGCTGTTGCCTTTTGGATTTCATTTAGTCTCTGGCAGGAATGCATTTTGATTCTCTGAATTCTGCAAGGTCATATACTAATGTTTTTGATCTACTACTGCAGTTGTTTTAGCCAGTGCCAGCTCACTTATCCAGTGGTGGACATTCATTGCTAGTTTCTGAATTTATGAATAAAGATGCTTCTGATTTTGGAAGGTAGTCTGATTCCCAGGAAATTATCTTTCATTATTTGGTCTTTGAGTGTTGAGAGAGAAAAAACAATTTATCAACTTTTTTCTTGAAAATGTCTGGTGAGACATTTCACCAGGAGAAGCAGAGGAGAAGAATGCAGAACTAGCAATGCCACCCAGGTTCAGAGGAACATGTTGTGGAGCAGTGTGATGCACAAGCAAATATTGTAAAATGCAGCAGGTATCAGTCAGTAACATCTCCTACTGGGTTGTTTTAAAATTACCCTCTGGTATATCCCAGTATTTGGGGAAAAAATGAAAACCAGTTCTGAAAGTTTGGTAATGAGACATAACATAGGGAAAATGTTACAGCAGTCAGGTTTGTCAGTGATGTTCAAATGCTTTTCTCTGTACCATTTTTATTGCTATCTTAATTTTAAATTAATTTCTCCTGTAATATATAGTTCTGACTACTTTGGTTGCAGTATGATTTCAGGACAAATGTCTTCAATACAGAGATTCCTTCTGGTCTATTCTTTTTCTGCTAAAATAATCAAGATTTAGAAAGAATGCATGGAGTATGGTCATAGCTCCAGAGTGGATGCAAATATTGAGCAGTCATCATGGCAATGCTGAAAAATACTTATGTAAATAAAATGTAATTTCTTGGGTTTAGGGTGGGTTTTAAAAAAAGACTAAAAACCCCCAAACCTACAAACCTGGTAGTTCTAGAAGGCTTGGAAGCATCTAGGCTGTATGGGTTGTGATGAGTAATTATGGTATTTACTTTCAGAGAAGAACATGGTTAGTAGGGACTTTGTCTTGAAAATTATTTTTAACATGATGAAAAATGTCTCATCTGTCTGTTTCTTTTCCGTGTCTATACTATTTGTGTCTTTTATTTCTTTTATTAGTAAATGAGGGGAAAAATGGGAATAACTTCAGGAAATAGATGAAGGCACAGTAAACAGTACTATGGGGACAGTAAATAAAGCATCTGCTTTTGATTTTTCTATGAAAGCAAGAAGTAACTGGAGCAAAACACTTGTTAGATATTTTTTTCACTTCTATATCTGCTGTCACGCTTCCCCTCCTTCTTAGAGTTTCTCTTTTTCTCCAAACAGTTGCTTCATTGAAACCAAGACTGAAGCCTACAAAGGAGCCATAGTGAGGGGATAATAAGGGACAGAGATTCCAAATGTTGTTGATCTGGGCTGGATTTTTCTGTCGTGTTTGTGCCTGGCCTGGGGTCCTGACGTGACTCTTCCTGGCAGTGCTTGTTTGTGAGGCTGGAGGCACCACTCAGTTACTGGAGAGAAACCAGTGTGAACCTGACACAGAGCTCAGCATTTTCACAGGTGCAAGGGCCTGTGGCTCAGCCTGGGGATGTAAACTAGAGGGTTGTTTGGCATTTTGCTCCATGGTTTGCTCTTTGGCTGCCTCCCCTCCATGCCTGCACACAGGTTACGGCTCCTCTTACAGCAGAGTAGCCGACATGGGGCTCTGCCTGAAGCTCTCCCAAATCCAGGCATGCACCCCATTTGGGGCTGGTGGCTAATTCCATCCCTGACCATGGGACAGTGAATAAAGCAGGGCTGAGTCTGAGGGCAGCATCCTGATGTTGGTTTGCAACCAGGGCACAAACCCGATACAGCTGCAGTCGGCAGCAGGGTCCCCAGATCCCGTGTGATTGATGCACTTCCCAACACTTCCCTTCTCCCAAGGGATGTACCAGGGGGCTGGTGGCTAGTGGATTTATATCTTGCAGATCAAGGCTTGCCAGACTTGCCAGCATGGTATTAGTGAGGACTCTGTTACTACGTTGTAGTGGTGTCCTGGAGGTTCGTTTGCTGTTCCAAGCTTGTCACTGAAAAATGGTATTAAATGGGAAATAAAAATGGAGAGTTTTTTTTTAAACATGAAAGATTTTAAGCAAAATCCATATATCCATCTACCAACTTCTAATGTTTTTATTCCTTTAATATTAAGGACTAGAAGTCTATTGTTTTGGGTTTTTTTTTCGGACTTTTAAAAGTGAGTCTCTTCTGCAAACATCAGACTTGAAGAACTACGACTTTGAAAGAGCCAGATGATATTGAGAGACTCTGGAGGGAAAAATACGATGCATATAGCACTGTAGATAATTCCTTAAAGTACTCCCTCTGCTTCCACATTCCTTTATTCTGGGACATAAAAGAGAAACCTGAGCCAATACAGGATTACAGAACTAGGTTACAAACCTGAAGCTAGGCTATTTGTAGTTAAAGCATCAGAAATTTATTTTATATGCTTATTTTGGTTTAAAAATTGTATGCATTTGAAATACTGTCTCTCCCCATGAGAGTTCTTCCTTTCAAGTAATTAATGCAAGACAGTAAGCAGCAGAGACAATGAATTGTAAAATTTCATTGCTGGTTTACAACAAGAATTTGAACCTCATCCATCTGTCATCCAAAAAAAAAAATAAAAAGCCTTTCAAAAAGCAGATGGTCTTGTAACTAAAACAGATCTGAATTCTGGCAGACAGGGTGAGAAATGTGCATTGTGAGAACAGGGGAAAAACTGCACTGGGAACTGTTCATCTTGGTGGAATGCTCCAGCCATGAATAACTTTGCTAATTATGCCTTGCACAATAGTGATCTTCAGAGGGCAAAATCTGTTTCTTCCCTTCCAGCTCAGCTTGTGTACTCTTTTCCTGAAAGGTGTCATTTCCTAATAGGTATTTTATAAACAACTTAAGTGCACTTTGTGCATGTTAATAGCAAGGGTTTCTGCATAGAAAGGATTTAATTCTGAGTGGAAATCCTGGATTGGCATTGCAAGAACCTTCTTCAAAATAAGACTCTCTACTTACAGTTGCTATGTTTATGTACAAGGATTTGGTCTTATGGGTGTTCCCTAGCAAGATTCTTAAATTAACAACCCAATTAATTAAAAATGCCAGCTCTCCATCATTAAATGATACTTTGACAACAAAGAAGTCATCCTCAAACTTGCTAGAGGCTTGCTTCTGCCTATTACTCTTCTTTGTGTTTTATCTAGGTGAGGTTGTAGCTGTATAACTTCATTCAGGATTCATTCTCTCTAGGAATCTCTGAGTTTTTTAATCAGCTTCATCAGATTCACTGGCTGGAATGTATAAGTAAACTCAATATTGCTTGTATGCTTGCCACAGATACCACTGATAACTGAAATTCCTAGGGACTGTCTGTGCCTTTTGCATGAGGCTTGGAATTCAGCAGCCCAGCACACTATTAAAGTAATTTTTGTAGTGACTGTCTGCTCAAAATCACATTGAGCTTCTCTCAGGCATCAGAAATGCTTTCTGGAGTTATTGTAGCCTCTTCATTGACAGCTAGTATTTTTTCAATAGTTCATAGTGGAAATTCTCTGTTGAAAAGTACAGTAATAGTTCAACACATCCACATTTATTGTAGAAAAATCATTAACTATTTTATGCCTAGTCTTTGGTATATCCTATCTTTAAAAACAGGTTAGAAATTTGATAAAGATTTTGATAACTGCACAATTGCTATCTCTTTATGTCCCAAAAAGCAGGAAGATGAGCAGCTAAATTGGTAGCATCATGTGAAGTCTTTGGGTGGGAGTCTCTGTGCAGTGCTGGTTTGTGCTGCTGGCTGAAGCAGAAAGCTGGGGATGCCCTGTGCAGGCCCTTGGGATGAGTTTTATGCCAGAGAGGAAGCACTTGACATGCAAATAGAAGAAAAGCCAAATAAAAGTCTTTTGCATGATTGATGAATATGTTGTTTGGTTGAAGGGAGCCATCCTCCTTCTCCATGTCTCATTGACCATACTTTTAGTGTTCTGTCTCTTGCATACATGAAGCATGAGTTTAAGAAAAAATGGGCACTGCAAATACCTTTCAAACTATCCCAAGGAAAACAACCCAACCCAATAACTCTCTCTTATGGCTATTTAACCAAATAACCAAATGATCTACATCAGAAGAGGTGAAAAACCTTGAAACAGTGCTGTGTACATAGAAAGGCTTCTTCCAGAGCCATCAGTCTCAGAGCCCAGGGAACTGAGAACAGTCATAGCTCCTGCAATCTTCATCCTCATATGTATCCCACATTATACTTATGGGAACCTGAAAGGATGTAAGCTTTTAGTCTCCCTAAAATATCCGAATAAAAGATGTGAATATTTGTGTATGGTCTTTTCTTGCAGTGCTGATACAGTTCCATGGCTATTGTACCAATATGCTTTAAAAATAATTCCTTATACTGCATGTAATTACATTCAGATAGCTAAAAGAACAAGACAGTGCCCTGTTTTCCTCCAGCTCCTGTTAGCTACAGTCCTGTAGAGGAGTGAAGTGTCACAGGACATGCACATCTGGAGCACAGTCCCCTCCTCTGGCTGGGGTGGGGCCCAGCTCTCCCCTCCCTTCTGCCTGTGTTGAGACTGGATGCACACACCTGAATCTCTGGGGTTTCATGTTCCAGCTGAAACCCACACCAGTTCCTGCTGCAGCATCTCCTACAGTGACACACTTATTTTGTGTCAAAGGGCAAGTTTAAACTTACAGTTTTCTTTTAATTTTGGTGAACTGCCTACTTGAAGGGCTCTTGACCTTGTGTGCACTGCTTTCTGTGTGACACAGCTACAAAGTAAATCAATAAAAACTGAAGAGCTCTGGATGTAGTGCTGAGGTACAGTGAGGCATGAGTATGTTAACATATACTTGGTTTTCCTTATTGTCTGTGCTATTGTTTCATATTTGCTTTTGTTTAAGTATTTAGCCCTATTTAAAATTCATCTTGCTCCTCTTTGGGATGCTTGTATATGTTGATCTGCTGTGGTCTTTCTCATGGCAATTTCTTGGTTCTTTTTGAGTAAGCAGAAATGTTGCAGCTGTCCAGGTTAGTCATCACTGCTGCAGCACTAGCCTCAGATGTGTTGGGTTTTTGAGGACAAGATAATCAGAAAAGCTTGATTTCTGCCAGAAAAGAACAGCTTCCTCCCTCTGCTTTGACTTCCCTGCTAACAAACCACAGCAAGCTGGAGCTGGCAGTGGGAGGGGGCTGCAGGCTGTGAGGGCAGCAGAGCCCTCAGCTGCTGTGGAAGGCAGAGCCCCAGAGAGGATGGGCACAGCCCCACTTTCCAATGTGCACCCTGCTCCTTCCAGCACATCTCTGGTGTGCTGTGGCTGTTCTTGTGTGAGAAGCAAAGCTACAGAATCCAGAGCATGTGGATGCCATGATTTGAAAGGTTACCTCTATTTTTTTGTCACTCCAGTGCAAACCTTGCTGTAAAATGTTTATTTTCCGTACAGCTCCAGGAGTGCCTTCACATCATATTTCAATGTAGAATTTTTTTGGGGTGAGTCAGAACATGCTGTGTTTGTCAGAACTATTTTATTCAGATCTGCTAATGGATTCAAGAAGAAAATGGATTTTACAATTCTGTGCATGTCCCAAAATCTTCTTTCTCAGACAGATTTATCAGAGTTTGAACCCAGCTCCCTGGCTGTTGTCATTCACACTTCTCAAGAGCGCATTTTTCAGGCTGTTGATGCAATAATTTCTTGAAAATATTAGGGAAAAAATTAGGTTTGGAGAAAGATCAGGCTTTTACTCTTGAGATAGAAGTAGTAAAAGAAGTAGAAATTCGTAGGCATTTTTGCTGTCATAAATTTCTTGAAGTTTTTGAAGGAAAATGAGTTGTAGGTCACATTTAGATGTGTGGGTTGTCTTCTTTTCTTAAAAGGAGAAAATTAAGACGTTTTGAAAATCTGTAAACACATCATGTCTTAGTATCACAGCCCCTAAAGGACTTAATTTCTCATTTAATTTTTCCACAAGATGTTGTAATATAGATCTTATATCTATATATTGTATTTTCTTAAGATCTTATTATGCATTATTTATATATACTTGTTTATGTTTAAGATATTTCTGCGTTAAGGCACCTCTGATGCATCCAAGAGAAATCTTTAGCTACTAAATAAAGAATATGGTGACTATTTTTCAGAATGTGGTGCTGCTTAGAAATTTTATACCTTTAGCATATTGTGTAGGGATACCTTTGTAGTAAGTATTCAGTGTAAGTTAAATTATGCATTGAGGAACAAGATCCTGTATTGGCAAGCTGAAATTCTGCAGGCTCATTCTTTGCTAAGCCCCAGCTTTTCATGGAAAAGGCAATTGAAAAGGGAGAAATAAAACCTGTGGTTATCTTAGAGCAAAGCATTAAAACTATCCCACGCTGGTCTGGGAAACAGTGTGGCCATGAGGGAAAGGGTGATAAATTCAGCTGACTTTAATTTGCCAGAAGTCATCCTGTCTTCTCCTTTAATATTAGCTGTTGGAGAGCTGTGATTAAGTGATCTTCCTCCTGATAAGGGCTCACTGAGAAGTGGCTGACAGGTAGAAACAGCAGCCAAACTGCTGCGTGTTTTAGAAGGTGTTTGCTGACGCCCAGCATCCCTTGTCAGCGCTGCTGATAAGCGCTAATGCAAACAGCCACCCAGAATCTGCCTGGCAGCCCCGCGAAGGGCCAGATGAATTGTGCTCTGCACAATGTGCTAATTGTCACAAATTGGCTACTCTTGGTTGGGAATGACAGGGTGAGAGTGTATGGTGGGTTTTTTATAGCCTAGTTGTCATATACTTAGCTTGTACCAATTTTATTTTGAGAACAAGCATTTAGGATTTTTTTGTACATTGTCAGCAAAGGGAATTTTGTTAACCTCAGAAATACTGTTGATTAACTGAAGTATAAAGCAGTTTTATTTAAAACTAATTTAAAAGTGCAAGAAAAGTTGCTGAAGTGTTTAAAAAATATTTTAGGAAATATTTAGTTTTCCTTTCCAGAACCTTGTAAAGTCAGAAATTCCTTCTATCCAAAAAGAACCTGTCCTCCAAAAGCTGACAATAGATTGTCCTTTACATCCCCCAGAGATGAGTGGGATATCTTCTTTCTTCACAAAAAGCAGAACCTGTTGTTCTTTAATTTGCTACTCTCCCCCATTGACACTGAAATACTGTTAGAACAGTTCAAGCCCACAAGATGGGGGTATAAGGAATCATATCCAGAAATGGGCAGGAGAGGGAAAGTGTGTGTGCTCTGTGTGAAAGAACTTGGGAGAAAGAAGTCTAAGGGGGGAGCTGGGGCACTGCTCAGCTGTGTTTGGATGGAGGGAGATGCTGGGGCTTTCCTGGTGCTGAGGTTGCCCTGTGGCACCTTCTGCTGTGCCCCAGCCCTGTGGCTCTGCTGCTGTGCCCAGCCCTATGACACTGCTGCTGTGCCCAGCTCTGTGACACTGCTGCTGTGCCCAGCCCAGTGACACTGCTGCTGTGCCCCAGCTCTGTGACACTGCTGTGCCCAGCTCTGTGACACTGCTGTGCCCAGCTCTGTGACACTGCTGCTGTGCCCAGCCCTGTGGCTCTGCTGCTGTGCCCCAGCTCTGTGACACTGCTGCTGTGCCCAGCTCTGTGACACTGCTGCTGTGCCCAGCTCTGTGACACTGCTGCTGTGCCCCAGCTCTGTGACACTGCTGCTGTGCCCAGCTCTGTGACACTGCTGTGCCCAGCTCTGTGACACTGCTGCTGTGCCCAGCTCTGTGACACTGCTGCTGTGCCCCAGCTCTGTGACACTGCTGCTGTGCCCAGCTCTGTGACACTGCTGCTGTGCCCCAGCCCTGTGACACTGCTGCTGTGCCCCAGCTCTGTGACACTGCTGCTGTGCCCCAGCCCTGTGACACTGCTGCTGTGCCCAGCTCTGTGACACTGCTGTGCCCCAGCCCTGTGACACTGCTGCTGTGCCCCAGCTCTGTGACACTGCTGCTGTGCCCAGCCCTGTGGCTCTGCTGCTGTGGCCCAGCTCTGTGACACTGCTGTGCCCAGCTCTGTGACACTGCTGTGCCCAGCTCTGTGACACTGCTGCTGTGCCCAGCTCTGTGACACTGCTGTGCCCAGCTCTGTGTCACTGCTGTGCCCAGCTCTGTGACACTGCTGCTGTGCCCCAGCCCTGTGACACTGCTGCTGTGCCCCAGCTCTGTGACACTGCTGCTGTGCCCCAGCCCTGTGACACTGCTGCTGTGCCCCAGCTCTGTGGCTCTGCTGGGCCCAGCTCTGTGACACTGCTGCTGTGCCCCAGCTCTGTGACACTGCTGCTGTGCCCCAGCTCTGTGGCTCTGCTGTGCCCCAGCTCTGTGGCTCTGCTGTGCCCCAGCTCTGTGACACTGCTGCTGTGCCCCAGCTCTGTGGCTCTGCTGTGCCCCAGCTCTGTGGCTCTGCTGTGCCCCAGCCCTGTGACACTGCTGCTGTGCCCCAGCTCTGTGGCTCTGCTGTGCCCAGCTCTGTGACACTGCTGCTGTGCCCCAGCCCTGCTGCATGGCAGGGGCACTGGTGTGGTACCACCCAGCAGTGATTGTGGTGACACATCACAACAAAACTCAGCTTTAGGCTGCAGGGCAGACATAGCTGATGTTTCTGAATATTCTTTATTTTCATTGTCATGAATCACAAGGCGCTTTTAACACTGTTCAGAGAAATGGCAATGGAGAAAGGCTTGCTCACTGCTCCTGGTACAGCAAATAAGCATCCTAGCACAATAAGGGCTGCCTCTGCTTGCCCCAGGCTGAAGACACATAAGAAATGCAGGTTCATGCTACTATCTGCTTGTTCTTTCCCAGTCAATTTATGATTTAGATCCCAGGAGCTTCCTGAGTACATTCATTTCTCTTAGAAATACAAAGCCATTACCTTTCTTCCTTTGTCCAGCTGCAATTCAGAAAGAAGGATGAGGGAGGAGCACAGGCACAGGAGTGGTGAAAACAAATGTGAGGGCAAGAATGTTTCATGGTATTATTCTTTGCTATAATATAGCAAATAATAAACTGCTCAGTAGTCATAACACTACATGTTTGCTATGCTGAGGAGATTGCAAACACTGAGAGAAGGAACAACATTAAGAGAAAACAGTACTTTGGCATGTTTGATTTCTGTTCAGGAGCCCCAGGAAATGAGGAGAGTGAATAAACAGAAGCAAGAAGATCCTGTATAGTCAAATTGTGCTAAATTGCCTTGTCAATTGAAAAAAGCTGAATGGAGAGGGCAGGATGTTCAGAGGGATTTGAACAGCACCTAAGGCAGGAAGCAACAAAATATGCTTAGCAATTGAAAAGGTGTAGGGGTCTTCTTGTTTGTTTCATTTTGTTTCAGTTGGTTTTTTTCCTAACTTTTTTAGTCTATTATATTCCCAGTGGTGGAATCCTTTATTGCTCTTTCATCTAGCAAAAGTGATGGTTACAGTAATGGTCACTGTAATACTGTGTGAAGCATGACAGAAATGTGAGAACAGTCTGAAGGAAAAAAGTTTATTCTGATTAAGAAAAGCAGTGGATGGATTGCCATTTAACTTCATGAAGCAGAGTTGCATGCACTCCTTGACTAAGTTTCTTCCCCTTTCCCCTTTCTCCTTTCCTTCCCTTTTCCCTTTTCCTCCCCTCCTCTTGCCGTCTTTTTTTGAAGGGGAGCATTAAATGTTAGGAAATTATTGTTATATAATCCTTGAAGAATCATGCTCTTTAGAGTTGTTGAACTTTATAAATTTAATCTGATTTAAATCATAATGGATTCTTAGGTGAGTCCATAAAAGTACATGTAGAGATATCTGGGATTTTACTTTTTATGTAGTTAAGTTTTCCCTAATACAGACTTTATTTTGCAGTTTTTCACTGGGGTTCAACATAAATGGCACACAAATATTAGAGATGCACTCTCTTAGAATAAAACATTTTATCAGCATTGTCTGTTTGTTCTGAATTCACCATTTGTGGCCTTTTCTTGCACTCCTGGGCTTGCTAAGTCATGGCACTGCTTTCAGGAGCAGTGAGTTGCTTTGTGGGCTGTGCTCTGAGCCTCTGATCTTCTTCCTATTCTCTGGTGGGTCACAGAGAAAACAGAACTGCTTGTGTTTTACAAATGTGCTTTCACCCTCTTGTCTCTGCACTTGGCGTCTGGACTTCAGAAGGAATCTCCTCTCCCTCTCCCTCTCCCTCTCCCTCTCCTCTCCCTCCTCAGTGGTATTCACAGACTGCTAGAGAGAGGGGATTGAAATGGGCTTTGTCCTTTCATTGTCACTGCTGAAAGGTTGCTGAGAGATTCCTGAAATAAAATGTGATTTCACCCCATCTTTCTCTTGGCAGTTTTAACTTGAAGATTTATGCTGTCAGAGCTGTACATCAGTTTTCCTTTTTGCTGAGATTATTTGCTGCTTTTACTATATACTTGCATGTTTTAAAAGATTTTGGAGGGTTCCAAGTTTTGCTTCCATTTGCCAGGAGCTATTAGCAGCTACTTGCCACTATTTTACTATAAAACTAACACATAAGGGAATTAATAACTTTTAAGTCTGAAATGTCACAATAGTTTGCTAACTTTGATATTAATGAAGTGGAGGTTCATTGTGATGTCCTTCAAAGTACAGTAAAGAGGAACTTGTTTCAAAACAAAATTTTATGAAGTGAGGCTGAGTGTAAGGAGATCATTCTCCATTCCTAATGTACTAGGTGAGGATATATTCTGTGTTCTAAATGTCTGGTAGGAGCTCTAAACTCCATGTAAAAACCACCACTCTTTCCTCAGTTGGTACAAAAAATTCAGGTTCAGTTTTTGTTGCCTACTTTCAAACAGAACTGAAGTTTATTAGTTAACAGTGGTTTAAAACACTTTTTCTCTCAATGTTGTTTCAAAAAGACACAATTTTGCAATTTCATTTGAATATTTTTCTCGTTTTCTTTAGAAAGGTTATATTCGTGTCTAATTATAACAAAAATATTCTGAATGATGCCCTCTGTGCAATAAAAGTTACCTCAAGGTATATCCTATTTCCACATTAAAGTAAAAAATCCAAAGAAGTGCAGATCACCAGAAAGAACTGAATTTTCTAGGCTCACTTTATTTTGTCTGCTGAAGTTGAATAACTGCTTCAGGCAAACCCAGATTTTGGAGGAACTGAAGACTCAGTCTCAGTCTGCAGGAATTTTGGAGTTTTTTTGACCTCTAAGTGTTCTGCATATTGCAGTGTTTGAATGAAGGCAACAAACTTTGCAAACCTTCTATTTTCCTGGCTTTGTTCTTTCCCTTCTCCCCATTCCTGACCTCCCCTGCTGTTCCCAGATGCATTAGGAAGAATGTAAGTTGGAGACCTGGCTCCCTTAATTTTCAGTGAATAAAGAGCTTTATATGATGACACTGCTTAATGGTGAACTGGCTTTTCTCATTGGTGGGACCTATGAGAAAAAATATTTTTGTTATGTTTTGTTGTGATTTTAGCAGAACTGTCAGAAAATAGTTCAGGTGTGCAGGAAAATGTCCATTTTATATTAGATTCATAACTCTGCTTTAAATGGTCTAGTCCAGATGTTATACAATAATGTAAATTGAAAATAAAATATGTATCAAGTTATTATGCAAAGGATAGACAAATCTACTGTGCCATAAATCAGTTTTGTAGTCTTGTACCCTGCACATCCCAATTCTGAAAGTAAATATTTTGAGATCTGGTCATCATTTTATTCACATTCTCAAAACCTATCTGCAGTTTTAACTTGAATTGAGATGATTTTCCCCTCAAAGACAGCTTCACTTACTGACAAAGTAATTAGTACTCACCTGGTAAATCTAGAGAGAACCAGTTTGCTGACAATTCCTTTGGAAATTACTGTAAATACAGTGTGAATGTTGTGCAGTTCTTAGAACTTTCAATGATCCTGATTATTGATTATATTTTGATAAATTGAATCTACTACACTAAGATGGTTTAATTTTTTAAATGCATACTTTATGTGAAACTGTGTCAGTCCTATCATTTGTTACTCCTTGTTGACTACTCTCTTCCTAACTGAGGCACTATGAAGCCCAGATACCAACAAGACATGTAAGACATGGTGAAAAGAGCTCTGCTGCTGATGTGCCTACCCAAGTGAAATGGCAAAGCATTTACCAGTCTTCTTCTTTTCCTACCTGTTTTCTTAACTGCATTGGTGTGGGCAGACATAACACATCCTCTGTCTTTGCTGGGCATGGTCAAACTCTGGATAGCTAAATTTCACGCTGATGTGCAGTGACAGGAGTTCACCCTTTGATCTGTCAGTCTTCTTACCCAGAGCTGATCTTGACCTGATTTCTCTGTGCAATCAATTCATATAAAAGCAGATGCCAACAATCTGTATTAACTGTAAATTAAATTCCTATCAAAATGAATTGCCCCAATTTGAGGTGAAACAAACAGCCCATGTCACCTGTTTCAAAAATTATACCATCTGTCTGATAGAACTGATTACATAGAAGTACTAAAATGTCTGCATGTCTACAGAGGAGCAAATAATTTGCCTTAGGAAGAAAGAAAGCCCCTCTTGCTGTTATGCTGGAAGAAAGTTATACTTCTGAAAGTTATGCTGATTGATGTGGGGATTTGTTGTCCAGAAAGGCTGAAGATGAGTTGTGTATGTGGGATTGTTTGTGGGGTGGGATTCCTTCTCCTGAGGGTATGAGAAGGGCTGCATTATGAACCTTGTGTGTGCACTGTGCTCTGACTCCTCTTGCATTCCAGCAACACTAACTTTCATAACCATGAAACACAATTATCTCTAAGACATGCCAGGTACTGTTGTGGGAGTAATTCTGAAGCAAAATGACTGTAATATAGCTGAATGAAGAGCTAAGGTGGCTTCTCCTAAAATTGCAGGGCAGGTCGTGTTCAAAAAAGAATCAAATATTAAATGAGGGGTGAAAATACATTGGAGTAGAGCCTGGATTCTGTAAGTAGGTTGTGGAGGACCATAACCTTGTTTCCTCAATAAGTATTAATCCAAATTGTGTAGGATAAGGTGTGAGTAATAGCAGTTAAACTAAGGATCAGGAGCCCAATTTTCATCATGTTTCTAGGAAATATAAGATCTAGTGTTGCATAGCAACAGTTGGAGGTATAGCAATATTTGCACTTGAAAATGTTTAGTGCTTTGGGAAGCATTAGGTGGCTGATGAGGTAGGCAGTGAGGAAATGGTATTATTCTCTCTTAGGGTACTGGTTTAAATGGAGTCTTGGTTTTGCTGGCTGAAGAACATTAACATCTAAATAACTAGCTAGAAGTCTGCAGAATGAGTTATTGGTCTCTGTCCAGTTTTCAGAGCACCCATATTCACATTTCAAAGGCTATTTCTGTAATTGGCAGTGCTGTTGGTGTGCTCTGAAGGTGAACCTGACACAAACAGCCATGGAGCAGCCACAGATCTCTGCTGCAGAGCACTCCTGCCTGGTTGCAGAGGGCTTCCTGCTCTGGTCCTACTGCCAGATTGAGGTGTTCTTACTCTTTCTAGCTTATAACTTTTCTCTACAGCTGTGCACTGAACTTGAGAGCACATTATTTAAATTTCATAAGAGCCTTGTATTTTTGTTGTATTTTGTGTTAACTGTTAAGTGTTTTGAATAAAAGATGCTGCCTCGGATATTTTTCAGCTTTTGAGATCCTCCTAAAACATTTTACACTTAAGTTTTTCAGAATGAGATGAGATGCAAGTTCCCATTGAATGTAAGAGTTTCCCAGAAATGTGCAATCTATGTCAAACCATCTGTTTTCAGAAGGTCTGTTTTCTTCTCAACTGGTACACTGGGAAAGAATAGGTGTCTGAGTCTGTGTCTGAGTAATATATTTAAAAATTTGCTGTGACATTCCCAGGTTTGAGTATGGAATGTTGCTCTTCAACATCTCATATGAGCAGGCAAAAACCTCCAGACCTCTAGACATGCTGGCATTGTGTTCAGATAATTGGAAAGGTGAATCATTTTAACAAAGACCTTCAAAACTCCCAATTACACAAGAATTAGCCTTGTGACAGGGGTCCAGTGGATTTTGTTGACCATTAGTTACTTTGCTAATATGAGTGAACTCACTAATAAACATGAATCCTGATCCCTGGTACACACTAAGACACACCCAGAAACACTCTCACACACTCACACACACTCAGAAACACTCAGAAACACTCACTCTCACTCAGACATTGCTTTAGTGTTCATAATATTCTTTCACAGAAAAGGAATAAGTCTTTTATTTTTTTGCTTTGAAGAATGTGCTTATTATGCTTTTGAAAGATTCTACGTTAAATATATGTATTTTAGATGAAAAATACACAACTTTTTTGGTGTTGTAGACTGCACATATAATCAAAATGCTATTCTCAGAATGTTCATGACATAGAATATGATTGCTTTGAGTTCAAACCAAATAACAAAACCCAATAGGAATTTGTATGTAATTTTGTTGGTCTTTAGCTCATTATACAGATTTTCATTAAGGTCTTGCCAATGGAAGATTTAAAGACCTTTCTAAGCTATGTCCAATATTTTAGGGTCTGGTGCTGCAATAGCAGATGGGAGCTATGGTGTTCTGTATTTCCATTGTAAACTAAGGAGTGAGTAGAACAGAGGGAAGAATTTTCATTTTATGCATATGAAGGTTTCTGTACAATGCACACTGATGAAGGCATTTTGACATATTCTGAAATATTCCTGACTGTACCTCTCTTGATACTTCTTATTAGATATTTTCTTGAACTATTGAAATGACTGAAATGCAGAGTAGACAAAGGATTTGAATGAGAGAGATTAAGAACCCAAAATACATGCTGAGGAGCATTCAGTTTTGTTTCTCAGCACAGGTCCACCTGCCTTCTTGAGGAATCACCTGCCACCAATTCAGCTGTGGTGTGAGGGTTTAACTGGGATTGTGCTTCTAAGAACTTCCTCAGAAGGAGTTGGACCTTTTCAGCACTATATGCTGTGTTTGGTTTGCCCTTCTCCAAGGGACCATAGAAAGAGAAGATAAAAGAAACCTCACTTTGCAGTCTACAGGATCCTACAATTTGTTCTAGGGGTGCAAAAGCACATCAAATAGTGTATGGTGCTACTGCATAGTGATCTGGATCAGCACTGCCCTCTGAGAGCTGGGCTGTGCTCTTTCTCCAGTCCTGGGAGATCATTTGATCAGATTTTGAATCTGCATGACAACAGAACTTTCCTGTGAACCAGATATGTTCCCAAAGGTCAGATCTGTTCTCACCAAAGGATGGTCCTGCCTGCAATCTGGGCTCTTGTGTCCAGCTCTGCTTTCAGGACAGGCTTTAATGAATGTAAATGGGTGCTTGTTTTTGAGATTTTGGAGTTCTTCAGGAGTATAAGGACCTTACAGAAACATGCAAGTTTTTTGAGGGCTTTTCCAGGTCCTGTCCTCTTGTGAAATTTAAAGGAAACTCTTTGCCATGTCAACTGATGGGCACTCCACCAACAGTGTCTTACTACTAGGGCTTTGCATTCTGTGAAACGTGGCTGGAAATTTATAACACAGACTAAATGATGAATGAATCTCAAAATCCTGAGGCAAGTGGTAGGCAGGGTGTCAGGCTGCCTGCCTGAATAATGAAAGGAAGTGAGTAGGTGCCTGTTTCCAAACACCAGTGCTGTATAAACATCAGTGTGTGGGTGTGTCAGTCAAGCGAGGGCATGGAGAGAAAAATTAGCAGACATAGAGAAATAGAGATGTATTAAAAATACATAGAAGAAGAGGTTCCTTCTCCTGGGGAGGTGTTGGGAACGGTTGGCACCAGAAGGAGTAGTTGGTGGTAAAGATGTGGATGAGACATTGCTAACCCAGGTGTGCAGCAGTGCTTTGGTCTGAAATTACTGACATTTACAGGCTGCACCCTGCTCTTCTGGTGTTTATATTACAATCCTGTCCTTCAGCCTGATGTTCTTCATCTGTTGGCTCTGGGTTGTGCTCCTATGGCTCCTTGCTGTAACTATCCTCCTGGCTGAGGTTGGTTGCAAAGGTTCGGTGGGATCACCTGGATGCAAGCCCTGCTGAACTTGCTCTGATGTTCTCTCCTTTGCTGTTCCCTGCTTGGCACAATCCTTGCTCTCTCCCCAACTGTGACTAGACAGATGCTGCTTTTGGGCAGATTTTCTGCCTAACCCTCCTAGTTTTCTAACCAGAGAAGAAAATAGAGAGAAAAATTGGGAAAAAATATTGCTGGTAAAATTGTATCCGAGTTTTAAAATGAATTGCTATTTCTGTAAATATGGTCAGAACAAGGCTGTTACTTGAGCATAGGCAGGACTCATCCCACCCACAGAAGAAGCAGGGCAGAAGCAGCTGATGTGTCATAGAGGCCAATGGCTTTGTCATCTGACCTTTGCCAGCAGCTGCTGACTTCAAATGAGTATTGTTATTACCAGATGTTGTGAATAATTAACTGTATATTAACAACTTCTTATGGGATTCATAGGAGCATCTGCTGTATTTAAGAACACTGCAAGTGTAGGGGGAAGTACAGGAATGGGAGAGGGAGAAGCATAATCCAGGAAATTGCTCACTGGCTCCTAACATTGATCAAGAACTTCTATCATTGTGTACCTCTGGAGTGCATAGTGATCCTTCCAGTATAGTGGAATAACAAGTGGACAGCTAATTGTATCATGCAACCTAAGAAAATTAGATACTTTTAGTACCCTCTTCAGATGCTTTAAAAAAGTCAAGAAAAGCTTATTAAAATGCATTTCATGGAAGCATAGGTAGGCCAAGCATGAGCTGCTATAGGGTGGAGAAACCTCTCCGTCTCAAAAGATTTCAGGTGTGAAAAGAACAAGCTTGAATTTGGAAAGACACTGATCAGTTGTCGTGTTTATGCCTAGTTTTCTGCTTTGATATGTCTGCAATGTTTGGTTCTGTTCACAGGCGGGCTGAAAAGATTTTGTGGAGAAAAATGAATTTGTATTCTCAAGGTAGAGATGCATGAACAGTCTGTGGGGCAAGGCAGGCCTGTGGGAGGCCTTTTCATTTCAGTTTTGCTTTTATGATGGAAGATCCATGGTGGGGGTGGAGCTCAGGGCTGTGTTTGGAGGAGCTGTTGGTCAGGGATTCAGGATGCAGAGCACTGGGCAGTCTGTGCTGGTGGCTCTGGAGCAGCTGCTCCTGTTGGCTATGCTGGCTGAATGGAGCTGGTCATGTGCACACACAGCAGTGTCCTAGAAGCACAGGACTGTGACTTAAATTGGGTAGCATTTCCATGGAGAAAGGCAAAGGATGAACCATCTTAAATGAGATTTGGCACTACTTAATGTCTTTTAGATGTAGCAGCACAATACTGCTTAATTTGCAGACGAAAGGCCAGCTACTCTCTTCAGTCTAAAACTGAGTTTCTGCAGATGCTGGCTGTCCCTGTGATCACAGAATAAATTGCTTAATTTACTAACTCAGAGATGTCTGCCTGGTGCTGAGTTTTGTCTTTTCCTCTCTCCTTAATCCTTTGTGTTTAAGGCTGTGAATAAGAGCGTAGCACATCCTACAGCTGCAGGGCCAAGGCACTGATAATTGTTTCCACCATTTCAC
This sequence comes from Erithacus rubecula, assembly GCF_903797595.1. Taxonomy (NCBI): domain Eukaryota; kingdom Metazoa; phylum Chordata; class Aves; order Passeriformes; family Muscicapidae; genus Erithacus; species Erithacus rubecula. The sequence continues at coordinate 16,976,835 of NC_136689.1, read as the reverse complement.
ATACAAAACAATTGCTTTCCTTCAGGATGTTGTTTGCCTGTGACTTGAAAATCATCAAAACTCTCATTTAGAGACTGATGGTCTTTCTGTTCATCCTAATACACATGCTATCTTTTTTTAATGGTTTTTATTGCATCCTCTAAGCACTTTTTTAATGTTTTCCATATTTTTTGAGTATTATTTCCTGTTCCCTTTAGAACTGTGTGCATGCTTTTGGCTTTGGCACTTGATCTTTCTCTGACATTCAGTAATTTTGGTAGTAGTTTTACTGAGTGAGTACTAAGTGCTCACATCATGTTTCCTGATTTCAAACAAACTACATCATTTCTGTGACTGTGACAAATATGTGTATGCTTTGATTTTTTGGAGGTGAATGAATTATGTTAATGAAATTTACTTTCCCTGGAAACTCATCAAATAGTAACTCAGGGTCATTTTCTCTTACTTGAAACTGCTTTTCTAATAACTGTAGATTTTGTGTAATAATTGTATGAAGAGTCATTGAAAACTTTACTAAATATTTGTATTTGCACTACTGAAAAGGCTTTTAACCTAATGTTCAACTTCAGTTTCCTTCAGTGAATGGGGAAACATATTAGCAATATTGATTTTCCATGTTGTGAAAATAAGTCATTATCCATCTGTCTTTCCGCAGACCCTAACCATGATTTAGTTTTGTTATTATGGGAGACAATATAATAAATTTAAAATTACTCAAAATATTTTTGTCAGGTTTTTTTTTTTTTTTTTTTTGTTTGTTTCTTTCTTTCTTTTACCTTTGTAGGTTTTCTGGGGATCTTTAAAATGTTGTCCCAAACCCACTGACACTGTTTTTTTTCCAGTAAAAAGACTGGACTTTATGTGTTGGGTTGACCCTGGCAGGACACTAGATACCCACTACACCTGCTCTATTACTCAGCTAGGAAGGGATGAGAAAATATAATGAAAGGTCATCAGCTGTGATAATGACAGGGAGAGGGTCATGGGTAAAACAGACCCTACTTGGGAAAATTAGTCTGATTTGATAGGCAGTAAATTAGAGCAAGGTAATGGAAAATAAAAACTAAATCTTAAAATAACTTCCCCCACCCCTCCCTTTTTCCTGGGATCAACTTCACTTCCCATTTTCTGTCCCTTGTACCCCCAGCAGCACAGGGAGACAGGGAATGGGCTGTGATCAGCTCATCTCTGACATTGTCTCTACCCTTCCCTCCTACTCAGGGAGAGAACTCCTCAAACTCTTCCCCTGCTCCACTGTGGGGTCCCTCCCTTGGCAGAGAGTGCCCCACAGACTTCTCCAGGGTGAGTCTTTCCCAGGGACACAGCTCTTCACAAACTGCTCCAGCATGGTCCCTCACAGGATAGCAAGTCCTGTCAGAAATCCTGCTCTAGTGTGGGCTCCTCTTTCTGCAGATCCTGCCAGGACTCTGCTCTGTGAGGTCTTGCCATGCAGCTGCAGCCTCTGTTGGGAATCCCCCTGCTCCAGGGGGGTCCTGCACAGGCTCTGGGGCATCTCTGTTCCCCCGTGGCTGCAGGGGCACAGCTGCCCCACCATGGTCCCACATGGGGCAGGGGAATCTCTCCTGCATCACCTTCTGTGCCTCTTCCTGCACTGACCTTGGTGTTTGCAGAGTTGTTGCTCTCAGAAATTCTCACTCCTCTCGGGGTTGCTGTTATTCCAAGCAGTTTCCTTAAATATGTTTCCCCAGGGATGCCACCACCACCACTGATGCCACTTGGCCAGTGGCAGACCCATCCTGGAGCCAGCTGGAACTGACTGTCAGACCTGGGAGAAGCTTCTGGTGGTTTCTCTCAGAAGCCACCCCTATAACCCCTCTGCTACCACAATCCCAATCTATTTAAAAAAAAGACAACAAACAAAATCTGTCCCAGCTTAATTAGTCAGAGATAAGAACTCATTTTTTTTTTATTCTAGGAGAACTGGTTGGTTTGTTCTTTTTTCTATTTTAAGTGACACTTGTAATTCTCTGGCCTGTTCTGTTGGCTCCTGTTTGAGCAGTTACATCACCAGGGAACAGCAGGACATTTGGACATGTGGATGGTGATTTTTGAAGGAATGTAAGCTGGAAACCACTCAACTGTTACCAATCTGTTGCTAACAGAGTTTCAGAGATACAAGTGCTAGGAGGGTACACATGAGTTTGGAATTTGAAAATAAATATTCTCTGTCAACAAAAGTGATTTTCTTTAAGCCCAATGTAAAAAGGAGAATTTGATTATAGGGGATTATTGATTGTGGTGTTTGAATGTGTTTACTAATTAAATTAAGAATTTTTTGGTGATACTCTTTGCTCAATCTCCTTACACAGATCCCTTGCAAGAAGTAGGGAAAAGTAATATTGACTGGGATTAATTTCTGCATGTAATGTAGTATCCTATATTTACTCAAGAAAATCCAGTAGAGACAGCCACCCTAGTTTTATGAGTGCATTTTCTTCATTTCTTTTTGGTTTTTTTTCCCCAAATTTATTCACATACTCATTTTCATAAATCAAGAACACTTTAAAATACCTGTGAAGGTAATCTGCTGTCCATTAAATGAGGATTGCTTTTTCCTACTCCATTTCCCCATGCTCTGTATGTTTTCCTGCGTATACGACAGTACCTTTATTCCAGGGGGCATATCCCATTCCACTTGACAGAAAAATAACTTCTTCCAAGCACAGGTTATAACCTTGTGCTTGCTTCCCTCCACACTTGAATATTCTCCAAGGAAAGGTATTTCAGAATTCTCTCTCTGTACCTTTGTTGATGGATGTTGATGGGGCAGAGGGAGAAACAGGCTTCTTGTATTATGGAAAAATCTTTTAGAAAGATTTTTTAAAATCTCCAGAATGCATAGATTAGTAAAAATTAGCTGTTAATACTCCTTTATTAATTAGGTAAGCAATAAATAAACTAAGTGACATCTTGCCATGGTGTAATTCAGTCTGACTCCTTACAAAATTTACTGATGCACTTATTAGCAGTTCAGATTTAGGTCTCAGTATGTGTTGGTGAAACAGTGTAAAAACCTCTTAACAACAGTTAATTACTTACAATGTTTTCTGGAACCTTAAAGATCTATGTAGTGCTGTGTAATTTAGTTGTCATAATTGTGTTAAATTTCTTGACATTATCTGTCATAAGACTTTTCAGCAAACAGATATTTTTCTACTGAACTTTTGAACCTTTGCTAAGGCAAGATGTGTGAAAAATGCTAAAGAAGTAGAGAAAAATTTATGAGTTGGCAGGCGCCAGCAGTCTAATATCAGAGCCTGATAGGAAAACACCCCACAATTAAGAGCACTAAATTCAAAGTTTGAATTCCAGCCAAGTGTCTGAAGGCACTGTGAGAAGGAAAAGTGTAAATGTTGCTACATTTTTTTTTTTGCTACTTTTTTTTTTCTTCAATGTTAGCATTGCTTGGGACATGAATAATTGATAAATATGCAAGAGACGACATAGTTGGTGAGATACCTGGGTCATAAAAACTGAGTTGGAAACTGCTGGGGAATTGAGAATATTGTTGAGATAATTTCTTTAGCTGTTGATCTGTGCTAGGAAGGATGAGTTTTATTTCATTTTTAATGAAGGATGGAGTGGTATATCCTGGGCAGCCTTAGTCTGGTGAGGAGGAAGAGGGCTGGGAAGAGTAGGATGGCCTGGTGATAAAGAGGAGACCTCTTGTAGGATTGCAGCTCTTCAGTCATCTTTGTACAGAGAATTAATTCCTCCTCCCTTCTCTGATGCTTTAAACTCCATTTGTATTTATTTCTGTGTCGTGCCCCAGTGCATGAATGTGAGTGCCTGAACACCAGAGGTGCCACTCCTCTTGCTTGCTCCATGCAACCTGGATTCATCCTGGGCATTGAATGATTTCCACATTGCTGAAGAGAGAGTGTGAGGAGGCCTCCTTCTCTTGTAGGCAGTGGCAAAACTTCCAGGATGACTTGCTGGTATTACAGGAAATCTTGAGACAGTGGGCTTTTCATTTCACTTCATTCAGGCTTGTCCCTGCTGGTAGTCCATTCCTGGCTCCTGGAACGGTGGTGTGGAGAGATGGGGCTCCCCTTAGTGTACAGATGCTGTTCAGCAGAGCTGTTTTCCAGTGTTATGGTGAGCAAAACTCAGGATCAGAGAAATTCTATCATATATGGGAGAGTTTGTTAGATGTAAATGTTTTAATGTTTAACAGAATCTCTCAGTGCTGTGGAAGGTCATCTGCAGGAGCTCAGAGATGTCATTTTCTTTGAGGTAATAGGAAAAGCTTGAAATGACAGGCAGTTGAAAAGTTGTCAGCTGAAATACTTTTTGGAAGTGAAGAAGAAATTCAGTCGTAGAAACCATCTCAGGGGAGTCTCTGCGTCTTGCTTGGATTTTGTGGTAGTTATGCAGAGTCTTAGTAGCACAGAAGCAGTTTCTTATTTTACTGCTCTTTCAGATACCCTTTGCCTCATGCATAGCTTTTTTAGTGTCTCTGTTGTTGTTCTCTCCTGTCCCACATTGTCTTGCTTTTTTATTATTGCAGCACTTTAAGTGGCATGTCAGAAGTGATGGAAATACAATGGGAGGGCCAGCAAACAGAAGGGGAGGCAGGCAATGCACATCAGGCTCCATTTTAGACAAGTCTCAGAATAAAGTTTTAGGCCAAAGCTCTCATAATTTGGGCTCCTTCTAGTGCAATTGAGCAGAAAATACTGTTTTCTAAAAGAACTGGAGAAAATTGATACTATCAAGCAACTTGAACTTCTTTATTCTCATATGTAATTTTCTTTCTGTCTTATAAAATATCAATAAATAGTTAAAACAAAGAGCAATCTTTTTCTTTCAGTTGAATATCAGGGTAGGGTTAATTTTCCACTGAAATATGGTAATGGTCACTGCAAAAGAACTGTCTGCATGAAAGCAGTCACTAAAGCAGATACATTCTCTCAGAAGCACTCCATCTGGGGTTCCCTGGAGACCTTCAGCCATTCCCATTTGTCTGCTCAGGAACCTGATTTTGTGAAATCAGTCTGAAAGTGAACCAGTCAGCTTCAGGTGTGGGATAAGTGAGCTTGAGTTCTGAGACACCTCTGGGGCTCTCTGTGGCCTCTATTGCCACTCTTTCCTGCTGTGTGATATTGGGTGAGTGTCTTCACTTAACTGCAGTGCTGGGAAACCAGCAGTGTCCTGGCAGAGTGCAAAGTTCAGAGGTTGAAACTCTTGTTTCAGGAGCAGAGCAGGTGCTCTGCTGTCTGAATATACCCCAGGGGTTTTGCCTGATTTACCAAGAATTCCAGGGTTTGAGCTAGAGGTGACAGAGTATGTATTGCACATTCAGGAAATGCCTGAATTTGCAGTCAAAAATCTTCTTAGTGATGGGTGGAAAGCAGAACCTCACCACTCTTCTTTAATCATCCAGAACTGGAGAATTCAACCAGGCCTTCCTATCACTGAGATAATAAAATGATAGTTACCATTTGTCATGGGGCCTTGTAGGAGGTTCAGCCAAATCCTTTGGCAGCTTCCCCAGCCTTATTGAGATGTGGGTTTGGGGAAGTAATGAGTCCATTAAAACAGCTGGCTTCAGTAAATAGCCTTGGATTGAGTTCTCACAAATTGAAATTCATGGAAAGATATGTACAAACATGCATGTAGGGTTTTGGGTTTGGAAAGGACAGACTGCATTAATCTGATTCCTTAGTTTATCTAAGTCCAGTAGGCTGTGCTGCTCAGAATTAAAAAGTGGCTTGAATATAGATGTCTATTTTTTCCCCCCTTAGGAATCATACAAATCTGGAATGCATGTCTGAAGCCAAGGGAGACATTTTGGAGAAAAGGACATTGCATTTGAGTGACGTTTTTAAATAGAAATGGAAAAGAACACCTCTAAAAAAATGTAATGAAGCTTTGTAATGAGGGTGTCAAGGGCAGAAAATACAAGTGCTTGTAACATGGAACTCAGCAAATAAATTAAAAGGAGCTAAATATGGTTCTGAGGACAAACAGGGTGCTGGGCTTGATTAGTGTGTTGCTCTTTCCCCAGTGGTTGTAATTGTCTTGGTGCTGTGGCACCCCAAGGCTTGTCCAGACCTCACCAAAGCCAATCACAAAATGAAATAGAGCTTTGTGTTATCTCAGACTGGAAACTGATCCTCCTGCAGGCTCCACCTGGGCTAGCAGCAGGATCAGGGCATTGGTGTGAGCTCCAGCAGCTGGCTGAGCTCAGAGTGGCCTGGAGCAACCAGCACTGGCTCCCACAGCTGACCAGCTGCTCCCAGCAAGAGATCAGCCCCCAAAATGGTACAGATGGGCCAGACCTGGGGTGCAAGGCTCCAGCAGCTTCAGAGACAGCAGAGGGGCACTGCCCAGAGTGCAGCACTGGAGGGGGCTGTGCTTGAAGCTGCTGCCTGAGCCCTCAGGCTGGGTCAAATCTGCTGATGTGATGCCTCAGACTAATGCTGGACAAGGCTGTCCTTGGATACTACTGGGGACAGGGAAAAAGCAGCCTGGAAGCTTTGCCTTTCTCCAGCTGCTCAAGGACAAGGAATTACAACAATGGTTATGCACCTGCAAGGTGTGTGAGAGCTGTGTGAGTGATGTGATGTCTTGCAGAAAGCATGTTTTCAAAGAGGTGTTGCCTTCTTGAACCAATGAGCCTTTTCTATTCTGTTTTACATGTATTACCCTATATATATGTGTGTAGTGTTTCTTTAAATAAAGCTCTCTCTTACTTCTCCTTTACACCAGGAACTACGTTGCATTATCCTTCTAGTCTCTCCTATAGCCTTGAAATGCAGCACAAGTCTCCTTTCTGTGTCAGCTGTAGCCCTGTGGATATGGTTTTCTCTTGATTTATGCAAGAATTAATTAAGTCAATGGTTCTATGTGTCTGTATCATCTCATATTGTGAGTGGTCTGCTGCTATAGGAAGAAGGAAATGGAGCATAATATTTTGCAGTAATTAAGTCCTTTATAGAGTAACATGTATAGATTTAAAAAAACCTCTTATTTTAATACTTTTGTCTGAAGCTCTGTTGTCTGCTCCTGCATACTAGTCTCTTATGCTTCTTCTCTCTATGTTGCACAAGGTTGTATTACATCTCTTTGGGCTGTCCTATTTACCAAGTAATCACTAATAATGTCTTGTTCTCAGAGTGTCCTTCAACTCTTCTCTGAAAATCTGCTCTCCCATGCTCTCTGATGGTACTCATGTGCCACTTCAGCATTCTGGGTTGAAGGCTGTCCTCTGCTTTCATTCCAGCCATGGTGTCAGGGACTGGCTTCTGAAAATGCAATTTCCACTGCATGGGAAGTTAAAAAGCTAAAAGGTCTTAGGCTACCCTGCAAGGTCATCTTACCTCTCATTTTTTTAACATGTGATTTTCTAAAGATAGAAATGCATCTACTGTTTTTCACAGACAAACACCACTGTGCATTTTTAGGGGTAAATGTGATTAGCTGAAGCTATACGATAGATGGAGTTGATCCTGGAAACCTTTTGTAGATAAAATAGTAGGAAATTGGCTGTAACTGATGTCCCTGTAAAGGACAGCAAGTGTCAGGACACAGGAGAAGCCCTTGAAGGTTCTGTATTGGCTTTGTTAGAAGCAAAGACAGGCTAAACCTGATCTATGCTATAACACACCACACAGTAAAGATAGTGGTTCCTGTTCCTGAATTCCCCTGATAGCACAATTTAGTACAGGACTGGCAGCTGTAACCCACCTGTTGATGAATTTTTAGGATGTTCTTCTCATAGCCAGCACCTGACAGCTGCATGCCCCAATCTGGCAGCAGGAAAGGTGGTTTTGGGGTGACTGCATTACATCAGCCCCCTCCTGAGGTGGGTATGGATTCTGTCTGCTGTCATACAAATCCAGTTTAATACAAAATTAATTTTTTTACCCCCTCCCCCTTTCTTCCCCCTTCTTAGAACATTCCTTGTAATAATTTATGAGAATACTGAACAAACTTTTCCCACAGGGTTTTTGTTGAAGTGGGATAAGCAAGTAACATTTATTTTTTTTCTCAGCTACCTGTTTTATGATAGTTAACTCTAAAAGCATGTAAAATCACAAACTCCAGACAGTTTTTGACAAGAACTCCTGATAAAGTAGTTCTGTGCATCTGCTGCCAGATAGTCTGGCTCCATAAGTATCACTGTCTCGTCATGGATTTCTAAAAATAAAGCTGGATGACCTCCTCATTTGAGTCTGTAACTGGCCTGCTTGGCAATGAGTTAGAAAGTAATAATGAAAGACCCTCAATTGTAGCTCCCAAGAAATCAAAAAATATAAAGTTATGAGATTCCCAAGGAACTGCTTGCACCTCTTTGAGGAAGCTGCAAGAGAAAAAAAGTAACTGAGAGCTCAGAAGACACTCAAGAGTAAGAGAATTAGGAAACTAAGGGACATAAGAAAGAGAAGACACTAAGAGCTCCACCCAAAAAGAAAAAACTGGTGACTTTCCATGCCACTTTTTTTCCTTGTGGCACTTTGACTTTATTCTGTTATTTTTGAATATTAGTCAGAGAGGAATGAATCAATTTCTGCTTTAAATCATTTTATGCTTGGTATAGACTTAACAGCAATTCAACACTGAAAATAGCCTAAAATAATAGGATTTAATAGGTTTTTTGTCTTTGTAGTTTCCATTTTAATATGTGCCAAGGTTAAAAAATATGTGAGGATTATGATTTTACTCTTCTTAATTATTATTATTTATTCTGAACTCTGCAAATTCATTCAAGAGTCAAACTGAGTTCATTCCTTCTTACCCACTAGTGCAAGTTTTCTGAAGAAATTATGTCTTAGTTAACAATTGTACTGTACCTGAACTTTATCAAGTACTTGGTGATAGCTATGTAGATCATCTGAGACTAATTCTTACAAAAGAGTAAGTGTTGAAAAGTGTGTAGCAGTTCTGATAATTAATTTCCTGCCCCCCTTCTCCATATCCCACTGTCCCAGCTCCAGGGAGAGGGATGGAGCTCTGTGTGTCCATCCTGACACAGCCAAGGGCCAGAGAACTTGTGGCATCAGGCCCCTGGTAGAAGATTCCTAAGTGAGAAAGTCACATCTTCGAAGCAGAATAGCCCTTCAGATATGGGCTGAAGTGGGATTGACTAAACTTCAGGTTTTCTGCATTCTCTGGAACTTCTTAGTGTTTTTTCTAACAGGGGGGTGGGGGGAAGAAGAGAGATTTCTCCTTTCCAAAGGGATTACTTTGTTTTTGCTTTTGTTTTTGTTTTTGTTTTTGTTTTTGTTTTTGTTTTTGTTTTTGTTTTTGTTTTTGTTTTTGTTTTTTTCTACTTGAAGTAAATAAAATGGCATGCCTAATTTTTAAGGCAATTTACAGGATAATAGGATTTCAGGGTTACTGCTTTTATCCTCCTGGAAAACCAGTGTGCACACATCCTGGGTAGAATAAATGCTTTTTAAGGTATGTGTTTTCCTATGAACTAATTCTCTCTCTTGAAAGGCAAGGGAATGAAAATTGAAACTTGGGAAAATACTATTTACTGGATGTGTATTTACTAATAATATAGAGTTGCATGTCCTACATATCCCACACCATCTAGTGGAAATCTTTTGCATCAGCAGTGTGAGGTCAAGGACCTGAAGGGATTGAGAGTTTTCAGAGTGAGAGAGACTTTGTGCATTTTCCCTCAGCCACCATAGAAAAAGTGCCACAGGGATTAATGATGAATTTTTACCCCATCTTCTTGAAATATACATATGATAGCTAGTTACTCCCGAAGAGGCAACCTACTCAGGAATATTTGCCATTTTCATTAAAGAGGTGATTATTGAAGCCTTCATAGACAGATAATAGAAAAAATTGAAAAATAGGGGTTGGGAGAGGAGCCAGGCAGAAGGTCTTGAGAAACCTGTGAGTTTTGGATGGGGCCTGGCCATGCTGTATCTTCTGATATCCCATGATAATTCTTACAAAGTACTCAAACAGTTTTTACAGAAATACTTTGGCTTTGCTAGATACACCCAACAGGTGTGGCAGCCTTGGTTAGGAAGGAACTGCTTGTGAAAAAGCTTTTTGGATGGGCTCTGATTCAAGCACAGAGCCTGTGGTCACCTCTGCCACTGGTGACCCTGCACATCTGACTTCAGGTGGCCACTGCTCTCTTAAATGACTGCTTTGTCATCTTTGCAAAGGTTGCAGAGCTGTACAGACACTGGAATTTAGCTGCAATTGCAAAGGTAGTAATGCTAGCTGAAAGCAGAGTTTGTGTGGTGAAAAAGGGAGAAACAGAGAAACTTGGACTGAGTTTAAGACTGGATCTTTTAATCTATGAATTGCTTTCTGATTTTTTAAGCTTTCTTTGTTGTGCATTGAAATGTGGATTGTGGTTTATCATTTAACATCACCTGAGCTTTTTAACCTAAGAAATTCCCACTATTTTAATTAGTAAAGCCTTTGGTTCTTCCTGACTTGTGGCTTCCACTGGTAGCATTTCATGTCACAGGTCATGGGTTTGGCATAGAATGTCTGGAGCTCAGGCTGTGAGTTAGGTGTGTGCATAGATGGATTTTGACCTCCTCTTGTCTGGGCACTGCTGCTTGGGATGGAGTCTGGCTCAGGCAGTCTCTTCTGATTTGAGGGGAAGGTCACATTGGTCTCCATTGTATGCAGCAGCTTTGTTGTTGAGTCTACACTTGCCTCCCATGTGTGTGAAGTTCAGAGAAAGATTAACCTCCCTTTATACAGCTCTATATTTTTGCCTTTTTCCCAGCCTGGAAATAGAAGGCCTGTTTTGCTCTATGGTCAGCATGAAGGTGACCCAGGCAGAGAAAAAACAAGAAAAGAAACCAAATAATTCAACAGTAAGGCAGTTAACTGTTTCCAAACTGTGAAATCTAATTTATTGAGGAGGGGTTTATACCAACTTTGTGTTTAACAGGCTTGGTTTTAATAGATTATGGGATGAGAATGTGTCTGATGGCAAGGGATGCTGATTTTGGGGTCTGCAGGTTAGAGCCTGCCAGCACTTATCTGAATGTGCAACTTTCTGATATTGAGGGAGAAGACACTGCCTTGCAGAAAGGGCAGTCACTGGAAAGGAATTGCTAAAATGGAGATCTGTCTGAAAGGGAGGTGGCTGCAAGAAGTATTCTTTGCTGGACATGCCCAGATATTGTCTGGTCTTTCCAAGTGCTGTGCACTGCTGGTTAAGAGACAATAGTCTTCAGGACTTAAAGAATGGTATGGGTTAGAAGAGACCTTTAGGATTATCCAGTTCCAGCTCCCCTGGAATGGACTAGAACACCTCCCACTAGAGCAGGCTGCTCAAAGCTCCATCCAACCTGGCTGTGTGCACTTCCAGCCCCAGCCCTCACAGCCTGTCCTCACTGGAGATGGCAGCCCTCTGATAATCTTTGTGTCCCTCTGGACTCACTGCAACACCTCAAAATCCTTTTTATTCTGGGGCTCCTGTTAGTTATACAAGAGAAGAGTAGGAATGGTAATGCCCACACACTTAGACATTACAATAATTGTGCCCATTTTCAGATCTGGATATTGTTTTGGAGAAGAATCCTTTCTTCTCTAAACAGCTTGAGCTAAGAAAGGAAGAAGAAATCTAAAATTAAAGAAAAAAAAAAAGGCAATAGTTGCAACTTGGTCATTCTCCAAATAACAATTGTTGTCTCTTCCTGTAGCAGTAGCAGAATTCATTTGCAGAAAACAATCCCAGCTGTAACACAGAGCCTGTGTTTAGTGTTTAGACAATAGCCTGAAAAAAAAAGGAGGGTTTTAGTTTAGGAAGAAATATCATACAGACTGGCTGCAGCAGAAAATCTACATGACACTACAATGAAAAACATCTTTTTCTTTTTTCTCCTAACTAAAGGGTTTTGAGTCTAGGAGAAAGTAACCCCCTAAGTGTAGGTTTCAAATATATAAGCATATTTATACACACACACACACACATATATATATATGCATACATATGTATACATATACAGTTCAAAGATAGATGTATATCTACTACTTTTTCTTCCTTCAAGTACAAGTTTTATTTTCTGCACAGAAGTTTCTGAAGAAAAATTAGTGTTGGGAAAAATGTTCTAACCAAAGGTTTCAATTGCAGCAGCTTGGTGGAATTGAAACTGCCTGTACTTCGATTTCTGTAGCTGAACATGTTCTCTGATATGGAATTGTCACTCTCTGAAGAGGGAGGAATTTAGTGGGTGAGAACATGGGGAAGAGGGGGTCTTTTTCATGTCTTCCTTTAGAAACATAGCTTACTTCCTGAGGGTTATTAGTTTCATACCTTAAAAAAGAAGAATTGTTCTCATCCCTTGTTCTAAGTGTGGCTTATTTTTTCCTCTGACAATGTTGACCAGAGAACTGCAATTTAATATTTGTAGTGGTGAGCTAAGCTGTGTTCTGCTGTGTGTTACCTATTTCTTCTGTTACAAAATAGAGATGAAGGTCTGTTTATTCTTTGAAGAAGTTTATAGTGTTGCTATTTGGGACTTTTTTCCTGACTTGCCTTAAAATCTCAAAAACTATTTTCAGGAGAGTTTACTTAGCTTGTTCCTGCCTCTCTCAAATCACCACCACATGAACCCAAATCTAAACTTTTTACATTTACAACCATTTTGTGGAATTAATGAAACATTTTCCACTCAGACAGCCACCTGCTGCTCCCCATTGAGGACTAAATTCATCTCTGCTTCGTATGCTGAAGTGTCTCAGGGTCTATCATGAGCATCTGCAGGATGGAAAAAGTCTGTAAAAACACAGAGCAGTTTGGTCTGAGAATGCTCAGAGCTTTCCCCCTCCATTGTGTTCTGGGAATGGATTTTCCAAAGCAGTGTCCCCCAGCCCAGCAGCCAGCTGGGCTTTGCTCTGGGCTTTCAGCTGGGTGTCAGAAGGTTCTTGTTTGTAAGTCACATTCTTCAGCATTTGCAAGTCCTTTCTGAATACATATAATATACTTCTGCTTAGTTTTTATTGGGCACCTCTTGCTATAGATTTTAAATTACTCAATTTCTAAAATTGCCCCTGAATTGGAAACTGAGTGGATACTTTAATGTGGTGATGCCAATTCCTAGCAGAGGTCTGGCTGCTGTAGCCTGTGATTCTGCTGGCAGCAGTTGAATTCTGAAACATCCCAGTGGAGGTTTCCCAGTATCTTTGGGGCTGCTACTGAGCTAGGGATCTTTGAAAACTTCAATTTAACTGTCTCCAAATTGGCAAAGCCTTGTGAAACCTGCATATTTCAAAAGCCCTGGGTAGTGAGTTTTGTTGTTAATACAGACACTCACAGAAGAGTTGTTTTCCTCAATGTCTGCCTTTTTTCATGATAAATTACATTTTAAAAGTCAGTGTTTAATGATGGAAGTGGGAGGAGTTTGAAGAAGAATCAGAAGCATGAAGTCCTTCTGAAGGTGAGTATCTGGATGCCCCTATTAATAGCCATGTTTTAGACTGATTTCCAAACTGAGTGTCTGTTACCTCGAAATGTATCATGCATTTCTGCCACTCCAGGGAATGCACAAATAGTGAATCTGTATATTCTGATTTATAGGGAAGGAATGCCTTGCATTTGTTACATAACCTTGGCATCTCGTTCACTCATCTGCGGACAAAAAAGCAATTGAGTTCTCATTTCCTGTGTTTCACATTCTTTTATGGAGCAGAAAGAAGCTTGTGATGAACTGTTACAGCATCCATTTTAATGCATACATAAAATCATTATGCTGAAAGTTTAGGCCAGTAAATGTTTCAAGGATGGTTAGGTACAAGTTGTGTCAGCAGCAGTCAGTAGTTCTGTGACACACAGAAATATTTTTGACCTCAACAATCGGCATAGGAAACTTTTTCATTATTTTAACCTCCTGGGTGTAACTTTTTACCAGGTTCTGGAGGAGTTTGGGAGCTCATGAGTCTGTGCAGGATCACTAACAAGTGAAAAGTAACATGACTTTTCTGGAGAGAGTATCCATACGTGCAGGTATGGCTGTTCTTTAGCTTGCTCAGACTAGATCACTCGATGGGTAACTCTGGCTTTGCAAAAAAAAAAAAAAATTGTGGGAGATCAAGGTGGGTGAGAGTGATTTACATGAAGTAGGAATTGAAGGTGATTTATGCTGTCTGTTCATGTGGCAGCTTGGGTTGTGTCTGGTGACTCCACTTTTTGCAATAAATGTGGGCTGTGCTTGTATTCATTTTTAGGATGCTTTCTCCTAGTTTTGTCTTCCCTTGCTTTCTCTGCAGGAGAGGCACAGAAGAAAAAATTTCTAAGTGAGTTAATATGTTTCATGGATGGCTGAAATTAAATCCTTTGCTGTGAAAGCTGTTCTGTTGTGCCTTCCTCTCACCCTGCCTTTGATACATCTAACACATCTACCTTGTATATTTCTGAGCAAACATAGATATAATTTACATTGTGGCTCCAGTTATATTCATGTATCTTTTTGGTGCCCACTTTCTGGTCATGAATTTGACCTCTCAGCTGCAGGACATCCTGTATTGATCTCAGTGAAGAAAATACATTTTATATGAGTTGTCTGTTCAGTATTTACAATAATTGCACAGGAAAAGAAGAGCTGTCCATGGTCGTGTTTGGGGCAGCTGTAGAGAAACAGGGATTGTCTCTCCCTAGATTTGGGGAGGAAAATGATCTTGAGTTTCCTGCAGAGCCCCAGAGTGCTGAAGGCTCTGAAAGCTGTGGACAAGGATGGAGACAGGCAGGTATCCCAGTGCTGCTTTGGGAGCAGTAATTCCATGGATGAGCTCCAGTGCCTGTACTGGACCCTGCAGGAAGGCTGTGGGGCAAATCCAGTGTGGGGTTTCTGCAGTGCTCAGAGAGAGCTCTGGGCAGCTGCACAGCTGGAGCCTGGCCTGGTGCTTCAGCTAAATGGCAGAGGAAATGCACTTTTATATCTGCTTGGGGCTTTCATTGCTGCCCAGTGTTAGTTTGTTATCTTTGTCCTGGAATTCCATGTCAGTGGCAGTCCTGTCCTCCTTTGGTACTTTCCAGCAACCACTTTAGCAGTTACAGTTTGTTTTCTTTTTCTTCATTCCATTCCTTTAGTAGTTCAAGATAAAATAGGAATAAATTAATATAGTTCATCGTGTTCTAGATTGTTGTTAGCATTTAAGAATATGTACAAGATAGACATTTATATCCTATCAACAGGAAAGAAATAGTTTGAGTTTCTGCTGTTATTTTAATAAATAACTGGGGAGAAAAATACCGCAGTTCACTAAACATAGTAATTAGGTCAAAGAATCCTCTTGAAATGCATTTAACTATCAATTACCTTATAAATCAAATTTAATATAAAAAAAGCTTAAGAATAGGAAATGTTTGAATCTCCTGCCAAAATCCCATTCAAATTGGTAAAACAACCAATTGTAGGTAAAAAATTAGTTTGGACAATTTCAATTTATTCTGTAATTTTATGAGAAAAAGTAATACTATTATGGTAGTTATAAGGCAAAAAATGGTGGATTCTGTCTCAAGGTAATATTTTGCTATCCTCAAAATATTTTGTAAGCATTAGTGTTTCATTTCTAGGCTCGTGGTCTCTTGATTGTATTATGCAACTACATATTTAATCAAATTTCCACTTAAATCAGCTATGTGTTTTAACGAAAAAATTATTCTGCTACAAATAATTTCATAATTTAATTTTCAGAGTCAGACTGTTAACTCTTAAATGATATTAGCTGTGGCTGGTTTTGCCATATAGTCAAGGAAAGTTGCCTGACTTAAGAAAACTGAAATATCTAAAAATGAAGTGTAGAAATATCTGATTTGTCTTACCAGCTTATTAACTATTTACCAATAATTGTTATTAATTATTATTTATTATTTACCAGACTATTAATTAACTGAGTAATAATCAATGTGTCTTCTCTTAATTATTATACAGTATCAATAAATTTATAGGGATAGTGGTTTTTGAGAGTGGGTGGTGCCTAATCCCATTGATGTAATCAAAAACCAGACAGGAACACCTCTAAGTGCAGATGTCTTTCAAAGCAACATTTCTATTTCTGACAGAATTTGAAACCCAAATTATCTCTTAATTGTCATTTTCAATAATTTGACAGATTTTAATGTTAAGTGGCCAGACTCTTTCCCAGGTACCAAAAGTCTGGCCAAAAGCTGTGGTTCACCCTATTATTTTGAAATAACTCCACAAATTCAATCAAAAGCAGAAGCAGGAGTAATTTTTTTTTTTAAGTGTTCATGTATTATGTATCAAAGACACAATCCCCATTTCTATCAGTTTGCAAAGAAGACAAAATTAAGACAAAATAATCTGCTGAGCTGTTTGCACTACAAAAACCATTCCAGTTCCCTTTCATGCCCAGATGTTCAGGGTAGTTCTGCAATGCATTTTCAAGGAGGGGGAGGAAAAAAATTCTGCAGTTTTTTTGTGGTTGCAGATTTCTTCTCTTTGCTGAAACAAGTGACACATGTAATGAGAGTAATTTTGAGTAAGATGGTGGTGCAAAAGAGTAAAATAAGTTGGAAAAAATGACTTCTGGGAACTTGAGGTGTTTGTATAATTAATGTGATAAAAACTACTTTTTTTTCCCATTTCTGAAATGTTTTACAATATCGTGTAATATTTAGTGGAGGTAATGTTTTAGAAAGATTAAATGTATAACAAGGGAGAAGAGCCTTCCCAACAGCAATTTTGGAAGTGCTCAGGGAAAAAAAAGTGTTCAGTGAAAGGTGATGTTATGAAATTAATTATAGAAAATTTTAGAAGATACAAGAGGAAATAAAAAAATTCTGGTTTTCTACAAATGAAAATGGGCAATAACTTTGTTAGTTGTGGAAAATTTCTGGTGGTGGAAGGATAATGCCAAATGAAAAAGTATAAAAGCACTTTTGCCTATTGATATTAAGCACCCAAATAACTAGAAAAACTCTTTAAGAACCCCGAAGGACCCCTGTACATAACATTTCAAACCTTGTTTAGCCCTATCCCTGAAGACTTGTCGAGATAATGATACAGTTTAGGAAACTGCCTCGGGACTCGCTAGGAAATTACAGGCATTCAGTTGTAAACTGAGCTGTTAGAAACGATTCTAACATGTCAAGTGGGAGAACATTTAGGCACCCCCAGCTTTGCTAAGTGTCTGTAGTGTGGGTTAGGGAAGAGAAGTGATGCTTTAACCAGAGGCAGGGAGGTGGAAGAGGAGATGCTAATTGGTCAGGACTTGAATTAAATAAATATGTATATGTACACACTTTTTGTTTTCTGAAGGAAGCATGCACAACAACCTCAGAATTATCATCAAGTTTTCAATATAGCAGAACAGCCACTGTGATTCTGTGATTTCTTTTAAGATATTCCAATTGGCTTTAGCTTGTCTTACAAAATTATACCTGCCAAAATTGTCAGACAATGACACTGTTTACAGTACATTTTTGTGCAGAAGAAAACTCTTCACTTTCCCTTCTTTGAAGCAGAAATCTGGAGCAGGTGTGCACAAAAGATCCATTTTTGTGTGCTTGTCAACCATTACAGCTTTTACTGCTCTGAAAAAATGAAGTTGTTGCATTTATGATTGCCAGAAGTCACATACAAATAGATGCAAGATAGTTTAATACATATTACATGTAGGAATATTTTCTAATAGGGATATTATTATGAATTAAAATCCTATTCAAAAGCTGTGTTCATTTTTTTTTCTCTAATATTTTCACTGCCAAGTACTAAATAAAGGGTGGGGGGGAACACCACTTGTAGGTGTTTTGGAAGCTAGAGAAATTATATTTAAAGGGTGGAAGTGGACTTGAAAGGTAATTGGTTTCAGAAAAGCACTTAAAAGTAAATATTAACCTACTTCCTGTATCTGAGTTTTGCTGCCTGTTTTGAGTTTCTAATAACTTTTGTTGATGAGATAGACTTATCTATGTTTGTGTATGTAATTTTTCTGTGTAACTACTATTATAGCAAAGTTTGCATAAAGTTCAGTTTACTAAAAAGAACCAAACACACTCATAAAAAAACCCCAAACACACACACACACACAAAAAGCCCCAAAACCTGCAAAATAACATCAAATCCACTGATCCCTGAAGTCTAACTTTTGAATATTCAAGTAAATTTTATGTTATGAGGAGCTGTCACTACTTCACAGCTATGGATGCCAAAGCAATTATGTTTACAAACCTTGAGATGAGTCTCGTTTTTTTACCCTCTCACTTGGGAGCAGGGAAGCAATTTGGCTGAATATTTAGGCAATTAATGTTGAAATTAGCTCCAACTTCTGGATTTTAAGGAGTTTAGAAAATTATAATCACATATAAATGAATTTTCTGGCACTTCTTAAAGAATACCATTTTATGAATCAGGCATTAGATTCAAAATGTGGGTGGAGGTAGGAGCAGGGCTCTGTCCATCCCACCCCTGCCTGAGCTGGGTGCTGCTGTGGGGCAGGAAGTGATGGAAGTCCAGCCCAAAATGTCTTGCTGAAAGCACCCAGGACCTGCAGCTTAGGGACAAAGGGAGTCTGGGGAAGATGATGTGGGAGATGAAATGTTTCTGACCTATACTTACACTGCTCCTTAGTCTGCCCTCCCTTTTGGAAAGAAGCTACTCTCTCCCAAGTGACATCTCCAATGCTGTCACGAGCTGTTTGAGTTAAAGTTTTGTATGAGCATCCCATCTGGTCTCCTTTACTCCCAGAAAGTGGGATCATCTGCCAGGTGAGCTCTATCTCACTAGAGCAGAGAGGTGGCAAGGCATGACTGTGGGAAGGGATTTGTGTCCAGTTGCATCAAATTGCTTCTAGTGCTTTTGTGAAGGTTTGTAAATGTTTCTCTCTCCCAAAATCTAGGAGGAAACTTCACAACATGACAGAAGGCATACACCTAAGGTCAAGGCTTTATTACTGTTGAATTTAAGCCCAGCAGAAAGAACCCAGGAAGGATTAAATTATCTGTGTAGGAAGAATTTTAGGCAAAGAAACAATATGTGAATTGCTACTCATTCTAACTTTACCTATAGTGATGTGAATGGTGATGTGTGAGATTGTCTTGACCAATGTGTGAGATTGTCTTGACCAATTCTCTGGTTATAAATTGCATTCTCAGTTTTTTTTTTTCAGTAGGATGGTGATTTGGTGTCCAGGAACAAGTAAAGAATAAGTACTGTGACGTTAAAAATGTTATTTATTTGCTAGTTAGCTTCCAGTCAGTGGCAGTAAGGAGCTATTGCATTAGTACAGGAGATAAAGATCTCACCTGAGTCACAGAATATTCTGTATTGGACAAACTCACAGCAATCATCAGCTCTTAAATGGATGGCCCATCCAGGGGTTTAACCCATGACCTTGGTGTTATCAGCACCCTGCACTAATCAACTGAGCTAATCCCAGGGAGAGTTAGCACTCTCTGAATTTTAGTTCCTATGTTGTTTAAAAGATGCACCCACCCTATGAAGGCTTTTAAGTTGGAAACATTGGAATACTCCATTCAACACCTGCTCACCTGATACTGGCCTTATGAATGATTGTATGGCAAGAGAAACCTTTGCTAAGCCTGCTGAGGAGTTTGCTCTCAGCACAGGCTGCCTTAGGTGCTCTGTAGCAGACAGGCTGTGAGTAGGTTAAGAAGGGATTGGTGAAAAACAGCTTAATTCAAATATTATCTCTGATTTCCACTGAAACAGGAAGGCTGTAAATGAGAGTAATTTGCACATGTGGGAGTTGGGGAGAGTAGAAGGAAGGATGTTTCCTGAGCTTGGGGGAATCCTCACACTCATTTTCCTCCTCTTTGAGTATCCCATGACATGATTACCATCAACTGAGGTGAGGAGTTTAAGATAGTGACACACAGAAATTTATATGTCTTCCTTGAGATCTACAGCCAGCACAGTTAGAGTGTCCCAGGAACAGTTGTGGGGCAGGTCTGACTCCTACAGCAACACTTGTGCTGCTGGCAGGCAAAGCCTTGATCTGTCTAAGGACATCCTCTGGTGTGCCCTGAACCACCAGAGCTCTGGGGATGTGTTTGCTCCAAAACACAAAGGGGGGCTAGTCTTGAGCAAGCATCATTTTGGTACATGGGTTTAAGTTGCCTTATAATGTCCTGTAAACAAGAATTCACATTTCCTTGTGCTGGTTTTTGAGATTGTAAGTTATATTTTAATGTAGTACTCCTAAAGGCTTGGTAGGCTGGTAAGTAGTTCTACATTTAAGGAATTAAGTATTGTTTGGTTGCAGAGCTTACTATGAAATACATGCTTTGTGGTGCATAGCTATTTTGGAGTTTAAATATAGATGTTATGAAAAATGATTTTAAGTCTCTATTTCTGGTAGTAATTTCTCTTTTTATCATTTAGTCAGATCTGAGTGACTGTAACATCTTCCCAGTGAAGACTAATCACATTGCTTTTAGGTGTATGTGGGCCCTGACACAAGTGTGGGGGTTTTGTATTGGTTTGATATTTATTTATTTTAATAGAACTAAACCAGTGCAGCACCAGCCTTATTTGCTAGTGACTTTCAGTTCCAGAACTCATGAAATATGTCTGTAAATTGTTTGCAGATATATGAAGATCCCTTCATACTGATGATCAAGGAAGGAGCTAATATCATCACATTTGTTATCATCAATGACACCAAGAAAGATCTTAATCTGCTTGTTTGGACTCAAACAAACCTTAGTGCAGCATCCACTGCCCATTCTGATCCTCTCTCAGTGCTGGTTCCTAAGGTTCCTCAAAGAAATCATGATGCTCATATGAGAAAAAGAGAAGACATTTCTGTTTTTCTACTCAACCTTGCAAATCACTTAGCAGGAATCACTGAAACATTCCAGCACAGAGAAACTATTCACAATTTTTGAGGGATGGAGGTTTACACAGTTCAGGTTTACATTGTTTTAACATACCATGTAGCACTGGTGAAAGTGGAGACAAATGATCATTTATTTTATTGTTCTGCTTTTTTCATTATCCCAGGGCTGAAGTAAACCACAGGCTCTCGTGGACAATATGACATCCCTCAGTGTTAGAACTGTCCCAGGCAATCTTTTTATAGGGATTGGAATTGATCTTATAAGATGCCCAGGTGACTTGTTCTGTTTAGTTGATTTTTTTTTTTCCTTTTAATCTCATTAGAAGCATTTGGCTTGAAAGTGGGACACACAAAACTAAAATAAACCAGGCATTGGTACTAAACTTGGACTCTATAGCATTAAAAGCTGATATTTTTGAGCTTGGAAAAGATGGAGTAAATTTCAGAAAAAAAATTATTATAGGCTTTCAAAGAAGTACTTTAAAAATATATTTAAAAATTGGTCCAATTTCAGAGAAAGGTGTTTCTATACAGCAACTCCGAATAAAATTGTTATATAATAATATTAAATGTAAAAATACTGACAAAACAGTCAGTATTAGCAAAGTAGGCATATGTCAATATTGGCAAAATAGACATATAACTTCATATAAACTGGGATTTCTTTATTCAGCATCCAATTTTATTATATATTTCTAATGGGTTAAGGAAGAACTTTGACTTAGATTTTTTTTTTCCACATTCAAGAGAGTGAAAGTTTGACTTTTGTGGTTAAGTAGGCTCTGGTGATTAAATGTTTGATTCCCATTTTTGCGAGGCACATTTTGCATAACCTTGGCAAAGTCATTTCATCATTATGTGATTTTTAGTTCCTCATTGAATTCTTAAGGACAGTAATGTAAAACCTGTAGCTGATACATTATTCTGTTCAGGTGTAGGTTTTCCCTGTAGATATCTATTTCTAAACATGAATTAATTATTGAAGAGAAAATGAAAGTCCATTTTGGCAAACAGTACTTGCTGAGGAACAGCAATCTGTATGTGTCTCATAGTTTTATAAGATGATATATAACCCTAATAGTAACCTGATTGCATTTATTAGAAATACTGTGAAAAGCTTTTGACTTCCTTTGTTAGATTAGAAGAATTTTTATTCATCTTTATAATTGATGATTGAAATTGTAGAATTTGCCAGTTTTGCATGCAAAATGTAGTCTATAATGGTTCTTTATATTTTAGTTTATTCCAAAATACTCTACCAGGCTATGAGCTTATAAATACATAATTAATTTCAGTCAAGGAATGAGCAGAATTTGAAAAAAAATTGGCTTTACACAGTGACTGGGCAAACATTCCTCTGAAATCTAAGAGACTATGATTGATGTGAAGCAACAAAGAGTGAAATATTGAATACTGTTGCATCAAGAGGCATTAATACTTTATGTAAATCTCTTCCTATTTTCCAAAGGCTTAATTTGCTTCCCATCTAGAAGGAAGGCAGGCACAGAGATGTACAGTGTTGGCAGGAATAAATGGTGGATGATGCCTGCAGGACCTTGCTCTGCATGGAACTCTATAGATAATGGGTTTTGCCAGTTCTGGATTTGGGGCTGGTTTCTGGTTTAGTGGTGAGCACAGTGGTTCTGGATTAAGAATTGGACTCTATGATCTTGGAGATCTTTTCCAACCTTAATTATCTTATGAATCTATAATTTTATGATGAAGGAACACAATAAGAAGTCACACAGCAGGAGAGGGAGGGCTCTTAGGCCTGCCTGGTGGTGCCAACATGATCTGTGTAGATTTTGGTGTTATTTGAATGTTGTTAGTCTCCATACACACAACAGCACACTTGGAAATTGCTGATCTGCAAGGGATCTGTGATTTGTCTCTGATCACAGCAAACACTGGTCATCTCCATCACCCACCACAGCCCCACTGTGCAGAGTGCAGAGATCAGAGCAGTTTTGCTTCCTGGGGCTGGTGGTTCCTACTTCTTTGTATTTTCAGTCCATTTTATGTGGAAAAAAAGAGCAAGGATGAGGATTTCTGTCAGTGCACAATAAGTCATGATGACATCCTGGACTGGTGGGTGAAAATAGTTCAGAGGAGAAGAATTTCCACTGCTTGTTGAAAGCAGAAAGGTAAGGACTTGGTTTACCTCCTTAGTTTCTGGAGCTGAGTTAGTGATCCAAGAGAAAATATTATTGAGCTAAAAAGTTGTCTTCACAATTGTTTCATAGTAATTAAAATCCACAAATCAACGGAACGTGGTTATAAACAATTCATGAAGATCAAGAGATAGGATTTTTTTTAAGGAGTTGCATGTGTGTATTCCATGTAAATGATTCTTTTATTTCTCCATCTAAATTGCCTTTTTATTTTTCTGCTCTTAATTTAAGCTTAAATTTTCCAGGAAAACTATTGTAGAACAGCCATGCATTAACAGTGCATATTTACCACTTCCAGGAGGTTGAGTGTCTGGAGAGGAAGGTTTCTTAGTTTTAATTCATGATGTTTTATTCACATCTGTGTAACAAAGACTCATGCAGTGTCTATCTTCTGAACATATGTATTGCTGAAAATTATATGTAAGCATGTTGCCACAACAGAAGTGCAAGGCTTTGATTTCCTGGCATACCCTTCAAGACACAAACCAGTTTGGTGGAGGGCTGGGCTGCAGTCACTGGAAGTTGCTACATCCCAGTGAGGCAAGAAGGAGCATCTCTGTTTCCTCCCCTAATGTGCCTGTGCATGCTCCATCCTGCTGCTGTTCTCTCCCTCTGAATTCAAGCTGATAAGAGCAGTGGAGTTCTCCTTGGGTTGCCCTTGGCCTGTCTGTGAAAACAGCATTTGAAAAGCTGTGGTAAGTTTGTGGCATGTTTGAGCATATTTATGGTTAAAGTTAGTTTCATTTTCTGAAATGCTGGTGGTGGTTGGTGGTAGTCTGGAACAATTAGGTTCTCTTCTTGGGAGACAGGCAAAGGTGCTGGACTGAAGATGTTTATGCTTTAAATTGTTGATAGGCAGCAAAACTATCCAGAACTCTTCATATTTTCTGCAAGGCTCTCGGTAATAGCAATGTGCAAGGTGGGATGTTCATGTAGCCAGGGTAAGGTGCAGTCTGAGAACAGAAGATTTCTTGTGGCTTACTTGAAATACAGGAGGATCTGTATGGAAAAATCCATTTGGCTGTCCTTTTAAAATCAGAAAAGGTGGAGAGACTTATCTAAAGCAGATAAGCTGTTGCTGTATCCTACAAATAATAATGATGTCCTTGTAGTGAGAAGGAACTGCAGTATTTCATCATAGGTTTGCCCAGCTGGTGAAGCAAGCTTCAAACAAAGATTGCCAAGGGAGGAGAACCACAATCTATGCCAGTCATACCAGTTTGATGCCAGTGCCAGCAGGAGATGCCCACAGCTGGAGAAGGATCACACAGATCAGCAGGGCAGCACCTGAAAAACAGGACAAAGGGATTGCTGCCATTACACTCAGCAAGTTGGCTTCATCAGGGGCCCAAGTTAAATATCTGTGCAAACATGTGCAGCATGGGGAATAAACAGGAGGAGTTGGAGATGTGTGAAGGCTGCAGGGCTGTGATCTGGTTGTCATCAGTGGTCAGATGGATCACATGACTGGAGTGTTGGAATGGAAGGACAGGCAGAGATGAGGAATGAGCATTGTTCCCTGTGACAATGGCCAGCTGGAATGCATGGAGCTCCACCTGGGGGTGGATGAGGAGCTGACTGAGAGCTCTGGGTCATGACTGAAGATGGGGAAGGGACAGGTGACATTACAGTGGGGGTCTGCTACAGGCCACCTGGCCAGGAAGACTGGATGAGGGTCTCTGTAGACAGACAGGAGCATCCTCACATTCATAAGCCCTAGCCCTTATGGGAGAATTCAACTGCTCCAACAGCTGTTGGAGGGACACAGCAGGACAGAAGCAATCCAGGAGATTCCTGGAATGTGTTGTTGATAACTTCCTTCTCCAAGAGATAGAGGAGCCAACAATGAAAGATGCTATGTGCAACCTGATCTCACTAACAAGGTGGTGGAGAAGGTGAAACTCAATGGGCAGACTTTGAGTGCAGTGGGCATGAAATGATGGAATTCAAGATTGAGCTGAGTCCTGCATTTTGGCCACATTAAGCAGGGAGGAGGCACAGCAAGCTTGCTACTCTGGATTTCAGGAAATCAGGCTTTGGCCTCTACTATGGGATAAACCTGGGAGGAAAAAGGGACCCACAAAAGCTGAATAATATTCCAGGATCACCTCCTCCAAGCTCAGGATCAATACATCCCGATAAAAAGAAAGTTATGCAAAGGTGCCAGGAGGCCTGCATGAATGAACAAGAAGCTGCTGGACAAACTCAAACATGAAAAAGAAGCCTGCTTCTAGAGGGTGGAAGCAAGGACAGGTAGCCTGGGAAGAATACAGAGAGATTGTCTGAGCAGCCAGGCATTTGGTTAGAAAAGCTAAAGCCCTGATAGACTTAAAGCTCATCAGAGATACCAGGGGACATCAAGGGCCGCAAGAAAAACTTCTATATATGTGCTAGTGAATGAAAGATAAGGAAAAAGAGTAGACCCTCTGTCTGCCTCAGTCTTCACTGACAGGTACTCCAGCCACACTGCCTAAATTGCAGAAGGGAACAGTGTGAACTGGGAGAATGAGGAACCACCTCCTCCAGAAGCAGATCAGGCTTGAGACCACCTAAGGAACTTGGAGGTGCACAAGTCCATGAGATCTGATGAAATGTATCTGGGGGAAATGTTCTGACAGAACTGGCAGATGAAGCACCTAAACCATTTTCCATTGTATTTGACAAGTCCAGTTAAGTTACCACTGACTGGAAAGGGGAAAAAAAAAATCCTGTTTTAATAAGGAATATAAGGAAGACCCAGGGAATTACTGGCAGTTTCACCTCAGTGTCTGGCAAGATCATGGAACAAACCTCCTGGAAACTATGTTGAAGGAACTATGCTGGAAAATTGGAAGGTGATTTGTGACAGCCACCATGGCTTCACTAAGGGCAAATCTATTCCTGGTAAATTTGGTGGCCTTCTATGATGAAGCAAAGGTGTTGGTGAATGAGGAAAGAGGGACTGACACCACCTGCTGAGCTTGTGCAAAGCATTTGACCTGTCCCATGGGTTTCCCAGCTCAGGGTTTTGAGTGACAGGAGTTGGGTCACTGCTCAGCCTGTCACACTGGTTTGGGGTGGACTCTGCCCTGCTCCTGGTGGAGTGAACATTGTTCACTCTGTGGATGTTACTTTTGGCAAGATTTCTGTCTGGAGTGGTTCTGAATTTGGTTTATTGTATTAAAAACCCCCACATTTGAAATCCTTGAACAGAAAAACAATAATAGTTCATAAATTTTTCTGAAGGAATTAGATGGAAAGAACCACCAGACTTCCCTCTGTAAATGTATAAACATAATATTTCTAGATGGCTTCAGTAATTTTGCCCCATTGTAAGCAGCAAGCTGGGAATGAACTAAGCAAAAGGCAGGCAGCAGCTTTCTGTCTGTTCTAACAGGTGATATGTGGTAGGAGACAGAGAGTCAAAAGTTCTAATAGAGCTTTCTGACAAACAGCCTGCACACTCCTTGGCATTGCCACAGGAGTGGCTTTGGAGAAAGCAATGGTAAGGGTCTTTTTTCATGCTGTTCTTTTTCTCCTGGAAAATGCTGTTTGGTAAAATCAAATTTCTGTAGTGGAAAAACTATTTCAGTGATGCTTTGGATTTTTTTTTTTTTCTTTTTTTGGTAGTAGAGGAGAGCAGTGTGGAGGGAGAGAGAAGCAGTGTCCTGTTACACTAAAAACACCAATTGCAGGGTGGCATGAGGGTTCTAGATTTGTACTGCCATTTTATTTTGTGTGTATGCTCCTTGAAGCTAAAATCACCTGAAATAAAAACTTTAGTTTTAACATATGCAATACTTTAATTTACCTGAAATATCAATTAATTGTTTTAATTTTTGCCTCAGAAATCCCCATTTCTGTTAATCCTGATTTGGAATGTTGATGATTTAAAATATAAATAAATGAAAAAAAAAGTTGAATTTTCTAGAACTGAGTCTCAGTTCCAGACAGTTTCTAGATGTTTCTTCTTGTCTGTATTGTTCAGGTTTTGAAATAATGAAGTGAGTGCTTGCTTTGTGTCTAGTATTATCAGGTTAAGTGCAGACTACAATGTCATAACTTTATACTCTAATTAGATAGTAATTATCCTTTTGTATTTGTTCTAACCTCTATCTGGGATGGGCATTGCAAAATGTCCTATATAAGCCACACCCTTCTTGAATTTTTTCTTGTGAACATGTGCCAATTGATTAAACTCATTGATTTAAATGTTCCTGATCCCTGCTGAAGACCTTAGAATTGTGCATTGCCACTGTATCCACTGCACATCACCAGCTATTGAAGGGATTTATGCTCAGAAAATCTGTTTTGTAGGTACTGCCCTGTCCCAATACAGTAATATTTGGTGACCTTTGATGAGACCAGATTAGCAATGCTGAGAAAAGTGCACTCTGTTTGTGACAGCAACTTGTGGTGGGTTGACTCTGGCTAGACCAGGTGCCACCAAATCTGTTCTGTCACTTCCCTTCTCAGTTGGACAAAGCAGAGAAAACATAATGAAACATCATGATTTAAAGACAGGGAGAGATCACTCGCTGGTTATGGTCAAGGGCCCAACAGACCCGACCTGGAGAAATTAACTGAAGCTATTATCAATCAAAAAGTCAGAGTAGGACAAGAAGTAAGTGAGAATAAGTAAATTAAATGTTAAAAAACCCCTTCCCTCACCCCTCACCCCTCCCTCCTTCCCAGGCATAATTTTATTCCAGATTCTCTCCCTCCCATCTTCTAGCAGTGCAGGAAGAGGGGGAATGGGAATTATGGTCAGTTCATCACCTGCTGGCTCTGCTGCTGCTTCCTTCTCAGGAAGAGGAGTCCCTTGCCTGCTCCAGCATGGAGTCCCTCCCCCTGGAGCCTGTCCAGCCTTCTCCAGTGTGAGTCCTCCCCATGGGCTACAGTTCCTTATGAACTGCTCCAGTGTGAGTCTCCCATGGGGTCTTTTCCACGGGGTACAGTCCTTCAGGAACAGCCTGGGCTTCCTACATGCCCACAGCCTCCCTGGGGCACTCACCTGCTCCATGGGATACCCCATGGGCTGCAGGGGCACACACACCATGGTGTCACCATGGGGCTGCAGGGGAATCTCAGCTCTGGTGCCTGGAGCACCTCCTCCCTCTTCTTCACTGGTCTTGTTGTCTGCAGAGTTGTTGCTCTCATATATTCTCACTCTTTCTCTGTCTGCAAACTACGTCTGCCCAATAATTTTCTCTTTTCTGTCTTAAATATCTTATTCCAGGGGATCTACCATCACGATGGGCTCAGCCTTGGCCAGTGGTGGGTCTGTCCTGGAGCCAGCTGGCATTGGCTCTGCCAAGACACAGCAGAAGCTTCTGGCAGCTTCTCACAGAAGCCACCCCTGTAGCCCCCCACTACCCAAACCTTGCCTGGAAAACCAAAAACACAGGCCCAGACAGCAGATAGTTTACATAACTTAACTATTTTTCAAATAATTGCCTTGTGTGCAGAATTTTAGGGGATTGGAATTTTTTGTCTCTGGAAGGTTTCTTTGTACTGCTTTAGACCCTGGTGCAAGAGCCTTATGTCCAAATACTGCCATGTCAGGTGTGGGGTGATTATGGATGGGAGTTTGCTGAAACAGGTTTGCTCTCTGGAGTGAAGAAAAATTGGTCCTTGGACCCTTAACTGTGCCTTTCATCCTGCTGCCTGTAATTTTCTTCTGAAGAACACTGTGAAGCCCATAGCTGAGAAGTACAGCTCAGATGTAGAAGCACAAAGGACTGCAAAAGAACTGTGGAATGGTTGGTATTACTAAAGAGGCCAAACGTAGCTCCCTTTCTTTTTTTTAAAACTTTTTTTTTTTTAACTTTTTTTTCCTTTTCTTTTTTACTCATTTGGATACTTGTAAATCCTGCTTGGAACAGAGCTTCCTGCTGAACTGTGGAATTTTTCCAGTGTTGCAATTGCAAAAAAGCAGTACATTGTTGCTTTGAGAATGGCAATTTTAAAACTGTAGGGACTTTGCCCGTGGACCATATAGGAATTCTGAAATTTAGATGACTAAGGTCAAAACCTGTGTATGCTAAGCACCTGGTAATATCATCCCTCGAAATGGAGGATCTGCAACACCTTGTGGAGAGATCAGAAATTAGCCACCTGTCTTCAAAGTCAGTGTAACTCTCTCTAGAGTTTCTATTTTAAAACCGGAGTTCTTAGAGTCACGCTGGAAA
The DNA here is from genome assembly GCF_903797595.1 of Erithacus rubecula. Classification (NCBI taxonomy): domain Eukaryota; kingdom Metazoa; phylum Chordata; class Aves; order Passeriformes; family Muscicapidae; genus Erithacus; species Erithacus rubecula. The sequence goes on along the minus strand of NC_136689.1, from coordinate 16,947,710 downwards.
TTCACTTATCTGAGGTAAAATGATTATGTTCTCAAGTCAATATGCAGGTATAAATGAGTAGTGATTATAGTCTTCCCAAATAAAACTGGGACAAAACCTACCAGACCATCACTGATGGCTGGGCTGGGGTCAAGGTCAGAAATTGCATTGCTGTCCATACCAGAATTTTTGCTAAAGAAGCTTTTCTAAGTTGGGCTGTCTAAAAACTGCTCATGAGCTGTATTTTCACATAGATAAATCTGGGTAAACAAGTTATTTGCAGCATGTGCTTGGTGTATTTGAAATGCTATCTCTTGAAAATTACTGAGCATATCTAGACTTGCAGCTTTGCTGGTGTTGGTTTGTGCAACCAACATTTATTTGTGGATTTTTAGATTTTCCCTCTTCTCAACCAATTTCCATTCTCTATTAATGTTCTCCTCTTTTGTGCCTACATTTCTTCTCCATCGTTGCTTCTTATTTGCTTTCTGTTCTTCCCTTTCCATTAGCTCCATAGTGCTACCCAAACCAACCTCTGATGTTGGTGTTGGGAAAACACTCATGGATAACACAGTAGTTAGTTGATTTTTTTTTCCCCTCTAAATATTTCTCATTTTCATTCAAAATTGATGATTCACAGGTAGCTGAGGAGAGACCTTAGCATATCCTTACTTATTGCAATGCACAGTGCTGGTGTTCTTGACTTCCACTTGGCTGCTGCTGAATCCCACTTTCAGTCTGACCTGTGTGTGTTTTTGACTTTGTGTTTATCTGGCTGTTGGTCTGTCATGACACTGCCACTTCTAAGCGGTACTTTGCTGGGCTTGAATAACCCAACTTTTGAACTTTCTGACCAGTATTATTAAATGGGGACAGAATTGGTCAAGGAGAAAAAAAAAAAAAAAAAAAGCCTGTTCTTGATGAACTGTGTAATGCTATTGAAGAGGCTAAAATTAGCCCTGTCATTCTTCTTGCTTTTAGGCATCTCAGGGTAATTATAATGGGAAAAGCCAGCCAAGCTATAATTCAAATAAGCTTAGGTTTTAAGGCAATTTTTTTAATGATTTGCCTTTCCCTCTAAGTAAAACAAAGATTATAAAGATTAAGTTAGCGGTTGCTTTTTCTTGCAGAGAGCATCTCAGGTAAAATATGAACCAGTGGTAAATTAAAGGCAGATATTCAAGCAGAATAAAATAATAATCAAAAAGTGGACCAGACAGCGAATGCAACTGATGCTCAGGAGGGCTGGGTCGAGTCCCATTTCTGATGTTTTGGTTAGTTAAAAGCTGTGATTATGTTCCACATGAACTACAACTTGGTATATGCATTTTGCATTTATTAACTGTGTTATGAAGATGATACAGACAGAGACGAAACTGTTATGGAGGATTTGGAATGGAACAAGCATGCTAATGAGCCTATGCAAAAATGCATCTATTAGCCAGATGGTGAGTTACACAGACATTAGTTTCTGTTTACCATCTGTTTAATCCTCAGAAAGAGGCAGGAAAGGAGCTGGAGAGGGTGTAGAGGAACAGCAAACAGTAACAGTGTAGTAACCTTCACAATATGTCCTGAATGTCACTTTTCTTAAATAGAAATACCCCTGTATTGTGTCTGGCAGTAGGTACCAAATTACTGCAAATTCTCAGAGTTTCTCCAATGCTTCATTCTCCACTGCATCCCCTTTCCCAATATTCCCATCTAAAAAATGACAAGTAATTCCTCACCATGAGCAAAATACTTATCATGGTTCAAAGCAAGTTAAAATTGGAAAACAAAAAAGTTTTAAGCTGTTATCAATGTGTATCACTGGGAAGAAGAACAAAGGTCCTGAATGCAGAGAGAAGAACTTAAGATCAATTAGTTCAATGACCCCCTCAACAGCAAAAAAAAAATGTTTTTAAAGGCAGTTTGCAGACTTAAACTTCTCAATTTATGGAGATACTAAGTCAGGAAAAAAAAATTGCCAGAATTGCTGTTGAGAGAGGTCTCTATTTTAGCCTGAAACTGGAAAACTGAATTGATTAATAACTCAGTTAAAGATTCAATTCAGTGCAAGATTCAAAGGCACTCAGAACTTATTTTTCCATGTTCACTAGAGGGTAGCAGAGAGAACAGTGAGAGAGTTTCAGCACAGCCTGTGCTCAGTAGCAATGAGTTCACTTGCAAGTTTCTGTATTCTTAGACTAATCTGCTGCCCTTCAGGCTTCTTGGTAGAGCAGAAAGGGTACATTTGATGCTATGAGTGTAACCAACAGCATAAAACTTAAGAGTATTCTTAATGTGATTTGCTAAAATTAAAAATCTATCTTGTTTTTAGCACTGTCAATAACTGTTTGGGTTTTTTTCAGATAGTAAACTTGCTATCACAAGCAAGTGACAGTAAGTTTATTGAAACACATTGATAACAGTTTAAAGCATTTTCAAGATGCACATTTTCAAGGAAGCATGTTTTTAGGAGCATTATATTGTGCATAGGGGACATTATCATATTTATGTAGGCAAATAATTTTAAAATAACACCACGACCATAGAACATTACTTCTAGGCTGTATTTGTGAACAAAGTCCAAAACTTCCTCCTGCCACCACATTAATTATGTGGCAAAACAAGCCATTATTCTGTATACCAGTAATGGAGACCTTGTGGCATGTCAGCTTCTGCTGCATTAAAATACAACAGATTTCAGTTACCTGTTTCAACAGTTTGGAGTTTCCAGTATCCTTTCTGGGCTGCAGATGGCCAAAGGAATATCAAGAGAAGAGTTTCAAAAGCTGTGTTGAAGAGCTGCCTTCTACTCTTATGTTATTAAAAGGCAAGCCAAAAATGTTGTCATAAAAGCAACACCCCCCCACCATCAATATTTATTGCTGTGACTGCTCTCTAGCATTTAAGATTTTAAAGCATTGCAGTTTTATGAAGTGTTGTTAAAGGTAATAGTACCTGACTGAGGCTGATGTTCGTAGTATTATAAAAATTCCCCCTTTCCTCCCCAAATAATTCACACTGTAGGTTGCCTTTATTTGCCTGTAATGAAGAAAATGCAATAAAAAAAATTTAAAAATATTTGCCCATCTCTGTTTTATATAGTCACTTGGGCACGAGGCAATAAAAAGGGACCTTTCTTTAAGTAGTGGGACTATTTGCAACAACAGGAACCATTTGAAATAGTGCTCATTTCCCAAATAGCACTTCAGATCCAAAGAAAACACCCTTTTGTAATCCCTCTGCATTGTGCTTGTAAAAGAAAAGTATGGACTGAAAAATCTGTGTTGCCATCCTGCCCTCCCCCTTCCTGTCCCCATACACATGCAAAGATGTGCCCACAGCCCCTCACAAGCTTTGAAGCTTTTGTGTGTGCTTTCTGTGCCAGCCCTGCATTGCAAATAGAAAGGTGGTGTTACCCAAATTCATGTTCCACCCAACAGGGGATTCCTGTAGGGCAAATAAATATTTGGGAAATCTTTGAATGACTCATCCCTTTGCATTAAAACCTTTCTCAATTTCTGCCTGCTTTTGGTCTGAATTCCACAAAGAGACTGAAATCCACAGAGGGCATTCCTAAATGTGCTCCTTATTAAATATGGCAAACAAAAAGAAAACCTGTTGATGTCAAGAACCATCCTCCTTGTTTTGCTGATTCAGATGTTTCATGATTAAACATTATGAACCAAAACTGAAATATAAACTCACTTTGTATGCTATATAAGAGATTTAATATGGTCCTTTTCATCAAATTGAATTGCCACATCAGTCTTCAAAGACTCTGGGGGCTTTGGAGGCTTCGTGTTGCAGCATAGCATACAGATGTCCTGCCTAGGGTGGAAGCTTTATTGTGTTTCATTTGTGTGATGGATAATGTCTGTGCTCTGTTCTTTTATCTCTTTTACAGAAAACCTTTTGGACTTTGATTCATACTTGGGAGTGTAAATAATGCAATTGGTTTTGATGTGCACCAGTGAGAGGGAGCCATAGGACTAGAAAAAGGCAGATAATATCTCATCTTCCTGAAATCTAGATTGGAATTAGCTGCAAAACAAGTTATATTCCCCATTTTTAATTAGTTTCTTATGTCTTTTTAATGAATTCTTTAAAGACAAGTTTAAAGAACAAATTTCTACAAAATTATGACATTCATTTTTAAAGATATAATTCTAGGTATTTATCTTTTCTGTAAAGCTCCTCGGGAAACTGAGATTTGCATAGCAGTTCTGAGAGTGGCACTCTGCTGCAGTAGTAATTAGTGCAGTCTTAAGCAACTTCTTACTGCCAGGATCCTGTTATTGTCTATGCAATATGTATTTGTAAAAATCCCCTCTACACCATGCCCCAGAACAACATGAGCTCTAGTCTCTGCCAGTCCAGAACTTTGGGGCTGTAGGATTTGGGGGTATATGTGTGAAGTACTGTCTCCTGCTTCTGGTTTTGTGGTTTTTACTTTTTTTCTGTCCCAACTGGTTTTTTTTTTTTTTGGTTTTTTTTTCCACAGAATTTGCTAAAATATAAGCCCCAAACTTCTCTGTTTTGAGTCCTGTCATCTGAGTTCATAAACCCTTCAATTAGGCTGTAGCATTCTCCATTTCTTTGACTTGTCAAGAAGTTTTTCCTCACAGAAATATGTTTTTATTGTTTAGGGACAGCTCTTCAGCAGAAAAGGCTGAAGATACTTTGCTAGTGTCATGCATGGCAGGATGATATAATTCACCTAGATGGTGTTGGCAGCCCTGGACAATGACACTTTAAACTGCACTTCCCCAGTGCTTTGGGGTCTTGCTTTCCCTAATGTTATCTGTCTGGGGAATCTGACAGGTTATATCCAGATGTTTCAAACTGATGTGGTCTCAGGATGGGGGACAAAAGAGTCTCACCTTCATAATCAAAGGACAGCTCATGGAGAAACATGGACCAGACTATATAAAAAAATATTATGATTGCTAATAATTATTTTAAAGTAATTATTTTAATAATTAATAATTAAATTTTATATTTAATAATATACATAATATATAATAATTATATATATAATTATATATATAAAATATAATTTATGCAATATAGAAGTAAATATCAGTGATCAATGTAATGGTCTCATTATCCCAATTTATTTATCTTATCTGTTTTTCATTCTGTTATCTTCTTTTTTGGGCCAATGTGCAAATGCTTTTTTGAAGGCAAGTTTGTCCATTTATGTTTATAAAAGGCCAATCATTTTGCTGATACTATCAAATCATAAGTAATAGCAGAGTGAGTCAATGTACAGTGAATACAGAAACCAATGCTTAAGGATTTTATGAATTTTCTTACACTGTGTTTATGAGTTCCCAGAGTATTTTGTGTGCATTCAGGCCACTCCAGTTCCTGTGCTTAGTGTAATTAAACCAGACTGTTGAATTTTTTAAACTAACCAACCTCGATGGCCTCTCATTAATGAACAACTTGTTAAATTGACAAATTTCTGCAAGCATGGACTTATTATTCAAGAAGTTAGAGCAAGCAATAATTAGGAAGGCACAAAGCCATCTACAAATGTATGGTTTATGTAAGGATAGCCTAGACTATGGAATAGTTTCAGTAAAGACTGAAATGTTTTGAAAGTAGGACAATCATGCAAAATCATGCTGGGATATAAATGGCAAGTGTGCACATATGCACAGTATTTCTAAGAACCATTCAACTAATTTTTGTTCCATGTCAAACTTGTCATCACTGTTATTTCCACCTTCCAGTTCTTGATGCTGCAAATGTGTGTTAGCCAGTTATGGTTTGTTTGGTCTTCAGAAATACTTTTCCCTTCCCCCTCCCCACTGTGTTGGTGATGTAAACAGGACACCTCTCCCAATACTGATGACATTTGCTAAATATTTTGGTGCCTGCTCCTGTGATTATCCTCTGTACACAGCCTTGCACTTCAGAGGGGGAGGATGGTGGGGAGTACAGACAGAATTAATCCTGTCACAGGGGTGTCTGTCCTCTGCTGCTGACAGTGCCACTGTGAGCATTAGCTGCATAATGCTGTCCTTCTCTCCCTCAGCCTTTTCTTTCCCCTCTGAAATTGCCTTCTGTGAGCTTCCTCTATGGCAAGGCACAATTGGTTATAGTAGTAAGGAAGAGGAAAAGAGAATCATAGTTGAACAAACCTCTTTATGCACTGAAAACTAAAGCAATTTTTTAGGTAATTTTATATACTTATGCTGCATGGGCTGTATCTTGTGTAAACTAGGCTTAATGCATGGATGTGTGTATATGGCCATGTGTGTACAGCCTCATGCCTCAAGTGTGTATCCCTGTTTGAGCTTGCTGCAAGTCTCCTTTATTTCCATAACTTGTTACAGTGCAGCTGAGTAATAGCATTAAAAGTTGTTCAAAGCCCTGCACTTTAAAATAGTCTTCTTGCATTGCTTTAGGTGAATATAGATATCTCCTGAACATAGGCATGCTAGGGAAACTAGGACAGTGCACTCTGTGAGTGTGTAGCATCTAGAAACTGAGTTTGGATACTTCACTGATGTCAATAGTGTAACTGGTTATTTAAATTCTTGATCTTTAAACATTTTAATAATAAAAACTGCATTTATTGTGATCTATGTGTGCCTTTATAATTTTCTAGTATGAAATTTTTGTGTCTCTGCTGCACTTATGGTTTTGGTTAAGAAGAAATGTGGGTTTTAAATCTCAAAAGCGGGTGGTTTCATGTAGTCTATATAAATGAGAGTTATGAAAGCACAGTGGGTTTAGTGAGGGAAGGCCCATGCTGACCTTGCCTCCCTGAGGACAAGGAGCATTCTGGATGCCATTCCATAATCTTTCATTTTTATTGGATATTTGGAATATCTTCATTGAGAAGTCACTGTCCTTTGTTACAGATTTTAAGTGTATGACCTGTGAGGTACAGAGGCAGCATGTATTGTCTGTAGGATGCCTGGAGGTTTTAGTGATGTGAAGGGTTTAATATCCCCTGCTGTCAGGAATGTCCAGGGAAGGGGGTGCAGGGGAAGTCACTCTTACCAGCACTGCTTTATGTACAGCACTGGAAGATCCTATTCAACGGGGGTGAGATAATATTTTGACCATTTCAGGTTTTTTAATCTCCCTTGTACTTATGCATGGGGGAAGTTTATTTGGCACATTGTAAGCACTGATTTTCTCAGAAAGAAAAACAAGACAGCATCAAATGAAGCTGCACAACAGACTCCAATCCCTGGGGTTAGAAAGGAAAGTCCTCTTTATATCTGCAGGCCAGGGGGGTATTTAGGTGCAGCTTTGCCTGTTTTGTCTGTGCTGGGCATGCAGAACTGTGGGATTAGCAGATGCAGTTTAAGTGGCCTCGGCTGAAGTGGCACAATAGTTGGCTGGTGCATAACTGTGTCTGTTGACCTGGTGGCTGCTGCCTCTGAGCTAAAGCCCAGACAGAGGAGTCAGCAGTCACTTTCACTGTGTCTGCTTTGTAAGAACAGTCAGGGGAATAAAGAAAAGCCCAGTGGAGATTAAATCTATACACACTTAGTCTTCATTCGAAAGTCCTAATGGTGGTGGTAGAAAGAGGAGGGGGAGCAGCTAGGTTTTGTAGTTACTCATCCTCTTCTGCTGAGGAAAAAGACAAAATGCAGTCTCAGGAACTTTGCATCTCACTGGATAGTCTCTCATTCTCATACCAATCTGGTTGATTAATAGGTGATGTGGGCAGGGACAGCTTTCTGGTGAACCTTCTGCCTGCCAAAGCCCTGACATGTGAGTACACAGTATGCAAAGCTTCCACATCAGCTCTGAATTTCTGAAGTAATTTGTTTTCTGTATCTCAAGGTAGAGCTCAATATCTTAATGATTTTATTTTTTTTCCTGATTGTTTCTGAATTGGTCCTCATTTATCATAACGATTTGTTTAATCTCCAGTAAGTTTTTGAGTAGATGTGTAGGTTACAGAAGCCTCAAGAGAAGTAAGGCAGTGAACTCATTGAAACTTTGTGGAGTTTGAACACATGAGTTATTTATGCTCTTTTGAAGGTCTAATTGGTAGGACTAGTTGTTTTTCTGCTTTCAAAAGAGCAAAGTAGCACTGGTAAGTTTTCTGTGTTTCAGTGTGTGTACAAGATGTGCATTGCCTGCACCCCTTGGGGCCTGTTTGTGCTGCTGCTCTGACTGCTGTGCTGCAGCAAAGAAGCTGCTTAATGATGTTAATTCACTGTTTGGATCAGAAATATGTTTGTTTGTTTCAAGACAAGAATGGGCTCCTTCCTGGGCTTCCTTGTAGCCCTCTTGCAGCATTACAGGCTCCTTTGTTCTCCCCTGCTCTCGCCAGGGAGCTACCCCAGTTTCAGCAGCAAGGCAGATGCTTGCCAAGCCACCTCCTCTTGAGCTGAGCTCCAGAACCACAGACCAGCTTGGAGTGGGAGATTAGGGAGCTGCTGTATGACAGCAGGCAAAGGCAGAGCGAGCAGCTGAGGCAGAAATGAACTTTTTAAGGCTGTGTGTAGAAAACTGCTATTTGAATATGTCAACAGATAGGATGCATCCAGAGAAAAAGCAATTTTTTTTCATAATTATTTACACAGATTTTGGCTTTAGCAGATCTTCATAATCTTTTGGAGGTTATCTGGTGACAATATTGTCACCATAAGCATAATGAGGCTAGGAAAAAAGCAGTAGTGATATCTTAGAAATGCATTATTTTTTGGCTTTTTTTTTTTTGTTTTAACAGTGGGTCTTTTCCTCTCACATCAACTTTCCTGCTGCCTTTTAAGTGCTTCACAGGCACCCTTAGCCATTGTTGTCAGCAGCAGCCAAGAGAGCAATGCCTCCTGCCTGCTGAGGGATGCAGCAGGGCTTTGATCACAGTCTGGAGGGCATAAGGAAAACATTGAGGAAAAGTGTCTAAAGAACCACTTGAAAGAGGATGCTGGCTGTAAAAGAGAGATGGGCAGGGAAACTGGAAGAGTGTCTCTGCAGAAAAAGAGAGGAGCTCAACCAGCTCTGAGTCCTTCTGCTTAACCTGGTTGCAATGAAATTCTCATCTGCAGGTTTTCCTTCTGGCTACAAGGATGAGATTAGAAAGCAATCACTGGGTGGATGTGCATGTAGGGTTTTTTTGGGAGAAATAGAATGAAATCCAGCCTATGTTGTTTTTTCCTTCCATGGGGTTTTCTTTGCTCAAAAATTTAGAGGAACAATAAAATACTGTAGACATTCAGTGTCATTGTGCTCTGTGCCTTCAGTAAACCCTTGGATAATTCAGCAAGTCTAATCCACTCTTTTTCAGGCTTTATATATTCTCACATTTTTGTTCTTAGGAGCTGGACTTTATCATTGAAAAAAATTTTTTTCATAATTATTTGCATGCACTTTTTTATCTGAATGAAAAGGTTAAAACTTGCATGTAAATACAGTGATATTGTTTTACTTTTCCCGCTATAATTTGTGCTAGGCTTATGGGAGGCAAATATTTGCATTTTACACCTATACAAGTACAAAAAGCAATCAGAAAAATTCAGGTGATGATGGATAGCAATTATTTCACCTCATAAAGAGAAAAGCCTCTGATTAGTTGATATCACAGAATAAAACTTTGAAGAACACACAAGATTTAAAGGTAAAGCAAAGTGGTTTGTACCTTTCTGGAAGTGTCTGATCAGATTTAGTAATCTTGTGTGATGACTTCTTGGATAGCTGGGGATATCTCTGTTTGTGTCTGTAACCATATCTGGGGTTATGTAATTCATATATTTAAAAAAATATTATTAATATCACTGCAACAGAACTCAGTAAAAATTGTTGATGCACTCATTAAAGATGTGTTTATATAGTATATATAGAGACGTAATCTGAAAAGATTAATGTCTTTCTCTAGATGGTCTTGAAGTATTCTCAAATTTTAGGAAGTAGGATTGGTATCTGGTTCATGTTATTAATGACTTAATCAGAATATAGGTATCAGCCATTCATGTTTACATGTTTCTGATTTGGTGTTGTGAAAATTGTCCCTTAAAAAGGGGGGAGGGGGTGGTGAGGGCAGCAGAATCAGTTCAATTCTGTGCATCAGTTGTAGCAGTTTCTTCTAGTCCATGCCAAGAGCCCCCCTCCACATCAGCTGCTGCTTATCTCATCTCCAGGAAAAGGAAAAATGGATGAAATGGATGAAAAAGGATGGCATGAGCTCTCAATCTTACCATAAATCTTCTTGTAAAAATGCTCCCTAGCAATGGCACAGCTTTTTCAATTGCACTTCTGAAATATTCTGAATGGGTCACCAATTGTCTGTGTTCTGGCACAGCTAAAGGCTGTAGTTTCATGTACTAATGTAGAGTTACTACCATTCTTTCACTGGTAGTAAGAACACTTCTGATACAAAAGGCAGTAAATTTTATCAGGTGAGCCTGATTTAGCAAGTGTTTAAGAACATAAATTTTAGTGACTTCCAGTGCTTTTGTTTAAAGCTAAAGGACCACTTTTAAACAACTCACTGAATCAGAATTTTGGATGTTTTACTTTCCAACTATTTAGTAATCCCATATACCAAATTTTGTCTATTTCTATGACTTACAAGGACATGCAATTATTCTGCTTTTTGCTGAGAGAAAGTACTCCAAAAATACATTCAACAATGCAAATAATTTTAAAAAATTCCTATTTTATTGTGTCTTATCTGATGCTAACCTGCCAGCAGGCTAAGCATGTAGCAAAAATAAGGTCATAGGAAGTGTTCGCTTATATGAATATATATATAAATTAAAAACATTTTAAAAACTGTGTGTCAGGGTCTAAGTGTTTGGAACCTTTAAAAATTTGACTTCTCAAGGCCTCTCTGAATTAAGTTCTCATCATGAATCCCTGGGGATGGTGAGTATTTTATTATTAATGATTTTTAGGGATTTTTGGCACATTTGTTGCCCTGTGATAAAGCTCCTTGATGCTGAGCATCTCAGGACAGCAGATTTGATTGATCAGATTGCAACTGATTTCCTTGGAAGATGCCCCAGCATTATCTGTATTGCTAACAGGATTCACTCTGCTGTCACAAGAAAGGAGAATTTTTTATACTGTCAGGTTTGAATTGTAACAAAAAAAAAGCCAGATTTGAGAACACTGGTAGCTGAGTGCCAGATACTGAATAAAATTACACCTTGCATCTGCATGTTCAAATATCCTGAACATTTCAATTTTCTGGCTGAAATTGCCTGGGCCAAACTCTGAGGCTGGCAGGTGACATAAATGGAGCTGAGCCCTTCTTTTGAGGACTGGCCATTTATATTTGTCTGTCTTTTAGCGTAGAGCTGTGGCTCACTGAAGTGTATAAATGGTATTTTGTATTGTTCTATCAGTGTACGTTAATTACTGTAATTTTGTGCCTGCATTCTCCAGTACTGGGGTTCTTATTTGTTCTGTTTTAACAATGTAATATTTTTAATTTATTAAGCTTCAAACTTGAAAATAATTTGTAAATAAATGTGAGTAGACATAAAAGAATGCAGTATAAAATTAATGAAACAGAAGCAACGTATATTAACATTCTGCAGTGGGTTTGTGCTTCATCAGTGCAATTCCTGAGGCTCAGTAAACCTGCAGTGACTTTTCACTTGCATTAGGTGTGGAAAGTCTACCAGCAAAGTAAAGGAGATGAAGCCAGAACTAATTTTATTCTGTATCAATTTTTTAGTAAAAGCCTGAGTTTAGTTATAATTTGGATGAAACTTATCTTTCCTTTTCTGTGATTTGCTTTGAATAGACTGCAGATAATGTAACTCTATCCATGCCACTGCATGGGGAAAATTGTTCCTGGATTTTTTTTTTTTTCTTCAGCCATCATTCTCATTTCCAATTCATGCAATTTTAACAGGATTATTCATTTATAGATTTGTGGGTTGAGGAGTTTTTAAGCAATTTTATGAAACAAATATTAGGGGAAATTGAAAGCAAGGCCGCTGTCTTCTTGGTTATTTACACACCTAAGTATGTGAAAAAAAGTGAAAAATTAAAATTTTGGAAAATGTTTTCTTGTCTTTCTTGCTCATCTAGGTAGTGTTTTTTTGATTGGTTGAGAACAAAATCTATTCTATATCTATCTTTTGACATTGACTCATATTCCATACAAAAACTGAAATGCAAGTATGAAGGCAAGAACTGTTATTTTGATGTGAGTGCCTTGCCTCATTTGTCCTGTTACAGGCTATGTCTTCTAGTAAAAGTAAGGGGTTTTTTGTGGTTTTTTGGTTTTTTTTTTGTTGGAGTGGTAAGGATATTGAAATTTAGACTATTATTTATCTCCTTTCACTGCATTGTGATTATATATCTCAGTCTCAATAGAAATTGAAAAATCTTTAATTAACTAACTGTATGCTTTTGCTCTGAAAACTTAGTCCAAAATCTGCATTGAAAAAAAAAAAAAAGAACCCTGATGTTTTATATTTATGGGATTCCTAATTAATATTCTTAGAGACCAGGAAAACAATGCAAGCAGTCAGTTTCTGTGGCTAAAGTAGTTCAGAGACTTTCAGCTTTATTCCATGTTTACTAATAATTATCAAAAAAAGTTGATTCTCCCTCAAGAGCATTGGGATATAGAACATGTTAATTTTGAGTGAGCAGGAGTAAGTAGCACTAACATCTGTTCCAGATGTTAAAATAACTGAAATTAAGAAATGGGTGATGCACAGCTGTTGTCACTTGGCTCTCCTGGGGCTGCATGGGCACCCTTTGGGATGGCTCCTGGTCTTTTGTTCGGGTGTCTCACCTAGGTACTGCCTCCCCAAAATTCTAGATGGCTTTTCTAGGAGGGTGATCCTCTCTCATCCAGCCCAGCACAACCACCTGCACTGCCTGGGCAGCTTTTGGAGACCTACATCTCTGGAGACATGAATGGAATGGAATGGAATGGAATATGGAAAATTCTGCCTGCTTGCCTTAGGTGCTTGCCTTGGTCTGTCAGTTGTGTAAGGAGCACAAACACCTCAGAGGAGAGTCCCAGATGTGAATGTCAGCCTGCTCATCCTGCGTGAGCATCTCAGCTGAGGGAGAGAGAAGGTGTGAGCAATGTCCACTCTCTGAGTTGGAGTCACTCTGCAGCAAAGAATTCAGCAGTCATGGAACAAATAAAGGTGGACTGAAGGTAGGGATTGGAGTGTTTATCTGCCCAGTCCCTGTTTCCAAGACAGTTCTTGCTTTAAAAAAAATCATTTATCCAGTAGTTGAAAGTGTAAAATGCATGCATGTGCTTCCACCATTTCTGCCACTACTGCAGTGTTGGCCACATCTTGGTTTTCAGAGTTTTTAACAGATCTAAGCTGTTTACTGGAGCCTACATGTCTTACACCACAGCTGATCAGCAGATGCCTGTCTGCTATGAGCATATATGTGATAATTAAGGTTAATGCACAGGGAACTTTTCCTGGAAACATTAAGGAAGGAGTCACCTATTGGGTTTTAGTACCTAGGGGATTAGGTAGTTCTGAACAATGAGTGAATTAGTCTGTTGTACAGCTTGAGTAGGTTTTAAATTTCACCTTCATATTTTATTATTTGGCCCTTTTTCCTTCTGCTCTCAGGAGAGCTCTTAGCATGTGATGACTTTGTGGCTTTCCCTGTCTCATCAGCAAGTCACACTCACACCTTATTGAAAGCTGAAATAGCTGGGTGCTTCAAGAGGTTCTATCTAGAGTATGTTGCTTTTTTTTAAACAGGATCACAGAATCAATTAGGTTGGGAAAAATCCTCTGAGATCATTGAGTCCAACCTGTGACTGAACAGCACCATGTCACTAGAACATGGCATTAAGTGCCAGCTCCAGTCTTTCCCTAAACCCCAGACTTTCACCAAACATTTCCATCATTAAGTCACTGGCTTAATCTGCTAAATCCCATTTGGTGGTCCCAGCATCTCTCCCCTTTTGGTCCACTGTCCCCTTCCCCTTGCTTTCCCCTCTTTGATCTCTTGTCTTCAGGGCCTGTGGGATCTTTCCTCATTTCATTTTTTATGTAGGAGATAGTCAAGTGAGGCACATCTTGGCTACATTCCTGAGCTGATATTCCTGGTTGCTCTGATGTTTATCAAGGAAGTCGGTCATGTCTTTTATCTTGGCCATGGGAGTGTTATCATATGTATGTGTGGCAAGGAAGGGAAAGGGGAAAATGGCAGATGGGAAAAAGGGATTTTCAGTGGAGTGAATACCAGAAGTGGTGCATTGACATAAACTGAATTATCCCCAGCCTGTTTTGGCTTGTGTACTCCCTGCTTGCCAGTGTACACTGAGAGTGCCCAGGAAAATGATTTGTACTTTCCCATTATTAACTATTTCGTTGCCATGGAAGGGCAGCCTGACCCAGCCTTCCTTGCCCAGGCCATGACAAGCAAAGGAGTGAGTGGGGCTGGCACCTTTCTTTTAAACTGAAAGAAGTCAAAAATAAAAGCATCAGTGCACATTCCTGCTCTGTGGATGCTTTTTTTTTTTCCTGCACTGATGCTCACAGATACTAAAACTAACATCAGAGAAACAAATTAAATGTGTGTCCCTCCATGCTTGTCCAACAGCCAGCAATTACTGTAGTGCAATCAGCTATTGATTTTGGGATTTGCTAAAATAATTTGTTAGTTGAGGGTAAGATTTCTTGCCATAACATTTCTGTTTCAATCGTGAAACCTTTTCAATGTAGGTGAATATACCTATCACCAAAGGAAATAGTTTGAGGCATCAAATTTTGAAATTATACTTAGATATTGTACCCATCTAACTGCTCATTTAAACTGATAATGTATTGGTTGAATTAGTTGACCCTGATGTGCAAATTACACTCAGGGCAGGTACTTTTTCATTGGGGTCTGTGAACAATATGATGATTTTACTGATTTCCTAAAGTTTCAGCAATAAAATTCCATAATTTTTAATGAAGAATTGCAAATATTATTTTCCTGTTAAGATTTATGTTTTACCAGTTGTACATGCTTACTTTTTTTTAATAATATTACGTTTTTTTAAAATCATATAAATGTTATTGGGAAATAAAACTAGAATCTGTTTCTCAAATAGTTTTTTAGCTAGATAATATGTCAGAATATCACTCTGACAAAAAGATAAGTAAGAAGAATTAGGTTTTGTTTGTAGAAATGTGATTTTCAAGATTTTTGTCCATCTCCAAACAGAGGCCAGATAAGAGATAGGAGATCAACTTCTGATCAATTAATTTCTCTATTTTTTTCCCATAGTAACCTGGGTCTAAAAGGTTAAAAGATTAGGATATGAATGTATTTTTAGGAAGCAATTTAATTTCAGTTGAAGTGAGAAAATAACACCCAAGAATTATGATGGACAGAGGAAAAAAAGAAAAAATTATTAAAAGGGGCAGAGGAGGAATAGAGGACTGGTTTTAAATAATACTAATAAAGGAATAATAAAATTAGGATAACAAAAAATAGGTAATTTGAAGCACAATGATAGCTAAATTGCTATAGAAGGTGACTGTGAAGAAGGAGTTAACTTGGGTCTGTTTTTAATACCTTAGTTAAGCAAAATAAATCTCATAAATATCCAGTAGCATTATTGCCTCTTTAAAACTCACTTAATATGTGCAGTAAACTCCAAATTTATAGATGGATTTCCTCATACTGGCCTCCCAAGTAAAAATTATGGTGTAAACACAACTATATGTTAGAGAAAACCAGGTTTGCCCTATGCAATCTTATAAATGAGTATCTGGAGTTTGCAATGATGTTAAAATTACAATTTCTGAGGTGTTATCCCATCCTCCTTTTGATATTTTGGACCAGTGATCAGACACGTGTCAGAAGAACCTTTCAATGATGATGTAAGCAGAATAAATTACTGGTAGAAGAGGGTATAAATGAATTGTGTTTAACAAATATTTTAGTATTTCAAAATATAGAAAAATAGTAAATCAGAGAATAAAAAATCCACTTCACAAACTGTATACCAGAGTTTAGGTAACAAGACAATTAAGTTAATATTCTGAGTTTCTGTCTTGATGCTTTCAAAAATAGCATCTAGTGAGTCAATCTTTGGACAAACTCTTGTGGTACTAAAGGTTGCTTATTAAGAGTAAACCTCCTGCTTCTACATTTCAGAAAGTAAAATAATTAAGTTACTGTTTTAGGACAGGGATATTTTTAACTTCAGAGGCCAGGAGCTTTTAGGTTTTTTGACAGGCTATAAAAGGTGCTCCAACAGTATCAGAGCACCATAATTGTGGATGGAGATACAGTTGCTGCCCCAGCAGGACAGCAATAGAATGGGAGCATCCTGCTTTGCTGGTCCTGTTGCAGACTTTTTTCTTTGAGTATCCTAAATTGTATCGACCATTATTTATTCTTCAGATCTATCAGATTATTTAAATTCAAATTATGAAGGGAATTCCTCAGCAAATAATGTCCTCCAGAACTACATTGAAAATAATAAAATGATTATGTTAAAACAACCTCAGAAAAAATATACCATCTGTATGGGAATAGAGAATCAGTTGAACTTATTTCCCCAAACACAGTATACTTTGTGGATATTTCTTCCAAGTACAACCAACTTGAAAGGAAGAGAAACTTTATTCATATGAATGTAGGGCAGTCAGCAGTACAAACTAATTTATTTTCCTCTTCAAAGGCCTCATATTTGACAGTCTATATATAATAAATAAGTAATGATTGCATGTGGACAAAACAGGCTAAACAAGTTATGAAAATTGGAGGAAAAACATCTAGATATTGTAGATCTGGTTGGTGCTTCTGATCCACTTTGAGGTGACCTCCAGAGCCTCTGCTGGAAAAAAAAAAAAAAAAGCAGCTGGTCAGCACACCAGCAGCATCTTCCCTCCCCTCCCAGGCTTGTAACCATGAGCCATGGTCCTGCTGAGGGGAGAGCCCAGGGACTGACCCTGCCAGGGCTGGGAGAATGGGCTGGTGGGCTCACCTCTGATTGCCCCAGTACCTCCCTCTCTGGGCAGTAACAACTTTATCTTAATGAGCATAATGAGGCAAGTCAGAGAATCTGAAGATGGCAGTGGTGTGACCCAAGAAATGGGAGAGGTGCTGCCACACATTTCTTGGTGAGCTGTTTCCTATGAGGGAGTGAGGAGGGCTGGGAAGATGAAGGCTGCAATAATGTGGAGCAAGGTGTGAAGGAAAAGGGACTATTAGGTTGGGTCAGTATGGTAAGACAGATGGCTGAACTAATTAGTGATTCTTACAAAGTGCTTCTTCTTCACCACATTGTGCTTTTTTGTGTTCTTCATGATGGGTAACTCCACCCCATTAAATCTCATTCAAGGGAGCTCTTCCAGAGTCTCTGCTGTTTATGAAAAATGTTACACCCAAAGGGGCAATGTTTCCAAAAGGACATATTTTTCCTTATAAAAATACCCTTCTCTTGTCCTGTTTGCATACCATTGCATTCAAATCCAATGATTTATAACAATGAATAGATATTACTACTCTGTGAAGTTTTGAAAAAGGCACCACATAAATGGACACATATATTTATATAAACACACACATCCTGTACTGTAAACTTGAACTTACTCTGAGTAACTTCTGTGCTTAATTCTGTACTTAATCTAGGTGGACAAAAGCTGCTATCAATGGTCCTGTGTAGCATGCTGTGTCTTTTCTGACAGGACATGTATTTGATGGACTAAGGTATTGCCTCTGGAGCTGCTCTGCTTCCTCGTAGCAGGTCATGGTAATGTCTGTGAGCTGGTGGACAGCAAGCAAAGGAGAAAATGTATTAAAGTCTCGTGGATCTGTAGAGTGACAGCTATGTCCTCACTGTCTCATCTCTTACGCAACTGCCTATTCTGTGACAATGTGTAAAAGACTTTTAGACTAAAAGGATGTTAATGTGTTGATATCTTCAACTGAGGGCTTCGTTGATGAAATTTTAACTTCTTTTTAGCCAGTACTCTCTCAGTTACAGGTATGTCATGGCTGGGTTGTTCCCTGCTCTTTAGTTCTTTCTTTTTGACCCTGAAAATTTTGTGTAAATGTAAAAAACCCCACTTATGTTATGGCCCTAGTCTTCATTCACATATACAGTGGTGGATCTGTTCTACTCAAAATGAGAGAGGTAAGTTTCCAAATCAAAATAAGATGATGAAGAACAAAATACCTTTATTTATTTACATTTCGGTAAAGCTTCTAAAAAACTCCCACATTTGTACATTTGTAAATACAAGTTTGTGATGGCCACATGCTATTTTTTGCAATGTTTAACATTGAAGGAAACATCTTTTAGAAATTCACTTTTTATCATGTGCAACTACAATCACAGATTACAATCTATGATCAAAAGCATGATACAACTCTTTAAAATTTATGACATCAATTATAACAACTCTAGTCTCAGCCCATCTGAAATGTTTGGTGCCAGTTGTGGATCACACTAAAGAAATGAAAGAAATGTGTGAGTTCTTCTTTTCAGTACATGAAACAATTGCTGTGCTCCCTTGCATGCCAGGCAAGGCCTTACAAGTTCCTGCAGCGCATGAGTGGCTGAGATGGTGCCTTGGGGCTAAATGCTCATGAAATGATAAATCTGAATAGGTAACAAAGCAGCCTGTCAAATGCAGGGCTTAGATGTTGATGTTTGAAGGCTGGGAGGCATGGGTTGCCTGAGGAATGATAAAAATTATGATGTTTACAAGAAGACATGTTAACTTGTGTAAAATGACTACATATTTCAAAGCAGAAAATTGTACTAATGCAACTTTAAGTTTATACTGTTAAAAATAATAACAATTCAAGGAATATTGAAGTTAAGTGTCCCATGGCAAAATAGGTTCAGGTTCCCTGTGTGCCTGTTTTATGGTCCTGTGTTGCATTCAGTAGTACAAACACCAGTCTAACCTACCCTGCAGCAGGCAATGTGCAAAGAGGCAAAGCAGAGGTGAAAAATTACCCAGGAGCTCAGCAGAGATAACACTGCTTTAGCAACCTTCTTTTAGGTTTTTTGGCATAGCAATTAAACCATGAATGTTCTGCAACCACCTTAGCTTAGCTTTAACTTGTCTAATATCCTATCATGCCTGTTCTAAAGCAAAAGAAAGCAATTGCTTCTTTCAGGAGGAAGAAAATAATTTTTTTGATTAACAAAATGTTGTCTCTGGACAGTGCTGAACCATTGCAGTTTCACAGTTACTGCTGGTGATGTTCTGCCCATTCCATAGGAAGGGTTCCACTCCAGATTCATCTGATGATCAGTTCCCTTGGCATGTGCACATGTAACCATGGGGTTCTTCCTCATTTTAGGGTTCTAGACTTGTATAATTTTGCAATTGCCTCCCTTTTTGTGATGACAGATGTTGAAGTAGAACTCGTGTCTGCCTCTGGCTTTGTTTTCCAGGCTGGGAGGAGGAGTGCAGGCTGAGCCCTGGGCTGCCCTCACAGCTCACAGCCTTGTGGCATGGCAGTGTTTGGCTTCTCTTCCTGAAGCTTTCATGGAGCAGAAGCCAGGCTTTAACTCAGTCATATATTCAAGAGCTTCCAAACTGGAGGAGAATCTCTTCTGGTCTTTGAAATGTCTGGAAAAGCCACTCTTCTACTGACTCTGTGTAGAATTCTCTCCCATATCTTATACTTCAGTCTCCCTCTGTCTCTTGTGTACACATACCCAGCTGCTGTGCCTTCATTTATTTTGTGCCCCAAAGCCACCATTTCACCCTCTAAAATGTTTCTGTCCATTTGTTATTTATTTGGAAATCATTTGACCATTTAAATCAGATATTTAAAGTCCTTATTAGGACCTCTAGGAAACTTTATTTGTGTTTCTGCATTTTGGATGATGGACTAAAGAGCCTCTGGGAAGCTTGTGCTCCATGGATAAAGTGCAGGTTGTGGGTGATATGCAAGTAATTTTCTCTGTACTTTCTATGTCAACCAACACATCCAGTTTCTATGAAGCTTCCCTCAAAAATTTTTGTATTGCTAAGACATCTATCTTTTTTGATCTGTAGAAACTGTATTTGAACTATGTATTAAAAAAAAAACAAAACCAGTTTGGTTCTAATTCTTGGAACAGGTGTTGGTGGTTTGCTATGCTGAGAGGTGGAGGTATTTTTGTTTCTATCTGAAGTTTTTCAGAAGTAGTCTATAAATGTTTCATTTTCTACTCAGGTGTTCTACCTCTAACAAAAATCATGAGTGTCTGCAAATGTAAGTGTTCAGGGTGGGGGTGGGCAGTGAGGGTGTGAGGATTGCTTTAGGCAAGAAGAGGAATGAGGGTTACATGCCAGGAAGATGTCTGCTGAGATAAAACACTGGGTGGGTAGGTATGTTAGAACCAGTTATGCATCTTTGATTAAAGAATAGTTGTTTTGGATCAGACAGCACTAAGTAAATACTCTTGGATGATGAGAGAGGCAATCCTGCACCAATCTTTTTTTCTCCCTGCAAGGTTTCTTTGATTCTGGACAATGACCACATCCCCAACCAGCCACACAGGCAGGGACAAGAGCACAGGGGCAAGTGGATGGCAGCAAGGGATAATTGGATGGCTTCTTTCTTGGGATAAACATGTTGTGTCTTTATTAATTTTGATGATTACTTTTACCTGCATGGTACAAAATTGTAGGTACACTAATTCAGGTGCCTGGGCAAAATGGAAGGTTTTATTTTCATCTAGTGGAGCAAAAGGAAGATAATGTTTCATTTCTCTAGAGACTCAATTTTTAGAAAATTACATACAATATTATGTGAAATTACATACAATATTATGAGAAGCAAATTTTTCTACACTATGCTCATTTTCTGAATGAAGGTCTATAGCATGTCACAGAATTAAGTACTAATGTAATCAGTCATTCCTTGTGGCATGTGGCTGAGATGTAGTTTAATATGACAAACTTCAAACTTCTATTTAAGGTGGAGCATTCAGTGAATATGAAAAGAAGAAATATGGGTGCTTGTCTTCATCATTGGTTAATGGATTATTCTGTAATGTTGATAGATAGAAGATGGCTTTCCCTAGATTCTGTTTGGAAAGAGACAAAGTGCTGTGGTTGATGACAGAAAGCTCTGCAGACTTTCATACCTGTCTGTTACAGATTTTTATGCCTGATTGCTTAGGAGATAAATTTTGTCTCACATGAAAAGATATATTTCCCCACTTAAGACAGATCTGGCCTTTAATATCAAAACTTCCCCTCTTATACTAAGATTTATTCAGTGTCATTTATTTTTCCAGGTCTTTGTGTTGTGAATCTGGGTTCTGCTTGACCATGTCCATGACAGAGTCTCGTGAAAAGTAGAAGGGTGAGATTGGAACTTGCTCTGATTCCTTATCTTTTGATGCAATGCACAGTTGGGTTTTTTCACACTAAGTCCAAACACAGTGTTTTGCCAAAATCAGTGAGCACTGTTGACCTACTGCCTGTGATTGCTGTGGAGAAACACTTCTATGGAGTTTTTCTCCCTGTTACCTAAGTATTATGCAGCTGTGGTTCCTGCCAAAAGTGGAGTTTGTACTTGAGGAGCTGTGAGTGATGAGATCTCCCTGGTCCACTCAAAGATTGCATTTTCCCTCCAGTTTGTGGTCCTGCTGACACCGGGATGGCAGGAAAGCTTCTGCTTTTCAATGAGTAGCACGTTGCTCTTCATCCAGTGAAGTCACTGCTCTCTCTTGCTTGATGCTCTTGGGAAAAGCATTAAGTGACTCTGATTATAGCAGCAGGTGGTGATAATAATTTTCTTATTGGGTTTGATTTCACAGAGCTCCGGAGCATGCTGCTGTTTAGGGCTGTGCAATGACCAGAGCTGTTCTGAAGGTCTGGCAAGAAGTAACTGGTAGTTGTGGGGTTGTCTTCCCTAAGAAGAAAGTACTGCTCAGCCTTGGAGGAATTCCTGCACTCAGAGTTAGACCTTATGAGATGACAAGCTGCAGGGGAAGCTCATTAATTAACCTATGTAATGAAAAGTGAGTGCAAGGTTTCTGGAACTCTCTCTCTGTGCAGTTGTCATCCTAGCTAACATTTGGAACAAACACAACATGGAGGTGTCATCAGTATTGGCCACCCACCCCACTTATGTGCCTCGAATGTCCAGAAAGATGAATAATTCCAACAGGAGTCACCCCAAATTGGTATCCAGATGTTCTGGGTACAAATGGCAGATGCAACAGTCGAAATGCAGGGAAGCTTGCAGGGGGGAAGCCAGAAATTAGGATAGTTGATGATGAGAATCATCTGCCATTTATGTCTAGGTTTTGCTATCTAACAGGGGAATGCAGAGGAGGGTGGTTTATCTTAAATGTCACTTCATTAACACAGTGATTAAAGTGCTTACTCTGGAAGTGAGATTTTGGTAAAATGCTTTTCTTTTCCAGAGAGAATTTCAACCCAACTCTAAATTAAGTATTTTATATATATAGAAATAGAAATCAGTGGAAGAGTCTTTCTATGCCATTCGCTGTTGCCAGGACTGCTTCTATATTTTACATTTAAATAATTATCAGGGTACAAGTCCATTCCTTTATCTCACTTCAGATTCTCACTCCAGCCTATGCAATCTAGACAAGACATGACGTGAGAGGTTTTTAAAATCAGCTAGAAATGTTCATGTACACTATCCATCTTGACATTAATACTATTCATATTCCTATTGCATTGGTGGCTCTGACACATATGAGTGTTTCTCACAGCTGTGCTGCTCCATTTCATTTTGCCTGAGAAATAATGGAGGTAAGCATGAGAGTGATGCTGTCCTTAGTGGGCAGCTTGAACCCTTGGAAATGATGAGTTGCCCTTGGGGCTAGTGAGAGCACATTTGACTGTTTGTAGGCATGGGGCCTCCCAGTCTGGGCAGAGCTTCCAGGATTTATCCCTGAAAGCTGGATGAGCTCAGAGAGGAGAAGCACTAAGTTTTGAGGGACCTTGCAGGTGAGTATAAAAGGATTTTGATATTTTATGTGCCTAGGTTAGCAGATGGCAGATGCAATGCAGTACACATTAATGTAGAATAAATAATGAATCTTAGAGGAAAGAATAAGAGGAAACATCTGCTGAATTGAAACACGATGTATCATAGTGACCAAGAGAAGAAGAGCAAGTTACTATGGATAAATTCTCAAAATGGGCAACACAAACAGCAAAAAATGCTATTACTACAAAATTTCTTAATCTATTTTTTGTTAGAGCACAGTGTATTTATTTAGGAGTGTATGATTGCTGTGCAGAATATACATTTGTTTACTGGTTTAGAGAACTTCTCGCCACTTGAACACTGAATTGTAGGGCACTTAGAGCCATACCATGTCCCATTGCCCACCAAGAGTGCTTTTTTCTGAGAAATGTGCCAGTAATTCAACTGAGAGTGAAGCAATGCTTCCCTTCTGCACTGATGTACCAAAAGTGTGATGGTGCAGAGAAATACAAGGCTTCATGTTTAGGGGCAGGGTCTAGTTGCTCATTCTGTTGAATTCTCAGAAATGAGCTGATTTGTGGCAATGCTGCCTCAAAGTAACCAGTGAGGGGTTTACTATAAGCAACCAAATTGCTTGAGCTTTTGAGTTGGTGAAAATTACTTTCTAAGTTAATTTCTAGGGAAACAATCTTCTGGTTCATTCCAGCATTGTTGTTGTGTATGTGCTAGTGAATTAAATTATTTATTTGGTGTTTCCATTTATAAAATGTGAAATAAAGTGGCATTGATATTGTTGGCAGGTTCAATCTCTGTCTGCTTCTAGTATTGAATTAAAATATTGGTGTTGCAGCTGACCCTATGTAAGATAGGTAAAAAAGGGTCAATTCCCATCTCGAAAATCCTATGAACTAATAGTAGAAATACTGGTAAAATCTTTTTAGTTTTTGAGTTTTAATTTGTCTTGGCTTTGTTTTATGAATGTTAAATCAAACAACTTTTATATAATGTTAGTTAGCATTAAGTTTGCACATTAACCAGAAGATCCATATAAAATCATAAACATTGCACAACTGTATATTGCTACACAAATTTTAGTGGTCATGTAATATTTAAAGAATGTTATTCTGTTTTCTTTCTGTTTTAATATTTGTCAGAAAAACAGAGTCAATGCTTTTATCCCTTGTATCCAGATACTGTGCTTATTCCTATTTTCAGAATAAATGGTCCTGCAATCAGTGAGACTGCAATATACTTATTTGTGTATGTTATAAAAATAGACTGACAGGGATTCTGAGATTTCTATCTTGGTTTTCTCATAACCAAAAAGAAAAAAATTAATCATGTGACCTTTACATTAGAACACCACTAATTATTGTATTTCAAATACTTGGATGCTGAGGGACAAGGACCAGAGGATAAAAAGGAGATTTCTTGGACTATTAGGTACAATGTGTTGCAGTGCAAGAGAGCAGCAACCCTGTGGAAGGGTCTGCACATATTTCACTTTGTGATATGTTGCCTTGATGACAGAATCAAGTACCTACAAAACTGAGTGGAGTTAAGATGACCTCAATAAGTAAAATGAAAATGTGAAGTAGTCTGGACAACTAAAGGTGACAAATTCCTCTTAAGACAGAGCTGCTGTCAGCAGAAGCCTGTAAAAGTGCTTGGTTTAGTGGTTCTTTCCCATCTGGAGCTTAAAATAAAATCAGGAGTTTTTCTTCAAAGAAATAAAAAAATATCCCAACACCTCTACAATGGTAAGAGAAATTTGTATCTCTCTAGTTTGTCACCCTGGGACAGGACAATGAGCATACATAGTTGCTCTGTGTATAAGTTCTTATCCCTTTTTACCTGTGTTTTTTTTCCTGCGATCAGATTTGTTTCTGCCTGGTTCAGTTCTGCTGAGACAGAAGGTGGATGTTGCAATACCCATCTCTCTTCTTTCTTGAAAGCTTAATGTGAATTAATTTCTTCATTTGGTCTCCTAATGAAAGAAGTAACTCTAGCTGCAAAGCTATTCACTCTTATCTTGGTAATTTTATGGGCCACTTGCAATTGTTTTATCTAATTCAACACATTTCAAAAAACAGGAACATGGTACAAAAAAAAAAAAAAAAAAAGGAATAAGATTTTAAAAATTAAAAAAAATTAAAACAAATGAAAATTACTAGCTGAATTGTCATGTCATGTTTGCTTGTCTGCAAAGTGTCCATTTAAATAAAGACCAGCAAGCAGGGAAACAAATGTCTGGGATGTCATTCATAATAAACAGACATAAACATTTGATTTAACATTCAGGAAAGTAAGCACTTTATGATGTTGGGATGAGAAAAAATTACTAGAACTGGAGAAACATAAAGAATGGACAAAGCCAAACTACAGGGATAGGAATATTGAGAGTTAAAAATAGTAAGCTTCTGTGTATTATGAATATTATAATGATTAACAAATATTCTGACAGAAATACTAGAAGGCTGTAATGATTCTGCTGAGAGTTATGAAGTTTTCCTTGGAGAACAGGATTTGAAACTCTTTGAAATATCTTAAAAGGGGTCACTATAGACCTAAAAATTAGTTTCTACCAAATGTTATTCTATTTTGAACTGTTAATATTTGTGAATTATTGGCAGCTGTGATCTAACAATTATGCCATCTTTCCTTATTTACATTTCCTGTCTGATGTAAAATCTCAGCAGTTACTGTATATCATTTGGCCTTATTTAGTGCTTTATATTTTTCCATATTTATCCAAGTCAATGAGAAAAATATTTAAATTGGCATTACAGAACATTCCTGTTAGACAAAAATATTTGCTAATTACTTGTAGAGAAGAGTGACCAAGACAAGACAGTTGTGTTAAAATATCCTTCCTAATGCACAAAACATGCACATTGCATTTTTAAACATTATTTTACTCAGGTAATTTTTTTTGAGAGGTAGCTGTAAATAAGTTGGTCAGGGACTGAGTTGCCTTTGACAAGATCTGTGTGTGTGTGTACAAAGTGTATTTTGTAAATGAGATAAATAGCACAAGAGGTGCATATGTGTGTTTATAAGGTTTAGGCCACTGGTGTAATTTTCCACATTCCAGATCTCAAAAAGGCTTCAAAGAGCTGCTAATTATAAAACAAGCCACACCTCTGCCTGCTTTGGTAGGTATTTAGGAAATGTCTATGTGCTCCTTTTGCAGTGGAGGAGCCCTCCCTGAGCAGGTGCCTGGGCTGGCACAGCAGCTGGGCAGATGTGGGGTTTGGGCTGCCCCAGCCCCTGGTGCCTGGGCTGGGCTCCAGGCTGCCCAAGGGCTGCCAGCACAGCCCTCCACTGCACAGGAGCACTGCAGCCACCAGTATTTGTCCTGGCAGCACCTGTTTACTCCCAGGCACTGTCATTTTCCAGGGATTCTCCCTTGCCTCATCATCTGCAGTAAATTCAAAAGTGTCATGTATGCAATGAGAGGGAGGCCATGGCTGCCTCAATAAATTGTGCTGTACCTGTGTCCTGATTTGAAGGACAGGTGTCTGCCAATAAAGGCAGAAGCTTCTCTTTGAAATGGAGAATGTAAACCCCCTCCCTCCAAATTATTATAATTTTCAAATTAAGGGGCTCTCAGGCAATGATATGGGAATTAGGAATAACAGTTCTTTACTAGGAAAATTAAAATAGAAATACAGTATTACAAAGTACAATCCCAATCCTGACAGAGTCAGAATACAACCTGATACCCTGTCAGTCAGTCAGGGTGTTGCCAGCAGTCCCATTAAATGGTGGCTGCATCCTCCTGCAGTGGCAGATGTGGTTCAGCTGAAGCAGTGCTCCTGTAGAAAGGTGCAGGTTTCCTCTGAAGGTCCAGAGATGATATGGAAAGGTCCAGTGTTCCTCTGGAATCCAATGGAAAGAAGGTAACTTGCTGTCCAAAATCTCAGTTTTTATCTAGGTAGGAAAGGCTTGGCTCCCCCTGGATGGAGCATCTCCCAGTTGGATGATGTAATTTTATCAGTCACACAGTGGGACTTAATGGCCCATTAACAGCAGATGATATCTTCCAGGACAGAGGATGGGTTGTGGAAAAGATGATTGCCGCAGCTGGTTTTTAAAATAGCCCATTAGCAGATGGTATATGCCACAGAGATAAGGAAATCACTGCCCCACCCAGCATCAACAGATGGTGATAGAATACACATTTCTGGTCACATCCTGTATTGTAACCCAAGACACCCTGTTACTGAAAAAAAACCAGGTCGAATTCAATAAATCATATCAAAGTATTTCCATATAGACGCTCTTATCATCTTTGCTTAGATGGACAACCATTTGTTAAAATGCAGATAGACTAATTGAATCTGAATAAGGAGCTGGAGAGTTGCTATCAAAACACTGGCCTCAGTTATAAGTTACCTACCTTATTTTATTGATAATTTGCTTAAGTCTACTAATGTTTGTTTTAAGTTAGACAAGCTAGATATTTGGCTATAGGTGAAAAATATGTAGGGTTCTTTATTCTATTGCTTTCATTTCCATGATGAGCTTAAACAAGCCCACATTGGCAGGTTTTATCTTATACTGTGAAGCTGTGTCTCACAAGATCAGATTGTTATTACACAAATTTTTACTGATTTTGCTCCCAGGAATTTGAAAAGGGGAGAAAATTGGAGGAACATTAGGTAGAACCAGGAAGAATATTTTTTAGTGCCTGAAAAACATTACACATAAGTGATTTTATTATTTTTATGTGCAACATGACATCTTGCCTATTCAACCAATGGAACACATATTAAATGAAAACTCAGTGAGTGTGTGCAAAAACTCAGTACTCAGAACAATCCCATATTTAAAAAGTAGGTGTTTTAATGGACCAAGCTTTCGGCAGGGGCTAAGGATCTGCTTTCATACAGATACTGACCTTCTGTAAATCTTGACAGTTCCATTCTCCTGTTTCTTTTCCCATAATTTACAGTCAAACACGATGGATAACATCTCTGGAACAAAAGTATTCAGCATTCAGAGCACGTCCAATATAAAAGCCCCCTTAGTCTTGACTGGAACTTCACCACCATGTGAAAACACACATCTTTACTGACCTTGTAGTAGGTGCTGAAGCTGGTTTCAGGTTCAAAAGAGGAAATGTGTGTGTCAAACTTGCTCTGGGAAGTTAGAGAATTGTTGGAAAGCTTTAAAGCCTGCAGTGCCTGGCAGCACAATCACTCACGTGTCAAATAATTAATGTTCCTCTTTATTGCATTCTGTGCCCATATATAGAAACAACCCATACCACAGCCCAGGGACTTTAATGATGTTAAAATAGAAGTGTCCTTGACTGTTTTATTCAGGGGTCCCTTCTAGGAGCTTGCCAGGGCTGGTAAAGCTTCCTGCTGTTTCAGTGCAAGGCCACAAGAGCTCTTTGGGATCTGAGGAACAGCTGGCTTGGGAATTTCTCTTCCTTTGCTAGCTCCCTACCTTTGATTTCCCAGCACTGGGCATAAACCAAACCCCACTGCCCAAGTCTGCCTTGTGCCTGTCTGGTGTGACCAGCCTGGGAGCCAGGCACTGCCTGTGCAGACATGTGGTAAGTGACAGTCCCACCTTTCAGAGCCCATGATCAAAAAATATTCAATGCCTATTTAGAATATTGGTGCCTTTAATCTGGTGTCTGAAATTTCTCAGTGTAAAGCAAAATTAAATGAAAGAGTATTCAACATTGTGTTGCTATGAAGCCAGCAGTCTGTGCTATTCCATATGGTGATACCTAGTCAGGTATTATATAGTCATGTGGATGCAACATGTACTTCAGATTTTAATGCAGTAAAGGAAGTCCATCATTTAAAAGGTGCTTAAGTTATATTTGGAGAGGATAAATTGTGTTTATTGTGTTTACTGTGTTGTCAGTCAAATGAGCAATGATCTTCAATTAGCCAGGCTATGTTTGGAGTTTTTTTCTGCATGGATAATCAAAATGTGTGATTCTCATTGCAATAACAAGTTAATAGTACAGCACATTTGATCCTCTGTGTTTTGGTTTTGCATTCTCTGCAGAGCAGCAGCCCATGCATCTGTAGGCACCCAGCTCAGCAGGGCCAGCTCCTGTCCCCTCCTGCTTAAGCCACAGAGGTGAATCCCTGTAGTTGTGTCTTCCTGTTAAAACACACAATAGGTAATTTTGTCCTTTCAAATCCACTGTTTTTCTATCATTTACTCAGAAAGATGGCAGGAGTGTTTACTTTCTTCTTAGAGCTGTAGTAATTTTCATTGACTCCATGATATTACTGAATTGTTTTGAAAGACCAAATATTTCCTCTGATAACTGCTCCTTGCACTGTATTAGTTTTGGAATAGTTTGAAAGTGCCTTCATTTTTGACTGCAGAAGATGGTGGATCATAGTTATTTCCCTGTGTTACCTATTTAATTTCAGAACCCCCAGTGGGTTTCTGTCCTGCAGGATGTCAAGATATTTATTCCTTCAGTTTCCCTCTAAAATTCCTCTTTGACATTGTGGAAAGGCTTTGGGCTCATTTCCATCAGGATTTGAGGTAACACACATTCAGTGTTCTTTTCAGTGCTGCTGATAGAAACATTCACCTGGCAGAAGTTAGAAACTTATTTTTAGAGACACAGGCCTGACCTAAAGGCAAAATATAGAAGTCAGTGGAGCTCAAAATTGACTTTGCTGCTTTTGTGAGTTGTCTGCATGTGCCACAATCCCAGAGCATCAGGTCTGGCTGGTGGGCTGGTCACTGGTGGGGACAGGAGAGGAGTGGAGCTGTCACCGGGGAGCACAAGGACAGAGGCGGAGCACGGAGCACGGAGCCCACCTTCAACCTGTGAGTGGCTTCCTGCCTGTCTGATGGCTTGGGCCAGGATGGGCTGGAGGCATGTGGGCTGCCTTCAGGCTTTGGGGGTGCCCAGTTTGCCCTTGCCCAGCCCCAGCAGCTGCCCCTGCTGCAGGCAGGCAGAGTTGGGGGACAGCCTGGCTGAGCCCTGAGCTGCCCAGGGCTGGTGACATTCCAGCAGCTCTGCTCTCTGCCCTGAAGGCGATTACAGAGCTGGCAGAAACAGGGTATTTGAGATTAATTCAGAGCTCAAATGATTAGTAGTGTTAGTAGTGTTGCAGTGAGATAGTGTTTGTGGGGAAAAGCAGTGCTTTTCAAAGTTATCACAGCACTAAATGGAGGAGGAATTGCTGGCTTTACTCAGGAGCTCCTAGCTCCTAGACTTCAGAATTTTTTTTTATTTTTTTTTCTTTTTAGATTGGTTGTGACCATCCTAAGTAGGTCAGTGTATATTTCAAACATTTCACAAAATGCTAGAGCTCTTAAAGCCTGATTAGGAGAGGTTATTAAATACTTGCTTTCAGTGTTTTCTCCTTTGTTCAGTGCATCAGGTTTTAGTTCATGTTCTTTGTATCCTAATATTGCTTTTTTGCTAGTGGAAGAGAATGCAAATTATTTTTGCTGATGTTTTTTAAAAAGCCTAAATGGCTTGGAATTTATTTTTTTTTTTGCTTTGGTTTTTTGATGCAATGGCTTTTACTACTTGGCAATGTTATATATGGAGTGAAGCTTTCTGTTGTTTCTCATTTCTGTTTTGTAATACTTTAATACTTTTTAAAATGTCCATTAAGTATAATGATTTTGCTTTACTTACTCCCTATATTGGACTGCTGAGACTCATATAATCTTTTTCTTTCCCATTCAGGAGTTCTGTTTTCCTTTTAGGGCATGGTTTGTCTTTAGAAAAATGTTTTTCATGTCTGGTAGCCTTCTTTGCTCCCTTCCTCACACTGCCTTTTGGAGATGAAGAACTAGGGAGACCTATTAAACTGCTTTTGGAGTTGTGGGCTGGTTTTATTTTTATTTTCTTGCTATGCTTTTAATCATGCCTTTCATATATGATATCTTCATGAAGTGGCCTGGCACAAGCATGTTTTAGCGTTTTACAACTCAGGCTTTTTTTTAGCTAACTTCTCTGTTCTTATGTAATTCCTCTCTTTAACAAGTAAAATGAGTATGGACTCTGTGCATGGGGCCAGGCATTTTCTTCAGTGTTGAAGAACAGTAACTACAGGTGGGGAGGAAGACCTTGGCTTGTCAAGAGAAGAGGGAATGCACTGTTCAAAGGAGAGTGGGAGCAGTAGAAAATACCAGGTTCAGGTTACTTTGAAAAATGCAGGATAATTTAGTCCTTGTGGGAAGGGACAGAGAGACAGAAAGAAGAGGAACAAAAGGGGATGAGAAGAGGAGAAGCTGATAAAGACACTGTGTCCATCACAAAGTGGATGGACACTATAGGGGGCAATAGGAATAATATTCTGCCCTCCCTGTTAATACCAAAGTGCTTATAAGATTTTGATGCAAAGAGCAGGGCTCCCCCATAGTGGCAGCTCCTAATCTAAGCTTTACATAACATGTCTGCATACAACCTAATTTATATTTGTCATGAATGGAGGTGGAAAAACTATTTAGTAGTAGGACCCTTAGTAAAGAGCTACTTACACTTGAATTTGCATCCCTGAGTGAAATGCTGTTGGTCTGACTCTAGAGCTGAAGGAACTCAGAGTCCTCTGGTGGTCTGAAAGTCTCTATAAGGAAAAAAAAGAGTAACCTATACACTCTCATAATATTTATACAGCTGTAAGAGTTTAACTTTACTTAAAAATTTCAGCAACTTCATGTTATCCAGAAATATTTCCATCAGCCTTTTGAACAACGAACTTAAGATCCTGTGAATCCAAGCCCAAAGCCCATGCACATAACACATGCATTGTGAGCTGGTAGATCTGAACACCCGTTCCTTATTATTACCTTTATTTTTTCTTTCTGAAAAATATTTTCTTTGCTGCCTTAAAACTGATATGATAAGCAGATCAATTGCATCAATCTGTATTCCTGAAAGATAGGACAGACATATATTGTAGCTGCAGATGTTATGAAAGTTTGACAAAAAATGTCTCATAACTTCTGTAGTGCTCAAGGTCATAGAAAAAAAATTTCTCACATAAGGCAGGAACTTGGTTTTAACCTGTGAGTCATAAAATAGAAGCTGTAAAACAAGTCTGTGAAATATAGTAGAAGATATTAGTTGTTTTCAACTGGCAGTTCATTTTGTAGGTACTGAAGTAGACACAACTCTGTATCACCAACCATTCCTTCAGAGAGAGAAAGTGTATGGTCAGCATAGACTAATGTCTTTTATGTGGAAAGGTTTTTATTCCATTAGTAGAGTAGCTTGTTGAAATAATAAAATATGTACTCTTCACCTCTTATTTTCATTTCCTGAAGTATGATAGCTTGAACTGCTGTTGAGTAAAATTTGCAGCAAACGTTCTTCCTTGTTCTCATTTGATATAGTTCACACTCCATTAACATCCTGATAGAGAGAAGGATGTTACTGCCTAACTTTTTATTTTCTTGTACCTCTGAGATGACTTTGGGATGCCATACTGCTACTGCAGAACATCACACAGATTTTAGATAATGTCAGTGCAGTGGGATGAACTCTGCAGTGATATTCAAAGTCAAAACAAATTTAATATTCATATTCTGAATTGTTTTGTTTAATTTTTTCATTAGATTACAGCTGAATTTATCCTATTGTGCACACATCTACTGAAGCAGTCACTGTGAATGCCACTCTTGTTCTAGCAAATACTTTGGTTA
The DNA here is from genome assembly GCF_903797595.1 of Erithacus rubecula. Classification (NCBI taxonomy): domain Eukaryota; kingdom Metazoa; phylum Chordata; class Aves; order Passeriformes; family Muscicapidae; genus Erithacus; species Erithacus rubecula. The sequence continues at coordinate 16,915,238 of NC_136689.1, read as the reverse complement.
AACATATCTGCAGCCCCTTGTTTGAAGAAAATTGTTTCACATTAGAAAAAAAAATCACTTGTTCATGTCATTGAAATAGAAAGGTGTTTTTTGTAAAAAGAGAATTTACTTTTTCTATTTCAGGTTGATTAGTGCAGTTAAATATTATTTATTTTTCAGATGAAGCATCCTTTTCCATGTGCTTGTAGTCATTTCTTCGTCACAGATTGTATAAAAGTGGTGTTTGTATTTGAAAAATTGTCTCTAATACAGCTAGGACAAAACTAGACTCTGTAAGTCATCTGATGGAGGAGAGATACTGAATACAAGATTAGTTTGAACACAAACAATTGTTAAAGAGGTAAAGATCTAAAGACAGATACCAGAGGACCTGTCTGGGTGGAAAAGATAAGGTGGCATAGATCACTTTAATGAGTATTTCAGCTGAAATTCAGAATGAAAGTGCCTAAAATTGGCACCAAGAAATGCTGAATGCTTTTCATTCTTTTTAACTGTAATGAACTTCTTTTGTCATCTGACAAGGTTTTGTTTAACAATCTGAATACATGGTCTGTCAGGAACAATAAGTATTTTTAGATTCCTTTGAGGTCACTGGGAGTTGAGGGATAAGCAACCTTTTAAATCCACCCAGGGTGTCTGTGACAGAGTGCATGAGCCTTGGGGCAGGTGGCACAAGGAAAGGGTTAATTAAACAAACGTCTAGAGGGGCTGAAGCTTATTCTTATCTGAGGATCTGCAGGGGTATTGGGTTGGAACTCTGAGTGTCTGTGACTCTCTCCAGTCCCTGTCAAGTGAGACAGAGGTAAAGGATTAGAATGAGGCTCGGAGATGCCTGGCTAGTAATGGGGAGGCTGAGATGAAGCAAACTCAGGGACAGTGGTGCCCACGTTTGGAAGATCTTATTTAACTCAGTCTTTGAGTTGGCATCACTCTGTTACAATGAGAAGGTATCTGGTATCTGCAGAAAGGTGTTCCACAGCATCACACTGCCCATAGACTACACTTTATTGCTTTGCTTCCTTTGTGATCTGGGGGCTCTAAGACCAGCTGCATGTGCTCAGAGGGGACTTGTAGTGATGCTGCTCTGACCTACTACCTCATCCTGTTTGTTTAACTGGCTGTCACAGAGACTGCAGACCACAAACAAATTTTCTCCTTATCTACAGTTTGATTCCAAAGCAATATGTAAAAAGTGTTTTATATCTGCAAAACAAATCACAGAATAAGGCAAGCCCCTTGGTGATGTACCTGTGCTGTTACAATGTTTGAGTGTGGGTAAGGTAAGCAGGTTTTGCCCCATAGTGTGACTTCTGCAGTACCTCAGCAATAAGCAGTGCTGATAAGAGCTGCTGGCTTCCAAGAAGATTAAGAGAGGGGAAAATAAAGAGGCTGTAAGTTCTATTTTCCTTTGTTTATAAATGTTTTCATTTCCATTTTTCTTGAAACAATCCTTTCTAGGATTTGTATTTTGGATTCCTAATGTCATTTTACAACAAGCAATTCTTAATTAGATTTGTGAGTCCTTAAAATCAGATAACCAGTCTTTTTGGTAAACAAAATATGAGGGTCTTTTTGCCTGTGATTTAAGCTGGATTTGAAGTTGATATATTTGAAGACCGGCCTGAGTCAACCTTAGTGGGAATAAATCAGAAGGTTTTGATACGGGCTCTGTGTCAGATGGTGCTCAGTATCTCCTAAATGTGTAAATCAGAAGCCTTAGAAGTGTCAGTTCATGCTAGCAGCCATGTGAAGGATTGCTGAGATGTCTCAGCACCTCACAGGGCACTGTAGCCTTTGACTGTTTCCTGTGGAATCAGGAATCACTGTGTAGGGAGGAGAATTCCTGTATCTGCCTTCTTGATTGTGCTTTGGTTCCTCTTTGGCTAGTTCAGAAAACCCAGGTTTTGCAAACTTACAGTGTCTTCTTGACTTGCGTCAGTTTTTCACCCTAATTTCTTAGAAAACAGCCAAGCATACTGCAGAAATATGGCAGCCCTCACTCAGGTGGTGGGAAAGCAAAGATTTGTCACTGCACCCAGGAGTGTGTCCCAAGCTGTGTGCCATGAGCACACGACTCTCAGGGTAAGCACTCAACATACTCAGTAAATCCCTTGAAAGGCTGTGGAGATTGGGAAGAAAGCCTTTCTTTGACTTCAGGGCTGTGACTGAGCTCTTAGATGAGAATTTGGTTTCATCCTGGAATACAGGTAGGCTGCAATTTTTGTTAATATACAGACATTGTGTGAAACTTCTGAAGAAGATAATGGGTCATCCAGACACCTTTAAGTGATTTAGGGCTTCTTTGTCATTATCTTAGATTTCTGTGCACTTCAAAGGATTTCATAAGATGTCCTGATTTTTTAAAAGAAACTTTGTGAAAGATCAGGAGATGTGGCAGGCCACCAATTTTAGCTGATTGCATCAAGTAAAACTTCAGTACTTGTTACGGCAAATTTCATTCCATATATACAACACTACACTTGCTTTCATATGTCTGGAAATTTCACTTTTTCGTATGCACCCATGAGGGAAAATAAGTTATTTGTGCTCTTTGACAGACTCCAGTAGTTTCAATACTTGCAGCTAACTCACAGTTCATGTTTTCTTCATGATTTGAAATGTTTCATATTACTTCTGCTTCCTTGCTCTCCTTTGTGTTTGGCTTGTCTGCTGTCAGAAAAATACTTCCAGTTTTATCTGGTGTGATCTGTTACAAAGCTTCAGACTCTTAGTAAACAAAAAACATTGAATTCTATTTGGATGAAAAATATTTTTACACTAATTTTTGTATAATACATGCGTTTTGGCTCCTGAAATTTCTGAAATATGACAAATATTATAGGTATCAAGCAAGCAGCCTCAAAGTGAACAGAAGTCAAAACTCTTAAGTTTTGAGTCCCTGCTAATGAAATAATCCTGGGGAGGCATTAGTTTCCATGAGAGCCTTTACTTCTATCTTTCAGAACACCTCAAAATGTTTGCTGTTCTTGCTGTACCAGCTCAAGTAACTTTCATTTGCTTGCAAATCCTTGCCTGGAAGTTGTCAAGCCCTTACTTGCTTCTGTCTGACTGTGTGTTTTCAGGAGTGACACTGCATTGACTCACCCATTCTGCACCAGAGCCCCACCTGAGCAGTGCCATCAATTTTCATCAGAGCACTGGAGTCCAACTAGGACTAGTTTGGCTCAAACTCAACATCACCTGTTTTCCCAACCTTCCCATATGGTATTTATTTTGCAAAAGGGTTTAAATGACCATCTATGTAAGATGTTGCTGGGCAGCCACGTGGATTATGTCAAGCCACTAAGAAAACTACAATTTTTCATAAGATTAATAATGCTGAAGAAGGAAGTGCATTCTTTGTGATTGAAGACAGCTGTTCAGTGGGGGAACATAATCCTGGGGACAGCTCATAGGGGCATTTTTCACATTTGTCAGCATGGCCTGTATGCCAGTTCACTGTGGAATAGTGACAATGCTCTTGCCAAGCCATGGTGCTAAGCTTGCAGAGTGTTTCTGATATCAGTGTTATCCTAATACCTGGTAAAAGAGGAGAGGATGCATGTGAAGTAACAAGAAGTGGTTATCCCACAGGTACATAGGTTTTATGCAGCATTCTGCCTATAATGCCACGAACTATATCCAAATTCTCTATTCACTATATTTTTGTGTAAATGTGCATGTTTCATAAGAATAAATGAGTGGCAGTGTTCATAATAATATTTTTCTGTTACCTTTTAAAGTATCATACATATTGTCTTGGATGATTTTCAATTTACTGCAGCATTTAACACTGGAGGAAAAGTGGTGTCTTCGCAGAATAGAATGGACTGTTTTCAGTTGGGAGGGACCTACATCCAATTTCAATTGCCTGGCCAATTCAGAGATTACCAAAAGTTAAAACATTTTCCAAATGCCTCCTAAACACTGACAGGCTTGGGCCATCTAATGTTTTGTGGCTTGCTTTGAAGGTCAGGTGTGAGGTCTGATTTGGAGAAAGGAAAAAAAGCAGATCTTGTTTTTAAGCAGTCAGCAATTGCCCTGTGAAGTATGGGTAATGTAAAACTTGACGCTTACAAAGGCAACAACACACTCACTTATATATTGATTTGTTGTTCAGATGTTGCCCTCTGAGTGACAGGACTATAATGCTCCTCCCTCCTGCCCTCATCAACCTTGGATCTTGCATGCAGCTTTTAAGTCACATCTGGTTGCTGCGGCTGATTCCAAGGTAGGAAATTTGACATAGAGTCTTATGTCGTGCTTACAGTTAAATTTGAGAAATAAGTAAATAATTTCCATTTGGTTTTGATTGTTTTCCTATTTTTTTTCCTTCTTGTTGATTTGTTGTTGTTGTTTTTAAATTTTAAAGTTTTAAATCTTTAACTTTATGATATGGTCATCATATTCACCACATTTTCACTAGAGTCAGATATTTGCCTATATATATACATATGCTTTGAAACTTTCTTACACCACATAGTTCAACATGACATTTGTACAACTTGTGCAGTCTAACCACTGAACATACAAAGGTTCAAAGCACTTGTGCTTCCATGCTGCTGGCAAAATAAGGAAAGCTCTTGAATAAATTCTACAGAGAACTACTGTTTTAAGAAAGATTCTCTTGTGGTTCTATGAAAAAAAATTCCACATAGTACAGAGGCTGTAGCTAAGTTAACATATTTGAGTTCCATTTTAACCTTTTCAAAAACCTACAGATTTTGAGAGCTCTGGGTGATAGCTCATATATCTGGGTGATATTTTCTTCTCAATAACAACTTTCGTCTCACATTCAAAAACAAACACATGGAACAAGAAAGTTGGAACAGTCCAAATCATATCCTCATCTTAGAAACCTGCCCCATCCACTGAAAGCTAAAGCCACAAATACACAAAACTGTTTGTCACCTGATATCTAAACCTGTAAGCTGTATAGCAGAAGATTAACAGTAAAGGTCTCATTTAAAAATCTATTTGAAATTACCCAAATGTGTAATGGAAAATCTGACATTATAAAAAATAGAAATACTGTCATGTAAATTATTTTAAGTACAGTTTTATTCTATATGTAGCTTATAAGATATTAAAGTTCTTTTTTTAAACTGTGATTCACTCAATTAGACTATGCATAAGACTCATCTAACACCATTATATCAAGTGCTGGACCAAAGAAGGAAAGCAGCAATCTCAAATCAATGTAGCTAAAATGGACACCACATAGTTTGTTCTCTTGATGAGAGGGTTTTTTCCTTGGTGCATAAAATTAATTTCCTCTTTGTCTGTTCTCATGTTTAAATTTACAATCTAGCCTTGAAATACCTCTGAAAACACTGTGTAAAGAGCTTTTTCTGGGCAGTGCTCAATTGGTCATCCTCTCTCTAGATCTCTCCTACAGCTTTTTGATTATTATATTAAATGCTTATTTCTTGGGTCACCTTTAGTTGAAATGAAAAAAAATAATGGTCATGCCCGGGTCAAATGTCCAAATGAAAAAGTGGTTTGTCTGTATGCAGGGACAGCAGTGTCCTGGATCCCATGGACAGGGGCATGACCAAGGAGGCAGCAGTGCCCCTCTCAGCACTCACTGACCCTCCCTGGACCCTGCCCAGCCTTGTGCCCTCCGTAGGGGCACACACCTTGAACAGAGAGCCCCAGGGGCACTGGGGCTGGAGCCCTGCCCTGGGGGAGGCTGCAGGAGCTGGGGTGGCTCTGAGGGGTCAGGGGCACCTTTATCCCTGCAGGTCACAGCGAGGAGGTGGCTGCTGCTTGTATGAGGTGAGGGCCAGAGAGAACAGCTGGAAATTGCAACGAGGGAGATTCAGAGTGCATGAAAACCTTTTCCACCCAAAGAGGGTGAAGCAGCAGCACAGGCTGCCCTGGAGGTTGTGCAGGCTCATCTGTGGAGGCTTTCCAGCTCTGACCTTGCATCTGCCCCAGTGGCAGCAGGGTGCTTTCCTGGGGACAGGATTTCCCACAGCTTCCATCTTGGTGCCCTGCTCTTTGGTTAATTCAAGGTAATTCCTTCCCCTCTGTGCTTTTAGCATCCCACTTTCCTACAAGGTCTCCTGCACCACTGCTACCCTGGACCCAAAGGCTTTTGGAGCTGTGATGGGGAGAGGCAGGCTGCACTTTGGCAGTGCAGGCATTCCTGAATGATTTACACATATCTTTCACAATTCACTGTCCCTTTCTTTAAGAGGCCAATTCCAAGTTATATGTTGTCTTAAAAGTTGCTTCAAAACTTTAAAGTGTTCATAGAGTGAACTTAAATGCAGAGACATGAAATATTTTCTTATATTTTCTTGATTCATTGCTGTGATATAGCAATGATATAACTGGCTAAACACAAGTAACCCACAAAAAAAAGAACATCTCTGGCATCTAACCTGGTCCTGGCAACACTGGTACCATCAAAGATTTCTACTGCTTTTTACTGAGCTTGAAGTTAATGAAAATTTAATGAGTAGTAATTAAGGATTGAAGGAATTGAAGATGCTTTATCAAAGTTTCCAAATTCTGCTCGGTGAATAACAGTAATTGACAAATGCAAACATATTGATTTCTCCTTTATCCTAATTGCTATTCTGTAAATGGAATGGGCCTTTCTGCCTCAAATTAATAAAAAATTATTTTTCAGGGTTTAATTAACCATTCTTTAAATTCTTCATTCATGTAAAATTAACTTTCTGTGGCAATTATGCACCTTTAAAAAAGTCCTTCTGTGTAACATAATCTATAGAGGTACACAGTGACTTGGCAACCTGCTATTAGCTTGCAAGAGGGAAGATTTATGGCTGGAAAATGCCAGCTGCACCTGTTGTTTTTGCTGAACAAATCACCCTGAAGTACACCATCACTCCAGCCTGCCACTACATCATTTGTATTGCTAGGAAAGTGGTTTTTTTTCTGCATCAGTAGTATATATTTTTCAGAAATGAGTAAAAACCACACAGTTACCCAAAGTCTAACTGGTATGTTTATGATTTTATTAGAGTCTTATGAATCATTGGTAAAATAACATACTTCAATTTATAAATAATATTAGTTATAAAGATAAGTGTCTTAAATAAGATCTCAGGGTGTGGTATTTTTAACCTCTCACAGAGCAAAATCTGAGATCTGTGCTTTGCAGATTGCATGTCTCCATTAGCACTCTGTTGAAATTTGACTGCATTCTTCATAATAACCAAAATAAAAAGATTATCCAATTACAAACTTTCTGGAAATAATGGAAAGCAATCACAGCTGTGGACAAAGAGGCTCCAGGGGATCACATTTGTGTGTCACCTGAGCATAGATTTAAGTGCATTTTGGGTTGATTTCCTCTGGTTCTGAGGCTTGTTCAGGGCTGTGCCCAGAGTGAGAGGAGGGATGAAGGGGCCCCTTTCCCAATGTTCTGTCAGGCATTTGGAAAGGGCACTCAAAGCTGCTCTACAAAGAAAACCCTCAGGGCAGCTCCTTGCAATCACAAAAGCAGGTAGATGAACACATCCCTTGTGTTCCACAGCCATTTCTGTAACAACTCATCATCACAAAGTTTCACCCACTTGAAAATATGCCTAATGTACTATAGCCACGACAGCTGGCAGGATTTTCCCCTTTTTTATCCTAATCTCTTTCCTCTTCTCTGACCCAAATTGCCTCTTTGTCCCCACCAGTTTCCCTCACCATCACATGTCCAGTGCACCTGGTGGGTGACATTAGGCTGCAAACTGCAAGGCTTCCTTTTTTGACAGGCTGTGTAGTATATTTAGGACAGTAAAAACTTGATGGAAATAAATGGAAAAAATCACAAAAGAAGGAACTCTAACTGCAGAGTCTGGTGGCCGAGCTATAGGTGGAAGCAAGGCTGATGTAGATTATAACACCTGCTGTAAAATAAGTCAGAGTTCACTTAAAAATTATAGGATTAAACCCTGAATATGGACCAGACTCTTATTATATGGTTAGGTTCCACAAATTAAAATTAACTGTGCAATTACATTTAAGTGTAGAACACTAAATAGGTGGCTTTAATAACTAGAATGGAATTGTTGTTATTCAGGAATATGTGACTGTGATTTTATTAGCTGCAAAATAGACCAAAATAGAGGTAGTCACTGCTAGTGGAGGAAGATGGCTAATTTGTTTGTGCTGTAGAAAACTGTGGAGGGCTTGGAAGGAAAAGTTTAGGCTGAAAATGTCCAAAAACTAGATAATTTTTCCTTTTTTTTTTTTTTTTTTTTTTTTTTTTTTTAATGTAACAGTGCTCTTCAGAAGTATAAGGTATGTGTCATACTTGGCAGGTGACTGGTAATGGGATTATTTTATTCTGTGGAAGACATTGCTTTATGTGTAATATACATTAAGGTCTCATCTTTAGAGCTGAAAGAGTTCCTTGCTTAAAGCTGCCTTTATGGTCACTGCCTCCATTTTCACCATGTATTATGGCTGTTAGCATTGCAAAGTTGTTACATTTAAAGGAGAATGCAATAGTTTTCTTTAAGTCTATACATTATCTGGGAGTTATTTGAATTCCCAATTGCAAAACTTCATTTTGACGTGATAGTAAATAATTTAGAAACTTGTCTTTAAAGTCCAGGAAAGATTTAAAAGAACCATTTAATTCTAATGTTAAATATGGAAGTTGCTCCCCTCTCATTTTTCCCCTTCAAGGAGTATTTATTTAGGTAAGAAACCTGATTTTTTGATCCAAGTTATTCCAGTCTTTCCCCCTACAGACCTTTTCATTGAAAGACATTTTAAGGACTATTAAAATGAGAGACATCATGAAGGCTTGCTCTCAGAATTTGTAACATTAATTTTTAATAGCTTCTGAATAATTCTGTTTATTTTATGGTTCATATAATGACATGGCAGAGGTGGTGGTTGCTATCAGCAGAAGGAATTCAGGTCAGACTTGCTGAAATCTCCCTCATAGCAGACTGGCATCCATTAAAAGCACTGGAGATCTTATCAGAGGGGATTAACTGTTCTTCTCCTTCTTTTCACCTATTTTATTTCTGTCTCTCTTTGCATGTCTTTTTAAGTACATGCCTGTCTGTTCTTTATGTAGCAATCCTTATAACATCAATTTTATTTTAGCACTTTGGAATCAAACAGGAACATATTGAAGTCAAAGTTTTATTTGATTTGATTAGTGCATTAGTACAAATGAAACAACTTTGAACTAAGACTCGGTTCTTTACATCTTTTAGTCATTACAGCAAACCAATATAGCATCAAGAACAGTCAGATCAGAGAACACTGTTTGGTAGAACATGGTAAATAATGTGGTCCTTGGGAAAGAGAATATACATCACTTTACCAATTCTCTTCATGGTTCTAGGTAGAAATGCTGGTCATACAGTGTCCTCTTTATTTTATCCTGTGCTAACCTACTTTAAAATGGCCATTGACCTTTTTTAAAAGATTATTTTACATTTATGTATTTTACTTGACATAGTCATCAGTTTAGTTTTGCATTCAGAAAATAGGTTGGGGTTCTTAATAACATACTTCATAGTCCCTTATTTTCATTGATAGGGTTATTAGTTCTTTTCAAGATTCCTTCTTCGTTGCAAAGACAAATATTTCAGATCTCTTTGCTTCATTGCCATCAGCTATTGTCTGCTCTTTGATCATTGTATTAAATTTTCCCTTTGTGATGAACAATGTCTAATGGAGGTTGGAGGATCTGTCAGAGTAACTTGGACACCACCCCAAATATCTGCCAGAAATAAAGGAAACAATAGTTGATGCATTGCTGAAGCATTCTATGTGCTGCAGTCTCCTCACTTTAAATTGCTAGTAATTGGGACCATTTGTGTCATTTATGTAAATAAAGTGATAAATCATCAAATATGCAAAGCAGGACATCAAGTCATCTGCATAAAATCTCCAGATTTCAGAACATTTAGTCTCTACAAGTATGGGCAGATTGTAACCAAGAAATATCTTTCCAGATGGCTTGAGCAGGTGAGGCTGCAATGGCTGTGCTTTTCAGAGGAGAAGTGGTAAACTCAGACTACCTGAACAATAAATGGAGTTGCAGATTTTTTATTGTTGTTTAACAAACATGCTCATCTCTCCAGAGCTGTTCAGACAGCAAGGGATCAAGCAGCTGAATGTCTATAGACAGTTTACTCAAACCCATGCAGTCAGCACTATGGGGCACTTGTTATCTCACTGTAAGGACAGTGTGACAGAAAGGATCAAATTCAACACCAGTCACTTGAAATTTTCACACAGAAAAGAACCTTGTGCATCATATATATTGCACTATGTAAGTAAAACTGTGCAAAAATTAAAGCTTGCTGTATTCTGATGATGCACGTTTTAAACAGGACTTAGAAGAAAAAGTATTTTTTCCTTTTCTGTGATGGCCAAAAACCACAAAAAAATCACATACAGTTGATCAGATTAGCTTCTTGAAATATTCATTTATGGATGTCTGAAAAATATTGAGTCTCACAAGTAGAAAAATACATTTTATATTCTGCAGTTCACTAACTCATCACTCACAGGGCTACTCCTTAGAAAAGGACACTGGATTGGTGGAACACTCTCTGTGCCCGTCTGCATCTTTAGATGGTATTTTTGATTAATTATTTTACTTTTTAAAAAAGCCCCCAAAGAAATGTCATTGCAATACCTGACTATAAAGGGTTCTTTATCTGCTTACTTGCCTTCCACTTTCCATAGACCTGTGGAGATTTTTCTTTACATCCAAGGTCTGTGGTGGAAAAAGTCTGTGGTAGTCCAGCCAAGAGTGCCAGAGCTAGGGGTGCCCTACAGGAATATTCCTTCTCACCACTGTCTCCAGAGGATGATCATTGCCTTCCCATTGATCTTTTCCTGTAGTTTGCTCCTCCTTGCAAGAGCAACCACTGCAGCACCCACACCCAGGTGCTATTGATGGAGCCTTGCTGGATGAGGAATAGTGAAAATACTTCATGGGGGATATGAGTGAATTGCCCTCATGCCTGAAATTTGTCCTCCTTTCATTCAGTTTGTGCTTTCTTTACTGTTTCCCCCCACTCTGTGTGGATGATGCAGAACTTCATGGTGAAAGTGGAGTATTGAAACAGTGAAAAGGATTTACCTGTGCCTTAACCATATGCCCAAGGTTCTGCCAGTCAAGGATTTTGTTTGTGTCTCCTGGCGTTTCCAATCTGCTCTTGCTTCCTACCAATTTCCTCTTGTCCTCATTCCAAGATTTCATTCAAACCATCACAAGGGGCTGATTTTCTGTAAGGCATATTTTATCTTTTGTACAGCTTTAAGCTCTCCGTGTTGTATTTTTGATGTGTTAGTGCTCTTCTAAAGGTTATTCTTTTATTAAGAGGTGGACATTTGAAAATGATGATTCAAAAAGCTAGAGAAGGCTGCAGTTATGCTAAAACAAATTAGCACCTAACATTTGAAACTAATATTTTCTTCAGAGTAAAAGGTCAGTGTAGTGTTACAAATTGTTTCTCTCCCTCCCCTATTTATGATGGCAATAAAGACTAAGCCATAGTTTCACTTACATAATTTCAGAAGAAACGTTGAAAGTTGGACACTTTTTTATCAAAAAATTACTAATGCTATAAATTTGGCAAAAGATAATTTTGTGCACATTTTAAAATATTTTAAGAATCTAGTGGGAAATAACTGCAGATGTGAAAAGGAGTATTCACATGTTACTTAACAATGAAAGAATACTAATGATGATCTGGTGATTTATAGCTAACAGGTATTCTTTTAAGAACATATTGAGCCTAAGCTCTTATTTGACTTAATTAAAAGATCAGAACAAGTGAAAAAGCTTTGAACCAAGATTGCACAGTTTTTAGCACTTTTAGTTATTACAGCCAAGTAGTTTAGCACCAACAGCCAAATCAAAGAGTACTTTGCTAGAGTTTAGCAATAATTTAAATTTGGCATAGATATTTGGATTTTGTATTCCTTTGTGAGTGGCTAATATATAGAAAAAGGTAACATTCTGCAAAAAAAGAAGTATTTGCTACGAGTTGTGTGGGCAGTTGTTCACAGTTCCATCTGGAATCACTTAGTGATTAACTCAGCTCATCAGGATAAAGTACCCAGGCCTGCCATCACAGTTGGCATCAATTGGAATTGTTAGCAACACTCTTGGCAAACATTTCAAACATGAGAGGCTGTGTTTTCACACACATTCTCTGTTGCTTGGTTATCTGATGGTGCAGCCTTTGGTAAATGCAGTTACCTGTGCCTGGGTGTGCTTGGGCTCCTGTGACCCCTCAGGTGGGGAAGGGACCAAGTGCAGCTGCCAAAGGACATCCTGGGGACAACACCAGGTGAGGGACAGCAGTGGTGTAGCTACACAGGTTTAGAAAAATCATTAACCTTTATATAGTTCAGTCTTCACAAACACTTTAATAGTAAGCCACAAACCTGTGTACTCAGGCAAATCAGGACTTTAAAGGTCTTGGAACCAAAGAAAAATGTAAGATGCAGAAGTGATATTAAGGAAAATTAACTTTGCCCTTACTGATGGTATTTCTGGGTTTAAGGTATTTGGATTGTATAGCTGTAAATGCTTTTATCTTAATGAAAGTTTTTTGCTATGGTTTAATTTTCTAAATTTTGAATAAAAGAAAATATAGTAGACCTGAAGGTTTTTTTCTGACTTAGTATTTTATTTTAAGACTTGGAACTGAGATTAAATTTTTATGGCAGAGTAGTAAATCTCTGGAACAGAATTTCCTGGTATAAATGACAACTCTGTTTTAATTATAGCATCTTCTAGGTAGCTATTATATTACAGTAGGACTCTTAATAGAGTTTTCTTTTTAAGACCATATTCAAGAGTAACAGGACTTACCATAATTGCAGCTTGCTTTCTACTGGAGGGTTTCACTTGTCTTTGAATGAATGACAGGTTCCTATTTCATGGTTTATTTTCCCAGCAAGAATGTCTTCAGATCTGTGTGAACTGTTCTAAAATGGGTCTCAATATATTGAATGTGATGTATCTTCTGTATTATGCAACTATTTCCAAAATCATATATGGAGAAATAAAGCACTGGTACATAGTTCTAAGAAAGCTTTAACATCTGCAAAATTAACTTGTCACTAATTTTGCATGCTTCAGTTACTAGAAAATGTATCTCTCTGAAGCACCAAGCTTTTTTTTTTATTATTATTACATTACATACCTATCTGTGACTTGCATCTGAAATTGTTTTATCACTGATCTTGTTATTTTGGTGCCTATGCATTTATTTCTCATTTCATGCTGAAAATGTTATGCCATCTGCTTACTTGCATAATTTTGTAAAGAGAAGACTTCATTAATTTGCAGTTTTAACTTCTGCACCTGCAACTTCCATTTACTGGTGTAGCAGTTGTTGCCTGTCAATAGTTTAGAAAGAGTCTGCTGAAGCTGAAGTATTTCTGTATACATGCCTTTCTCTCTTTAGATACTTGCAGTCCAAAATTTGGGGGAGGATTTGGTAGACTGAGAAAACACATCCTGAACTGCACAGCATCAACTCCCCATTTTTCCTGGTTTACATGCAAGGGATCCTCCCCTCTTCCCAGCTCTTTATGTGCAAATGTAAACTAGAATTCCATGGCTGCCCAAAAAAGGAGATTTCAAGCTTTGCAACTGCTTTGTTTGGATTAATAACATCTATAGTCACGTTTCTTTTATCCTGGAGGGCACAAACATTTCTTAATAGCAGTATCATAACCTATCTAATATGCTATGGTAAAAATGCCTTCTGTTAGCTCACTCTTAGCATATTCTTGTTGTCATATTTCAGCAGTAATTTATTCTTTAGGCGGGAAAGAGGAGAGGTTAGTTTTGAAACTAAAAGGACAATATTTTAAACAGTGTATAGAAGTGTATGGTTTTCTAAAAATATTGCTTGTTTACTTATATGTGATTACTCAAAAGCTCTGATGGTCCCTTAATATTAATTTCTGCTGTGTGAGGTTGTGACAGAGTTTATTCATTGACACAAAGCACAGGAAAACTTCCTACAGCACTTTATGAAAACCTGACAAACTGAACTGCTTTTTGCTTAAAGGTATGTTACATCAATATGGTGTGTCTACCTAGCTGAAGATGGATATCTGAAATCTAAGGGAAAAGGGGCTGGGTTTGTTTTCAACCTTTTGTTTGGATTTTTTTTTTTTTTTTTTTTTTTGGGTGGGTTTGTTTTGGGTCTTTTTAGTTCAAAAGAATAGTTTGGGGTTTCAAAAAGCCTGAGCACTGATGAAAGACTTGCTGCCTGGGAACTTCAATAAGAACCTGTGGTGAAGAGGGAGAAATTGGCAGGAGGGGACCTGCCCCACATCAGGGAGGAGCCCAGGCCTCCAGGGCAGCTGGGCTGGGAGAGGGACCTGTGCATGTGGGTGATGGGAGCTGGCAGCAGCCCTGGGCTGCTCTCTCATGCTGTTCCAGCCCTGATTTACTGTCCACAGCCAGCCAAGCAACCTCAGCTGATGTTCTGGAACGGTGCATTTCAGGGTTTTGGGGGATTTGGGGGTGGAGGCTTTTTAGTGTTTTGATTTTTTGGGGGATTTTTTTTTTTTAAGGGTTTGACACTTATAGTTGGAATCACCAGCTTCATAACAAGACAAACAAACAAAGAGGACATTGTTTTGGGGAGCACTGTGCCCATAGACTGCAGGAAGCTAGAAGGGATGAATGAGCAGAAAGGAAGCAAATCCTTCCATAAATGGCAGTCAGGCATGGGATAGTTTAATTGCTGGGAATTTGGAGACAGGTTGTACATCTACTGTTGGACAGATTTAAAGGTACTTCAGCTTCTAGATCATAAATTGCTTCTGAATAAGTTTGATAATACAGAATGACAAAACTCTGGGGTGTGGGAAGGCGCTTCTGGGGATTGCCTAGTCCAACCCCCAGCTCAGGCAGGGCTGTGCCTGGTGAATGTTGCTTATCTCCAAGGATGGAGACTTCATCTCCTTCCTGTCCAACTTGTGCCAGTGTCTGACCACCTTCACTCTGTAAAAAGCCTGAAGCTCTTTTTGCCCCCTGTGTTTCAATTTGCACTCATTGTCTCTTGTCCTGTTGCTGGGCACCACTGAGAACAGCCCAGCTCCATCCCTTTTATCCCCACATCAGATGTTCATGCACATGGATAAGATGCCTCCTCCAGGCTGAGCAGGCACAGCTCTCTCAGCCTCTCCTCACATACATGACACAATGCCATCAGACACTGAGATATTACTGAAAATGGTCATCTCTGAGTATTCCAGGAATTTCCCATGTTTGAGGAAGATGTTTGACTCACCCCATTTCTGCAGAGATTGTTTCTTGTCAAAACCAGGATGTTGCTGCTGTCTTTCAGTGCAGAAATGTCACCTTAGCATCCAAATGGAGAACTTAGGACCTTTCCTTTAAAAGATGATGGATAGAGCTCCCTTTCCTCTTTTTTTTTTCTTTTTTTTTTTCTACATTGCTAGGGAGAACCTTGAAAAAATATTGGATTCATGATGTCCTTGCTTTGCTTAGAAATTATTTTAAGTTACAGGTAACATAACCATCTAGATTCTCCTTCACAGATGAGGCCATTCTTTCCACGAGCAGCCTGTGGTAAGGATGCTTGGTTTGGGTGAATGTGTAATGTACAGCAGTCTCAGTTGGATTTTGCTTTAGCAATAGTGATTCAAAAACTGAAATACTGATTTTGTTGTCACTCAGGACTGGATTTTATTTCACAATTGTTCTGTGTACTGCATAATTAAAATATGTTTTTATAGTGTCAGAGACATTATTGTCATAGCTTAAAAGCACTTCTTAAGCATACAGCATTTCTGTCTGTTTGCACAATGTGAAATCACAATGGAAGATATTAAAAATTACAGTTGGTCAAGCAGTCCAAGATCTTGGGAGGGAATGACAGTACTTCTTAGGCTCAGTACAACTGAGCTGTCACATACATACTGGGTTTCACATTTTCTCTTCCTTCTTCACTCATTTTTTACCCCAGTTACATGATTTACTCTCCATTCATCATCCTATTTCACCCCTGTTTCTGTTCTTCATTGTCTTCTGCATGACCTGCTGTGCCTGAGCACTTCTAATGAGCCCAGTTCCTCTCATGCCCCTCAGGTCCCTCCCTCCTTGTGAGTAGAAATCTTCCCACTCAGAATTCCTTCTATGTTGATAATATAGTATGCAGAATAATATCATGGCAAGGCTTGCTGTACTGCACTTAATCTGTCCCATTCTTGATGGGGCAACAAAGCAATAGACACCATGCTTTATAGAGGAGGCATAAACAATTACCTATTTAATGTAGGAGTCTTGGAAAAAATATGGAAATAACTTGCAAAAATATTTTACTGCATTGCACAATTGCCATCTCAGAAAATGAGGAATGGCTGTAATAATTTGCCATGTTTTGCTTACTTTTTGCTTATTAAGCATTTCTCCTAAATATCTATTAGTACTTTAGCTTGTGTAATATTGATTTGCTTATGTTTGTTCTAGTTTTGAAATAAAATGGACCCTCATATTCTATTAGAGATGCTGCATACTGGTTGCCTGGGATATTGAGAAATACATTTTAAAATTCAGCATGAAGATTTTACTATAACTGTAGCTGTGATGTTTTCTTTTGTTTGCACTGGTCTTTTTTTCTTTTTCTTTAGAAGTTGTTTCCAAAATTATGGTGAATGGAATTTTCTTTTCATGCGATCAAATGCTCTTTGTCTTGGCAGCATTCACAAGCACAGCTCTGGCAGAGAAAGTAAGCAGTATTTGCCTGGGCATTTTCAAAGAAGAGCACCCAGGAACTAAGATTTGAAATAATGTAGCCTGAGGTCAGGCGTTTTTTCTTTAGAGAGTCAGTAAAGAACATGATTATCTGTAGTATGGAAGAAGCCAGGGGTTTTCTAGATGCATATGTACCATTGAAAGAGGAATGTATAATGGGCAATATTCTGTGCAGAGTTGCTTCCTAAACAATGCCAGTTAATAATAAGGGATTTGGGCCATTTTTCAAAAAGAGTTGATATTTGCTGTCAATCCTTCCTTTCTTTTGGTGAGTTTGATAATACAGTGCTAGGAGAATATGCATCAATTAATCCAATTTGAGCTTTCACTGTGCTTAACTCAAAGACAAATGTGTTCTTGACATCAGGCATTTACCTTAGAGCACTGAAGCAGTGTGGTTTTGGCACGCTGCGAGGAAATCTGCTGAAACAAGAAAGTGTTAGAGAGAGGGTTGGGAGAGGAACTGGGAGGGTCCCAGGTGCAGAGGTGAGCCCGTGCCTGGGTGCTTTTCCACGTTGTACCTGTGTAGGTGGAGCATTCATTCCCTCGTGCCAGGCTGCTCATCAGTGCACACCAGGAGCTCCAGACAGTCCCTGGGAGAGCTTCTGCTCCCCACAGTGTGGCTGGGACTCAGATGACTGGGACAGAGTCATCTGTTCTACCCCAGCACGCATTTGCATTCCACAGGTCTGGGAAGCTGCGTGACCACCAGCGCTGGGTGTTTGAAACTGATCGGGCTGGCAGCACAGCACTCCACATCCAGCTGCACTGCACACACTGCTCCCCTGCCTCTGTGCTGGAAAGGGAGCTGCCAAGGATTTTTTCAGAAATTGCTTTTGGAGCAGGTACATTCCTGCACAGGCAGGATGTCCAAACCCTCTCGCTTGGCTCGACCTGTGTCAGCTAACACAGCTCCTAAATCGCCTTTGTCTAGGAAAGAAGATTTAAACAGCAGATCACGAAAAATTAGGCTAGGTGAAAAGATTTTGAGAGCTGGCAGCGAAGGAAACCTGGTTAAACAGCATCAGCAAGAGCAGGTGGAAATCACAGAAAGGCTTGTGCCACGGAAGGCTCCTTTCCTGAAAGGTAACTGGTTATTTCGTGCTGCAAAAGAAATGATCAAATGCATTTGCAATCGTTGTGCTTTTAATAAACCCCAAACATCAATTATTGTATAATAGGGGTATATGTGTGTATGTCTGTGTGCATTGTTTCTAAATGACAGGTTCTTGTACATAAAGCATTTGTTTTGAAAATAAAAGGGCTCAAAATATTTTTGTTGTTCAATTTTGGCTGGTTGCTGTATACAAGCTAAAAATGTTGAGCTGTCAAACTGGTAAATCACAATCTTTTACAGTCTAAATGTGCCACTGTATTGTGAAGCTTTATTTGAAATAATGTTTGAAATTATTAGCAAGTGTAAAAAAGATTAAATAGAGAAAAATAAAGAGAAAATAGACATCAGTGCAGGCACAGAATCTTTCAACCCTGCAAGTAAAACTCTTCTTTGTGGGTCCTAACAAGGCAGCTGCAACTATTTCTTGTATAAAAACTAAAGAGATCAAGTGTATTTGGAAAGGCTTATATGCTTCCAGAATGCAAACAAATGTGGAGGATAATATAAGATTATGATCTATTTTCACTGATCTGTTGAGCAATGGGCTGCAGCACTGCCTCTTTTTAACTTAGTTTTTGTGACACTGCTCCTTAGAACTGCATTTAAAAGTTGCCATTTAATCTGCACGTTATATAATGAGGGTAAATTGCCATTCTATCAGGAAATAAAGGTAGTATTCTAATTGTACTCTTCATAGGATTTATATTTAAATATGAACAAGAATTAGAATCCCTTCAGCACAGAATAGAAATTGCTGTCCCTCCATCCTAAATCCATAGGAAAAAGAAGTGTAGATTAAAGACCTTTGTAGCTTGAAACTGTACTTTCATTTCACACACATGGCATCCAAGGCCATAGTTTTATTCCCACCTGAATAAGGTTTAAAAGAATTTTTTTCCTCCTGCAATATGACTTTTATTATTTCACAAAGAAGGGAAAAGTGATGACATCTAGTCTTACTCAGGGAGATGGATGATCTGTTTGTTTCTACAAAGGAAACTGGGTTTGAAGCACTTTATTAATGGCAGAAGAGAGCAAATAGAAAAGCTGGAGGTGGGAGGGCTTAAATTACTGGTCTCACTCACAGAACCTCTTGCTTATTTAGCAATGTAATGTGGAAACTCATTTTTGATCCTGAGATGTGTTGCAAGAAAGTAAAACCTTTGTTCCAAAAAGACGTACAATTCTTCATGCCCTGGTAACCAATATTTATTTTTGCAATTTGTTTCCCAGTCCAGTTTTTAAAATTTGAAAACTTTCATAGAAAATCCTGTAACGGTATTTTTTTTCACCAAGCTAAAGTTTTTTAAATAGCAGTTCATTCCTTTTGTGTTCTCTCCTTTATTTGGTGCATTGAGAAAAGGAAATCATGCAGTATTTGCAGAACAGAAAGTGTGTCCTTTTAAGGGATGTGATTTTTATTGTACTCCCAGTTTCTTTATCACTTTAATCACTTTATCAAAATTTTGTTGGGCTGTGTAATACTTTACAACATCAAGCAAGGGTTGCACTCACTGCTTAGAGTTTTAGGTGAAATTTCTCTAAAGGGAAATCTAGTATATATAAGTAGTGCTGCAACACGTCATGTGCTTTTAGTATTTGTAGCTTACACTTACTGTCTTCTTGAGCACGAATTAAACTCTGTTAAGTACTGGCTTTCTGCATTGGGATAGTTGTTTTAGTTTAGGCAAGATGTTACTATGAGCTGTTTTTGTAAGAGATGTTGAACAAATATTGATACTTCTGAAGAGAGCATACTATAAGGGTGATGGAAATGCAGAGTGTGTGTTTCTTTTCTCTGGAAATGGGACTGGCTGGATGAGCCCTAACAAAGGCCAAGCATTGGCCAAAGTGATTTGAAAGAGGTTTTGTGAGAAGCAGGTACAGAGCTGGGTGGTGAAGGGAATGAAGATATGGCAGAAGCCAAAAGAAACAGTGAAGGGTAAAGAAGCCACAAGGCAGGGCCCTGGGGCAAGGCTGAGTAATTCAAGAGAGCAGGAGCAGCAGCCAAGGGTGTTTATGTGGTCTGGAAGTGGTAAAGAGGAAAAGTGGAAGAGATGGCAGAGAGCAGGTATAGGCTGAATGAGGTGGCTAAAGCAGGAGGCATGTTGAGGGGAGGCAGAAAGCTCCTGTGAGAAGAACGCTGGGGTTGGAGGAGAATAGAAATGGTGAAGGAGGAATGGCTTTAGTGGGTCAAAGGGGCTGGAATGGAGAAGTGGGAGCAGTAGGCTCTGTTAGGTGGGGAGTGGGGTCCTAAACAACGTGATATGGAAGAGGGGCTTGACCAAATTTCATTCTTAGCTGTGTAATGTCACAGAAACCCCCTGGTTGTGTGTGCTCTCCTTAAAATCCTCTTCTGTGCACAGAAGGTCAAGCTGGGTTGTCTGGGTCAGTTTCTACTGCTGAACTTTACATGGGCAGCTTGACGCTATTTCTGGTTTCTTTGAAAGTTTTAAATGAATACAGAACAGATAACATGCATGAGTGGTGCTCACAGACAGCAATCCAGCAAAGCTCAGTGCATAACAGATAGGAAACACAAAATTGTGGTTATAATTTTAATGGGGCTGTAAAGCATGATGACTCATTTTAATTATGTTATATGTTGGGGGGGTTTCTACAGAATTCTTGCCCTGTGTGCTGCAAGATGAATTGTGTTTAACTGAGAAGTTTGGCTCTATTAGCAAGGGGCAGCTTGAGGCAGAGACAAAATTAGTCCTTGTAGGTAAAGCCATTAAATGTCAGAGTGGATCCCTCTGCCACTGAGATGTGTGTGGCAGAGACAGACATACTGATTCAACTTTCACAAGGGAATGCTGGCTGTATGGATTTGGTTTTTGGTTTAGTTGCTGGATGTGCAAATCTGAGACCAGAGGCTCTGATTTGCAGAGCTGAAACCACAGAACAGCAACTGAAGTCTGCATGAAATACTGTCTAATGTAAAGGACTCAAGAAGGTCATCTTGTTCTTAACTGTTACTCTTCATCTGAATTTAATGGACAGCTTTGACCATAATTTCTCTGGATGCCAGGTTCATCTTGCTAAAAAAGAAAAGAAGGAGTAGGATAAAATTCTTATTTTATAATGAGGAATGCTTAGACACAGGCTACAAAACTTGTTGCTTGGTTCTCAGACCAAGACCTGGCCAGTGTGCAGCACTTGAATGCCAAGTGCACATCCAGAATTGCTAAGATGAATCATTTGCTTCCATGCACGTGAAATGAGTCCTGTTCATTTTGTCAGGAGAACAAGGTGATGGCTATATGAAGGCTGGGATGGAGTTGAGGATAAGGAAAGTCTGTAATACAATGCATGTGGATTGGGAATAAGTTTTGGCATTTCCCACCTGGTGAGGGACTTTCTTTGCAAACTCAACATCATTTAAGGATTTGCTGGTTTAAATAGAAAATGGAGATAGGTAACCTTTCTTTTTTAATTTTCACTTTCAGGACTGAATCAATTAAAATAGAATTTTTTCACCTCTGGGATGTGTTACTGATTGGAGAACTTTATGAATTTCTGTTACTCACACTTTCCTCCAAGAAAAGCAGAGAATACACTATTGTTTGTCTTTTCAATTTCCTTTCTCTGTGCCCTTTTATTGAGGTTTTGATATTTACTTTATTATTTGGCTTCACATCACTTCACTTTGCTTTATTTTCCCTCTATTTTTCTCCATTGGAGTTTCCTCCCTGGTTTCTCCTCTGCCCTTTATGTTCCAGTTCATGATGATTGGAATTCAAGGCCAATACTTTTAGACTAAACCTTTTGGTATCTCATATTCAGCTGGATCCAAAACTAGAAAAAACCTGTTTGTTCCATCCCTAGTTATTAGAAGGGGGCCAAAGGACTTTGGGGATATAGTGGGATTCATAACTATGGTCTCTTCATGCAAAGCAAGCAATAAAAATAGCACCACAGAAAGTGGAATTAATGACATTTTCCCTATTTTGTTTTTATGACAAACTCCATTGACCATGTAACCCATATGTGTATCACTAATTATCTCCAAGAACATTATGGTTTTTAAATGGATGTAGAATAATGGCCAAAGTTTGAGAATGATTGATTCTATCTGATATTCAAGTAATATCTGTGGAATGTTTGAGGCCAAGAACTTTATTTGTCAGGAACTTCTATTTCACTGCATTTCCTGACAGGGATGTACCTACAAATACAGAACACATGTAAGACTACGGGTTTGCCTTTCAAGGAGGTTCATTATTAAAAGAATAGCAAAGTAAAGAATGTTAGTATGTAGCCTACAGTATTTTTGTTTCCTCTGCAATTGTTTCAGATTCATGAAGGCAGAGAACATAGATCTTGTATATACAAATGTTCATTATCTCACAAATTTATTGCTGGCTTTCTTCTTTACTATCAGTACTTTTTTTTTTTAATTTGAAATGCAGCTTTTTTAATGTGACCAAAAAAAAAAAAACCAAACAAAAAACCAAACCAAAACAAACAAACAAAAAAAACCAAAAAACACACAAACAAACAAACAAAAAAAAGGAAAAATCAGAAATTTTATTGTCTTTTAGAGTAGCCTGAAAAACTACAGTGAAATTAGGGTTGGTATCAGATGTGCAATGTAATACAGTTAATGGCTCAAATTTTTGAGCTTGAGACATAGCTTTGATAATGTTTAGGGATCTTATTTAATTTTAGTGTATTAGAAATAGAGAAATTATGTGGGCTGTTAGATTAGAAAATAAATCTAGATTAAAAAATTCAAGCTGGAAAAGAGCATTATTAAGATAACTCATGGAATTTTTAGTTGCAATGTAGAAACAAAGACCAGGTATGAAACAGGAGACGTTCTTTCAATTGCCTCATGAGCATTTATTTCCATAGCTGCTGAAGGGTGACTTCACCTGGAGGATGAATAGGGCAGCTGAACATGCCTCCTTCCAGTCAAGATTATGCAGGATATAAAATGGAGTTATGGTTATTGAAAACTGAATGTCTGGACATTTGTTTAGGTAAAGAATAATTGGCCTACCTCTGTTCTTATTTGCTGTGAGATCATGACTCAGACCCAAGCATGAAGTGTAATTTAGCTATTTTTTTTAAGCATGATTTCCTCCAAAAATTGGTCATGTCAAAAATACCTGGCAGGCTTTCTTTCATTGGTAATCTTTTTACCCATTATCTGAATTTTTGCAATTATAATGGAGAGGTAAGGGCCTCAGAAATCCTGCATTTCCATGATATACTGTATACACTGGGCTGTGTGGGATACTCTGTTCTGTACCTGTCAAATACTACACGTCTATATTTTTTCTGTAATACTGTGGAAAATTGCTGGCTGGGTGGAGAAGGAAGACCTGATTGATGTTGTGTTCAGGGAAGAGCTGCAGTGTGTGCTCCACTCCTCTTGCACATCAGAGAGTTCACATGTGGGTGACACCTCATAAAAGCTGTACCCAAGGGACAAGCTTGGGCTGGAGCTCACAGCTCCTATTATTCACTAGAAGAGAGAATTCAGACTGTGGATGAGATTGCTTGAATTCTGATGGAAATGTTTTGAAATTGAATGTATACTGCAGCCTAAGTTTAATTCAGTTTACCAAGTCAGTAGTCAAACCCAAATAAAAAATAATAAAAGAAAAAGCTGCTTTAGAAACCAAGTTACAGTAGTTGCCTTGCTTACAGAACTATTTTTCAATTGCAGAAAGTACATCCACTTTAAAAGTTCTTCCTCTGGGACCTGGCAGGAAAAGGAGGAGAGCTCTATTAATCCCCTTGGGAAGCTCAAAATATGTTTGCTTTACTATAAGAGCATGAGGGATGAGAAAAAACTTCACCAATTCTCTCCACATCTCTAAAAAAGCTTAAACCATATAGATGAGGGAATTTTGGAGAGGTTACAGTTTTGGGGGAAATTAAGTATAATTTTCGAATGTTCATTTTTCCTTAAATTATGTCCTTCTGAAACCTGTCAAAGGTTTTGAAGTTTAGATTAAATAAAGGGAATTTATAGATGGCACAGATTGTAAGTATTTAAGTGTTCCTCATTGGATTCTTGGTCCAAAAAGCAACATATCAACATCACTTCCAGATCTTTAGGAGGTAAGTATATATTTTATACAGAGTATATACCTTTTCATGTATATACAAAATTTGTAACAGTGTAAGAATGTCATCTAAGTGACATGACTTAATTGGAATCATAGTATTTCAGTATTAGAGATTTCAGTAGGTGTCAGTCAAACAATACCACACAAATCTGGGCTAATTTAGCAAAATGTGAATGAGAAAGCTCAGAATTATCAGTCCTACTGTCAAAGTCCTCTCAAGCCTGGCTGTTTCTGTGAAACAGGTTTTTTTCTACCCAGAATTGACCCTATTAATACAGGACATATTATTTTTCAGTGCAGCCTTTTATCCAAACAAGAGCTAGTGCTTTGAATTGAAAGCATAACTTTTAGATTTATCCATTTATGTAATGATGTGGATATTCTAGTAGGTTAAAAAGTTACTTGTGAGTTCTGTGTTAGGTTATTTGCATGATGTCAAGACAGAAGTTGTTCTCCAGTTGAGAGGTTTTTGACTGAAAGTGGAAAGAACATCACTGAAATATGGTGAAAAGAAGTAGCAATTCTCATGTATTTAACATGTACTTGAAAAGCTTGTGTCTTTTTTTGGTGGAAGGACTGTAGTGTCCTTCTAGGCTGGAATTCAACTCCTATCTCTATCTGTTATTCTTGTCTGTTAATTAACTGATGGATTGAACTTCCTTTAATTTTCAGTTTAGTTCACATCCTCCTCTGAAATGGGGTTTTCAAAGCTGGACATGGTGCTCCATCACTGAGCACAGTGGAAGGATTATGTTACAATTATTGTGGATAAATGTTTATAAATCCTAGTGCAAACATAGGTTGTTTTTTTGCACAATGGCATGGTAAGGTTTAAGCTTCTGATTAACTCCCAGAGCCATTTTTGCAGTTAATCATCTTTTAACATTGGGCATTGAGGGCTTCCCCATGACCCAGAAAGACAATCATTCTGATCTTAATTCCTGAATCCTTTCTAGTATTGTAAGTGTAGACACAACATCAGCTCTTTTCAAATCTTCTTGTATTTCACTCATCCTGAGTGAATTCAGGTAAATATTAAGAACAAAGAAATTTTCATCTGTTAGTTCTTGTAGTGCCCTAGGATGAGATTCATAAGATCCCAGCACTGTTGGGTTTCTTTCCTTTCCTTTCTAGATTTTTTTTCTGGTATTAATTATGGAAGACACATGATCACAGCTGACCCTCTTCTTGTAGTCTGATATGAGAAAGGCATGCAAAATTCTGCTTTGCCCACACCATTTGTTAAAAACTGTCTTTTCCCATTGAGTAATGGATCCATCTTTTCTTTGCCCTTCCTCTGACTACTAAGGCATTTATACAATAAGTAGTCACTCAGGCTTGCTGTTCATTTTAAAGAAAGGGGAAATGTTCAGGGCCCAGTCACGAACCAGTTATTCTGCTAAAAAAAAATAATAAAGGCAGTACTGCAAATACATGAAAAATCAAAACATCTGGAATGCACAGCTAGCTGGCTGAACACATTCACTGTATTAGTATCCAGACATTTAAGAACAGGCAGAGTTGTACTGTTGCTGGGAAATAAGTTTTATTATGGCCATCTCCTGCTGACATAGGTTGAGGTTATGTCCTGGCCTAGGTAAAATTTATCTTGAGCCTCATACTTTGAGTTTATGAACATGCTGAGGCCCTTGCTGCAGTTTCAGCATGAGTGGCTTCCTGAGAGTGAAAACTGTGGAGGCCTCTCCTCAGCCTTCTATCTTCCAATTCACAGATTCATCTGCAGCATCTAGATGTGGCATTGATGGACTTCATTAATTGTTTGAAATTAAACTTTCTAAGCACCTCTTGTTAGACGACATAGGAAAAGAGGTTTAGGCAGAGGAGGTGAGTGCAACCCTGCAGTGTGAGGTGCAGGCACTGCCTGGCTAACAGGCAAGCTTCACAGACAGCTGTGCTGCCTGGATGCACCTTGGCTATCACCTGGAAGGTGCACCACCTTCTTCTGAGACTGCAGATTTATCTTCTGCCAAGGATGTTCTGCCTATCTGAAGACAGACAGTCCCTCTCTCCCCACACTTTTATGGTTGCCAGAGCCAGGAGATTGACCTCTTTCTCTCTCAAATATAAATTTCACTAGAGCAGAGGCTAAATACTAAGCATATCACTAGTGAGGGTGATCAAACAGCACCTAAAGGGGTTAAAATTAATTCAGTAGTTTGAGAGCAAAGTCTAGCTTCCCTTCAACACACTTTATGCTGACCTGTATGTTATTATTTTGTGGTACAGAATAAAGCCTTGAATTTCTGATAAATGACCTCATTCACATGCTGGACATTCCAGACAATGTCAAAATCATGCACTAGCCATGTAAACTCACATGTTACACTTGGCCATTTTCCAGCCTGCACATCTCACTGTGCAGTTTGCTTTTCCTACTGATCCTGTGCACACTGTTTGTCATTATCTGAGACTCATCCACCACCTTTCTGTGTTACCCATTGTTATATAATATATGCACTTATGGGATTCAGTTTATCTTTGTGCTGAATTACCTCTCATATTACCATTTGAATGCAGTTCAGGTAATTATGTTTCCCATTCTTCATGCATGAATAAGTGAAGTATCACTTTGAATGCCATCCTGACCTTTGGGAAGTAACTAACCTCTTCCTTTGCAGGGCTCTGTAGCTCACAGCCTGTGTTCTGCAATGGTTTGCATGCTCCATGGCTGGGCAACAGCCTTGGTGTGGGGCAGAGCTGCAGCTTTTGGGCAGATCAGAGTAACAACATGAAAACTTATCTGTACACAGCCTCAGGAGTCCTTCAGGATGAAGCAAATGGTCCAAATGGTACTGCCTTTAGGGATGTTTGAATAGGTTCTGGCACCAGAGCATCCTTTGTAATGCTTGTGCAAGTGCACGTGTGTACATTTACATGATTCCCCCCTGCAGCTCCCTGGGGAGTTCGGGGAGACACAATGGTGGTAGTTATTGCTGAGTAAATATCTGACTGGAATTAGCTGCTCAGGAGACAGTTTTAAGTAAGAAAAAATGTGTAACAGGTGTAACATGCTGATGACAGTGTTGGTTTATAGTACACTGGTTGGTTGGGTTGTTTGTTTGCTTTTTTTAATATACTCAAGCTGATGTGTATCACTGCATGTAAATGGAGGTGCAAACAATACTTGTGCCAAGTAATCTAATTCTGTATTTTTAATGGAGTTAAGAGGCTGATCAACCATTCTATTTCCATAGTAATATAGATATAGTAATAAAATACCATAGTATCTCCCCATGAAAGGTACTTTTGTTCAGATGTCACTATGTCCTAATCTATTAAAAAAAGCATAGCAAAGAGAAGCTTTTGTAATATTTTGTTTGTTTTCCACATTTTTCAAACTAGTCTTTGCTAGAAAATGATGATGGAGTTCTAGAGACTCATTGTAATGTATTACAAGTGTAATAACCCACTGCAATGCTTGTCTTCAGAACTGGAGAAATTGGGGAATAGTGACACACAGCATCAGGGCAGCTGCTGCTTGTTAGATGGGTGGTTTGTAACAGACAAAACAATTCCTTCCTGCTTGACTGGCAAGTTATTTTAACGGGGTGTGAATTAAAGATTTCAGTGGTGCTCCTGGTTGCATGAAATCCCCTTGGATCCCCTCTGACACGACCTCCTCTAACATTAATGCTGATGTTGTTGCTTGTTCTGGGGGTGTTAGGGGTTGCTATCTCATCCCAGATGCCATGGAGCTGCTCCATGTAGCAATATCCTCCTGTTTCAAGGACTGAATACCAGTGGCAATAGCCTTGATCTCTCCTTTTGCTCATGTGCTAAATCTAAACTATGCATCCAAAGATAAAAATGGTGGCCTGTAGTCATCTTCTCTATTTAGTAATTCCTGTTCAGCCTTGAATGAAAACTGTAATTTTTCAAGTCAAAAATGGACCTCCTTTTAATTTCTTTTTAGTCAGCTAATCACTGAAAATGCAGAAAATTGTGTTTTGTCAAAAGAAGAAAATTTCCACCAGTGAGAAGCCAAAAATCTTAGGAGAAAAATGTGTGAGGCTGCAGGCTGTTTCCCAGTGCATGGTACAGAATATTGCTCCATCACAACTGACCCATAAAGATCCACAGAGGTGAACTACATTACCAGTTTAATAATGATTTCTGTGTTTCCTCTCAATAGTAACACAGAAGTTAAAATTTAAGTGACAAGTTACAGCTAAAGCACTGATTTTTTTCTTTAGTTTCTGTTCTGTCCATAAGCACTAGCCTTATTCCAGATGACATGATAGAGATTTTTCCAAACCCTCTGTGAAAACATTGGTAGAAAATAGCAGGTGCAGCCTTGATTTTCACTCTTCATCACAGCATTTTTAAGCTCACAGTCCTAAAACCAGTTGGTTTTATCTTCCTCAAAAAGTTCTGTAATGCTTATCAGTACATTGACATTCCTGACAGTTGGAGCTGTTCTGTGCTGCTCAATGGTATGCAACAGCTCATATCTCTATATCCTATAGAACACATATCTATTTATTTCATATAATAATTCTGATAAAATGTCATCTCTCAAGCAGAAGTCTTGTCATGTTACATGTTTGAAAGCCATATCCAATATTTACTGACCATTTTAAAATGATGCTGATAGGATGTGTGGGCGATGAGCCCAGGCATTCAGTAGCTTGTCAGACACTGTTCTGGAGAGATATGAGAGGAATTTACCCAAGTGTCCTTATCTCTCCAGGAGACACATTGTATTCTGTAGCAGTAAGGAAATGCAGCCAGCTGATGGTACTAGATATTCTTGCATCACTAAAAAAGCTAACATATGAGATGAAAATCCTGTAGATTGTGACAGGACTACTTCTAAAGAGTTTCTTAACCCTCTGAAAAGAATTGAAGTAAATTTGTTTAAGATTTTCACCTGTTTGTTTGCTTAGAGGTCATTAAGAGCAGGTATAAGTCCACTTGGAGTTTGAACCATTTTCTATGCATATGTTTGCTGTAGCTGCCATGGAGACAGGTGATGGAGTGGCCACTGCCTGACCTGTGGGCAGTGTCAGTGTGGAATGGCAATCTGCTCATTGCGAGAACTGAGGATCCATAATCAAAATATTTGTTTAATTAAAATGTATTTTGCTAAGTGGGAATATCGACACAACCTGTGTCTATGGCTGGAGCAGCCAGGACTCCCTTCCCTCAGTCATGCCATGGGTGCCTTTTGGGGCAAGGGTTGCTTGGTG
Organism: Erithacus rubecula; assembly: GCF_903797595.1. Lineage (NCBI taxonomy): Eukaryota > Metazoa > Chordata > Aves > Passeriformes > Muscicapidae > Erithacus > Erithacus rubecula. The sequence continues at coordinate 16,886,069 of NC_136689.1, read as the reverse complement.
GATTAAAGGGGATGAGGTGTGTGTTAGCAGCTTCTTTACAAGCTAAATTCTGAACAAGTCAGAATTGGTGGTAAAATCTGTGTCTTCTTTTCAGTATGATGATATATGGTTGAAATACTTGAAGCCTTTGTAAAGGATTCTGAATCTTTTAAATGAAGGGTGATATACATGCAGACATTACTGATAGTTTTAATGGAAAAACTGAATAAACATCTGATAACAATTGTGTTGAGGATGATAAAAATACTGTATAAGATCTCTTTTAAATTACCATAAAATTACTTGTACAGAAATTGATGTAAGTACCTTTTTAGTCTTCAGTGATTTTCAAAAGAATACATTCAGTAACTTCAAAACAAGTTCCAAGTACTTCAGCTTTAATTTTGTGATTAGATATTTCCAAGGATTGAAAGAAGTATGTGTGAGCTCTGAGCTTTTCTGCTTTACTTCATTAGTTTGCTGAAACAAGTCTATATAAGACTTGAGGTAAAGAAAGCAAGCACCCTTGCCACTTATGTTATGTGATCTTTGCACAGGCAAGCCTTGTAAAATCAGCAGCATTTTTAAGTCCCTTGATAGCTACACATGATATATATACAGTTTTTCAGAAGGGAAATGGTGTGAAGCTGTCAGAGCTCTTCTGAATTTCCAACAGAGCAAAAAATCCCCAAAGAGCCAAAGAAGATAGAGGGTTTGGATGATACAATTAGTAGGAATTACATCCTATCTCACTGGAACTAAACATTGTAATAAATATTTTTAATTATCACATGAGTTTTGTGATAAGTGATGTATATTCAGCAGTTCTATTGAGTAGTCATAGTCCATATTCATAGATATTCTCATCAGTTTTTTGATGTGTCTTGATATGTGAGACAACCAGCTGCAAGGAGGGGAAGGGAGTGACTTGCACTAGTAGATTTAACTGGTCACTCATCTATTCACTCAATACAAAGGCTGCAGAGTGCTCAGGCTTTGTTTGATAGCAAACAAGATTTATGGTTCCTCCTAGCCTTAAGAAAATTCTTGCACAGTAAGAGTAAGGCAATTCCTTATTTATCTGTCTGGTTTTGCTCTCACCTTCATCTGTCTGTAGGAGCTGGGGCACCCTTCATCTGTCATTGGCAGGGAGCCTGGGCACCCTGTGCTGCTGCTGTGGCTGTGTGTAATTAGCCCCGTTGCTGTCTGTAATTAGCCCTGTGGCTGTGTGTAATTAGCCCTGTTGCAGCCCTCTGGACAGGTTAGGAGCTGGAGAGCACATTTCCTCAGCCAGGTACCTTCTGATGGCTGCACACTCCCCTTTCACCAGCCAAGGGATGCAAGGACATGCCTCTGTCTGTGTCCTGTGGGCAGCAGGGAGTTCTCTCTACAGCCTGTCCAACTTGCCACAGCCTCATCTGAGAATCTGATGAGCTGCAAGGCTGAGCTGTGAAAAGGATACTAGTGTTTTATTGGATGTTGCTGCTGAGCAGGTGTGCATGTAATAATAGTAAATAACATTGACCAGCAACACATCAGCATGCTCAAAGTGTCACAATAATATAAGACACTGTGGCTTAGTGGGTATTTGCTGTCTCTAACATCAGGTTTAAAATTTGTGGCTAGGTTAATCTAATAGTATGCTTGTATCTTATGAAAGACTTCATCTTAACATAGTGATGTCAGCATTATCTTTGAAAGGTTCTGCTATTTCTTCCACCTTCTTTCCAATGGATTTGACTCCAAAGAAAACCTTTTTAACTGTTTCTGCAGTTTATAAAGAAATGTGTCCACTTATTAAATCCAGACGTGCCATTTGTTAAAGGAATTGCATCCTGTGAGACATCCTGGAGAATGTTCTTTTCATCTTTTAAAAACTGCTTCAGATATATAAATGGGTATTTAGTCTCCCTGAGTACACTTTAGTGAATGTTGTAATGCTGACTTTAAAATAAATGGGTATCTGGAAGGAGTATGTTCCTCCCTGCTATGGTGAAGTTCTGGTATTTTCAGTATGGTGCAAGATGTCTTATAAATGTTGTGTCTGGACAATTGAGCATAATGCATCTAAAGAAAGCTCTTCTGGTTTCATTGAAGTCTTCTTATTATAAATTATTGGGGAAACAAGAGATAGGAAAAAGCTTTGGGATCATACTGCTAATTCCATCTGGTAAAGTCTAGACTACATTGAAGGGATAGTTTGAGATCTGGGTTACTTTATGACAGTACTGATAGATTACTGTAATTGGACTCAGAGACACTAAAAGGAGAGAAGTAAAGAGGTTAAGAATTTTTGGCTGGGCTGTGAATCTGTCTTACGGTATTGTTAATGCATAAAAATAGTATGTATTTTATATTAAGAGACCATTGCTTTAAAATTATTCAGTGTTGGTCTCTCCTGTTGTCAGCATTTTAGGTGCATTAAATTACAGAAGGAAATTTTTAAAACCCTGTGAGCACAGGCATCCTGCATGTCAGATGGATATCTAGTAAAAATTAAAGCATGTGTTGAGTTTAGATTGTGGCCATTATTGATTACCTGCAGAGACCAGATGGGGAGACAAAAGGGGATCTGGAGAGTAAAAGGTTTGCTGCTTGTAAGGTCATGAGATGCTTGAACCTGAAAAGAAACAGGGAAGCACTGGAAAAGTTCTTACAAATGCTATTTTGCATGAAGAATGACTGTGATACTCCTGTATCACTCTTGAGTGGATCCATAAAAAAATGGAGAATGACAGAGGTGAGAGCTGAGATATCTCCAGTAGATCTGTTCAGTAGATCATCCCTAGAGAAGATTTGAAATCAAGAGAGTTTCAGGCAGTTTCATCATTATATGTCAGAAACAAAATAAGGTCATTGTCAGTGGGTGGGCAATATGCAGCTTCCTCATTTTGTGAGATTGATGAGAATAGTTTTAAATTGATGAAATGGGACACTGGAGAAAGTGCAAGAGAAACCCATGTGATGCCTGTACAAGCCTTGAAGGCACAGAGAAATTAAAATTGGACAAATGAGACTGCAAAGTAGATAAAGGAACAATATTATGAGGTGATAGCCAGCAAGGAAAAGCTAGTTCCATTGCTGGTAAAAATTTTGATATAAAGATTCAGTTATGAAAAGAATCTCATCTCATCTGGCAGAGAGTTGGGTGAGGTCAGTGTGAATTGTGGAATTGTTGTTGCATCAATGTAAGGATCCAGGCAGGTGCATGGAAGCTTTCTATGCCAAAGGGAAATGAGGAGTTAGCCAAAAAATGGCAATGTGTCCAGGAAGGCTTGGACTGGCAAATAGAATTAGTCTGCACACATTAAGGGCATAAAGCTTTGAGAAAGGGAAGATGGGATGAAAATAGAACCTCCATAAATAAATAAAAAAAAAAGAAAGAAAAACTAAGATAAAAGTGTTACTGGGGTAGTGTCATAGTCATCCAAAGGTGGATGGGAATAAGGACAGGGAGGGAATGATTCAGAAACCAACATAGGTCTGTAAGGTTTCCAGTGGACAAATATTTGAGAAGTTGCAGACAGCACTTAATTAATCTAGAATAAAAAGTGCAGGGATGACTATATAAGGCAGGCATTAATGTCATCCTTAGCCCAAGGTTAACAAAAAAACCTGCTAGAAATAATAAAAATATATAATTGAGATAAATTGTAAAACAGATCCCCATGTTTCATTGTATAATCATCCTAAAAATAGTATTAAGCATAAGCAAGGAGTCTGAAAGTAATGGAAAGAGGATTGGCTTATACAGAGAACTGTACTACAAAAATCAGAAAACATGAGAATGAATTGTAAATGTCTAAGAACCTATTTAACAAATGTAAGTGTTTTTCTAAAAATAAAAATCGCAAAAAGTAAAGAAGAATGGAAATGCAGTCAGTGGAAAAAAATTAGAATTTTGACATTAGTGGTAATATAGATGGATGGGGCTTAGATGAAATAGGTAGTACTCCTCATATTTTAATGATTCTATTGAAACCAGGACAATTGCAGGGCATCTAATAGGAATGATTATGCAGAAATGGAAATTTTTACCTCCAGGGGGAAGCAAAACTTAAATTATGTAATTGTTTCAATCAGAAGAGACCATATCATCCACTTCCAAGAACTTGCATAATACTTCAATTCCAAAAGCAAGTACTTTTAATAAATATATAACATCAGTTGGTATTACCTGGGGAAATAAAGGAAAAATAGTACTTAAATTGGAAAAAGAATTACTCCATTAAAGAGCATTACTGTAATCCCAATAGAATGTAAAATCTTCTACAAAAAATGAGAAGGATTTTAAAGAAAGACTAACCAAATGACACAAAACATGGTAAGTAAGTTAAGATGCAATGTAGGACCTCCACAAGGAGGTCATGCCTGACTAAGCTGATACCTTTAGTTGAAAAAAACAGCTAAGCTAATTCTCTAAACAAAAGAAGTAATGCTATATCCACATGGGCTTTAGTAAAATACTGTATTTGTCATCTGCTGTGTAGAAATTTGTTAGCATAGGAATTATGAATGAGTTGTAGGAGGTAAAAGAGAAAGAAAAAAATAAGTAGAAGGAAAATTGGAGCTGGAGGATGGGTTGGAGGTAACCAAAGGATTTCCCAGGGACTGACTATGGGATCAGTTTTAGGAAATGTTTTCTTTACTGATTGTACCATGGAATCAACAATACTGGGAAAAAAGTCTTGATGACACAAGTTACCAGAAGGATTATGCTGAAGACTGGAGTTCCATTTTGAAGAAATGGGGTTTCAGATGAGTTGGAAAATAGTGGGATGACAGACTGCAGTCACAAGTGAAGGGTCGTGCACTTGGGGGCTCCTATCAGGGGCAGGCAGGGCAGTGCTAATCACGAGATAACTGAGGCTTCAAAATGAGACTTCTGTGGAAAGTGGGCAGATTTGATTCTAGCATGGATCATCTGGCAGTATAAATATGTTTCTCACCCAAGGAAGCTTTAGTGCTGCTTGGTATAGGGTATGTGTAAAGCATGGCACACAAAAATCTGTACCAGTGTGATCATATATACCAAAGAAAAGTAAATTCAAACTGGTTTAGGAGCCTAGGCAGGTTTCTAAAATGCCTTGGGGAAGGGAGAGAGTATTTTATGAGGGGAGATTAAAATCCTTGATTTGTCTGACTGTATAAAAAAGAAAATTGAGAGGAAATACAGTTGCTGCCTAGCACATAGGAGGATTTCTACATAAAAGATAGTTCTAGCACAAAAATAAATAATTACACTGTGGTCTTGAGAATCTGTGGGATGGAAATTTAGGCAGCTTTCAAATATGAATCACAGTGGGACAAGGCACTTGACTAATTTTCAGAAGAAAATGTGTTGATTCATGAAAATAAAGTATATAATGCCATGTAGTGCCTGCAAGGAAGGGATTTGGTAATAAAATTGATTTCTCTTCCTAATGCAAGGAGACACTGGAGAGATGGGGAGGGAAGCCTTTAAAATAATACTGGTAAAGGTAGCATGGTGATATACTTGCAAATTACAAAATTCATGTAGTTTTGATTCAGAAGGGAGAAAAGCCCCATATAATACTAATATCTCCAAAAACTACACATCACAATAGTTTTTTTTAACAGAATTTTTCTTGTCTGGGGAGACTTAGACTAATCTGGCTCCCTTTTAATGTGTTGATAGTTTCACTAAATGAAAACCTACCTATATTTCCAAACATTTTTATTGTAAACAGTTTTTTCTGTTTTCTTTTAGTAAAAATGATTTTTGCACTGTACATCTGAGAAAAAACAAAAAAAAAAAAAAAAAGGAAAACCATACTGCAGCTGGCATTTTTTAAGTTTTTCACATAAAATCTTGATATATGCAAAGTGTGACTGTATTTTGCTGTATATTTATAACAGTAATTATTTTTGATGTTACCTTTCTGCAGTAAAACACAATTTCTTGCAACTTATGGGAAGCATAAATTTTATTACTCTCATATTTAGCAGAAGAAAAATCTCGCAGCGTATGAGTAGTTAGTGCCTTGTATTAATATTTCTATGATTAGTATGAGAAGTTGAGCTGATTATTTTTATAGCCCGACTAAAAAAGTAGAATTGTATAAATGGGCTTAGTGCAGTGCTGTGTAATGTAATCCTCCTCATGGCAGCAAAGAAGGAAAGGTTTTGCTGGAAATGGAGTTTGGTGTAGCTCAGTAATGCAGTCTTTCCTACAACAGCACAGAAAGATATTGGCAGCCTCAGGCTGTATTTCCTATAATGTCACTTTAGTTATTCCAGTTTTTTGGGCTTCCTTTTTCAGCTTGAAGGAATTAAGTCCCATTGAGATGGAAAAGATCCATATCTGAAATAGCAGAAATTGTTTGTTGATTTTGTGAAATGTGTAAGTCATAATGTGAGCAAAAACAAATCTCTGACTTTGATGGCATGCTGTGAACTTTCTCCCTCCGCCAAAATGTTTGTCCTTGGAGGTGACACATGGTGGAAGTTTTCTGAGGGGAAAGATAACAACACAGTGATGTGTTCCTGGAACTAGAGCATTGGGTTAAGTGTTCTGCATGTTTGTTATTTTTTCCAATTCGTTTCAAGTAAATTATGACCATTTACACAGACTTGGAGACCCTGGTGAATAAATGAATCTCAGGCAAATATTTGGTGACTGCCTGCAGTCTTGTTTAGAAGAGACAGTGTTTTCAGAGAGGCAGGAGGATTCCTGCTGGAGGGTGGCATTTGTGAAGCTGCCACAGGGCAGAAGTCAGCCACGAGCTGTGCTGGGTGCTGTTATCCTGCCATTCCCTCTGAAAATGGGTAGTCCTGCTGCACACATAATGCCTCTTGGAATTTTGGCTCCAACAATGCAATTGCATTGCTTCCAGCTCAGTTCTGCTGGTGTAGCTAAGCTGGGAATCTGGTGCAGGGTCCTGGTGGGGGAGGATGTCCCTGTCCCTGCCAGCTTGGCCCTGCTGCCCATCCCTGCTGATCCCAGGGGAGGAGTGACCTGTGCAAGGCTTGAGCCCTGCAGAGATGCAGAATTGGGTCTGGAGCTGTCCTGGATTTGCACTGCTCTATCTTTCAGCAAGGTCAAGTGGGTGTGAGCATGCAGAGGGATTTCTCTGCCAGGCAGTGATGAGTCACCAGTGGAGTCACTGCAGGTGGGAGACTGCCTGTTTCAGGAACTGCAAACCCTGCTTAAGGAATGTAGGTGGAATAGGGATGGGCCCATTATGAAGCGAGCCCAGCTGCAAGTTTGTGATTTCTCAGTTAATCTTCTCCCTCAATATTTTTATTTTGAACATTCAGAACAACTCTGCATTTCATAACTAAATATATTGGTGCTTTTTTGTGTTATTTCCTGCTTAGACATAACTAGGGCATGCGGAGGATATTGGAGGAGATCTAAGATAGCTATCATCTGAGATTTCTATCCTCAATTTGCAGACCATGCTGTGTAACAAAATCTGAATATTCATTTTGAACTTTTGGGGTTTGCTTATCCAAACTATTTGAAATTCACCAATCATTATCAAAGCTAAAATCTTCTTCTCTTTTCTTCAGTTACTGAGAGATTGCAAATTCTTACTGGGGAGAGTAGTCAGTATGGGGAGATGGACCACATAGCTCCAGCTTTGAAAGTGGCACAGTCCAAGTTTAAAGTTATATCTTCTGTTTAAAAAGCTCCCTAAATCAATGGAGAAAGGACATCTAAAAACTTACATTTCTCTTTTGAAATGTATAAATAGAGGCGATTCTCCCTTAGCAAGCTGCAATAGCCAGATTTGCTATTTGCTTGTTTATTTGAGCAATGATGAAGTTACATAACTTTTCTTTAGGTAATACATTCATCAACATTAGCAAAGTCAGTTCTTGTCTTTTATATCTGGATATACAGTTTTCCCACTTTGCCTTCTTCCTATACATGAAGACATTGTTTTAGCCCCTAAACAACTGAGCCTCAAAAGCAGAACACAGTGTCAGTGGAGTGTCCAGCTCACCATCCCCCATTAAAATAGGTTTCCATAATGCAATTTGTGGTTGCACATGTGACACTGTCAAAGTTTGTCTTGTATTCAGGTTTAAAATGTTATTTCTATTCATTATGTTTTTCTTTCCCTTAGCTGCATTTCATCTTATTCTTACCTTTCCTTCACCCTGCCTCAGCTTTCTCACCTTTTATTCTCCCCATTGTCACAAGCTTTTATTTCATTTTGCTGCCTCACTGTGTCTGGCTTTAGTTTATGCTGTTTCTCTTGTTCTCTCTGCATATTTTTCTTCCAACTAATTTTGTAAAATGGACAACTGTATATGTTTGGGTGAAGTGAGAGTGAATGAACATGGTCCTGAGGATGAAAAATTAAAGCTGCTTTGATGGCCAAGTTCATGGCTGTAGAAATAACACAGTCAGGTTGAATGCTGTGAAGGCCAGAAGACCACATCTTTCTTAAAATACAAGATGGGAAATTTAACCCATTTTTTCCTTGCCATTGCATAATATAAAGTTGGTTGCTCTTCAGAGTTATCCAAGTGGTTGTTCATTTTGTTCATGCCCCTGGACTGGGCAATCTAGAAACAGATGAGTCAGATGAGAGGCTCTGAGTCCCTCTTTGCAAGGGTTTTCATTGCAGTGCACCCTGAAATCAAAGGCAGGCCAGAAGAGGTTTTTCACCCTGGTATTGCAGCAATGAGAATACAGAAAAAACCTCCCTAAACGTACCATAATGCCTGTAGAAGGCATTATGCATCAATATGACAGACCATGTTCCTTTGGTGATTAGAACTGGGCTGTGTGCAGTTTTCCTTTTGTGTGGAAGAGGAATGCTCTTACCAGAGCAGGCAGTGCCCCTTCTGTCTGCAAAGCAGAACGTGTTGACTACAGAAGCAGAAACACATTTGTGATGAGAGGGGAAAAAAATATTAATCCTTTCAAGAATTAATTTTCCAGACTATGCTTTTGCCAGGTACTGAGTGTATAAACTGAAGCTGCTTATCTTAGATAAGGATAGAGGGAAGGACAGATGTCTGTGGACAGGAAGGAAGAGAAACAGCTAAGCACAGTCTCTAGGTGCACCACAGGTAACTTTGTGCTGCTATAAAATGAAATGGGACTGAATAAATGACAAATTTCTGAATGTGAAAGATTAGAAGGTAGAAAACAGTCCTTTGGCAATGAGGATGAGCATTGCTTGGGACTGGGGATGGCCTGGCAAGGCAGTGAGCACATCCCTCGACTGCTGGGTGTGCGTCCCTCCCTGGTGCCCTGGGTGCCTGAGCAAAGCCAGCTCCTCAGCCCTGGAATCTGTGCCCAGCAGGGAGCCTGGAGCAGAAAACCCTCCAGCACACACAGATTCAGAGCTCCCTTCCTTTTCCTTCATGTGTCCTCACATGCTGTGACATATGTGAGTGAAGTGGTGATAAATGGCACAGGGGATCTGTTCAAAGGCTCAGGGTGACTCTGCTGCCTTAAATGTTTATCATTAGAAAGATATGTAATTTTAAGAAAAGTGTTTGGGTTTTTTAAGATAGAATGGGGTATGATGAGAAATGTAGAAGAATGGAAAAAGTTCAAAAGATTTCACTAATCCCCTAAGGAAAAATATCTCACAAATTAACTCACAGGTGTTTTTGGATTTGTTTGTTAACTGGAAAATCTGGATTATTTTAACAAGAAAATTAGGAGTAAGTACTTTTTCTTTGGACTTCTGCTACTGGAAATAAAATGCAAAATACTTTTCCTGTACAGGGAAGAATTATTTTACAGATTCACAGTTTTCTTTTGATTTTATATTGAAAGTTATTTTCACCTTTCTCATTATGAAAATAGATAAATTACTTCAATCTGTCTATATATATGTATTTTGGGATTTTTTTAGTAACTTATATGGTATGGGCTGTAAGCAGGTATCTGAACCAAAATATTTTATCCTATAGTTCTGTTCCACTCACTCATGAGTAATTTATTGCCACGATTTTTAAAAACAGGTGATTAGAGTAATAGGCACATACTGATAGTTTTTAAATTATTTTCACTCACACTAAAATAAAATTATACTGAAACAGTGAATATGTTTAATATGTCATTGAATGAGAGTATAACTCTCTTAAGATAATGGTCTTTTACTTGCAGCACTACCCATCAAATACAAAGGCAACATGAAAAATTATAGTAATAAAAGAGTAGATACTTTGCTTTAGTGAGAGACTCTGAGCTGCCCTGGTGAACATTAAGAAAAAATTGCCTTCCTAAAAGTATTAAAGTTTAGGATGGTGTGTTAGCAGGCATCAGACTAATCTAGAAAAATAGATGATTGGGGAAGGATTTTTTAAAATTATTTTCTTATTAATTTATTTAGTATGACTGTGAACCCAAAAATATATAGTTTGAAGTAAGCAGTCTTTGAAATTGATATAAAAAAAGTCTCATGTCTTTTTTCAGTTTTAGAATTTCTTGGTCCAGCTCCTGGAATCCTAAATGTAAATTTAGACCTCTGATTCCAGAAAAAAGGCTCTCAACATTAGAGTTACAAAATGAAAATTATGGAAATATTACCTGCCTGTAACTTAAATGCTCAAAATCCAAACAGCAAGTGAAGAGTCCAAAATTTATTTTGGATTTTAGTGGGGATGTGGATGCACTGCTCTGCTAAACCAAAGGACATCTTAGCTCTTTAGGTTCAAAATACCATAGAGCTTCTCCTCTGTCTCCTTTTCACATCTTCCAAGCAGGATATAGATTTTTAATAAAATCTCTGTGAAAAGTGAAAGAAGAGATAGGTGTTTTGGGCAGCTTTAATCCTGTTCTTTGAATTCATAAAAGGATTGTAATTTGCTCACAAAGTACACCATTGAGCAGCTTCACACCAGGTCTAAGTGTGAGGAAAACCACAGCCTTTCCAAGAGAAAGTCTCAGTTGTGCTGGGAGGGTCTGGGGAAGGAGAAGGATCCTTTCTGTTAACTTGGTTTGCCTTTGTAGCTTCTCTTTGGGTCATCATTGGCTTTATTCCCCCTTTCTCTGATACCTGGGGAGGAAGGAGATGCCATTCCCTTCTCAGTCATCAGGAGATCCTCCTGGGCCCCTGTCAGGTGAGGCACAGTAAAGGTGGGAGAGCCTGCAGTGCAGTGAGGCTGTGCCATCCTGTGATGGATGAAATTTCAACCCCAGGCCAGCACAGTGCCACCACTCCTGACAGTGGGGATTTGTAGACTGTGTGTGGTGGGGGGTTTGCCCAAGTGGGCATTTTCTCCATACAAATTTAGCTCCCAAATTTAGACACAATTATTTGTTGGTAAAAAGAAAGAATACTGAGTTAAGATTTCTATAAGAAGGAGCTTTAAAGAGTGAAGTTTGGCTTCTTGCTATGCATGGTGGGAACAATGACCAGAGCCAACAATTTTTGGTGATGCTCAGGTGAGAAAGAACAAGATTATTTCTTGCCTCTTTCCCCTGGCCACTCCTGACACTGTGCTGGTCCAATGGGACAGGAGCTGTCCCTGTCCCTTGCCAGGATCCAGACCCAGGGCAGAGTGGGAGCTGCAGAGGTGCTGGGGCTGTGGTCACTACCTTGGCTTTGGCCCCATCTGGTGAGTTGCCATCACCAAGGATAAAGGATGTGCTGGTAAGAAAAAGGGCAGTAAAAAAGCAATGTTCCCAGTGTGCTGGAGGAGGAATAAACTCTAATGTGATCATCCCTGTCACAGATGGAATATTTTACAAAGTATTCTGTCTATAATATAAGAAATATGCTAAACATCTCTATTATGCTGCATTTGAAATGTAGAAATAAAAATGGAAGTTGAAAGGTAGAGCTATTGCCTCTGCTGGGTTTATAGCATGCTGTCAGTGGAAGATGTTAACCCTAAAACCTTCTGGGAGCAGCTTCTTCACTGTGGGGGAATGCTGGAATAGCCTTAAGGGTTAATAAAATGTAGCAAATTGAAGCTTTTACCACTATAGCTGACCAATATTTTTTAAATTCTGTAATATATGATTAAGCATGGAATGGTAGCACAAACTGTTGCAAAAATCAATCTGCATGGTAAATCCCACTTTTGTTTATATTGAGGAGGAGTCAGTTATTAACTGCATGATCAGAGCACAGACGCTGAGTCCTATTCTTTCCTTAATTGAGAATTGCTGTTACAGATACTTGACAGTGGTTCATAGTGGCAATAATCCCTTTTGAAAATGGTTGTTATTCTAGCCATAAGTAGCTTGCCAGGGCACTAACCCCAGCTTCACCTCTCATGGTTAGGAAAAGTATCTGGTTGGTAGCTGATGATGTTTAGTGATTTCCTGCTAGATAATTGCCAAACTAGTAAATAAAAAACCACAACTTTTAAAATATTTTACCTTTGGTTAGAAAGAAGGTGTGGGCTGTGAAAAATACTGTAACTCTCATTATTCAAATGAAAATTCGTTGCTTACTGAGAGTGCTGAGTTAAAAATTTTTGCATGTCTTTTGTTGATCTTGCAGGCTGATGCACACGACCTGCTAATGCGATGCTTGGCTTTCCATACAGAGCCATTCATCCATGTTATATGTGAATGAAGCTTCCTGGTTCGTACATGTGCTGTGTCACATTCCTCTGGTTTTCTAACAAAGCTTTTAATTGGTGTGCTGTGACTAATGAGCATGAAGTTCCAGAGGAAATGGAGCAGAATTTTCCATTATCCACCAAGAAGCTTCAAGCGCATAGATTATCAGGGCTTGAACTCCAGGATAAGCCAGGGTCAAAGGCTCCCAGTATAATGGAACCTCATAGCTTAATATTTTGCTTCTACAACATTAAATTAATAGTTTCTCAGCAAAACTGTATTGTCTGTCTGATGGCACTGTGCAAACTATAACTGGAGTTTCACTTGGACATCACATCAGATCCCTGACCCTTCACAGTTAAAGTTCCCAAAACTCTTGAATACTGATGTCCTGCCTTTGTTCCAGTTTGGGTAATGATGTGCTGCATACTTCTGTGGGATAAATCTCTCTTCAGTGTCAAGCAGAGATCTTGCTCCTCATTCTTAGGAAAACTATTATACAGTGTTGCTGACACAGGATTGCTGCCATATGGTGCACTAGAAGTGGTTGCATTTTTGGTGGGGGCTTAGAGCTCTCACTCCAACTTGAACATGTTTAGGACCTCTTTGCTTTCAAGACTAGATGAGATTGGGTGTAGTGAGACTAGCACACCTATAGGCTACTTCTGTCAAGTAGAGCAAAGTAATTATCTTCTGTGCCTTATGTTCAGCACACCTACTAAGTGTCCCCAACAGGCACTGCATCAAAGAAAATGTAAATGAACTTAAAAGCATAACAAGGTATCCAGATTGTTACTGGAATTGGTGGGGAAATTCTGGTTAGCTTTCCAATAAAATATATGGGATAGTATTTTTACCAATTCACTCTTTTAGTAATTAACTCAATATACAATTAATCATTGTCTCCTTTCTAATACAGTCTCAGTGTGAGTTATGCTCTACAATGAAACCACTAACCCAGAGAAAGAAAAAAAGATTTTTTTTTTTTTTCTTTAAGGTTAGTTTCAGCAGGGTCACTTCCTTGAGCTGTCATGGTTCAGTGTGTGGCTGTGCAGAGGTTTGTGGGCACAGGGACTGGAAGTGAGCAGCTGAGGGAAGAAGGGATGTCTTCTTGCAGCCACATTATCAACTCATAATAGGTTAAATAAATCTCATGAAGCTATGGCTTATTTCTTAGGACCCTGGAATTAAAATCAAATAAGTCTAATTTCTTTTACATGTTGAAACTCCTCCATTGCAGAAAAACTTTGTGGTACTGATGGAAGCTGTGTGGGGTGGATTGGTTGTTCTTGTCCAATGGCTCCTTGCATCTCCAGCAGCTGTGGCTGTAAGAAAGCTGCCTTTCATTTGCTCTTTTCTTACACACTTGGTCTGCTAAACTTCCTAGCTGGTCTTGTAGACCCTCTCTGTTTTCATTCTGTGAGGGAGTTTCCAGAGGTGCTGTCACCTCTCACACTTAGTGCATGAGTGCCCAGTGTCTCTGGGCAGTGTGAGTTTGTGTGTAGCAAGGAGAACATGAAGAGTTCTGTAGTTCTGTGCATCTTTTTGAGAAACAATAAGGAAATTGATGCTCCAGAAGTATCTTGGACAGTTGTTTGGTTTCCACATTAAAGAAATTCTACATTAGCATTGTACTATATAATATTAAGGTTGTATTATTAGATTTAAAAGTTACCAGGTACAAATACTAAGAGCAATAAGTACATTGTGTATTCAGATTGATTGTCTTCTTATCCTGTGAGGAAGGGGTTTGCTTCCTCTGCAATCAGCAGTTCTGTGTGCACTACTAACAGCGGATAGCTGAAAATAATTGCCTGTCCTTTTGTTGCCATCATAGATAGCAAGGGGACAAACTAACAGTGGTACCAAAACATGGCACCCATTACTGCTTTGAACCCCACAGAGGAGGGAAAGGGGAATGGATTTTAAAGGTTGTGGTTACATTTTAGATGCAGGTAAGAGAGCACAGCTGAGGTACTCCAGGGTGGGACAGAGTGTATCCATTTACTCATCCAGGCTGATGTACTTGGAGTACAAAAAACCAGGGGAGTTGAGGTGAAGGTCAGTACTGGCTTTTATTTTCATTTGACAGATCCTGTAAAATCCAGAGCATGGATGTCTGCTAGCCACAATTAGACTGCAGGTTGTGTTTGGTGACCCAGCAGTATTGCAAAATATGCCAAAGCTTCATGTGTGGAACATCTCCTGGCTTCCTAGAGAGCAGAGTGCCCCTCAGCCCCTGGCTGGGCCCTTCTGGGCTGACAGGGATGCCAGGGGCTGTGCCAGCCCACAGGCCTGGACTTAGTGCTGCTCTGACCTTCTGGCACCTTGTTTTGGTTTTGGAGCCCACAAGTAGAAGAACTCCTCTGTCCTGTCCAACTCCCTTGTTTTCCCAAAGGGCAGTGGTGTTTAATCACACTCACAGATTTGCTGGTTTCCAACTCAAAAATCACCTTCATTTTCATACTTTCTGTGTGTATTGGAGAGCTGCTTGGTGCATCATTCCTTTCCTTAGCCAGAATTGTAGCATTTCTGCTGTGCAAAGAACAAAGACCTTTACCACTCAATACACCTCCTGTACTGAAAGGGTGAAAATGTAGTAGCCAGCCTGTTTCTCTGTGTAGGAAAATGTTTTGTGAAGTCCTCCCACAATCTCCCTCTGTTTCTTTGACCCCTTGTGCTGCCATGACAGTCTAGAGAAGACACATATTTATATTTTCATGTGGATGAGAGGGAGGTGATTAAAAGTATGATTTGGAACCTATGCCTTGGTGCCTCATGTGAAAAGTATTATCCAGCAGAACCTTCAACCCTGTGCCTTGAAAAAACAAACATGTTTTACTGCCAACTTCAGCAAGTATCCAAAGGCACAAAAACTCTAAAGAATTGTCAGGCAACAGCAAGAACCTCAAAACTTGCTCTTCTCAGATCCCACTGCTGTATTCCCCAAAATAATTACACTTTTTGACAAATGGGATTTTGGCACCTTTATAGAAATTACCTCTTTTTACTCAGTAGTTCAACTGTTAAGAGAAGTGAATATGGACTACTTCTTAAATAAAATAAATGCTAATATATGCTAATGTCCAATAATTTCACATTTTTATTTTTGGTTTTATTCTTTTCATTAGAAGCCTTAAAACATTTCTACTTAACATTTTAGGGAACAATAAAGCTGTAACCTTTAAGGTCATTACTGCTTTATAAAATGAAGGTAAAGGTGTTTTCTTTTTTACTGCTTTGGGAGATACTCATATTCTAGTAAAATATACCACACCAGTTAATCTGGATCTGCAGTAAGCAAATGTAAAAGTCAAACTTTTTAAAAGAGCGAGAAGTACTTGAATTTTTAACTTCTCTCTGAAATAAGATGCAATGTCCTACTTTTTAGTGCTTGGTTTGTTGAAAGGATCAGAAGTACAGCCCTTATTGACTTAGTCCTGTGCTGAGAGTAAATTCACACAAAGAAGAGCAATTTAACATGTGGCTGACCTTTCTCAGTGCAAGATGAAGAAATGTGCTGTTAAGGTTACCGGAGTGTGGCAGGATGTTTAATCAGCTTCTTTGCTTTAAAGAACAGTAGGAAGGAGATGATGTATTAAAGATGATAGCTTCTTGTAGATTTTAACTTGGAATGCCAGGATCTGAGTACAATAGCAGATTAAATCTCTGTAGGGGAACTTCCTACTGGACTTTCTATTTTTAGATGTTTGTGGCTGCTTCTTCCTTTACTTCTCACTAATTGGCTTTTGCTCCCTTGAAGAGGTGAGCTGCTCTCTCTGAGATCTACTTCCAAACTCTGACAATGTATTTCTGTTAAGAGCATTTTTTTTCCTCAGTTTTGTAGGAAAGACAAAAAACCAGCATAAATGGATCCTTAAATGGATGCTGTATTTCAGTGCACACGAGGTAAATTCATGGCTTTAAGCAATGAATGTTTGCAACACTCTTAGCATTTGTGCAACAGCACAGCAAACTTTCATGTAATAATAACAAATCAACCCAGACTTGCTTGTGCAGCTGGGTAAGTAGGATAGTCTGGTGTTCTGTACATTCAATTTGTCCCTCCTGTTTGAGAACTCCCCAGAGCTGTGTCTCCTCTGAGTCATGCACATGTCCACCTAAATCAGATGGCTTCACCTGGCAGTCTTTTCTCTCTGACCAACACAGATTGATTCCAGAATAGCTCTTTATTTTAGGAACAGCACCTTTTTCCTCTACTGCCCACATACCCTCTCTTGAGAGATTAATTTACAATAGAAATCCTGATTTTAATCTATCTCAGAGATAGCACAGCTGGGGTTATTATATTTATTTAATTACTGTGAGACCTTCTTCCTCTTCTCCACTGTTCATCCTCAGGATGTTGTAGTTCTGTGCATCAAAATCCACCACTCTCTGTCCCTACTATGATCTTTTCAGAGGTTCACATATTTTGCATTTCACTGTCTTTCAAAGGTCCATTTTTGAGTCCATTCTGCTCTTGGGGTTGGACTAGATGATCTTCAAAGGTCCCTTCTGAGCCAAACCATCCTGTGATTCTATAATTTCTATTCTACTTCAGGCAGTGTATATATATTTATTTTTTTTTGAAGTTTTAGTAACCACTTCTTTATCTGTAGTTTGCATTTTTGTGTCATATGTTTACTACTAATTTTCACCTTTTGCCAGTCAATGATTCTTAATTTTAAAAAGGTATATTAACACAGTGAAACTATTATAATATTACATAAATATTCTCCTATTAATCTTATATATTTATATGAATGCTTTTCTTTTTCACTATAATGATTTTTCATTTTATTGTTTTTTAATGGAGCAGTGTGGTGACTAAATGCCAGGAGCCTATCAAAGCTACTCTATCATTTCCTCTCAGCTGGGCAGGGGAGAGAAAAATGTAATGAAATGCTCATGGGTTGAGACAAGGACCAGGAGATATCACTCACCAGGTCCCGTCCTGGGCAAAACAGACTCTGCTTGGGGAAATTAGTCTACTTTATTACCAATCAAATCTGAATAGGATAATGAGAAGTTAAATCTTAAAGCACAACCCTCCCTTCTTCCCAGGCTTATCTTTATTCCTGATTCTCTACCCCCACTGCCAGCAGTGCAGGGAGATTGGGAATGGGGTAACAGTCAGTTCATCACACATTGTTCCTGCTGCTGCTTCCTCCTCAGGGGAAGACTTCTCACACTCTTCCTCTGCTCCAGCATGGGTTCCTCCTTCCATGGGTCACAGGTCCTGCCAGGAGCTGCTCCAGTGCAGGCTCCTCCTTCCATGGGTCACAGGTCCTGCCAGGAGCTGCTCCAGTGCAGGCTCCTCGGGGGGTACAGCTGCCTTTGGGCATCCTCCTGCTCCAGCCTGGGCTTCTCCAAGAGCTGCAGGTGGATCTCTGCTCCCCCACTGACCTCCAGGGGCTGTAGGGACACAACCTGCCCCATCACATTCTTAACCCAGCATGGGCTGCAGGGGAATCTCTGCTCTGGCTCTTGGAGCACCTTCTCCCTCTTCTTCTTTACTGGTGTCTTCAGAACTGATTGTCTCACATGTCCTCACTCCTCTCTTCTCTGGCCACAATCTATTCTGTACACTAATTTCCTTCCCCTTCATTTTCCCTGAGGCACAGCCACTGTGGCTGATGGGCTCCGCCTTGGCCAGCAGTAGGTCCATCCTGGAGCCAGCTGGAATTGGTTCTATGAGGCACAGGGAAAGCTTCTGGCAGCTTCCCACAGAAGACATCCCTGTAGACCCCTGTCCCCCCACTACCAAAACCTTCCCTAGCAAACCCAGTACAAGCAGCTTCCCAGCCTTTTGTCTCTGATGTTTTGTTTTCCTTTGGCTGTTTTTTTTCCTTGTTTTTGAACCCATTGGTGGAGTTCTCTTTATTCTGTTCTAGTGGGCTCTTAAATTACAAGTTTTTTACTTGGTTAGTTTGACAAAAGTACTCCAAGTGCTGTGTAGCTTTTGTGTCATTTAACAATTGCTGTAATTTGCCTTTGTGGGTATGCAGCCAGATCAGAGCAAGAATTTAAGTCAAATTATTCTAAAAAGCTTGAAATCTCAGAAACCTCTTTTTAAGGCCCCAGGAGTGGATGTTTTTTACTGACATTCAGCAGTCTTTGTTTGGCTGAGTCTCAAGTGATGCCCATGTCTCCAGCACAGGCAGTGAGGTAGTGACAGCTGGCAGAATCCACTCAGGATGTGTTTTAAATCTCATAAATCCAAGAGAACAATCTGAGAACTGCCTGGGTTCTTGTCCTGTGGTCTAATCTACTCTTGAGCTTGAGATGCTCCAGGTACTGTGCTGTCACCACAGAACTAGCATAAGTTCACATGCGTTTGTCACCAGGCTCTCCTTGGACTGTGCTGTTTTGTCCCTGGCTTCCTCTTGCCAGGGGGTGCCCTGGATGCTGGGTATCAGGCTGAGATGGGAAACCTCAGCTGTGAGAGCAAAGAGCTCTGAGAAGCAAGGAGGTGTGAGGACAAGTGGTAGGATTGCTGAGTGTTGGATATGGAAAAACCTCTTCCCTCTAACTTCTAGGTATCTCTTGGCTCCCCCTTGGATCTGGCTCAGCTTGTCTGGAGGGTGGAATTGAATCTGTATACAATTTTTGCTCTCTGTGTCATAAGCATTGTCAAAACCAGAATTACAAGAATTAGTTGATTCGTTTTAAGAATGGTGTGGCTGAGATAAAAGCATTATCTGCATCATTGAAACAAATCTCCCCAGTGATAGTGACAATACCACTGCAGAGGGCACTTGTGAAAAGTGTTTCAGTGGGTTATTTAAGGGACTGTGCAAAGATAAACCTTCAAAGGATACTCCTGTAGCAGCAAAACAGGCATGCACAGCAATAGTGAGCTGTCACAGGTTACACCCCTGCTTCCTGGAAGGGAATTGAGGCAAAACAGGGACACACCAAGTTTTTGGAAGAACTGGAATGAAAGTTCTGAGTCTCTGTTTAAGCTGTGGTGTATGATCCTGGCACAGGCTGCTTCTCCTCACCTATGCCTTGGCTGTGTCCAGGGTGACTCTGACAGTCAATACAGGTCTTCATTTAAAAAAAAAGAAAAGTATTAATAGAAAAATAGTACCTTCTGTAACATCATAATCAGAGATAGCATGATGAGTAAAATGAGGATATGGTAAAAACAATCACAAAAACTTCATTCACTGATAAATAGCAATTTTATGCAAAATATCTGCATACTCTTATCTATCTGCTACTATCCTCCTTCTATTTCTCTTCCAAAAAGAGGCAAAATTCATGGATGTAAGAAGGTAGCTGGAATTTATTCTCTTTATTCCCCAAAGATGCTTTTTGGGCACTATAAAATGACATTTCAATTTTGCAGAGCCCTGCAATGGGCCATACATAGTTTGGGACCCTGCTTTGGGAAGCATTGTCTTGGACTTTAAATGTGAGATCAAGACAGCATCTGTTTGCCTTTAGTCTGCTATTTAAACAAACATGGATTTTGGTATGGCAACCTAATTGCTCTGAGACGGCACTCCTTTTTCTCATATGAAACAAAAATCATCAACTGAATAAATCTGTAATAAATTTTATTGACTTTTTGGGAGGTGCAAGTATTGCTAGTGTCAATTGTCATATGCTTTCCCAGGGCAGAATTTCAGTATATCAGTGCATTTTTGTACCTGCTGCCTCTATGGTAGGAGCATTCACTGCTAACCAGATGGCAGGTAGCCACGAGCCACCAAACACCTCTCTCTGCATTTATCCCAGGAGCATTTTTATTTCCCTGCTTCCTAATGAAGGATTTCTTTGCCAGAAAACTTGTGGAAATATTTTCCTGTATTTCTTCAGACTTTTCCCAGTAGAGAATATCTTTCAATTTCAGTTCTTTTCCTCTGTCACGTTGACCCCAGCACTGTTCTTTCTGGATTTCCTGCATGCTTTGTTTTTCCAAGTTTCTGTTTTCAGTTTGTGATGATTCTTTTGCACTGATGGAGCATCTGTCCATAATTTGTGATTTTCTATTGTGAAGAGCCATTTTGTTACAGTGAGGCTTTGATTCAGTGATGACTTCTAGTTCAGTCTGTTATTCTCAAAGATGACTGACTTCTAATCATGGAACTTCAATCCCTAAATGAGCAGCCTGGGCTCCTGATACAGCAAATAAAACCTCCATAGAGGAGTCCAGAGCACTCTCATCTTCCTGATCATTGATCAGATTGTCTTTAATTGGTCAGGAGTGAGAGAAGGTATGTCCTCAGGAAGGACTTTCTTTGTCTCTTGCTTTTTATGGAAGGTGATGATCCTGTTGTGCTGTTACAGTTCTTCACGTACAATATTATTATTAAAATGCTGGCTTCTCTGTTTTCCAAGTCTGCAGCAAGGTCAGAAAAAGATATGAGCAAGGGATTGGTAAATCTAGGAGTGGCATGCTGTATTGAGGAAGCCTGTGATTACCAATCCAGTGCTACATAAAATCTTGTGGAGAATGTTTTTTGCCAACACAGTTTCCACAGAAGACTCCTGAGAAGGTTGAAGTGCTCATAGCACAGCTGAGTTTTTGAGATTTTATATCAGATCCCAGGGTGAAGGCATGGAATAGACAGGGACAACTCTGGCTTTCCACCTTTCTTAAGATGCCAAGGCTACAGCATCAATCTCTTCCAAAATCCCTTAATGATACAAAGGCATCTCTGAGAGGGTTTTGCAAGTTGTGCAAAGCCCTTTTCTTTTGCCTATAAGAGAGGAGGGAAGGTGTTCCAGGCTGAAGAAGTGAAGAAAACACAGAGAACACCGTCTTTAAGAAAACCCAGCAAACCCAAACACACCCTGAAACCAAAGGACCCTCTGTTTTCTCAGTTGCTGAATTTCATCATTGCTGTACCAATATCAGGGTCTAGCATACAGTTTAGCTATTGATTTAGCTTCCACTTAATTGAGATCTTTGAAATGAGATTGTTCCATGCTGTGCAGTGCACATTTGCACAGACACTTGCTACATATTTAGCCTTTTCCTTGCCTATTAATGGCAATAAAGTTGTCAGGAGGCTGTTGCCACCTGAACCTTTTTGTCATTGTCTGTCCTCTGACTGTTGACCTTGCCATATGGAGTGAATTCCCAGATCTTGGAAGGCTGTGTGGGGACAATGTAGAAATTTTCATTTAACATTCATGGCGAAGACAATCTGTCCTCTATTGGCATCCATAAACTATCACTGGTTTGTTTACAAGACTGGCTTACAAAAATACACACAGAGAGTGAGTGAAAACTTGTTTCCTTACTACAAGTGATCTTAACAAAGAGCTTTCCGGACTTGAAAGGCAAGGCAAGCAAACATTATGCTATGATTTAGGTTTCTGCAGTAGGAAGTCTTTTAAAACAGTTTGTAGAGATCTTCTTTCTGAAATAGCTGTGTTGACATTTAATAAAGTGATCGTCAAAATTTTGGGATGGGGGTTGTTTGGTTGGGGTTTTTTTTTAGTTCCTGAGGTTGTTCCTGCCTTTAGATTGAGAGTTGCTTCCTTTTGCTGTTGAAGTCTGGGGTTGGAAAGGAAGACTTACTGCAATCTATTTCAAGAATAGTCTGAGGAGGAGGAAATTCCCTTCTTATTCCTAATAACTGGTGCAGAACGCTCTGCTGGAGGAGGAGAATAGCTCAGTAAGTTAAAAGATTTAAATGAAGTTTTGATTTTATACACCTTGTTATTATCTAGAAATTTAACTGTATTTTAAACATAGTATGTTTTATCTTCTTTGTTAAAGGGGAGGGACTGTGGGTATTGTGTAATAGCTTTGAACTCAGTAGATACTAATTTGCTGATACAGCAAGGGTGAAATGTTCGGTAAGAAAAGAAAACAATAGCAGATCTGCTACTGCTTATATTGCAAAGCACCAGTCTAAGGTGCTGGAGTACCTCTGAGAGACATTAGCAGTGCATTTCATTATCCAGGATCTTGGATTAAGAGACAGAGGTAATTTTGCCCATCCACAAATCTGTAATGTTTGTTATCTTTTTAGATGGTTCAATAGCTTTAAGGTACTTCCACCAGCAATTTAGAATCAAGGGCTCTGTTTAAATATCAACAGTAGAGAGATCCAAACCTCCTTCAAAGGCAGAGTCAAATACCCTAGGTGAGCAGAGTAGAATGAGTGTTTGTCTAGATGCATTTCTCTTCTGCTTTAATCAAAAATAATGTGGTGTTCAAGGCATACCTAATTCTTACTTCATCCAGAAGTGTGTGCTGTCATGGTGGGAGCAGTGGCCATGTGAACCTGGGAATTTTCATGGATGGAAGCCCTTGTGCTCCTCCATTTCACGAGGAAGGAGCTCCTGATGCAGTGGGGTGTGCTGAAGCACAGTGGGACCCCCCCCAAAGTCCCCTTGCCCTCTGCTTTTTCCTCACAGGGCTGACTCAAGTGCAGTAAAACAAAGCCCAGAATCTGCCTGTGCCTGCCTGCTGCTCCTTGGCTGTCAGTAGGGAATCTGTCTTCATCCCAGTGGCTGCCATTCCACTGCTGTTCATGGGCTCCTTGTAGGAGCTGTTATGCAAATATCAAAGAGGCTCTGCACCCCAAAAGTCCTAAAATGCTGAAAATTCACATTTGTTCTCCTTTTGCTACCCACAGGAACTGAGGTTTGGTTAGCAAATTCTTGAATTTTTATACAGCAAAACTCAAAGAAAATGATTAATTTTTAAAAAATGAGAATAAGCTGGTCAGGGTAGAAACATTTCTGCCAGGTAATTTATCAAGTGTTCTCTGCAACCCCTTTCAAGCCAGGAATGTTGCTGCAGGTGTGACTTTGCTCATGAAGCTGCTTGTATATCCAGGTGAGCCACCCTCACACTGTCCCCACCATGTATGTGCTAGCCTTTCAGAAGAGACACATTCCAGCACTGAGTGTCTCATCCTATCCCTTGATCTGTTTTGGGACTTGGCCAGGTGGGACTTTCATCTTCTGCAGACAGTATAACCTGCTCTGAATTTCTTAATGTGCCAGTATGTGAAACTATTAATGTTCATTTCAGTCATGCATCTATTTCAGAAGATTATTGCTACATTTCAGTGGAAATCAAGTATTTAACTGAGAGGGAATTTCTGCAATGCATTTTAAAGTATCCTTTATTATGTTATGAGGAATAGCCTGAAATTCACAGGAGAATTCAGTGGACCATTATATCACACGCAGGAAATTCTTGTGTGTCTTGATAGATTTTATAATTTAATTGATGATCAGCAATTTAGAGAGGGAGACATTACTGTGAAACATAGAGGTGCAGCATTATGTGACTGTGAATGCAGATGTATATATGGGAAGTTAAAAGTTTAATAAATAATAACTCAATAATGTCTTTCTTCCAGTCTATATAAATTTATAAAATTTTGAATAGTATCAAATAACTAAAGGTTATGGCATTTTCTGATCTAATTTTTCTTAAATAACTTAATTTTCCTGTAACTTTGTGCCTTTTATTTCTTGCAAGTAAAAGCCCAGATTTAAAATTTTAAACTAAATGTTTGAAAAATTTCAGGGATTCACATGCTCAAATTTCATTTTTAATCTACAACTGAAAATACAGAGAAAAATGTTAATTCGCTGAAAAACAATTTGGGTGCTTTTAGTGTGTTTCAGGTACTCAGAAATTTTAGAACTCTTTAAATAGAACTGAATGCATTGTCATGTTCAGTGCTGAGAAGTGGCATTGTAAGGCAATTCTTTCTGTACTTGTAAACAAACTTCCATATGCAAGTACTTTGAAAGTGTTTTTAAACTTGTTCCACATCTGTGCCTGGTGTTAAAAGCATGAAAAAACAGCCAAAAAACAAGCCCTCTTAATGGCCTCGAACTGCAGAAAATCTATACATATTCAAAACTGCCTATCTTTAATTTAAATAGCACACATAAAACATAAATGCCTTCCTAAGCTTTTTCCATGAGCCTTGCTGTTTTATAGACCTTCTCTGCCAAACCTCCTGTTCTTGCTCACAGTTTTCTTGTCTGGGCAGAGACAGTTGCTCCTTTCCATGCTCTGACCTGAGCTGCTTTGATGTCACCTCATCTGCAGGGTGACAAAATACAAAATACTCTGCCTCTTGCTGCAGCACCTGGGGCTCACAGTGCCCCACACCTCAGCACCTTGGCCACTGTCCCTGGCCAGGGGTGGCTGCAGGAGCCCTGGCACTGCAGAGAGAACCAGGGCAGCCAAAGCCTCCTGGCTGAGTGTGAAAACATTCAGAGCTGTAGAAGCAGCTCAGGTGGGGGGAGCTGCTGCTGTGGTGTGTGAGCAGGGCTGGAGAGCAGGCTGACCCCATTTCCAATGGAGGCTGAGCAGCAGAAACCACAGCTGCCACCCAGACTGAGTGGGGGTAGGTTTGTGCAGGGTAGTGACATTGTGAATGGACTGGCACTGCATTTGTGTCAGGGTGGCAGAAACTGCTATGGCCCAGCAGCTGAGTATTGGTAAATTAAGCCAGTGACAGGCAGAGAGAGACTAAATCAGCAAAGGCACACTGGTCTGAAACTTAAATTTAATCAAATAGGATTAACTAAAAAATAAAGCTGATTAGCTATTTTTTAAAATTTTTTACCTAATATTTAGAAGTGTTATATTCCATGTAAAGAAATTGTTGTGTCATTTTAGATTAAAACACATTAATGAAGTTATGTATATGTAGGAACCACCTTGTGCAGATATTATGAAGCTACATTAATTTTGCCTTGGCAGTTTAGCTTTACCCTTAAAAAACTTAATGTAGTGGATTTTTAAGGAGATTTAAGTCAAAGTCAACAGAATTTTTATGTCATAATTTTGCAGCAAGTTGTGATTTTTATAGATTGGTGAGATTCTGCATGGTAAGTGAAAATTTACCCATCATTGGAAACTACATGAAAATTAGTTTTACGTATTGTTTGGATTAAAATTTATTATCTTCTTATTTCTGTACTTATTGACTTATTTAAAGAATAGGAATAAAAATCATTAGCTTATATAACAATGGTTAAATCTTGACAGCAGTTTTGTAGGAAACCGACCGTGTAAATGCAAAATCAGAATGGTGTGTTTTCCTAAAGCAGTACCATATGTTAGTTGATTAACAAATTGGAGGGTTATTAGAAGATCTTGGCTGCTGGTAAGAAGGAGCAGTTTTTATCCAGTATATGTAAAGACTTTGCCAAGTCAAGTTTAGGTGTTGGGCTTTTTTGGAGGTTTTTTGTTTTGTTGGTTTTTTTGGGGTTTTTTTTGTTTGTTTGGTTGTTGCTTTTTTTTTGGTGGGAGTATATCAGCTATATATTTCTAGGATTTTTCATTTCCATAGGCAACACTAATGCTTTCTTAGTATTTACATCTAACTCTGTTCCTGTGAAGAACACTCAGTAACATTAAGAAGTAGTGCTCAATAACCCATGTGCAGGTATTTTATAAGATCAGTTCAAAATTCTGCCAGCATCACAGCTTGTATTTAGTCTGAAACTTCGTATTTTGTTTTCTTTTTATCTCCAACCAGACATCAACTCTAATAACTAATGAGCAATTATAAAAGTTTAGTTTTCCTTCAGAATTTAGCAGTCTACACTGATGGCATTGCACTGCATGCCTGCATCATCATGTAGCTACAAAAACAAGTGTCATGAGTTTTACAGAGTAAAAGGTGCCTCTGCTTACCACCTATTCTGAGATCTTACACAGAGTTTTAAGTGGTTAATCAATCTTATGACACTGGCTTGGAGCAGAATCTCTTGTGGTCTAGCCAGTTTTGAGGCCATAGGGAGAGCCAAGAGCCTGCAGCTTCACCCTGAAAACAAATGAGGTCTTTGAGAGTCCTGAAAGAACTTAAAATCTTCAGTCTTTTTCTAAGAGAACTTCTGCTATTCTGTGTTCAAAATCAGTTTGTGGTTTCCAAAGCAGCATCTAAAAATAGATCTTACTTTTCTTATCCAGACCTGATGAAGTTTCTGGATTTTCACATAGAGATCTTGCCAGCCACAGGGAGCCTGTGGGACATGTTTCTGCATGCTCTTCTTTTTTGGGACTCGTGTTGCATTGAGTATGAAAGACAAATGAAAGTTTCAAAAAGAACTTCTTTTTAAAAAAAAAAAAAAAAAGTGGTTTGCATGTTGTTAGTGTCTCTATTGTCAAAGTCTGATTTCTCTGTTCATCTGATTTCCCCATACTTGCATTAGAAGGCTATAATTTGAAGCAGTGAAGGAAGTTTTGAAACAGACAATGGGTGGAGATCAACCTATTTTCTCTAAGCTCTGGGACTTTCCATGGTAGGAAACTGTTCAGTTTTGCAAAAATTGCCTGTATTTCATTGGCAGGACATTGAGCACAGATGGGTCATGACCACAGAGTGAAAAGCTAGAACAAGCCTTGAGATGAAATGCCAAGATGAGAAGTGAATTCCCTCTGCTGCAGCTGGGCTGTGTGTTCTAGGGGACAGCAGCTTCATCACCTGCAGGAGCTGGGTGCTCACTTTCCCTGTCGGTGGGGTTGTGCTGGTGCTGAACAGTCTCCAGCAGCTGTAACCCCCAGACCAGCTCTCAGCCTCTCACCAGCCCCCTATCCACTCTATCCAGCCACCTACAGCCTCAAAAACACAGCCTTTTAACTGTACCTTTGTCTAGAAATAGCTTTTCTTCCTGTGTTTCCTGGGGGGAACCAGATGAGGCAAAGTAAGGTATGTTGTCAGCAAAATATGCTGAAGATGGTGTGGCAAGAGGTGAGAGGAGCAGCAGCTGAGCAACCAGTTGCAGGGAGCACACGTTCACATGAGAGAGGTGCTACCTGTGCTGCACAGAGCTGAGACCCCCACACAGCTCAGCAGAGCTCAGGGTGGATGCTGCAGTGTCCACATGGACTGGGGTCAAAGGGTAGAAGGAGCTGCTGTTTGCAACCCTCCTGGCACAGCCACAGCCACCACTCATGAAGTGTTACTGACAGAATTTTTAAGAGCAGGCTTTCGTGCTTTGCTTTTCAAAGTCTGGACAGGAATCATGCAACAGCTCCATCTGGTATGAGATTGCAAACAGAGCTGTAGTGCAAGGGAAAGACAGAGCATCCTCAGCCTTGTAAAACAGCATTTTATGGTAGTGAGAGTCTCCTCAGAATATGATCTGGGTTGGATTGTTTTGTTTCAAGAGAGAAGTGTTTAAGAAACTGACTGTCTAGTCTGCTGGCAGCAAAGCAGTATGACAAAAAGAGCTGGGCAAAAATAGAAGTAGCAAAGCCTTCATACAGAGAATTTGGAACATGAGCCTAAAATTTGGAATTAAATATGTTCTTGGCTTTTGAGGAAAACAGTCTACATGGGAATCACTCACTGTCTAAAACATTGTGGAAATGTTAGAAAGAGTATTAGGAGATATTTCCATGTATAGAGAGTACATGTTTTTCCAAATAAAAAGTTAATTTTATTTTATTCTCAGAAGTATTTAAGGAAGTGTCATGCCATCCAAAAAGCCATATGTACAGATATTTTCAAGTGATCACCACTACCTCCACTGAAGAGCTGCCCACTGAACAATAAGTGCTCTCTGCATGCAAGAATCAACTCCTGTAACACTGGCCCTGTATGTGCTGGGCATTTAGTCTAATGTGCTTCTGTGCAGTCATGGAGAGCTGTCTCAGGAGACTAGTTCACCCCATCCTAAAATAAGGGTCTAGATTCAGCACAATGAATCACCTTCAGCAGTTCCTCTTTCACCTCTGTGGTTACTAAGTGGATACTAGGGGGATTATTTGCTTGTAGTTTTGAAGGCTGAGACTGTGAGGTGTGGCAGGTTGGCTTCCCTTCAAAAGAAGGAAGGAATGGGATTCTTTGGTGGTATCTAAGGAGAAGTCCCATCAGCTAGAAAAGAGCACTCTTATTTTCTGTCATTTGCAGTGTCAATATTGCAGATGAGTGTGAAACATCTCTACAACAGCCAGTGCATCTGCCAGCCTGCAGCCACCTGTGCAGGGCCATGTGCAGAGCCATGGTCTCCAGCAGAGGACAGATTTGGCTGCCCTACACAAACCACAGTATCCACAGGTTGCTTATGCAAGGTGTTACAAACTGTGTGTTGTCACACCCATGAGGATTCTGTGGTTTGTTTTATTTATTTAGTTATTTGAATTACTTCAGATTTTCTGGGTCAGGAGTTAACTGAGATACATCACTGTATATCATACATACATCACTTGAGAAACAGCATTTAATCATGCAAACAGAATATTTACTAAGAGTCTGCTGCAACAATCCCCAGGAGCTCCCTGTTACAGCAGTAGCTCCAAGTGCATGACACTCCTCACCTCTGATGTGTTTCTGCAGTTAACACAAAAATCCATAATCTCAGGTATGAAACTGCCATTGCTTTCCTGTGTGTTTCATAATTCTGTAAGAACTGCTCTCTAAGCTACTTGAAAAGCTAATGAGATTTTTGATAGGTCTCTTTCAAGTCAGCCAATCATAACATTTCTTGAGAAATTGCTAGTAAAAAGTTTCTTACTGTGCATCACTGCTTAATAAAGCAGTGTATTATTCTTCTTTACTCTTGAAAAATGTCTTCTGATTGAAAAAAAGAAAAAAAGGAATAAATTTCCTGTTTCCTTGGACTGAGAAAGCATAGAGGTGGTTACACATCTCAAATAGGAAATAGTCAAAGCCAATCTCCAAGGAACTACAGGAACAAAATCATATGATGCCTTCATGGCAAGGTTGTGTGCAGGAATGTGAGCAGATATTCAGATTCTGTGCTTCTAAACAAGCAAGTTACCAATGCCCTACCAGGTCCTAGTGCTGCTTGTGGAGTATTGTGTGCTGATCTGCACAGCCTTGCCTGCCATACACTAGTTCACCCATCCCAGAGAAATGGGGAAGGGCATGGTGCCAAGCTGTGCTTCAATCTATGTCAGGGTGCCTAAAGTCCTCCAGAGTGGCTCCTCAGTAGCAGGGAATTGATGCAGGAGAAAAGATGATCTCAGCTCCCCAAAGCCGTGCAGATCCTTTGTTCAAAAGGTTTAACAGTTCTGACACTTGATGGAATCCAGAGCCTTGGGTGCTGATGCCATGTAAGATTTGCCCTGCATTGTCTGTCACCTCTGTGGAATAGCTGAGGCACTGCAAATTCATTCTCTAGCTTCCACTGCACTAACTTTCCTGTGTGGACAGTTTTCTACAACAGATGAGACATGACTTAATGTATTGTATGCCATTCATTTTCTCCCATATCCTCTCTTCAGGAGGAGATGTGATTCTCACCACAGGACAGAGTGGTTTGTTTAGGTCTAGGGTTGCTATCTTTCTGTTGTAATATGCTTCTATTTCTTTATGTTTAGCACATATTACAAAGTGTCGCTGTCAGCATTGGAGCTTCTTGTACCTTGCCAAGCGTAAGAGCAGTTAGGTACAACAATGGTGATTGTTACCTAAAGAAGGATGTGGGATCAAGGAAAGTATGTAGTCATACTTCTGGAATATCCTCTCAGCTCCCAGAAATATGCAATTAAAAGATTACTTGAGGGGAAAACAAGGATTATGTCCTTTTTCTTAGCAGTGCTCAATGGACTTTTTGCTCATTAACTTGTTTTTTATTTTTTTAACTCCTCTTAACTCGGTAACTGCAATGTCCTACAGCAGGAAGTTCTCCAGCTTACCAGCACTTCTATAATGCTCTGTGAAATTATTATTCACATCTATGTAGTTTTGAATCATTAGCTTACTTGTTTCATTTGATGACCTTACAGTCTGTATTGAGAGAGACAATGACCAGCCTTTTTCCATCTAACTTTTGTCACTTGTATTTATAGACCTCAAACAGATGTTTGAGTCATCTGTTTTCATAATGGAGAGTCCTACATAATTCAGTTGTTCCTTGAACAGAAATTCTTCTGCAACTTTGATCATCCATGCTGCCTTTTTCTTAACATTTCTATTGTATCTCTTTTGACATGGAGTAAATTAAAATTGCATGCAATGTTCAAAATGTGGGTAGACTGTGGATTTGTACAGTAGCATAATGGTACTATCTGCCTCATTTGCTATCCTTTTCCTAGCATTTTCTAACATCTATTTGGTTTTTTAATCACTAATGAGCACTGAGCTGAAATTTTCAAGAAATGGTTCTAACCTCAAGCTCTCTTTTTGAGCAGTAATAGTTTATTCATTGTCAATGTACATCACTTTATATTTGTCTGCATGGGATTTCAGCTGTCAATTTGCTGCCTAGTCAGTGAATGTTAGGAAATCTCTTCCTTGTAACCAACCCTTGTCTTCCCTGAATATCAGAATGTACTTGGTAAACTCTGCCACCTCACTTAAATCCTCTTTTTCAGCTCACTGCCTGAACCAGTCCACTCTGTGTGATTGGCAGTCTGCATCTCCAGGGAAATCTGCCTTTTGTTCCTACAGGGTTTTTCCTATCTTTATTCAGTTTTTTATCAATGGGAAGATCTCGTCTGTTTGTTTCTTTACAAGGGAGGTTGCTACATGCCCTCTGGAAATCCAAGGGAGCCACGTCTGCTAGCTATCACAGGTCTGTTTTCTCACTGGGTTGGGAAACGGCAGCAGTTCTTGCTTCTGCTTTCCTTGACCCTTATGATCTTGTTTTTCAGGTTCTCACTGCAATATTAAATTCCTAATTTCACAGTACCACGTTTGGGGGTTGCTACTTGCCTAACACATTGTCCACATGGAACCTGTCAAGGGCCCTATTGGAGAGTGACATATGCTGCTTTCTGAAGTTGGGGAAGTGTTAATGGTTCTTATTTTAGCTCCATCAGCAAAAGAAAATTACAAGCGGTAGTGCCTCTGTGGCTAAATTTGTGGTTTATTGAAACTGTGGCAGAGCCCACAAGATGAGGAGAGAAAATAATGTCTGATTTTAAATTTCAGCTGTTGGCTGCAGCTGCAGCTTTCAGAAAGCTTTTCAGCCTGGTTCCTGTCCCATTTTCTCCTAGCTTCCTTTTAATGCGAAGGGGAGCTGAATTGCAACATTGAACACTCCATGACTTCAGTTTTTCAGTATGCAAACTACTTCAACTTTAACTGGCATGGCTTTCATCATAGGTATTATCAGAAGTACACTGTTTAAGAAGGGGATGGGGAAACAAAAAATTTTAATTCACTTTTTTAAAGTCTGAAGGTGTAGCAATCCAAGTGATGTTTTTAAATAAATAGGAGAATTGTTTGAATTTTCCACAAGGTGCTGAGTTTTAATGTTCATGCTTAATTGGGATGTCTTTCCCTCAATGAAATTACAGTATCAGAATTCACAGTTACTTACATATTGAATAAAGCCACTATATTCTTGCAACTGGTGACAACTACTGCAAGATGGAGGGGAATTAGTCTTCAACCTGATCAAAAAGTCTCTGTGGCATGGCAGTCCCATGCTGATGAAGACAGCTGAGGAACTGGAAATATGCTACCTTTATACAAACAAGGCTTTATTCCTTTCTTGGAAACACTCCCGAGAATTACATGGCACTACGAAGAAAAAGTATTTAGTGGTGATTTGCAAAACATTACCACAGTCTTAATGTCTGTGACTGAAATCAAAATACAGTGTAAGACCATGTTTAAAAAGGAGCTCATGCTGCCCAACAGGCCTGGGATAGCCTTGTCCTTGAGAGGAATATTTCTCAGACTCTTGAGTCAGAAGACCACCCAGTCTTTTCCTTGCTGGGTGGGGAAAACAAACAAATTACCTTCTTTGATGATTGGGAAAAGAAAGTGATTGATAATTACTGCCTGCAGCATTTTACCCCTAACTGTGGTATTCAGCCTGTGTTTTCTGGCTGAGTTTAGGCACTTTAGAAGACAGTGCAAAAGAGCAGACTAAAAGCATTACATGAATACTGCTCGTGGGCTGCAAACTCATCCTTCATTTACTTCTCCCTCTTCCGAGGGCACTCCTGCCTCTGCTGAGAGAGGACTTACAGGAGCTTGTAAGACTGAAATGGAGGCATGTAAGTAATAACGTATCTTGTCTCAAAGAGATCTTGGTGCTTCTTTCCTTCTAGCACTTTGCCCTGAATATCCTCCAGCTGGTGGAAGGATTTAATTATCATTCCAGCTGCAGTATTGAAGTATTATCTTTTGGCGGTTCCAGGGCGAAAAAGCAAAAGAGGGATGAGAAAAAGTGTGAATTTATTACTGGACCTTATTATATTAATTATGAAAGATTACGGCAATAGTACAAAAATAATAAGTAAAATTGAACAAATTACAGAGTTGCATTTTGCAAATCAGTCTTGGAAATCAGAGTATTGTAGTATTTACATATGCAGTAAAAGCTGCCAATTAATATTTAACAGCCTTTTCTTCTGGACTGAAGAAAACCTGTCATTGTCATTACTTACTGCCTGTTCCCTACCCTGCAAGTAAAGGCATATGCCATGTGATGAGCTATATTTGTATATCTCAGTGCAGACTTGCAGTTTGTAAAGGGACATACCTAATAAAATGACACTTTTTATTGTCAGTGGAATGCTCACCTGTGAGTCATCCTATGGTTTGAAAAGTTTTTGTAAGAAATACAGAACAGCTGGAATTAAATTGTCTTGGGTTATGTATTTATTCTTGAGAGAGACAGAGACTCTTCCACTGAAAAAGCTTAAACCTTATATGACACCTTCCTGTGCTGACGTTGCTTATTCTTGTCTTCACCCCAGGCAGTTCTGTGGCCTGATGAGGCAGAGCTTTGTTACTTTTTCTCCCTTTTTATCTTCTTGCACAGTAGCAGCAGACTTCCCCTTGTAGGAGGAATGAGATATGATGTGAGTCATGACACTGCATCTCACTTGGTCTTTGGACATTTTACCCTTGCAAAACCAGATACATTCTTTCCCTTTTTGGGAAGAGGTTGCTGCTGCCACAGGCTCCCATCCTGGCTGGGCAGAGTGCCCCAGCCTCTGGTCCCCTTTCCCTGGGGGCTCTGTTTTCACGAAGCATCCAGCTGCATCAGTGTTTTTAGAGGTAAATTTAGGTCATGTACCCTTTTCTTACTGTTAGTATATTAAGTTCAGAGGAATGGGCTCTGACAATCTCACTAGCTGTACTGCAAGGAGAAGATGAGAATACTGGAAAGAAAATGAAAAGAGGCAAAAACTTGTTTTCCAAGAAGAAAACTGGGACAAAAAGATAATGCAAGACTTATGGAGCTCAGCTGATATGAGTGAGTGAGTGAGTAGGCTGTGAGGTGATTTTCCCATCTAGCACACATCTTACAGCACTGGTGGGTCTGGCTGACAAAGGAAAATAAAACTGATCCTTGGAAAATGCAGTTAAGGCAACTTTGCCATGAAGAAATAGGGTGCAATTTCTTAGCACTGAGGGTAATTAAACATGAGTTAAATAGCTGTAACATAGTCTTTGAAATGAGAACAGGTATATTTGCAAAGCCATTTGAGCCCAGGCAGCAAGAAGCCTGTATTTGCTGGATGGTTGCTGCAGGATGGAGGATTGTGGCAGTCCTGCTGCTGCTGGATGTGGTATGCCCGAGTCAGCAGCTCCATCAGCCATGTCCTGCCTGCAAAACACCCTCAAATAACAGCAGTGGCAGCTCTGTGTTAAAGGCAGTGATTATAATCAACTGTCGTGCTTGCACCTTTCAGCACATCACGTGCAGTGATCAGCAGGATTTGTTCCTTTCCATGTACATCAGGATAGGTGAGTTTTGAGGGTTTTTTTTCCAATCAGTTCTTTTTCTCATGCATAAAAGACGGACTGGGCTGGAGACAGTGACCGGGCATGTGTATCACTTCTTTGGTTAGGATGGTTTAGAGGTTTTTTAAGGTGGATATCTCATGTGGGAAATCAAAGGGCAGAGGAGAGAACTTTGCTCAGGGTTTTGCAGTTTGATGTCCTTCACTTTCTTATGCTGGTCATCCAGGTAGATGTCATTGCATGTGTGGTGGGGTTTTAAACAAGTGCTAGCATAGGTATCCTGAGATCAGTAATGTCTTCTTCATCTCATTGAAGCTTCTGGCTTTTGTGTGAGAATCCCACATCAAATTTAATGGCTTGTGATAGATGAGAAATCAGACAAGATAATCAAATGGTCCCTGTTGCCTAAAGCTATGAAACCCTAAATACTGAAGAGTGAATTAGTAAGTGTGCATCCCAGCAGAACAGACTGGGTAGGCCTGGAAAAGAACAGCAGTGCCACTGCTGTCAACTCCAATTGCTTTCTTAATAATCAGTTGTCTTAATCATAGCATGAGCATGGTCTGGAGAGGTCAGAGAGGCATTTTGAAGGAGGGAGACATACAAACTGTTGGAGAGGTCATTGATACACTTACAAGTTGAAAGGTCTACATTAGACATCTGTTCTTACATCTGCTTCAGAGGCTGGTGCCCTACAAAAGGTAGAAATAAAAGCTTTACATACCACAACTTGTGACCATCCCTGCTGGGTTAAAAACCAGATCCGAGCAGAAACAAAACTCTAAGAATTTATCCTGCTTGTCTTTATCTCTTCTTAGATATTCAGATTGTCATTTGTTGTACAGTATTGCCTTTGTAATGGGGACAGGGAGAAACTGTAGTAAAAAAGATTTAAAATGTCCAATTCATTAAATCACAATGGTCCTGACCTCTCACCTGATTTTAGTCTGACTCTTAGAGAAAAATCTTTCCAGTGATACTGTTGAGAAAAGTCAAATATATGATTGCATACAGTCCAGAGATGAATAAAATGAATAGTGTTCCCAAAAGTGTTACTTTTCAAGAAAGACCATCATAATGAAATATGTGAATACTGTGAGTTGGCAACACTGGTGCCATTGTGTTATATTTCTAATCATTATTTACCATTTTTTTTTAATTGAAAGGCTTTTTTTTCAATACAATATTTATCACAACTGCTGGTTGATAAGCAGGTGGTTATGGTAATCACAGCATAACTTGAACTATTCCTTTATTTTTGAACCCAGTCTCCATTGAAGTGTATTTTGTATTTCCTGTTAATTTAAGCAGTCACTTGGCAATCTTATAAACTGGATGTGTATTGGTAAAAGCTAAAATAAAGGATCTCTCATATTATTTCAAGTAGCTGTACTTTGTATAGAGCAGCTCCTGGTACTTTTGATCACTAAAGCATGTTGCCTCATAAATTTACAACCAGATCCTGCAAAGTCCATGAAACCAGTGATAATCAGTGTTTCAAGCAGTAAGTCTATTCTGGCACTGCTTGAAAGTTGGATCAATTTGAATCCAAACTCAACCAGAGCTCTCTTGGAGTCAATTCATCCAAAGTGAACTGATCAAAACTGAAATTCTTTACACTGGGGAGAAATAGAATTTGAATGTAGAGCAGATGGACTTTAAAGCAACCTTCCCCTCTCCCTTTTGTCCACCTCCTTCAAAAACAATCCCCTACACTGTTCTTTCCCACCCACACATTGCTTTTTATTCCATTAAACTGTAGTGATTAAAATTTCTGCAATGTAAGGCATATTTGGCTTTCACAGAGTAATTTGTTTGGTACCTTACAAAAACACGATCATATTTTCTGTTTCAGAGTTTGCAGGCTGATCTCTTTCCTTACTTTCCAGTAGGAAAATGTGGTGGTGAAGGAAGGGCTGTCCAGGCTGGCAGGTGTGAGGAGGAGCTGGGGCATGTCAGGGTCTCCAGCTCAAAGCTGCCTGTGCTGGTGGCAGTGTAGTCATTTTAATGTTCCTTTGGTATGGTGGGATGAGCACAAGGGTGCAAAGGCTGAAAGAAGGTGTTCCATTGCACGAGTCAGAAACATGGATCCTGTAATTATGTTCATTTAGCTCTGTTCCATCATCCCTTAGGCGATGGAAAGGGAAGTCATATTAAAGGATATATATTGTTAGCTTTGTTGGGATTGTCTCAAATTAGAGAGGGAGACAAAGTTATTAATGAAAGAACAGAATCACCTCTTTTTTTTTTTTTTTTTTTTTCTCCTCTTTTGAAAGTTAACACTTCTTTGTGATGACCACAGTTCTTTTCCTTAGTTTGATTTAGGGCATTCAAAAGTGTCTATTGCTTTCAGGTCTTTTAATTTATTTAAAATATTGGAGGGAGAGAAAGGAAACAAAAAATAAAAAAAAAAAAAAATGGAAAACCGAAAATGTAACCTATTTAACATTATCTAAGTCCAGGTGTGAGAATTGTGAATTTGAACAAAATGTCTTCTGGAGTGCATGAAGATTGATGTGTTACTTGGAGATATGCATCTGACAGCTTGGCAATGCCAAGTGACAGGTGATTACAGCCACTTCCCAGAGCTATATTTGAAACGGAATTGGAAGGATGAATATATCTTCTGCATGAATATTACATGTTCAACTTCTTAGTCACTCTTTAGTATAGTTGTTTCAGTGATTAAGCCTGGCTCTTGGCATCACTGTTAAGTCTCTGAACTTTTCTGAAGAGCTGAAACCTGTAGGTCTGACAAGACACAATGAAATTCTGCTGTGGAGATGAGCAGAAAAACTCATACTCAATTTACTTTTTTGCTTCAGCTGAGTGTTACCATTTCATTCTTTGGGCTAAATTTTCATCACAAGTATTCTTAACTGAATAGAAACTTTTTAACTGAACTGGAATTACAGGATATAAATACTGAAATTCTCCACAGATTTTTAACAAGGAAGGTAATTTCATGATAAGTAAACTCAGAAGTTGTTTTAGATGGTCATTGTAATTTTTAAAATCAAGTTCAGATGTTTTCCTTTAATTTAAGCACTGAATATTTTAACCACTATGCTTGCATTAAAAATAGCACCCACTTCACTGAGATCTCTTACTAAGTGGATGAGACCAAATGATTGTAAAGCCCCCCCTCCATATCTTAATAATGTAGAATTCTTTATACAATCCCTAATCAATAGATCTAATCAATAGACCTAATCAATAATTTTAAAATTAAGCTTCTTTGCCTCCAGATATATTTACATGAATTCATATTGACAGACCTCAGAATTGTTTTCATTTTGCTTGTACAAGTTGTTACTGTAGCTTCTTTGATAACATGATATCTGAACATAGTCTCTTCTTTCCGAAGTGAGTTTATTTTAATTTTTAAGCATTGAGAGACCACCACCCAGCCTGGCAGTGAAGATGCTAAGGATGGATGAGAACAAAGATGTGCTCCAATGAGCTGCAGCCCAGAAGCTGCTCTCTGCTGTCCAAGGAGGAAATCAGAGCTTGGTCACAGTCAGTGCTCTTTCCCTGGAGTTAGTCCCTTTCTCGATTTCAAATCTGACTGCTGGGTAGAGAATACCTACCCATGATTCCCCAGAGTACAGAGGAGAGGTTTCCTGACATGCTGGAGCATCCTCATGATGCTCCCCTCCTGCACAGCAGTCCCAAGCCATCTCTGGCCATATGGAGGCTTGGACCCACTTGAGTGCTCACAATTCCTCACAGGAATTCTGCCTCACCACTCCAGGTCTAATATTTGTTCTTGTCTACAACAGGTTAAACAGTGTCAGGCTGATTCCTATAGAGAGCATTCATGATGTTTTTCACAGTGGCTACATGATTTCACATGGACATTGAGACAAGTCTTTAATTATGGGACACTTCTTATGATTTAACTATTAATAATTAGCTGCCCAGATTTTTAGCTCTGAATAATTGCTAGCGCCATGGAGTCATTGTTGTGTATTATAAGTCTGACTAATTGAGTGCAGCAGGTATTTGTTAATTGTTCCTCTTACGCACATGCAAAATCCAGAAGTGTCGAAGTCGCTCTGGGACATTAATTTTAAACACAATTAAAACATCATAACCTGTTGGCAATTATTCTCAGTGCATTGTTTTGCTGTTGATGGATCCAGATCTGAGCACAGTAATTAAAAGGAACCACTGTTATTGTTGATCCCACAGATAAACAAATGTTGATTGCATGCTATGAACTGGTTAATCAAGTTTATTTAACTTCTTGTTGTAATTCAACCCAGTGACTGTATTGGGGTGTTCTTTATTTGAGCCTAATAATGTAATGGTTCTGGCTGTCTCCAGCTGCTAGGGGAGTTTCACTAATTCTCTAAACAGACTCCAGTAACATCTTAAGGAATAGCATTGTTAGATGCACAAATTAAATCCAGCTTGAGACCAAGGAATTTTCCCTTAGCATGAGACATGCTTTGAGATCTTCCTGTCCCAACTGCTCCCTGTCCTGAGCAGCAGCAGAGGTGATTATGTTTCCTGAGTGGTGATTATGTTTTATGGGCAGGCTCTTTGGTTTGGTTTGATTTTGATGATACCAAAGTGTGCCATGATTAGTCTCTTTCTTTGCCAATTCTCTTTAATCCTATTTGAGAAACCACTTCTTCAGCTGCAGTTCTCATAAGGTGGCACCTGGTTTTCAAGTCAAAGGTCCACAAACAAAAAAAAACCCAATCTCTCTTAGACCATCTCTACATTTTGGGTGTCTGGTTTGCTCAGGCCCCTTAGCAGCACTATCAATACCATCTACTGTCAGTCTCAGCAGTGGGAGCATCTTGCTGTGGCCATGAAAGCAGCAGTTCTGGACCAGTTTAGCACTATCCCAAGGGGCACCTGGCTGCTCACTGGAACTGGGAAAGTCAAGAGATCAACTCTGTCTTGTGATCTTGGCTATGGAAACTAAGGGCGCTGGCTAAAAGTAGATAGTTAAAATTTTTATTATCATTGTTGTTGTTGCTGTGCTTGTTTTCATCATTATTTTAGTCCTAGATTAATTTTCTATGTATTTTTTTCCCACCATGCATGGAGGGAAAGCCTTCTAAGGAGCTAGAGTGCACTGATTCTGTTCTTATTAAGGTTCTTGGTACAAACATTACTGACCTCCACAGCGAATCCTGGTTTTGTACAAGGCTGAAAAAGTTCCTTCCTTTCAGGCATTTAATGCTTGTGTGCTTTGTACTTTCTTTTGTGTTATTTTAGGATAAGGTCTTTTTAAATGCCCTCAGTTTTTGAACTCTCAGTTTCTGGGCCCTGTGTACACTTAATGTCTTGGTATGGCTTTCATGGTGCTGCTCCAGGCAACTGCACTGGCTTTCTTTTTCCATCACAGGTTTCTGAGTCACTTTACATTTCTTGAAGTTGGTGGTGTTCAGTGTTCACTATTCCTGCAAGAACCCTCTCATGCTTCCAGCTAGCTGTGAATATAAATTGCAAGAGGCTCATTGCAATTGTCCAGACTTTGGAAAACCTTGGTGTTGAAGGTACATTCCTTCATATCACAAAAGAAATATCAGATAAGAGGGATGGCTGGCCATCACTTCTTCTCCTAAAATAGTCCACAATCAGAATGAGCAGGAGGAACCCAGGGCCAGTAAAAACACTATTCTAAATAAAATCACACTGTTTTTTTTTTTATAATTGCAGGGCAACTACAGAATTATTCTGCTGGGAGCACTGTACTGAAGACCTTAAATAGCAGTGCTAATGTTTAAATTGTATTTACATCTTTTCTATGTTTTCCATGCCAGATTTCTGGGACTTCTGCCAGGTTCCAAGACCATATAGAATTAGTTGTTAAAAAGGAAAATAAATATTTCTGAAGTACTAGAGAATTTGTATGTCTGATCTAATGAACAATAGTTTTGTTCACTTATCATTTATTCCTTGTAATTTACTCAACTTTTATTTTTCTTTGACTGGGAGAGGACAGGAGAATGAGTAGAGTGATCCTTCTTAAGCTTCTGCACTGAATTTATATATGCACAAAACATTTCTGTGCCCAATAATCTAAGTAGACAGGATGACATTCCTGCCAGATCGAGATGTAGAAGGAAATGTAGGGGAATTTTCCTAGTCTGGACTGGTGGTTGAGAGGTCATTGCAAACAATTTGGCTGATGTTATATTGAAGTCAGAGTTGAAGAAAACTTGGAAGACCATATTATGCTGGGTCTGTTTAAAATGACATCCAAGATACTGCTACCTGGTGTTGGAGTATAAATTTAAGTGAGAAATTGCCTATTTTTATTAGTATCTCAGTTATGCTTTGTTCTTAATCTAATTCTAAGATGTCTGTGGACATCTTTCTGGTCTTGATGCTGTAACTCAACACTAAGTTTGTTCCATCACCTCTGACTCAGTGTTATGATTTGGATAGACTAAATCAGTCTGATATTCTCTGTTAAATCAACACGTGTGGCAACTGCTGGAATCCGTGGGATTCGATCTCATCCTTCTCAGCCACGCTAT
Source organism: Erithacus rubecula (assembly GCF_903797595.1). Classification (NCBI taxonomy): domain Eukaryota; kingdom Metazoa; phylum Chordata; class Aves; order Passeriformes; family Muscicapidae; genus Erithacus; species Erithacus rubecula. The sequence goes on along the minus strand of NC_136689.1, from coordinate 16,845,447 downwards.
TTTTGCCTTGCAGCCTGGTAGATCTATTGATTTTCATGCAGGCTGCTGGTCGCTGATCTGCCAAAAGAGAATTAGTTATATGTTTCTATATGTTTTGCTACTGAGGCTTCGAAATCCCTCTTAACCCAAGTCCCTGCTTACATATTGCTACCATTCATTTTTATTGGCTTTGCTAAAGTTGAATTCCTGTATCTTGATTTTCCCCCAATTCATTCTCTGAGCGGCTTGAAAGAATCCAACTGAAAACAAAACCTCAAAGAGTTTATATAATGAATTACTTTTAAACTAAACGCTAAAAAAGACAGAGCAGTATTTATCAGGAATGTTTGTGGGCTTGGTGGTTACGAGCTTAAAAAAAAAAAAAAAAATACCGTGTGGAAAGGCTTTTGTCCCATGACAGAGATTTAAGAGGCTGCGGGTTCGGATTCCAGCGGAGGCTCAGGCCTGTAATCGCGTTTGAAATGTTGCCTTTCACACGGCGGGGCGCGGGCCGGGAAGGGGCGGCGGCGGGGCCGTCACCTGTTGGGGCCGGGCCGGGGCCCCCGGAGCCGCCTGGGGCCGGGGCTGTGAGGGGCCGGGGCTGTGCCGGGGCTGTGAGGGGCCGGGGCTGTGCCGGGGCTGTGAGGGGCCGGGGCTGTGCCGGGGCTGTGAGGGGCTGGGGCTGGGCCGGGGCTGGGCCGAGCCGGGGCTGTGAGGGGCCGGGGCCGGGCCGGGGCCGCCCGCGGGGCTGCGCCGCCTGCCCAGCGCTTCGCTTCCCTCCGCCTCCTCCGCCCCGAGGCCGGCGCTGACCGAGCCACTCCGAGCTGGAGAGGGGAGCTTGTGCGGTAGGCAGGGACAATGGAGGAAAATGAGAGCCAGAAACTTGAGCTGTGCCTGGCTTGCCCAACAGACAGCAGGCAGACGAGGGGTAAGTAAGCGGCGATAAAAGTAAGGCAAAGATGGAGTTACGTTTAAGCATGTCCCTCGTTGCTGCTTTATATAACTGGAGGCAGAATGCATGGGAAAAAAAAATTCTTGTACTAATGGCTCTGCTGTGCACATTTCCCTGGTTCTGAAAGTGAGTTTAACTTTGTCTCTGGAGAGGTTTTGAGTGCCCTCCGGAGCCGCTGGCGCTGTCACGGTGCGGCTGCCGCCGGTGCGGAGCCTGAGGCGGGGAAAGCCGCTCCCCTTCCCTTCAAATCCTGCCAGCCTCGGCTGTGCAGAGAAACTGCTCTTCCTTCGGGAAACTGGGGCTGAGCTCATCTTTACCTCGGGGTGTCTGCTAAAAGAGGGAGATCCACGGCAGATTGTGACAGGGTAGTTTACTTTGAGTGAAACCACTGGGGTTTGTTCTGGAGCGAAGCCAGGACTGTCTGAGCAGGGGTTGCTCCGCCGCTGTGCTTTCATACATTCACTGCTGCACTGTCTATTTCCTATAAAGTGAACGAAAACTGTTTCCTATTCCCCCTACATGGGCCATTCCACGTGAAACATACCACTCAGGTAGCCTGACAAACACCTAATCTAATCTCTATCTGTTACAGTGTTTGTGGGACACCTGTGGACATTCCCATTTCCTGCATGTTGCATACCTCAAAGGCATTTCAGGAAAAGCAGTGTTACTCTGCTTCTGTGAAACAAATAGTGCGTGTGGTTTAGAAGAAAATCACACAATTTTATGCCAACAAACAGTGTATTAGAAATTTGGGAGGAAAAAAATGCTCATCTTTTTTTTTTTTTTTTTTTTTTTTTTTTTTTTTAATTGGGTGTTCATTAATTGATTGGCGCTCTTCTGAATTACTTTTTCAGTAAAATTGCTGAGCACTGTGAGTAACCTGTGTCTGTTTATGTTTAGTGAAACGGAAATCTTCACTTCAAGAATGTGTCTGAGTAGGAAAAAAAAAGCCTTCAGTAACACATTTCTTCTGTAGGAGTTGTATGAAACTGCCTCAGATCCATGTGGAGCTAGGGAAACAGAGGGCTGAGCAGACTGATTCTATAGTTCCCAAAAATGTTGAGTGCTGAAAGCTCATAACCAAATGTAGTAGTTTTGGCCCCTATCCAGAATTTACATTGGAAAGAGAGCTAATTGTAACGACAGTGAAGTAAATTAGAACAATTCCAAATACTATCACATTTACTGCTAACATAAATGTAACAGAGGTTGGTTTGACTCATGCTGTTAAATCCATGTTCTTTTTTAAAACTTTAGTATTGAATGGGGTTCGCTTCAAGGCTCAGTTTCACTATATCAGTATGAGTCAGGTCCACACTTGTTCCTTTCTGAAATCATTCGAAGAATGTTCTTTTCTCATGTCACCTGGGTTGCAAAACAGGACTATTAAAATCTTCATAGCATTTAAAGTAATGAAGCAAAGTGACTTTCCTGACCTTTGTAGACTTCATGGAGGCTGTGAGTTAGAAGAATTACATAGCAGGACATATCAAAGGACTTTTTTATTTTATTTTTTTTTCTCCCAGCTCACAGCCATTAATCCGTCATGATAATCTTGCCACTAATCCTAGACTACTCCTTCTACACTGCAGACCTGGGCCTTTGCTGTATAATGGGTGGTGATGATGTTAAGAAATCTTGAAACTTGTTTTCAATCAGAGAAGCAAGTCAAGTGTAAGAGTTACTCATGTCTTTGGATAACCAAATTCCTCCCTGTCAATCAGCAAGTCTTGCTTTTAGTTGCCCTCTAGACTTGCTGCTTTATTGAACAGAAAGACCTTCAGCTTTCAGCTTCTGAAAATGAGGGAGTCAGGGAGGGAGACAAGCTTATCTCACACCTCTGTGTTTTCTATTCCCTTCTCTTTGCTCCTTTCCCAAGGAGGTTACTTGCATAATTTATCCTTTTCCTACTCTTAGCACTCATCTGGGAACCATCACTTGATGTTTCACACATTTCACAGTTATCTGTGGAGATTGATTTGCTGGGCCTATTATCTTTACTTGGAAGATATGGAAGGTTTACCCCACAATGTTTCAGAACACTCCAAGATCCAGAAAATCTCTCTCAGTTTTTCCTCCCTGTAGCACTGTGGCATACACAGCATCTGTAGAACTGATGTGTCTCCAGATCCACAGGGGAGTTTCAGCAGCCCAGCCCTGCCACTGAAGTCACTTATCCCTGTCTAGGAAGTGGTCCAAAACATTTTTTTCAGCAGTTAGGAGAGAAAAGGCCCATAGTGAAACACAACAGATTTTGGTTTGCAAAGAAAGTCATGTACTGCTGTGTGCTGTAATGATACAGGACCAGGATCTTGCTGGATGCCCAAGTCAGCTTTCTGGCAAGATGAGAAATGAGTTTGCATAGTTTACATTCCTTTCTTTTCACTGGTATTTATACAGTGTTTTCCAAATATATGAACGAAAAATAAGAGAGTTTGTTGATCTTTCTGATACAGTATAAGAAAAGTATGTTATTTTTGACTCCTTTTCAAGGTTTCACCTAATAACAAACAGTGGTAAAACATTTTATTTGCTATGTCTCTTTATATGCCAAATAATTAGCTCTTTCTTAAATTATTGAAATTACTGAAGTGCAGAGTAGAGAAAGACTGCATGAGAGAGCTTTAGGACCCAAAATACACACTCATGAGTTCTGGGTTGTGCTTATCAGCATAGGTTTACCTGCCTTCTTGAGGAAGTGCCTGCCATCACTTCAGTGATTGAAACTGCTGCTGTGACCATACTTTGAGAGCTTATACCAAATTGCTGTACTCAGTCACTCAGGCTCATGCTGACTCCCCCCAGCTCCAGGAAAATCCCTTGTTTTATGTCTGTGCCTTTGTTCCAGCAGCCTCAGGGATATAACCTCTAAGGCTCTTGGCACAACAAATTAAAGATGGTAAATTCCATCCAGTCCCAGCCTACCTAGTTTCCCTCCTGTGTAAAATCCATTGGTATGCCTGTCAGCTTTCAGAAAATGTTTTTAGTGGGTTTATCTGGAGTAGCCACGCTGGCTTCTTGCAAGCAAAACTTTCCTGTTTGCCATTTTTCTCAAACAAGTTCAATGTACTTGGTGGCTCATGCTTTGACTTTTCAATAAGCAGAGAGGGTGGATGTTTCTTAATTGAGTTGTGCCTGAAAAAGTTGAGTGCATGCATGTTTGTACATGAAGGTGAGGCTGCTGCTCTGAAGGTTTAACCAGGATTGTGCTGCTGAGGTCTTAGAAGGTGCTGTGAAGATCACAGATGAAATTTTGAATCTGTGTGAGAGTAAGATGTCCCTGTGAACCAAACCTGCTCACAAAGTTGTGTCCAGATCTGTGCTCATCAAACCGTAGTGTCACCTGCAGTTTGGGCCCCTGTGCCTGCATTTGCTTTCAGGATAGATTTCCATGAAGGCAAACAAGAAGACATTGTTGAAAATTTTGGAGCCCTTGAACAATATAGGGAGTTTACAGAAACGTGAAGTCTTTGAGGACCAGGGCCAAGTTCTGTTATGGAACCCCAGGAAATTGATTCCCTATGTGAATTGGTGGGACATCCAGCAGCAGCTCCACCAGTGGAGGATTTGCTTTATTACTAGGGCTTGATGTTCCATGGCACGTGTCGGGCAATTGACAATGCACACCACAAAGCTGAGAAATCCTCAGCATAAAATCCTGAGGTGAGTGGTGTGCCTACCACACACAGTGTCAGAATGACTGACTGAACCATAAAAAGAAGTGAGTAGGTGCCTGCTTCCAAACAGCAGTGCTGTATAGTGGCAGCACACGGGAGAAACGTCAAGGGGAGGAGAAGGGGCTCTGAGGAAGAGTGTCAGAGAGAAATAAAGATTATTCAAAACAGGTAGGAGAAGGAGCTCCCTGCTCCTGGGGAGGTGCTGGGAAGAGTTAACACTCAGGGGCATGAGAGTCTGGGTCTGGTAAAGATGAGGAAGGCCACATCAGACTTGGAGAGGCCTTTTCAGTACTTCAAGTTTTTGTTAGGGTTTTTTTTTTTTCCTTTGCTGACAAAGGAGTGAGGGATTTTTTCAAAGGTATTAGGTAACAAGGCTCCAGTCTACTAGTTTTTGAGCACCAGAGGGTTCGTGTTACAAAGTTACCTGAAGATAAGCCAGCACTTACATACCCACAGTGTCTGCCTATGTCTTTGGTCTGAAAGTAGATTTCAAAGTAAAATTTGTCTGAGAGTTTTTGCTTTTCCTCCCCCCCCCCTTTTTTTTTTTTTTTTTTTTTTTAATCACACAGAACTTGCTTTTATTCTATTTATTAATAAACGGTTTATGGAAAAATGATGTAGAATTTTCCAGCCCACTGTCCTGAGACATATAAAATCCGAGGGAGATCCGTAAAATTTAAAACCAGACCACAGTCACAAATCAGGCAAAAGAGACTCCCTCTTATTATTTCCTAGGTGTTTCAGAACGTGTTGAAAACACACTGAAATAAAAGATTACGGATTACAAATCTGCTTTGTCAAAGGAATTTTATCAGTTTGTATCCTTAAGGATACTAGTTATGGAGCTATTAAGTGTAGTGGACGCTATTGAAGGAATCTGTTTCTTCTTGTAGAAAGCATCCTGTAGATCTTAAAGGTCAGGGAATAAGGGCCCTGTCAGATCTTCTTTTCAAGTCACATAGGTAAAGTTGGTATAAAAGGAACATCTACTTTAATGATACTCACTTTCCTGTGAGGCAATACTGCAGTTGTGTGATAAAAGTAGATAAGTATGTGCATAGCTTATATAAGGGATTATTTCTGGGCCACTTACTATGATGTGTATATGCCTAATGATGCAGAACATGCCATTGCACACTGCCAGTCTTTTAAAAAAAGTACCTAGCTTTCGTATCAATCTTTTTTCCCATTTTGCTACTGATGTGAATGTTGGTATTAAGTTTATATAACATAAAGAGTTTGGTTTTGGTTTGTGTTTCTTTTCAGACCAGGCAAAGCCCAGTTTGCATGTGACATCACTGGACGATGCAGAATGTCTCCGATCTAAGGAGCTCCTGTCGACCCCGAGCAGCCACACTTCTTCCAGCTCCAAGGCCGCCCGCCACATCCCTCGCAGACATACAGTAGGTGGCCCTCGCAGCTCCAAAGAAATACTGGGAATGCAAACCTCAGAGATGGACAGGAAGAGAGAGGCTTTTCTTGAGCATCTGAAACAGAAATACCCCCACCATGCCACAGCAATAATGGGACACCAGGAGAGACTGAGAGATCAGGTAAGGAAGGAGAATTTGTGTAGCGTCTTTTGGTTGAGTGTAACCTCATTAAAAAAGGGGAAAATGTAACAAAGTATGAAACAATTTTTTTGGATGTGGCCTGAGATTCAGATGTTGCCTTGAAATTCAAAGAAACAAAATTAATCTCTTCAGTATTACCTTGGAATTGTTTGTTGAAACTGACATTTCTGAAGAGCTTTTCTTTTTTTTTAGAGCATACACAGAGAAAGGAGTGAAGGTGAGACTCTTGATCTTAGTATATGAGTCTCAATCTATTTTTCACAGCTGTAGGGAAAATATGGAACAGCTGCTAACTTCTGTTACACTTTCAGTATTGGCACCACTGCCTGGGAGAAAAGAAAATACCTGCAGAGTGTGTCTGTATGCTTTAGCTGGCTCCGTTACCCTTTCATTTACTTTCTTTTCTATTTCTGAGTTTTGTAATGCAAACAGAACAGATTTACCCATAACTATCTGCCTCCTCCAGGGAGCTTTGACACCCACATTTGTCTGTCAGCAGCATACCTGAGGGTGGTGTGCCTCTGCCTGCAGTTGCTTTCCAGCAGCGAGCAGGAGATGTGGGGTCAGGGCAGAGGTGACATGCTGATGTATTTCTCAGAGCAGGTGGAGGCTGCTGGCACGCCAACCTTCTGAATTCAGGGAATGCCATGCAAGGATCTCTTCCTAACTCTGGTTTTGGGTGCAATGACTGAGTTTAATCTCTTCAGGCAATCTACAGTCTAGTCCTTAATTAATTATTTTCCATCAAGCATCGGAATTTGGAGTTTGGTCTAAAAAATCTTGTGCTCATTATTCTCGGTTTAACAGATGATTGTCAGCAAGCCTTTTTGTAGAAGTTTGTTTTCCTTAGTGGTTTATAGATGTTTCAGCACTAACAGCAAATAATTTGTAAATAAGGAATAAAAATGAGTTGGAGAAACATTGTGCTCTGTTATGGAAGCTCTTAGTGAATTCCAAGCTTCTTTGAAGCTTTGCATACTTGAGAGGCTTTGAAGATCAGACTGTTACAGGTTTGGAAAGATTGTAATTTGTTAACTCACCCCTAGAACTTCTCTTTTACAGGGCCTCTAGAGATCCCAGGTGGTATCACTGTTAGAATCCATCTGTATCCAGCTAAAATTGCTGCAAGACTTCAGCTCTAATGAGGATGATCTATTCCTTATTTTTAAACAGTCTTGCTCCTTTTTTTTTTTTAAGTCTTGATTTTTTTTCCTCCCCACTTATCTCTTTCATGAACTTTAGTGACTGTGTGGAATGTGCTGGGTGGTGGATAAAGATAGCATACAAATTAAATAAAGGGGGTGGGAGGGGGGCGAAATCCAGAGATTAGATCTTTTGGAGTCATGTAAATATTTAGTTCCAGTGTTGCAGACACTGCAAACCTAGTTTGAACAGCCTACAGCATTACACCCTACACATTACACCCTACACATTTTGTAATTTGAGCCTTTTCTGAAGGCAGTAAATTACAGAAGGAATGCAGTAACTGCTCTTGATATTTGTTTAAAATGTGTCTTCCTTGCTAATTTATTGAGGGTAAAATTCATTCTCCTGCTTCTATTTTTTGGTGATTAGACATATGTATTATATGTGTTGTATATAATGAGGTTTTTTACAATTTCAAAACAAAATAGCTTTAAAACTACTATTGGAGCATCAAAATGTATTTCTTGAAAGTATGAAATACTGAAGATTCTAGCCATTCAGCCTTCCTTTAAAAAGTATAAACTGAACTGAAACCACATGAAAACATGCAGAAATAAGTAATACAAGTTGATTGTAAGGAAGTTGCTTAGTTGGCATGGGATGTGTCAACTGTCTGGCTCATCAGATGCAGTAAGACTATGATGATCATAGCATTACAGTTCAGAGGGGGATTTTCTTACCAATTGTGTCTCTGTGTGCATGCCCACGTATCAGTATTTGGTGTGTAAACCTGTTTATATGTAACTGTATATAGATCCACATAGGTATATGTATATAAATATAAAGTTATATATATATACACAGCTGTGTGTATATGCATGTATGTGTAGGTATAATGTGTGATTTCTTAGCTACTCCATGAATAAGACTATAGTATAATTTTACATTGAAAGGTGCATATGTATGTTTAGCATCCATGCTTCCTTTTTTCCACCCTTATATATGTGAGTGTGTAGCAGTGGTATAGAAGACAAGCTACATGCACATGTAGTAGATATGTATATGTAACATATGTATCACAAAATTTGTAAGATGGATGGGAAGACATAATTTAAAGTATCACATTTTAAATTAAAATGTCACAATTTATTTTCCAGGTTCCTTTTCTCCCTTCTTATTTTTTCAGCTGCGCTAATATCTGGAAAGTGGCAACATTGTCTGTGGTGGGAATTTCCCCACTGTAGGGCACGTATCAAGGATGGTAGTTAATGGAACACCATTTTCTAATCTCTCTGTCAAATGGTGCAGCTGAAGCATAAAATACCCCAGTATTTACAGTCAGGAGGTAGCCCCTGGTATATCATATAATTTCTCTTTCAGGTTGCTCTAAACCCTGTCAGCTCCACAAGTAATAGAAAATCAAGATTGGTAATTGTCTGGTTTCTTCTATGTGGACATTCATCTCCTATCCATTTTAGCCATCATTATCTGAGTATGGCAAACTGACTCCTTGTTTGCAGGAAATAAACATCAGGGAAAAAAATATTTGATGCTGCCACATCCTACTGTATCACTTCCAGCAGCAAGGGCAGCTGAATGTTGTCTGCATCTTCCACTATGCACTAATGGTTTCCTCCAGGCTTCATTTATTCAGATAAATCCCTCCCTGGATGTGCCTCCTGAGGACCCATTTCTGCTCCTGATAATCTGCCACAAATCAGAAGTACAATCATGGCCAGGTAAAATGCCAGCAGGGATTACTGATGGTTAGCTAATATGATGACCTGAAACCTCCCAGCTGTGCACACAGATCATTTCTCCTCCAAAGGTTTGTTGCCTTGTTTGTGATATCGTGTTCTGGAAAGGAAGGCTCACAGAGGCAGGGACCATCTTTATTTGCACAAGGGGCTTGGGATAATCCAGCAAGGCAAATAGCCTGCAGCTAAGCTGTCTGTGGTAAACTGCAGCATGACTTTGCAGCAACCTGGGGGGTGCAGACATGCCTTGTGCACCCCAGCATGGGAAAATGCAGCACCCAATGGCCACAGCTCTGTCACCCACAGCCCAGCAGCTTGCCCTGACATTGCAGCTTTTCACTTTTCTAAGTCCACAGCTGGGCACCAGAGCTCCCTCCACCTGGAAGCCTGTAAAGCAGAGGAACAAAATCTTTTTTTTTAGGTAATGCAAGTTTCTGCAGGAGCTTTAAATACCTTACCTCTGCCAAGGATGTCTCATATGTGGTAATGAAAGGAAGGTGCTAATGTGATCCCCAGGGAAGTTAGAAAGAAAGCAAAGAAAGCAAGAAGGAAACAGTCTGGGATGTCTTCAGTTTCAGACAGTGTGAATCATCTGCTGTGGAACTCATGGAAGGACACAGTCACTTGCTTAGGTGAGGTTCACTCTGGTCAGCAGAGAAAGAGATCAAGAACAAGTGTAAAAGCTGGGTCTGTAGCTGCAAGCATGAAAAGGAGTTAGCAATTAAGGGGTTAAAATGCTAACCTGGCAATGGGAGGGGGTAATCCTTGCTGTGAACCTGTTTTACAAGTCACCTCTAAAAAAGCCTTTCTGAGGGGCAGAGAACAAAAATGAATGCGTAGAAGTTTTTCTGAGCAGAAGCTTATGAGCCTGGGGTAAGAAAGTGAGCTGGAAGAAGTTTGCCACAGCTTTCTTCAGTTGTTGTTTGACTAGGAAATAGGCTGGGAGGTGTGGAAGGGTCAGGAGCAGCTCTAGTGCTTCAGGCAGCGCTCCGTGGAGAAGAAATTTTCTTGGCAAACGAAACTAGATTTCAATCAATTAAAAACAAAACCCAAATCCTTCCGGTGCCTTTGCAGGGCTGATTGCCGAGAAAATGGTGGTTGGGGTTTTTTTGTTATGTTCATTTAGATCTGAACATGACAGGTAACTCTGGCATCTGGGCAGGTGTGGCCAAGGTTACCATGGAGATCCATGATGTCATGCTTGATAGAGCATGTCAAGACAGCTAATCTAACATGTAGATGTTCCAAAAGTCCCATAGGCCAGGACTAAGCTTTATGCAAATAACAAAGTTACTCTGCAAAAGGGCGAAAGGAAACACGGCTGAGATATGGCGTGCTTTCTACCTGGCAGCTTGAAAGGATTATTACAGACTTCATCGTAAATTAAAACTTTTGGAACTAAAAGAAGAGGATTTCAGACTGTCTCTGGCCTCACCTGTGGAATCTCACATTTCGGTAAATAAGCCTCTTTCTGTTTCTGCCCTTGCTGTGAAAAAATGCTTTTGAAATCGTGGAGTTTGCTTCACCACGTTCCTGCTGGCAGCAGGGCTGAGTCAATAAAGCAAGTTTTCTGGCAGGGCATGTTCCCTTTTCTCTTTCAAAAATGAGTTCTTTATTGAATGGACTAAGAATTCAGAATGATTTGCAAGGCATTGTAATGTATCATGTTGATTATATGAATCATGCTGCAAAAATTTCCTAGGTAGTGTTTTGGAGGAGAAACTAAGAATTGAGACACTGTATTTATTTGTAGATTATTGCCAGATGTCTCTCCTTTAACTGTTAAAATAGAACCCTAAAATTACAACAGCATTTATTGCAGGATTTGATATCTGTTAAAATACTGAAGCTTTTTGTTTTTTACATGAATCGCAGTATCAGTTGGTTAAACTGACTTTGAGTATATGTTTTGATATCACAGGTAACATTTCAGCACTTCTTAGTAGATTTTTTTTCCTTGTGTAAAAGTACATTAGTAGAGGGTAAACATATTTGGAGGTGAAAGTCGAACAACAGAAAGGCTATTGGGACTTTGGGATTTGAGGTACAAACAAAAGGGGATAGTTTCAGTCCCTCTGGAGAGACAGCAAACGCCCTGTGCTCTGAGTTTGCAAGCTCCCATCAGCCAGGAGATGCAGCGAGCAGCAGTGGGTGCGGGCTGGCCCCGGCTCGGCTCGGCGGTAGCGGCGGCAGCGCCCGCCGGGCTCCGGACGCTCCGTGCGGAATGAAACGGGTAGGTCTGGGTGGGAGAGCGCGGGGACAACGCCCCGGCCGAAAAACGGGGAAACAGACCAACAGCAGTGTTCTGCCTGAGACTACTGAGAGATGTAAACTTGAGAGCAACTTCTCTTCCGTGTAGATCCTCAGTAGGATTTAGGGAATGAGGAGCTTGCAGAATATGGTATGCACATTGTTTAATTCCAGGTGAAAAAACAGGGTATAAAGGTTTTCTGATATTCTGCATTGCTTGATTAGGCAAGGTTAAATAAACATTTTTTGGAATGTGTGGTGACTTTTAAAGTGAAAGAACTGAAAGCACTAGAAGTTAAGAAATCACTTAAAAAACTTTAAATTTATTTATTTGTTTTAGTCACAAATCTCTTTCTTTTACTCCCAGTTACATCTTGAAACCGAGTTATTAATGGAAATTTTTTAGAATTAATTTAATTTAAAACTTTTTCCCAGAGTCTGAGTGTTAGTTGTTTAGTACTTGCTTATGTACAAATAATAATGTGTAAAATGAACTGGTGTATTTTGCGTTCATTACACGGTTGCTGGTTGATGCCATGGAATGGGGAGAAACTGATTTAGTGTTAGTACTGCATGAGCACTTCTTTGGTCTGTGCAAGTTAAAAGACAGAGATAAGAATTACATTCAGTTTTAAAATGTGAAGAATGTGATTTTAATCTGGATATGCTGCAATTTTTTCTCGTTGGGCACATCCATTTTGTGGAATCACCCCTTGGTTCACATGCTGCTGTACCTAACATGTCACCAATAAATGCCTCTTTGCATCTGAGAAATCAGTGTCACATGGCCAGAACTTGCTGTTGTGTTGGCATAGGCTGTAGGTCTTTGTGTGGGGGAAAAGTGAAGTTTCAGAAGTTGTTGGAGGTGATTTCTGTGAGTTTCTGCCTCCTCTCCACCAATGGGTATTGCTTCCCTGGCTGGTGAGAGAGCAGTCCTGTCCCTGGGCAGGTGCTACAATTCATTGCTTTCCAGGGCCACCTTAAGTTAAGGGCAACTGCTCCTATTTTACTTGTTACGAGCACCTAAGAAAATCTATGAAAATGAACATATGCAACATGATCATGATGTTGAATCTCTGCTGGATTCCAAGCCCTTAGCTTTTGTTTATGAAAGGACATGAGATGACATGTCCATTTGTTTTGAGTTGAAACATGCTCTTTAGTCCCCAGATAATGCTGTGATTGCAAGATATTTATAAATAGCTTGATAGATAAATGAACAAAGAGCTGGATTTACTTTGCATTCACTCAAAGTGAAAATGCTGAGGAAGAAGAATATTCCTAATAGAGTGTCTCAGTGGAAAGTCTTTCAATTTTACCCTCTAGTTTACAAAAGTAAGACAGCCTATTAAGGTACATATTAAACTACTAGCCCCAAGGTATCTGAGAGTAAATGAAGTTTAACTAGATTGTTAATACTTGCTTTGATAAATATAAGTTTCTTCATTTATATCTATCAGTTAAAAGTAATTTGAAAAGCTGGAGTTTTCTTGAAAAAGCAAACAAAACAAAGCTGCAGACTAATAAATCAATTTCTTTCTTTTTCCTTCCCTCCCCCATGCAAACCACACACCATTGCTGTTACTTTGCCCCAACAGGATTAGTAACTTTTTTTCTGTGGCAACGCCTCTGCATTTCAAATACTGTGTATTGTTTGTAACTCAGAAGTCTCAGGTAGTTGTTCGTACTTACCTTTGTTCATGTGAATTTTATACATATATTTTTCCAATCTTATTTTATGACAAGCAAAAGTAATTTTAGAATGCTTTGTATTCAGTTGACTGAGTAAATGCCTGCAGTAATCTTGTTCTGGTACCTATTGTTAAATCCAGTAAAGAATCTAGGACTTTGGTATCCCTTAAAGCATATTTCAGGCAACTGCCTTCAAAAGTGTTGCCCATGGAAACCTCTCCCAGTTATTGTAAACACCTGAGATTCCTTAGGTTTCAGAAACTTAAGCTTTTCTGGCCCAAAATGTCCTGAGGCATTTACAGGGGTGTTTTTGTTGGGTTTAGCCCTTGTTCTTTCTGGGCTGCCTCTGTCGATGGCTGCCAAAAGCTGCACCCAGACACTCAGCAGGGTCCTGCCTGGGGGATGGGCTCAGTGCAGCAGGGCTCCTTCTGCACAGGTGGGGAGGAGTGTCTGCACAAAGGGTGCTTTGCCTCCTCTTCCAGCTCTGCTTTAAACCAAAGCACCTCCAGTTGCTTCCTGCCCAGCACAGGGATGAGCAGCATCCTGAGGACACCATTCCAGATGGGACTTGTCGGTGATCCTTAAATCCCGAAATTAATTTCAAGCCCCTTATTTACTTGTGAGAGTACAATAAGTTTGTGATGGAATTCATAATGAAGGCCTGCAGTCTCTGGACTACAGACACTTTTGGCCACGCTGGTTTTGAGCAGGTGTTCTCACTTGGCCATAGCTCTGGAGGTGCTGCAGAAGGTGTGAGGAGCACTTGTCTGGCAGATGATCACAGCCAGGCAGAGGTGTTGGGTGAGGGCAACAGGTTGTGCTGGTGATAGTGCTGAGGTGACAGTGTGACATCCCTGGCTGTTGGTCAAGACTCCCTCTCTAACCTGTGATTAGCCTCAGAACTGGTGAATTTGATGTATCCAAAAAACATTTCCCTCAAATGGCTATGAATATGCTTGGGTTGTTCTTATTGCAGCTGAATAATTCTGTTAGCTTCTCACTGGGATCCACTTTTTTGCTATTTGCACATCAGTTGGGATAGGAGCATATATTTATGCCAGTCATTAGCAAAGTAAATGCACCTCTGGACTATTGCTGCTGCTTTACAGCATTTTTTTAGTTGATATTCTAACAAAGGCAAGTTGCACTGAAGTCACCTGATGAACTGGTTTTGTTTAACCATAATCACTGGGATTTAAATGTCTTTTCTGGGCTCAAATAGGAGAACAAGAGTAAATAAGGCAAACGAATTGCTTATGTGCATATATTCCAATTTTCTTTCTCTTCAAATGAGTTCAATACACCAGGAAAAACAGTGCTATTGGTAAAATTTTGGCCAACACCTGTGAGTCTAAAATGTGAGCCCCTAAAATATACATTTTTAACATTCACCCAGTCATGGTAATTGTGCCAGTTCAGTAAATTAGAATCTGTGGTATCAATTTCTCCATCTTGACATAGCAAGGCTATGCAGGGACTTTGGGTTGGTCAAGAATCTTCTGAAGGGTCCTCTTTTGGTCTTGTGGATTTTTTGTCCCTATTAGTACCTTTTGTGCTACTGTATTTTGTGTGGCCTGTTGTGCAGGGGATTGTAGTGATTCCAGTTATTCACTAGGAGATTGCTGCTTTAGTAAGCACTGAGCAGTGTCATTTCCTTCAGTTTAGGAAAGATTTTCACTGGCTGATCAATACACTGCCACAGGTGTACTTCACTTAAAAAAAGTCTAAAATTCCAAATTAGTTATTAAGTAAAGGAAGAGCGAAGCTGTTCTCTTAGGTTATCTTTGGTAATCTTTGGATTACAAAATCCAGAAGACCAATAATATGTTTTTCACCATGAGTTCTGCCTCGTAAGGGTGATTTCTTAACACCTGTCAGGTGATGAATGTGGGATAATCAGTCATCATGTATGTTCTGATCTTTAGTAGTTACAGATTATTTTGTTCCACACTGTGAGATTTATCTTCCAAAATGATCTTTCTAGTTGTAAGACTGGATCTTCCTGATACCTACATGAATGTCCAGCTCAGTTTTATATTGCTGAATTCTTGGCTGTGTTAATGGCTCATGACTGGAAATTCCAGGACTCAATTAAGACTTTTTCAGCTTGTAAGGAGTTTCTTACACATTTCTTACACATACCTGTAATAAACTGTCTTCATTGCAATTATTTCATTCAAAAGAGAAAAACTAGTTATACTTAAATTTCAATTGAAGATAAATATTTCTTCAGTCTGGAGGGAGATATCTGTTCTTCAAGAGAAGAGGAAGGCAGCAAGAGGAAAATGTAGAGTGGAAAAACAGAGTTAAAGGTTTGTTTTTTCATTTGAAAGAAGTTGACTCTGCTTTTAAGTCCTACATGATATGTTCATTTCAGATACACTTCCTGCCAGATGAACAAGCAGAGACTTTTCCAATTTGCACCTATGTTGTGGGTATGTGGGTGTCTAAAGTTTGGAAACAGACCTGCTGTCAATGTTTATGTATGAGCTTTGGGCTTTCTTCCACTGTGCTTTGAAAGCATAATTTTAGCTGCATTTATTAATTTATAGCCCTATTTTTAGTAACACAAAATACTATACATCAGACTGTTGTAATTAGTAGGAAAATACTCACAGAAGGAGCAAATATTTGACTTTGATTAGAATAAGTAAAAAGAAATGTCACTTATTTCCCATTGGCTGAACAAATAAACCATTGCATGACAGTGGTTGGTTGATTTAAGTGATAGTAAGTATTTTTTTGAAGGAAGAATTATTTTTCAGGATAGTGTAAAAAATTAATTAAAAGTACACTTGTAACATAAATGCTTCCATTTAAAAAGTGTACCCAAAGAATTAGAACAGTTATAAAATTACTTGTAGATCTAAACAAAGTGTTTATTTTCTTTTTTCCTTTTTACAGAGAAGTGATAATTTTAGTAAATTCTTGATCTACTTATATATACTTATATATCTATATTTCCCTAAAATAGAAAAACCTACTTCAAAACCTCACATATACTGTGCGCCAATATCACTTCTTCATTATGGATATCACATGATCTTTATTTTTTTTATAAAGCTATTTCATATTAAAATTGTATCATAGCTTTGCATTAAACAGACAACATTATGTCAACGTCTACTCTCCAGGGATGTGGGGTAGAACACAGAAGATATACAGAGCCTCTGTATTCTTCTGTTCTGAGAATGGGATCACCACAGTAATGCAATTACCATGATTTATCAGTAACTACTGCAGCATTTTTGGTTTTTTTAGAGGATCTCTATTGTTCCAATTTGTTTTCAGCTTCTAATCCAAGCTGCCATCGTTTTGGCTAATGCTAGGTCCAGCACTGGGAGCAGGATGGATATCCTGCCAGCCTCTTGCATGCACAGACCAGGGACTCCGCTCTACCAGAGGCAATTAGTGTGGTATCTGTCACTGGGGAATTTAAATGAAAATATGTGATAGAAACAGCATCCAGCCCTTCTGGAGGTCAGTGTAGAGCCTCTCCCTTCAGAACATCGCAGAAGGGTGGGATGGGGTGGAGCAAGGAGGCGCAGACCACAGAATGTTTTTCTTGGCCCTCGTGGTGCTGGTATCGATGTCAATAAAATGTTCCTGCTGACCAGGGTACAGTTGGCTCGTACCCCCAGCGGATTGTCTGACCGACGTGCTCTTCCTCTGATATCAGATGCAGGCATTGAATTCCTGGCTCGTGTGTACTTCCCTTGTATTTTATTTTCGCCGAGTGTTCGCACACCGGAGGTTGCAGCCGCGCTCCCGGGCGGGCACCTGCCGCGGCGGCGGCTCCCGGCGCGCCGGGCTCGCAGCTCCGCACACCCGCGGCTGCCAGGCGCTGCTGCACGGGCTCCTGGCACAGCCTGATCCCGCCTGAGCAACTGCCTTCATCCCGTCCTCAGCCCGCAACACACAGCCAGGGGAGTCGGGTTTCTTCATGAGGCCAGTGAATAGCTTCCAGTGATGCAGGACCACTGCAGAGGTCACGTATAACACTTGGTTCTTGCTGTAGCTTAATCCAATATATTCACCGCAGCATTAAATATTTGTATTACTCCAATTGCTCTTTCATGTCTTCTCACTGTATGTATTTTACCCTCTTCCTTCATTGCTAAGTTGTGACCTCCTTGGTCTTGGGCACTAATCCTGTCACAAAAGGGTAGTTTCCAGCCCATGTGTGAATGTATTTGCTCAATCCCCACCCGTGTGCGACCATGCAACCATGAGAAACCAGTATATTGTATATGTGACACTCCTACACCCGGATGTGTAATGAAGCTGCTCATCAGATGAGGCTCTGCCGCATGTGCACACCTGTGGAAAAGCTGCACCGGGAGGAAGAGGCACCTGTGCTGCTCCTGCTTCTGCCCTTCCATGCTGGTGACAGGCTGATACTGAGGGGATGGCTTTTGGGGACCAGGGAGCCCCTCGTGCTCCTGTGAACCCACCAAGAAGGAAAAGGAACCTCTCAGCTCTTTGCTGCTCCTCTGGTGATTCTCCTGCAAGCCAGGTACAGCTGTGATAAAGAGCCAAGGCTTTCTTCTGTGGGGCTTGTGTAAGAGGCAGTGGAAGCTTTTGGGTAGGCTGTTGCTCCCTGTAAGAAGGAATGTCCTTAAGTGTTCATTATTATTATCCTATTGTCCAGACATGTTTCTAGGCTAATTTTGAGAGGTGGAAAAAACGTTACATTACTGCAGTATTTATCAGATGTTTTAAAGAGGGAAACTGACAGTCTACAGAAGAAAAGCTTCTCTTGAACCATGTTAAAATACAATTTGATGTTATCTCATGGTTTCAAAATTTGTCGTATGCTATTCAAAAACCAAGATGCTTTCTTCTCTAATTATAGAGAATGTTTATATGCAGGGTTTAATCTTTTTACTGGAAGTCTTCCAGGACTCTGGACTTTGTGGGCCTCTTCTGAATTGAAGGGTTAGAAAACAGTAGACTTCTACTCTGAAGATACTTGAATAGTGAAGATGAGTGAGCTACTTTTTTTCTCATGTCTTCTTTAGCTTCTGCTGTAATATTTTGGACTTGACATATCTTTTTTCCTTCTGCTGTGACAGCAGGTATTGGTTTGTTTTAAAGAAACCATGAACTCACAAGTTCAGTCTTGTTTCTGCATGACTTAAACCTATCTCAGAGGCATTATTTTGCCAAGAGTAGTTCCCCTTATAATATGTTAGACAGATTTCTTTGTTGCTGATACAAGCCAAGCCAGCTTGGAATTTAAGGCAACTTTCCATAATTTGTAAAAGGAGAACTAAGGAAATGAAGGAAAAAAAATAAAGGCTCACAAGTACTCAGGTCCTTGTGAGATGCTTCTCTTGTAGAGTTGGGGTTTTTTTAATGTACTTTTGTGGATTTTTCACAATGCCTATTACTGATGTACTGTCAGAGTACTGGGCTTAGGTTTTTTGTGATGTATCTCAGCAAGGTGATTTTAGGTGTAGCATCTGGGGCAAGTAATTCTGAACTGATACCAAAGAGATTTTTGCTTACGGTGATCACTCTCTCTGATGACAGTAAGAAGGTGCATAAACTTCTAGATTAGATTGAGTTGCTGTGTAGCCTTTTAAGCACACCAGACTAAAACTAATGTGGGGTAAAACCTACAGATGTATTGAGTTGCCTGGCAAAACAAGGCCAGTTTAGATAACCATTGAGTAGCTTATTGTGGTAAGATAAACATGGAATTCCAGGTATTTTCCACAATAAAAGAACTTGCATGGTCTTTTGATCTGTGCTTTCTGCTGCCACTTGTCAAACTTCCCTGGATACTGCCAAAAGGTCTTGCTTTTGTCATTGTCCTTCTCTCTGTGTCTTTTTTTTTTTTTTTTTTTAATTTTAGGAACACAGATTTTGAGAACAGAATAGCTTTTCTAACTCCTAACTTCCTCTGCAAAAGTAGTCAGACAAAAGTTATCAAGCCTTTCAAGCGAGGTCTGTCTAGCCACTACTGCATTGTTTTTCAGCTTATCTTCCCTGTGGTTTGAAAACTTTCTTATACGTCTGGGTTCTGTGATCTTTCAGAAGTCTTTTAAAATGCAGTCATAATTTCACAATGTTCATTCTGCCTTCAGATACTTTCAGTGGAGACGAGGGCAATGATCTGGTTTTACTTACCTCAATATATGGCAGGGAGCTATGTTTGGAAACCTAATCTTACATACTGTTTGACTGCTCATTTAACTAGAACAGCCAGCCTGATTTCGTGTTGCTGTCTCTGCCAACCCACAAAATCACCTACATTTGTTCACCCAAATTCAGCAAAGAGTCTGGTGGTGTTCTGTTGCAACAGCCAGATTCAAGTGATTTTATCTGAAATCCGGGAGGGAGGGAAAGTTGAATAAGAGTTATAAGGGGAAGAAATGCCTGGATGAGCCAAGGAGTGTTTTGCTTTGACTCCATTCTAGGTGTGTTGGGTATTGCACTGAAAAGCAAAACCATTAAAACCCTTTTGAAAACTGATGACTGGCACCAGCTGCAAGGTTAAGAGCATATTGTTGTAGCATGCTCAATAAAAGCATGTAGTTTATCTTTTCCACTTCTAGACTACCTCGGTTCACAAATAAAGGGAGAATTTCCAGTTCCCTTGTTCATAACAGACAGGTAAGCAGTCATAACCATTGCTCTGCTGTTTGATCACTTGAAAGCTCAGGCACCAAGAAGCATTGCAAAGAACAAATTTGCCCAGACTCAGCCCATGCAATCTCTCTTATCTCTCCTGTCACTTTGTTCTCATCTAAGAAGAGGATCAACCAGTTGTTTCTCATTTAAGCCCCTGCTTCAGACAACATTAGGCATATGCTCAAATATCCCCTATGGAAGTGAAGTTGGTTGTCAGAAATGTAAAAAGGCACCGTTTTTCCCATTGCCTTTCCTAAAAGCTCCATGTAAATACACAGGCAGTTGTTTTTTTAATAACCCAGCTCTTCCTGTCGGAAGGTCTCAGTAAGCAGGAATATACAAACATCAAACTGACTTTGCTGTCCCAGGTGGGTGTTTGAGTTTACTGCTGTTCATTGAAGATGATTTCAAAAGCATCTGATTAAAATGTTAATACAAGTGCTGTTTTTCAACAGTATTTTTTTTTTGACTGATAATATGATTGCAATTTGCTTCTGTAAGCCCAAAGTGTACTGATCAAAAGAAGAGTGATGCTGAGATCTGGAGACATTGTGGGAGTTGTACTCCTTTTCCTCAGCCTAATCCAAAAAGATACAACCAAAACAAGTTAATAATTCATCATATTGGAAAATTTCTTAAATAAATACTGCACTATGAGCTCTGTTTGACTTGAAGGAGAACAGCTACTATACTTCCACTTAAAAGAGAGGGAGATATTCCTTCTTATCAGCAGAGCTATTTCTTTCCTGACAGTTTGTACTGGTCAGAAAGGATAAGGGATAAGATCACAGGCCACATAACAAGGCCTTTTGCCCCCTTTTCCATGATTGGTAGGCTGAGAGTCAACAGGACAAAATCTTTATTTATTTCTCTGACACACTGCCTTGCTGCTTCACATGAAAGCAGTGCAATCTCAATCTAAGAGGGTTTGTGCAGTTTGAGTTAATCCAATCATTAAGAAGTACATTGTTTAAAGATTTGCAGATACTATTTCTCAGGCCAAAAAGCTTCTGAGAGTTTGTTCAGCCACAGTATTAGATAAACAAAATTAGAGTAAACCATGATGCAGTTGTTTCCCTTTTTTCTTTTTCTTTAGCAGGGTTTCTTTTGTCTTCCCTCTTACATTACAGGCTGCCATAAATCATTTGTAGTGTACAGTGACCTTTAAAGAAAGACTACTAGTAGTAAGTGCTATGGGATCATTGTCTTGATAGCTGGATAGAGATCTTTGTAGCAGGAAATTATCTGAATGATGAAAAATCAAAAAAATAGAGATTTCTCCCAGCCTTAATCCCTGGTAGAGTAGCCAGAGGTGTATTAGCCTCCAGTAGGGCTGGACTACTGGAACAGGTCATCTGGCATGATTTTAGGCCTGCTCAATGATACCAGCATATTTCTACACCTCCTTCTTGAAAACTGAAATCAAGAATATGATTTATCTGTAGACACAGGCAGTGGAAAGGGGAAAGTTCATACTCTGGGTTTTTCCCTGCAGAAATTCCAAGGAAAGTTATCAGGGTGCCTTGAGAACTGCTGACACTTGGGACTAGCACAGAGAGAAGTAGGTGACATTTAACATTTGAAGAAATCCTTGGATTGCTTCAAAGTTTGGTAATAAAGTGCTCTCACTAAGTTTGCCAGCTTGAGTTTGGTACTCAATCTAATTATATGTTTTTTGTGAATTTGTGGTGAAATGGTTTCATTTGGGAGGAGATAAATATAGCTAGAAGTTAAGATTTTTCATACAGAAGAATGTAAAATGTCATCTCTTGAAACAGTTCTTGGGAATATATTGACAGGCAGCTTTTATAGAAATTTTTCTTTTTAATAGGATCTGGACTTTGGTGAAGAAATTCATTCTGCTTAAGCTGCCAACAATTGCAATACAATCTTTGGCCATAGGAGTATGGCATATTGTCCTAGTAGGTACACAATATCTTGCTACAAAACCAGAGTGTTTCCCAGCCAGAGAGCATATTTTAATATGACATTATCTTTTGTTTCTTCAGTACTTCATCAGAAAAATAGACAAAGAAGTTTGGCAAACAGTTCTGTAAAGATGTGAAGAGCGACAAGTGAGAGAATGGTGATTTTACAAAGAAAATTACAAATGAAACAGGCCAGGAAAGAATTTAGTCAGATGTATAAACATATCCTTTGGGTCGAGAGATAAAGCCAGAGGTAATGAACTGTCAGACTCAAGTAACCACCTTAGGAAATGTGCAGTGTTTGTGCACAGACAAATGTGTACTCTGCTCACAGTTCCTGCTGTGAGTCTGCTGTGGGGGTGCAGAAACCTGCAGCAGCCTGCAGAGTCACTTTTTAGGGCTAAAGAGTAGAGCCAATTAATGGTGTTAATACATGGAGCACATAAATGTTCAATATACTGCAATACTACGTGGGTAAAACTTTTCACAGGCTTTAAAAGAAATACCAAGTTGGTATTGAAAGAACCAGCAGTGGCATTATAAACCCACAGGATCACATGACTTTGTAAAGTTTTGGCTTAGCTTTTGAAAATTTCAATGGAGAATGGAGTAACTGCATTTGAGCAAATGTGTGATTGTGTGTCATAGTAAAGCCTAAATTGAAAAGGACCTCTGGGTAGCATCTGAACTTCTGTGGAAAGCAGAGCTTTAGATTAGTTTATCCACACCCATCAAGCTGAGTCTTGAATATTGCCAGTGGAGGAATTTCCACCACTTCTCCAAGTGGAATTTTCAGGAACAAGGTAAATTCTACTCTGGAAAATGGTAAGTCTGGAAGGGCTGTGAGGAGCTTTTGATCCTTCTGTTTTCACAAGAGTTCCTAGTGTGATGCTGTCATAAAAGGAGAAGGAGTTATTTTCCAGGAAGACAGTGATCAGGACTCAAAGATAGCCCTAACTCTGGATGTGCATTGTGACAGGAATGCCTGCTGTAGAAGGGATGTTGAACCATGGGGGCATTGCAGAAGGACATCCAAAAGATTTGAGATCTCATGAAATTATTTCTCTCTGAGAAGTGTGATTTTTTTATCCATTGACCCAATCAAAATAGAAATCCTCCTTGATTAAGAAATGCAATTCTCTGGAAGCAGGAGAAAATATACTGAGTTTATATTGGCTTTTTAGGACAGCAATAAAAATCATAACAGAAACTAAAGGTTATAGCTGGAGAGCTGGGCAGATTCAGATCAGGAGTAATGCACAGTATTTTTCATATAGAAATGATTCATTATTCTGACAAATTATCAAGGGAGGCAAGAGGTTCTTCATCTCTCTAAATCTTTGAACTATGACAGGTTGCTTTTCTAGCTGATAGGCTTTAGTCAAACAAAAGTTGCTGATGAATAGGGGTGATTGGCAGAGACTTATTGGCTGCTCCTTGGCCCTGGTTATGCAACTGAGACTCTTGGCTATTCATGCAATTTTAATATTTCAAGCGCTGTTCATATGAAATTGAGTTTGACCCAGCTGCTTTTTAATGTAGGACCTCAATAAGAATGAGCTGTTTTAGGAAAAAAAATGCTTAAAAATTTAGGTTACTTGAAAATTTAAGATAAAAATAAGAATAGTAAGCAAAATATTGCAAGGAAAAAGAATCAGTGAATAAAATTAAGGTAGAGTTAGGGTAAATAGTATTTGCCATTTACAATTAGAATATTAATAATTTATTATTATTATTATCCCGGCAAGGATACCAATATACAGTTATCATAAAGAAGCCCAAGAAAGGCCTGTGTGATTGCCAGAACAAAAAATTCCCAGCCTTAGATGCCCTTAATTCAGAGGACTTTTCTACTTTGACCAAAACTTTGAATTTCGCCTCAGTTATTCCTTGGGAAGGTTCTTTCTTACAGCAGTAGCACTTTTGGCAATGTTAAGTATCCCAGGATTGGTCTGCCCTGAAATTGTTACTTTGTAAGGTACCACCAAAGTCCCCCATTGATTCTTCATGTACTGTCACTTGCAAGTAAATGGATCTGGCTACAGTAAATTTTTCTGAACATGGCAAGACTACAGTACACCTTGAAGCAATCAAGAAATGACCCACAACCAAATTATTTTGGAGTAAGGATGAGACAAAAAAAAATCCAAAATCTTCACTGGAGCAAGGTTCCACAAGGGATAGAAGTATACCTGAAAATGGAACTTTGCACTATTTGACAATTTTTTGTGGGCGCAGCAGAATGAGGAATGGGAGTCTGTCTGTCTGAAGGAAGGTGGTGACAAGGGAGAATAAGAACAAAGTGACATAGTCTAAGAATGAGAAATTTCTGTTAGGACTTGGGTCAAAAAAAAGAGAAGGCTCATGTTAAAGTAATATGGGAAACCTCTAAGCAGAAAATAATTCTTGATCTGCTCTTGTAATCATAGCAGAATGTAAAAAAAATAGGTAAAGAAATATATTGCTTATGTAGTGTAATAGACTGGGGGCATAACATGGATCTGTCAGAAAGGCACACAGTTTCAGAAGTGGTTGAGGGGACCAAAGCTGTGCACCAAAGCTGATTGCAGCAGCAGGAGAGCATTTTGAACCCAGTGACTGAGGTGGGTGAGTGCTGCTCAAAGCTGGTGGTGCTGAGCAGTTTAATTCTAGTAGCTGGGAAGGATTCCCTAGGTGATGTACAGGAGGTCTGTATGGCTGTGCCTGGGGAATTCAGGCTGCAGTGGGGCTGTGTGTGGCCCAGCTGAAGGTGGTGTGGGGTTCTGAGGAGGAGCCTCAGTACTGTAAGCATCTGAAGGGAGGATGCCAAGGAGATGCATCCAGGCTCTTCTTGGTGCCAGACAACAGGATAAGAGGCTACAGGCAGAAACTGAGGGACAGGAAGCTCCACCTGGAGAAATTCTTTACTGTGTGGGAGAGGGAGCACAGGAACAGATTGCCCAGAGAGGCTGTGGAGTCTCCTGGAGATACTCCAGAACTGCCAGAACACAATCCTGAGCAATGTGCTCTAGGATGACCCTGCTTGAGCAGGGAGGGGGGACCAGATGACCACTGTGGCCCCTTCCAACCTGACCCATTCTTTGATCTTTCCACTGTATGGATATTTTGGGATTTAACTTAATGGTTCCAGAAGCCATCTGAACTGTATCTACCTTAAAATACATGTGTACAAGAATACATAATTTCTTTATTGAAACCATCAGCAAAAATTAAAGTGTTTGTGATTTACAATTTCCATTCAAGTGAGGGATAAATTGGTAGTACTGGCAGTTGTAAAAGTAGCTAATCTAGCTCTGCTTGCTTTCTTTAGGCTCCTTCCTTCCTTCCTCCTTCCTTCCTTCCTTCCTTCCTTCCTTCTTCCTTCCTTCCTTCTTCCTTATCCGTCCATTCCTTCCTTCCTTCCTTCCTTCTTCCTTCCTTCCTTCCTTCCTTCCGTCCTTCCTTCCTTCCTTCCTTCCTTCCTTCCTTCCTTCCTATCCTTCCTTCCTTCCTTCGTCCTTCCTTCCTTCCTTCCTTCCTTCCTTCCTTCCTGTCCGTCCTCTTCCTTCCCTTCCTTCCTTCCTTCCTTCCTTCCTTCCTATCTTCCTTCCTTCCTTCCTTCCTTCCTTCCTTCCTTCCTTCCTTCTCTTCCGTTCCTCCTTCCTTCCTTCCTTCCTTCCTTCCTTACCTTCCATTCCTTCCTTCCTCTTCCTCCTTCCTTCCTTCCTTCCTTCCTTCCGTCCTTCCTTCCTTCTTCCTTCCTTCCTTCCTTCCTTCCTTCCTTCCTTCCTTCCTTCCTTCCTTCCTTCCTTCCTTCCTTCCTTCCTTCCTTCCTTCCTTCCTTCCTTCCTTCCTTCCTTCCTTCCTTCCTTCCTTCCTTCCTTTCCTTCCTTCCTTCCTTCCTTCCTTCCTTCCTTCCTTCCTTCCTCCTCCTTCCTTCCTTTCCTTCCTTCCTTCCTTCCCCTTCCTGCCTTCCTTCCTTCCTTCCTTCCTTCCGTCCTTCCTTCCTTCCTTCCCTTCCTTCTTCTTCCTTCCTTCCTTTCCTTCCTTCCTTCCCTTCCTTCCTTCCTTCCTTTTCCTTCCTTCCTTCCTTCCTTCCTTCCTTCCTTCCTTCCTTCCTCTTCCTTCCTTCCTTCCTTCCTTCCTTCCTTCCTTCCTTCCTTCCTTCCTTCCTTCCTTCCTTCCTTCCTTCCTTCCTTCCTTCCTTCCTTCCTTCCTTCCTTCCTTCCTTCCTTCCTTCCTTCCTTCCCTTCCTTCCTTCCTTCCTTCCTTCCTTCCTTCCTTCCTTCCTTCCTTCCTTCCTTCCTTCCTTCCTTCCTTCCTTCCTTCCTTCCTTCCTTCCTTCCTTCCTTCCTTCCTTCCTTCCTTCCTTCCTTCCTTCCTTCCTTCCTTCCTTCCTTCCTTCCTTCCTTCCTTCCTTCCTTCCTTCCTTCCTCCTTCCTTCCTTCCTTCCTTCCTTCCTTCCCTTCCTTCCTTCCTTCCTTCCTTCCTTCCTTCCTTCCTTCCTTCCTTCCTTCCTTCCTTCCTTCCTTCCTTCCTTCCTTCCTTCCTTCCTTCCTTCCTTCCTTCCTTCCTTCCTTCCTTCCTTCCTTCCTTCCTTCCTTCCTTCCTTCCTTCCTTCCTTCCTTCCTTCCTTCCTTCCTTCCTTCCTTCCTTCCTTCCTTCCTTCCTTCCTTCCTTCCTTCCTTCCTTCCTTCCTTCCCTACTTTCCTTTCTTTTCCTTCCCCTTCCTTCATTCCGTTCCTTCCTTCCTTCCTTCCTTCCTTCCTTCTCTTTCCTTCCTTCCTTTCCTATCCTTCCTTCCTTCCTTCCTTTCCTTCCTTCCCTTCCTCCCTCCCTCCCCTCACCTCCCCTCCCTCCCTCCCTCCCTCCCTCTCCCTCCCTCCCTCCCTCCCCTCCCTCCCTCCCTCCCTCCCTTCCTTTTCCTTCTGTTTTGAGAAACCAAATTGTTAATAAAAATTATACTAGTCTAGGTTAAAAAAAAGTGCTGGCCTCTATCCAGTTTATATTTGTATAGTCTAGACAGTTTGCATTTGTAAATATCCACTATGCATTGAACTGTAGCAAGCTTGACAGCAATAAAGAGAAAAAACTAATTTTTCCCCATGCTGCAGTGGTGGGCCTTACAGTTTTGTGTGGGTGATCCCCAGAGGTTTGCAATATCACTGTCAGCTGCATTGGCTCAGCAAAATAGGCAGAAAAATTAATCTCCATGGTCTTTTACTGGTGTTTGAATGCAGAGGAAGGGGATTAGTAAAAAGAAATGCAATTGCCAAGAATTCAGAACACTTTCCTGTTTTCTTTTCCCCCTGAAATTTCAGTCAGAATGAAGCAAATCAATCTCAATTTTGTCTGTTTCATCAGATACCTTTTTAAACTTTAATTTGCATTATTTATTTATTTTTGCCTTAAAAAAAAAAAATAAAAAGCTCTTTGTTTTAGTGGTATTTCCTAATTTTGGAAGTAGAATTTCTGGAATGCTGTGAAGAAATTTTGTGTCAGCCAAAAGGAGGAATACGGAAATGATCATAGTTTGATGAGGAGTACCTACTTTAATATATACACTGTGAAAATACGGATCAGTTTCAGATGAAAAGTCTGCCACATTTATGCCAATGAGTGAAGAACTAAGTCTGTGAGCATGGAAGTTCATTCATTAATGTGGTAAATACTTTGTTAAACTGAGTCTCTTATGCTCTGCTCTCAAAACATTGTTCCTCAAGCCCTTATAAAAAGAAGCACTCTTTGAACTGAAATTTTGAAAAGGATAAAAGTTTTTTTTTTCCCCCCCAGATAATTGTGATCTAAAACATTTCTTTCTATCAAGAGGATGTTCAACTCCCTATAATATTAATTTCAACTTACAGTTCTTCTCTTTTAAAAGAAGTGGATGTTTTGTGACATAAAATAGGAGTCTAGTCTACGTGTCACTTTCAATTCTCCATCTGTCATGGTATAAATAATTTAAAAGAAAACAAAGCATCCAGAGTATGTGCTAATGAGTCAAGTGTACAGTTGCTTTTATTAGAGTTCTTGGTGGGGCTGAGTATTGTTTCACACAGGCTTTTTGAGCTTTGCTGACAGCTACAACGCACCTGTAGGGTGTGGGTGGTGGAGTCAGCCAATTAATTACTGCTGAAAACAACACCAAAAATGCACCCTGACATGTGTTATGCAGTGCTGGGTTTCTGTCTGTACTTTACTGAGTTTGGGTCACGTTCTCTACAAAGTCTCCAGGCTGTGTACAGAGGTTTGTGCCTGATGAAAAATGTGCTCCCACTGTTTCTTGATGCTTGACCTGGGTTGTCATCATTTCTGCTTGTAGTTCCCAGGCTGTGGATTGCTCGTGCCATATGAGCACTGGGAATAACACTATGCTTATGGAAGACCTTTAAAATGACATGTTTAGGGATTTGGTTTGTAAAGCTCCTTGAAAAGCACACTGGAGTGCTAAAGTGTTTTTTCTCTGTCCCCTTGGCTCTACTGCTGGTACAAACCCAGCACAATGTTTACTAATCATCCTCTGTGCAAATACTCACCCTGTGCTTTGTTCCACCACTTGGTGAAGCCTCAGTTTTATAATCTCTGGTGGATTCTGAACATTTCTCCATAGGCAGAAGGGATCAACATTGTCTATGGTGTACCCTTTATTTCCAGGACTTGTGCTTGGCTTGCATGGCTCCCTCCAGCCAGAGAGCACTGAAGTAAGGCCAGCTACCAAATATTTTTCTGAAATGTGTGCAAGTTGTATATTTGAATTAACACAATCTCGTATTTGTATATAAATGGTACTTTTAAGCTATTTCCTTCATAAAATACCAAAAGATTCCTTCCTCCCCTCATTGTGGTGAGGCTGGGGAGCCTGTGGAGGGGAGGGATGGCTGTAAAAGCATGAATGGGTCTGGGGAAATGTCAGGGACAGCCTGTGGACTTCAGCCAGCTGTGTCCGGGTAGCAGTGACCCTGTGTCCCTCTTGTGCCAGTGGCCAGGGTCAGTGGAATCACCACATGACCTTTCCCATGGGAAAGCTTTCTCCCACAGCATTTTTGTGGAAGTCTCTTGTAGGAGAGGAGGGGAGTTTGGCCCTGTGTGCTAAGGAGCAGATTGGTGATTGCTGCCAGTTAAGCATTTTGCACAGCATAAAGCTGTTTGGATTATAAGATGCTAATATGAGGACAAGAGTTCATACCACTTTAAAAGTCCATGTAATTCTTTTAAATAGTAAAAATATTACTTGAAGGCATGTCTCTGTGTTGTTGTGTTGCAAGAGTGAAACAATAGCACTTTTGACTTGAGAATATTTTCCTCTTTCTAATAAGATTGATACAACTTTCCCACCATTTGTAGTGAAAGTTGGCAAGATGCTGAGGAGCAGTTAGAATTTTACTGTTTAACGTGTGCAGTCATGTTTGTACCTGGATGGAGAGACATGACTTACTCAACTGTGCATAAGGAAATTTCAACTGTGGGAAACAAGTCTTAAAAGGTGTTTACTTTTAATTCTTTTCTTTGCTGAAAGTTGAGAAAACTCATGCTCCTGATTTAAATGGACATAAAAATTTCACTCAATATCTTAAAAAAAATTTGCAAAGACGTGTTCCACCACACCTAGTGCTGGTAGAGAATTTGAAAAGAGATTGGTATTATAATATGTGATGCTGGTTTAAAATGGAGGCAGACATTGTTTTAGGAAAACAAACCCAAGTGTTAAATCCACTTTCTCCCTTGGTTTGCAGTCACAAATATCCAAAATTTAAGGCTTTAAGTTGTGTAAATAAGAGAATTTGACATTGGCACACAAGGATATTAAAAGCAAAGTGGCAACAAGCTTTATACTCAGTTTTAATATGTAGAGAGTAGCTATCTATTACAGAAGCTATTTTAAGTTTTGTGAAGTTAACTACATCAGCTGGTGTGCCAGGATGTAAAGGCTTTCTCTGAAAAATAAAAGGAGAAATAGAACAAAATCTTATCCAGATAAGCCAAAGGTGGTTCTTCAGAGCTGTGAGTACAACAGAGGTGCATTTAGATAGGAAAAAGGATATCCATCTGCTAGCTTCAAACACTTCTCGGCCCCAGGAAGGACAAGCTCTTGGCTCTTCATCCAACATCAGTAGGTGACTGAAGGTGTGTGCATGAGTGTTTGTGCAGTGAGAGTTAAGGGGCAGTGGCCAAGGAGCCTTCCCAGCATTGCAGAGCATTGCAGGTGGGATTTTAGCTCATTCCTCTGACCATGCAGATGAGCCATAAGCTCTGAGAAGGCAGCAGGAATTTCTCCAGTGAAAGGAAATTGCCCTGTGGTTTAAAGCCAGTGTGTCCAACATCCACCCAATTTCCTTGTGCCAGTACTGCAGGATGAGACAGAGGGGTCATGGCCAGTGCTGTCACTGGTGGCTGGTCTGTGGCTGCTGGCAGCTTCTGGGGACAGCAGGAACTTGGAAAAGTTATTCACAAATGTACCAGAGATGTCAAGAGTTTATTACAGGAGGATTGAGGAAATTACCTCCTCACCTGGCTCCATAAATTCAGTTAGATTTGTGATACATGTAAAATTAGTCATGATAATTTTAATAATATCTTAAAAACTCAGATACTGGTTCATTGAGGTAGAGTAGTTAAATTTGATAGGCATCCAAATAACATGGGATGAGAACAGTGTAAAAACCTTGGAATTACAGGTCTGAAAATATCCTTCAGGATTTCTACTGAGAGCAGAGGAAAAAAAAAAAAACAGGGTGATTTTGCTATTTTATTAAAAAACAGCAAACAAAACAGATGGAAGACATTTTGGATTTGTATCTTCCTAATGTGAAGCACCAAAGGGTATTTTTTCTGTTTTTCATTTTGAACATGGGGGTGGAGATAGATTAATGGGTTTTGGTTTAGCCTCCAGTTCTTAAATGTCTTGCACTTAAAAACAGTGTTTTTCTTCTCCTTTATACCAGATGTTGCACTCTGGAGAGTAATTTTTTACTGTTTTTCAAGTTCAGTGAACTGCTTTGTATTTTAATGATGTTGGTTAGGAAATGTACCAGTTCATAACCAACGATGTACCTAAGGCTGTTTATAGACTTCAGTATGGGATCCATCACAACTGAAGTGGCTTAGGAAGATGAAATTTGATCCTTTTGGACAGCTGTGTACTTACACTGAGAAGAGACACTTGAACGAGGAAGGATGACACTGATTTTTTTACATGATGAGATGTTTGGGAGTTTGCAGTTATTTAAACAGTTCTTCAGGATTTACAGGATCAGAATGATTCCCCCAGGTAGCTGTGAAGCTCAGAGTAAGTTCAGATCATTGATGACATCCATAAGCTATGTATGTTAAGGTAATTTAGATAATACTTGTGAGCATGTTTTTTTATTGCTTTCATAGGGATGGCTTAGTGAAATATGAACAATTTCCTTGTGGATTTCTTTTGTTTTCTCTTTGTGAACAGGGTGTAGCACTAGGCATTCCTCTGAAGTTCTCAGTTCCATTGCCAAGTATTATTTCCAGCAAACTAATTGAGAGAGTTCATTTACTCCTGCCCACTCCATTACACTTTTTCCTTTGTTTTACAGCATGTTTCCTCTGCTTGCTTCTTTTGCTTTCTTTTATGCACCCATTAAGCCCTGAACAAGCTGCATGAATAAGTTTGCTCCTTGAGATTTTCTGCCTTTAAATCCCAGTTGCCGACTGACACATTCCTCTGTGAGATCTGTGCCTACCATGGCATCTTGGTGGACTAACAGCTGCAGCTGCAGGGCTGCTTAGCACAGCCAATCTGGCTAATTAAGAGAGGCTCCCCTTAGGGAGTGGAATCTCTGTGTTCACCCTGAAGGAGCTGTCTAAAATGGATCAGGTGACATGTGTCTTAAAAATTCCCACCGATTTTTAAAGGTGATAAGCTTACACTTAAAACACACCCTGTGGGAATCTACAGTGTAAATATCCTGGGTTAGTGTTAGGGAAGATCAGTGTTTGAATAGTTTTGTCTTCTCAAAAACTGTAGTGCATTGCCATCATTTCCTTCTTAAAGTTCAAGTTCTGTGAGGAAGGACCATCCTAACTTCTTGTTTGCACAGTTCTTAATAAGTGTGGATACTGTAATGATGTTAGCTAACTAGAGAAATTACCATTTTCAGAGTTTAGGGTCAAGACTGAAAATCCCACATTATGGGGCAACACAAAGCATACAAAACTCAGTTCAAAATTGAGAATTCTTTAGATTTCTGAAGTTCCTGCCCTGTTTCATGAATAGTACTGAGATACCTAAGGACTTTTAGATAATTTTTTGAACATCTTCCTCAATCAGGTTACAAACAGAAAACATAAAGCACTGTATGGTCTGTTTCCTTTACATAGTAACACCATTGTGGGAGCAGTGCAAAAACCAGTAGAAGGAAGAAACAAAATATGGTTGGTGTAGTTCAAATATGAGGATATATAAAATATCACATAGGGCATAGAATCAAGTATTAGCTGGGAAGGATGCCAGAAAGACTTATGTTTTCTGTTCAGAAGTGCTTTTAGTTACATGTTTTCTTTTTTTCTTTTTAATTAAAGTACTGTGTTTTTCTCCTACAGCCTTTTCTTCAAAGGCTTCTCATGTAGATGTTTATTAGTAAACAGCTGCTTGCAATGAAAGACCATTACTTTAAAGGCATTGTGGTTTCTAATGTTGATTGGGGGCTGTTTGTGCTTCTGTTTGTCCTAATATAAAGCAGATAACAATATGCAAGTGTTCTAAAACTGGGCAGATGACTCACAGAAAAGCTACATAAAGACCAGATAAGAACCATGATTATACATAGAACTTCTGACCCTTAGAAATCTGAAGTAAAATAAAACATTAAAGTGTACCTAAAGCACATCCTCATGTGAAAGCTTTTATTATATGTAATAACTATCTGTACATTATCTACCTATATATTAGGTGTGTGTGTGTGTAAAAATAATGGTTATTACAAAAATATTTAATGAGCTCTCCTATCAGGTAGGTGCTTGAGAACTCTGGAGCAAGATGGTTAATATTTAGGTACAAAAGTATCAGAATTGCTGGTGTTGTCAGTTGGTGTCTTGTGTTTGAAAGATGGGATTTATCAGATATTTGAATCTCTTAAGATTGAATTCCTTAAAAAATCTATACATAAAAATGCAATTCAAATTTATAAGATACAAATTCATGAAGTTGCAGTTACATAGCAACCACTCTCTTGTCAAAAATTTGTGGCTAGGTTCTTGTGGTTGAGTACCTGATGTAAGTTGGTCTTTAAAATGGAATGTTTTTGTCCAGTGCAGAGAGGAAAGAGGCTTGACATCCTGTAGCTTAACATCTTCTACAGTCTTGAAGCCTTCTAAACAGTAAAAAGATGCTAAGCTACAACAGTACTTATGTTGGTGATCTGAGAGTATTCTCACAGCTTTGAATAACCAGGAAAATATTATCTCTAGGATGGTGGAAATATAGCTTAACACAAATATGTCACTATAGCTGCAATTGATTTGCTTTACTGAGGAACAAGGGGACAGTGGCTATAAAAATCCAAAAGACTGAGCTTCTCTGAACACCAGAATTAGACTATTAGTCTGTACATTATTTATTTTGGAAATGTTTTGGTATTTTGAAGCAAAAAAAAAATTATATTTTTTTCCTTATTGTCACACAAGTTGAATAGTTGTCCAGGTGTCTCCACCAACAAAATGGTGTAACAGGACAAGGGGACAAGATTTGTAAGAGAGCACTGACCTAAGTTAGGGAGTGACTCCAGGAATAAGTGCAGTGAGAAGTTAGATTACTGAATGAGACATTATGGAGGGAAGGAAGAACAGGGAATTACAGAACTGAAAATTTCTGGGGACTGAGAGAGAGTTCTGGAGCAGCATCACTGTTCTTAACCAATTTCCTGGGTACCTACTTCAAGCTGGTGGTATAAACAGGCTACTGGAGTAGCTGGGGCCTTGGTCTAGACCTTATTCCTGAAAAAATCTCTAGGCCACAATAACCCCTGGGTGACAAGGATGAAGTACTACATACCACCAGGAGAAGAACCAGGTTTGAGGGAAAAAGTAACAACTTTGCCATTTGATCCCCTGCCATAAGCACTGACCTCTGAAGTCTCCAGCTGTCCAAACCTCTCCAGGCTGCCTTTCTCTAGTTGCTCCCCAATATCCTGCTTCAAATTGTTTTCCTTATCCCTAGAAAATTGTTTTCTCATCAGTAATTTCTCCTGCATCATGCTATTATTTGAATTGTTTCTTGAGGGTGCTTTGATCTTCTCCTTCCCTGACTTGGATATGTAGTTTCCAGGCTTTTTCAGTAGCTGCTCTGCAGAATAAATAAAGATCTGTTTTTATGCAGACTCCTTGCTTTGTTCCAGGAATGGAAGTCTGAGGACTGGGAGACAGGAGTGTAGCATTGAAAATTTTCCATCCACGTCCATCCTTGTGTTATGCTAATTTAAACTTGTCACCTGCTTAGTGACATGCAGCTTATATCATCTTACATACAACCTTTGACTTTGTCCTGCTAAATTGAGCTTGAACTTGTGGAACTTTAATGTCAGAAGGCTACAGCAGATCAGAACAGCACAAGAACATAAGTTACAGTTTGCCATACTATTAAATTTTAGCTTTACTAAACATAGTATAAATTGCCTTTCAAGAAACAGTATTGACTTAGAATTTGCACTTTGTCTTGGAAGAGTTGTGCATGTGATCAATGAAATCATTAGACAGAACATGTAGGGAAAACTTTCCTTTGCGTTTAATCTTATTTATCTTCTTATTCACGTGTTGTACCTTTGGTCCATACTTCAGCTTTTTCGTTGGTTGATTTGGATTGTTTTGGGGTTTTTTCAGAAGAAAACATAATTGTAAATCCACATCAGTAACAGGTAACGCAGTCATTGTAAACCACTTTTCCTTAATTGACATTTCTTGAAAGAGAAGGTGTCTTGATACTAATTTATAAAGGGGGCTGTATTTGTTTTAAATTCGATTTAGAATAAGCTAACATTACTGAATAGGATATTTTTAATGCTAATAGAATTTGATGGTCTGACTTCTGTTTCTCCCCAAAGAAAGCATACATGTGCAATAGAAAACATTTTGTAATTTATTCAACTAAGTATTCTTGACTGTTCAGTAAGATTGCTGCCTGCAGTGTGTGTACATTGGGATACTAATTTATGGGGATAAAGATCTTTATTCCAGGACATGCTATTAGTGTCTCTCTGCTGGTTTTCAGCACTT
The DNA here is from genome assembly GCF_903797595.1 of Erithacus rubecula. Taxonomy (NCBI): domain Eukaryota; kingdom Metazoa; phylum Chordata; class Aves; order Passeriformes; family Muscicapidae; genus Erithacus; species Erithacus rubecula. Next base: position 16,810,629 of record NC_136689.1, on the reverse strand, counting down.
TGTCACTGTGTGTTGTTTTGATTACAAAACATCATCGGAACCCAAATGAACTAAGTAAAGAGTTTAGTTGTGACCTATGATCTCTTTCTTTCTACAGACACTCAAAACTAAATCTTCCTTTGGCAGTGGTTGATAGGGGTAGTATGCGGACTTTAAATCCTTAGAATTTATTTTAGCTGAAGAGCAAAACCAATAAATTTGTGTTTCATAGCCTCCTTACTGATGAATAACTTTGACTGAGATATATTTGTAAGACTGGAGAAGGAGGCAGAGGAGTGTGTCTGAGCTGCTTTAGAGGTTTTGTGGCCAAGAGCCTTTCTGCTTCCCTTTCCTGGAGGTTTTGTGGCCAGTGGGGAGTAACTAGGGTGTTGGTTTACAGAGATTAAGAACATTGTGTCTGAGAAGAACGGTGGCTCAGTTGTCCTGAGGAGTTCCTTTGGGAGAAGGAGAGGACAGGGACAGGTGGCCTTGCTTGATTCCTGGCTCCTCAGTTACAGAGTGAGGCTCCAAGCAGTCCCTCAGGCACATTGCTGGAGAAGCAGGTTTCTGGGGAACAAGCTTTGGGGGGGAAAAACCTAGGAAAGAAATATAGCAAATGAATAAATTATATAGAGAAGAGATTATAAACATGTTTACCTGCTTTTTAACATACTTTATTAATGGAAAAGTCTTTGTTACAGAGGCAGTAGGTGGAGGTTGCAGCTGAGACTGGAATACTTCAATGCACAAAGGGAAATTCCTCCTATGTGTAGTAGGAAATGCCATACATGCAAATTCCCCATGAGGTAACCATTGTACACAGCAAATACAAACCCAAACTTTTTAAGGAAAAACATGAGCCTTCATACAGAAACTGGGGTTAGAACAAATTAAATTTAATCATTTTCCTGGCTGCACTCTGTGGATCATTGGCTTTGGTCCTCAGGCAGCTCCCATAGGCATTTTGCCTTTGTTCTTGAGAGTCTGAGCATTTGCAAGGTGAAATTTGTTAGCATTTCAGTTTGCAGGTGGTAAATACAGAGTCAGATGATCTGGAGTCAGGTGATTGGATCAAAACCTTGGACGTACTTCTGCATATTGCTGTGATCTGGGGTGAAGCATGTAAACCTCTTTTACCTGCTACTGTTGGAAACAGGCAGTAACTGCAGGGTGGAAATAAAAGGCAGCTCAGAAACTGAGTTACACATCTGTATTGTCTGGCTTTGGTGCCGTGCTGAGCTGTTGTTGTGAAACTGTGCCCTGCATTTCCTCATGTCACATTTGATTTGCAAACCTGTGTGCAAGAATGGCAGGTCAGTGCCTTTTGCTCTTGGCTGGGAATACCCTTATTCCCTTTTCTCTGCAGCTGCTGAGAACCTTTCCAGAGCATGCCTATATCTGAGAAAGGATGCAGACACTGAAGTGAGGATATGTGGAGCAGAAGCACAAATGGGGATGATTTAATACAGAGGGCAGGCAAGCTCTGTCACTCAGCCCTGTGACAGGGAACTCTGGATTTCCCTTTCTTCAAGAAATTGAGTCTGGTGGGAATGCCTGTACGTGACACTTCTGAACTTGCTGGTCCTGTTCTCCTGTGTGTCTGCATATCTCAGTCTTGAATAGATATTCTTTAATACTTTTTTCTCTTTTTTTAAAGAGAAAATTCAGTGTCTTTTTGAACTGTTGGTAGAGAAGGACAGCATTGCTGAGTGAGAATCAGGCATCTTGTCACTTTTGTAGAAATGCTCCAGTGCTAATGCAGACATGAGGGAAGACACTCTCACTTGCCACAGAAGTGCCTGAAAGGATTTGGAACTTGATCTCTCTCACACACACAGATGTAGTGTTCAAGATATCCTCTCCTGCCCTAGTGTTTAGATTTTAAGGTCTGCTCTTCTTCTGGAGCCACGTTTGAGGTAGTTGATATGTGTAGCAATTGAGTGCACTATGTCCCTGACAGGAGGTTTGGGAGGATGCTAGGCAGAGAAAACAAAGTCACTTCCTTCTCTTTTGGAGTTCTTGTTCACTAAAGGATCACAGGATTGTCTCAAATTTGTTTTACTCATCAGAGATGATGTGGAAAGGAAGAGGAATACCAGAATACTTCTGGCATTAGAGAGAAGTGGAAAGTTCTTATTCATGGTGTTCTTAAGAAATTAAAGTCCATTATAAATTTTAACACTTTAGCTTAAGTCTAACAAATAAATCTCTATTAAGAGAATAAAAACAGGCCATCACTTGCCAATGGTCTTGGAAGCAGGTAGAAAGAGGGGATTCTGCCTTCAAGCCAGGCAAGTCCTCAAACATATTAGCATCTGATGGTTACTGAGAAGCTTGCCCACTGTGACTGAGATTATTCCACACTTGTTAAAAATATATCTCACCTATGTCCCCTGGGGCCATTTTATTCAGATCTCACCAGAGTGTCCTCTTAAACCAGGTGTTAGAAGCTGACTCCCAAGAAGGTGAATCCCAAGTGCCCTGTAATCCACTCTTAAAAACTGCAGAGTCCATGTGCAGGCAGATTGTGGAGTTTGAGGGAAGGCAGGACCTGGGGCTGCAGTGTCACACAGGTGCCTCTGTGGGACCATCACCTCCAGGGGCACGGAGAGTCCTTTCCATCTTCTTACCCTGTATCTGTCTCACTGCAGGGATCACTTTGTGGGAGGTAAACCCAGAGTAAGCCTGGGTTTTCTGACCAGGGCCAGTGCTGTGGCAAGGAAGAGGCCATCTGGTCAGCCTTGTATGGCCCTTTCAGATCTTACAAAAAGGCTTGTAATTGCACTTGGGTTGGATTTAAATGACACATGAAAAGCCAAATCTATGATCATGCATTTGAATACAGCAACTACTCTGCTTTTCTGGTTTAGGGAGGGTTGTGTGAATCAAAAATACCTTGCTCATCTGCAAAAAGGCTTAGTCCCAGCAAATCTTGACTTTAATTACAGGAAATAATCATAAACTACTTTATATGCAATTAAAGACACTTTCTTTTGGAGATATTTTTGTAATTTGTATTTTTTTCCTAAAACCAATTATCTAAAATATTATACTTTTTCATGCCTGCAGTGCAACTTTGTCTTGCATATAAATTGATTTTTTTTAAATTCAGCTTTCTTTATGCGTAATTGAAACTTGAAACCATTTTACCTTTATCTAGGTAATTGATTAATAGGTCAGGTAACACCTGCTGGTTGGCAGTAGCAGCTAACAGTTTTGTGCTAGTTTGCCTGTTTAGATAATTGTATTAATTTGGAACAGAAATTGACACAATTACAATGGTATTTTTGAAAATGTCGATTTTATGATGGGGTTTTTTATGTTAATGTCTAACCAGCCTGTAATCAAATGCTGAAACTGTTTGAAACAGAAAATACTTTTCACACTGAAATTTAATGTAATGCTGTTCCAGAGCTCATTAATTTCATGGGATGCCCAGTGTTGGATTTGGACTATGGTCATAATTTTACCCATCTATTGAAACAAAATGACAATGTTCAAATTCAAACTGAACAGTGATGTGGCCCAGATCTTTCACAAACAGCTGCAAACAATCAGTGGAGAATTTCACAGCTATAGTAGACTTGAATGATAGGGAGAATGTGTCCTGAAGGATATGTGTCCCTGTAGTATCTGCAACCCATGAAATGGGAAGAAGAGAAAGGTATTAGATATTTTGTCTTCCTGTGCCCAAAGTGACAGTTCAGGGGAGATCCTTTACCTGTAATGAATACCTGTGAGTCAGGAACAGAAATGTGGTAATCCAGAAAAAGCAGTTTTGCCTGTGTGCTCCCATGGCCTTTCCAGGTGAGCTGTCCTGGTGCCATCCTCCTTAGTCCATATATGACTGGCTGATTGAGAGGAGAGGGCTGGGTGACAGGAGAACCATCAGTGCTCTAGAGGCTGCCTTCTCAGCCTTTGCCTCAAAACCCAGTCTGCCTGTGACTTTCACAGGACCACGTTACCCCAGCAGCAGATTCACTGCCCAAGTGCTGGTGTTGACACAGATTGGCACAGTTCACACACCTCCAGGAGTACTGCACATTTTTCTTTTTATTTTCATCAATCCTGATCTGAAACATGATCTGGGGAATTTGTAGAATTAAGCTGTCAAAACTGTGCAAAATTAATTATAGGCTGGATTTGGCATAAGAGCCTGATGCAGTGTTTTCCCTCAGCATTTGTACTTGCTGTTGGAAATGCTTCAGCCCATACATCTGTGCAGATAATGCTGATAGGGGAAATCACTGATGAAACACTAATGCCAATAGGGGAAATCACATAGTACAGGTAGGTTTAGGTGAATTTTCCATCAACTTCATGTGCCTGTAGCACAACATTATATTCTTTTCCCAGCTGTGAGGTTTTTTTAACTTCTGCAGTTAAACAGTGCAAAAATTAACACTGACTTTCTTTGATTTTATCACCTGCCTCTGTCACCCTTGCCCACGTTTGGGTGACTCACCAGGGTCTGTGGGGTGCTGTGCAGTCCCCACTTGGGGAAGATCCTCAGGGTGAGGGGTGGAGCTCCTGCAGAGCCCTCCAGATTTTGCTTTCTTAAAAGCTCTGAAAATGCATTGTTGAAAGAGAAATGCCCAGGTTTCACTGAACCATGTAAGTTCCAGATGGAAGATGAAAGTATCCAGAGCCACTGGATTCCTCTTTCTCAACCTTAGGCCAGCCATTTATCCAATAAGTGTAAGCAGGTCATTTCCATTAATTTTTACAGCAGCAAGGATAATTTAGTGTAAAGTTATATGTTTTGTCTGTATTGATCTAACAATCGACTGTCCTTTTTTTTTCTCTTTTCCCACACACTAGTTAAAGACTTGAAGAAACAGGATTAAATTGTTGTGGTGTTGGAGAATGAGAAGACAAATTGTTGCACCTTACACATAGAAAGGAAGATGGGAATATAAGGAGGGGATGGGGGCAGAAAAACGGAGGATTTGCCCCCCCTTTCCAGCTATGCTGAGCAGTTAGATCAGCTGAACCATAAATAATGTATCTTCAGCCTTAGATTAGTTCAGGATTTAATCCTTCATTTTTCCCTTCCCAAGGAACCACTGCTGAAGCTCTTTCAGTAATAGCAAAAATATTTATTCAGAAACAAGATAACCATTTGTTTCACTTGTTCCTCCAGAGACACATGAGTAGATCCCATTTAAGTAAATGAGTGTTCTGCAGACTTAATTAGAGACAGAGTGAAGTCCATGGTCCTGTGCCAAAATGCTATATCATGAACTAAAATTCATGGAAACTTAATACAGAATCACCATGTATTTGCTATATTTAAATCAGACTTTAAGCAATAAATGAAAACCAATACACCCAATAAAAGCTTGCAATCCAGACTCTAATAATAAATCTCATGCTGGTATCCTTGTACAGATGAGGGTGAAATTGTAAGTGCATTGACATTGATGTCATAGCACATCTTGCCTTCAATAGATCCAGGATTTTTTTTGTAATGTTTCTAAGAATCCTTATTTACTAGCAAAGTAAGTAATTTAGGATTTCCTGTTTCCCCCCCCCAGTCACTGATGTTGTGATCAGCTTCTGGGAGAATACTAGCATGTACTCAGCTGGATTTCTCTGTCAGCATCAGCCACCTCTTTTTTTTCATCTGCCCCCCAAAGCCAGTTTTCTGTTTCCACTGCCCTGCCTGCAGCCCACAGGCTTGGCAGGTGCACTGGTGTGTTTGGCTGTTACACTCTTTTCCTAGGAGGGAAAAGCTCACGTGACTGGGTATGCATCTTTTTGCCTGCAAAATGATCTTGGATGATTTTATTTAAGTTTGAAAGGAGAATAGCTCTCCTAAAGGTCACTGGGCAGAGGAGGTAATCCCAGTCTACCCTGCCCCAAGCTGCCTGGGGAAGGGAGCAGACCAGCAGAGCCAGCAGCTTGTGGCACAGGCATTGCTGCAGAGCAGCTGCAGCTGGGGCTGTCCTGCCTCAGCAGGGTGGTGCAGGAGTGCAGGTGGGTCTCTCTGTCCTGGTGGGTTAGGGAGCAAAGGACGTGAATGAAAGGCAGAGCAAGTTCCAGAGCTGTGTCTGTTGCAGAACTCTTTTTTTTTTTTTTTTTCCCCTGAACAGTTTGGTTTCATGTGACTTGAACCCCTTCCACTGGATGGTGGCAACACAATGGTCTTTGCTAAAGTGGCTGATTATATTTATTTAAAAGGTGTCTAGTGGTAGAAGATCAGTAACAAAAATTGATTTTCACCTTTTTCTGTGCTTTATAAAAGGCATGTGAGTTTCCTCTGCACTAGTTGGAAGCAAGTAAAAATAGTTCAAAAGTTAAATATTTCTTACTATAGAAACTTATTTCTTAAAGAAAATTATATTATTACATGTTATGTTACCATACATAAATGGAAATTATTTTTATGTCCTTGGAGATATAAATCAATGCAGAAACCTGCATAGGTATTTTCTGCTTGATTGTGGTCATTAAATTGATGTGTTGATTTAGCTGTAACTTGAAGCTGGGGCATGTGAGCTGGGAAGAGGTAAGGTGTTTGTTCTGTCTGGACCTTTTATTCTATGTGTACCCATATTTTCATTGTCTTCAAAAGTATTTGTGGATGTGCAGGAGGTGCAAGATTGGCTACTAATGTCCTGGCTACTCTCTTTTATTGCTTGAAGAGTTTAGCAACTCCTTTATAGAGACTGTTTCATTCATTCTTCATTTTTTCCTGGTCTTACCTAAAGATTTAATTTTGCAGGCTCCTGTACATAAGTTTATCTTTAAAGACACCAGTATTATAGTATTACAAATGTTAGGCAGGTTTCTTGAAGTTAAGTATGTGTGAGTTTCTGCAAAGTTAGGGAGAGACAGGAAGACATTGAACTGCCATCTGAATAAAAAATACCTTCATTTTCAGTAGATGTGAGAAATGAAATGTTCCTTAGAAGGTTGCAGACAGGTTTCATGTACTGGGGACTGATCTATGAGCACTTCTTGCCTCCTAGATTAGAGCATAAATATGTTTATTCTTATATGTCACAGTACAAGGGCAGTGCAGTGGCAAGCAGACACATGGCTGACCAGCAGATTAAAGGAATGAGGAGAAAATTCATAGTTGTTCTGTTTTCTTGTAAACTATGCTTATGGTTCTAATGTGTCTAAAATGAGGGTAGGAAAGAAGGATATACTGGAAGTATTCAGAAATTAGATTACAGTGATGTGTTATCAATGAAAAGAAGAATTCAGTTGTAAAGTTTACTCCCTTAATATTTATTTTCTTTTCTATAAGGGAATCTTTTATTTCTGTTTGGTGGGTAGCTCAGTTTGCCTACACCATCCCACCCCTCCAATCTCTGTTTGTCAGGAGAAGGGTCCTATGTACATTTGCTCCCAAGAGAAGGGTTTGTTGTCTGCAAGCAGCAGTTGAGAGAATCATTTAGTGCTTATACAGTAACTCCTCCAGAGAGCAGCTTCTGCCTCTAAGGTCTTCCTTCCTGTTCGTTATTTAATACCTATTTTATTTTGGGAACAAAAAAAAAAAAAAAAAACAAAAAAAACCTGAAGAGAAATGGGCACTGTTCACATCACTGTTTCTGCCCTGCAGATAGGAGGGGAACAGTTTCCTTTCCACAGGAAGAGTTGCCAGGAGCCTTTAGCCAATTACCACAGGAGTTTGTGGACTGCAGCAACAGAGGGATTACTTTGCCTTCCGTAGTGAACATTAACCACTGCTGTGCTAAACAAATGAGCCTTTTCTATTTTACCTACTTTGATATTTTAAGGAAATGAGAAGTCTTGAAATGACAAAACCCTGGTAATAATGAGGTGAGTTATCACCACATGGTTATTATCAAGAGAATTTTCTTTTTTTAACTAGTGTTTGTTAAAGAGGAGGCATGCTCCTTGTTTGCCTTGGAAGTAAAATCATTCAAGTTTACTCTTGTCAGGTTTCTGAGAAGAATAAAACATTGTTACTGTTTGTGAAAGAGCAATGCCCTGGTGGAGCCTGGCCCACAGGTTGTTTTCCTGGAAGCCAGATGTGATCACAGCTCATGTCTTGTCTGAGGTTTGTCTGATTCCACCTTCATCCATTGCTGGCAGTTAGATCTGCATTCATTACCTTCAGTAAAATTACTTTATTTGCAATTAATCAGACAGTGTAAAAAAAAGTTGGATGTTTTGTGCCCAGCACAGACATTACCTGTAAGGTAAGAATTCTTTTGGCAGTGAACCACAGCACTTCTTTGGAAGCTGACAAACCTGGAAGTGTAGCATCCACTACACTCCTGGTAAGGTAAGGTTGTTTTAAAATGTGTCCCTGTTTATGTCCTGATGTCCTTCATGCTGTATTGGGAGTGGACTGCCCATAAAGGGAAGCTCATGTAAATACAGCTAACTGAAATTATACCATATACTTCAATTTTATATTATAACATTAAATTAGTAAATCACTATTCACTGTGACTTCTGCATTAATCTTGTTTCCATGTAAAACCCTGTAATCACATTTTCTACATCAGTCAGTTTTCACTGGAAACAGCCAGATGCACAAGGATCTTTACAATAGTGCTGTGCATGGAGTCACTAGCACAAGCACAAAACCATGTTTGGAAACTGTTGCTACTTGTTTCTGTCTGTTACAACTGTGGAGCAAACCAAGAAGAGCCTGGGTTACACTGTTGTGTACACTTAAAGTGTAGTGTTGCATTACTACTTTGTGGTGTCAGCATATTGCAGAAATAATCAGTGTATAAATTAACATATGAGCTTTCCAGAACTGCATGCAGCAGGTTTTAGTTTGAACATAGTTAACAACATGGATAAGGTGGCAAAACCAATTTAAGTATCTGTGTACATTTGTCCCTGTATGCTTTTAATGTAGGTGCTCTCAGGTGGTTGTGGTAGTACAGAACCTGTACAAGCATGCCAGTGAGCCCAGCAGCCTTTACAACAAGCAAGAAGAACCTAACTGAACATAAGAAACCATCTCTGAAAAGGAGTTGTTTGAAAAGGGGTTTTTTCAGAGAAAAAAAAAGGCAATTTCTTAAAAAGCTTGTGCCACTTTAAAGCCTAGAAAAGTAACATATTTGTCTTCTAAAGCTAATTGGAAATATGATTTTAGTAATTGTATGAATGTCAAGAACAAAGGCACTTAAAAATTGACAAAAAAAGAGTGCAACTAACTTTATAAAACTACAAAAACTTTATAAAAGTAGACCAGATACTGCATAGCTGGACGTTCTAATGGATCTGAAAGAACTATGGAAGTAGAAACTCTGAAATTCTTCCAGACATGTGAAGTAACGCCATGCATTATGATATGGGCAGGGCTGTTTTTCTTGGCCATAATTTAGGAAGACTTTTGTGTGTTGTCATCAACAAATTAGAATTTGAATAACAAATCTTGGATATAGTCATCATAATCTGTTCCTGTTGGGAAGGGACAGAAGGGGGGGAAAAAAAGCTTATTGTAAAATAGTTTAAATAGTTTGATGAAAAAATAAGGATCACTCCTTTTCCTAGAATAGCTTATCATTTAGGTGGACTTTTTTTATTGAGTGGTTCATAATCATAGAACCTGCTTTAAGAGTTCCTAACTCAATCACACTGCAAGAGTGATCTCTATGTATGGTACTGCTTAGGATCTTGTGTCTGCTTTGAGTTCCTTACTGAAATAGAGTAATTGAACATGTCAGACTGTCCCATTAAAAAAATCAGTAAAGTAAAAATTACAGCAGTGTGTTCTCCATATTGCACACACACCTTAAGAAATTACTCTTAAGGGGCCTTTGCAAGACATTGTAACTGTCTGACATGTGCTTGTATGTATATAAGCATATAGGTATATAGCCTGTATAGCCTTATGTCCATTCATAAATTATTTTTACATATGTCAGTAGGTATCAGAACTTGCCTTCATCTTGCCTTGGGATTGCGAGTGTTCTTTGAAGGTATGTGAGAATCTCCAGTAGTAACTGTTGAAATTGCAGGCAGTCATACTAGGTGTCTTTGCCTTGTCTGGGTGAGGAGAAGGTAGATTAAAAAGGGATAAAAGAAATTAGGGATAAAAGAAATTAAAATTTGTAGTCAAGAGGAATGTGAGAGGTGCATGTATTCTTGGATGCAATATATGCAATATCAGACATAACAGTCATTACTTCTGTTTCCTTTGTTTTCTTCTTCTCTTTTTTGTAATGAAGGGAAAAAAGCATTATTTGAGTGAAAAACATTACATGAACTAGAGGCTTTTAATTTCCCTTATGACCTATATATCCCTCTACCCAAACAGACTCAAATTCCTCAGTTTTCCAATAGTTTGCAGTTTCATACTGACATCCCCTACTTTTGTCCCCTTTTTCCTGGTTGCACCTAAACAGACAATCTGCATTCTGATTTTGTAGTATTTTTAACAACTAAAAAAAATAAAAAATAAAAATTAAAAAAAAAAAAATTGTTGGGGAAATCAAGTGGCTTGTTGAAACTTCTTGTAAGTGTCTGACAATATGACACTATCATTAGAAAGGCATCCAGTGAGTTTGTCTTCAGATGAGCTTCTTAATGCATGAATATTTTATGGGGCCAGAGCTGTGGGGTCATTCTATAATGACCTTATTTTAGTGGGTTTTGGTCCACTGTGTTTCAGGTTCAGAAGCATTTACTTTGTTCTGCTGTGAATGGTAGTGCTTCATTATGACATTTGCACTGACAGTTATGGGAGAGGTGCTGAAAGGCCCTAGGCTACATCATCGTTTTCAAACTCCCACATGCTTCTCCCCATTTTTATTAGGATTTCCTCAGTCAGTTACACACCCTCTTTCAAAGTGTTGTTTTAACTCAGGTCTGTCAGGTTGCCTGTACAGCACTCACGAGTGACTGGGCAGCTGGTATGCTAATTGCTACCTTACTGAACCAGCCATAATGGCATGTCTTTTTCTTTTTGCAACCTTTTTGTGCATTAACCTTTTTTACTTTGAGCATACATTTTAATTATTGTAGCTTTGGAGTGGATTTTGGTGCCCACTTCAAGCTTTTCAGTGTGTGTAAAAAGCACTGTGCACAATGAGTCCAAATCCCCAGCTGGGGACCATCTCTAACAATACAGTATAATGCAGTATAATTATATTATATTTCAACTTTTTTTTTTGTTTGATTTTGGCCTCATTCTGAAGGGGATTTATTGCTGTTTCTCAATTCCTGTTTAACATACTAATTTTACAGTGATTTTCTGGCTATTTAAAGCAGATTTGGGGGAAACACTTTCAGTGTTTTGTGAATCATCCCCTGCACAACATAAGAAACAAATCCCTGTGTATATGGATTGGGGGTTGATGTTTAGCATGCCTGTATACACAGTACATGGTAATGTACTCAAAAGGTAATGTGTGTGACTTGCTACAAATCTTTAGCTTTGGACATCACGGGATTGAAGAGCTTGAGTCTGCCTGTTTGCTTTTTCATGTTGAAGTGGCAGCTGTCACTACTCTGTGTTACGGTTTTTAAAAAGCAGGGTGAGAACCTTTTTGCTACTGTGTATGCCTCACAAAGCAGGAAAAGTAAGACATCATTTATAGTGGCTATTGTGCAGGAGGTTTCTGGAATGTTTGGCATTGCATGTTAAACTTTGGCATTTTGTCATTAAAATCTGGAACAGAGCTCAGCCTCTCAAATATGCAGTCAGGCCTCTTGAGCTCCTGTCAAAATAAGCTGGCAAACAAACCCCCTCTAATAAAATGCTGATGTTGGAAAAGATGTATGGTCATCATTTCGTTATGCTACTTTTCTCAGCATGTCTCATCTATTTCCGAAAGTAAAAGAGAGAGATGATTACCAGAAAAGCCAAAGTCATGGTGAGGTGAGATCCTGGCCTTGCTGAGACAGAGAACAACTCTGTCACTGGGCCAGCCTGTGAGCCATGAAATGTCCCTGTGCCCTGGCCAGGTCACTGGTTTCACTGGCCATTAACCTGCCTTTCACTCAAAGCAGTTGTTTCTTCCCTCCTTAAGATGCTCTTATGATGCTCATTGTTCAGCAGTGTAAATGGGGCTTATGATTATTAGTTTGGGCTTTAATGACACTGTAGCCTTTTAAAATACCCCATGGAGCCTCTGAAGGGTTGAGTGCAAGAAGAGGCTTCTGGCATTGGGAATATTTGAGTTTGGGGCTGCTGTTGATACCTGGGCAGTGAAGGTGGTGACTGTGTTGTGGTCCTGTAGTCTAGGCTTCTTCTACTTATAGCTACTGCTATTTTCCTAGCAATTTTTTTTCAGGATGGAAATTTATAATTAATTTATAAATTTGAACACATTTTTTCATTCATGTTTTCACTTACATTTTTTCATGTATATGTACTTCCAACATTCTCTTAATTGTCCTGTGTTCTTTCCTTCAAAAAGAAATGCATGTTTAATATTTTTGAGTGGAGTGCTTGTGTAGGATCATTGAAGGAAGAAACAGGAATAATATTAAAAGTATATAAAAGTATAGTGTAGAATATTTGATTATTTAATTAATAAATTACAGTTTTAGTAAAAAAAATTATTTTCAGACTCTTCAAAGTCTATGTATCATCTTCTAGTAATGACAGTAAAACTTTCCTGAATACAAATAAAAGGTGAGGATAAAGAAACTTCTTTTAAAACAAACATTTTGGCAGTGCTGAAAATGATAACTCTAATGGTGTTATAGAAATTGCAGAATCTTTCTTGTCATACCACACTAGCACATGGGAGGCTTAAATAAGAAAAATACTGATGTGACAGTCAAAATAATTTGGTAGAGAGGGAGTCCTTGAAAAGACCATGCATGTCAGAGCAGAGCTACTTTCCAAATACTCTGGAGTGTGATAGTGATCAGGTAGGTTCAGAAGAAAGCATGTTTTTATGAGACTAGGTATTCTGTTTTCTGTTTCCAAAGGAAACACTTCTGTACTGCCTGCCCAGTTCCCTAGCCAGCTCTGCTGGGCACCTGCAGCTGCCTTGAGAGGAGCCCATGGGTCATGGCACATGAAGGGTGTTGGATGAAGGCAGGACATGACAAACAGCCTTCTTTCCTCATTCAGAGAGTAATACTGGTTAAACCTCACAACTCTGAATAAGGAGGAAATACAGTACTTCTGTTCATCTCTAGTGTCAGTCAATCAGTCTTATTTTTTCTTTGTGCTGCTTTATTGCTGGGGAAATATTTAAACAGCTTACATGTTTCTGAAACAACTCTCTGATCATATATTGTTTTGCTTCTTAAGTTTTGGTAAATCTAAAAGGAAAAGTGCACTATCAGGAAAATACTGTTATTTGGTCTCTAACCATTAATGTGTTTTAATAGAGTGGAGATGAATAGCATTGGTTATTTGCAGCTTCTTTTTTGCTTAATTCAGTAGCTCTTGTGTCCCAGGGGACCAAACAGCACAGTTTGGATGTGGTATCTACTGCTCATGTAAGCAGTGCCAGGAGTTTTTTAAAAAACTTGTGTCTTGTATAAGGTTCTTGAGCCTGGCTATCTATAGCTCACTAGAGAACAGCCTGTGCTGTGTGCTGCACTCTGCTCATCACGTCTTGCAGTTGTTCTGGTGTGCATAAGCCACTCATCTGGGTGAGATGAAACACACACACAGACCTTTCTAACGTTTTGACTCCCTTTATCCTCTCTGTAGGAGCTCAGGAGGCAGGATGTACAGTGATTTGGAAGTTTCTATGTTGAGTTCCTAGAACAGCTGAGTCAGCTCCAAGGTTTCTCATGGCTGTGTTTTCAGTTGTCTGTTTCATAGATGGTGACAGGACTGTGGACTGCCAGTGATGATAAAAACAAATACATGTTTGTGGCAATTAGACACTGATGTATCTGGAGCTAAGCTGTACTGTTGGCAGGATTACAAGAGCTGGGTTGTTTGGAGATTTAATGTTCTCATTGTGGCTATTGTAGGGCAAAACTGAAAGCTCATAAAACTGAAGGCAGGTCATTTCAACAGACCAATTAAAGGCAGTGTGTATCATGGATACAAATGTTTGTGAGCTATACTGCTTACACAGTAATCATTATTTTTGACCTTCCAGCATGAACTCTGTTGATTCCTCATCACTTTTTCATGCAGGATAGTCTTATAGAAAATATGCTACGAGACATGACTTCATTCAGTCCCTGACTTTAGTTGGATTTCTGCAGTCCTGATTAAAACCAACTTGGTTTTACTGGAGTGATGTAGGAGACAGAACAAGACAACTTTTCCTTTCTGTGGTTTTCACTTTGCAGGTCATCTGAAAAGATGAAAATGGTTTTCCCAAAAAGAATACTTTCTCCTATAGGTTTCATTACTAAATCGGAGCTTGAGTGGATGATTATTGTGTGCAGTTGAGTGGCAATTGCTGTAATTGTGTATTTGCAGGTGGCATTGTCTTTTCTGTCAGGAGATAGGAGAAGGTCTAAGGAATTTATCTTTTAATGACGCAGCCACTGGAACAGCAGCAAGATAGCTCAGTTTGCAACCACAACACTGTTAAAACACAGATAACTTTAAACAACTACATTCAAAACAAACTTCTGTCTCATCAATGCCTGACTGATTTCTAATAAAACCAAGCTTTAGCTCTTTTTTTAATCTATTTGCATTGAAGCTTGTTTGCATGATGCAGATGCAAAGGAAATACCTGCCTTGCTTCACTTTGATGTTTCCATTAAGATTACTCTCAGTATATTTTTGTGTCACAAAATTTAGACCTGTTCAGGGCCTTATCTTGTGGCAGAAAGCTGATGAGCCCAACTGGTGAGGAGGATTCTTAGTTGCTGTGAATTGAAGAGGAAATGCATAGACTCAGAGCATTTGTTAAATGCTTTTTGGATGTGCCACTAGTTCTCACTGAAACTAAATTCAGGCATAATGCTGGTGCTCAGGTACCAGCTGAGAAGGTTGATATGGGCCTACCTGTAAATCATAATCACAGCAAAACCCAAATATTGGCCAACTGACAGCTGACCCAGCATCCTTCTTTATGATGGTTTTACTCTCTATGCTCAGTGGAATATGCAGCTCTTACATTGTTGGATACCTTTAAAGAATGTTAAACAATGCTCTTGAAAAATAAAAATAATGCATGGACTTTGACCCATTTCTTGCTAAACACCTTAGTTAAACTGTGGGGAGCCCCTATATCCTGTACCTTTTCCATTATGATTTTCTTTTTTTTTTTTTTTTTTTTTTTACCATGGTAACTAGAACTTGTAATAAGTAACAAAGTAAAATATGAGCAAATATCAGCTCTTAAAGCTTGTTTTAGAGATATGAGTTAATCTTGTGCTTTTGATTTTTGTCCTGTTTTAGTCCCAACTCTTTCCATAACTAAAATCAGGGTTTTGGAAATGTGCCTTAATATTATAAAATGCACATCTCTAAACTACACTTCTGGACCAAACTGATTACTCTAATAACTTTTTTTTCCTGTCTCACATACTTTTTCTTCTGAATTGAAGTGTACTCTTTTATCAGAAATTTCTCATAGGTACCCATATTATCACTTTTTCATATTCTTTTGAACAAAGCCGGAAGGGAGAACTTCTCTGGAATCATCCATAATTCAGAATTTTATAGCTCTTTTCTGAACATGCTGAAATTTTTCAACATTACTTTTGAAATACACATACCCCAGAACTAAGCTTGCATTATTTTATGGTCCTGTCACAGTCACATAAAGGAGTAATGCTGCTTCCCTGTGGTTACTTTTAATTCCCTTCATTTATTATATTCACATAGGATTGGGAGTTCATGGTGTGTTGTTGCTTTGTGTTTCTTAAAACATTTTTAAACCACTACCTTAAACATTGCAATTTGTCGGTGACAGAACCATCAAAGGTCCCAGAAATTTCCTTAATTATGCAAGGTGGAAAAAATTCAGCTTACTCCTAAGCATAACTCTTTCACTGATGGAATGGCATATCAATAATCATATAATAAGCAATGTAATTTATTATATCCTTAAGGTTTTAAACAGTTTTCACATCCAATAAAGAATTGCAGTTTTACAATACCTGTGTAGGTTGGGAAATAAGTTTTATTTTGAAGTGTGGAAACTGAGGCACGAGGTTGTCACTGGCCAGAGTGTTGCTATACCTGTATTGAACATGCTTTTACTGAGTCCACAACCTTCATTCATTCATCCTCTTGGGCTGCTTAGGAAAGCAAATGTTTTATATTTAATGTCACCCCATCATGGGGTTATTCTGAAAATACTTCCTTACAAGTGGATATCATACCTGTTTTTAGGGTAGTTGTGTGAAGATTAGTGGTTTCTTACCAGTGCATGAAATGCACCATGGTAACATGAATTCAGTTGCTCAGCAAGTCTGCATTCCTTGGCACAGGGAGCAAGATAATACTTCTGGTGTCCAGACCTATTGTTTTCATAGTGCTGCATTTCCTCACTAATGGCTTATGAGGCAAATATTTAAATGCTTATCATTACATACTCTCCTTTCATCTTATTATTTATAGAGCAACTGTTACGATTGTGAAACAATATTTTTTTTTCCCTTTTTAAAAAAAATAAGATCAAGCAGCAGAAGTTGAAGACTTCAAGTATGCACTTAGGAGTTTGTTCACAGTGACTATTTTGTCTCCTGTGGTTCACTCCTGGCACTCCTTCAACTTAGCAGCCCTCGATCAGCAGAGCCTGCTGTGCTCCAGTGCCTGAGCTCCTCAAACACCTCTGCATCCTCACTGGAACAAATCTCAGAGTTGTCAGACACTGGCAGATAGATGATCTTCCACCCTTAGAAATCCTGTCAAATCTGCTAAAGTATCTTTTATGGTGGAGAACAGACACTAAGTGCTTCAAAGGACTTGATCAATCCTGCATCTTTTTTCTCTGCTGTTGGAGACGTGGAGTTCAGGTCAAGTTCAGCATGGAACCTTTTGCAGTGTGAAAACTTTTGTACTGGAAGGAAAAGCTCACCTAGTAGTTAAACTAAAAGAATAACTATTTTAGGAACTTTGGGTACTTTTGTTGGGCCAAATACTGTGCATGTCTTGGGGAGCAGGCTGTCCTCTTTGCAGTATCTGTGTTTTTCTCCTTTTTGTACCTGCAGAGGGTTTTTGCTTCAGTGTACTTCATGCTTTTACTTGCCCTGATCACTGAATATTGCTGTAGAAAAGGACTCTTTGGGATGTTCCTTTTTCTGCTCAGGAGACCAGTTGTTCCTCTGATCTCAGCTGTTTTCTTGGAGCCCATCTCAGACTGGAGGCCCTTGTCCCATCTGGAAGATGATTGCCCTTGTCTCCTCTTATGTGTCCCCTGATGACAGCCAGATCTGCCTTGCAGCCTGGATTGGTCTTCTGTGCCTGCACAGTCTGGAAATAAAGGCAAGAGCTACTCAGGCAGCTGAGCTGGAAAGATGCTGGTGCCAATCCAGGAGAAGCTGAAGGGATCCTGGTCTAGATGTTTTCCTCTGAGCTGCAGTTTCAGCCCCTCTGCTTTCTCTGCTGATGCTCTGACAGCACAAGGCAGAATAAGGGGCTGCCCTACTGCCTGGCCCCACCTCATGGCACAGTTTGCTGCTTCCCAAGGGCAGAGCCATGGACTTTTTGTAAGTCAGGGAAGGGTGGGAGAATCCAACACAGCCTTCCAAGCCTAACTATCTGCCTCCTCTGTGCTGCCCATGCCAGCCTGCCACTCCAGGCCAAGCCTTGCCAGCTCATGAATCCCCAGGCTGAATTGTCCAACATCCCATTTGCTAAAAGAATGGAAAAGGTTTTTTTAATTAGTACTTTGTGGCTGTTTTGTTTCTTTGTTTGTTTGTTTCTTCAGAGCATGCATCAATCTCTGGAGGTTTGGAAAACAGGATCCTGTTCAGAATTACTGCCCTGACCAAGCCCACTTCCTTGCCCAGTGACCAGGCCCTTGGCTCAGCAGGTCTGGTGTTAGATGCAGCCCCTGAATAAGCCAGGTCAGGATCCTGTCTTTGCTACTCAGAGAGCCAGGGACCCACCACTGCTAGAAACAATCAAAGGAGATAGTCCATAGCACTTCTGTAGGGAGTGTTTGTTTGCTCTGCCCTCCTGCCATATATCCATGATCATAAGGTTTTAAATTTTTTTGAGTTTTTGAGTGCAATTTTCAGAGATATTCTAAGTCATCTTCTCTTCAGCCAGTCCCCCATCACTTGCAGAGGGGAATGCCACTTGCTGTGTGGCCCTTTCATACTTGCAGTCACTGCCACACTGCAGGGTCATTACCCAGTGTTTGTTTTAGATGTCTGAAGTCCACAGCTATGCTGGTATGTTAACCCACCACTTCTGTGTAGTCTGGAAACGTTAAAACCATAAATTATTACAAACAAAGTGCCTTTGGGGGAGCTTATATATTGTGGTTATTTAAGTAGTTCTAGAGATTTCTGCCTTAGTTTACTGCTCGTAGAATGTATACACAACTAGAGAAATATTCCACAGTTCACTGAAGAACAAAGGTATATTTAACAGAAGATGTATTTCTACCCAATATATGTTTTTTTAATTAGGATTTTAGCTAAAAAAAAATAATTTCAGTTTGCTTCATCTGCTTTCCATATGTAACTGTTTCAGATAAAATATGTAGCTAAAGGTTTAATTGAGCCAGTGCCATTATATAAATTTCTGTATATGTACATTTCTCATTCTGATAGCTTCCAAAAGATAGCTAAGTGACCATTAGAATAATTTACAAGAAAAGACTTTTGTTTTATGAGATATAAGTTCTCCTACATAAAATACAACATGCTGGAACTAATTTTCATTGCCTGGTTATGGTTAATGGTTAAAAATTTCAGTGTGTGCAGAACCATTTCCATACCACTGACCCATCTGTTTTAAAGAGACTTTGTCTTCAATAATACAAGGTATTTGGCCATTGAGGAGGAACTCCCATGGTCCATTGTATGCCCAGTGCACCCTTGAAATTTAGGCTTTGGTTTTGAAAGGTTCAATATTTCAATGTCTGGCCATCTTTAACCATCAATGAATATAATAGATAAAGTCTCAAGTAAACCACCATAGTTTCCAACCACATCCAGGAGGAACAAAGTGAGTTAATGCTGGAGCCTAAATTTTCAAGGCAGAACCAATAAAGCTTCTCTTTGTTGAGGTTTTAGATGTTGCTTTGTTCTCATATGTCCCGGTGAAAAAAAAATTTCTTTTAAAAAAATATTTTACAGACACTTAATCTTGGTTGTGTCTAATGCCTTTCAATATTTTTAAAAGAAATTCCAAGTGGATGAGTTATTTATGTGTTTAGCTTTTATTTTCCATTATGTCTTTTAATAGATTCCAGATCTCATCTGTATTGTAATGGCTTCTGTGTTACGGAGCAACAAAATTTACTGGGTTAAATATCCATTTTTCTTGCCTCTCTGACATGAAAGTGCCACAGACCTATACAATAAATTGCTAGCACATTTGTGAGCTTGAAAGCCCGTGCTGTGCCCCCGTGCTGTCCCCCTGTGCTGTCCCCCCGTGTCTGCACACAGGCGTCCCCAGCCTCGAGTGGTCCCGGTGCCTTCAGCACACCTGGAAGCACCATGTGAGCCCCTGCACTCAGGTGAACATGCTTGGAAGACATCATGATTAAAGGCTGTAAATGGAGAAGTGTTCAGGCTTGAATTCTTTGTAAATCGCTTTCCTCGACCAACATGTTGAAGCACATGCAGAGCATCATTTTATAGATTGTCTGGGACCTGGGCTCTGCAGATGGAATACGTAATATGATGTCAAAAAACAGAGATAACCCCAACTGCTGTTTGCTTTCCCCCTCACCAGCCTGTCTTCCCCATGCATTTACTTCTTTACTTTTCTGTTTTCCTTCTGGCTAGATTTACTTGAATTTCTGGGAAAAGCAGGTGTTTAGGGGCCAGAACAGTACAGGGAGTGGTGCTGAGTTTTTAGCATCAAAGAATTGCCACCATGAATCCCTGATTTTAATTATTTTTCACTGATTTTTGAGACTGTAAGCTCCAGGAACTGAAATATAGCATTCTGCAGTCAAGAATTATTCCATAGAAAATGTGAAGGAGCCTATAATTAAATACTTGTGCACAGATAGCAGTATTGGAAGAATAAATTTGGTGCAAGTCTCTCCAGAAGTGGTTGAAAACTGTAAATCATGAAGCGAATAGATAATCACAGATATGACAAACTGCATCTGCTGATTATTTTCTCCTCAGCCTCTTGTGTACAATTAAGAATTCAGATTTAACAGCTGGGAATGATTTTCAAATGTTGATCTGAAGTAGAAAGTTCTGTTCAGAAACTTTCAGCGGTTCTTTTATCTTCCCCATTCATTATTTTTTCTGGAATAGGTTAAAAAAGATAGTACTTGACCTGCTCTGCATTGAGATAAAAAAAGAGATCATTATAAACTCAGATATGGATTTATGCTTAATGATCCACCTTCTAGTGTGACTGAGTTCAACAGCAAACAGACTAAGTATCTGTCAACAGGCTAAACTTTCTTTGGTCAAGAAACTTCATCTGTTAATATTCTGTTTTCCTAGTTCAGCAGAGAGACATCTTTCAAAGGTTTCTTGTTGATAGCTGTGGCAAAGAAACTAAGGTAATAAGCTCACAGTGAGTGCCTGTTAAGTTAGAGATGATACTCAAGGGAAAACTATTAAAATCTGAGGGTATTTACTAATGTAATCATGCATAATCATATACACTGGTTAGCATAGAGTTCTGTATGTAAATATACCAATACTCTGAATGGACAGATCTGTCTAGACCATGTCTACATATAAAATTTCTACAGAAAGAGCTCATGCCTGTCACTGTGCTCCACTTGAATCTGAATTCAAAGCACTTGGCATTTAGGCTGTCAAAAGCAGCTGTTCAGGTTCGAGGACACAGTGTTTATATGTTTATGTTCTGCTTTTTTTTTTTTTTTTTTTTTTGTATTCTGCCAGTAAAACCTCTGTTTTTAAAGCAGGTACAGCAGTTTTATCTGAGTGTGTATGCACATGGATTTACTCGCCTCCTTTACGACAACAGATATTCAGAGATCTTTCCCTAGTCTAGTAAAGTGAACTTAATTATCTTTGCTGATGTGGTAGAGGATTATTGTGATTAATCTGGTTAATTAATTAGTCCCTCTAGAAATGGATAAAAGAATAATTGCATTTTTGGTAGGGGTGCATCCTGGCAGAGGGCATTAAGGGGAAGTTTATTTGTTGTCATTTGACACCAAGATTTTACCTTCAAATATTTTCTCCTCTGTTATCTGTTCTTTTAATTTGGCTATTTCCAGTTACTTTGCAGTAAAACATATTTTTATTTTTCATCACATTTTTTCAAGTCTTAACCTTATTGTTGGTAGATCAACTCCAGGAAACGTGTGAAGTCTGATCACCCTACACAGATGTGTCACATTTTCATTTTTGAAAGATAACTTGAATTATCAGCCAAAACCCCATTATTCTTCAGAGCCAATACTCTATTGCTTATCTTTCTCTTTATTTTTTCTTTGCTTACTTGTGTTGGGGTTTTTTAGATTTATTTTATTTCATTACAACAGTATACCCATACATTTTCATTATTTACTTCTTTTGTTCAATTTTAAAGTACAGAATTATGCTAGTTTCTCTACCTTGGTCTTGTTCTCCTGATACCTGGTCTGAAGAGTTTACTTACGTTGACTGCTGCTCAAGTTAAGAAGTTTACTTCCCACAGCCTTTGTAATTTGAGGGCTTTTTAATGATAGAGACATAGCAATTTTTTTTACATAATTTTGTTAGCTAAACATTGAGAATAAATGTTGGATTAGGCTATTCCAATATTAATTGAAATAACAGGTCTTCCAGAAAATTTGCATAGAATGCAGGAGCTGTGATCCAACTTCACTTAATTTTTTGGGCTGGTCACACTCATTTTGAGTGTATCCAGTGATTTGGGAAGGTTTTTCTCATGATAGACTAGGGTGTTTCCTGGGGCTTCAGCTGGAAGAAAACAGTACTATCAGCTAGTGGGCTAAGTTAGCAGATGGTACAAGATAGGGAAACAGTGAACAATTTTCTTAGTATAAAATGTTCTGCATCCACCTATTAACTCAAAGCAGTAAAGCAGTTTCCAGGGCAGCCAGATGCCAGGACATAGGGGCAGGAGCAGGGATCATGGGCCATGCAAGATCCTGAGGACCTGGGCATGTGAAGCACTGACTTCAGAAAAACTTCACAGCAGTTGCTGCACATCCAGCCAGTCCTAACTTCTCAAGATGACTTGGAATGGCCTTGGAGTTTGTAGGAGCAGG
The DNA here is from genome assembly GCF_903797595.1 of Erithacus rubecula. Lineage (NCBI taxonomy): Eukaryota > Metazoa > Chordata > Aves > Passeriformes > Muscicapidae > Erithacus > Erithacus rubecula. The sequence continues at coordinate 16,788,427 of NC_136689.1, read as the reverse complement.
GAACTCTTGAGTATTGCTAAAAAGATGACACTGCTTGCCAAGCTGAAATTGAAGGAATTGCTCCTATTTTTTTTTCCCAGTTCTGCTTTCACCAGATTGGTGTATTGAATTGTAAAGACCCAGAGAAGCCTTCTAGTTAATAGCCTAAGGTTATTCATCAGAGTAAGCAGGATTTCCCAACTTTAGTCAAGTTCCAAACAGGTCAAACTCTAGACAAGATGCACACTCTTTGGTGTCCATGTTTTTGCATGAGAAAAACTATCCACTTGAATAGATGTTGGTTAGGGTTTGTTTTGTTTTGTTTTGTTGCTTTTTTGTTGCTGTTTTGTTATTTTTGTTTTTGTTTTTTCAATGTGTGCTTTATTCTAACAGGAATAGATTTGGATTAGCCCCATTGCCTGTGCTCAGACTAGTGGTTTGCTCTTAACTTATTCTTGGTTTGTGTGTTTTAATTCTCAACAGGAATGTGAGCATTTACTTTTCACTTCTTTAAAAACTCAGAAAATTTATAATAACAGGTTGTGGGATAGTAGCTTTTCTGCTTCTCTGTCACACTTGGAGATGGAATCTTTCCAATAATAGGATAGCAGACTGGAGAAACAGTCATATGAACAAAGAACTGTTGAAACCCTTTGAATTAAAATAAAAGCAGTGCTAGTCTACACCTTAATCAATGGAAAGGGCTGTTTGGGCCATAGGGTTTTTATATTTCTTTTTTGTTTACAGATTTACAAAGAGAATTTTCAAAAATTGTCTTCAGGTCATCCTTCAGAGCACAGTTGCAATGTAATTATAAGATACATATTGGGGAAGATGGAGCGTGGAAAAAAAGATAGCAGTGATGATGGTTTTCAAACAATGCATTTTGCACAGCAGGAAGAAAGTGATTACTAAAAGGTTAGCCCAGATTATTATTCATGAGTTTTCTGAGCTGTTAAACAAATTATTGTGCAAATGTTCATAACCTCATAATTTTCTCCCTCTCAAAAGGTGTTCAGATCTCCACATGTGCAGTAGATCAAATATACTTCCAAAAATAGGCCTGTTGTTTGTGCTTGCAATTCCAGATGATCTTGTTATGACAGTGGAGCTTCTGCAAAGAGTTATCTGTGGGCTGTGTGGATCCTTTCTCACTTCAGTTCCTCTTACAGTTGGGAGCTGCTACTGCACTGCAGAAAAACCCTGTGCTTTTTGGGCACTGGGCTTTGGTTTCAAAGCCAAATGCAATTAAGTTACCCTGATTAGATCATTAGAGCCTTCAGTGAAATCTGCTCAGTAACATGTCTGAACTTTTGCTGCGGTTCCAAATGAATAATTTTTTGGTATTTGACTTTGCTTTGAAATGTGGAGTGCTCTTTGCCTGAAGGGGTATCTGGTATTGTATAAACATGGAAGGTTTCAGACCATTTGAGGGACACAGTGCAAAATAATTCAGCCTTGCTGAAGATCTGAAGTATTTCAGCAGTATTATTTGCACTGTGCTCTGTGTCTGCTTCATCTTGTTGAAAATTTTACAAATTAGAGGCCTCCTCACAAACACTTCTGGAAGAGCTCACCAGGCAGGACTAGCTGAGCTCTGTCCCTCCTGAATAATTTCTGTATGTGAGCCTGTGCATTCAGCACCAAGCATGAAGTTTTTAAGGGATCTCCCTCTCCAGACACTTTGCTCCCATGGGTCACCATGTGCCTCCAGAGTGGGAGCAGAGTGCTGCAAAGTGTGGAACACTGGATATTGAGTATTCTCATGGTCAAGGCTGCCATGAAGGCATTATTTACCAGCAAAGGTGAATCCCTAGGGAAAGCAGCAATTTACTTTGAAAAATCAGGGTCACTTTCACAGGCCATGTGCCACTGAGCTGCTTTCTGTGGTAAGCCTCACCCTTGTCACAGAAGTCTGTGGGAATGCACAAGTCACCAGATGCATGTGATATGTTCACTTTGCATGGCTTCAGAGTACTGGAGGGGTAAGGCATGGCCCCTACACCAGATGGAGAAAATAGAGGGAAGAATATGGAGATAACAGTGAGTGATGAAACTGGGAAGACAAAATATACAGAAGAAATCCCCTAAACATCTGACACCACCAGCTGTGCCTCCACCTACTTAAAAGTAGTCGGAGGTTTCTTGTGAGCACTCTGACTCTGTTTTTGTTTGTTTGTTTTCAGTGCTAGAAATTCACAGAGATTTACTGCAGGATTAATCATGACTTAGGCTAGCAGAACTTGACTGCTTGATTAGTGTGAGACCTCTTTGTCAGAAACAAAACAGCACTGAAAATTCTAAGCAAAACTTGGGAATAGAGCACATTATTTTTTTATTCTCCATGGCATCAAACTAGTAATTAATAATTAACACCATTTTTGTGACTGTTTTAGAAGTCAGACTGTTACTGCTAATTATTTTCAGAGTTTCAAGCTTTTGTTTGCAGTTTATAGAAGTACAACATTAGTGCTTTAGACTTCACATCAGCTCTGTGCCAATGAATTTGACTGTATGAATAGCTGACTTCTTCCTTCCAGCAAAGTATGTTCTTCACAGTAAGCATTTTTCTGTGCTCCTCTGCACCACTACAGTTAACATAAGAAAATCAAGAAAAGAAATGATAGCCTGAAACATAGTTGGCGAACCTTTTATACTTTCATACTGAAATGTGCTTCTTTTGCCAGTAATTTTACTAAAATTCAATTTTTTGGAAAGTACAGTGCCTTAGGAAAGCTGTAGTACTTGCTAGGGATGTCATATTTACTAACCAGACAACAGTAATTGGAAAAGAGATGAAGCATGGTCCATTGCTTTAGAAATTATTTTCTGAATTGGCCAATTTTCAACTGTAAGGAAGTCTTGAAGGATTCTATCTCATTTTTGCCTCCTAGATTTTTTTCCCAATATCACACTGATAAAAGATTTCATGTGAGGCTTCTATTTTTTTAATAGATTAAGAAAATATAAATTGCCTCTGGGGTTTTTCTTAGTTCTAATGAGTTAAGCCTAGTCTGGAAAGAATACTCACAGAATGGAGAGATGAAATTTGGACACTTGAAATTTGCTGTTAATACAGGATGTTGTGAAATAGCAGATTCAGGCATTAGGAATGCAGCACTCTGAGGTGGTAGGCTGTGACTCTACTTGCAGCAATTTGCATAGCATTTTCTGCAGGTCTTTATCAGCTTACTTTTATTGCTACTTGTGCTGGTTTTGCCATTTTTGTCACTTCCCATGACAAAGAAGTGGAAGACCCCCTTCCAGCACAGAAATCTTTGCAAATTGCAATGACCAAAGGAAGAGTTGCCCTTCCTGATCCCACTATTCCATACCCACCATGAAGATTTTTCAATTTACATAGTTACTGCCTTTTCCTTCTTTGTGGTCTCATTAGTTTTGACTGTGGAAGAGATGTGCTTTATCTTCCCCAAATGATCAGATAGATCATTTCATGATCATGGTCATGATAGATCATCAGATAGATTTGTCAAGAGCTTCAGTATCTTGTGATGCACTTCTAAAATATTGCTTTATTATTGCTTTTAGGCAAAAAGGCAAATACTAATAAGTATTTCCACTTGGAAAAGATCACATTCATAAGATGTGTGTGAAGGCTAGGTAAGGCCAATCAGATGTTCCTAGCTATGTCCCATTGATGGCTTGTGGCAGGCTAAAGAAAGAGAGACCTGGCTCTTCACATATGACTGACTTTTCTTCTCCTTGCATGTGAATTTTTGAGTCTTAGAAGCTTAATCTATCCCATGGATTGCCATGTAGATTTTTCACTTTTACCCATCCCAACATTCAGTGCAGCTGTGGTGCCATCACAGGGGCAGTGACTGCAAGAGCTGCTGTGCTGTGGGCCAGAGGTCTTTGTTTCACTTGGTGATCTGCCCAGCACCACCATGAACCCGGGAGCTTCAGAGCTAGCAAAAGTTGCTGTTTGGGGATTTGCAGAGCTTTGAGCACAGGCAGTTCTACAGGAGGCACCAGGCAGGTGAAGGGTGAGTGGCTGGAGCTCAGTGTCCCACTGCTCGTTGCTCCTGCAGACTGCCCAGTGTGGGGCAATTTAGGAGAGGTCTGTAGCCAGCTTATCTGAGTCAGGACATGGCTTTTATGGCCTCTGCTTCCAGGAGCCAAGGCTGCTCAAAGTGGCTGCTCATCTAATCGTCCCTGCAGCCAAAACCAGGCATTTCCCACCTATTAATGTGTGGTTGGGAGTTTGAGAGCTCGTCTGAAAATCACTTTGTTCACCTTGTGGTGGTTAATGTTTGGTAGGGTTTTTTTTTTGTTTGTTTGTTTGCTTCCTTGGAGTATACATTTGACAAAGTAACAGGAGTTTCCAAACTGTTCTACCTGTTTCTTGATGGTGTTATCACATCTGTCCTTGCACAATAGATGTGCAGCTGGAGTTGCACTTTTATAAGTTGGTATCTGTTGTAGATCCTCAGAAGAAAGGTCTCAAAGGGTGAGTACTGTTTTGTTCCCTCTTCCCCTCTCCCTGTTTTAAATGCTGTCTAATAAGGATTCTTTCTAGACCATGTGTTATCATAATTTCTCTAGTATTTACCAAGCCATAAAAAGAGGGCTGCAGAGTTTCACATAGTTTTTGTTCAGTTTCCTTTAAGTATTTCATACAAACAAGACAGGCAGATTCTGTTAACTAGATTGAAAGGATTCATGATGGGAGAGTATCTTTCCAAATTAGAATTGTCTACAAAATGCTTTTGAAAACGTTTTGATTTTGTACTCTTAGGCCACACAAACATATTTTTTAAATTTTAGTTTGCTTTTCAGGCAAGAAAATATAAGAATATCTAGTTAATTTAGAAAAATACTCTTCTGGATGTTGTTAATTTATGATTTTTTCTTCCTATTTTTCTACTATCTGCCTTTCTCTCATTCCCCTTGGAAGAACAATTTATGTTTTCCTTCAGCACAGAAGCTATCTTTGTAAAGGTCAGCATGAGCAATATTGTTGGGGGGCTCTATCTACTATGGTTAGTCAAACCTTTACTAAAGAAGGGTCTATGTTTTCAATGAAAAAACACATTTTTTATTGATTTTAAATTAGGTTTTCTAGATTTTTAATTCCTTAATTTATAAATCATGTAATATGATAATAATTTCTCTCTGTGTCCTGCAAGTAACCACATGCATTTAAACTTTGGACCTTTGAGTTCTGAAATTCAGCAAATGCTGTATTAATAATTATTACCCTTTAGTACCTATAATTCCTCTTTGAGAAATCTATTAAAAGCTTTCAGTTTTCCAGACAGGAAGCTTTAAATGAAATTTATAAGAAAAAGTAATAGGTATTGAGAAAGAATCTAAACCATTACTTTAAAAATCAGCAAATAGTCCCTCAGTTCACATTCTGTGGGGGTCTATGGAATCATCAATTTCTTGAATCACACCTGTGAATCAGAAGAGATATCCAGATATTGCTGCCACTGGGTTATTTTGTTGGCCCCTACTTTCTTCTGTTGGAGCTCTGGCAGAAAGATATATGACATAAAATTATCTATTAATAGCTCTGAAATAATCAAATTATTATTTATTTTTAGAATTTAGTATTCCTTCAGAAAAACAAAATATTATCTTATTTCCTTCAGCATTATTGTACAACATGCACCGTTGCCTTGCTGGACACTATTGAAATTCCTGGCCATTTATTCAGTTCCTGAGATAAACAGAACTGAAAGCTTAGTGCATGTCAGGGCAGATATGATCATCCACTAGATTTTTTTTTTTTTCACTTGGCTTTCTTACACTACCTAACCTTCAGTGAACTCCCTGCAACATCTGCTTTCACAGAATTCTCCTTAATCCACCTTCATTGTCAGACTGGGTTTTCTGTTTGACTTTCAGAAATAGAGAAATAATGATACTTCTGGTAATTTCAATAACTAGAGAAAAATTACTGAGGATGGGAGCTCTTTTAAGAGGGTTAAAGGGATAATAGGATAACACTGTCAATGTGAATAGAAGTCTTGAATATGTTCAGGTTTCATAAGAACTTGGTATTTCCTTTTGAGTTCATCAAATCAGAGTGCTTCTTCAGTTTTGAATTACTTTAGCCCAGAACCTTAAGGTTGGGGAAAAAAGAAGTTTCTCAGTCTCTCTTCTGCAGCAACCAAACATAAGAGCCTATGGTATGGAGTATTTGTCATACAACTATTATCTACCACATAAACTATCTTTGCATCTCTTTCTGAGTGGATGAGAGTAAGATCATTGTTTTCTAGCTGGTCAACATGGATATTATTTCTGGGAACAACAATGCCTGTCATCATTTTATGTTGTGAGCAGCATGCTGAATAGAATAGTAGAGTGCATGTCAGGGTCATGATTTCTCTCAATCAGAACTGACACAGGTGCAAGACAGAAGATACTCTATTGAGGACACTGAAGGGCAAATATGCACCTCTGCAGTGCACACTTAGGTGCTGTAACCAACCATCACAGTTTTCCTTGCTAACAACTGTATTAGGAATAGAAGGCCTTGCTGATGTAAATAGAAAATATACATTTCACTGCTGTTTGAAGAAAAAAGTAGTATTTCCATCTGAAAAACAGATAAGTGAAGGATGAGGAATAGAGACACACACACACACAAAAAAAAGTATTACTTCATAGCCAAAATAGGAATTATTTTCTAGTTTCCAAGTTAACACCAAGACAGACAGCAAACACCAGACAGGAACAAAGCTACAATGGAGTATCTGTAGAATCTATGAACACATTTATTTTCACAAGACTAGGCACCTTCACCCATGTTCAGACACATCTTAAATGACTAATACCAGTATGTTTTGATTTTAAGTCCTACAGGATCACCTGTTAGAGAACAAATTATTCTCATATTCCTTCAAGAACAATACATTAGAGCCTGTTCTTTCTTAACTTTGAATCTTTCAGGTCTGTCTTTGAGGTTTAAGGACACTTTCAGATGATAACCTATAAGGATTTACTACTGTCTGTAGTAAAACATGTTCCATGAGCTTCTCTGAAGTCAGGATTCCTTTTGTGTGCATACCTCTAACTCACAAGATGTGCTCTCAACAGTTTCAGTAACCAGGCAAATGGATAATCTCACGTACAAACATACATTATGTTCTGTCTACAGTATTTATTGGCTAGTGGAGGCTATGCCATGTAATTAGAAGAAACTGAGACAGTTTTTTCAAATATTTGTGTATGCCTTTTTTTGTTTGAACAGATAACATTTTCCTCTGCTGAATTTAGGAGAGGGAGGGCACTGAAGAATGTGAGGTCATGGAATATTCACAAAAGAGCAGAAGAAGCTATGTACTGCTCATCTGGTTTTGTACAGAAAACTTGTACTTTTTAGTACTTTATACTAAAGTTTACTTCATTTCAAAGTTTTAAGATTTGATTTGGTAAATTTTCAGCAATTCTAAGGATACTGTGTTCTTAAATGTGGGTATATGCTAGAAGAAAACTAAATAATGAAAGAGAAAATTCAAATGTACACATTCCCATCACTGCATCTCTGTCTGATATGTAGAAAAGATATCTATTGGCTCATAGGAGCCGTGGGATCATGGGATGGTTTGGGTTGGAAGGGACCTTAAAGTTCACCTGGTTCCTACTCCCTGCCATGGGTAGGGACACTTTCCACTAGAGCAGATTGCCAGAACCCCATCCAGCCTGTCCTTGAAGACCTTCAGGGATATTAGGCTTGTTTTCTCCTTATTTTTAATACTTTATCATTTAAGAGTGATGTAGCTCTGTAGCTAGAAAGGTTTTTGGGGAACAAAAATGTTCCATGTAATGATCCCAACCTGTGAAAAGTTTAAGCATTTGAAGAGAAGGTATGCACAATAGAAGTAAATGAGATTTTAGAAAGACATCTCTCTTTCTAGCACATAAGAATACAGAATTGCACATTCTGTTCTGCATGAATGTGTTAGATCCCCTCCCCCAGGTTTTCCTCAGGAAAAAAAGCTAAACTCTATTGCAAATTATTATCCACTGGCGAGGGGCCTGGCCCCTTACAAGTTGGAAACCATTTTATATACTGTAGATTCTTTTCAGTTTTAAAGCCCTGTGCTGGCTTGTGAACAATGATGACATCAACTCTTGAAATCCAGCTTTAGCTTTGTTCCCTGTTCCATAAGGTTTATAAAGCCAGTAGCATTTGTTTTTGTTCCCAAATAGGATATGTTTAAACTGACATATCTGATTAATGGGCTGATGTTATGGTTTGCTTATTACTGGGTTCACATTGTATGCCTTTAGTATGAGAAGATAATTTTAAGAAGAAAGTTCTGAAATATATAATAAAACGTATTGCAATAAGGACTTTTGAACAATATATAGTATTTGACTATCTACCTATAAATCTGAAAACTAAATTAATATGCAAATATCCTTGTCAATGAAAACTTAGTGTTGCTTTGCAATAGTGATGTGACAATAATTTTCCACAGCCTAAAGTTGGCTGGGAGGTAATTGGCCTCTAGCATCACAGCAGTGATATCTGATTGCAAAAACAGGAGTCACTTGAGATCCTGCAGAATCTCACTTTGTGTGTAACATTATATGTACTTGATATTTATCTATCTCACTTATATGAGATAACTGATATTATGAGATAGTGAGACTGACTTACTCTCCTGAATTCCACTCTAATTGTGCTGTAACTATTCAAGTGTGAGCTGGTGTATGCTGCACAGAGGCATTTCTGAGCTCACAGTTCTCTTGTAATGGTGTAGATGATAACTATGTGTTTAAGAAAGGTTTAAGAAAGGGAAGATAATAAATTCAGTTATCATAAAACAGGTAGCTTTTTATGTTTGATTTTGTAGTTCAAACTTTCAGGTGTTCTGAGGGAAAATGTAGGAGGCTGTGCCTAGCAAAACCTTCCTACTGTGCTAAGACAGTGGTCCTTACAAGAGGTTAAGAGCAAACTTAATGTGGTGTATAAATGTAATACTTTTCTGTTGCAGTTTTCCCTGCAGTGTGCTGGAAACTGTTCATGAGTTAATTATTGCAGAAGCCATGTAAGGCAAACAGGTACTGTGAGTTCTGTTGTACATGGTGGGTCAAGGACAGGAAAAGTGGTTTTGTGACTGAAATGGGAACCAAAGCTTGTTAACTCTCAGAGCATAGAAAGCCGTGATTGGAACTAAGGTATTCACCCCTTTCTCTGTGGTCAAGGGAATTCTGAGTTTTCTAAGAATGCTTTAGTTTATTGAGAAATACTTCGTAAGACTTGCCAAAATATGGGGCTGCCTCTGCAGTTCTCCATCGATATTTCTTACCCGTGTTACCCTCAATGAGTGTTCTCTCAATTGTTGCCACTCTACAACTTACTTTCTTAAAAGAAATTAGGAGCTTTGAAGCATATAAATGAAGTAGATTTTGTTTTTTCATAGAAGCTGAGCAGAAAAGCAAGCTACTGGGTGCAGTCCCAGGCATCCTGACAGGCAGGTCCTCTGCTGCATTAACCCTTTCCTAAAGTTGTCCAGGGTAGTAGTTAAAATGCTGGTTCTTGGCTCAGACCATGCATCTTTTGGAGTTGTGGGTTTTGAGTTATGAGCAAACCTGTCCATTAAAGTTGTTTCATCTTCTGGAGGTGCACAGCAAAAAGCTGGAACTAAACGTGTGTACACATTTTTATTTTTACTGTCTTCTGAGTAAATATCACATAATTTTTTCTTCTTCTTTTAGGGTGAGGGAGCAACTCCTGTAATCTTATAATTTTGAATGGGAAATGTCTTGGTTCAAAATAATCAAAATTGTTATCATTTTGAGTAGTTTTTATAAGGTTTAAATGGATGAGCAGATCACAGACTGAAAAATTAGGTACATTTAATCAATATTGAAGTCCAAGTGCAAGCACTTATTAAAGAAACATTGCAATTAAATCTGAGCAATGAAAGATGACAAGTCCATGCATTTTTCTGCTTTTCAGAGGCTGTTGTTCTCAGTAGACCATCAGTTGTTCTTGCATACACCATACTGTGCTTTTCAGTGATGGTTGTTGTATGAATAACCAGGTCAGCCAGTTGTTTAAATAAAGTTGGGAGAAAAATACCACAGAAAAATGAGAGAAAGAAACAGCTATGTTCTTTAAACATCACATTTTCTCTATTATTCTTACTTTTCAAAATATTGGAGACAGCTCATGAAAATCTTTTCCTTCTTAGGTCATCATTGTTTCTTTGTTCCTTTGTAAAGATTTATAATATTTTTTGTTGTTAATCTTCAGCAATATATTGTGATTCCAAGAAGAGATGATAATGATAGGAGGAAGGGAGTGAATAATAGGAGGGATACACTATTGGAAACCAAAATACTGCATTTGTCTAATTTTCCTGATTTCCAACAGTGGGACAAATACTGAAAAATTGTAAACAATATTCTTGACACTTACTTAGTAAAGCTCAGTCTCTGAATCCATGTTTAAATTGTTGGCTGTCTGAGATATTACATATCAGTAGCTGAAAACCTCCAAGTGAACCACTGAATATTGATGTATTTCATGCAGCTCTCACCAGGATTAGTAGGAGGCACAGGGAGGTACCTCCTTGTAAACTCATAAACCTCATTAAGCAACCAAGTTTGGGACCTTCAGCCAATGATTTTTCAGTTTTCCAGGTCTGTATAATGGAGGTTTTTCACATACAGAATTTTGCATCACAAAGGAGTGGTTCAAGTTCAAGTTTGTGTATTCAAATCAGGTTCAGATTACCTCAGAGAAATTATGACCAGTCATCATGTTTTCTTCAGCCTTCACCAGCCAGACTGGGTCTGCATGTTGCACTGCACAGTGATACTTAAATTCTGTAGTGGGGGCAGACAAATCATAAATACAGGAATAATACCTTTTATGTATTGTCTTGGTTACTTTTATATTAAATGAGAAAAGAGTCTGATAAGCCCCCACCCCTGTAGGTGCTAGGGCCTAAGAACAACCAAACAATCTGTTCATGCCTAACTTCATTAATGAAAAAATTCTAATGGATTTCTTCTATTACTATTCCTAATTATGTATTTAATTATATACTTGAAGCATAAAGCCAAGACTGAAATATACAATACCCTGCAGGTTCTTGCTTAAAAACCCATAGAGCAATATGTCATCTAAGGTGAACAAGAAGTTACATTTTCCTTTGCTATTGTACAGGAACTGGAGTGCAGATACAATACTATTTATGTTGAGGCAGTGCAAAAATAACCTGTTTCAACACAGCATCTCTACATGGGTGGAGAAACAAGAAAACAGAGAAAGCTCTGTGACCCTGGAGAAATTCTGAACCCCCTGAATACCAGATTATCTTTTATTTTAAAGGTGTAAATAGTTTATATCTCTTTAAAAGTATAATTTGGACTATGATCTGAATTTTCCCTTATTTTTCTTATTCTGGGTGTTTGCTTTTAACTTTTACAGTATATATTACATGAAATTATGTAAAGTAATAGCTTTAATCCTCGCTAAAATGAAATACAAGGTTTTAGCTATTTTTTTACGAGAGCTGTAAGGAAGATAAAATCAACAATGAAGAGAAGACCCTTCTTTCAGTTGTTTGGAATAGTTAGGCTGGTTAACATTTGTCATTTTCAGCTGTAATGTTCAATGAGTTTCAACCAAAGAGCATATGCAGTTTGAGGGATACAGATGTAGAGTGTGCTGGAAAACTTAAATCTTGAAATGTAAGAAACCATAATCATTGTGCAGACCTCTTTTTTGCTGTCTCTCTGAGTGCAGTCCTGGTTTGAATTTCGCTGGTGCTTTTTTTCCATGCTTCCTTTGGAGCCATTTGTCATTGGCCATCACCACTTGTGTCACCCCCCACCCTGCAGCTGTTTAAGTGCTGTCGTGTAGATTGCCTGTAGCTGATCCTGTGCTTTGACTGTGTTTTCATGTGGTAAAGAGTGCATCCTTTCCCTTCTTTGGCAGATACTTGTGTGCTTAACATTTCTGTTGGAAGAACCTCTTTGGCCTGGTCCCAGCTGAGTTACTCTCCTGACTTTTTCCCATCCCAGCATTGTTGAGAAACACCATTTTCTTGCACCCTCACCACAAAACAATTGTGCACAGGAAACAGGCAGTTGATCCTCATTTCCTTCCTTCAGTTTCAAGCTGTTTTAGAGGACTTATGAGTCAGCATCTCATTTAGTTGTATATCATCATCTGCATACTCATCTCAAGCCCTTTGTGTTCTCATTATCATTTCCCTGCAGCTTCAGCTGATTGCATGTCTCAGCAGGATTCCACCCAGAGACTGTAAACCTAAGGAACGCTAATTGTCCTCCTAATGTCCTGGGGTCCTGGCTTAGCCCCTCTTTGTTTCTTCTGTACTCCTGCATTTCTCTGATTTTAGCTGCTTTTTTTCACAACAGCAGTGTCATATTCCTGGGTGACCCATGATAAATGTAGTGTGTTTAATGTATTCTGCTTTTGTAAGGACTTCCCTTTTGAAATCCATCAGAAGCATAAATCAAGAGCATATTACACAGACTGAAAAAAAGGGGAAAACTTAACATGCTCCTGTTTTGCAGCACTGCCAGTGAAAAGGCATTTCAGCTTGTATGTCACTGCCAGCCAGAACAGCAGTGCTGCATTCCTGTGAAGGGAGCACATTGTGCTCCTAACACCCTTCTGTGACATTATTTCAGACTGACTCAGGGGGACAGATGTCTCCTACTAAATCATCAACACAAATGTCTCAAGCATCTGCGTTTTCCTCTGGAGACTCAGAATTTCAGTTCAACAGGTCTGATCCTGCTTAAAATGGTGAATACGTTCCTTTGATCTTCTTTGCAAGCAGATCCCACAAGGCAGACTTGCAGTTCATTAACCCTTGTTTTGAGGGCCCTGGGATAATGACTAATACAGTCAGTCAGCCCCAAGGTATTAATCCTTGTCCTCCCTAAGCTGCTGTATATTCCTTTGGGCACTACCTTACAAGTGGTATTCACCAGACTTTTCTTATGTCTTTGTTTGATGACATTCAGCACATTCCTGGAAAACTTTGCTTTCCTTCTGTGACACTCAGCCTTCTGCACCTTTTTCCAGGGCCACCACTTGTTCCATTTAGGTTGAAAGTTCAAAAGCAACATGTTTTGCAGCTGTTTCCTTTGTCTCGGTACTCTTCTCATTACAATGATGTCTGGCTCCCAAAATTTTCTAAAATGTAACACCCCTTCCTGCTCATACAAGGCCAGTAGTGACACACTGCAACCATTTTTTAGTTGTGTGTTGTGTCCCAGCCCCAGCTTCCACTCTTTTCTTGGCCTCTAGTATTTTCCACCTTTTTCCAGAGGAAACTACTTATGCTCTTTTGTTGGTTTTTGATGTATCACTTATATATGACTGCCTGCCTGTATTAATTGGTTTTTTTGCATGCCAGTCCAACATGTACAAGCATTGGTGTCTCTTGTATTCTGACTATTTGCTTCCACAACTCATAAAAACATAACACTAGTTTCAACAGGAGCCTCTGTGCTCTGAGGGTATTTGGTTACCAGAAAGTGGAAATCCCTGTCTTTTTTTCCATCTCACTGGGATGTGGCAGGCCTACCTTTCACAGATTTTCCTTGCACTGCTTGAGCTGGTCAAGTAATGTTCATTCAAGCCAGCTAAGGATCTGCACTCATAGGTGAGAATGAAATCACAGGCTTTATACAACTGCATTTGGGAGAAAGCATGGGATCCTATCTGCTGGCCAGCAGAGGTTGCTCAGAGCACATTAGTTGAGTGGTCTACACTCTACAGTTCTTTATTTGTTAGTAAGTCAAGTCCAGGGCTTTTTATTCTTCTGTGGTATTTGCTCCAGCATTCTGTTTCTCTCCTCATGCTGGGTACTTGCTCTGATGCCTCATCTCTCTGGAACAATGACTGAGTTGGTGGGGGAAGCAGAAGACAGGAGATTGTCCCAGAAACCTGTCCCTGGAGTTGAGAGATCACAGCCCTTGCTGCATTTGGAAATTGCAAAGCTCTCCTTGGAATCATTTCCCATCATTGTGGACTATATATAACCATATGCATGCTGATAGATGGAAAAAAAATCATACTCCTCTACAATCTAGAATGAAAAAAAGAGATCATTTTTGGTTTCCATCTTTAAATACCCCTGAGGTTAGTGGAGTGCTGATGAAGGCATCAGTGTGGTGTTGAGTTTGGATAGAAATGCAGACAGTTAAGAAATATTTTGGAAAGTTCCAAAGGAAGCCATGCTTCAGGTTTGGATTCAGACCCAAATGTCTTCAAATTTCATTCATAATAAGGTCTTTACGTGGGCTGCAGTAATGGTCTTAATTATATTTCTCCCACACTGGCATGTCTGGATCTTCTTTAGGAGATCTGAAGTTTGCTGTGTAACACTGTGAACATCTTGTTAGTCTCCTGCTGCTGCCTTATGCAGGAGTTGAAGAAGCCTCCTGCTGCACTGCTGTTGTGGGTCTGGATTTGTGTGTGGTTCTTTTTTCCTGCAAGACTGTTTATTCAGAGAACACTAGTTCCTAATCCGGCAGCATATCCATATGATTTCAGATCAATTCCTGCAGGAGGAGGGAGAGACTTCTGGATCTAAGGTGGACTCATTTTATGTATTTTAACTGCATATCTTAATTTATCTTCTTGCTTTAAAATACTGTGTTGTGATGAGAGAAGGGGAAGAGGGACACAGGCAACATTTTCTCTGGATTAAGAGTGAGAAGTGTTGCAGGTTTCCTCAAACACCTTCATTTCCTTACCCAGCCTTAGGTCACAATTGTCTCACTTCATGTGGGACTAGGAAAGTGACACAATCCTCCATGACAAGGTTTGAGGAAAGTAAGTAGCTCAAGTTGATCCTAGGCAATGGCTTTAGGAAGAGTGACTGTTGCACACTTTTAACACTGCCATTGGGCAGAGTAATGTCCCTTCTGATGTGTGGTCTTGATGTGTAATGATGTCTGAATGTCAAGCAAACATGCAGGATGAATATTTTTTTCCCCTTGGAAGTCTTGTCTGTTTGTCATTGAGAAGGGACTTGGTCTTGTCTTTTTTTTTTTTTTCCCCTTTTCTTCTTCCCTTTTCTATCAGAATTTTTAATAGAGCCAAGGAGGGTTTCTCAGGTTTGCATATGTGGGGTGGTAACATTATATAAACATGAAAACCCTAATATAGTTTCAGTGTTACCGAGACATTAGCAACAGACTGTTTTGTCTTTGTGGTTTGGAACTGGAACGTTTCCAGCTGTTGCCGGAAGGCTACATTTAATTTGTACTGTGTTTGCATAAATAGCTTATTTGTAAAAATCACATTTTACTTGAACAATTCTAAATGATGCAGTTATCATAGGGGGAAAAATGATCTATTGTTCTCTTTAAAATAGAATGGTACTGCCCTTCCAAAGTATCCAATGGACAAAAGCATGAAAAATCATAGCATACTTATAAGTTGCTTATCTCATCCCCAGAATCAGCTCTCACATGCTCATATCCTCTGGGTTTGTAAAATTCAAAAGGTTTTTTGAATTACTCTCTTAATTGTGATGTTGGCATTATAATTACTTGCTAAATAAGATTCTTTAACAATGATGTCCTTGTTGTTAAAGCAGTTGCAGTTCTTTGCCTGGTATGAATAGCTGCATGTTCTGAACAGGGAAGCAGCAGTTGTGGGAGCCTGACTCTGCTGAAGGAGGAATTGATTGCTTGGAGAAGGTTTTTCAGAGCACTCTACAAAAATCTCCCTTACCTCCACCCACAGGCAAATGCAGATTAAGGAGAATACAGGACCTCCACCTCTGTGAACTCAAACAGCAGTAGGCAATTTCCCCTCCAATTAGCATCTTGTTCATGTGTTGGAGGAAAAAAATGGTTGGCTTTTTTGGCCCTTAAACTCCTTTTAGCAAATTCTCACATTCTGTGGGGTTTAAGATCAGAGGTAGAATTGTAAAGAGAGATGTGATTGGCAATGACTTTTTATTCATACCATAGTTTCTCTTACTCTTTTTTAAGTTGTGGTTACTCATGAATTACACAGTAATTCAAGTTCTGCTTGAAGGATTCCATGTCCTTGTAGTAAGTGTGAAACGAACACAAAAGTGTAATGACTGCTGCTAACTCCAGCCAAGAGTTGTGTCATTTCTTAGGAAGAATGTTTTGTTATTTGTCAGTTATGGTTTATATATATACATATATATATATATATGAATCTCTATGGATCAGCTTTCAGCCATTAACTCTTATATTCGAACATTCTTTGTTTCTTTGACATACAACCACATGTAGCACATCTGAACTGAGTCCAGCAAGAGTTCTGACAATATTGCATATTAAGTATTGATAAAGCATATTGTTCTCTGCCACATGTGCATTTCCTTCATTGTTTTTCAATGCTTCTCTTCTCTTCTCTTCTCTTCTCTTCTCTTCTCTTCTCTTCTCTTCTCTTCTCTTCTCTTCTCTTCTCTTCTCTTCTCTTCTCTTCTCTTCTCTTCTCTTCTCTTCTCTTCTCTTCTCTTCTCTTCTCTTCTTTTCTCTTCTTTCAGTATACTTTCAGTATGTACAGGTTACTCTTTAACTTCTGTTGTTCTCCTTTTCCTGTTAACAATTATCTCTCCCCCTCCCCTTCTTTTCTCTCTGATCCACAGGTTTTGCAGTGCATGTTGGTCTCCCTTCATTCAGAACTTGACATTCAAAGGTACATGATGAAAATTGAATCCTCTCAGAGAGTTAGTACTGTACTTTCTTTTTTCTGCACTCTGCTGTGAATTGAGTTTGTTACCCTTTAATTGTGTGTGCCTTGCTTCACAACTAAAGTTCTCAAATAAATAGGAATCTGCATGCTTTGTCTCTGTGTATTTCACAGCAATGAAGTATTATGCATATAGATTACTTGCATACAAGAGTGTGATGCATGTGCGTTCTCTGACAATTTTTTAAATTCTGACTTTTCCTTTAATGGCATGATAGACATGAAGTTCTTGTATTAGATTATCTGAAATCCACCAAAATTCAGTGGGAGATCCTAGATAAGTAAGTGATTCCTAAACACTGTCCCAATCCAGCTTTACATTTCTATTTTTACATACTTGGAACTGGCCTAGGTGATAAAAGTCTTGCTGCAAAGTTAAGGACAGCTCTGTGGGCAAAGCAGTAAATATTTTTGTATTGAACAAGCAACTTGCAGAATTATCTTACGTGTACCTCTGAAATCACCTGTATTTCACCTTTTATCCTGTCGAGCTTCTCTTCCATTTCTACATGGCTTCTAACACCATACAGAATGGATGTCTACAACAGGTACCTTTTTCCCCCAGGGAGGCAGTGAATGTGTACAGTCCTTGTAGGTACACACATAAAAGGTGCCTCTGCATGGTTGCTACTGCAGTCTGAAAAAAGCACCAAGATAACACGTGGTGGGAGGGCTCAGAGCAGGCAGGGTGGCAGCAGCTCATTTGCACCTGAGTTGTGCTTTCCTGTCAGGATTTAAGGAGGCCAATAGAGATGCTGACCACAGGGAAGGGTGGGACAGGCTGAGGTACTGAGAGCAGGAAGGATTCTCCCTCCCTCACCAAGGTGGCCTTGAAAGAGGGAAAAAGAAGCAAAAGAGCAAGGTGACAAGTTGGGAGGGAGGAACAGCAGGAGCTTCTAACCTAACTCTTGTAGGTGCCAGAGCAACAAGCTATAATAAGTGCTACAACAGGTTTACTCCCATGAGTAGAGGCTGCAGCTCGGCCCTGGGCCGTGGTCCCTGCACACTCACTCCCATCACCAGCCCCGTGTCCATCGGCTCCTTTTCAGGTATTTGTAAAAACCTGTGTTAGTGCAAAGCGCCTGCTCAGCTTGTAGAAACACAGAAAAACAGGTTTTTCCAGCATCGTTGTATTGTGCTGCTTTGCTTTGGGAAACACACATCACAGAAACAGACCCTCCTCCTGTGTTCCTCAGGGACGTGTGTGGGAGAACAGGGATGGGTAAATAATCTTTTTGAATCAGAACTCACTATCCCCTAGGTATATTTAGGCATCTGGTATATATTCTCCACCCCCCCCCCACCCTTAGTTTTTGCATGTGGTTTAAAGCATGTAGAGATCCTTCCCCTTTAATCAGCATAATGACAGTTTTTGTTTAAACCATCCCTTTTAATCTTCACAGTTCTCATGGCGATTTTGGGGGTTGTGTAGGTAGGAGTTACCTCACCCGCTGCTGATGAAGCGCAGCCATCTCCTGGATGGAACAAAGGGTCCTGCTGGCTTGAGAATGCTTCACAGTGGAGTTTTTCAGGAGGGAAAAGAAAAATAGCTTCCAACTGAAACTGCCATAAGGTTTTAATTAAGACAAATGCTGATGTTCAGGCTGGAATTTATGGATAACTTATTTAAACAAAGTAATGATAAACTGAAGCTGTGATGCAAGAATATGACGGAGACTGTGAAAGACAAAATTTTGCTCTGAGGAAAATTGATGGACCCATAGGACCCTTTGCAGGGAAAAATAGTGAGGTGATCTGTGGCTTTTTTAATTTGACTCTCATGTGTGAATAAATTCTTCACATGACAAAGGATTAGAATAAAGCAGAGAGATAAATGATTTTATTTAAAAGATTTCTTTCATTAAGTAAAGTATGGCTTTTGCTTTTTATTAGTGGGTGACTAATAGTTTTCTCTGTTGTTTTACTTCAATTTCTACCCTCAAATCTCAGGCAGGCATTTGTAGAAAAAGAAAACCTTGGATTTGGACAGAAACATACTGTGAAATATTTTTACACTTTAATGTGGATGGCTTGGGGTTTTCTGATATTACACGTATTCCAAAGAGATGCCACAGCATGTTACATATTTCAGTCTGGACTTGTCTGGACCAATTAAGCTGCTCTTAGACAGGCTGTTGAGTTCCTTAGGGCAGCATTTTCAAATGCAAGTTCCTGCAATTAAACATCTGAATAAGAGGTCTGGCAGCATAAGTGCTGAGCACCTACAGCTTTTATTGCTCCTAATGAATATCTTTACTATAAACACCACAGCTTTCCTGAAAAACAGGTTGCAATTTATCTAGGTGTTTACAGTTAAAAAAAAAAAGCAAAAAAGGCTTGAAAATGTTGTTTTATATTAGTCATTTATAACAGAGTTTCATGAAAATTTATGTCTGCTAACTCTGGGGATCAACCCGCTGAAGAGCAAGCCATGGTCTTGCCAAGGGGGAGCAGCGTGTGGATGTCCTGCCTGGTGATTCAGAGCACTCAGGATTAAAAGAAATTAGTTTTGGCAGCTTGCCACAGCAGGGAGCATGCAGCTGGCCACCAACAGGAGCTAGCAAGGCTCGTGGGAAAACGTGCAGATTTTTAGGATGATTTGAATATCATTACAACCTAAAAATATGGCAGATAACTCTGTCACATCATTAGACATGGTTTTTTTTTTTTCCTCTAGGTGGAAGAAACTGGGATCAGCATCAGTGAATACAGAGTGGTGATAAAGATCCTGTCATAGCAGAGAGGAGTTTTGCCTTCAAATAAATTCACTAAATTGAGTAAAGTGGCCACTCATTGGAGCATCCTCACACTGTCACAGTGACAGGAGGTGGAGTGGAGTCACCATCTCTGGATGTGTTTAAAAAAAGACTGTATGTGAACACTTGGTGCCATGGTCTAGCTGAGGTGATAGAGCATGGGTTGGACTTGCTCTTGAAGGTCTCTTCCAGCCTAGTCATTCTATGAATTCTGTGAGTAGTGTGTGGCTCTGACTGAGCATTACTGGTGCTGATGACTGAGTTATCTTCCCCTCATTCACCATGGGAGGGAGGAGGACGAATACTTTCTTTTCCCTTACTTGGAGAAGTTTTTCTGTGTCTGTTTCCTGCCTTTCTAGAGCATGTGAGATGCTGTTCATGCCCCCAAGCCAAGGAGGCTCCAGGCAAGTGGGGTACCTTGCTTCAGTGCTAGGGGTGGTGGGCAACCATGGCTCAGGCTTAAGCTTCTCCTTATCAAAGAGGAAATAATTCTGCCTGTTCATACCACAGAAGTCAGTATTGCCACTAAACTGAGATGCCTGTGAGAAAGAAGTGGCTTGGTAACTCATTGTTGATTCAACAGAAAATAGTGACAAGTTTGGGTTCTAAATAGAGAAATGAAAACTAGAGACATATGCTAGTCCATGAGCAGGCACCAGGGAAGAGTATAACTAACAGCTACAGGATCTGCATGCAGGGAAGTGGGCAGCTGCCCTCCCACTCTCCACTCTGGAGAGCACAGATGCTGACGTGCTGCTCCTGGCATGGCACCATTTCCAGATGATGGTCTGAAAGAAAGATGCCATAGATTTTTGCATCTTCTAATGGTGAAACAGCACCAAAAGCACAGAATTGAGAGATGGTCATGAGAGAGGTTTAATGTTTCATTCAGCTGCTGAGTCATCTCCCCATCCCCAGTGAGACAGAGTATCCAAACACATCAGTTGCACAGAGGTAATGTGAACTTTAGTTTATACAGACATGTATAAGCATTTAACTTTTCTAAGAAAGTGCTGTGGAAAAATACAGAAAATTGTTAGAAACAAGATAGTATGGGTAGTATTTGCTTTCTCTTCAACAGTAATGTGTCACTAATAGCATGTCCAGACAAGTAAAACCCTGCTGCTGCATTAATATGGAAACCCCAAGACTCTGTATCTATGGAAAAAGCAGATCCATCCTTCAGACAATAATAATGGGGATCTGACACAATTGTGATGAACTGTTGTTGCAGTAGTAAGAATTCACGTGCTGTGGCAATACTTTAGAGTGAATAAACTCATCATACATGAAGCACAGCCTGTTTATATGCCTATTTGCAGTCTGTCACATATCCTGTATCCATCTTTGGCACATGTCACAGGACAAGTGGTTTACTTGAAGGTCAAGAAGAATAGGCTTCCATTATTCTACTAATTTTTCCTCTCTATTTGAAATGTCAAGAAGACTCTTAAATGTGGGGGGAGAGGGGCTGCCTATGCTATGTTCTTTAGAGTACATGATTGGAAAAATATGTTTTACTACCTCTGTTTTATTTTTTGGTGTCTTTGTTTACCATTTGTACACTGCCAGGAGTGGCAGCAACTTCCAAGATATAGAAGATTCTTTTCCTGAATAGATAAGTTTCTGTCAAGATAAGGGCTAGGGAAGTTCCTGGAAAGAAGAAATGAAAAGCAAGAATTGATCAAGAGATGAAATTAAAACTTTCTTCAGGTTGTGCAATTATTTTTCCTGAGTTCTGTTTTTTCTGTGGAAATGTGTGAAGCAAATTTGCAAGAAAATGGAAAAGAGGGGGAGAAAGGCTTCTGTTGTATAGATTAATATAAAAAATGACTTGAAATGAGCATAGAAGAACACTATGGAGAGCAGAAACATAAAACCAGCTAGAACAAAAGCATGAGAGGATTAGTGTGGACAAATGTGAGCAGAGAGGCAGAGGCATGCAGAGAACTTGATGAAAATCTCTGGTATTCCATGTCTGCCCATTACATTGGCATCTCTGCAGTATTTAATTTTTTTTTATTCAGGTACTTTCAGACTTCATTCCTAATTATTTGCAATTTTACTGCATTGAAAGAGCCTTGCACTTTTTTTCTTTATTTTTTCTGAGTCAGTGAAAGGACTAAAGCAGATGTACTGAAAGTGCATTCTTTTGCCAACCTGTAGCAGACAGATGTCAGTCATGAGGCATGATTAACTACAGTTTTAATTCTTTGTCAAATCCCAAGAGTGGTTGAAAGGTACTGGATCTTCTGTAATTGTTAGTTTCATGTGCTATACTTAAATATATACCCTGGAAATGTTACAAGGATCTGTATCCTTGTAAATAAAAGAGCATCCTAAGTAAAAGAGTCATCAAAAAGCACTGTGTAATTGCATGTAAGTTTGCATCAGAATGCAAAGGTGGCTCAAAATATGCCAGCATTTCCTTGGGTTTATCTGCCTGTTTATCTGTGGACTATCTATTTACACATGTTAATTTTGGACAATGCTGTTCCATAGCGGGCATATATTGAGTTTTCTTCTCTGTTAGATATTTCAGGGTTTTTTGCTACAACACCTTTCTGACTCACATAGCAGGAGTCTAGACTATGACTCTAGCTGGGTTCTGAAACATTGACTATTGGGGTCTATGTTTATTTTGTGAAAGCTTGTACAGTGTGCTAGTTTCTGAAAAGTCTAAAATAACACTTGCTGAAGTATTATTTTAATCACTTTAATGTTAGTGAACATTCAGTGGAAAAAAATATATGGCGTTATTTACTAAGTATTTATTTGACAGTTGTCTTATTTTTCTTATTTGATATTAAAATCAACATCCTGAATAATTGTCATAAGGTCCAATAATGCTGAAGGTTTCTGCACTGCTTTCTTCAAAAATCTTTACAAGTACTCTGTAAATGTTGCTAGTTCCTTCTCCACTGCATGGGGTGGTTGTCCTAAGAAGTCATACCTAGGAATCCACTTGAGTATTAAGTAGCATCAAGCTTAGGGCTTGTTGCCAATAATAAAAATGCTTTCCTATCAAATATGTGCTCATATTGCTCAGTTACTTGAATAACCACTGTTGTTGCTGAGTTTGAGAATTTTTTTAGAATCTGTTTAAAATTCAGAATCCTGGAATGTAATGTTTACAGGAGTTGAGAATAACAAATAGCTTGAAGCCTTTCATAAACTGTATATATATATTTGGTGGATCTCATTTGTAGCTTGCATTGGCTTTATGTTTGTGTTATTCCACTTACTAGAGTGGAGTTCCTATGGATTTGAGCTGGTGATTTAAGAGGAAGACTGGGCTTTGTATCTGGGCAGAATCCATTCTGCGCCTCTGGATTGCTTCAGGAAGCTGCAGTATTGATGGTGAGAATTAGGGACTTTCTTAGTGTGGTGGGTTGACCCTGGCTGACCCACCAAGCTGCTTCATCCCTGCTCCTCTGCTGGAGTGCAGGGGAGAAAATAAGATGGAACAATGTCATGGGTTCAGATAAATGCAGTTTAATTAAAAAAAAAAACAAACAAACTATGGAAGCAAAGATAAACAAAGTATTCTCTATTCCCCATAAGCAGGTGATGTCCAAGCATTTTCCAGGAAGTGTGGTTTCAGGCTCCAGTACACATAGCAGTTGCTCCATAGGACAAATGCAGTAACAAATGGTCCCTTTCCTCCCCCTTTGTCTTAGCTTTTATTGCTGAACAGTCATCAAATGGTATGCAATATTCCTTTGGTCAGTTTGGGTCAGCCTTTCTGGCTATTTCCTCTGCCAAGATCTTGCCCACCCACAGCCTCCTGGGTGACTGAGGGAATGTTGGAGAGAGCCTTTATGTTGTGCATGCCCTGCTCAACAGTAGCAGAAATAATGGTGTGTTATCAACACCTTTCTAGCCACCAATACAAAGTACAGCATTGGGAGGATTGCTATGGAGAAAATTGTCTCAGCTAGACCCAATAGATTCAGCTACAGTAATGACACAATGTCATTTGTGGGGATCTGGATATCTGGGATGCTGTGTCTTAGGTCCTACAGCATTTCCCCAGGGATACCCAAAGGAACATCTGTGCATTGACAGGACACACTGGGCAAATGCTCAGCTAAATCTGTGCCTGTTGATTTTGGTAATGAAGTGTCCCCTTACTGCTCAAATACACATCTGTTCATATTATCAGTGAACAATATGCATGCAACAGCATGTCTCCAATGGCATTTGGGGATTATTTTATTATAAATTGAAGAGAAAAAAGTAAGCAAAAGAAAAGAAAAATAAGCTTGATCTATATTTCTGTGGTATGTATTTTCTTAAAGGAACAAAAGCAATGTCCTTCCCAACAAGTTCTGAAACTAAGGATCATTTGCAGAATGATTTTGTTGTCTTTGTTTTTTTCTTTAAAATATCTTGTTTTACCTTTAGTCATGGTTTTCTGGAAAGGGAGAATTATCTGCCTTCTAGCTCCCTATTAATGGATTTTTACAGATAAGGTTTTAATCACTTCAAGGAACTACAGAGCTGTAATGCCTTGGCTTGGCAATACTTCCGTAACATGCCTGTGTAAACAAAATACTTCAGCAGTGATGGTTCACAAGCCATTTTGGAAAGCTGAATGAAGAAGTACTGACTTATCAGATTCTTTTCTGTGTTTGCAAGTCACTTGTCACCTCCGTAACTTTCCTGGCACAAGTCCCTGTATTTACAACCTGCATGCTAGTGCTGACCACGTCAGAGGCACTTCAAAGCATTCTTTAGAACAAATGTTGTTAGGTTTAACTCCTGTGTAAAATCCAGTGCTCTTGAAACATTTCATTGCAGGACATTGGATAGTACCTACTATTTTAATATTAGCATTTAGAAAGTGAGATGTTCTGGAGGATTTACTTTCTTGTGAGGTATATCTAATCACTGTAATTTGTGAGCAACTGCACTACTTGGCCAGAACAGCCATCTGCAGCTAGCTAATGAAGATTTAATAAAAGCTGAAGTTCTTCTTACATGCAAAGTTGCATAAGGAATATTATGTGATGCGTGCTATTGATGAAATAAGTTTTCTTCATTTCACTTGAAAAAACACTGGAACAAACAGATGACAGCAAGATTAGTTAGCTTAGCTTTCCAGAAAGAAGCATAATCTTTTCTGGATCTTGACAGCATCTTCAAACCTAGAGCTGAAGTTGATTTTGATAAAGGGGATTTATAGCATCTGACCTTAAATGACAGGGGAGAGAAAAACATATAATTTTAATGATATCTCGTGCCTGGTGCTGATTATAGATGCATGTAAAGTTCATATTTACATATTGGGTTTGGAACCTAGTCAGCTTGCTTTGCTTTGAATTTCTGCTTTGTATTTTTTTGCTGTGATCTGGTTTGATAGAGAGAGACCAGGAAATTATTTTTCCAGAGTAATAATACATGTGGTTGTGAGGGGGTTTCACTACACAGTATTGACTATGCTTCTTAAAGCAATGCCTTTTTGAGGAAAGGGCTTATGTCATTTATAGTTTGCAAAAAATGTTCAGGACATGTTATTTCCTATTGAGTGTGTTTTTACTAGGCAGATTCTACGGTGAAGAGTTGGTAGAAACGCATAAATGAAACCATATCTCTCCCTTGCTGGAAGAGTTGGGTTTTTTCCCAGCAACTGTGTTTATCAATTTACTAGTATGATTTCCCAGTAAAAGTCATAGCTAATTTGGTCAGGTAATAAAGACAGTTCTGATTTATGCTGGTACAACAAAAAAATAAAGTAATTGGGATGTCAGCTAGAAATGCTGAATGGCTATTTTGGCTTTGCTGCATGACCTGGACCTTGCATAGATGGCACAGCAGAATACTGAAATTGATAGCTTTACAGCTCCATTACAGTATTTCTTTTCAGAGGATTTTTCTTAGCAGACTTGATAAAATTAGAGTTTGTGTGTGTGGACAAGGAGAATGGCATTACTGTATGTCTCCTCAGCAGATGTCTTATCCTCAGGGCCTCGTTAGCCACAAAATTTGCAGTGTGGATATACAACTATAAAAACTGCAGCAGAATGTCCAAGGACATTTTTCCTAAATAATCTACACAGAAGTGACCTCCAGCATACCAGTATTTGAAGAAGTTTGGACTCTTTCCTTCTCTTTGATTTTTTTCCTCCCCCACTCTGGTTTCAGTACAGTGATAAGGAAATGCTCTGTTTTGCAGACAAGAAGCCCGAAGCCGTCCCAGAGCCCACAGCCCAATTTGGGTGAGCACACAGAGCACCTCTCTGAAGCATCTGCTGACTCCTTAGAGGCCATGTCTGAAGGTGATTCTCCAACCCCCTTCTCGAGGGGCAGCCGCACGCGGGCAAGTCTTCCCGTGGTGCGGTCAGCAAACCAAACAAAGGAAAGATCACTGGGTAAGAGCCTGCTCCAGTCCTTCTCCATTCTCTGCTTAGTCTGTGTTCCCCATTTCTGGATTTAAAACAGCCTTTAAATAGTTTGGGGTTGAAAAAGTAAAGACTTTGGTAGCATTTTTTTTTTTTTTTGCATGTCAGGTTGTTGTTTGGAAATCAACTCAGTGTGGGATACCAAGTAACTTGGGGAGAATGGTGAAATTATTGCATAAGATCTGAAAGTGTGATGGGAGCATAGTAGACATACAAGGAAAGAGATGCAGGCCCTGACATGAAATGCTGAGTAATGGTTAAAACCCAGTATTGCAAACACTACCTGCCAAGCCTGCACAATATTTGGCAATGAACTTAATACAAGATTGTACCCTCATTTTCAGGCAGGAGACACAGACTTTTTCACTTTGTCATTTCTGTAAAGCCAGACTTAATTGAACCTAGAGATATTATTGCCTAAGTAGTCTCATCTTACAGAGAAGTTAGTGTTTGTGTGGTGGCAGCTTTCCAGGCAGAGGATTTGAATGGATATGTTGATGCTCTTTTCTTTGGGGCAGTGCCCTTCCGTCTGCACCGGGACACAAGAGATGTGTCAGCACAGGTGGACAGCTCTGCTTCCTGCATTCTTATCATATGTCAGGGTTAAATTCAGCCCAGCTGTGAACCAGATCTCCTTTTATGATGGTGAATTTTGTCTCAGAGATTGCTCAGCTGGTGGATGGTAGGATTAAAGGCTGTTCTTTTGAGGGAAGACACCAGAGGGCAGTTAAAGCATTGTGGGAAGGCACATAACTTGTGTGGGTTGCTGAGGAAGGCAGGTTTTGCTCATAGGTAATAAACTGAAATGCTGCTTTCCTGTAGGCTCATCTCCCAGTATAGAGAGTGACATAAATCCAAGACTGGACTGTAAATCATACCATGCTTGTAAGCTTGTCACGGTGGTTTACTCATCCCTCAATAATTTAAGCAGTTTCTGTCAAGAGTATTACGATATATGCCAAACACAACAAGTGTGAAGAAAACAGGGCTGGAAGGGCTTCCCTACTCTCCCAGAGCTGAAAAGTGAGGAGCAGTGGGGCTGGAAACAAGGAGCTGATCCCTGTCCATGTCAGCCCACAATGTGGCTGCCCTCCCACAGACTGCTGGGCCACCAATATGTTGGGCTTTGGGGGGAGAAATTTGTGATACTTCAACCTGGATAAGACTTTTTGCTTTTGAAGTGTTTTTAAGAGCACATGAATGTTTACTACCCGTGCACTATTATGTTTACTATACTATACTGCCTGTAAGTCACTGCTGGCTAGGACATCCTCAGTACAGCTTACTTCATCCCAGGATTTTCTGTAAAACTTGTATTTGCTTCAATGTGATGTTAAGTGGTTGAGCCTTTGGAACTCACAGTCAAGCCCCACTGTGTGGGCTGAGGATCCCAGAGCTGGATGCAGCACTGCAGGTGGTGTCTCAAGAGAGCAGAAGGACAGAATCCCCTCCCTTACCAGCTGCCCACACTGCTTTGGTGCAGCCCAGCACAGTTTGGCTTTCTGGGCTGTGAGTGCACATGGCTGGGTCATGTCCAGCCTCTCACCCACCAGCATCCCCTCTGGGCAGGGCTGCTCTCACCCTGTCCATCCCCCAGACTATGTTCATACCAGAGGTTGCCTCAACTCAGGGCACCTTGCACTTGGTCTTGTTAAGCCTCATGAGATTCCCACATGCCACTTCTTGAGCTTGTCCAGGTCCCTCTGGATGGCATCCTGCTCCTCAGGCATGTCAACAGCACCACAGAGATTGGTGTCATCTGCACATTTGCTGAGGGTGCACTCAATTCCTTCATCTATATAATTTTTGAAGATATTAAATAACACTGGTCCCAGTACAGACCCCAAGGGACACCTCTTGTCCCTCATGTCCATTGGGACTCTGAGCCATTGACCACTACCCTCTGGATGTAATCATCCAACCATTTAATTATCCATCTAACAGCCCACTCATCAAATCCATCTCTCTCTGATATAGAGAGAAGGATGTTGTGGGGACCATGTCAAAGGCTTTACAGAACTCCTTGTAAAGGACATCTGTAGCCTTCCCTTGTGCACTGCTGTAGAAGCCCACTGCAGTATGCCACTGGCTTGGCCAGACAGGACTTGCCCAGTGAGGCTGTGCTGGCTGTCCTGAATCAACTCCTTTTCCTCCATGTGTGTATGTGTGATCCTTCCCCTAGGTGTTCTCAGCCTCAAGGTATCTTCAGCTTAGGGGTTTCCTGGTTATGGTTTCTACCTGTAAAATAACCATCAAGAGATGTCTCCTCCAGGTATTTGTTCAGTCCACCTTTGATTCCCATGTAAATTTTTTTTTCACATCCTCCACATCTGTGCATCTGTGACTTTGGCAGCAAGTTTCTGTTGGTTTACAGCCCAACCATTGCTTTCCTGTTGCTTTGTTTTGTATTTGTTTATCAGCTCTAAGTTATGCCCCTAGTCCTTGTGTTGGAAGTGACAGCAAACACTGGATTGCTATCTGCTTCCCCCAGGCCACACCTGATTTCTTTGGCCTGTCATTTCCCTCAGGTTATCTCTTCTCCAGCTTAGAAGTGCTGCTGTAACCACTTGTTGCTCATCCAAAAAACATCCTGGACATTTGATTATCATTGCTGCCCTGAAATTTTGCAGTTCAATAGTATCTTTGCTAAGATGGGAGGACCATAAGTTCACTGTTAAGTAGTTCACTCTTAAACCCTTTTTTAGTGTCTCTTGCATGTACTGCAGTGTGCTGTCCAGGCCTAATGGAGCACAGCCACATGAAGATACACTGTTTTATTTAATGCCCAGGATTTCAGACCCTGCAAAACACCCTTTCATGTGCCAGAGACAAAGCCCCAGCTTATCCCATCATGAACAGGCCAAATGCAGGAGAAAGAAAAAAGTAAACAAACAACAGGGAAGCAATGTAATATGAAGCATTTCAGTTGAGAGTTTTTCGATTTGAAATGAACAAAATGAGCCTTTTCTCTCTGTATTGCAGGAAAGGTCACAGGTATGTGTGGGCTTAAGGGTTCATCATACTGGCCAAATAGGAGTCAATATATTGTCATCACATCACAATCTGTCTTTTTCAAGTTGTTCCAGGAACCACTTAATAACAAATAGTTTGTTTTAAAAGATAAGAAGTATTCCAAAATAGTTCAGTTTTATATTATTATTATTATTGTTAATATTATGTGCATTTGTTTTATAAAAATTTCCTTTTCGATCTCTTCTGCCACTGTGTTCTAACAGCACCATCAGCAGTGTTCTGAAATTTTACTATTGAAATGCTTTTCGTGCTGCGGTCCTTTTTACTAAAAAGGGGAATGTTTCTTTTTTAAAAACAGGAAACTGTTTCTAACTCCAATTTTAAAAGTGCCATGCACGTACTTCAATTAATATGATTTTAAATAATCTGTGTATGATCACCTTTCCATATCTATTAATTTCTTAATTTAATATAATTTAAATGAAAATTATGTTTTGATCCTCAGCAAACTTAATTTCAGCAAGGAGAATAATGAACTTTTGTAATTTTTTTTATTTTACATTGTATATCTCAATTCATTTTTGAAAAATGAGGTTTTCTTTTTGAAATTCTAATTTTTCTGTGGGTTCCTATTTTACTAGCTATATGTGAGTCAGTTTGTTTTTAAATTGTAGTCCAAATTAATATGAAGCCTGAAAAGGAATAACACAAATGCGTTTTGGCTACCTCACTATCATGGGTTTGTCAGTCAGGACTAATCTAACAGGACATGGTATCACGTGGAGTTGACCTAGAAAACAGTATTCCTATTGTGAGCCCATTGAAAGGTCTTTCTTGGCTAAGAAAACCAGAAATCAACACTTGCTTCATCAGGAGACGAAGCAAGACATTAAAATAAATGAATTCACTGTGCAAGAGAAAATTAAATGTATTTTAAAATACGTATTTGCAAGCTGGGAGCTTTTCCAGTGCGATAACTGTGGGAAAAAAATTATCTAGCAAAACTGTCAGTGAGAATCAGCTGAAACCTGGAAAGTGCTCAAAAGCTTTCAGCAAACTCTGTTTGCAGTTTGCCTGGAGGGAGCAGAAGCTGACAGGCACCAGCGGGGCTCACCATGCCCACTGTCCCTCCCTGCTGCCCTGCTCTGGAATGGAGGGAGACAAACACACCCACCTGTGTGCATCTGCCCAAACAACGGGCAGCATCCTTTGCACAGCATCCTGTGTGTGATGGGGGAGCAGGGCAGGGTGTGATCACAGCTCCCATCGCATCAGCAGCTGCTGCTGCTCCTGCAGGATCAGCCTGTGTGTGCAGGGGGGATGGAGGGGGAATATGGTGCAGGGGGGATTTCCATAAATGCACAAAGATTTGGGTTTGACAAGTGGCTGAGCAGGATGAAGCTTTATGGCTCAAGGGTTGCAACCATGGGTGCCCCAGCCAGGGTGCTTGGCCACTCCAGATGGATGAGGAGCAAAAACTGGGCTCCCTGCTGGTAAACCTGTGCCTAAAGTTAGGTGGTGTGAAAAGGCCTCTTCAGAAATGTCTGAGCCTGCCAACATTTGCATTTTATTTGCATTTGGAGGGATTGCATAAAGGAGTAAAATTATACAAATGCTTAAGGATTGGCATGGGGAGGGTCTTTAAGTAATCATGGAGTATGATGATTATTATTTATTAGCCCCCAAACCCACGTTTTGGCAGGCACAGATTTTTGTGTCTGATTAATTTGTTTGCAGCAACCTTATATGGAAATGTCATTACTGATTATAATCATAACGCCTCAATCTTTTGCAGCATTTCTTGCAGATGTTTCTCAGAGCCTGTTAAAAAAGAAAGCCAAGGCCACAATGACAATTTCACTCATAGCAAAACCTCTGCAGAGAGACAGATCATTGCTTTTCAGCTGGCAGTAGAAATAACTCTCTGTTCATGTGTAGGCAAGATACACACAGAAAAAATATAAATGCTAAAGGTAGACATCTATTATATTGGAACTAATTAATTGTTACTTACAATTTATGAGCTAGAAATTAAAATAGGCATGTAAAATCAGAGATAAGATGTGTGAATGGCCATAAACTTTGTGTGAGAAGCCTGTGATTTGCTAGTAGTGGCACTGCCCTCTCTGATTCCTTAGAGCATGATTTGAGCCTAATGAAGTCAGCAAGAACTTTGGTTTAGTTCATGGGAGAGGAACTCCCTGGGAAGTGCATTTCAAGTTAAGGCTGGGTATAACTTTAATGTATTCAGTCATCTTAAAGAATTTTCCCTCTCTTGCCTTTTATAGTATATGCAAAGCAGCCAACATGCAAAGAGGTCATGTAAATATTTGCTGTTGTGGTCAGATAGCTTAACAGGGACTGACAGGTCTGTAAGAAAAACAGCCTGAAACAACTAGTTCCAATTAATTAATTGAAACTCAGGCCCTAGGAAATTATAATACTCTAATGTAGCTCAAGTTTTCCTTCCAGCTTTCCTAGACTTTATTTTCTTTTCCATTTCTTCAAATTACAATAGCGGAAGGTTTTGGACTTGGAAAGAAAAAAACCCACACACCTCTTACCTGAAATGTTTTGTATCAAAAGAACAAAAGAAGCTAAATAATTATATTGACCTATCAGAGTTTTTTCTGTTTCATTTGTTGTCTCTACAGAATGTGTGAAAGGCAGGTATATGAAAGACTGAAATGTGTGACTTCCCACTTGTGTCCACAATTGCTGTTCACTTAAGAGGTTTTTTCCTATAATAAAATGTCTTGTGAGTACCTGAAAAAAATGCTTCCAAGGAGCATGATACTGTTTAGTACATATTGTCTCAATAGAGGCACATTCTGTCTGCTACCAAAAAGTTGATAAGCAGGATATTTTAGATGCTGTGTCACACTGGAGCTGATTTTTTTTGCAGCAGGTTGTATCAACATGGATCTAATGAGTTCATTGCAGTGATACTGGAGTAGATGTACAGTGCACTAAACAAGCCCATTAGTTATGTAATTCTGTGTCTGTCACTGTTAAATGACTTTTGAATGCAACCTTTATTATTTATTTGCACTGCAGTAATAACTAAAGGACCTTGAGCAAAACCAGTGCCTCACTGTGTTGGGTAATACATAGTGACAAAATACTCCTATTTCAGAACCTTACAACATGAATAAGTCAGAATGAAAAGTGGTGAAGATAATAGGAGAGGTAGAGTAATGAGTGTACAACCTGGATGAACTGACTAAAGCTATGCCAGGGTGGCAGTGGCTTTTCACTTTATCCCAAATCATGCATTCACAAAAGGTGTAATGTCTTTATCCAACTCTACCATCACTTCATATTCTGATTTAGCAGCAACAATTTGAGCCTTCAGCATTTGGTGTCTGCTGGAAGACAGATTTAGCAGCTGGAGTAGCTTGTACAGCCCTCCTTCCTTCAGAGGAAAGGTTAGAGGCCACATGGAGCTGTCCCATGGGGTGCATCTAGCACAGCAGCTAACTCTTGGATAAATCTGATCTAATTTTTGTGTTAGGTAAAATTTGTAAGTCTGCCTCTATTACAAGTAAGGCATGCAAACACCAGTGTCTTCCATTTGACATGGGCATGCAAAGGAAAAATGTGCATTGCAATTCCATGCTTTGTAAGGAGTGCAAAACTTAGGCCAAGGAGAGGAGCACAGCCTGTCCCTCACTGCACTGTATCATTGTATTTAGGATTTGCTGCCAGGGCTGACAGCAAGTCCCTGAATGAGGACAGCTCTTGGATTTAATCATTGTTCCCAATACTGTTTATATATTTAGGTAGTGATTGTGATGCATAGTTACTATGCTGGGCCTAAATTCAGGTTTCTGTTCCCAGAGAGAAATATGTCATCTCAGTGACATAAGACTCTCTTGAATTAGTTCTTGTTGTCTATTTCTTTTCTGCATTGCTGGCTACAGAGTACCCAATTCAGGCAGGATAAGAGGATAATCACTGCATCAGAAGCTTGTTGATAGCCTGCTGATTAGGATGCTCTCCTGGGACAATAGGGGCAATGGTCTGAGCAGCTCTAAAGATGGGAGCCCTTCTGGATGTTTTTTAAACTACTCAACTGTTTAATAGGAGATAGGTGCTTGTACCATTGCTTTGCCCAATTACCTTCTGCAATGAATAGACCATCTGTGGGTATGAGGGCAGAGGGTGGATGTTGTTTATCTTGGCTTTAACAAGGCTTTTCATATGTCTCATAGCCTCCTTGTAGACACATGAGGATGTAGGGGTGGCCTTTAGGGTGTGCAACTGGCAGCTGGGTTTTAGCTGTGCTCCTTAGGGCTGAACTCTAGGGCCAGTGAGTTTTGACATCAGAAACCTCGTTGGGATGGAATAAACCAGCAGTAGGGTCAAGTCAGACCCTAAGTTTGAGAGAGCATTTGATGTGCTCCATAGCCAGATGGCCACTTCACCAGGACCCAGTGAGGAAGAGAAATGGACTAGCAGGAACTTCATGAAACTCCAGAGAGGCAAATCAGGGACAGAACAGCACTGCAACAATACTGGCAAGGACAGTGCTGGCTTGGTAGCAGCTTTGCAAAGAGGACTTGGGGTATGACAACAAGGTGATTGTGTATTAGCA
Source organism: Erithacus rubecula (assembly GCF_903797595.1). Lineage (NCBI taxonomy): Eukaryota > Metazoa > Chordata > Aves > Passeriformes > Muscicapidae > Erithacus > Erithacus rubecula. Next base: position 16,755,001 of record NC_136689.1, on the reverse strand, counting down.
GTGTGTCTTTGCAGGAGGGAACACTGCATAGCTGTCTGGAGGAAAAATTCAGCCTGCAGGTCAAGGGAAATTATTATTCCCCTCTTCTCACCATTTGTAAAGTTGCACTGTGTCCAGTTTTGCTTCCCCAGTACATGAAAGATAATAACAAATTGGGGGGAGTCTAGGAAATGTTCTCTTGGCATTCTTAATCATGCAAACTAAGGTCTTGGTTCCAAGATCCTGTCTGAAGTAGCTTGTGAGGACTTCACACAAAGTCAAGCTATTTGTTAGAGTTCACAGAGGTGAATTTTTGGTGTGGTGCCCTAACCAGCTATGCTCTTAAATGCTGATGGCTCAGCCCCTAAATTTGCTGCTAACAGTAGTGAACTTTTTAGAAATTAAATAACTTCAGAAGTATTGAAAAGAATTCCTGCTGTAAATACAGAACATTTGGTAAATGGAGCAAAATTACAAAGGCATGCATGTCCTCCTACATGACTTCAATGCTTCCTGGCTGTGGATTATTAAAATGGTCACATTCTGCCCTTGAACACATTGATTGTACCTAGTTTAGTACTAAAAAATCAGAGTTTATAAAAATAGTTATTACTTAAATAATGAGTTTGATACAGCTGATTTATACACAAAGGAAATACAATTGGGTAGGATCTATCTTCATGTTTATTCTAGTGGAAGAACAAACATTCCAAGAAATTTAATTGACATTTTCTTGTCTTTTTTTGCTTTTGCCCATTTAAAAGTTACTAACAAAAATACCCCTATGTAAAGTACTTGACTACAGTGGCCTTAAATGCTTCACATACCTGTACAGTCTTTGGCAGGCACATCCTTGGGAGGTGTCCTGGTCAGCTTGGCACCTTTGGCCATGGCTTGCAGGCTTCTCCAGAGCCAGGGGCTCAGCTTCTGGTGGAGTAAAGCAGAGCCTGCGTGGGCATGTCCTGTGCCTGTGTGAGGAGTTCTCTGATTTACTGTGCCAGGCTGGTGAATGTGAACTGCAGTAAATGCAGCGTGGCACAGCCTGCAGGGACCCTCTGAAAAATGGCTCTGGTACCTGTGAAATATCTTGTTCTTCTCACTGAGTTGCTCAATTGTAATTTTAAAAATATTTTTTCATTCAGTATCATAGGGGGTTTGTGTTATTCTGAGGTTGCTGGCATTGTTTTGTCAGTTTGGGGTATTGATGGTCAGTTGGGCTATTCTGTGCAACACAATGCAATTATTGTCCCAAAGTCATCCTGCCAGTACATTGATTTCCATGTGGAACTAAGTTAAACTGAAATGTTCTCTCAGAATTTCTGGATTCTAGAAGTAACTGTTCACAGTAGATGGACTTGCTGATGTAGGTATATAGACAAAGTTGCTTTTTGGCAGCTTTGGCTTTTTCACAGGTTTTGTCAGGAATCATATGAGGAAAATACAGGGTTTTCCTTAGGTAAGAAAAGTTGTCCGTGTTCCTTTTCACTTATTTTTCTTAGCTACCTGAATGCATTTGTTTGTAGAAAAGTGATAGTATTTTAGTGGCAGTTAAAAACCTTTATTTTTCATAACATTTTGGTAGGAAATTTATGTGACTACTGAGTTTTCCATCTGTCTTTTTCATTAAGTAACAAATTATTGCAAGTCACTGTAAGTAGCAGAGAAGAATGAAATAGGAGTAAAATGTAATACTGGACTAAATTAAACAGTTTCTGTTTTTGTCAAAACTGTTATCAAACAATACTTTGAACAAATCTCTTCAGACAATTAGGAAAAAAAATAAGTAATTGCTTTTATTAATTAAAAATATCTACTTTTTATTCTCTTGAAGACAGCTAAGTATATTTATAGAACATTTTCTGAATGTGGAGGACAGATTTTCAGGAGAGAGTACTAACAGAAGTTATTATGAGAGCTTCAGGCTAGAAATACCACAAGGATCATGGCAATGACCTCAGACTAGTTGAAACTGTGTCGTGAAATAGGAGAGTTAAGTCTTGAGGGTATGGAAAGCAAGAATTTCATATTAAGGAATTTCTTCAATGCAGCAAGAGTTGTTACTGTAATAAACTTTTGTCTGCATAACTTTGGCAGAATTTGGTGATATGTGTTTGCTCTGTTTATTAGATAGTTGGGGGGAAAGGAGGGATGAGGAACAGAGAACAATAGGGGGCTATGCCATCCTTACAGTCTTATATATGACAATTTCATCAAAAGCGAAGAAAAAATGGAGATATCTTGAAATCTTAGTAAAAAGAAATTAAAATTTTAAACTGCACTTTTGAGGGGAGGCCTGACTCCAACAAAAACAGTTGCCATTGAGACTTTAAAGATTATCCTTGGCTTTTAAAAATCATACAAGTCTCAAGTAATGATTGATATAAATGTAATTAAGAAACAAGGATGCTTTTTCTCACTTTTGCTTGTTACCATTGCTGCTGACTTCAGCATGAGGAAATGTCCAGCCAGAGACAGTGACTCAATGGACTTGTGGTGGAAGATCAAGCTAAAGCAGCATGAAAAGACAAGGATGGCCCATCTTCTCAAAAAGATATGGTTAACTGATGGTTAAGGGTAAAGAGTGAAATTAATCTAATGGCATTTTCTCCATTTTAGTTATACCTTGCTTTGTACCTTGTATTACAAGAAGGTCCAGAACTCCCAGTGCATCCAGGTTTTGATTGCTGTAGTCTAACCACCTTTACTATTACTAGAAATTTTCAGATTTGACACTGAATTTCCAAAGGATACATTCAAAAGCTGTTTTGGAAGGGAATAGGAGTGCCTTGTTCACAGCAGTGGTTTTTGGTTCTGTGGGAAGATTTCAATGCTCCAGTGCCCAAGCGTCCTACACCAGCCAAATACAGATTTTGTCATAATTTAATACTTCTCTTCAGCTGGATTAAGGAACAAATGTCAGTAAGATACTTCAGTGCAGAAATTTGCAAGATATCTTGACTACAGAGAGGGAGTCCTGTAGCTTCACAGAAAAGAAACTCATAAACTCAAATGTAAGCTTTAACTATATTTCATAACACTGAGGAATTATTTAACTTTCTGCCTCAGTTTTTTCTTCTTCGTTATCAGAGAATTATGTAAGAAATTGTATTTTTTCATTTAAAATCCATTGTTTGAGAGAATTAACAGATATTTGTAAAGGACACAGAAGACGACACAATCTTGTTTGTTTACTTATTCTCGTTTTCTTAGGTATTTAACTTTCCTCTCTTAACTAATGAATTTTTAAAGATATTATTTGTTCTTTAAACAAAAGCTAATTGTGCTTAAATTTCTCCTAAGTATGTAAGATGCCTTGCATGGAGATCCGTGTTAGCAATATAACCATGATAGTGTGCTTAGTGAGGGTTAGGTCAGCACTGTGTATGTGATAGAGGTGCTGGGTGGTTTCCTGACACCTGGATGACATCAGCTCTTGCCACAAGGAGTAAACCTTTTCAGCTGTAGCTCAGGAGTTATGGTCTCAGCAGTATGGGAGCTGTGCCAGCCCTGCTGTGGCTGTGCAGCTCCTTGCTCTAAAGCCAGCCTGGACCCTTGTGTTGTGGTGAGACTCATCATCACACTGTCAGGGCATGTCCTCAGCTCCCAGGAGGGTTTTGCAGCCCAGCAGCACTGTGTGAGCTGAATGCCTTTTTGTGAAGGTGGTGTGTGCCTGAGCTCAGAGCTGTGCTGAGGGCACAGGAGGGCTGTGCTGGGCACCCCAACCCAGCACTGATGGGCTCAGCCCCCTGAGCCAGGTTTAACTCTGCATCTGCCATTGCACTGTGCTCTGTTAGATGTGCATCATCCCTGAGAGGAACAATGAAATATTTTGCACATCCTGCCACTGATCCTTGATAAAGAGGCAGCAGAAAATCTGGTGTTTGGAAAGAGCTCTGTAGGGAAGGAAAGGGCAGTCATGTGTGTTCACAGGATCATCATCAGATCTGGCTTTGATGCTTGTAAACCTTTCTTTGAACACGTTCTCTCGCCCCTTGGGTGTTTAATTTCCCTTCAATAAAGCATATGTCCTGGTTGACAGGAATGTTGTGAAGCAATTTGTTAAAAGGCTGGTGTTACCAAGGCTGACATGTAAATGTTTTTTGCTGTGGCCTGTGTTTAAGTCTGAGGTCTAGTGCTTGTAGGATGAAGAACAGTCAAAAATTCTGGAGGTATTTCTGCAGCTAGGTTATACTACATGACAAAGGGAATGCTTTACATTATGGTTTGTGTTGTGGCTGTGGAACAGCACAGGGCAGGCAGTTCCTCAGAGCTCTTGGGAGTGGGAGCCACAGCATTGTCTGTAGCGTGGTGTAATTCCCTCACTCACAATATCTTCATGCATCCTAGAGTAGCAGGGAGTTTCATAGTCCTCTTTGATCTGTGTTGTATAAAAACAGTCCAATCTTCATGTTTCAGGCAAATTCATTGTAACAGAAGCACAATTAAGTGCAAGAGGGACTTGAGGGCACATGGAGACAGGAGTATCCCTTGTGTTTGTGTTTCCAGCAGCTTTGCTGATGCATGTGCCCTAAAAAAACCATGCCTAAGTTATATTCTACTTCTTCTTGCTTTAATCTCCATGGGAGTGATTTTTTTAGCTGAAGGTAAAACACACCTCACAGCTCCAGCAGCTTATGTGAAGTGGAACCTGTGGGTATTGTCAGTGCTCAGAATTTCACCTGTGGAAGAAAAATATTGTGAATGATTTTAACTAATGAATTTTGAGTCTTTTTATTTTGTCATGCTCAAAAATGATTTTTAGAAGTGAGCAGTTGGTTCTGTGAAATAGGAAATGCCCTAAAGCATTGCTGTATAATGATATGGATCAGACTACTCAAGAGGAAAGGCAGTAGTTTTCTTTTAAGGACATGTGATATAAAGGAGAATAAAGAAAAAAAAGAATTTATTATGCCTTTGAAAATATCTTTTCTCTCTTGAGTGAGATTGGGGCCAAAACATTTCTCCAAGTTGTATGTTTAAGCTGTCTGTTTTAAGGCAGAATATGCATATTTGTTTTGAAAATTCAGGACTCAAGACCGCTGTGATTTTGCTTTGGATCAGTATATTGTGGGAACATTGAAGCACAATGTTTGTTTATAAGACTGTTCTGCAATGATTGTGACTTGTGTGTAAGGAAGATTTTTTGACTCTGCTACTTATTCTGTGTTGTTTTCAGTTGCTCAATATTGAGTGTGGTTTTAATGGTATAAAATGCAAAACTAGCATTTCTAAATTTTGCAGTAACTTTTAAACTGGGCAGAGTCACATCCAACTGCAAAGCAGATACGCAAAGCCTGTCTTTTTAGCCAGAAAATATATATATTTTTTGCCACTAAATCCAAGAAAGTTTAAATGCCAAAACATTGAAAGTTCCTTGTGTTCTTCATAAGAACTGAAAGTTATCATCAGAAATTAGTATTTCTTTGCACATCCTGGAAAAGTGAAATAAATGCAATCATTAACTTGTTTAAATTTTTTTTACAAATATAGTTAGTTTCTGAATCCTGAAGAGTGTTTAGCTGCATAGAATATTTGAGAACTAAAAAGAGTTTTACCTAGAAGAACATAAAGAAATATATGATGTCTCAAATTATAATAAAAAAGAGAAAAATAGTTTAATAGCTCATTAAATATTGGCATTAAAAATAAAAGTTATAGAAAAACTCCTCTCAGTCTTTGAAAGAAAACTAGTTTAATTTCAGTTTGAAAAAGTTTTTCCAGACAAAGGAAAATGGAAATTCATATGGGATTTGATTGCAATATTAATGAAGAAAGATGTATCAGCTCTTGATATTAATGTGAAGATTAAGTTAACAGCTCTGTTTTATAAAAGCAGCCTAATATTAAATAATAGTTAAGTAATGCTGAGTAGTCTGTTTAGTATTCAGGAAAGCTAACATCTTCCTTCCCTAAGTGCAAGCACAATTATCTACCCACGGATTGTAGGAACATCTGACTGTTTCTGCCTTCCTTTTCAGCAATTATGGACAACATAGGGACAAAATATTAAAGACTAAGGGGAGACAGGGCTCAGCTTGAAATGCCTTCTCTTCTTTTTCATTAATTGCTTTTATATTCTAAGACCTTAGCTTTTCCCACTGCTTTTCCTCAGTGTATGTATCTCAGCACTGCCTATTCTGTTGTTGATGGCTTTCAAGTGTGACTCACTGACTTATCAGCTAAATTTTGTGATTTTCTGAGATTTGTTGATGACTGATGGCAACTGCACTGAGGGCCTTGTGTTCCCAGCCCTCCTGACTATACTGGTCATGGGAGAGCAACATTACAGAGCATCCACACTCGACTGCTGTGGTGAATTCAGGTTGTGTGAAATGCTCTACCAGCCTTTATCCCACCTGTGTTTATTATTGGTCAGTGCAAAGGCCTGGCAGCACAGCATCTTCCCAAGATTAGAGAGGATCCAGTAGAGGGTCACAAGGATTATTAACTTGATTGGAGCCTCTTTGCTCTGACAGGTTGAGAGAGTGAGAGCTGGGAGTTCAGCCCCTGGGGAGGAGAAGGCTCAAGGGCAGCAATGTCATCAATGGACAAAGAACCTGAAGGGAGGGGGCAAAGAAGAGCCAGGCTCTCTTCATTAATGCCCAATAAGAAGACCAAACACAATAATCACCAAATTAAACATATGAGATTCCCCTTAATATCAGGAAACCTTTCTTCACTGTGAGATTGACAAGCACTGGCTCAAGTTTCCCAAAAAGGCTGCGTGGTCTCCATCCTATAAGATATACGAAAAATGTCTGGACATTTTCCTGCACAAGTGGTTGTAGCTGTCCCTGTTAGAGAGGAATGAGGGTGGACCGGATGACCTCCAGAGGTGCCTTTCAACTTCAGCCATTCTGTGATTCTGTGATCTGCCATCTTTTTACACCCCTGAGGAAGCTGTACTTGCTCCATCTTGTGCAGACAGCAAGACAGTAAAGATGTTTCCTGCTGGTACAATGCAGTGTTATCAGAGACACCTGGGATGACTCAGAAACACCACAACTGATGCATTCAACTGGGCTTAGCAGTCCCCATTTCCTTGTATCCAAAGTAGTTCAGCTAAACACTTGCTTATGAATCTACTCCCTAGTGCTACACATCCCAGGAAATTGCTTAGTTTAGTTGCAGTCCTGTGGCAGCTTGTTTGCTGCTGTGCAGGTCCTAATAAACCTTCCCACACTGGAGATGCTCATGGGAAGATCTTTTGGTTTTCTTTAGGAACCAGACCCAGCATGGTTAGAATTCATCAACACCATCAAGTCCAGACTGATTTCTTCTGTTGATGGAGATGGCTCTGAGTGCTTTGGTGCTTGGAGGGTTTTGGAGGTTGCAGTGGAATGGCACTGGGCTGTAGCAGTGCTCACCAGCCACACTCAGGGAGTGCTGGCCAGTGGAGTGCAGGCACCTGCTGGTTGCACAGGAGCCAGCACAGCCTGCAGGGCCAACACAGGGATCGTGGCAGAGGTACTTCATGTGCCTTCCCTCAGTCCCTGCTCTGTATTATTTGTGTTTCTTTCCATTGTGGTGCATATCACAGCCTCCATTCCCTGAAAATAGCTATATCAGAAACGTGTTCTGTCTCAAGAGAATAAGAATGTCCAGATTTTGCAGTTCAGCATTTAAGATTATTTATGTTTCTCCCTGAGTACTAAGCATGATTATTAACACTGCTGTGAAACTGAAAGGTTCCAAAATTGCTCGGTTTTTTGTGGTGTACCTCAGTTTTACTCCTGGCAGGAGTTTCCCCTGAGATTTATGCCATATAATGCCAGCAAATCGAACTGTGAATATAAAATTCCTTGTGCTAAAATGAAAATCTTGGTTTTATTGATTAGTGTGAGGTTATGTATAAGGAAAGCTGGGTGCTATAAAAGGATCAATTTCTTCCTCAAATACTTTTTTTTTTTTAAATACCTTGTGATTTACCAACTTACAAAACAGACTAAACTTGGTGAATTTGAGATCTTCCATTAGGATTCATAAGGTAGACTTCTGATTTATCTAACTGAAGTACAGCAGGAGGCATCTCAGTACTGGGACTGACAGATTTATCAAGTCTGAACCATATCATTGTTACTATGCTCTATTCCAATAGTCTGTTGAAAGGGAAAACTGTATATGTGCTTTATTTTTTAAGGAGTGTGAGTTGGTTTTTTTCTTCATTGTGGGCTTGGTCTGTGTTCCACATAGACTTTGAAACCAGATTATTGCATTTAAGAATATGTAACTTCCTATTACATTTGCTTGCAGGTGTATTATATCTTCAGTATGGAGATGAAACAAAGCAGTTGAGGATGCCAAATGAAATCACAAGCACAGACACAATTCGTGCCCTTTTTGTAAGTGCCTTCCCCCAGCAGCTGACAATGAAAATGCTGGAATCACCCAGTGTCGCCATTTATATCAAGGATGAGAGCAGAAACATATACTATGAATTGTGTGATGTGAGGTAAGGCATGGAATTATAGCTGCTGGTTTCGTGGGGTTGGGGTTTTTTGTGGTTTTTGTTTTGTTGTGCACTTACAGAATAGAAAGGAATGGGGTTGATAAGTATCTGACAGAGTGGCCTGGCACATTAAGGCATGTTCAGTGGTATCTGAGTAATCCAGGAGGTCTGGTCTGACAGTGCCTTCAGCTGTAGGTACAATATCCATTGCACAAGGCTCTGATAAATGGCATGCCTTGTTGAAATATTTGTTTAATACAAAGGTTCACGTATTTAATATGTTTATTGAATTTTAACTGGGACAAAATAATTTAAAATACGGGATACAGGATAAACATACACAGAAAAACTGGGTTGTTTCTTTGCTGGGAGTGCAAAACCTTATCTCATCTCATGAGCCTGAAGTAACAAACATGAATGTCACTGATGTCCTCACAACAGTGCCACTCAAGCCATCCAGCACAGCCAAAACTCTGTAGCACTGGGGACCACTGCTGCAGCCTCTACACCTTCCTGTTATATGTCAGGAGGCAGCAACTGATGCAGTCACTTCACTAATTCAGAGCTTGGTCAATAAATAGTTCACCTTTATATCCTTTATTTTGTGGGAGTGCAGCTTCTTAATTAACCAGATTTCTTCAGCAGAAGTTCCTGAGTGTCAGGGTCCCTAGAAAGTCCCAAATCATGCATAAATAAAGCTCTCAGGTACACCTCAGACATGTTACACTTTATAAATAAACTGTGATAAATGAGGAGCATAAGAAAATGAAGGAGAAAGCAGATAAGCTGTTTGCTCTCTGCTAGTCTGCCACTAATGCAGGAAAATTTTATGGTGCAAGAGAAGTGCACTGTCCACTGCTGCCTTGTTTCTTCTGGAGATCCTGTGGCTAAGGTATTCTTCCTTATCATGCTGTAGTTAAAAGAGCGAGTTGGAGCTTTTCTAGCCCTTCCCCGTCCAATTCCCCCATTCCTGTTCTTAATCCTTGAACAGCACCAAGCTCCATTTTCTCACCTCTGTCTTGCTTTCCTCAGGCTGTCTGTCCAGTGTCATTAGCTAGTCTCTTGGGTTTCAGTTTCTTTTAATCCTATTTGATTTACAGACTGCCACACGCCTGTTTGGCTACTGTAATGCCTGTGTGAAGACCCATCTGATATTTTTCATCAAACATCATCTTTCAACATGCACCCAAGTTTCTTATACATCAAACAGTCTATTCACGAGATCAGATCAACTGATTGAATTATGACAGGGGTTACTACATCTCTGTTGCCAAGTGCATTGTTGCCAAACATCCTCTAGCCCATTGACTCCTACTCTCTCCCTTTATCCCTCCATCTTCCCTTGAGTTTCAGACTAACAGTTTATGACTTCATGCCCTTGAGAATGCAGTTGTTGATTATCCTAATGCCACTCCACCTTTTTTTCCCTTGCTCCCATTGCAGGCGTCACTCTGCCAGTCTCAGGCCTGGCTCAACCCCAGCATCTGCTTCCTCTGTTCCTATGTCTGTATTGTAGAGCATTTCTAGAGGAAATCCCACAACCCAGCTGACTTCCTCCATAACAAAATTCCCTCCTTCAGTTCTGCCAGCCTTCTCACTTAGGAAACCCCAGCAATTCCAGGTTAATGTAGTCCATAACATTCATTACCAGCTGTATTTTCACCACCTTTGAATAATTTCCACAACCATTTCTCTATTTCTGTTCCTTACTCTTCACAAGGTATTGTCCGTGTCTCCCTCAGAGAACAGATGAAGTGTCCTTTTTCTCTCCTTTGTTTGCCATGTCTTCCTTCAATCCACTTCTTTCTTTCCCTTAAGCAGGCGGGTTTCAGTCATTTCTTTAAGCTCTCCATCTCCCTCAGAGGCTGCTCCATCTTCTTCTGTGCCTTGCATTAGGCCATCATACTCCTTCCCCCCTTTTTTAATTTTATTTTTTCTTTTTTTTCCTGTTTCTTCTTATTTTTCTTCTTCTTCTTTTTTTCCCTTCTTTTTAATTTTTTTTAATCACTGGGGACAAAGCCCTGTCTTTTTACTTATGTTGTATCTTTTTCTTAAAGGGGTTTAGGGCTCTGCATCTAGTGTAGGCTTCAGATTTTTGCTCCAGAACATCCATATTTTCCAGCCTTTTATTTCCACCACACAGAGAAAAAACACTTGTGTAATTCTTCAATTTTTTAACAGCAACTGCTGTAATTGTCCTTTCTTGGCAGTTGGCACAGGTAATAGGTAATCTTGCTTGCTCTTACCTATTCAAATGAAGCAACAAAGATCATTCTCCTTGTTTGACAAGCAGACTGTTCTGCATGCATTCATTTTTCACTTGTCCTCTGACTGTATCTGCTCCATCTCATTAAGCCACTTGTCTTCATTATGAGGGCTCCTCCAAGCCCACTTCAATGCTACTTTTCATTTCTTGTTGAGTACCAAGTGCCATCTGCTTCCACTTGGTGAATAATGCCAGTTTGAATTCCACATCTTTAATTTTCACCCAGGTGCCCTCCCTCTCTCTCAGGCAGCCCTCTGATGTGCTTGGAAGGTGTTCTCCACAGACATCTGCAGAACCACTGCCTTGGTCTCCTTCCCACTCTCTGTTGCACTGCCTACTCAGAGCATGCCCTTGGTTCCAGGATTTGTTTACACTCCTCTGGTGGAGAGACTATGATCTGAGTTCTTTTTGTTCTCCTGTCTTCCTGCAGCTATGCTATTGTCTTTTTGACTCCTTTTCACCTTGTAAGTTGGGGGAAAGTTGTCTTCCTGGGATGTTTACACAGCACACACAGATCAGTGAGGCCTTTGAACATGCCAAGGGCATCTGGGAGCTACCGTAATGCAAATTATAGTAATAATAAAAGTACAGTAATATATATCTCTTATCAGTAATGTTTATCTCTGAATAGCAACATGAGGTGAAATATATTCATATCAGAGATCAAATGCCTAGTATTTTGGTGCTTTGCCTTGCAGCAATGTTTTACTATAAAGTGTCATGTTTCTACAAGAAATATTTATGGAAAATGCCTTTTAAAAAAACTCCAGTTGTTTGAGGTACCATCTCATAGCCATTAGACAGAAAAGACAGCAGATAAAGTGCATTTAAATGAATATGCCATTTCTTGAACATAAGATGAGAGAGCTTGCTTTGTATTGAGAACGCAGTCCCATGTTTGAGGTAGACAGTGGCACCTGAGACTCCCAGTGCAGGTCTCAAAGCTAAAGGGTCACATTTGCAAGATGGAAAACAGTTTATGTTACCATAAATAATTGAAGAGCTTGAACTTGCCTCAAGGTAGCTATTTCCCTATGCAGCCTACAAGTAAACACTCATAAATACTAAACTTCTCATCAGCCCTCCAGTTCTTAAACACAAGACACTGATCTGTCTCCTAAGCTGTAGGGTTGCTTTAATAACTACTTGACATCTACAAGAGCAACACAAGTTCTGACTAGCTACCCATTCAAAGCAATCACTAGTTGTAATATGACATTGTAAGAAAGAAATTGGACCTGCCCAACAATCCTTCCCTTCATTTTTAAATTATAATCCAAGTGATTAAGATCAGTTCACTAGACTTGTAGCTGCACCTGGAGGAAAGGAATTCGGTCACATGTGTAAGAAAATTCTCTAGAGATCACTACAGAGAAATGGAAGGAATCGCAGCTTCGAAAGGATGTAAATGAGCATAGATTGGAGGCTCTGCTACTGATTAAATGTGAACCAGAAATCAGCAGAGCTCAGGGCAAGTGTCAAAGCCATAAAATTATTGGAAGGTAGGTCGTGAAGCAAAATTAAGAACTGTCATCTCTTTCCTAAATGTCGTAGTTAAAAAATTAACTAATCAAAGACAAAGTGCAAAGTCGGAATAAAACAAAAGTATTTTTGTAGGGCTTTTCATCTAAACTGTTTCTGTGTAAGCTTTCATCGAAATTGCTGCTATTTTTTTTCTGCAATACTTTTTCCCTTTTAAAAACTGTCTTTATTATAGATAAAGTTAGACGAAGAATTTATCTACTACTGAATTATTAGCTTTTGTGGGTTTTTTTTCAGCTTTGTGAACAAGCTGATAATTAAAATTTCCTCAAGAATAATTGCAGTTAGAAAGACTGCTTTTCTTTTGATATTCTTGCTTCTTAGAATAGCAAAAATTTATGTGGGCTGAATGCACAATAAAACATGTAAATATTAACTAAATCCTTTTTGAGTGCTGTGTAAATGTTGAAGTTCTATTGTCTTCAAAGTGTTTTCACTCTATGGCAGGATCTTGAAAGAAACTTAACACTATCTAATTTTTAAGGGTGTGGAGTTCTAGTGAAAGAGTGATACTTCCCATGGGAAAGAGAATCAAAGTAGGCTTTTGTTTGTTTGTGTTTGTCTTAGTTATGGCATTTACATTTTTCTTATAGATCGACTGCAGACCTACTGTGTTTGTCTGCTACCTGAAACTTTCAGGCAACACAGTAAATAAAACTTCTTTCATCTGTTGTCCTTGCTGATTCTTTAATTCCAGGAATATTCAAGACCGATCTTTCCTTAAAGTTTACAACAAAGACCCTGCACATGCATTTAATCACACTTCCAGAGCTGTTAATGGAGATATAAGGGTGAGTACTAATGCTGCATTTATACTCCTTTTCCCCAGCTTTTCTGATAAATGTGTAAACTCTGAAATGTAATATTTACACAGCAATTCAGAAAATCAGGGGTATACATAGAGAAAAGGAAATAAATAATGCTTGTTGTAATGTGTTTTAACTGCTTTTCTTTTTCCACTTATTTGCCCTGGGCATCAACTGGTTTTTTGATCTTTTTTAAATGCAGTAAAGCATGTGAAGCAAAACATAGCCTTTAATTATATATTTTGTGACACAGTACTCAGAGTTTTTACAGCTTCCTATTCTGTGTTTCCAAACCCTTTACAGTGAAGTATGGCATGGTGTTAGTACACTGCAGCAAAGTTTTAAGCAGGGATTGGTTTCCAGTGGCTGAGCAGCTGTACCTCACTCCAACTCTTTGTAAATTATGGTTTTGGATATTTTATATTTTGATAAATACCCATTGTGGTATAAATAGTTTGTCTTTTTTAAAATTTTTCTACCTGCACTGAAAAAGAATGAGTATATTTGTATTTCTGGGTGAATGTTTTGTATTAGGAAACTACAGAGAATGCTTTTGAAACATTTGGTTTCTCTCTCTCACTGTGTCTTTTGCTGCACTGCTATCTCCCACCCTGGTGCCAAGAGATGCAGCTGGGGGGCACCTCTTCCCCCACATTACCTGCAGCTGGTGCTGCAGTAGAGGGTGGTGGTGGTGGTGAGATTACACAACCTCATCTCCTCCCTACCCCTCCTAGGGCTGTCCACAGGAAATGGTACAACCTATTTAACTCCATGGGACCAGAAGAGAATGCCACCACTCTCCTGCCTGCTTTGTGGTTTTTATGTCTGTTCCAGAGCTCATTCAACGGTGCAGAAAATTTCCTGTGATTTCCTTAACTGTGCATTTGCTTCTTGGTTTCATTACCAATTCTAACCATGTCTCACTGCTTTATTACTAATATTTTTGTAAGTACTTCTTGTGTTTCAACAGTTTAAAGCCACACTATTTTAGAAAGATTGAAATAGTTTATTAACAAGCACTATTATCAACCACCTCTAATTTATGCACTTCAATTATAAAATGGTCTTTTAGATAGGTCAGAAATCTAATTACTTGATTTTTCACACTGCTGCACACACAACATGAGAAAGGAAATGAATGTACTTCAAAGGGAAGATGTGATAGTTTTTTGTGTATTCTGTAACATCCTGAAATTCTTCTGTTCTTGTTTTATTCCTGTGGCAGTAACTGGATGTGTCCAATTCATCTCAATCACATTCAAAGGCATGACATACTGTCACTGTGCATTTTGACATTAATGCTTGTAATGCTTTATAAAATTATATTGTTCTTGTTCCATGTAGAGTGGATGCTGAAGGTATATACTGTGGCTTTCTTTGTGTGTCCTAGGCCTGTTTGAAGATACAATTGTAGTTAACTACTATATTTGAAAGTAAAAATTACTTCTTTGGCTCTCTTCCAGGCATTTGCTGCCTAGCAGAGTTGTTTTGAACACAGGTGCTGCCTCTGTGCAAAAACTGCAATTACTCGAATTGCTTATTTTGAAATCCTATGTTGTACAACAGATATGCACACTCAAAAGCTCCTGATTATATCTGAGTTAGCACCTTTTGGCCATAGCTGAAAAATAATGGGGACACTGCGGTGGCCTTTGCAGAAGTGGTGTTTTCCTGGCAGAATATTGTCTTTTACTTTACAGAAATGCAAAGACACCATTTTGAAATTCTATATATCCATCAAAAGAGCTATTTTCTCATTTGGGTTTTGCTTTGCATTGACAGATTTCTTGTCTTTCTGGTCTTAGAGGTGAAGTCAGAGCCAAGGTACTCATAGGGGCTTTGTGGAGAAACATGCTAAAAGTCTTCCCTTTGATCTATGTGAACTCGTGCACTTCAAAGTTAGGAGCATGGAAACAAGTGATTTCTTGAGCTCAGAAATACTGAAACCTTTTTTACTAAGGATGTGTGCCTTTTGGTTGGGTTCTTCCTTATGCAGCAATGCTCAGGTCATAACTGAGGCTTTTCCCAAAGTAGTAACACTCTCCAGTGTTCATTCTTGGGAGTCTAAAAATCTGGAGCTCACACTGCAACTGTGCCTCTCTTTGGCAGAAGTGCAGTAGGAAATTCAGTCAAATCACTAATTTGGCAAAACTTATAGGTACATAGTAGTCTTATGATTTCTACTTGGTTAAATCTGGTAGAAATTTGCATGGGGATTCACAGGTTATCCAGCAGAAAAAAAACTATCAATAACTAGATGGATTATTTATCCCTCTTTTCTTAGCAAACCAGAGTAAAGGAGGGGGAAATGTGAAGGTTTTAAATGAAAAAATATACATTTTATGTACTGCAGTTGCAGAATATCCATAAGATTTTTTTCCATTTTATGTTTGCATATCTTTGCATTAGGCAAATTGATGTTCATCAATTTTATATCATATATGAGTGCTAAATTCACTACAGTGAGAAGGAGGGAGCATGTGCTTGGCATCATGTTTAGCTGTTTCAAAATACCTACAGAAAAGCAGCTGATTGTCAGATCATTGGAAAGCAGTATTTAGAATACCATTAATTAGTCATTGTAAGTATATTTTTCCATGGTGATACTCTGAGTATGGTTGTATCTCCTGTCACCTGTGAGTTAAAGCTTTATTTTCTTGATGATTTGGAGAGTTTTGCATTTACATATTTTTCTACTGTTTGTTTTCTTGTCTCTTTGGAATGTTTATCCAAATGTATGATAATGTTCAGAGTTTGATGGGTTTGATGATGTTCAGTCTTCTATTCATGTGCTTTGTAACAATTTCCATGTAACTGGCTCAAAATAATCTAAGAAAATAATGTTAGCTGCCAGCTTGAACACCTGTTTTAACTACCAAACAGATGTGAGACCTGTATATGAATTGGCAGTAACACTTAAAGTACTAAGTATTACCCATATGGAAAAAAAGACTCAAAATGTCCAAGAAGAATGTGGGGTCTGCAACTTTCAGATCTTCTATTGAACCATTCAGGTTTTGTGTCCATTAATTCTAATTTTCCTGCTCTTCTTTATTTCATGCTTTTTTCTGAGTGGGCTGTCTTTGAGAAAAAGGAATTGGCTGAGGATTCAAGCAAGCTTTAAAGGAAAGTTTATCTTTAAATCCTTTTGCTTACTGGTATTGGTCCTTTCCATCCCAAAGAGCCTGGTTGGTTTGACAGGTCTGCCATGTTGAATGCTGCTAAACAACAAGCAGACACATAGTGCTGTCTCACTGAATATTTGTCCTTGTGTTCTTCCTTTTTTATTTTTCCTTTCCTAAAATGTTCTCTATAAATCTGCAACAACTTGTGTTTTTTGTTTTTTGGGGTTTTTTTTTGACATATCTTCACATTGTTGCTTTTCATTCATTTATTCCTTCACCTGAGCTTGTATCATTTATCAACACTTTATAGCTCTCTGTGAAACAATACTTTGTTCTGACAAAATTCTACCTTATGAACAAATGTTTAGAGGGTCAGTTTTTCATGTTTAGATGATTTGTTCTTTCCCCCAGTGTAAATGCATGCACACAGCCATGCTGCTCTGTGCCCCATTTGTGATTTGCATAGGCTGGGAGGGGAAGGGCCAGGCTGGCACTCAGTCAGTCATGGTGTACAGACAATGCCAGGACATGGAGCTGGCACTGGAGTTTTGTATGTTGCTGAGTGAATTTTCACAGCTCCTTTCAGCCTGAACTGTTGAGCTGAAGTGATTCCCCCACTGAACGCGCACAGCAAATTTTATGTCCTTCTTCTCTACACCCTCCTTTTCTGGAGTGGCCAAAGGCTAAAGAGACTTAAATTACACTCTCCCCCTTCTGTTATAGAAACTAGTCAGTGTTTCTGGTGGCACAGCTGGATACTTACAATGTTGGCTTATGCAGTGGTTTGTTTTGGGCTTCACCTACCAGCCAGTTTTGTGAACTGGGAGGCAGCTTTTACTTCATAAGAAACTAGTGGCTATTTTGCTTCAAAGTTGTCTTCTTCCCTTCCACCTGCCTTAAAATCTGTGGGGTACACTTTATTCTGAAACCATGGTTTCACTTAATTCTCTGATTTGCATAAAATCTCTGCTGGGTGAGGTCAGAATATCCAAAGAATGCTTGTTGTGGCTGTTGTTGTATTGAGGTATGCTTTGAGGTGTTTTGGATTTTTATTTTTTTTTATTTTGAGGCTGTTTATCCAAGAAAGAACAATTAGGGCAAGTTGAGTCAGAGCTGAGTTGGGGCAGTGCAGGGTAGCTGGAAACTCCACATTTTATGGGAGTTAGAGTGGCAAAAAGATTATAATATTCCTGACAGCAATGGGGGTTTTGGCTGCCAGGGTGAGAGCAGAGGAGATAAAATGAGTTGTATAGGAAAATGAGGCAGATATTTAGTAAGTTAGGTAAACTTGTGCTAAATAGCTTTTATTATTGAAATTGCACACCACCAACTTTTCATTCTTCCCCTGAAAGTGACTGGTTAGCAGGCTGCTAACATTTTAACTCTCTAAAGTTAGATACAATGTGTGAACTTAAAAAAAACCCTGCAAGTACTAGAAACCCTCAAACAGCTGCTGAGAATTTAAGGATTCCAAGGAGGCTGAAGTTCAGTGCTGCTTTGCAGAAAAGATAGAGAAATAATAATAGCAGAATAGTTTTTCTGTGTTCTTAAGGTACCTGTAAACATCCAGCATCTTTAACTTCTTCTAATTGGATAGCTTATGATCTTAACATCAATAAACATAAAAGTTGCAAATGCTGCCACAGTTATCTCTTTACATTGCATACTGCAGCTAAAAAAAAATAAGAGCTCTTTGCATTGCATAGAGGTACTTGGAACAAAAGTATTTATTGGAAAATAATTCAAGCAATAAATTGGGTGAATGCATTTTAGTGCTGGGATGCCTATAGGACAGCATTTATATAAGTTGCTGTGTGTTTACCTTACTGATCCAATTACTATAAAACTTTGTTTCCTTTTGGGAAGAAAGAAAAAAAAAAAAAGCAGAACGAAAGGGCAATTGCTAATACTTCTATTATCTGATAGAGACCTTCCAAATGATACAAATCTCATCTCTCCTGCTGTTTTGCTGTCTGCTTTTTCTAATGCTCTTTTTGTCATTGAGAGGTTATGACAACATAAGCCATATTGTATTTATAAACATCACGTGTTTCCTCGATATGACTTGCGGTGCCTGCCAAACAGAACACATGGAAGAAACATTTCTCATTAGCTCAGCATTGGTTTTGGTTATGCTGATTTCCGGGACAGGAAAAATGCCTTCCTTACTCAGACTTAACTTTCATAGAGTGGAGAGAAAGCCTCTGAGTGTCCATGAAATCTCTTGAGCAGAGAAGCTGCAGCTCTCTCAGGCCACATACTTTGTCTGACGGAAAGAGAAAAAGCAATTTCTTTTAAAGAGCAGATGTAATGGCACCTATTGCTGAAACTAATTCTGAATTTAAATACTTGCCAAAATCATCTAGAAACAGAATTCACCAGGAGATGTAAGGTAAGATGATGCTTATAAATAATGAAGGATATATAATTCCTTTTTTCTTTTTTCTTTTTTCTTTTTTTTTTTTTGTTTTCCAAACTAAAATACGTTTTCAGACAAACCAGGAATTTCAATCAGAACAATGAAAACTGCTTCTTCTTTCTTCAGCTGTGCAAGAAAATAAATATTTAATTGCTCTTTAAATCACCAGCCTCTACTTTTAGATTTTATATCTGTTTTCAAATCTACATATTGAACATGAACAGCTATTTTCCAACTTGCTGCTACAAATCTTGCTGAAGTCTAAAATTTAAAATTTATAACAGAAGTCTCTGATGTTCTGGATTTTCTTTTTGCTGATATGGATTTTACTACTTTTGCATTGAGTGGGTTTTCAGTAGTTACCAATTATTTATGCTACTACAGACCTGCAGATACTGAGGAGTACCTGCATCAAATCAGTCTGTGATGAAAGACTGTAAATGTACCTGTTCTCTTTCATTCATGTGTCCTTTGATATACTATACCTACTGCTGTGCAAAGCCTAAATTAGTGAGAAAAGGATATAATTATAAGGAAAAAAAATTATTTTTATTTTAACTACACAAAAACCAGTATATTAATCTCAAATGTTTTCTAGCCCAAAGCTGTTTTGTTTAAAGATACAAATCCTGTGTAACAGTTGGATGGATACTGCACTGTGGCTTTTTTAATATGATGCCTTTTTGATTTGGTGTATTTTATTTATTTCACAAACATTAGGAACTGTATTATATATATATGTATGTATAGGGAATATATGTATGCATAAGGCTTATAACCTTGTAGATACTATTACTACACCAACATTTTAAAAGATACTTTTTAGGGTCTCTTTAATTTTCAAATAATGAAGGTGGATTTTAAGTTTATGTGAAACTGCCCTTAGAAGCAAGTGTCACATTCTTGATAGAAAACCACTGAGGGAACACAAGCTTGCCACACCCCTGCAATAATGTCCCAGTTAGTCTGGGAGGAGTGTCATGTGGTAGATATCACAAACCAGTTACCTGGAAACTTCCAGAGAGTGGAATTTTTAGGGGGAGAGCTCTTTATTTCCCACTAACAGCCCTGTATTCAAGCTGCTCTGCCTTTCATGTTGAGGTTTGCTGAGAGCTTACCCTGCAGCTGATGAAGTTACCCCAGACTACAAATTACCTCTTTTGGGTGAAGATCTTTCTAGCCCTTCATTAAAACTAGAAATTTTATCTCTCATACATCTGAGTTCTCAGGCAAATATTTTGCTGCCTTCAGTGAGAGCTTGCCCTGAATAAAAACATAAGGATTGGATTTGACTCCATTTTTTATTGTCTACTCATTTCTGGTTTTATTCTTACTCCACCTCTTTTTACATAATGTTTCCTCGTGCCAATTCTTTAGAAGTTTTGCTCTTTTTTTTTCCCTCTTGCTTTTAGTAGAACAGTTTGCACTCATTTGATTGCTTACTTGAAATTCCTAAATAGTTGACAGAGTCAGATGTTGCTGGAGCTCCCTGAACACGTTGATTGGTGATAAAAATGCTGATGGCTGTGACCTCCCTCAGGAGGAGAGGAGTTCCTTCTTTACCTCCTTTGTAAAACCAGTGAGCTTATCTGAATTGCAGGAGTCACACAAGTCAAAGTCCAGTCAAGTTTTATGACTTCCAGGTAGCTTTCCAAATGAGCTGTTACTCAACCAGGGGTTAAAAATCACTTTTTTAAGGTGGGCATTTTGCTACCACAGTTCCTAGAACCAAGCAACAACATTTCTTCTTCAAAAAAGACATTCTTCTTGCCATGCAGGACCTCAGTTTTTCCAGGAAGTTTTTCACAAATCCAAAATGTGTTAATTAGGATTGTGTCCCAGAATCTCTGCCTTCCACTGAGTCTTCACTTCAGTATATTTTTAGTCATTAGCCTTATGGATACTAAAGAGAATTAATTCTGACTCTATCATCCTTTTAACAAAGAGGAATAAACCATTACCTGGTGTTTAAGAGAACACAGTTACACATCTGAGGTTCTTGATTCTTCTCCATGTTGGATTGTACTTTTTCTAATAAGGACTCTGGAAAACTAATCAGTCTTCTGAAAATATGAGCAGTAAAAATATCTTTCCTTGGATACAGGTTAAGATCTAGGGTTAAAAAAAGCTTCAGCTGGCAGAAGCAAGAGAGTTACATATATCAGCACGCAACAGGACTCCATGAGAAATTATGTGATGCTGAAATTATTTTTTGTCTGAATATATGTCTTTATTACATCATTGCAAATTTGAACTCCATGTGACTGAGTGAAAAGAGGCTGTGTTGGATAAAGGGCTAGTCCCTGTATCATTTAATATTTACTATAGATAGCTTGACCTTTGGGTAAACTAGATTGTTTACTTCAGCCATGCTGACCAATTTGGATATTTTTGGGATAGAAGGAAGTAAAAGTAGGATTCAAACAGTGTAGGAAAAAGTTTGCTATCTAAGACTCTTAACGGATGCATTGATAGCACTTCAGTAATTTCAAAAGACACAACTGCAAATGCTGTTTAACCATTTGGCTATGATCTGTGGTGTGGCTTGGACACTTGCATTGCAAAATCCAATTGAATGTAAAATTTTTCATGACCATTTCTCCTGCCAATACTGCTGACTCCAAAACTCAGCACTGAAACTTATTTTTTCTGATTTTCTATGTTCTTATATTGGAAGAAACAGGTGTAAACATGCTGCTAATGCCTTTTGTCTATCAACTCTGTTTTATAATATTTCTAAATGATTTACATTCTAACCCAGTTAGTGTATCTGTAATAGAAATTGTATTTTGACTCAGTTGTTTGTAATGTGAGACCAAGGGTTACACTTTCTTTATGTTCATTTAACTGTATCAGCTTGTTCAGTTTTAGTTGTCTTCAGTGCAATGAGAAGAAATACAAATATGGAACAAAAATAAGAGCTGAGTTAGTACAGGGAGTCAGAAAGCTATGCATTTATTCTGATTTATGAGTGCAGTTACTAAAAGTATTTTTCTTTTAAATAGCAGAAATCTGATATACAGCATATTTAAACCAAATAAAAATGCTGATCTGTACCAGAACTGTATATCTTTGAAACTATTCCTTTTTTGGAAAAAAAGAGATGACCCCATCAGTTCTGTGGTGCCCTAAGGAAATGCTGAAATTGAGATTGGTCTGAAGGGTTTGGCTCCCTGCATTGGTGGTGGTTGTCTATGTTATGTACATGGTGTCCTTCATCTCTTCAAAGAGAATGGGGAGAAAAGAGGAAATGCTTTCTGCATTTTCATGAATTACATGACTGACTGTTCTCAGAAAATTCTACCATAAAAAGCATCAGTGGAAAATCAGAAGAAAGAAGTAGTTGGTTTGAAAGCAAAGGCAACAATTGGTTTGAATGCAGCACTAGTTATGAGGGTGTCATAATGTTAACTTTAGAAAAATAGATCAGTAACAGCTTTTATACATTCAATCCAAACAATCTGAGTAGCTTATGGGATGGGTGGGCCATGCTATACTGATGAGATAAATGTGGATATTGGCAAACCAATGATGTAATTATGTAAATCCAACCTCTTTAGGATTGAAATGTGTTATGTTTTAGTGTGTTTATATTTTTGTCATTTGTGATAACACCCTGAAAAATCTTGGCTGAAATGCCAAGAGGTTTCTTAGTGCACTCACCATTCTGTCTGCATAGTACATGAAGGAAACATAGGAAAATAAAGCATGAGAAATTTATTAACTTCTCTATGCTTAATTGGGTAATCTAAACATTTTTTTTAAACTCTCACATTTCATTTGTTCATAGGAAATTAAATGCATAAATAGGCAGAAATGAGTGCCTGTTAACTGATCTGGGTGTTTGTCTTGCCAGTCAGGAGTAAAGCAATGCAGACTGGTAGCAGAGAGATAGCTCAAATGATGAAATGCTGCTGGGGTAATAAACTTCCACACAGAGGCACTGTGATTTCAGACAGGCCAATGCAAAATGTGCTGCATCTCATCCATCTTTTTGCTCACTTTGCCTAAGCTAAAGTGTGGCTAGGCTGGAAGCTCTCATGGGATGGCTCTGGGTCAGTCTCCAAGTGGCCTTGTGCTCCATTCCCTTCCAAGCAGAGTTCAGCCAGTGTGTTGTCAAGGTTTTCTCATAGACAGTTAATCTGTGACAGCAGGTTCAGTACAGGTACAACCAGGCTAGCCCAAATACAGAGCTTCTTCCTTGAGCTGTATTTAAGGTGGGGCATGTTGTAAGCTCACCATTTTATGGGAACAAGTGTGATACTGCTTTCCTCTTATTTTTTTATTTGCTTCTTGTTCTACACCTAGGAAAAAAAAAGGTGACCTCAGTTTAGGAATGGGAAGGGCCATTGAACTCCTGATGTGCAGGTGTTCTTGGATTCATAAACCTGTGTGGTCTGGGGATTGATAACACCATGGAATTGATAAGGGAAACAGTTTTCTGAGAAGTAAGGGCTGCATGCACATGCACACACACATGACATGTCTCATCACTTGTCAGAGGCAGGTGATGGTTTAATCAAACCAGAGCTTCTGCTGTGCCCCATTAACAAGCAGACATGTGCAGGGGCAGCAGCCACCTGAGCATTATCTCTCAGCACCAGTCCCACTGCGTGGGGCATCTCAGAGATGCTGCATTAAGGCCTCACTTGTAGAGAGCTGTAACTTCCTGCACTGTGTGGGGGAGATGAAGCTGTTGGGAACCTTAACTATATCTTCAGTGGTAATGGCTGAACTCAGTGCTGGGTTTCAAAGGCCATTTATAGCTTTAAAGAGCATCTCAAATATCTTTTTTTTGAATATGAGAGTGGATTGCAAAGGCAAGTGATGGTCTTATCTTTTTTGCCCATGTCCTCAAGTATTGGTGGGTTACTCCAGCTGGCATTTACTTGAAGTGCTCTGCTCACTTCTTTCCTAAAAACCACCCTTGTGTTCTGACCACATCTGCCAAAAAATCCACAAAGCCTCAGAATATTGAACAAAGCAAATTAAGTTTATGTTGGATGTTCTTATTTCTTGTCCCTCCTTCCTTTATTGTTCCCTCCCTCTCCCAGTCATGTCTACTGTTCTAGGCTACAGCATTGTAATAAAAAGAACTAATGCAAAATCTTCTAGCATTGAAGAAAATTTGCATTAGTTTGTTTTTCCATTCTGTTTTGTTCTTTCTTTCATCAATTTTTTTGTTGGCTTTTCCTTCATATGCTACAGTCTCTTTAACTCCTCTTTTTCTCCTCAATTCCTGTGTGCCCAGCTTAAGTCTCTTATTTTATTTTTCCTTTTTTGTTTATTATCCCTTTCTTATTTCCCTATTATTTTTTCAGCAATCCATCTCCAATATAACTCTCTTTCATCTTTTACAAACTCCTATTTATTTTTATTTATCCTGGTTTCTTATTTATCCTTCACATTATCTCATTCTCTTTTTGTTTTGTCTTGTTTCCTTTATTCCATAGTTCTACACTAAAAATTCCCAATTACCTTTCCACATAATACTTCTTTACCTCCTGTCTCTTCCCTGTTTCAGGGAATCACAGAGTCCTTTAGGTTGGAAAAGATCTTTAAAGTCATCAGTCCAAGTAATGAGTTAAATATTAGTAAAATATCTGCAACATATGACTTGCTTCTTTTTATTGATATGTCTGCATTACCTATGAGCTAAGAAGGGAACATTTCATGACACAAACTCAGTTCTCTGCATTTAAAAAGTTAGAAAGTTTATGCATAAATAAGTGTGCTATTAGTAGGACAGAGGAAGAGGAAAATGGATGTGCTTCCATATTGCTCTGCTGAGAAATAATGTTTATTGCCAGATTCAGGGGAGAGATACTTAGTACTTAGTTCAATAAAACAGGAGCCACAGATCAAGTTGGATTCTCCAAGGCAGATCTCAGCAATGTCCATTGCATGGGCCAGCAAGCAGCAAATGGAAGGAAGCTGTCATTGTCCTTTGTACTTATAGGATCCCAGCTTTCTTATAAAAGAAAAAAAAAAAGAAAAAGTAGGATGAGAAAAGGAACAGAAAGTGGGCTAAGTGAAAAGACATATGGGCAGGCTCA
This sequence comes from Erithacus rubecula, assembly GCF_903797595.1. Lineage (NCBI taxonomy): Eukaryota > Metazoa > Chordata > Aves > Passeriformes > Muscicapidae > Erithacus > Erithacus rubecula. Next base: position 16,730,359 of record NC_136689.1, on the reverse strand, counting down.
CTATAAAGAATTAAAAAAAAAAAATCTAATCCTTATAAAATCAGTGTAGAAATTGCCACCCACTGCAGTCAGTGGTAAGAGGTTGGGAATGCAAAAGGGCAGCTTGTCCCACCCAGCTCTAGAGGAATGAGCTGACTCTGGAGGATGTCTGGCTGACTTTCTTTTAATGAAATATTCAGTGAGACAAATCCTCAATCCAGAGCAATTAATATTTCTTCTTGACTTTCTGAGAGGTGCTTAATGCATATATGTCTGTGATACATGCTGTGATACTTTCCTATAGCTAGGAAAATGTCCTTGCTTAAATCAGGACAGAAACAAGGGGGAAGCATGAGGTTTGAATTACAGGGTAGAGAGACAGACTGCAGACCTGACGTAATAGTTCAGTTTTGCAGAACCTTCTTCATGCAACTCCAGTGAGATTTGGCTATATTTGCTCTAGTAAACTTAAAATAAATTTTGAGAGGCTTATAGAGTTTCCAGCAGAGGACTTCCCACTTTCATTTGCTTGCCTTTAACTTTTTTAATCCCTAAAAATCAAAGATTTCAGATTATACTGATCTGCCATCACCAAAGGATAGGCCAAAAATGTACAGCTTGTATGCAAAACATATATGTATGTGTGTAAACACAGTGTTAATGCACAAGTTACAAGACAGCAGTGTTCTCTTGGGGGCTCAGATGCTCATCTGTGGGCTGGTTCAAAGGCTTTGTGCACAGGTTGGTCCACTCTGCAAGCTCCAGCTGTTCTAGTGAGAGTGCTGCTTTGCCAGCAGGGAAGCTGTAGAGCTGCCTGTCCCTTTATAGTGGTGCATTCTAGCCAGTAGTAATGTGCTCTGTGGTGTGAGAGGGCTTCTTGTTTGTTTGTTTTCATTTATGTTGTAAGATCTAGGGAGTTTGGAATAATTATAAGAGAATTTTATGGTACTTGTGTTTACTCCAAGGCATATCTGTTTCACTGCATGCCTTTGGAATCAGTAAACAGAGGGAGTACAAACAATAAGCAAGTTTAGGAGAAGATAGTGTGGTCTGCATATAATCTCAAATCCAGTATGTGTTAGGCAGCCAGAACTGTTCTGTTCCCTCCCTGTTTGTTTGGCTTGGCCTCTCAAATTCAAAGAGCTTCTGTAGGATTTTCAGTCTTCAAGGAAACACCACACACATCCTTGTAAGTATAAACATGAGCAGTGTAGAGCTGATGTGAAAAAGTCAAGGCCAATTTGAGAGTTTTTTTGGGCCATGGAGAGCAGAGTGGGGTGCAGTGGCAGCAGCACAGCCTGGCTGGATGCTGGTGTGTGTCACCTGGGTCACTTTGTGAAGGACAGCAACTCGGGGCCTGTGTTCTGCTCCCTTGATTTTGCCATGGAGAAGCAACTGAGACTAGAATTGGGATGAGGTAAGAACACTTTGTTCTTCTCTGCTGAGTGTTTGGAGGCAAAGCTAAGCATCACTCTCCTTTCATAGAAGAAATCGACCCTGTCATGGTGCCAGCCTAAGCAGAGAGAAGGATGCTGATGGCAGTTCCCCAGCTGCCTCCATGAGTATTGTCTGTCAGAGCTGGCAGTTAGGAGATCCTGCAGACAGCTCCACACACTGGCCTATGTCACCTCAAACTGTTGGTTTCTTGGATCAAAATTAGAAGCTGAGTGGGCAATAGGACTGGTGAGGTGGCGTGAGACCTTCCTTGGCAGAAAAAAACCCAAATATCAAAATCCAAATCCACACCCAAAATCCTAACCCCAAACCCCCAAATACAGGAGAAAATATGCTTTCTTTGTAATTCAGCTCTAAAAGCTGTCATCAGCAAACTTTCCATTTGGACTCTGCTGGACTGAATTAACTTGTTGAATTTAAGCAAAACCCCATTGACTCCATGACAAACTTTGTTCTGGAGTGCAGAGAACAAAAGCAAGTCTTGAGTTAGTGACCAGCAATCACCATAAGTGTTTCCCTGTTTTCTATCAAGGAAATAGTTGTTTACAGCCCTATAAGGCATTGACTACTTAATTATTTCCTTCCATTAAAGTAGTATTAAAGGAATAGGAACCAAAAGAGCCATTATCAGGAGCAGAAGGAACTTTGATCAGTAGTCAAGCCATAAGTTATGTCCAGGCCACTTGTGTATACCCCACAGTAGACTTCAAAATATTCTCTTCAAAATATTTATAATTGTTTGTTCTACTGATGTTTAGTCTCTAATGTTTTTTTTCTGCTTCAAAATGAGGGAAACAAGCACAAAATAAATTTATGTGATAAGCAAATTGGTGGAAAGGTCCAACAGACTAACATTGTTAATGATGTAGAATAAAGGAGGGTGACTGGCATTACAGGTCTGTGGTGACTTGAGCCTATCATTGATATAGACATTAACATTGGTTTAAAGTCCTAAATTAACCTAAACTTCCAGGTTTGGTCTCAGTGAAGCATAGGATGTTGTGCCTCTTAGGGGCATGCCCTTGGTTTACACAGGGGCTTGAACTGAAAAGGACTTCTTGTTCTGTACAGTACTTCATAAACAAATATATGGCAAGTAATTGTACATGGGATAATACATGGCAAGCTAGATAATGCTTGAGGGCTCTGATAAAGTAATTGAAATGGAAAGTGATGCTTGAATTGTTGGTATGCATTGTTGGAACCTACAAATTAAATTACAGCCTTGGTAATGATATAACTGTGCAATATTTATGACATTGTGCCTGATATATTCTAAAATTAAAAACAGATTAATTCGTCTAATGAAAAGCTTTTTGTGTGCCTCAGACTTACAAGAATATAATGCCATATGTATAGAGAACTAGTTATATTCCTGTCTAAAGTTCTGGGATATACTTTGTCATGCTAGAGTACAATTACTGAAAATGTGCAGCCTATCAGCCTGCAATTCATTGCAGAGAAACTTAGCAAAATGCAGTCATCCTTTTTATCCTGCATGTCAGCATAATAATTTCTCACTTCAGGTATGTTAGCCTGTAAAGAAGAAAATGAATAGAAGAATATTCTCTGCAACTACTGAAAAGCATATATGGCAATAAAGTGTTCTAGGATAATTTGCTTGGTTTTTTCACTCTTGATGTTTCTGAGTCAGGTTGGTCAGCCAACCTAAGCAGCTTTTTAACTGGGTCATGTATATACATCCATTCATTTAAAGGGGATGCTTGACTGGTTAGTTAAACCTGCCAAATATAAACCAGATGCTTGAATGGTAAATGCTGCTTTACCCCTACACTGCAAGAAACAAGCCTTGACTGATTAAATTTGAAATAAAAATAAATAGGTTTAACATTGTTTCTGTGCCACAATAATACTTCATTATAATGCTGGTGCAAATATTTAATAAAAATAATGTTTTAAAGTATTTTACATGGAAACTGAAAAGTAAGCATTTAAGACAATTTTTTTTTTTTACATTTCTGAAGAAACTGTTTATATTACACACATACAATTTTTTTAAAGTTTTGGTCAAGATCAATAATAGCACACAAATTTATGGCATACATTAGAAATCAGAAATCACAGTAGCTGTCTAGAAAGCTGGAGGATTTCTCTGATGCTGGGCTGGGGATAGTAAGAGGTGGTACACCTGGATTTTTAGTTTTGGCTACCAGATCTGCTCTGATCTTTCTCCTGTTGCTTACAAGCTTAGTGTCAAATTGCCATTTCATAGCAGAAATGAATGAGGGCCTCCTTCACTAGTGTCTGAGACTGAGAGCAGTACTGTGAAACTGAAATGCTGCTCTGTAATGTCCCCATTAGGATTGATTCTGTACAGCAATATTAGCTCACAATCATATGTTTAAATTGTATTTTTATTCCTTTGCATGCCATTTATTATGAGATAGGCCATTTTTTATTTGCAAAAGCAAAATCAGACAAAAATCGAAACCAAGAGCAAAAAAAACAACCCTCCAAAACAGAAGATAACTGAAGGCCGGGATGGTTTTGTGCCATGAGACTTATAATGTTTAAGTGTCATCTCTTTTAAGCTGTAAATGCTGTATTTTAAGGAGACAATTTCCATTTCTATGGTCTTTCTGTGTAGGGGATAGAAGGGAGTTAAGCATCCTTTCTGTTCTAATTTTTGAAAATGTATTTACCTTCTCTGTTTTTTCCCCTTAAAAAAAAACAAAAACAAAAACAAAACTATCCCACAACAAAAAAAATCTAACCCAACAACCAATCACAATGGCTTGTGTGGTGTGCTTTAGAGATAACTATGGGATTGATTTATGGGACCTTGAAGTTCAGGCTAGCCAAGTGGCTCAGGTCCTGGTTAATGAGTAGACAGTTCCTCCACGGGAGGAGCCAGTGCTTCTTTCCACTGTGCCACTACCAACCTAAGGAGGTGAAATGCTTCTAAGGTTTATAACTGCTGAATTTTTTTTCTAGAATTCTGTCTACTGGGTTTGCTAAATAGTTGGAGATCTTCTTCACCTGTTGGGGAATGAGTATGTACAGGTCTCATAGTGTTGCCTTTGAAGTGCCCTGTGTACTGAGACAAAGGTTACTCACTATTTTATTTATGGCTTTCCCCTCTGCGAGTCTCTTTTGTGGTTCACTCCATAATGTTAGTCTCTTTCTGTGCATCTTATAGGCACACATTAAAAAATGATTGAGTGATTGAATCACATAGTGTTGCACAGTTTGTGACTGAGTGACATGCCAAGGAGGTTATTTAGTGACTAATTTCGAAGGGGAGGAGAAATTGCAGGCTTGTCATGTGGAAAGTACTTCAGTCTATTGAAACAGCGTTACTTAGATGACCGGATGAAGCAAGATGGCCTGTTGTGAGCAGAGGGAACAAGGAACGTTTTTCCTGTTTCAAAACCTTTTTGCAGAAGACATGGATATACAAAATATTGTACCATAGACGAAGGATTGAGATTGAAGACTGAAAACAAAAAGTGCTTTATTAGAAGTGGGACCAAATGTTCATCTCACTGCTGTAGCCATTCGAGTGATTTCCTTAAGAAACAGTAAGTGACTTTAATAATTTCAAAGCAAAGATCTTATCAAAGATTGTTTTATTGGTCTGTAGTCAACTATGTTGTCTAAGAGTGTAGTAAGAGTGTTAAGTGTTTTAAATTGTGAAAACAAATAGGGTAGCATCTGGATAGCTGAAGAAATTGTGCCCACAAGGACAGACTGTGTAGGATTTGGTCTGCAAACCCTCCTCTCTGCTTGTTTGCATGATCCATCTTCAGCATGCACATTGACTTACAGGCAAGGTGAAACAATCAAACATTATTTTTGATATTACCATTACATTTGTTTTGTGGTTAGCTTAGAATTTTATGGATCTGTTTTACATTCAGTAAAAAGTGAAGTAGGTATTCTTTGTTTTCCCCATGGGAGCTTTAGGATATGGTATGAATTAAGCTTTTATGTAGTCGGGGATATAAAAGGACATACTGAGACATGTAAAATAGCTTGAGGTAAAATATTTGGATTGCTGTAGGGACTGGATTCATACACAAGTGTGCATTAAACATATATGTATGAAATAAGGGACAATAATGTTAAGAATTTGTTTGATGCTCTGTGGCCTGGCAAGGGAAATAAATGATGGTGTGTCTGAGCTTCAAGTCAAGGTATTGGTAACCACAATATGGTGTCCTAAATTCTGCTTTTGGGGGTCAAGTAGTGCTTTTGCCATAACTTCTGTGCATGCTTGCACAACTGGGAGAAAGATGTGGGGAATGGATGTGACAGTGATATTGAGTATTATGCTGAAAACACCTGATTATGGTTCACTCAGAATGCCTCCTTTCTGGAGGGTCATGTTTATGTCCTCTAAATTCCACCTTCTAAGACAGTGAGCATCACCTTCTGATTCTTCTATTTTGTTCATGTCAACTTCTAGCTAGCTGACCCTGGCCAAAATAAAAAGTAATCTCTGAACACAGAAACTGGAGGACTGGATGATTTCACCATCACTAACCATCTCAGACTCCTCCTAAGACACATATTGACTGATTATGTTGCTCATCAAGGGAAAGAAAAAGCCAGAGAATTAAGAGCATAAGTGAAAGAAGGAAAACCCAGTTATTCTCTTGACATATCCACCATATATGTAATCAGACCCTACAAACAGAAAGTTCCTCTTTTATAGATGTTCTGAGTTCTTATCTCAATTCTCCTTTCACCACAATACAGAGTTTTTACAGCTTGGTATAGACCAAAACTGCATAAACAGACTGAAAGAACTGAAACCTAGGTGCATGCTAGTACTGGGAAGTTAATTATAAGTGTTGAGATTTCTTAGGGAGCTTTGCAACTACTTTTCTGGAAAATTATCCAGGAAAAAATAATGGAAATATGTGAAACATGTTAAGAACAGCTATCTGGGTCTTGGGCTTCCCCATTAACTGGAAGTTTGAACGTTTGAAATCAGTTTTATTTTACCTGCGTGTGGCTCCCCTTATGAAAAACATTGGTGAACCCTGGCAGCTCCTACAATCTTGTACTGTGAGGCCAGAATCAACTGAGGCCAGATTCCAACTTAGGCAATGTTTCATGGTCTGAAATCTCTTTTTCGGGCATCTGAGGGCCCATTCCTAGTCTAAATTCCCAAGCAAACTTCTAGTCTGGAAGCATTGCCAAGGAGTGATGGCCACTGAAACCCCAGCGTGTGTCACTACTACCCCAAACTACCAAGCACCCACCCTGCTGAAGGAAACATGGAAGAGCTGGGGTCCCTGCCTCAGTTCAGACTCTGACCAAGTTCACCCAGGTCTATGAATCTGGAAAGCCAAAGCTCTAGAGCAGCACTCAAGGGATGTCTGGTAAGAAATAACATTGCTGTTAACCAAAATCCGCTGGGTGGTTTGTTCCAACTTTTGTCTTTACTGATGCTTTTACAAAATGTTTCAGCTCTCTTGGGTTAGAGCTGTCTGCTGAAAGTACATATCATTGGAAAGCTTCTGTCCAGAAACAGCTAAAAATTATTGTAATGTGTTTGAAGTTTCCAAATATGGCATTGGGCAACTGGAGGAACCCCCAATTGCAACCAGCATGGGGTTTTTTTCTGTAACGATCCAATAGAATGGGGACATCTATAGGTGGTAGAAGGCATTCTGTAAGAAAGCAAAACTCTATAAAGTGTTTGGGTTTTTATTTTCAAAAGTGGATTTGTGCTTTCAGCTCTCCAAATCCAACTGGAATGAAAGATCAGTCATGACAGAAGTGTTACCATATAGTGCAGCTAATGGTGAAGCTGAGGAGTTTGGACAACTAGTACAGTAAAGTTGTCAATTTATTTTTATGAAGAGAGAACAAACTAATAGTTCTATTGTTGTTGGATTAAGGGTTCTTTCATTGTCTTTCCTCATTAGGAAAGTGAAGGATTGCCTTACTTTTACAGAATTTTTTTTCTGTTGAGCAATTTTCATAAAAGATCTCTTTAGAAACAGTTTAATTTATCAGTATTGTATCAGCACTTAGTATTTCTGTAGTTTTTTCACCATAAGCTCCAAGGTCTCAATAAAATTCTTTGCAGATGTCCTGTGTTTACTGTTGGGTGAGCCAGCTCGCAGAGCACAGGAGCACTTTCCTCAGGGAAGTGCAGGGTGTCAAAGGGACAGAAAGAAAAGTAACAGCTTCACATGGCTGAGAGGTGATTAATGGAGTCAGCTGGGAGCTCCCAGTGTCTCCAAGAGGGTGCAGGGATAACCTCCCTCTTGGGAACACGCTCTGTGTCGGTATTTTGGCAGTCTGAAAATCTTGGGGCAAAGCCAGTTGCTGTGTGCTCTGGTGATGTCGAGGAGGCCTAGGAGAGCAGTGGGAAGGGCTGCCAGGTGAGAAACTCTGGCCTATATTTTCCCTTTGCCCAAGTTTCACGTTGAGATCTCAGCAGATAAGGGCTTGAGTCAGGCTGTACGCCTGGTGTCGGTGAGGTGCTCTGAGTCACGGCAGGCTCGGTGCTCAGTGCCAGTGCTCAGTGCCAGTGCTCAGTGGCACTGCCCTGGTGTGTGCCCAGCTCTGCTTGTCCTCTGTGACAGCATGGCTCCTTCTACCCACTTGGGTGGGTGGATAACTGGTTTGCTGGCTCTGTGCATATAGACGTGTTCAAAATATAGCAAGTTATTCAGTGTGCCAACAGGCTTTGAAATAAAGAACAAAACTGGTTTTATATAACATCACAGACATATAGACATCGCTAACATATAGAGACTCCATTTAAAAAAAAAATTAGCAAAATCTGTATCTTACAAACTTAAGTCTTGTTAGACTGACCTAAAACATCCACAGGAGATGTTTAAACATGGTGTAATCTTTTTTACTATAGTATGTGGAAGATTCTCAGTGATGTAATTTTCCCTCAAATGTTTTAAGCAGAAATGTTTGCTAGTTGTTTGCCATGTTTTAACCTAAGGATTGATAAGACAAGTTTCTATTTCAAGGATATGAGGTCTGTAGGCAGTAGGAACAAGGAAGAGCTACATGCTGAAGAAAACTCCACCCTCAGGTAAACGTATTACCTGCCTGCAGTCAAAAAGCACATGATCCTATGCTTGCACTAAAAAAATCTTCCTTTTGCCCTCAAAGTGATTGTGTGGAACAGCACCCAGTATTTAGAGGCTCAGATAAACCCAATATCCTCTTTCTCTGTCCCTGAGTCATACAAAATCCAGGAACATGTGGCTCAAGACAGCCTATGTAGAAGAGTGTGGGGTTTTACTGAGCAACATGTGGGTTTTGTGGTGGAGGAGAGGAGATGGGAAACAGCACAGAAAGTGAGCTGTATATGAGAGAGTGGTGAAAGACAAATGTGAAAGATGATCTTTTCTTGCTTCTCATCTATACGTTTTGGGTGTGCCTAGACTATCACACCAAAGAGGTACAGATGAGAAGCAAGAAAAGACCATCCTTCACATTTTTAAACTTACCATTACCAAAGAAGCTGGAGAAGAGAGAAAAGTGGAAAGAGAGGAAATACCAATCATGTGGTAGAAGACACTGTAATCCACCAGGTAAAGCTGCCTGGCTCCTGGGGACCAGCTCAGGTCCCTGCCCAGCCCACATGCCCTGGTGACTCTTTCCTGGGCACCCTGGACTCTCTGGCTCCAACAGTCCCTGCTTTGCTACACTCCACCCAGGGCCTGAGTCCTGGCTTAAAATAGCAGGTGAACTTTTCAGAAGGGGGTTGGGTGCCCAAGTATTTGTGCCCTGCCCAGCCCAAGGTAGCCTTGATTGAAGCTGTGTACTCCAAGCGCTATTTTAAAGCAAAAATTGATAATCTTACATACAACAGCACTCAGACACAAGATTTTGAGCAATAGTTCAGTCCCATATTCAAATTATTTTCCATCTTAAAGTATTCCATCTAAATGACGTTATGGTGGGAAATAGGAATTTTTCTTTGACAGGTTACTTTGACTTATGAGAAGTGAATGAGCATATACAGGAATATGAAGTCTAGAAGTTAGGGAAAATTAAACCCGTTGCTTTCAAATCTTCCCATGGAAATTTTCTCCTCTCTGCAATGTAACATTGGAATTTTCCTCTCACTGCAACCCAGCATATCCTACTGACTATGGTTTCTTTTACAGATACTATTCCATCTGTTGTAGCTTTATCTGAAGCAACTAAACAGAACATTGTGTAGTTTATACAGTAGAAATCTTGGAGGATTTCCTTCTCTGGGTTCTTCTCATGGTGTAAACCATCTGTATGTGCCTGTCCCTGAGGACATGATCCCAGAGCTGCTCAAGTCAGTAGGAGTCATTTTGTTCTGCTGGCCCAGGGCCAGAGTCAGTACACACAATTTAGTTTATTATGTTACAGTGTTTCTTCAAGCCAATAGAAAACGATGTTGAATTCCCTCTTATAAAGTGATTAATACTGTTCAGTTATTTTTAAATTATATTTTATTTAAAGTTCCAGACTAGACTAATTCTCTGTGCAAATGAAAAAATTATGCCATGTTCCTGTTTGACTTCATAATTTTTGTCTGGCTCATGACCCATCCCAGTACACACCTTTGTTCTGTTACACTTACTTATTATTGCTGCAGCCACAATCAGGTTATCTCCTTTCTTCTTTCTAATACCTAATCCTCCAGACTGTTGATCTCTGGCCCTGGGGAACGTCATTTCTAATTCCTGAGTGCAGAACCTGCTGTGATAAGAGCAGCTATTGTTTATATACCGACACTGCAATTCCCTTACCAGTGGAAAAACCTGTGGTGGGGCAGGAATAATCTCTTGTTTCATCTGCCATGGATCACTGTAACTACAGTGAATCCACATTATCAAAGCAAGGAGTGAGAGGGGAGAAAAAATGTGTAGATTTCAGATCAGCAACATCCACTGTACATTATTTTGTGCTCTTTGGGAGTGTGGAATCAGGCTTTGTAATACAGAGTCTTCTACAATCCCTTGGAGGTGATGGAGAAGGAAGATGAAATTGTCAGCATGAATTTTAGAAATTACAATTATTTTTCTTATGTAGTTACTCCTCAGCTGACTTTTTCATTTTCCTGTTCATCCACCTTACCCCAAGGGCACCAGAGCAGGAGCATGATGCTTTCTAGAGAGAGAATTTCTCCTATCTGCCATTGATAGTGTTCAGCCATATAGAGGGCTCATGGTTGGGCACAGTGAGATTCTACACTCTCAAAAGCACATGTATCCATTGCAGATTTTTGCCAAGGTCTCTTAACAAAGCACTTATACATTTGGTGTGGAAGTTTCTCCTTTCTTTTCCTTGCTTGCTCATTCCTTACTGCTGGTGCTTACAAAACTGTGATAAAATGATTGATGACTTTCTGAGTGTGTGCTCCACAAACCCTCTGAATCACTCTTACCTTTGCAACAGCACGTTATATAGGGTCAGGCTGTTTTCATAGAAGCTGACTGTGTATAGTCAATAAATGTGTGTGTTTTTCTCTTATGCTTTTTGTATCCTTTGTGTAATAAAGACCACATCAAGTCATTAGCAAAAGCTTAAATCCTACACTGAAGAAAATCACCAGTTAGTTGTAATATTTCTTTTTCTTGTCTAAGGACTTCAGGTATGTTTGTGATGCCAGAGCATCAGCATTTTTATCCTGCTTTGGAATCAGTGAACTCTAGCCTGTGTGTCTGATCAATAAACTCTTTAAGTCTGTCACTGGCTATATGTACGTGAAACACCTGGATACCACAATCTGTGATTTCAGCTTCAGTAGCTATGAATATCAGATGAGGTTGAGATGGTATTTGCATAAGTAAAAGCATTTTTAAGCCTCTCATATTCCTTTAACATACAGCCCATTTTATTGCTATTTATAGTTGTTATTTTCGCTAGACACTGAGGTCCCAAAGTGTTTTATTTATGCAGATGTAAAATCATTTTGTCTCGAGGGTTTGTTTTTATTTCCTAATTTTCTGTAGACAGCCCACATCATGTTTTGCTTATTCAGTAATTTTATACCTGAGGTGTTTTTCCTGTTCTTTCCAGATGCAGAGGGAAACTGCTTACGCGGGACGAGATGGCCCAGGTGGCTCCCGCCCCGGATCCGCCGCACACGCTCTGCATGCCATGCCCAGCTCTCCACCCTCCACCCCAGTGCCCCACTCCATGCCTCCCTCTCCGTCCAGGATTCCCTACGGTGGGGGCCGGCCCGTGGGTGTGCCAGGCAATGCCACCATCCCCCGGGACCGGCTGTCCGGCGTGCCAGCCTCGCGCTCCATATCGCCCAGCCCCAGCGCCATCCTGGAGAGACGGGACGTGAAGCCGGACGAGGACATGAGTAACAAAACCCTTACCCTGATGAGGAATGAGAGTCTGTACGGTGACCCCTACCTGTTTCACGAGGGGAGGATGAGTGTGGCCGCGCCGCACCCCGGACACCCCCTGGATGTCCCCGATCACATTGTAGCTTACCACCGCAGTGCCATGAGGTCATCGAGCACCTACTGCAGCCCCTCCCTGCAGCCCGAAATGCTGGAGCAGTCCTTGTACAGACAGAAGCCACGCAAGTACCCGGAGAGCCATTTGCCCACTCTTGGCTCTAAAACGCCTCCAGCCTCACCCCACAGGGTGGCTGACATGAGAATGATCGATATTCATCCTCACCATGGCTCCCACATTCCCACCCACACCATCCAGCCTGACAGGTCCTCCCCCAGCCGGCAGTCCTTCAGAAAGGAGCCAGGACCGCCCGTGTTTGTGGATGCCAAGGCTCGGAGCACTGCCGGCCCCCTGGGCATGGCCGAGGCAGTGCCCTCGCCCCTGGACAAGCAGCCTTTTGGCTATGGGTCACCCACCATGCCCAAAGACAAGGAGACAAGGTAAGGCAGAGCTGGGGCTTCACTTACACAAACGAGAAATGTTCCTAATCTGCACATCCTTTGTCGTTTAAGACTCAGGGGACAATGTAATGTGTGGGAGGCTTCTGCACCCGGCTGCTGCGGTGTTTATTAGCTGTCCGTCAAGGTAGTTAGTAATTCAGAGGAGATGTGACACCATCCATTATTAATTTGAAAGTATTGTCAACCCATGATGAATCCCTAGTTATTTTCATTTGTGTAAATTTCAGTCATTGGAAAAAATATAATAAAATAAAATGATTAACTGGGATTTTTCTTTGCAGACAGGCAGATCATGTTACAAGAACAAATGATGTTCTGTTCCTGTTAATAAGGGAATATATTTCACCCCCGTTAAGAATGACACTCTGATATTACCATTTTGGTTCTTTATGGAGTGAAGTTTTTCTCATCTGGTGTTGGAAATGGGAAGAATTTATCATTGCTGTCTTATCTCCTGTAAAACATGAATTTGCATAAAAATAGGACAGTTGTTTACAATAATCTTCCTTGAGGGAAAACTGCTAAGAAAAGCAAGTCTGTCCCAGGGAAGAAATCGAAACCCAAATACCATTCCCAATGATTTTTCCGGCATCACAGTTGGTGACCTGACTGTTGTTAACTTTTGTGTGATGGCAATGATGACAATGATCTCTCCTGTCTATTTAAGGATCAGATTTACACAAAGGTCTTTGGAGGCTTCTCTGCCTTAGACCCTGCCCTGGGAGAGAAAAGTCATTGCACTGCCAGGCGCTTGAGGTGTATTTATGAATTGCATTAATCTCTAGCGTATTGTTTGTGCTGTTAACTTTTATAGAGCTCTTTAGGGAAGTGGAGATGAATAGCTGGAGAATGCTGAGCTCACAGAGGCCAAAGGTAACTGCTGATTGCCTTAACCACTGGGAAGACAGGGAGCTTCAAACAGACCCTAGGCTTCCCCTCTATCTGAGCAACGTGCTCAATAATTAGTTGCTGCTTACCATGCTTGGCCAAAAAAAAAAAACACAGGTCATGAGGTCCACAGGTGGGAAAAAAATGGAAGAATATAAAGAAAAACAGCCACCCACAAAAATTACAGGGCTATAGCTTGGTAGTTATGACATAAGAGTATGAGGTAGGGCTTATTACAATCTAAAGTCAGTGAAATTAGACTTTTATGTATCTGTTTCCAAGAGAAAGTTGTAGACATCTGAAATTTCATTTCATACTATTATTATTGCATCTAGGAAATTATTTGAAGGAAATATGCCCATTTTAATCCATTTACAGATTTTAAATGTTCATGAAAATGAAAAAACAAAAAAAGCTCATGATAGGAATTAAAAACAAGCAAGGACACCAAAAACTTTTTCATTTGTACAATTTTCTGTCTTCTCTCTGGGCATCTCAGTTTTTCACTCAGCTACACAGATATGCACAGGGGTGTTTGTTTGTGAATGGATGAAGAAAAACTACACAGATAGTTCTGCAGCTCCTTAAAAGGGAGTTTTGCACCAGGAGTTTTAATCCTGGTCCCAGAATATATTAGCAATGAAGAAAACAGCATTTGCATAATTGCACTTCCAAATGACCTTAAAATTCAGCATGGTGTGTATTAGTCACATGGCTCTGAAAGAATCATTTTGAAAGCTGTCTTTATGGGTTGTGGGTTTTTTTAACCTTGAGGAAGTGTGACTTGCTAAAAATAATTGTAAATATCAAAAGCAATTCATGCAAATTGGTGTGTTTTCTAACCACTGTGATATTAAGAATTGGGTTTGAGTCCTACAAACACAAAAGGCTCGAAGCTTTAATTTAGCTTTATAATAATTTCATAAACTTTGAAAGTTTATGAAATGTTGAGGTACTCCTTTCCTGCTTCAGCATGGACTGAATTGTTACAAGGCTGCTATGGATACTTGAGGGATGATGCACATAATGGCAGAATGGCATCCCCTATCTGACTGTGTAGGACTTGGAGTTTACACCCATAAACAGTATGGGCTTGCTTCTGTGAGAAAGAGTATTTTGGGGATTGTAGAGATAGGGCTGAATTCATTCTCTTCCAGCCATGGTGAACTGAGGTGTAGGCTGCTCTGCTGTGTATGTAATCCACTTGCTGATGCCAAGAGCCTGAAAGCCAGGCCACAGAAAGCACATGCAGTGTGTTCAGTCAGCCTGTGTGCAGGGCTGTCAGCTGGGGCAGACAGAGGAGCTCTCAGCCTTGGAGCTGCTGAGGAGAGAGCTCCTGTCATCTCTGCACTGTGGCACCAGAGACTCCCCATCCTGCCTCATTCAGGAGCAGCTTGAGGACCCTGCAGGCACCAAACCCATCATCTCAGCACTGTTGTTGCTTTAATCCCTAGAGGAGTGTGCTGAGAGCAAAGAAAACATCTCTTGTGTCATGACTATGGAAATTCCCTTGAAGCAGCACTGTCACAGCCTCAGGACAATGCAAGTTTAAGTATAAATCAGAGGGAAGATTGAAAGGGATAGTGACAATGTCAGAAGTAAAAGTGAATCTCTCTTCCCAACTCAATTCTGCAATTTTGCAGTCCGAGACTGAACTGGGATATCTCTGTAATTCATCAGAATATGTCAGGTACTTAAAACAGATAAGACCTCTTATTGACTGTGTCCTGGTTTAGTTGAAGAAAATGGTTCCATTACCTTTGGAACATTAACTGCAGCAGATTTGGATCTACAAGAGATGAAAACTGGTATTTCTGAGCTCTTCTTCTGGAGTTTCCCATTTTAATTTGACACCATGGAAGCCAGTTTCATCTAGCCTGTTATTTAAGGTAGAGTTGAGGGGGATTTAATTGCTTCATGTAATGCTTATTTGTAACTGTTTACCTTGACTATTTCCAACATAACTTCTTCTGTGATACAAATTCTCACAGTTAATTCATTCGCCAGAAGAGTCCCATATAAAGCTCCTTTACAACAGTGAGAAGAAACAAATTCATGGAGATTTAAAGAAATAAAATATGTTATTATTCATGTGCAAAAAATATTAGAAGACATAACAGGTTACAGCAGTTCACCTTCAAAGGGTTATCATCTCCTAAATCTGAGGTCTGTTGGAAGAATGAACAAATTTTTGTGTGTGAGCATGAGCTGTTTAACAGTGATTTGCTGTCATATTTTTGGATGGCTCATTTATGCAGCTTGTGGGACATTTCTGGAAGTTACTACAGACAAAGCAGATGTTTAAATGTTGATAAATTGGAAAAGAAGCTGTTTATCCAAAAGTGCATTAAATTAAATGCTGTTTAACTTAAGGTCTTTGCATTTATAACACATGTTGCAAAATTCTAGATTATTTGATAATGCTAAATATGTATATAATAAATACTCCTACTCTAAAACAGCAAAATAACTCTATAGAGTACTTTTCCTCCAAATGCATTTTCAGGGAGTACTATGGTTCTCTTTTGCCTGAACACAACTTTTGTCCTCTTCTTTTTATGCCATAGTGGTGAGAAAATATGATAGTTGAATTGAGCAAAAATGTGATCACATCATTGGCTCTTGCAGTTCAAGACTAAAATGTAATGGCCATGTGGAGGTTGTTAGATATTTTTCTCCCCACAAAACCACTTTATTGTTTGATATGTCAGAGTATGGATGGACTCTATACATTAGGAAAAATGAGCTTACTTTGTAAAGTCATGCACAGTGAGAGACTCCATCACCAATGCACGCAGCATTTTATAAGGGGAGCTTTAAAAATGACATTTTGCACAAGGCCAAAACTGCATATTCCTCTGTGAAAGGTGTTGAATAAGCAGGCAGAAAAAAATGAAGTCAAATGACCAATACAGGATGAAGGAAAGGTAAACTGTACTTTGTCTTCCATCTGTTCAAGGAACTGTTTGTAGGAAGATGAGAGGCAGGCTCTGGGATAAGAGTTGTCAAATAATGCACCAGCTGATGTGCTTCAGAGCTTCCTTTTCCCCTTTAGCTTCAAGATGTAGAAGGTTTGAGTTCAATCTCTTCCTTAGAGGATTGAAATATTCACCTGTGTGAATCTTTCTGTGGGAAGAAAGCAGAGTACAGATGAATTCTGCTGATCTTTGGTTCCCACCCTTCCAGGACAGACACTCATCTGTTTTGGGAAATTTGTGATAAAGTCTAAGACATTTTCACTTGATTGTAGGAAAGTCATTGGGAAAGACAGCCTGCTCTTGTTTCCTTTCTTTTCCTGGTGAGATAAAAAAAAATTGTAATGAAATGTTTCTATCATAGAGTAATGTAGAAAGAAATGAGTATTTCTCTGTCTCTGCTTGCCTTTTCATTGCTTCATTTGGAGCTTAACTATAAAATAGGAAGTCACTCTTTTTTTTTCTCCAGGAGGGTGTGCCAGTTAGTTCATGGTGCAGATTTGGTATTTGAGTACATCTGTTATTGGTGATTTGATGCACAGCCTGGGGTTGGACAGGAACATGAATGAGCAGCTACACAGACCAGTTTTATTCTTTGTGTGTATGAAGTATCTTCTCAGTGATGTGAATATTAAAGATGTCCCCAGGAAAGTGAAGTAGCATGCAAGTAACATGTCATGCTTAAATAGCATTGCTGTGACAAGTGGATACCAATTCAGCAATATGCTGTAGCCCTTCTTGGAATTACTTCCAGTTAACTGCAGTAGAAGGAGTAGCCTGGAAAATCAGTGAAGCTGTAAAGAAGAAATCTGGTGATGAAATCTGATGTATCAGTGCACCAGTCCCCAGATAAGCAAGGGCTTGCTTTGGTTCTGCTGAATTTGGGGAGCAGGATGCTAAGGCAGGGCCCCAGTTCTGGACATACCCAGAGCTGCTGGGGAGAAGAGGGCTGGTGAATGGCCTGTCCCTGCCTTCCTGGGCAAGTCTGTGAGAAGCCAAAGCCAAGTCTGACAGAGTTTGCTGGGCGTCGCTTCTGACCTTGTCCCCTCCTTTCCTCCCCCACCATGCTGCCACCTCTGACTCTCCCAGCATTCACATGAAAACAATGTGAAACAATGCCTTTCTGTGCTCAGGCTGATAAAATAGCCATTTCTTTCCCAACTGCTGTAAAAGGGACCCTCCCTGCTCTTCCTGGGTGGTGGAGAGATGCAGCTTTATCTGGGAAATTAATCTGGGAGCAGAGACGGGTTGGCTCTTCTCGGGCTCCCACCCTTCTGGTGGCAGCAAGCTGGGGCACCACTTTGTTCTGTTCTGCTTGACCCTCTGTCCTAGTGCTCCACATGCAGCCTGCCCTGTGTCACTAGAGTGGCAGCCTGTCCTGTGCCCTGGGAGCCTTGGTCTTTCCCATGCCACTGGAGTGCCAGCCTGTCCCATCCAGGGAATGCTGGCCAGCCCATCCATGGGACTCTTGCCTGCCCTGTGCAGACAGAGTTCCTGGGACAGGCTGTTCCCATATCCCCTCTCCACAGCAGTGAGCACAAGTGGTAGAAAACACAATGCTGAGAAACAAAAATGCACAATTTTTGTCATGGCAGTGCTGGCATCCCTGATAGACTCTGGCCTGGCATAGCCTGAGGAAAGCCTTTTGTTCTCCTTTCTGGAGCAGAGGCTGCTCCAGCCCTTCACAAGGAAGTTGGAGGCAAAGGGGTCCACTGCAGATCCTGTCCATGCTCCTCTCGGGCTTTATGGTGACAGAATTGGGCCACCAGCCCTCCAGCCATGTCAGCCCAGGTTACAGCCCCACCACCAGGCCATCCTCATCCCTCCCTGCCCGTGCTGGAATGTGCTGCCTCCCACCACCTTCAGTCCAACCACCTCCAAAAATCAGGTTGTTTTATTTAATGCCTAAGAGGCACCTCCTTTCAGACACCTGTTTTTGAAATGTTTGGTGCTAATTGCCATAACAAGTGTGGGTATTACAGTGAAATGATTACAGGAAAAATCTGCCTAGTTTCTAACAGAGTAATTCCAGAGCACATGTAGATTCTTCACATTCTTAATGCTTTTACCATATGAAAAATAACGTGTTCTGTGCAATTGATTCCAGTATTTCATTCGTTTTTCATCATCTCCTATCTTGGAACATCCCTTTCCCTCTTAACAACATACTTTCCTAGATTTCGTGGCAAAGGACAAGATCGGCTCTGTGTTGCCATAATATCTTTTGAAGCAGAAAATTGTTTCCAGATTATCTAATGTGGGATGAAAAAAACATCATATTTATGGATTGGTAAAACAGATAGGCTCCCAGTTGAGTTTAGTTCCAGGAAGGTTTTGTGATGATATCTGGGAAAAGAAAATGTTTTCATTATTAGGTGTCAAAAATGCTGCATTAAAGTTTGTTAGAGTATACTTATCCCTGGGTTTTAGTACTTGTTTTTGTTCCAAAGATTACTGTAGCCTGCACCAGTTTCTTATTTTAAAACTTGTAATAGTGGAAATTCCATAACGTATTCCTTGGTTTGAAATGAATTAAGTCAGATTCACTAGTCTTCTCATCACCCTTCAAAATACCTTTCAACATGAAGACAGAAAAGTAAGATGCGTGCACTGCTTTGAATCGCAGTAAGAACACATCTGCTGGCTGGGGACTGACTGAGCACTCTCTTCTTCTCTGCCTGTGTCTCTTAGCATCTCATTACTTGTTTTGCTGCCCTGTTTTCTCAGCCTCTGGGTGTCTCTGAGTCTCTCCTGGCTGTGGTGTCTGTGTGCTGTCCCAGGAAACCTCATTCATTCCCTGAATTTGAATGAAATAATTAGCCTGGATAATCCATCTGGCTGCAAGCAGGGCTGGTTACTTGCTTTTTATCATGTCAGCTTGCTTTTGGCTGCTATTGGTACCTACATTTGAGTTTATGTGACTTACTGATTGATGCTGTTGCTTTAGCCACCAGCTAAAGCAGCTGTGGTGGCAGAGTTTGGCTGCTCCCATGTGCACAGGATGCTGCAGTGGTGATGGATGGGTCATGCAGCACGCTGAGTCTGTGTCTGAGTTTGTCTGTCCCATCTTCTCTCATCAGTTGCTGCTGCTGGTCTTAACCACTTGCTTTTTGTGAAGTTTTCTTCCCAGTCATCTTCCAAAACCACAGCCTGCTGTTAGAATTTCCTTCTGCATGTCTCCCCACACAGTTAATTGCTGTAATAGAGGGATGCCTTCTCAGAAGGTCCCATACTGAAGTGTGTCTATGTTGTGTCATTGGCATACTGGAATGGGTAAGTAGGCACCTGTGTGAGCAAAAGGCTGTTTGGAGCTGGCTGAGGAAGTCCCCTGGTGCCTGACTAATATATGCATTTATGCAAACACATAAACACACAAATGTTAGCCTTTGCATCTAAAAAATGTTTAGTGACCTTGGGTTCCTATGGAAAACATTGATTTTATTTATTGTAGTTCCATATCTCTTTTCTTCTGCTCTTTGGGAGCTTCTCAGGATAAATGCATGAAAGAAAATCTGATTTGTTATGATGTTGCCATGCAGTCTGCATTTGATATCCTGTACCTCTCTGTCACATTTCTGTCCTTTTCAAAGCAGACAGTTGTGATGTCAGGTGCAAAGGATTTGGACTGGAAAGCAGTCAGCTTGGGCAGATTAAATGTTTCCCAGACAAAAATCCTGGGTCTGGGGAAAGCAAAAATAGTAACAAGAAGAAGTGTAAAGTCTTTAATCCTAAAACCTTAAGTACAGGCAAAATGATTGGCCCAGTGTAGGTGAAAGAGAAAATGCATGTAATGCTGAAAAAGATTTTTTCACTAGCTCCAAGATGCATTAACAAATCATTTTAGGTGCCTGTCTTGTGAGATCATTAGAAGTTTATTACTTGGTTGTTTGTTTTGTTCTTTTTAACTAAGCAGATTTTTTTCTAATTGTCTGTTACAATGCTCGAGCTGAGATGTGGTAAGCTGCTGCAATAAGGTATATGCAAACTGGTACCCAAGGGCCTTTGCACAAACTCTGTAGTGTCTTTCCAATCCTGTGGTAATCGTTCACCTAGAAAAACAAGTCTGAAAACAAATATATGTGGCTTTAACAAACGGTTCTCTTGTCTTACAGAGAGAGGATACAAGCCATGGAGAAACAGATTGCCAGTTTAACTGGTCTTGTTCAGTCTGCGCTTTTTAAAGGGCCAAATACAAGTAATAGCAAAGATTCTTCTAGGTAAAAACAGAATTCATCTGTAATGATTTTAGTAATCAATCAACAAAATTATATTTAAATGTAATAGTAAAAAAAATCCTGAATGCTCAATCATTTTTAAGTGTCTTTATCATCTCCATGAGAATGTTAGGCAGAGAGGAAGAATATGCCAAATGATAGATGGATATTGACTGCATTACTCTTCTTTGTGATAAAAAAAATTAATGTAGCTACATCTCTGTGCTTTCTGCTGCTTATACTCCATTCCTTGCTTAACTTATACTAAAAGGTGATTTAAAAAAAATTACTGTTGAATGACAAATTACTGGTGATTTAAATGGAAAAAATATATGTTAGACAGGACCATTAAATTTGTTGAATATGAACTTCATTACACTTTTAATAGTTGTACACTAAAATTATAATTTTTCTTGTTATTACTTAGTGAGAAGATGATGAAAATTGTGTCCAGCAAGAGCAGCACTGACACTGCAGGTAAGATAATTC
The DNA here is from genome assembly GCF_903797595.1 of Erithacus rubecula. NCBI lineage: Eukaryota > Metazoa > Chordata > Aves > Passeriformes > Muscicapidae > Erithacus > Erithacus rubecula. Next base: position 16,709,497 of record NC_136689.1, on the reverse strand, counting down.
ACTTTTAATTTACAATTTACTCAGGTATATGAATAGCTCTAACTTTACAAACATCCCACCTTATGGAAATGTCAAGTTTACTTAAGTTTCCATGGATGTACTGTCAGAACAGAAGTTTAAGTGCAGGATATGGGAGTCAATCACATCTTTAAGAGAGGAATTTCTGACAGGTTGAGATGGTATTTGGAATGAATTTCCCACCTGTGCTGAATGGTTTAAATGAGATGCAGAGCCTCTGCATCTGGTGAATTTTCCAGTGACTCATCCCATCTATAGGGATATATATATATATATATATATATGTGTGTGTGTGTGTGTGTGTGTGTGTGTGTGTGTGTCATTAACCCTAGATATGTCCAGATTGCTACAGAAGACTAAATATTTAATTCCTTTTCTTGTCACCTGAAATTTTTTAAGGTCCATCTGTCACTAGGATACTATGGATGTAATGACACCAAGAAATGTAGCAGTCAGCAAGACAGCAGTTTCCCTAATTAAACCATATTGATCTGTCACTAATTATTAGCATGCACCTAAACTGTTCTGAGCAAGCACCAATTATGAAGGCAGTAAGAGCTGGTCTTGTTTTAGCATTCCACCTGGAGAGCTGTTAAATGTATAAAAGATTGAGTTAAGACTGTTGTGAAAGGAGATCTCCATGTGGTTGAAGCTCTTTGTGTGGAGAAGTCTGCAGGGTATTCTTGTGCTTATTTGCCTCCTCTTCACCTTTGTCATGCACTGAATGCAAATACAGGCAGTATTCCCTACTGCCAAGTAACTCCTACTTCTGGTGGTGCTGTTCCCACAGGGAGGTCTGTGCTCCAGCAGGTAGAAAACCACACACATTTATTAGCAAACCTATTATGCTCCTGTAGCCTTCCTGTTGGAGCTGTTAGCTCACGTTCAAGATTCCTGTTTGTCTGGAATTGCACTATGCCCTCCTAATCGACAGAAACCAAAACAGACCTGGAAACTATCAGCCACATGGAAGAGAGAAAGAGCTAAAGTCCTGATACTGAAGCTTTGCTCTCAAGCCACTCTCTGGTGCTGTTCCAATTCTTCCCTTCCTGCTGGCCTCTGATTGGGGAGAGGAATTCTTGAAGCTTTGAAGAGACAAGTTGTAATTTTTCAGGTTCAGACAATATGATGAAAAGTCTGTCATTATTCAAAACAGCTGCAAAATGGTCTTAAGATTTTCCTCTATTGCAGAGTCATTATGGCATTTATGACTATGCCATTTATTTATGGCATTTCCCACTTGCACAGGCCTCACCTCATATAAAGCACTTAAGAAATTCTCACAACCAGCACATACAGTCCTTGGTTCCTCTTTGCAGTGCATTGCAAACAGTGACCTCTCTGCTTTCCCTGTGAGGGTACCAGGTCAGACAAGTCCTAGGTAGGAGGCACTGAGCTGGAGGACCTGATCTAAGTGGGCCCTGCTTTGAGTGAGAGTTTGGACATCCAGAGGTCCCTTTAAACCTGAATTATTTAGTGATTTGTGTGTGCATGTATAAATGTGCACTCACTTGAATGAGAAATTGAATAATATTCATTGGGAAAGCAAACTTACATAAAGCAAAAGTGGGGATTCCCTGGGAAGTCATGCCCAGCCCACCAGAATAGTGTGGCTCATCTGACCAGCAGCCATTTCCTGGCACTGTTGTTTCCAAATATCCTCACTCACTACCTTATCATATGACTGACACATCCCTGAAATGAGAACATTACATCTAACAGCTTCATGTGCAAGCATGGTGGGGGAGATGGAGGGTGGGGACTTAATTTGCTGTCAAAGGCCAGATCATAATCTGTCACTTACTGGCAGAGACATTGGCTTTGTCACATGGCCGTGTGCCTATCCAGCATGTGAGTAAGGACTCCAGCATTCATCTGGTGCTCTAGATGCCTTTCTCATCACCTGGGAGAAGGGATAGGACAATGGGAACAGCCATGCAGCTAGCAGTCTGCAAGGATCCCTGAGAGTGCTATAAAGTTGTAACTCCAGCACCTGCATCCCTGTATCCCATCCTTCCATCATGACTCAGCCACAAAATGAAATTGTAGCAGGTAAGGAAAGTAAGGTGTGATGACCCCAGTGTTCTACAGTATTGCAACCCACAACAGCTATTACTGAAGACTGCTGTATAAAAGAATAATCTTGCATAGTGGAATATTTTCCTGCTTTTGTGCCTGGAGTTGCTCAGGATGTGGTCCAACAAGTCAATGCAGTTCAGCTTACTTGAAAATTAGGCAGTCTGCTGGAATATACTACAAAATGTTCCTCCTTCTTGTAAATATGCTTGGGTTCAAATATGCCAGCAGGAGCCAGACACACTTCTGCTGACAACTTGTTGTGTTCTTCAATTCACCCCAGTCTTTATTAAGTATAACCATTTAGGCAGTGACTCTCTCACTTTGCAATTTCACTTGACAACTGTGCACTGAAATACCAGTTTTAGCAATTTCAAAGACTTTTGAAAGAAAAGTGGTATAAAATGTTGATTGAACAGTCCTTTCTAGAGCTCTGATTGATAAGCAAAAATGTGAATTGCTTCCCATTCTAAAAAGTAAATCATCTGTGCAAGATAATATTGCCTCATCAATGTTGAACCAACATTGTATTTTATAGTATGTGTTCCAATGATGGCAGACTTTTGTGCAAAAAATGAAGAGCTACATCCCTTGGGATGGGAAAGAAACCAAAATTTCTAAACCCTTGATAACTCTATATAGCTAGATTGTGAATACTCTCTTTGGTATGTCTTATGAACCAAATTTTTGTATTTAACTTGCTTTTGCTTTGCCAGTCTGTAGAAGCCAGTGGCTTCTTTTGCCCCAGATATTAAGGACTCTGAAGAAACCCAGCTTTTTCACTGAGGAAGATGAGTCTATAATGATAATGTTTACTGCATTTCTTATCTTTTATTGCTTTAGGCTCAGTTCTTTCTTGGGGGATGGGTTCAAAGAGCAGTAGCCCTCTAGGCTGGCTATGACTCTGCTAATGTTAGGAGAAATCCCATGACTGAATCCTTATAAAGATCTTCAGTTCCTGAAACACAAATGGCATCAAGGAGCTCTTCACTTAGAAACATGTGATTCTAAAACTAAACCATACTAGTAAGACTCACCATGAGATTGCAAATACCCTGAGAAATACTTACATACTCTCTTTTCTGTCATATTTTTGTTCATCAGCTGGAGATTGATTCACTAAATCCTGGATTAATTTATTAAATTGGGATCAGTTGTTTCATTATTACAAAAAAAGAGCGCTTTTTGCTAGTTGCTGCCTTGTTAGAAGAGGAAGGAAGACATTTCAGTATTCTGTGAGAAGGGGATCAGGGAGTAAAATTTTCTGCACTTAACACCTATATAAAACAAGAGGAAGATGGCAGCAGGGAGAAGTATTACAAATGTGGGGCTCAGATCTGATCCTTCTTATTTGTGTCATCTGTGCATATCTGTGTGCCCTTCTCACATGCATGACTCTTGCTCTGATGACCTGTGAATTAAATCATTGTCCATATCTGCTTGCTCCTCTCAGATTCAAAGACAGATCATGTTAATTTTAGAACTCCATCAGCATTTGTAGACAAAAGATGATCCTGAATTGATTTTGGATCAATGAGGTGAAGTTGCACACTAATGTATATATAGAATATTTTATTATTTTGAGGGTGATTTAGTGTCATCTACTAACTGTCACATCTTCCCAAATAATGCTTGAAAATATTGTCTCTTTAGTAAGAAGAGTAATTTGTGAAAAAAACATTACTGGGGGTCTTCTCATGGCCTTTTTTCCTAACCTGCTTCAAAATAAAATCTTAACATTTTAGAAAAAAAAATCTGGAAAACAGAAGGAGAGTATTGTCTTTGCAACCATAGCAAAGGTCAAGTGTCAGGGAGTAGAAGTTCTGTTCCTTATACCCAGAGCACACAGCAAACCTTTCCTCTTTCTGCACTTCAGTTCTCTTTGTACTCTAAAATGGCAGCTTAGTTCATCAGTCTTCGTAAAAAATTAACTTTTTTTGTTTGTCCAAAGTGTTAGGAAATTATGGTGGGAGGTTAAATTTCCCTTACCTAGCTCAAGTAGGGGTTTATTTAAAACCAAAAGCCAGTCCTGTTTCTTTCCCTTCAGTCCATCTGGCATCACATCCAATCTCAAAGCTACAGCCTGGGACTATTTCCAAAAGTGAACTACACTCCCTAGATGAAGCAGCCCCTCATTCAGCTGCCCTTTTATGAAAATGTGGATATCTGAGAAATCAGCTGCTGGTCATTATGGCTCACTCAGTGCCCTGTGTTTCACAGCCCTGGATCAGCATCCCCCTGCATGTTTCCCAGGCTCTGAGCACTCTGCACAGGGACACTGTGGCAGCCAGGAACACCTAATGGCACAAGGAGGTGGCTGAGGCAGCAGTGGAGGAGGAGAGCTGCTTTGGAGGGAGCTGGAGACATTTATTGCTTACAGAAGCAGATCACAGTCTGTCTACACTAAAAGGAAAGCAGGCACCCCTTCCTGAGAAAATATGTGAATTGACTGGGGTCCAGCATTGGGGGAGGGACTGGTGGGTCTGATTCATGCCTTGGCTGCCTCATCACAGGGTCAGGGGCTGAGGTTTTGGAGTTTTTGCTTGAGGCAAAGAATAGCAGAGAGGTAGGTGTGCTTTCAAAAATAGTCCAGATTTGTGGCTAGGGATCAGAACTCTTGGAGTCTTATCCACATTTTTCAGACTCTCTGGTGGTTTCTGTCTGTAAGGCTTATGAACTAAATACCATTCTCTTAAAAAAAAAAAAAAAAAAAAAAGGCAAAAAGTAGTGCATGTGGGAGGGAAATAGATGCTTGACTGTAGGAGAAACTGCAGTACATGTAGACAGATAAGTATTAGCATACATTAGACTGAAGCATGGAGTGGGTACATAATGGCAGTGAACAAGGACTGTTTATTTCTTGAGTGTTGCTTTCTGTTAAGGGGCTCTTTGAAAGTCAAGAGAGCATTGAATCACACTGGAGTATAGCAAAGATGTGCAGCAGGCTGCTCAGCAGTGTAATGATGAGTGCTGTTGTTGAAGCACCAAGCAGATCTAGATGGAGCACGTGTGGGAGGTACAGCATTACAACAGCCTGCACCAAGCTAGAAGAGATTTTTGTCTGAGCATCTCTTCAGAAGCCAATGGCATGGCACACTGTATGTATATAGCATAGATCCAGCCAGAGGGGCCTGTGTTTTTATTGAGCAGAACTGCAAATGAAGGTAAAGCAGCAAACATGATTTTTTAAAATCTTTTTTAAAAATAAAAATAGGCTGGTTTAATTTCCAGAATTTAAGAATGCTTCCTCCAGATGAATTTTTCAAAGGCTGTATAGGAGGTATCCACACCTGTTGGAAAAGGACTAACAGTGTGTTGTCATGCAGAGCTGTACTCAGACATATTTGGAGGAATAGTTCAAAAGACTACAAGGGATGAGAGCATGGGGAGAGAACCTCCCACTCTGGGATTCACACTCATTCCATTCAGAAGATGTGTCATGCACTTTAGTGTGCAGAAAACTTGCCTCACAAAGCTCACAGCACTGGTTTTTGTTTGATTTCACAAGACTTGATAGATGTGTGCTTCTGGGAACAAATTATGACCAAAATCCCTGTATAAATCCATTGATGAACTATTTTTTTTTCCCTCATATTTTTTAATCATAGAGAAGGATGAAATTGAAGTAGGGATTGACCTAATCATAGAGTAGAATCATGGAATAATTTAGGTTGGAAAAGACCTTACAGATCATCCAGTTTAACCATTAACCTAACACTGCCAAATCCACCACCAAGCCAGGTCCCTGAGCAACACATTTACACATCTTTTAAATACCTTCAGGGATGGTGACAACCTCTTCCTTGGCAGCCTCTTCAAATGTCTGATGACCCTTTTGGTGAAGAAATTTTTCCCAATATTAAATCTCCATGAATGTGACTCTTGGCCATTTCTTTTGTCCTATTTTTTGCTACCTGGGAGAAGAGGCCAACTCCCACCTCCTTCCAACCCCCTTTGAGGAACCTGTAGAGAGCAATAAGGACATTGAGACTCCTTTTTTTCCAGACTGAACACCCCCAGCTCCCTCAGCTGTTACTCATCAGACTTGTGCTCCAGACCCTTCCCCAGTTTTGTTGCCTTTCTCTGGACATGCTCCTGTACCTCAGTGCCTTTCATGTAGTGAGGGGCTGTTAATGCTATAGTTCAGGGAGCAGCAGCCATCTCTGCCATTTGAGATTAAGGAATAAGGTGGATTTGGCAGTGTGGTGAGAATAGTTTGCAGGACTATGTAGAACTGGTCTTACAAAATGAAGTTTGTCATACTGACAGTTTGTCATTTTGTCTGCTGGGGGAGTGTGGAGGGGAAGGGACACGTTAGAAAAAAAATCTGAAGAATATGGGTGTGTAAGTGCAAATTGTGAGAAGGAGCTGACATTTCTGTTATCTGACAAACTGGAATTTGCTTGTTCTTTCTAAATGGAGCTTCTTCCCAGGTACTTGAGACTGAAAATAACAAGCTTGGCATTGTTGCTGTGTGGAGGAGCAGCATTCTTTAACAAAGAAAGTTTTGTGAGGACAATGATCATTATTTTCAGAGTGTGGCTTGGCTCATTTCCTTGTGTTATGCCATATTCCTTTCTGACAGACTAAAAGGGAGTGGGTGGATGCAACATGGCTGGAGAGCCTCTGCCATAATTTAATTTCATTTCTCTGGTTTTACAGGGTTGCTGCTGGAGATACCTGTTAGAAATAATGCAATTGTCCTTTAAGCAGTGAAGCAGTATTCTCTATAGATATCTTTTCCCCATATTTGGCACCTTGACTGAATCCCTCTCCTATGATGATTAATCAGCAAATATGCAGTTCAGGAGTCCTATGAATGAATTTCCATCAACTTGGTCTCACACCTCTCCTGGGAGGACAGTCTTTAAGTTACTTTCAGAGCCAATTTGATTTGTTGCTGTTTTGTGCAATCTGCAGTTATAAAATCCATTCTCCACTGCATGTGGTAGAAAGCAGTCCTGGAGTGATGCAGCGCTCTGGTAGAACTGAGGTTCCAGCACAGATGCACTCTGACACTGTCCAGCTTCCCTCAAAATATCTTGGATAAGGAGAGGCCGCTCCCCTGATAACACTGAGCATTGGCATCCATCAATTGCTTTTCTCTCCCCTCTGTGTGAAATGCGTGTGGATTCAGTGGCAGAGGAAGGATCATGTTTGCACCTTCTCTGCTGTGAGCTCAACCTGTTCTGCTGCTTATTGCAGGTGCTGCCAGCATATCTGGGGGTAAGAATGCCCTGGGGGCTGTGGAGTCAGCTGTCACCCACCACCCTGGAGGAGCCCCAGCCATGCAGGTCAGCCTGCACGGCATGAAGCGCAACGTGTCGGACCTGCGGCTGCAGCTGCATCAGATGAAGCAGCTACAGGTATGATTATCTGCATGATGCTGGGGAAGAAGGTGGTTAGCAGCAAATGCCTTTTCCCCTCCTTCACTCTCTCTCATTTTCTCTCTTTTACCTTTTGTACAAGTGAGTCTCAGTAGCAGAGTTCTAGCAAAGGACAGACCCAAGAGCTACAGACACAAAAGTTTGCATAGTCCACAATATAGGAGAATTAGCTTAGTTAAATTACTGCTGTTCAGGTATTGAGGAAAAAAATAATTTCTAGCTTTGTTGGAGAACTCTGTACATTAAAGCACTATTTATATTACAGTAATATCAAGTCTGTGATTACAGTTTGGACCCTGCTATGCTATGTGCTGTATAAACATGTCAGAAGAACCATGTTCCTGCTCCATACTATTTACAGCTGAGACAGATTTTAAGTCCCTGAATAAACAACTTTGATGTCAGGAAACCCAAATGTAGCTGAGGATCAGTAGATATGCATTAAGCCAGAGTTTGAGTCCTGTATTTACAGAACCCAGAAAAATAGCCAACTTGAAGAGTAAATAAAAAAAGGTGTTTCAAATGTTGCTGCAAAGGTTTGTTGTGCCCTGCTTACATTCAGGTTTTAACAATACCTTCCTAATACATGCCAACACCTCAAAACCTGCAAGAAAGAGTGCAACCAATGAAGAGTTAACAAAAATGGTATGTTGGCACATACAGTCATGCTGCAAATATAAATATATGCTGCTCATCTCAGACACTGTGAAAATAAGCATATGCAGCTGTACAGGTCTTCAGCCCTTTACTTAATTGGAAACTGAAGAGCACTGTGTATTGTCTCAGAAGATGGAAAAGAAGGCAGAGCACTTTCTTGTAAGACAAAATACTGTACCAGTCCTCCTAACCCAGAAAGTGACATCACATGTTAGCTATCCTAGGGCTGCAGCTACTGGTTTTATAACCAGGGTGATAGTACTGTGTCCATCATGTTGCATTTGCAATTTGCAATTTTAGAACAAAATAATGATAATACAATCACAACTCAGAGCATGCTTTACCTTCACATTCTTATCTAAAGAAAATTAAATTATGAACCAGTCATAGAGCAAAGGAGCAGAAGGGTAAGGTAAACATCAGTGTCCATCTGAAGGTTGTGCTCTGTTTGCTGGGAATGCAGAGATGGCAGAAGGTGTTTGGAGCAAAGAGTTGGGTCAGGTGCCTTCTGCCTGTGATACAGCTCCCATGTATTTAAATTTTCAGCTTAGGATGAGAAGGCTGCAATAGCAAATGTCCCTTTCAAAAGCTATTCTCAGCAGTGCTGCCTACGTGCCAGCCATCGTGTTCCCCATCTAATTTGAAGATGCTGGCATGGGATCTCTGCCCTGGCACATTATGTATGAGTGCATATTCTTCCACATTTGTGCTGCAAACCACTGCAGCCCCTCTGTCCTTCTCCACACAATGTGCCAAATGCAGCTCCTGGCCAATGCCTTTGGTCTGGCCCCCAGCTGTGCTCAGCATGTGGCCTCCAAAAGCAGCTGGAGGCTGCAGTGCTGCTTGGAGGCAGGGAGTTCATCCTTCTCACTGGGCTGCCCACCAAGGAGGTGGCATTTCCCCAGCTGAGCTTCATCTCCATGGCCCTGCCCGGGGCAGAAGCCTTGCTCTGATCAGACATAACATTGTGGCACACAGGAGTGAAGAAATTTCTACCATCTGCACAAATCAATGCTGCCAAGGAGGTCCTGAGAAGGGGAAAAGGGCATATCTCCAGTGTGCTCATTACCTCTGGCTGGCTTCCCTTAATTCAGAAATGATAGCAAACTTGGTGCATTGAGCTAGTAGGAAGTTGAGAAATTTTGATAGTTGGAAGAACCTGTAGCTCAAGGGAAACTTTGGCATGTTACACATAAATTCCATTCATGAGAGTTTCTGTCATGGCATTCCTAAATTATTTTGAAAAAGAGCTCAGAATTTGTAGGGCAGCAAGTGAAACAGGCAGTGTTCTAAACTGAAGAGTGTTGGAATATCACATTTTAAATCAAATATTTTGTGCTGTGGGTTTTTTTTCCCAAAAATAATTATAAGTGAAAGAGAAAAAGTATTTTTCTGTTTTCCCAGATTGTTTTCATTTTATTTTTGACAGTGCTTCCTATTTTTCAATTTCACTGTTTCTCCTGGGCTAGCAGTCAGTTTGTTCCTGTTTGTGTGAATTTTTTATACAGTGACAGACTAGAAGAAACACTTCAACAAAATGAAAAATATGATTGCACAGGCATAAAATTTGGCAGGACAACTAAGAAACAGGAACAAGATATAAAACTATGTTTAATAATGTCTATTGTTTAATTTTCAATTGATGTTACCACCGTAAGTTCATACTGATTTTCTTAATAGAATCAGAGAAATTCATGATGGTAAAGACCCATTCATTCATGTATCCTTTGTTTGTGCTGGCAAAATCTTCTTTTTAAACCATATCCAGCAGCAATGGATCCAGATGTATTGATTCAAACACCAGATAAACATATGTTATAAGGTGCTGCCAGAAAGTTAAGACTCAGTCTGTGGTTGGATTTTGAGCAGAGATCCTTAGCATACAGACATTTACCTCATGGCTGTTGCTAGGGGCTCTATACACTTCTTGCTCCTAGACTTGCATGTTCTAAGTGCTCTGATTTTCAGAGGCATTCAGGACAGACTAGTTTCATGGTGCTGTGGAATTTTCCTCAAGGCCAGGGATAGGCTGTAACCCAGCCTTTGTCTTGAATGGGTTTGTTACTAACTTTAGTGGGGTTGTTCTGTGCTCCCAGAGAATTCTTAGTAGCAGGTTTGAACCAAGCCTTAGAGTGCATGGTGTATATCATCAACTTATATGTACATTGGATTTTTTGTCTACTTTTCTTTAACTGAACTAATTGTAAGGGAACACAGTTAGATATGATTAATGTTCCCCATTAGGAATGAGCTTGCATGCATGCATGCTCTTCCTTCACTCAGTGCAGGGAAATGAGTGCTGCAGAAAGGGCAGAAAATGTAATAACAATAATGTCATAAATGGTGTATGATACTCAGTCTCACAAGTATAACTTTGAATTAAAAATTCAAATGTATTTGGAGCTGCATTATAGAACTGGAGATACTACCTTTAATCAATGTATGCTAACAAACTTCAGGAACTAGATATTTCAATTCTGCAGAGGTCCTGAGCTGCAGGCAGCCAGTTCCTGTTTGTGGCTGTGCACTGTAGTTCATGGGGAGGTGGGTGGCCCAGAAGCCTCCCCCAGAAGGGCCTGGGAGGCTCTCACTGGACAGGTCATGCTTGTCCCCTAATGAGGAGCAGGGCTGTGAACTAATACTTGGTTTTCTAGTTACCTGTGTCACAGCTAATAATTGGTTCAAAGTGAACTGAACTAGTTATCGGATTTCTTGAAGTGAGTGCCAGAGGCTGAGCTGGGGTACTTTGTGTGAGAGCAGTGACAAATAATGGCTGGAGCACTAGATGAAGAAGAGAGACAAGGAAGGTATCTGGAGGGATTAGTGGGACTGGAAGTGAAAGCCAAGGGTAAAGAATATATGAGAGGATGCTAGAATCCTAAAAAAACATGGTGAATTTGTTTCTGTTGGTTTGCTGCTTGTAGTTGTAAGTTAAGGTAGCTCTAATTAGCAAGAAATTGCCATTTGTGGTGACAGGAAAGCCTGCATTGCTTTTCCTTTTGGGCACTTGCCTTTAGAACTTTGGCACTGTTTTAAGAGACTCCTCAAGTTTGAATGTCTAAGATTGTTTATTTGGCTTGTTTTCAAGCAAGCTTGCAGTACCAAAGATTCTGTCTAGTGGAACCAGAATAACTATGGCAGATCCATAAATCATCTTTTACTTGAGATGGTGGAGTAACTAACAGAGATGTCAGAGGGACAAGTGAGGTGTGCACTTAGAGCCTTGTCTCTGATACTGCTGGCAGAAGAAAGCTGAGAATGTAGTTCAGTTTTGCATTTATGGAGGTAAATGTGATGGCCAGACTGCCTTTTCCTCCTCAGCCACAGCTCTCCTGTGCTCCTGTTCTCCCTGCCTCATGCTGTCCTTTGGCTGCTGACTGACACAACTGCTCTCCTCCCACAGTTCTTCCTTTTGTTTCTCTGAACCCCTATGTATGGCTCTCTTCTCATCTTCTGTCCCTGTTCCCCAAGCATGAACAAACCCAGGTTTTCCATAACTAGCCAATTATTGCATGGATTTTCATAGGAATAGCAAAAACATTTCTTTGATACCAAGATGAGTCATGTCCCAGACTTAAAGAACTCACTTCAGTGAGGTTTGGGAGTCCTCAACATAAAAGGTTTTTTAAAATCTTGCTGCATCCCTTTTTTTTTTTTTTTTTTTTCCAGCCTCATTATCAGAAATAGATGAACTTTTATGACTAAAACTTCCTGGTATTGTTCAAGCAGTTCATAAATGGAAGTGACAAACACCTTAGCTGTAGACATCACCACAATAAATATAGATCCTCTACATACTCCCATAATAGGAAAAAACATGTGCTCATAACTCACAACACACTCACACATACTCAGTTTTGCTATTAGTGGAAGTCCCTGTTACCAGCTGAGGAACATCAAGGACTTAAATTCTGGACATCTGAGACTTAAGTCCAACTCTGTTACTGACCTTCTCACTGACCTCAGATTAGTTGTTTCACAGATCCTAACTCACTTCCATGTGTCAAATTTCCCCACTTTTTAAAGAGCTGTGAATAAATTTTATGACTGGAGTGTTACATGCTCATTCACTCATTTATTCATTGATTTAGGTTTTCCTACTTGAAAATATGACACAATGAAAGAGGTGTGTATCTCAGGTAGTTGTGCTGGCCTTGCAGTAAGAGATTTTAATTTATCAAATCCAAACATTAGTCCCATAATGGGGAAGATAGACATACAAAATACAAAGTATTGTCTTCAAAATAATCCAGATATTATTTATATATTTCTGTACTGATGAAATGTTTTTCAGCTTTGTTTTATCACTAACTGCTAACACTTCTCTTCAGCTGAGTTTTGAGCTAAGCCCTCCTGCTTGTCACAGCTCAGGTTTCACACATACACCCCCCACACCACACACACCCCTGCAGAGGTGTTACCCTCCCTCTCATTGCAGTTATGCAGCTGGAGAAGAGAGTAAGAGAGTCAGGCACAGGGACTGAAGTGAGGAACTGAGTTTGCTTCTCTCATGCCCATATTGGTTGGAAAGAATTGTCTCAGCAAAGGCACTTCTTTTTTTTTATTTTCATGAATTTTCTTAAATAGATTTTAAGGAAGGTTTACTACATTATACTGTGTTGTAGGTATCCCATTTCTGTGATTCTTCCTATTAGGTCATGGGTTTATTTTGTCTGTTAAATGTGATTTGGCTGTTAAGCCTGGATGTTTGGAAGGCAGCTGGCAGTTCAAGTGCTAGCTTTAAAATGGGAATTGTGTCCCCAGTTAACACAGGTGTTTTTTAAAATCTTACCATATGGAATGGCTCCTGGGCTAGTAGAGTTGTGTTCATGTTGCCTGTATCCTAAACTGTGACTAGGTGGAGTCTTGCTTATCACTTTGAATCTTGTGATTTTCGAAACTGACGTAAACAGGTTTGGTTTGTGTGAGCATGGCTCATAGCTGCTCCAGGGCTACCCACACAAAGTACAGCCTTGTTTGCCCTCTTACCTGTGTTCTGCTCTGTGAGCTTACTATCAACAAAACAATGAATGCTTGAGCTACTTAACATCAGGCTAAGACAAGAAAGAAGGTGTGACTTGCAATTCTCAGAAAATTACCATATTATAAAGGGGTTTTTTTCTGGTGGGTAAAGGAGGTTTTATGTGTTGCAGATGAGTTGTATGCCTGTACCAAATTACACCACGTTACAGTCCTTCCTCTGCCACTTGAGAAACTGAAAATCTCTGTTCTGAAAACAGCAGTGCATTCCAGCCATGACATTGATGTGTGGGATTATCCACTAGGCATGTATGGGTAGTGAGATGCATAAGCTTGTGAGATACTGGGAAAGTGGAAGTCAAGCATCCGGCATTCTCATGAGGCGTAATTAATTCTTGATTCATGTTGAACCAAGCAGAATAAAGGGGCCACAGTCCTTGAAGAAGTTATACATTGGAAGGGATATACTGATCCAAACATCTTTTGTTTATCAGTTTGAAACTGGAAGTTATATATGTACATGGAATAATGTCTATAGGTACAGCTAAAGTGGGAAATAAGAAGGTAAAAACACTCACTCACTGTAGGGTGGTGTTTATCCCAACCTTCTGAGCTCTGCAATGTATTCTGTTGCCAGGGATGTCAGTCAAGCAGGAAAAATTGAAGTTGATTTCTTTTGTGCAACAGCTGCAGAACCAGGAGATGCTGAGGGCAATGGTGAAGAAAGCAGAGCTAGAAATCAATGGCAAAGTGATTGAAACAGTGAAGAGGCTTGAAGATCCTGTGCAGCGACAGCGCAACCTGGTGGAACAAGAAAGGCAGAAATACCTCAACGAGGAGGAAAAGATTGTAAAGAAGTTATGGTGGGTTGAGAAACCTCTTCAAATTTATTGCTTTTGCCTGTCTTTTTCTTCTCTACAGCAAAAACTTCTACCGCTGTTCTCAGGTAACTGTATTTGTATATGCTGTTTTAGCTGTGTTTCCTTGCTGTGTATCACATTGGCTGTAAAACATGTCTGTTGTTCAACTCACTGCTCCTGTCTGGGAGTCCTTCTCTGCACAGCCCACTCGGTAAATCCCAGCAGTTCCAAGAGTGTCAGCCTCTTCAGAAGTCCCCTGTAAAGGGACAGGTGACTGTAAGGACAGTGCCTACTCCTGTATTCTGAAAGCCTCCCTCTACATTAGTTCTCTCATTCAGCCTTATGCTTTAGGAAAAGAAGGAGGAATTTCATCAAGAACAAAGGGATTAAAGGTGGGTAATGAGTTTGGCTCGAAGTACAAAAATCAGATTTTGGGAGTAAGTGCTTTGGATACTGCATGAGAGAGGTAGGGGAAGCTCAAATGGAGGATTGAAGTTTAACTAGTCAGCAATGCCAGTCCTTGTCTAAAATGTACCCACTGAGATTTCCATCTGCTTAACTTGCACCTTGTTTTGGTGTTATGAAAATGCCCTTTGGAAGATTCTGGGGTTTTTTTCCCAGAACTTTGGCACACCAAGACTGGTGGGACTGAGTTGTTTGGTTTAGTTCAGAGTCAGCAGGAGGCAAGATAAAGCTGAAATTAATAAATGGTTTAACTAATTCTAGCACTCACATTCCTAAGATGTTATATGATTAATTATTCTCATTTCTGCATATATCTCACACCTGAAGAATTGCTGCATAATAGTGAAAAAATTTCTAGTCAGCTTGTCACTGGGAATTATGACTGAAGAGCTGTAGAGTACAGTTCCTGACAGCTGAAGAGAGCAAATCCTTCCTGTTGACCAATTAGTTGTCAGATTAATACTTTCTGTCATAAAAGGTGCATCTGTAAGGAGGAGGTTGGATGTTACTAAGGGAGAGTCCTGTGAAGAAAGGTTGAATGTGCAGTAATGATCCATGCTACTGTAATTAATCCTCTCAGCTAGTTTGTTAAGTAATGACCTTCCTTTTCATCACTTCACTCCTGTGTGCCTCATTGCCAAGTTCCTAAATTGTCTGTTCTCCATGGAAAGAACAATTTGTTTGATGGCTGTTTATGGCCTTGCCTCATAAAATGGATCCAGAGTGAGGTCAAGTGCCAATGGCATGTGCTGTTACAGCTGTTTATTAAGGATATCACTTGGATTGCAATATGGTTCTGTTTTATCAGATTTGGGAATTTTTCCTGTTCCCATAGTTTCTGCTACTTCTGTGCTACTTCATTTGTTAAAGGTACAGGAATATGTCTTAAATTATGCAAATGCTACTTCACCTCTTTTAGAGACATGCTAGAAACAAGCATTTCTTTTCCATCAGTTGTGTTCAATGAGGTTCCTTTGTCATGTGTTTGCTCATTTGCAAGGTCAGAGCCCAAAAGTAAAGCACATCTGACAACAATAATTTCAGCAGCAGATGGCTATTAATAGTAAGAGCATACAGCACAAAATTACACATCAAATGTCACTGGCAATATTGAGAAAAAGGTTAATATTCTCTATAGGCATTTACAGCTAAACTGATTCCAGTGCAGATGTACAAACAAATGCAAAGCAACAGGCACAAAATCTGCCAATTTTTAGGATTTCAACTGTCACCCTCTTGATCTTTCCTGAATCATAAGACTGAATCAGTAGACTGTCTTCATGTGAGACTCTGGAGCATAAGGATTACTGCAATACTCACAAAAGTGTATTTAGTACTCTCAGGTGGTAAAGCTTAGCTTAAAAAGTCCTCCCTTCTACAAATGAAGATTATTGCTTGAGCAGGGAGGTTGGACCAGATGACCCACTGTGGTGCCTTCCAACCTTACCCACTCTGTGACTCTGTGAAATAAGGAAATAAGCATGTTGGCAGTTTCATGCTGGAAACAAGAGAAAAGTTGGTGTACATTTCAAAGCAAGCATTCTGTTGAACAGAAAGCTTCTCAACAGATTCATAATGGTGCCTACAGAAGTGTGCCCATGTGTGTGTCACAACTGCAGCAGCATTACAGTTCAGAGGACATCTAATGAAACCTGTTAAACATAGTGTTCATATACACTTGTAATAGTCAGAATTAAATGTGTAGGGTTTTTTCTATCTAGTCTTTTGACTCAATATCAGTCATGTTATATATAGCACTTTTAGATACTAGATTTAAGATTTACCAGACCAAGGACAAATTACAATGCTATGATATGTTGACTAATGAAGTATTTATGTTCTAACAAGCATGTTAGAGGTGTGACCACCCTATATTTTAGATTTTAAGCACTATAGTAGAAGGAATTTAACAGCACAGTATTTAAATTATAGCCACATCCAATCTGTTTAATTGGATACACTCCATTATAAGTTACAATTTATGCTTAGTTAGAAAAACTATCAAATTTTTTTCATAATAATAACTATGCTCCATGGAAACAAAACTTCACATGGCAATCTGGGTGAGCTACTAGTAGCAAATATTTGGGAAGTATATCAGAAGTATCTCTTTTGTTTCTTTTTTCAAAACAGAAGTATCTGGGGTTTGTTTTAGTCTTTCATCTGTCAATCAAGCCCCAGACTCTTAATGCACAGCAGAATGTTCACCCTTGCCATGGTAGCCATGACATTACGTTATAGACATCCCCCACTCCCTTTCCACTCCATTTTTCTCCACTCATGCCTTTTCCAGCCTGAGAAAAGTCTTAGTCTGCTTAGTTAACCTTCTAGAAGCCTTTCTCTGCATTTCATCATCCTGTTGCCTTTCCCTTTGCCCTGACTCTGGTGTACAGCTCTGAGCTGGAGATGGGGAGACAGGAGAGCCCTGCAGCAGCAGCTTGGCTGCATGCAGGCACACTGTGAGAGAGAGCAGGAGCTCTACATTAAATACCCAGCATCTCACAATGGGTCATTATCAGTTCTAAGTTCATCACTGTATGTAAAACCTTAGGGTTTTGGAAGGCTATTGGTTTTTAGGAGGGGTTGATTTTGGTTTTATTTCTCCTCCTCTCATGAGCACACTTTTCGTGTATTAGGAGTTAATTTAACCCTTGCTGTTTTCCTGGTCAGTTTGTATGAGATGGTCCATCTGCAGTCCTCTGCAGCCACCTTTCATTTGCATTTCCTTGAATAATACAATAGCCTTTTGGGATTTTTTTTGTTGTTATATTATTCATCCTCTTTTGTAAATTATTTATAGTATGTTGAAGAGCACCAGCCCTAGCAGTGTTCCCTGTGGAACCCACCAACAAAGTACATTCATTGAGTCAGCTGTTCATTGATCCCTTATCTTTACTTCAGTGCTTTATCCATGAAAGAATTTCCTCTTGTCCCATGTCTCATGTCCCATCTTGAAAGCTTCTCCTCAAGCACCTTGCTGAAAGCCTTTTGAGCTATACTTTGTCCCCAAGCTTCTGTTGTTTGTGGATTTGTGAGATTTACCTTCATTTTACACAAACCATGTAAATTTCTACCTAACACAGCAAATGCATCCATTGTTCATTGGTTCTTTATTGTTTATTCTTAATTTTGATACCTATCCATTACACCAGTCTGTCAGTCTCACCAGAGTACAGTTCCCAGGATATCCCCATACAATTAAAAATTTTTCTTTGTATCATTTATGACACTTTCTACTAATTTAGTGCCAAAGCAATTTTAATCAACAAGTCAGATGCTTAGTATCAATAATATAGTATCAATGTTTAGTTTAGCTGTTTCAACCTGGGGTTGCTAGAGAACTCCAGGGCAAATAAAATATGGTCTGGGTAATTTGTTGCCATTAATTTTGCCCATTTGTTTTGTAACCTGTTCTACTGATACTGCAGACTGAGGCAGATCCTCAAAGGCTTTTTTTTGCCTAAAGAAAGATCTCAGCAGAAGAGTTGCCTCAGCTTCCTCATCTAGCATATGGATACAGAAAAATTGTTTGCCTTCTGAAACTGTATTAGTGTGCATGTCTTGCTAATTTGCTCAGGCCAATCTATAAAGCCAAGTGTTTTCCCCAGTGAGAGAAAAATTCTAGAGACCACTGCATCTATTTCAGTCTTTGGGTCCTAAGGGATGAAGTTTCTTTTCCCTTGCAGTTAGCAACATGAAGCCAGTGTAATATGGTATCCCCTGGATAATTTCAGGATCAGTTGTCTTGTTTGGCAGTATATGGAATTAAAGGGGTTTGTGATGACCCTTCCATTTCTGCTCCAAGAACAAAGGAGAAGGTGGCCCGCTGTCAGCCACCTCAAAATCCTTCTTTTATCCCTGCATTTCAAACAAGCATAAACCTTCCATAACATCGTAATATTGTTCTGTGTTTTGCTTTCTCTTCTTTCCACACATGAACAAATTTAAGCATCTTTATAATTTTTGTTGCCTGGTAGATGCAAGTATCTGAGAAGCTGGTTTTCCAGTGCTGATCTACAAAAGGGAGGAGGGATACCCCATGATTCCCAAAGCAGCACTGCCCAGCCTCAGTGCCAGCACCAGGGCAGGAAGATGAGGGAGGAGGCATGACTGCAGAGCACTGTCCTGTAGAGCAGGAGCCTTTGCATTTTAGTGAGTGACAGAAGGACAGATTATTTTTCCAGCTCCTTTCTGGAGTGCTATGCTCTTTATTGCAAAGACAGAGGTAGCAGATACCTGTATTTTAGCAGCCTCTTCTGCTGGAAAAATACCCTTAGAAGTGTTCCCTTGCTGCCATCGTGTGGTTCAGTGGATTGTTTCCTGCAAGTCTGCTTGTGCTGGTGAGAACTGGGACTCCCCCAGCTTTCTGAAGGCAGAGTCTTTGGGAGAAGAGGTCTTAAAGTGAGAACAGGATCATTTACCTCCACTTGTCTGTGATCTGTTCAGACACAATTTATGATTCTCGATTCAAGATAAATTTTTTCATTTCTCAAGTTCTTAGTTTTGGATTGAAATTAATTCTTTGCTGTTTGTGCTAAATGTTCAGATGCTGATCCTGTTTCTGTTTCTCTGTGTATGAGGATTATTGTTATATTGCCATGGATTGTTCTGTGGGACTGTGCTTCCAATTTAAACTGACCTACATGTACAGTAGTGCTGTAAGGACTTTTCTTCATTTTTATCTCACCTACTTTTCTTCCCTATGTCACTGAGATGGGTCTGGAAAATGGCTGGCTTTACATGGCAGTGGAAGGGAAATATATGGAAATGCAAGACTTGAAGATGGTGCAGAGGGCAGGCTTCTCCCACCCCTTTCATGGCAATCTTCTTGTACTTTGATTCTTTTACAGCAATTGCAAAACTGATCCCTGATGAATGTGAGAAATGATGCCGAAGATTATGTACAAATGAGTAGCTGATTTGTCATGTCAGAGTTTCCATTGCAATTTTTTGTATCTGCAATTAAACTGCTTCCCAGAATAGTCTTGTGAGTAAATTTGGTATCTTAATAGAAGGGAATTTCTCCCAAATATTTAAGAGGTGATCTTTTTAAGGTGTTTGCATGGGTGTTTGTGTAATTGCCCATAAAGCATCTCAGGGTTGGGGCTTTTTTGAGAAAATTTTATGTATCTGTGAAAAACTCAAGCTGAAGCAATGTTGTCTCAAGCTCAAATGGAAAGAAGTGACTCCTCCCCAAACAAAAGCAGAGTTTATGTGTCTGGAGTATTGCAAAATTTTATGTGAAGTATGTAAAGACTGGAAAATATGTTGGGAAAGGTGAGAAGGAAGCACCAGATGGAGCTGGAGTAAGCACAGAATGGCAGTGATTGGAAAAAACATCCAAAGCAATTCACTCTTAAATCCAAGTGCTGAGCAAAAGCTGCACACAATGCACACTTGCTGTTTCAGTCTGGCTGTTCATAGAAACAGGGTCCAGTGTCCTGTCTACCTGGCAAATAAACAAGGTTGCATCAAGAGGCCTTTGGTGCCACGTTTTGGGTTATTTCTTAACTGTTGGGCAATCCTCTGCATGTCATCAAGATGAGAAAACACAAGGTGCAAACCTTCGCTTCAATGGCACAATGAGTCTATAACCTTTGAGCACTTGCATCCCCAGAGGGCTCCTGGTTGTTCCAAGTGCTTTACCAGCCCACCTGCCCTTTGTAGCACAGAGGTCAAGATGCTCTGCAGGTCTGCAGCCTGCCACAGAAATGAATGACTTGGGCTAGTTACAAGCCTGTTCCTGTGCTGCGTGTGTCCAGCATTCTCATCTCCCCTCATGGTATCCTATCACTTGTTGAGCCTGTGGGGTCAGATTTAAAGGTGCCACAGTTGAGATTTCTGGTTTAGTTTGCTCCATTCCTTTGCATATATTTGCTTGCAGTATGAAAGTCCTGCTTAAATTTTCTGTCCATGTTATTTCTTTTGCCAGTGAGCTGGAGACATTTGTTGAAGACCTGAGGAAGGACTCTGCTGCTTCCAGCAAGACAGTTACACTGAAAGACGTGGAGGATGGAGCCTTTCTTTTGCGTCAAGTGGGAGAAGCTGTTGCTACCCTGAAAGGTATGTACTTTTCCTTTTTACTTTTGTTTCTTTTCTTTTAACCACAGAGAACAGTTTTGTCTTTGATCTGGAGGCATTAACTTCCACTTCCAAAAAGATTTAAAGCTGGGATTAGGGAGCTTGCTGCATGGCCCCTGGAGAGAGACAGACATTCAAGCAATTGACATTCACCCAATCATCTTGGGCTGCCCAGGGCTTTTATCATTTCCTCTTCAGCTTCACAATTGTTTTCTTTGCAGGAGAGTTCCCGACACTGCAGAATAAGATGCGGGCGATCCTGCGGGTGGAGGTGGAAGCTGTGAGGTTCCTGAAGGAGGAGCCACACAAGCTGGACAGCCTCCTGAAGCGGGTGCGCGGCATGACCGACGCCCTCACCGTGCTCAGGAGGTGATTGCTTTGCTTCTGTTCAGCCTTAAAGCATTTCCTCAAGCAGAGCTGGAACAGCTTTTGGGTTTGTGATCTCTGAGAAATTCAGCTTGCTTGCTGTATTTATAGACTATTCCTAGAGCCCTCTCAAGGGAAATCAAATCAGCCTACTGTGCTCTCTGCAGTGAGTCCATACTGACCAACAGAGGTTAGATGCTTCTCAAGTCAGCAGTTCCTGATTCGGGAAGTGCCTGGATGAGAAAACTTACGGTGGCAACAGCCTCATATCTCAGCTAATTAACTTTAGATATTTACAGCAATTTCAGCTAACAGAAACATTCTCTGACACAGAAAGGTTCATTCCCTAACATGTAACAGTAAGAAATAAAATAAAAAAAAGAGTGTAAGTGGATAAAAGTATCCCAAACCTTCTAAAAGAATACACTTCAAATTCTTTTCTCTTCTTTGCACAGAAAATGCATTAAAGAAAGTTGAAATATTAGATAAAACTTAATGTCCACTAAGTGCCAGTGTTTAGCCTTGTTTGTCAGAATATATGAGCAGCAAATGAGTGCTGATTTATGTAACTCAGTGGGCATTGGATTTAGTTCCTGCTCAAAACTATCAGTGGTGGTGGTCTCAATTTTAGTTCAATTTCAGGAAAAGTCATGAAAAAGTCATGAGCCTATTGTCACTACCATTATTCTAAAGAATGTAGGGTTGCCAGTGTTTTTATATATCCTGGAGCATATGTAAAACTGATTTGGCAGTACTGGCAGATGGATAAAATGGTTTATGTAACAGGTTTTCTAAGAGCCATCACTTATTTTTTCCTTGCAGACGAATGTCTATATCCTTTCACATTAGTTTCTTTTTTAAAAAATTATTACAGGTATTTCTGTCTTGCAGAGAAAAATAGAACAATAAGCTGGGCATACCAAAGTTTTACCAAAAATCATTTTTTGCAGCAAAAGTGCATTTTAAGCCTCATAAAGTCTGTTTCAATGATGGGAAAACTCATGGCATTTGATGGCTTGCAACATTCAGAAGCTCAGACATTTTACAGCTAGCTGCCAGAAACAGTTGCTTTTCTATATCCTCAGCTCATCCTACCCCACACTCTTGACAGGAAAGGCCTTTGTGAAGTATCATTTGAGACAGAACCTTCATTTGAAGCTCTGTTTTGACAATGTGCCAGACTGCTGCCTCTCATTATACATAGCTTCACTTTTCTGTGCTTCTAGTCCAGGAACATCTTGTTTAGCTAGATACATTGTATGCAGCTTAATCAACTGATTTCCATTCTCACTGTAAAATTAACCCATTGTAGCTCATGGTTTGCTCAGAAACTGCCAGTACATCACTGAAGGTGTGTACCCACCCTAGAAGGCAAAACCATCTGAGTTAGAATAGCCTCTTTAAAATTCTGAGCCCCTGACTCTGTGAGAGAGCTATAAAATCTGCATAGAGCTGAGAGCATCAGGAAAATAAAGAAAACACCATTTTGATTGTTTTGATGTAGGTCTTTTTCTGTGTAAGAGTTTATTGTCACGTATTGCTCATGACTGGCTGCGTGCTGACCCTGTGCTGTTGTGTTCATTTGGCTGGGCAGACACGTTACAGAAGGACTGCTGAGGGGTGTGGATCCATCCCAAGCCGTGCAATACTCTGCTGTGGAAAAGCCCAGTGCAGCTGACACTCTGCAGACCCCAGAGGAGCACAAGCCCACGCAGGGACACGCACCGCAGAGCGTCCCGGCCATGCCGGCGGAGTCGCAGGTGTCCTCGGTCAAGTCCGAGGTCATTCCCTTCTCAGCCATGACTGTCCACCACGTGCAGAGCTCTCCTGTTGTCATCCACCAGTCCCAGCACTCTGCAGCCCTGGGGAACCAGGCCCAGGGCTCTCCCACTGCAGGCAGTCACAGCGAAGGTCACCCCGCAGCCAGCCCAGCCCTGCAGGAGCCCACAGCAGCATCCCAGCCCACAGCAGCACAGGTCCCTGTCAATGGCACCACCATGCAGAGCCTTTTCATTGAGGAAATTCACAGTGCAAGTACCAGAAATCGAGCTGTGTCAATTGAGGTATGGTGTACTCTACTCACCAGCTGTCCTCTCTTTGGGTCTGAGCTCCCAGTCTCACTCTTGAGGCTGCAAGTGGGACTTTCCAAATGCATTCTGGGGATTTAACCCCTAAGTACATTGTACTTCTGAAGACACCCTCTGGTTTTGTCCCTGCTCATTTCAGAAGGGTTGAACTAGATGACCTCTAAAGGTTCCTTACAACCCAAACTATTCTATGATTTTAAGTGTAACAGAAAAATTTCATTTAACCAAAATTAGGTGTGTTTTTAAAATTATCTTTATTGAGAAAAAAATTAGAATTCTATTTCAGAAATTTTAGAATACCTTATTTTTAACCAATAACGCATAATTCTCTGGCAACACTTGCAAGTGTGGATTTCGTTCACTCTTTAAATCTCCATATCCCTTATTATGGAGAAGTAAAAGTGAAAGAGTGTCAAGCTCCAGTGGTTTCACACAGAGATATTGAGAAAACCCAGAGATGAACTGCTGTGTCTTATTATAGACAGGCACTTTGATCACCAGTGTGATGTAGTAAGGCAGAGACCCAGATTTAAATTTGGCCTTTGTTCTTTTAGTGAGCAGTAGCCACTGTCAGTCTGGCATGTGTTTGTGCCAAATCTAGCACAGTGCAAGTCAGAACTGTGTGCCATTACTGTTCATGTATTTCCTTTAGTTGTGACTAGAATTGAAAGAATCTATCCATGCTGACCTATAATGTTTACACATGGAATTTATTTTTAAACAAGTGATCACAATGGAAATCAGAAAAATAAACAGATGCTTTATTGTGTTTTGTCTAGAAAGCTGAAAAGAAGTGGGAAGAGAAAAGGCAAAACCTTGATCACTATAATGGAAAAGAATTTGAAAAGCTCTTGGAAGAGGCCCAGGCCAATATAATGAAGTCCATTCCTAACCTGGAGATGCCTCCCCAGTCAGCAGCCCTGCCTAAAGGGGATCCAGCAGAAAAGTTAGAAGTCTCAGGTAAGGTTTGCTAGAGTAAATGGGGCTAAAGAATTGTGGATCTGGAAAGGAGAGGTTCTTTTTCCAACTTTCTAGAACATTTTCAGTTTATAGATTGCTGTGGTCTTGAGGAAGGTCAAAACAATCTCTGAATACACAAAAATATACTTTAGAAAGCAAGAGTAGCTTGCTGTGTGTAGATTGAACAGCAGTAAAAGCTGGCAATTGCAAGCACGAAGATCCAGGTTAGGCATTAGGAAAAAAAACTCATAAAGGTAAGGAGAGTGAAGCACTGAAGCTCCATGAGGCAATGAGGAAGATGCAAGGTCCTCATTACTGGACAGAATGGTTTAGACTAGCACTGAACTAGAATTTTATTAGTAGAGCTACTTTGTAGCAGCAAGATAGTGAGATGTTCTTCCAGTCCTATTTCTTTCACAATTTAACATACAAATCCATGTCTGAATTTTTTCAAAATCCAAGGAGCAAAAAAGATGTCTCAGCCAAACCTTGGATTTATCCAATTAGCCAAACACACATCAGCTGTAAAATTCTTGCTCTGCTACATGTGCCAGTGCATCCAGCTCAGTCTCTGACAGGCAGCTGGAGACACTGTGTGGGGAGCACAGAACCTGGCTGCCTTCTCAGTCTGCTGCAATCATCCAGCACCTCATGTGATTTTAAAGGGAATATCCAAATCTCCTCCTTTTCATATCCATTATGAAACTTTTATCCAGCAGTTCCTCTATAACTGCTTATACAATTCTCATCCTCTTGCTGTGGCAGCAAGTTCACATTTTGTGAAGGAGCTTTCCTTCATCTCTTTTAAACTGGTATCATACCAGCTTCACTGAGTTCCCCATAGTTCCAATAGTTTCCAATTTGGCCAACAATAGCTCTTCATTTCCTTTATTAAACCATTAAGGTAGTGGATAAACCTTTATCATGACCTGGAGCTCTCCTGGAGTCTGTCCCACAGAGTTCAAACTTCCAGCCTTTCTGGTCCCTCCATCCAGGCCAGCTGCTCCCTCCCCAGGCTGGATTCAGTTCCCCTTGTTTAACTCCACTTTGTCCTTCAGGAGCTGTGGAGGTCAGAGCTGCAAGCTGCACTCAAGGGGTTGGCATGCCAGCATAGCAAAAAGCTGAAAAACAGTGCCCTAGGGGTTTTGTAGACAAATTCATATAGAATTTTGGAGGAGTGTTTTCAGATCCAGCATTTTGTTCTGACTGTACCTTTGATACTGCCAAGTTTTGGCTTCTTGGATGTTTTGCAACATACATGTTTAAAATAAATTCCTTTGAACTTCATAAAATAATTTTAGAATTCTGGCACCCTTCAGTGAGATTACTGGCTATCAACACAATTAGGTTGTATAATGTGTGGCATAAATAGAAGAAGTCAGTGAAAATAAGTACCATATGGGTGCAGTGAGCTGTGACATCCTAAAAAGTGCAGAGCACAGTAACTGAGAAGTTTTGCAAGTTGCACAGTTAACTAATCCACTTATAGAATGCAATTTTGCACAGTGTGCAGCCAACAGATTTAAGAACAAGTTTGATGAGATTGAGACATTTGCCTTCTGTTGTGCATAATGAATCCTGCAATAGTAACATAAATACAGGAACAGCAAAACTTTTCCTTAATATCTGACTAAATATCTCACATACTGCTCAGCTCTTCTCTGACTGAGGATGGAAAGCTCAGTTCCATCTGCTGTAGACCTGAAAACTGAGCAGCATAAGAAAAGGCAGACCACCTATCTACCAATACAATATATAAAATATTTTGGCCATAAATAAGCAAAGACCTCTGTTGGCTCAGCTGCAGAACCCAGATAGATCATGGTGCCAGATTGTGTTGTCTCATCCATTCTCCACACAGAACCTCTCCCAGTGAAGAAATACTTTTTTTTTTTTTTCCTCTGCAAAGCACAAAGCAAAATAAAATTACACACTTTGCACAGTTTTTTGTATGATCTAAATATTTCTTTAATGTCTTGACTCTAACTCATCTTTGTATCAATTGTTCCATGAGAAATGTGATTTTTTCTAGCGTGTACATTAGAAATTGGTCTCCTTCATCTCTGTGCCATGTGAGAATGCCCTGATTTTTGCAAGTGATGAGTGATCAGTAGCTTCCATTAAAGAGAGTTTATCTGACTGCAGAGCCTGCCTCAAGGCAGGCATTATTATTTTGAAACCTTTTGGATTTATTTTGGTGCAAATAAAAGTCTGTATGGTGGGAGCAATTCATTCCCATCTGTCTGTGCCTGTTGAAAAATGCTGCAGTTTAGTGAAACAGCTGGCAACAAACAACTCCCATTTTGCTCACAGAAGTGCTGAGCCCTTTGGCACCAAAGAAGGTTCCATAATGTGTAGGCTTTGTTCATGGGCAGTCTCAGGCTTAGTGAGTTAAATTTGTTTATTTATTCCTCCCTCTTTAAATATGCCAGAGGAAAAAAAAAACAACAGAATAAAATCTTCCCTGTAATTTTTTTCCTCTAAAGTTTTTTTTTCCTTCCCATTTATATTGGTGAGATAAAATTGTTTAGTAAATAAAATAGAAATCCATCTCTGAAGTTTTATGACCAGTCACTGCACTGACCATGAGCAAACCCCATCACAACCTCTCCTTAATGACTCCAGCTAAGGGATATGAGGGGGATTAGCCTTTGATAACCAGTTCACTTGCCAGACTCAGTGACAGTATTTCTTGCCTGTGTTTTTATTTCCCATTTTGAAGATGGAGATGGATGAGTGTCTAGAAATGTGAATGAGATGGTGGGAATCATGTTTTCCTTGTGCCCTCTGTGTCTCTTATCCAACCTTGCTCTCATTAAGTGGGAGAAAAACTTGGAATTCTTGCAGAGTCACTACCAGTTTGAGGGTAATAGGTTGTGCCCATTTAAAAGGAGTAGGGATTTGCAAAGGCCCTACATCATAGTCTGCTAAACACCATCTTAGAGAATTACTCTGATTTTACAGCAGAAATACATCTGATGTAATTAAAAACTGAGTGACCAAAGAAGTGGTCTAATGTAAATTGCAGCTGGAAATTCACTCTTCTTCCAATCCTGCAAGTGAGTGCCAGATAACCAGGGAGGGAGATAATACAACTGAACATTTCTTTAAGCTTAAGCAGCTTCTAAGAACATTTGAGCTAAGAAGGAAGCAAAGATGAGACCGGGTCAGACAAGGGCTCTTTCCAATCCCCAGGGCCTGCTGGAGTGTTGGAGGAGGCTGACAGAGCCCCAGGAGTGGGCAGTTATGCAATTATTTGCCCAGAGGGAACACTCAGCCCTAAACAGCTGGATAATCCCAAAGGCAGGATGTTTTATTTTTCTGGATTATATTTATTCCAGCTGTTTATATAACACTGAGTAGCTGCACAAAGGTTGTTCTTTTGCTCTTGGAAACAAACACTGTAAACAGCAGTGTGAAAATAGTGGCTGTTGCCATATTTATGATGTTTAGCCTGTAACCAGAACCACACAGGGAAATAATGCTGTGCAGAGACAGTGGGGAGGAGGAAGTGGCAGCTGTGGGAAGCATCCTCAGGGGCAATGCCAGTTTCAAACTGGTCTTCTCTGGGAAGACTGTCCTCAGAAAGCAAGGGCTGGCTCTGCTTGGCCTTTGCATTTGGTATTTGAACCTTCTTGGCTTAGAATAATATGTAAAGGGCTCTTATATGGTAATTTAAAGGCAAAATTGTACATTCCTGGAATTATAGCAAGTTAAGTGAAAATAAATGCTCCCTGAGAAGAGTGCAGTTACATCTGGTGACCCCCTGCCTTCTCAGAGATGAGAGGATTTACAGAAATGCAAAGGTGGCATCTCTATAGAGTACAGCTTACATTTTCACTCAGCTTTTGTGTGAACTTGGCTGTGTCCAGCTATGACATGGGCAGAACTCTTCAGCTCCTTGCACCTTGCCAGCAGCACCTCCCAGGCAGAGCAGAAACTGTGCTGGATGCTTCAGAATTGCTGAGAGCAATGAGAAGGCTCCAGGCTGGTGTCTCACTGTACCCATGTCAGTGGCCAGGCTCTCAGAGGAGGCTGAGGGGCTGTGGGCAGTACCCAGACACTGCATGCTGCTTCACTCTGTGATCTGCTATCCCACTTGTACACCCATGGCTGACACCCAGCTACAGTGGCCTGGAGGACAGGAGCTTTGCTGAAAATTTCTGGGTGAAGTGATCCAGTTTCTGTGTACAAGTACAGCACTGTTCACTTCCATTTGAGGCAGTTACACTTGGATACCAAATGTGTTTCTTTTCATACATTCAGCCACAGGACCTTTTAAGACTTTTTTTTCCTTTCCAGCTGAGGCAGGCATGCAAATACTATTTTCCAGTCCTTCAGCTATGCTGACTTTGTGCTGCTCTGTTTGCCTGCAGAAGAAGCTGCTGATGGAGAGCAGGACAATGACAAGCTGACCAAGTCTCCCCCTCCTCCCCCTCCACGGCGCAGTTACCTGCCAGGCTCAGGACTGACCACCACCAGATCAGGAGATGTCATCTACACGGCCAGGAAAGAGGCTGCTGCTCTCAAGGTTCAGTGATTCATACTCTGTGCAGTCAGGCTCCTTCCTGATGAGTTGTTGGCAAAGAGACAACACACAGGCTTGGGCCTCTAAACCACAAAATAAGTTGAGGCAGAGCTATGTCCTGGAGAGCTACTGAAACTGCTCACCAGGATGCACTTCTGCTAGGCCAAATGAACAAGTAAGATTTGATTAGTTCTGTTTACAGGAGCCTTGCTGCTCTTATCTCCTAGCAATGCAGCAGGGAAGTCACAGGCTGCTTTCATTTAGTGTGGTAAGAAGATTAAAAATTAAAAAAAAAAGCATGCCTTAAACAGATGGGGAAGATCAGGTCAGATTTGAGAGTGTTTTTACAGAAATGTTGCAAATTAGTTTCTTTGGGCTTTTTTTCCCCATCTGTTCTGGGGAAGAAAGTGGAGGGAAGTCCAATTTAGGAAGCTTTTTAATCTGTGAACATATAATCACATCAGCAGTATTGGTTGCTTTTGAACTGATGAAGTAGCAGGAAGAGGGACTTTGCAAGAGGGGAGTTGCAGTAGTGTTAAATTTTGGTGTTTACTTTGCATCAGGAGGGTTGAGCTGTGTTATCTCTCTGTGCTTTCTGATCCCATTGTAGGAATGCAGTGAAGATGCTGGGCAAATAGCACAACCCAAAGCCCCTAAAGAGGACCAGGCACTGTCTCGGAGCACAGGGCATGCTGTAGCACCAGCTGCAAAAGATGAGGAGGAAGAGGAAGGAGATAAAATAATGGCAGAATTGCAGGTATGCCTTTTGGGTTGCACATGAGGACACCTGTGCCCAATATCACTTCTAGGGCTTCAGTGCAATTTCTAGCTCAGAACATGAAGCAAAGTATTTCTGCCAGCCTCATTCAGTACCATTTGTTGCACTGAGTGGTACACTCTCTGGAAATGCTACCAAATGTTTTTCAAGAGGTCTGGAGCTGAGACAGTGGCCAAGAATGCAGTAGCTGCCACTGGAGAAGCTGCACATGCAGATGGGACAAGTGAAACATGGGTGTGCATTTGGTGGGGCTGTCCCTGGCCCAGTGTTGCTCACCTGGTACCAGACTGGCAAGGTGCTGAGACCCTCTGTCATCTGTGCTAGCTTTGGGGGAGCAGGGAATAACTGGGTTTGCTCCTGGTGGGCTGTGCTATGGCCCAAAGTTTCCCAGAATATCTGAGCACTGAGACATTGTCCATTCCCTATGGTGTAGCTGGTACATCCCTCTGCCAGTGGCATAGAAGAGTGCTCCCTTGCTGGTCCTTCACTTAACATCACACAGGACTTCAGTTCACTTCAGTGGTGGCAATGCTGCAGTAAATGCCAACTATTTCAGCTACCATCAGTAAACTCCAGCTTCCCAGGGCCACCCTCTGTGCTCTTCCATGCCCACATGAGCAAAGGAGAGGTGGATCACCTTACCAGGCTGTAACTTCTGGTATTTTAGAGCACTGTCACAACACGAGATGATCCCTGCTGTCCAGCTGCCAGCAGGTGGGCTTGGTGCTGCCCAGGCAGCATTTGGAGCAGGGGAGACATGGGCACTGAGCAGTAACTGGTACATCTGATGGGTACACCTGCTCCACTGCTCAGCTCTCACCCACCAGAGCTGGTTTGCAGGAGGGAGAGCAGAAGTTCTCCCTTATCCCCCCTCCATGTGCTCATGACCAGTGAGACAGGAGAGCTGGGCACACAGCAGCTGTCACAGCATCTCTGTCTCTAGGAAAGCAACCTCTGCCTTGCAACTGGGGACAATGAAGTGAAGGTTAAGGTATGGAAAGGGGGGCTGAGGGAAGCTAAGGAGGAGAAATAGGCATGGTTACTCATCAGGAGTGGATGCTTAAATGCTGCTTTGGGGGCTAGCAATTCTCATTTTAAACCAATACCAAATACAAGATATATTTTATAAGCTTAATAGAGTTTCAGAAGAGGCAAATTGCCTGATGTAAGAACTACAAGCTCTTTAGTTTCATGTCAGTCACAGGCAGAAAGATGGAAAATGAGATATGGAATTCAATCATTGAAGAACTAAAGGACAGATGTAAACAGTTATGCCAGTGAGCACAATGTAATGGAACAGAGGGCTGTACTCTGATCATGTAACAGGTTTGGCTGCTTAAACTGAATTGTATACCTATAAGCATTTTAGTAAGGCATTTGATCAAACATCACACAACATTCTCATAAAAATATGACACCTCAGAGTATACAAAAAAAGCCTTATTGCAGCATAATTGAGACCTGTCTGGTTTTGAAATCAGTGACCTTGATGCAGGTATTTATAGACAGGTCTCACATGGAACAGCACCAGGCCCAGTGTCTCTCTGTGTTTTCATCAAAAGCCTGGAAATACATTTAAAATCCTTACTGTGTAAATCATCTTAATTCAGATCAGTGAAGTATGACAGCAGAGACATGATAGCCAGCACTTAATGGTCATAATGCTTTGCTGAACTAAAAAGTCCACGTGAAGAACAATAACATGTAGGCCAGGCCACAACTGCATGTCTTGGAAAGAAAGAGGAGTTGCAGTAACAGGCTGACAGGAGCTCCCAGGTCAGTGTTGTTGCCATGGAATTGTGTCTGCTTCAGGTGTAGATGTGAAAACATGGCAAGTTTTTATGTCTGTGAGATCCACACTGTGCTGCTTCATCCATGACTCAGTATCCATTTATCTCCCATTTGAAAAGCCTGTTATGAATATGAAGGTTCAGAAGAAACTTCAATGCAATGTGAAGATTTTTAATGTAGCAGGGAAAGGCATCAAAATACTCAGTGGCTGTAGCACAAACTATATAGAGACTGTTATAGATATTGGAGAGCAAAGGTGATAAAAAAATACCAAAGGGAAATAGCTTTTTTGGCACTGAAAGCCTGAAGGACTTTGAGGATGCTTAACTCAAACCCACATCACTGGTCTCACAAATGGGTAAGTTCAAAAAAATCCATATCCTCTGTTGGAGGAGCAAGACTATTTTTCTATTAGTTTCATGTCATCTTAGATATTCTGGTCTGTTAATAGATACAAATAGGATGTAATGGAAAACCAGAAGGAAGTCTCCATCCTGATTTTTTGCACTGGAGTTGTTTTGTTATCCTTACCTTCATGATTTTGCATAAACATGCAATACATATGAAGAACACAGTATTTAAAGAACAGGCCTGATTCTGACCTGTAATCAGGGCTATTAATTTCATAAGTTGCCAGGAATCAAATAATTGCCCTAATATATGATATTAAAGTGCAATCCTACTGCATGTCACAGTGTGTCTGACTCCTGTGAGCACTCCCCCCTCCTTGCTGTGTCCTCCCTGCACATCTCACTGAAGGCAGGCCACGTGCCAGTAGAGGCTACAGGAATTCTGGTGAGGCACATTTGCTGCCTGCACTGCATGGTGATGGTGGCAGTGATGGTTTTCCTCCTCCAGATCTGGGAGCCAGCTGGATAGAGAAACTGAAAGGAAATAAAAGGAGGATAGCAAAATAAATGGCTGAAAAGTCTGGCCCATGCCCTGGGGGATGCATGGTTGGGAGGCCAGAGTCCACATAGGTTGGGAGAGTCAATTTATGGCTCTTTATCAAAGACTGTGACAAAGGAACATCTCCATGTTTAAGGTTTTAATAGTAGTTTGTGTGGGAGAAATGGAGTCAAGTAACTCTTGCAGGATTATCAGCCACAAGGGAATAGGTGCTGTCACAAGCCCCAAGTTTGTAATGGGCTTCCTCCCTGAGTTTGGATAATCTGTAGAACCTCTGTGGGTCTCCATCACCTGAAAATTCAGAAATCAAGCTTGTCCTCCTTACAGGGAGCACTGAGGTCAGCATGGTGTTAGAGTCTTATCAGGCTGGAAGGGATGCCCTGGTTCTCTTAATCTGCTAGTCTGAAATCTCTATTATTATCTCATGAGCTTGTGGAAAACATTGTTGAGCTGTAACTTTTAGAAACAAATGCTCTCTTTGTAGTTGGTCCTCTCCAGATATTCCTGTGTAAAAGTTCTTGGTCTCCTGATAACCTGCAGTATTTATTTCCTAGGCTTTCCAGAAGTGCTCTTTTATGGATGTAAACTCAAACAGTCATGCTGAACAGTCCAGAAATGATACACATGTTAAAGACATAAGGCCTGGGACTTTAATGCATCACAAGGAAAAGAAGGTAACAAGTGGCAATTGTAGACATGCCACCCAGTCTTGGCATAACCTTCTTTCCTTCAGAACTAATCTTATATCCTGCGTCCTGTTCTCTTTAACCCCACCCACCACTGCCCACTGGTTTCCTTCCTGTTATCTCCTATGGCTCACAAACACCCATATGGAATTCTGAATTAAACTATATCATATGTCTCATTAGCAGTTGTACAGTGGTTGCATGAAGTTTTATGATCCTGTGAAATCAAAACAGGATCCATCAGTTTGTGTCAGAGATGCTCGTGCTGCTCAGAGCATCCTTCCCCTGCTGCTCTGGTGATGGATGGTGAAGCATCTCTCCTAAGCTTGAGGGGAGTAATGGTTCCTCTCTGTCTCTAGAGCCAATTCATGCTTTGTTTCATTTTTTGGTTCCAGAAATAGTTGTTAGATATTCAGAAATCCCATTCAATTTATTGGATGACAGGATCAAAGTGAATGGGAGGAATTTGCTGTTATGCTCAAAGTTAATGCCCAAAATTCAGTCATGGGACTGAGAAGAAGTGCCCTGTGTCTGGGGCTGTAGGCAGCTCAAGGTTAAATTTCACAGCTGTGCATGGGCTGGAGCTGCCAATTGAGTTGGTTTGAGTTAACAGGCAGCCAATGTGCAGGGCAAGAAGAGAACAAGTATTTCTGCCTTTTCAGGCCTCTTTTTTATGTTTAATAGTAACGAGTTGCATCACTGCTGGGGTTAGGGGTTTGTGCAGGCAGGACTACCTGTCAGCCAAATGGCAGTTTGCAATGAAGGTGGGTATGGTGGGGAAGGAAACACAGCTCTTCAGCATTTCAACCCTCTCATGCATTCTGTGTGTGTATGCAAATGCTGCCAGGTCTGCATTTCAGGACTTGTGCTGGAGCTGCCCAAACTGCAGTTCTGGTCTAAAGCTGCAAACATCTGGCTGGGTGAGGGTACAGGTTCATGGGTATGAGGAAAAAAGGAAAAATGTTCTGTGTGTATGACAGTGTTACAGAAGAAAAAAAGTGTAAGTTCATCCTCATTACTGCTGTTGTCAGAATGAGAAGATCATATTGTTACATGAAATCCTGGGTCATCACTCAGGATGCTGCACATCCTGTAGCACAAACATTTCTTTGAAAAGTGCTGCCAAGTAATTGCCATAAACTAATATTTATTTGAATAACGCAGACTCCAGGAAATTAAGATTAATGAGATCTGTTTTTGTAATCTGACGTGACAGAGTGTTTATTGGCTTTAAATATGGAACATTATGGTCACGATAAAATCATTGAGGAAATGAGTTTTGTTGTGGTTTTATTTTTTTTTAGTAGAAAAGCAGAAATTCCTAAAATGAGATACATTGTACAAGGACACCATGAGGTGTTTCACTGGTGCTTGGAACTAGAAGTGGAACTTGCTAAAAAAAGATATACAGTCCATGTCCAGAGGCAGCAAGTGCCATTGAGTGACTTTGCCTAATTCTGGGGGGTCTGACATGTCATGGGACTGGGAGGCACTGAACAAGTCCTGATGGGATGACAAGCCCTGGTTTGGTTCCCAGAGTGCCTCTCAGCATGGCTCCAGGCAGGGATTGCTGCTGTCCTGTCTGTATGAGAGTTCCTGTGGGAATATGAGGGATGTCAGGGTATCCCTGCAGCAGCTGCTCAGCCTTGCTGCTCAACGAGCCTTTGTGGAGGTAACTGTGACTGTCTGTGAGTGACTATCTTGATTCTGTGTTTTGATTGTGAGTAAAGCTTTTCTGTGTAAAATCCTCCAATAGCACATAAGAAAACCTCACACAAGATGTGGAAACTGTAGCTGGTGTCCCTCTGTGTGCCTGGGGCATGCCCAGCCAGGCTGGGGATCTCTGCGCCGTCACTCATCCATCTCCGTTGGGACAGCAATGCTCCTGACTGTTCTGCAGGCCTTGATGCTCACATGAGTATAATCTGTCCTTCTGCTGTGTTAGGAGTCAGCTCCCAGTCTAAAGCAGGCAATGTCAGCATTATTGCTTTTGGTTCACTGCCTTCGGGCACTCAAGGCCAAATTACTTTCCTTCTTGGTGAGCTGTCTTTTGACTGTAGATTTCTCTTATCCATGGTCCTGGTGTCTCCTCAGGTCAGTCCTTCACCCTGATCATTGGTGTTTCTCCTCAGTTGTCACTAGCACTTAATCCAAACCCCAGAGAAAAACCTGGTGTTATGAAACAGCATTTCCAGGGGTCCTCACTTGCAAATAAAGAAAAAAGTCCCCCTGAAGTGTCATTGCTGAGAATAAACATACTTCTTTTAAGCCAGTGGATGACATCTCTGTGTGGTGTTTGGCATTTCTGCTATAAGTGAATGTAGCTCAGTGTTTCATTCTGCACTTCCACAGGCACCACAGGGTGCCACTGTAATTCTGATGGAATTCTAAGCTGCAGCAAGATTTTAGAAATGCTCAGACTGTAATGATACTAATTGTGATGGAGCAGCACTGCTCAGGTGTGACCTTCTGCTCATTAGAAGCAGCAAAATGTAACTTGAAAATCAGCTTTTACTGGTATAAAACTTCCTTTCAAGGCAAGCCAGACTCACTGTAAGCCCTTCCACATCAGCCTCCCTTTGATGTGTCCCAGCAGAATGTGACCAGATACTGTGAGACTTTCAGCTTCAATCTTATAAAAACACATGGGGGTGCAGGGGAGGGGTTTAGCAGGAGGGTGAACAGGTCATGGAGCATTGTGTTGGAAATAAGGTAATTAATGTGCTTATGCATATTCTGGAGGCCTTGTTAAAACAAGGTAACATCCCATCCTCACCTAATGCATAGCACAAAACAGTAACATCATGCACTGTTCTGCCAGAATTGGGAATTTTGCCCTGAAGAAAGACAGGAATCAGATGACAGCTTGAGACATGTCTCTGCAGCAGTAAATGGAGTGGTGAGTTCACGAGGTCTGCGCTTCCCCTGAGATTAATCTTGGGGGAAGAAAAAAAGTCCTGTAAAGATAAAAGCCCTGAATAACTAAGTAATCCAACTTTCCCCCTTAGGTGTATGGGGCTACAACAGGATCTCCCACAGATAGTGACCATCCTAAAGAGAAGAGGGAAGGGAGAGCTGAAGAAGAATTGGGTTCTGATTCATCCAGTACAGCTGACAGTAAAATTGGCTTTTCAATGAATGACAGTCCTACATTTAGCAAGGGTTTGTTTGTAGACAGTACAGACTATTCTAACAAAAACCTTCAGAATATGAGCACAAACCTGTCTGTTGTCAGTTTGCCAGAGGAGGACAAACGAAGAGGGGCTCAAGATATCTTAGGATCCCATTTTCCAGCCACTGAGACTGGAAAACAAAAGCCAAACTACAGACTGTCAAGAGACGCTCCCCAGGGCGTGCAGCAGGGTGAAGCCTTGCAGAGCACGGGCAAGCACATCCCCATGGGCAGCGCTGCCCCCGGGCTGAGGCACTCGCAGGAGCCTGCGGCGCCTCAGCCCTCCCTGCAGGAGCAGGAACTGCGTGCAGGCAGCTACAGCCAGGTTGTGCTGAGACCCAAAGTGTCCAGAACAAACAGCAGTGAAGAGACAGACTCTCCAGCCAGCTCTCCGAGTGAAGAGAGCCCGCCCACAGAAAACATTGCCTTCATGATCACTAAAACAGCGGTGCAGGTGCTCTCGAGCGGGGAGGTTCACGACATCGTCAGCCGGAAAGGGGGAGATGTGCAGACTGTCAACATCGACGCGAGGAAGGACGTGGCATCAGAGAAGGGCACCCCTGAGAGCACAGACAGCGAAGGGCCCGTGGTGTGTCTGGACAAAAAGCCTGTCATCATCATTTTCGATGAACCGATGGATATTCGGTCAGCGTACAAACGGCTTTCTACAATTTTTGAGGAATGCGATGAGGAATTGGAAAAAATGATGACAGATGAAAAGATAGAGGAAGAAGAGGAGGACGAAGAAAATGAAGCACATGAAGTCCCTGAGAGGCAGAAGGAAGAGTCACCAGTATCTAATGACAGAAAAGCAGCCACAGAGGATTCTGCAGCCCATGGTCCACAGGGGCAGTACCTATTTAACCTTCAGTCTGACTCTGCAGAAAGCACAGCTCCTGCAGAGGAGGAATGCACAAAGACAAATTTCAACAAATACCGTCAGATCTATGGGCTGAACACAGAAGCAAACTCAGACTCTGTTGATCACCTGGGAAGCAGGCAGGATTCTAAGAAAAAATTTAAGTTTAAATTCCCTAAAAAGCAGCTGGCCGCTCTGACACAGGCGATACGGACAGGAACCAAGACTGGGAAGAAGACCTTGCAGGTTGTGGTCTATGAAGAAGAGGAGGAAGATGGGACCCTGAAGCAGCACAAGGAAGCAAAGAGATTTGAAATCACTAGGTCTCAGTCTGAGGAGAGTGATAAAAGTCCTTCTGGGAAGCAAGAGGGACCCTCCGGAGCTGCAGTGTCCCTGTCTAGGACTGATGAAATTCGACAGAGCACATACAGAACACTAGACAGCCTTGAGCAGACTATAAAGCAGCTGGAGAACACCATCAGTGAAATGAGTCCAAAACCTATCCCTGAAAACACATACACCTCTGAGGGAAGCACTGTCCCCTTCTCTGCCCAGATAGAGACCCCATCCCGAGAGCGTGTAGTGCTGGATGAGAGCCTTGCTGGTGTAGAGCCCCCTGCATCACTCCCAGCCACTTCACGTAAGGTACCTTAGTCCGAGAAATCAAACCTCCAGCTGCTTTCTAAAATCTGCAATAATCACCATTAAACAAGAGGGTCTTGTGATTTGTTTGCTTCCTTTCAGGTGGCTTGTTTGGGCTCCCCACAAGGTGTCTAACAGCTAATAGACAGTGGTTTTTGGGGGATTTTTTAAATCTGTGCTGCTGATTGGTGATGGGCAAATGCAGGGGAGCTGGGTTGAATAATCCGCTGTGTGAAATGACAAGTGTCACTGACATGAAATCCAGGCTGATCAGTAGCTGAGCAGTTTTCTCCATTTGATTCTGGAAATTAACACCTGCGGTGTGAAGCTCCTGAACTTTCCCTGCATGTAGCACTGTGGCTTTTTTCGGCGCATGGTGTGCAGTGCTCCCTTCAAGCACTCTGGCACTGACCACTCCTTCTTGTCTCCCCTCCCTGCCCCTCCACTCGTTTCCACAGGGCTCCAGCGCTGCCTCCCAGACAAGCCGGATGCCAGTCCCCATGGCTTCAAAAACTAGGCAAGGGAGCATGGAGAAACCAGCC
Source organism: Erithacus rubecula (assembly GCF_903797595.1). NCBI lineage: Eukaryota > Metazoa > Chordata > Aves > Passeriformes > Muscicapidae > Erithacus > Erithacus rubecula. The sequence goes on along the minus strand of NC_136689.1, from coordinate 16,671,653 downwards.
AAACAGCACAAGCTGCAGGATCCACGCCAATACAGACAGGTAGTTTTACCCTAAACCCGCTGTTCGGATGGACATTTCTTGTTGTTTGTTTATTTAAAAACTCCAGTAACTGACTGAGATTATACCAAATATCGGATGCCTGAGGTCTAACTGGACATCCTGGATCCTGGGGGCATGACAGTACTGATCTTTTCACCATGCTTGTGCATGCATGTCTGCAATAAAACACCTGCTGCTTTTTTTGTTTGGTTGGGGTTTGGGTTGTTTGTTTGTTGGGTTTGGCTTTTTTTTTTTTTTTTTTTTTTAACTGTATTATTCAGCTGTAATTTTAAGATGTCAACTCCCTGTTTACTTTCCGTCTGGTTAACGTGGTGGTTCTGTAGGATGGGAGTGCTCCTGTTCAGCTGCTTGCAGGAAGCCTGGACTAACCCGTCGGTGTAGGTGGCGTGGGTGGCGTTAGCCGGGATGCTGCTCCTGCTAACCCAGCACGGCCGGCAGCGCTGCTCTGGCACACGTAGGTTGCGCCTTTCACCGAGCCCTCGTGGCTCGCTCTCTATGCACTCTCCCTTGGCCACTTGGGGTTTTCTACCAGGTCCAGGCCGTGGCTGCAGGACTTAGCTCAGGCCTCGAACTGTTAGCTCTGATTCTCTGTAGGGCTGTTTCCCCAGGTCCTGTTGGTTTATCGTGTTACTGGCTTTCTGACAAACTGTCTCCTGACATCTTTATTTGCAGGCTAATGGAAGTGCTAAGAAAGCTGGTGGGGACTATAAAGCTACTTCTCCTACCCTACCTGCTTCTAAGATCCCAGCCTTTTCTCCCACTTCTGGGAAAAGCAGCTCAGCACCTGCTTCTAGCGGTGACAGCTCTAACCCTCTTAATCCACCTACTAAAACCTCCATTCCTTCCTCCTCCCTTCTCGCTCCTCAGACAGGTCGCATCACTTACTCTACCTCCCTCATCCCCTCTGTCTCTAACGGTTCCTCCAAGTTTCAGAGCCCCACTTACCCAGGGAAAGGTCACCACCTCTCCTTCTCGCTGCAGACTCAGAACGGCCGACCACTCCCTCCTTCCTCCTCTACCTCCCCCCCCTCCTCTATCTCCCCTCCCTCCCTGAGCCAAGGTATGAAGAGCATCAGGACAATCCACACCCCTAGTTTCAACAGCTACAAGGCACAGAACGGGAATGCCGGCAAGCCCGCCCCATCCACGGTCAAGGAGCCAGCCTAAGGCTAAGCACAGCACACCTGCCAGGTCACCAAGGCTTTTTGTTCACTTTCAAAGAAACCGCAGCCAATATTTAACCAGGGAATGTAACCATTTTGTTGTATTGCTGGAGGCTTAATACTAATCACGTGCTAAATACTGAATTACTACACTAGATTAGAGTGAAGCTTTTTGGAAAACGGTTGCTGTTGTAATGATAAAAGAGCATTTTCTTTCTATAGGCAGCATCTCTTACAAAAAGTGTGAAGGTGTGTGAGTGAACTTGACTGCGTGTGCACAGCAGTGTACTGAGCATGGGGAATTGTATGGTTAAAAATTTACTAAGTTGTTTTGTATAAAGCTATTTTTCATTATGGGGTCTAGAAGTGAACAGAGATATACTAAAGTGTGATTATATTCAACTGTAAAACTGAAACTAAAATATTTTTCTTTTATTTTGGTGTTATTTAGCTTTGTTACAGATTTCTATTTTTGTCAACAAATGTCATGGTTCCTTTCGAGATCTTTTTGCCAAAACATTTTGATACTATTGTAATGTACATTTGAAAGTAGTATGCTGGACAGTAAACCTCTGCACAAGAAACAGAACAAGACTGGTCTTATGTGTGTATGAGGCAACTCAACTTATTGCACTGCCATTCAGATTATATTTAAGAATTTGCCAGACAAGGAAAAAAATAAATTGTTTTACACATATAGATAGTTGCTGATTACTTTTTTTCTTAGCTAAATCCACCCTTTTTCCTTCAGTTTTATTTTACTGAGACCTGGTAGCCCATTAACGCATTGTGGATTTTAAAATGTACACTTCAGTACTGTTCTGTATACTGGCACTTTTGTACATATCTATAAATATCTATAAATAAATAAATACTGTATGTGGCTGGGCACATAAAGTAGTTTTACCACACCAAAGTTAATTTTTATGCATGCTTAAAAATATATATGGGGAAGGGTTGAAAAAGATGGATATCAGTTAAATAGGAGAAGAGCAAGAAACTTGCATAGCTAATGGTTTTGTAAATAAATTTATTTGCATAACACCATAATGTAATATACAGAACTATGATAAGCAAAGATCTTTACAAAAATAAAGGGCTGCATGCTTATATATTTGTATTTTGTCACTAGTAACTTTTCGGATGGTCTCAATTGGCTGATCAGCTGTTTGCCTGAGGGTGGTAAGCCATTAAGAGAAAACTTTATTTTCCCCAGATTAAGGCCATATATAGTTACTCATTTCAAAATGGGGTCTTTCAAACTGCCAATAAAAGCTTCTTGCTTGAACTCCAAGTTAGAAAAGCAGCAAGCAAAGAAAAACCTTTGAGAGACTGAATGAGCTATCATCCCTTCCACTTCGAGCTATTCCTTGTTTCATTTCCCCTTGGGAAAGGGGGAATTTCCCAGAAGCATCATTCCAGGGCAGTGCCCTTGGATCCCATCACATGCAGCTGGAGAATAAGCATTGAGCCATCCCTCAGGAACATTCCCCAGGGACACAGCCCAGTCTCCAGTCTGCCCCCGTGGCTCAGGTGGTGCCATCCCCTCCCTGGCACAGGAGCTTTGGCACCAGGCTGAGCTGGGCCAAGGCAAAGTGTGGGGCACAGTCAGAGCATCCACAGGGATCCTCTGGAGCAGAACCTTCCCCTGCAGCCAGGATGAACTGCAGGGAGTGGAGGCTCCGGTGCCTGCTCTGTTCTGCCCTCACACATGGAGTATGGCATTCCCTGCTCCAAAGGGAACCTGCCTGATCCTGTGCTGTATCTTGTTACCAGCTCCCCGTGCAACAGAGAGCACACACAGAGCACCAGCAGGCTGGGTACCCTCCTCCCAACCTCAGCCTAAATGATGGATGGAGCAGGATTTGTTCCTAAGCTGTTTGTTTGTCTGACACCTCCCAGGGATTGGACACTTACTGAAAAAGTGACTTACTAATAATTGATGGTCTGTAACAGCACTTGAGGCGTCCCCCATGAGCTGTGGCACAGGCAAGCAGGGTCTCCCATGGCTCTGGCACTGCTCCCACAGCTGCTGCAGCACATTCTCTGCATCTGGCTGAATTCAGACAGGGACAATGGTTGTACCATTAACCAACGCCCCTGCAGACACTGGTGTGCACAGGCAGTAAAGCAGTGCTGTGCTCAGTGCCTGTGGTGGTCACTGTGAAATTGCCAACAGGCAGCAAACACTACACCCACCTGAGGCCTCAGCTGCATTTCACCTGCACTTCTGGTGCCCCTCTCAGTGCTGGGGTGCAGCTCCCCCCAGGAAACAACAGCCTCAGCCAGCTCATAACCCACTGCACAGGCAGCACCCCAGGACTGCCACCAGTCAGGAACTGTTTATTCCCACTCCATCCAGCAATGAAGTTATCAGGCCTTTACAAACACATGCAGGGAAGAGCTGTACACAGGTTGTCACCCAGCAAAACCATCAAGTCTGTAAATAAATTTCTTGGACACAGAAGAAATCAGAACTGGACACTAGTGAAAAAGACAGATTTCTCACTGCAAACCTGCAAAACTGTTGTGAAGATCAGTTTTGGTGAAGGTGGCTGCCACTGAAGTTTGGATCAAGCCATGGCACAGGTACCACTGCAACAGCAGCTCTGCCCAGCCCCACTGCTCTGAAATCCAGCAGTGAGGCAGCTCACTGAAGGAGCTGGAAGGTGAGCAGGACCTTCCTGCTGCCTGCTGTAGTCAGAGCCAGCCAGGATGTCACAGCAGAGTGAGCACCATCCCTATGTCAGCCAGTTCTTCCTACAGGGAAAGCAAAACCTGCAGCACAACCAAAGTGAGCCAGCAGAGAGCCCTGTGCTGGGCAGGACACAGAGCTGGGAAGGCAGAGCCAGAGGGTGCATGCAGCAGGAAAAGGGAGGGATGTGCAGGACATCTGAAGTGAACAGGGCCAAAGTCCATCTGATTCCCTCTGAAAGGCAGCCCTTCCTGCAGGCTTAAAAACTCATGGATTCAATAGCAGATGGTTAAAGGCAGGTTATTTTACAGTCTCCTTGACTGGGAGCACAGGTACATGCACCACTTCAGGGTGCACTTCAGCCCAGCTTTAAACCATTCCCCTCCAGGCCACTAATCAGCCCATGCCCCTTTCCAAAGGCTAGCACAATTAATTGGTTAATTACTATCTGAACGTGAAAGGTATTATGACCTGGCTTTGGGAACAAAACCACAGCTTTTTGTAGCAAATGAGGCCACATTTCAAACTTGTCCTGCCTGAACAAAGTGGAGAGGCTCTCAGAGGCTCCACAGGAACCCAAGGCCCTTCACGTGCAGCTCAGCAAAGAATTCCTTCAGCTCTGCAGCAGCACAAAGGAAGTTATGAAACTGTCTGAACTGTGGCCATGTCTTAATTCCACAGCACCAGTGCTGTGAGCAATAGCAATGGGGACCATAACAAATCCTTTAAAGCCTTAAAAAGCAGCCACACAGCACCTTCCATCCACCACACTGCAGAACAGGCACTTCAGACTAAACCACTCATCACCACTGAAGCAAGAATTGGTGTTAGGGACCATTTAAAAAATCCGTACACTACCATTCTAATCAACAGGTTTTTATTATTTCTCCATCAGATCTCAGATCCTATCCCTAACAATTTGCAGCTTCACAGCTCCAGTCCTCAGACCCAAAGTACTTTCCAAGCCTGTCTGAATCCTTCTAATCAAATACAAAAACCAAGATTGGACATAAAAAGCAATGTGTAGAAATTCTGTTTAAACATAAAAAACCATCCCTTTTGCTCCATGACCAAACACTGGCACAGCCTGCCCAGGGAAGTTGTGGAGCTTTCAACTATACTAAAATATTAAGTCCCAGGCATAGTCCCAGCCCAGAGCAATCTGCCCTGGCTGCACAAGGGCTCAGTGATCTCTGCCCACCTCACCTGCTCTGCAACCCTGTGGAGTTGCCCATCCCACTGAATCCAGCTTCCCGAGGGAACAGCATCCACCTCAGCACAGTCTCTTGTATGCATGCACTTCCCTTCTTGAGTCAATCAGACTGTCACCCTTCTTTTCCACAGGAGGGGGAAAAAGAGCAAGGGAAAAAAAATCCACAACACACTACAAAACAACTACAGATAAGGGTCTGAGGTAGCTGCTGTTGAGATTGGGGCATAGCAATGACTCCTAAAAATGTCTGTTTTCTCAGCTCCCACACTGGCTGAAATTTAAGGTGACCCAAATCTTGGCAGTCTTCAAGAAGCAGAAAAAACATCAGCATTTTTCCAGCCTCACATATGCAGTCACTCACTACTTTCTTCAGGAGGAGCTCAGTTACCTCCTCTCCCTGATGCCCCTGGGAGATGCTCCCTGCATCTCTCCCCTCAAGTCATGGGTTTCCCCTGCATGTTCTGCATTACCAGTGCAGCAGCAGAAAATACCATGGAGGCTGATGAGCTTAAAGAAATTTGTACCTGCAGCACTGTCAGCAAATACAAGTGATGCTTTGCACGTTTTTCTAAGTTCCTAATTTTTCAGAAGATCTTGTGTTTTTCTTCATTTAATACAATTACAGTTCTATGTTTTCAAAGACAAAAGTTAACAGCCATGTGTCTGGGTTCAGGAGTAAAATTACCAGTTATCTATAAACACAACAAAATAGAAATTAACCCATCAAAGCGGAGGATGGTGCAGACCCCCAGGCTCCCCTGTGCACCTCCCTAAGTACACTCCTTTACTGAGACTCTCTAGCTTCCTGTGGATGCTCAGCACACACTGATGAGCTTCTGAGACTAATGAGGGGACAAAACACAGCTCCAGTAGAAGGCAATGGATGAGGAACAGCATTTAGAGGTGTCACTGTATTCTGAAAGCCCAGTAAAACGTTCAAGTGCACTTCATTGTCATGACTGAAACAAAAGCCATCCTCAGTTACTCTGCCCTTCACAAAACACACTGTTCCTCCTGACACTGCACACAGGAGCACTGCTAATGCACCCACCTCCCTCTGCTCCAGGGAAAAGACATTTTACTCTGCATGGAGACCACAAGAACATGGCTCATTTTTATGGGACCTGGTATTGGATGCACCCAATTATGTGGTGAGAACTTTCACAGAGGTCAGCTGTTACATCTGGGACTTTTCTTCAGAGCCAGTTTTTATAATGATTTCTCAGAAGGATCAAAACCACAGCAGATCAAAGCAGAGGACTGTTACAGTCACTCAGGAAAGAAACGAGGTCTGCCTAAAAGCACATCAGCCAACACATCCCAGCACCACAATTCCTTCTCCTGCACTAACTGGGCACACTGGTAAGAGATTTAATCCTCTGCCAAGCAAGAAGAGGGCAAGACACACGGACACATGAAGTGATGAACAGCTGCTTTAAGTCAGTGTGCGAGAACATACAACTAAAAAATGTAATGGATAGAGTTCATACACAGATGAGGTTTTAGGGTAAAAACACTTTTTTTTTTTTTAGTTAAAATTATAAAAGTCCAAGACCCAAACTGCAGTATTGTTCACACTGGCAGATATTAATGTTCATTCTGACTTTATAAAACCTGCACATTAAACATAAACCCATTTGCTATGTACCTTAGAATCAAATTATGTATCAAGATGAAAATATTTAACCAACTGAATTTCTTTCACCTGCTGACCTGCACAGTGTGGCCCCACAAACAAAAGATTGAGAGGTGTCCTTCACCCAAGAGCAGTTGCTAACTGCAACTTATAAACACGACATTTCAGAACTGTTCATCAGAAAGAACTCAAATCACCCAAAGAGTCACCAAAACAATTTTATTTCCAGTGTTTAAGTGGGTATGCACACAGGCATGATACAGGTTTGGATTCATTAGGTCTTCATGCAGAATTATATTCTCGATAAAAGAAACCAGTTCCATCCAGTATCCACTATCTACACGCCTATGTTACAACATTTATATCAAATCTGGTATCTGAAGAAAAGATACACATGTAATATGTACAGTTAAGTTACTTATTTTACAGAAAGATTAGAAATTCAAGTCACATAAAACTCAAAATCTGTATTAAAATTGGAAATATAAAACTCCAATATTTACTGGAATGCCTAAGGAATGGAAGCTCTGTAGCCACCTGTGTTAACATTTGTAAAATGTAATGAAACTCATTAACAGTAAAATGCATTCATTTGTTTGTAATAAGTTTCTCTAATTTAGCAATATGGCACCCTAACAAACCAAATGAATTTATAATGAGGCACTTGTTAGTGACTAAACCAAAAGAACAATTTTCCTGCATACTAATGCCGGCCAACTCTCAGTCAGAAAACCATGTATACACTACACAGCATGTTGCATCAGATGCTTTGTTCAACATTTGTATGCAGCCATCAAATATACTTCTTCTTAAAATATATATATATATACTTTAACTTTAGTGTTCTTCTGGCTGTGGTAATGCACTGTGAAGACGTTCCACAGAGCACATTGATGAAACCAGCCCAAATGAAGGCTGCATAACAACAACAGTACAGGAAAAAAAAAATTATATATGTACACACACACACACACGCACACACACACACACACAGAGAGTTACTGGGAAGTGTAACAGTAAGTTAATGAATTGCTGCAGTGGACATATCTCCCCATTTCAAAGATACTGGTAAAATCGAGATCTAACCACTTGGGTCCCAGACAGTTTATGAGGATGGGCATCAACTGCTGGGCTGAAGTTGTTTTTGTTCATGTTCTGGTAATTTTCACCATTTACCTGGTCTGGTGGCTGAAATGGTCCCGAAGGTGGTGTTCTATTAATTAAAGTCAAGCTGCTGGAAGAGCTGCCTTCATCTGCCTGCATCTCTGCAGATGAGGGCAGTTCTGCCTTTGATACCTCTGCTAGGTTAGTGTTCTCAAGTCTGGGCTTTCCAGTTTCACCCGTATTAAGGTCAGTTGTGCTAGTGCGTAAACGTTCTCGTGCAAGCCAGTCCGAGATTGACAGGTCCTGGGCTGGACATTTTGGCTTCAACCGAGTCACAGCTGAAAGCTCAGATTCTCTCTCTCTACTTTGACTTGGTTCTTGAGCTTTCCAAGCATTCAGGACACTTATTTCAGCAAAATCCCTCTGCCCTCCAAGTGTGTGCCTTCGCCTGATATTCTTTCTCTTTGCAGTCTCTGCAGAGTTAGCTTTCTGATTCCCAACTCCAAACATGTCATCAGCAGATGATTTGAGTCGCAGCTTTAACCTGTCTGTAATCTTGAGTCTCCAGGTAGGTTCTTGTCTGTCAGCCTCGCTTTTGGCAGACGTAGCTAAACTGCTCGTAGATCTTCCTTTTTTCATGATGTCAAACATTTTGGTCACAGTGGGCAAGTCCTTCTCACTCTTTGCATCCCCTGACCCCTCACTGTCTGTTTTGTGCCGTGCAGACTTTCTCCTGGAGAGTGTATCACATTCGATAAGTTTGTGTGAGCTGAAAAGTCTGCGACTCTCTAACTTTGGCGTGGAACTTCCCTCAGTACAACTTACTTCGCTTTCTTCAGAGTTCCTCCGACTGGTCTTGGCCACTTCTGGAGCTTTCCCTTTGGACAGCCTGTCAGCAGCAGCGCTGGTAGCAAAGACAGGGAAGTCACTTTCACTGTCTGTCTCCATCGGGCGCCCTTCGCTGATCAATTCGCTTCTTTCATCATCAGCTTCTTCTCCCTTGCTTTCTGTCACTGACTGCACCTCAGGGCTCAGCATACTGGCATCTAAACCAGTCAGATACATAGTAGATGAAGTAGTTGAGTAATCTGAGGTGATGGAGCTGACATCAGCTGCTAAAAACTCATTGTGTTTAATTTCAGGGCTGGCTACTTTTTTGCATGAGTATCTGTGCTGGGAAGCCTGGGAGGAAGTGCTTAGCATAGTGCCAGAATCAGACACTGTCTCCTCAACCTGGGAAGAAGATTGTGAAATAGGCATTTTTGGGTTATTCTTCTGCATGGTTTGAGGACAGTTGGTATTTGATGATTTTGTACATTTTTCATGGTAAGGCAGTGAAGGTTCCTCTGTCAGGATATTTTCTTTCTTTAATGACTTCTTTTCATCCTTTACAACATTCACATCTTTTTTGCTGCTGTTCTCTTTTTCCTTCAGGACAAACATCCTTTGTTTTCTCCCTATCTCTCTCTCTCTTTCATATTCCCCTTTAGCTGTGTTCTCTTTTGCTGTGTCAGCACGAGATTGTTCTGCAAGCTCCTTCTTGAAAAACACATTATCCAACTCATCCTCTGAGCTACTTGGTTGTGGTTTCTCTTTAGTTTTTTTCCGCTTGCGACTAGCTGCTGCAAAAATGGAGGACACAAGCAGTTCCTTGCTATACTGATCCTTTCCAGAACCCCAAGAACCCTGTTAAAAAAAGGGAGAGGACGCAATTAATTCTTTCAAAAAGAAACATTCAATATTGAAACAGTTAAAAAACACATCTTGAGGTTCACAGTAGAAAGTGCACCTTCATTCAAGAAACATTTACATGCTCCTTCTGTACTTGAAATGATGTTGCCCAAAAAGTCAATTCCCTTCCTGAGCATTCCACTTTTTATCTTAGTTCATTCAACTTAACAAAGACTAATTTGCATATACTACTATTTAGTTTTTGATTGACTAATGAAGCAGGTCCCATTACAGTAAGAAAACCTTTTCAAGACTGGTTTGCAATTGCTTCACAGATCCTTCACAATCCCTCCTTTCAAGGTCTTACCTATTCAAAAATGCTAATTGCTCCATTTTTCAGTTTATCTTTCATCTTTCAGACTGAGTTTGTACGTTATCAATTAATTACTGCCAATAAAATTCCATTTTATGAATTAAAACCTATTTTCACTACTCTACCACCTGGCCCATTCCAAGCTGTGCACCTTTCCTACCTAGTGCCTCACCGCTACAGGCAGTGAGTGTGGTGTCCTGGAAATTGGGCTATTATGAGAAACAGCTGAGCCACCAAACATCCTCACAGAGCAGCTGTGTTGGCATCTCCACAATGAACCAGCAGGATGCTCTGAGTGCTATTCCCAGCTCCAAGGGGGCACACCTGGAATGCAGGCCAGCACAGAGCTGTGCCATGAGCACAGTGAGGTCAGCCTCTGCTACAGACACCCAGTGTTACACCTGCTGAACAACAGCCCAGCAGACAAAGATTTCTCCACATGTCAGATGAGGGCTTTGTCATTGAACTTAGGACTGAACAAAATCCCATTTTCCAGTCTTGTTCCCCTGCTTCATGAGGTGTTCCTCCCAAGCACAGCAATACTGCTGAGGGAGGTTCTGCAGAGCAGCCTTTATCCACAGCTTTTGCCTTCTTCTAAGAGGAGGAGCTATTACCTCTTGAAGAACAGGCTGAATTCTAAGTATATTCTTCTCAGTGAAATAAATATAAATACTCTCAGTGAGTTAGTACTATGCCAACAACAAGGAACATACTATATACACATTTACCTCTACTAAATGAGATGCAAAAAGGAGGTAAGTGCCCACAGCTGTGAGAGCTTGGAACAAAGCTGTTGCTGTGTGCAGCTGACTGCTTTGGTAGATGCAGCTAACTGCACACAAGTACTTTTCCAATACTACACTTCAAAAATAGGTTATGAGAAAACAGTTCTACCTCTTACTCAAGAAATTCTACACAAGTTCTATAGTACACCTGCATAGCAGTGATTTAATAAAGAAAGCATCTAACAGATTTCAGAAGCTTTTAACTATACGATATAAAAAAATAATTTACCTTAGATTTTGCTGAGTCACTAGTAGCTGAATCTGTTGAAAAATGAAAAAAAAAATTCTGCTCAGTTCTGTGCAACTTTTTAGTTGTTGCTACAGACAATGCTGGACTTATGAAAAAGACAAGCACATAACAAGATGTGAAGCAAATTAAAACCAGAACAGAGTGAATAGTCAGAGCTCACAAAGATGCAAGCTGCACCACAGAAAGCCACCGCCATGAAAGGATGCTGTGAATTGTAGGCAGAACCAGCTCAATGATAGGAATGGCAAAGGAGCCCTGTTCTTCAAAATAAAAAACAGAAATACTAGTGTTTATTCAATGCTTTAAGTATACAGCCCCTGCAAAACCGCAGCTGAGAGACCTTTTCAGGATGGCACTGTGCACTCTCCTGAGATTCAGGATACACAAAGCAAAATTGGGTGTCTTTGTACAGATGGCTCCCTAGGTACAAATCATGGCTCTTGTAGTCATACTCTTTTTGTGAGATTTTAAAGAAATTAAGTCATATTTTCTGTGTAAATCCCCAATTATACATCTCTCTCCACCTCTTATTCCATACAGGTAAAATTTTATTTTTAAGTTGTCTAGATGTCAGCAGCTACCAGTTTTGTACTTTCCCACAACAAGCGCTTTTATGAAATGAAAAATGGACACCATAGTTTCACTGTCTCGCAAAACCCAAGATTATACAATTATAAAGGGGGTAGGAAGGGGCTAGCACAATGACTAAAAAACATGAACTTGGGACTTTCTCCCTGGGAAGAAAGAGCTGAGCCCCCTGCCACACCCCTTTTTGACACATGGCTAATGCTTTATGACTAGAAAGACTGGTAGACCATACCATGCTATTTCTCCTCAAGGTCTGCTTCAGAGATAACAAGAAACAGCAGAAAAACTTTTAAAAAGTAGCATTGATCTGTTTAAAATACTCTTAAAAGAAAATTTACAGCACAGATCAACTTGGGATTTTTTCCATTTACAAGAAACGGGGGTTTCTGCAGACAAGGCAGCCACAGTGTGGGCAACAATCCTCCTTCTTCCTACAGTTCCAGCTGTCCATCAGTGACATCACAGAATCCACTAATGACATCACCGTGTGATAGACTCCTCCCACTTCGCCTGTTACAACATCAGTACAAAGTGACTGTTTCAGTAAGTGCTGAACAACCCTTTGAGAACTGAAACAAAAGCTAGAGACGAAGGGGTAACATTCCTGGGATACAACATGCTGGGTTAGTGCAATAGTAGAGTGAAGGGAGGAGGGGAAAAAGTCACCAAAAAGAGCCTGTTATGCTTATCCTTAGCCACAAAAGAGGATGGCATTTATAAACAGAAGGAAACCAGCTTTAGTATAAACATACTGCAACATACTTAAAGTGTCCATCACTTGACAAGAAAACATAACTCAATTTTTGCATTCCTAATGTTGGGAAGGAGCAATATTAGAGCACCACTGAAGATGAGTCTTTCTGCCATCACAACAAATCATTTTATAACAGCATATCTGCTTGACCCCACGATGATGATTGCATGGATTACTGTGAATAAATAAAATACTATGTGCAAACCTCATCTTTTAATGATTAAATTCCTGTTAGACAAAGAAGTCTTCCAAATTATATCATGCATGATTATCAACAATTCAAGTCTGTAAGAAGTGTTAAATGATCTTTTGAAAAAGAGGAAAACATTTTATTAGTAAAAGAAAACAAGAAGAGAGAGTTACACTGAGTTAACAGAGTAGGTTATTCTAGCCTATGGATTAACACTGTCCAGGCAAGAGTTACCTGATACGTCTCCAGGAGACACTCCCGTTCTTCCAATGTTGGTGAGTAAATGATCTATGTTTGGCACTGGCTGAGATTCTACAGTGTTTTCCTCCTGAACTGCTGTCTACAGTTAATAAACAAAGATCTCTTCATCATCGTTTCACACACAGTTCATTACGATTCAACAGCATTTAGAAAATTGCATTATTCACCTGAAGAACACGAGGAAAGCGTGTCCTATTTTCCTTTATGCTTTTAAAACAAATGCATGGCTTGCTTTTTAAAAAAAAAATAGAATTCATTACTACAAGGACTGGAAAGCTAAAAGGTGCTTCTGAAGAGCAAACCATACAGTGACATAGTAAAAAATCTACAGGCGTTCTAGAGGCAGCAGAAGCAGATTCTAAGCTAAGGCAGTTAAAACACAAGTATTTATGCCATAATACTTACAAGAGGTTCTTCAGCATCATCTTCTGTGAAAAACCAGTCATGCTAAAAGTTAAAATAAAAAAAGTGAAGACCCCACAGGAAATACAAAACCCAAATGTGGTACAATCAAACATAGATTTTACTAAACGTGAGAGTTTGATGGATAAATACCAGACCCAAACTGGCCCAATGAGTAAAAAGCTGGTTGATCTGTGTACAACCTTTTTTTTAGAATAATGAAATGCATCCACTTACTTTTTGGATGAGTGTTTCTACAATTTTATATTGGTCTGGCATGTGCGTAACCATGTGTGTCATGTTATCATCAGATGTCCTCACAAGTGTTGGACCAAACACTATTGCCAGGTTTCTTGGTTCCATCTAAGAAATGAAATATTTCCACATCAAACATTTATAATGAGAAAATACAGTAATATGGCTAAGCACATTAATATAACACTATTAATATATATGAAAACCATTTAAAATAAGGAGATGAAAGAGGTTTTTTAAAAATACATTACTGACTCAGGTAGGATGTTACATTACACCAAAACTCTCCTATATGCAGCTGCAATAAATATACCCAACATTTTTGCAATTCAGAATTCCAGCCTTCCTTAACCTATAGCAAGCAAATGGCTCCACAAACCCAGAAAACTCAAGAACCCAGACATATTCTTTACATTTTCAGGGGAATCTTTTCTTCTTTCCTTAAAGAAACACTGATGCTTGGAAACACAAATGTTTTCAAAATTTTTTGTTTTGCAAAAAGACAGTGATAGTTCCCTGTTTCTTTTTCCTGAAAACATAAACATGACACATACACAAAATTAAGCTGGCAATCACTTACTGTATTATATCTACTGACAAAGACCTCATTCAATTTGCACCAACTTCAGAGGAGGGGGCAGAACAAACATCACAGGCCCAAGATATCTATTTGTGAGAACACCTCCACATTATGTGATCAGGTCATTACTTTTAAAGTGAATTAAGTATAGGTCTAATGTTACATCTCTGACAAGAAATTTCAAGAAGCAGCAGAACTTACCTTCTATTTTTGCTTACTTCTTTAACTTCAAGTTTACTGTTCAAGCATAGAACAGACCAAGTAATATACAGGAGGCAAAGACTGTGTTTACCAGAAGTTGCAAACATGACACAAACCCCTAATGCTCTCTTGAATTGTCTTTTGATAAGTCACACAACTGTAACAACACCTCATGCATCTAACATTATATATTCAACAATATTAACAGTATTTAACAACATTTATGCAACTCAGCAAAACTATAAAATGATAAAAAAGCTTCCTTTAGGCACTGCATTTAAAAATGACATTTACTATAATTTCCTTATAATATTGCCTGTAATTTCACTATAACTTATAATTGTTAATTTTTTTTTTATGAACACACAAATACTTTTCTTTCATATTTAACTGGAAGGTGTTATTTGCAGAACCTACCATATTCACCTCAACTATCTTTTAAACTATTTAAGAAGATTTAAATGATTTGGCCACAGGCTCTTCTATACACTACCAATTATATCAAAATTTTTTCCTGCACACTGGTAGCCAAGCCACCCTGTCACCTGCCCTGAGGTAACCATCCACAAGCACACCCATATTATGGACAGCTTTGCACTCAGGTACCCCCTCCCTGAAGGCTGACAAAGGGGACACTACTATTAGCATTTACTGAAGGATTATAGCATGCACAGAAGCACTAACACAAACTACTTCTTTCCCACCCTATGGAAATTACAAAAATTTATACTTAGTGGTGGAAAAAGACCTGGTAGTGATGAACAGCCACCACTTACAGTATGAATTTTCTTTCTTAAAACCAGCCAAACAGCACCTATAAGGCAATCAAATACTCAAGTAACTATAGCAAGTCCTAGTCTTAAACATCTCTCAAGCATCCAGAAGCCAGGCTTCAAAGAAAGCTGATGTGACAACCTCTGTCAGCAGGTTTATTTACCTGTGCCCTGCCCAGGCACAGTCTTACTGGTGTTTAGACTGGATTACAGGAAATTTACAGACTTGGGGTAAGTTTAGGATGCAAGGAGTTATTCCCAAAAGACTGACTACCAGCTTAAAAAAACTTAATTCATAATAAACATGTGCATATTTTGCAGGAGTACTTATCCTAACACAAGAACATTCTCCACATAGCAACACTCCCTAATTTCATCTACAATAATAAATTATTACCTTAATTAGAAATGATCCTGAACACAAATAGTATCTAACAAAACAAACTAAAATACTTCATATGTTTCTTTCTAATACCTTGTTCTTTTCTGAGTTTTCTGCTACTGTCTTCAGATGTGCAGAAAGAAACTTCAGAGTCTCATAATGGTGTTCAGGTAAATCATGAATCTGAAACAAACAACCAGTATTGAGAACATTGAACATTTAATATTACTTTTGTAGTGTACCTTCAATATAACTGATTTTAGTTTACCAGTCTCTTCAGTGTTTTCAGACGCTCAACAGGATCTTCTTTTCTATTAGCATCTATAAAATCTGCATATTTGTCTGTTAAAAAAGCAGAAATTATATATGAGTTTTTATATCTATATATGTATGCACATAAACTCCCACTTGCCAGCCCCACTCCCCCCTAAACACTAGTAACACATAAATAAATAAAAGAATGACCTCTGGAAATAATTAGCTCGTTATATTTAAGTGTATGTTTTGTATGACAGTGGGGGAAAAAACCTACAGCTTTCACTGGATACTGCAACAGTGGAACTGAAAGTTTTACTCTTTTACTTGCATATTCATAATCCTTTCACACCTGAGAAATTTTATTTTACACCTCTCATTCTTACGATGATCACCACGACTGCCTTTTTTTTTAGGAAAGACAACATTTATTGCAGAGTGGGGATGATTTCCCTGGATTTTCTCTCAAATCATCTGAATGTTGTAAGACAAGTGTTCATCTGTAATTCCTAAGGACAAAGCTGTAATGAAAACAACCCACCGTTGGTGAAGAGGGGCTCTGGGAGCTTTCGGAAGAAGGATTTCAGCAAACTGCTTATCACGTTCAGGTCACGCCATTTCTATGTGTTTGAAAGAAGAGGTCAGACATGCTTTGTATTTCTATGATCACAACAAAAACAGGAGTTTTGGGCATTTTAATATGAAATTAGTGTGATCAAAGACTTACATCATCATGAACATCAATGTCAGTCATTCCTTTGTTGAGCTCTTCTTGCATACTTGAGATGGCAGCATTATTTCCAGGCACTCTGTAAATACCTGTGTACTCAAGACCTCTTTCTTCAACCAGTTTGCAGCATATATCAACAATCAATGGGATATACTGAAGAAAAAGAATTGTATAGATAAATAACTGGTAAGAAAAGTATTTTAAATTTACAATGAAAGAAAAACTCTAGTTCCATACTTTGTTGGTATGAGCTGGAGGGCAGTCATCTAGTCTAACACCGAATGTTCCAACAGCAGAGGGCTTCTTTTCAAATGTCTTCCTCATAATGCTTGGAATGCCTTTTCTCCATGTCCCTTTGTCTTTTGGGGGGCTTGTCTCATCTTTTTGTTTTAAGAACAGTGGAAAAAAAAGAAAATAAATAAGAAAAATAGGAATATTTACGCCACAAAACTGACTCTAAATACAGGTAACAGACTTGCAAAGAGGAAGTGACACCTGCTGCACTTTTAGTTTTACTAGCCTGGCCTTATGCAACAACTCACTAAACATTAGTCTGTCTTAAACACAACTTCTGTTACTCTTCTGTGGTTCAAAAGATAAATCTGAACATACTCACACCCCAGACTTAGAAAAGCAAGTAACTGGATGTACTGTGACATTTCATCATTCTAAGACTAAAAGTAGATAAATTACTAAATTTAAACTTGAAATTTATATAAACTACTAAAATTTTAAAAAATTCAAATCTACATTTAGTAGCACAACACTAAGTCTCCATGGAATCACACTGCTGTGCACAAAAATACCCATCAAACTCTAGAGCCATGCTCACACTCGTGCAGACTCACTCCTTCAGAAATTAGCACATTTTAGTCACTTCTGAATAATTCCAAGCATCTAACACAGTAAGTACTTCTTTCTTATTTCTGGAGATGTTCTTTCAGCAGATTTCAGATTTACTCAACATGTGCAATTTAGTTACACGTGTAGCACTGCAGCAGCAAAGGACAATTTTGGAAACCAAAACCAGAATTCACTGATGGCTTAAATTCAAGACTTGAATCACTGCAAATTGGTCAATCAAAAGTGGTTGCTTATCCAGTTGCCTGAATTTGTACACAACATTTCTTGAACAACAGTCTGATGTGAAGCACCATGTGTTTCCACATGATGTGAAAAAAAAAAGTTAAAAAAAGGAAAAAGATAATAAAAAGGCTTGTGACATTATTTAAGGGAGTTCAGGTACTGACTTAAGTTTGCGGTGCCAGCTCAGAGAACTCAGGAGGCATTAATTTTGTTCTGGAAAAAATAATACAAGTTCACTCTTGCATTTTAAAAATTAAGACAAAAAAAAAAAAAAATAAACAGTTTTATACTTAGGAAGGACTTTACTAGTAAAATTTACCTTGTCACTTCCAAATCAACTGGAGACAAAAGTATGAATTACACACAAAATTATTCCCAAAGCTTGGCAAAATTTTGCTCTCAAGAAGCTTAACACCTGTATTTACTAATGTTAGCCCTACATGGAGTTGTAGGGGGGAAAAAAAACCAACCAAACATTAAAACCTTTGGAGAGGGGATTAAAATAAAAAGTTCCATGATCTGAGAGGAAGTAGTTCCTAGAAATAAGAGACTAGAGCTGCAGCTTAAAACCCCTGGCTAATACTTGGTTTGCATTTGTATATTCATGAATTCAAAAATATCTGAGAAAGGCACCTCAATGGCCTTACACTGGGGCAGAAGGGAACAAAAGAAATACACAAAACATACGGACCTTTAGTGAGAAGCTTCCTTTCTGTCTCATCCTTGGGAGAATGGGGACTCTGAGTCCTCTGCTCTGCTTTTGTTCCAAGCAGAGTCTGTCTGATGCTCAGACTCTGCCGAGGTGTTTTGGGAGATGGCTCTGTTTTGCTGCTGGAAGAACTGAACAAGAGAGACTACCTCAGTTGAAAGAAGCTAAGTAAAAACTCTACAAAAACTACTGGCAACAAGTAATTCACCCACCTCATCATTGTACTGTACTCTTTAATCCTTCGACTAATTAGATCTCTACTAGTAACACCAGTGTCCTATAAAATAAATTGAGAAAAACTTTATAATCTTATCAAATAGAAAAAAAATTGTTTCAGAATATGATTAACTCTTCTGGTAACCAAATAACCACAGAATTCAACAATTCAGTCCACTTTAAAAAACCCAAACCCTCAACCAAATCAAACACCTTAACAGGCAGCTCCTAAGAACAGTAAAGACAAAACACTTTAAAACCAGAAGGAAAATAAAAGTAAGTAATTAAAAATCAAATACTGCTATTTACACTATTTTTTTTCCAAAGCAGTATGATCTGATTAATACCTCTTAAACTGAAAATAAGTTTAAACAAAAAAAATGCAAGCAAATGCAAATTACTACTCTGAAAAAAATCCAATCCTATGTGCACATAGTACTTAGAAAACTAATTGCTACGACAAATAAAGCTGAAAAAGACATTATTTCAAATCTGCTCTTTTATCTATCTGTGTAATATTTTGGGTAATTACTTAGAATCTGAGTAGATGTGCATGACCACAGACATGAAAATATTTCTCTGTTGCTCATCACTGCAATGAAAGCACATAATGGACTATACTGGGACAGATATTGATACCTTATGTACAACAGCAGATGTTTATCTTTGGCAATGAGCATTAACTTAATTCACAGAAACATCAGCTTTTAATCAGAGAAACAGCATCTTCAAAGTTTAATTTTTTAACTACTGAGAAACTCTCCACTCTATACTACTGTACACACAACTTGCAATACAAGTCTGAAGATTGACCACACTAGTCCTAAACCTGCAATCATCTGTGAAAAAAGGTTAGGTATTTTTGACAGATCAGTTTACTATAAAGTGTATCTTTAGTCAAATCAGAATTAACTAATTTATTTCAAACGTCTATTTTCTGATTATGAGTAGATCAATTTTTTTAAACTCTGTTAATTTACTCAGTTACCTCTCCTTTCACTTCATTTTCTTTTATGTTCCTGTAAACATGTTGGTCAACTGGTTAATTAAAAATTAATTCTTCTGTTCAAGTACTAATTACAAGAAAACACATTTTTAATTAAAATGCAAAAACGGCAACTTCTGCTTTATATATTGCACAATCACCTCGTCATTTAAGTTGCTGTTGTCTTGTATTGCTTTAATCCACGCTAACATGTTATCTCTGTCCTCAGCTTGAAACAAATACTCGCGGTCTGATGTGGTGAGTCTAAACACATTCTTCCTCTTGGTTTCACAGTATGAGATGTCTATCAAGCAAGCATTGATGCTTATAGGTTGTTCTTCCTCAGAGAGGGTCACCTGTTCCTTTTTATCCTTGTACAGATAGAGTGAATGACCTCGAAGAACAACATACAGCTGCTTCCATGGCCGAATGCTGCCACCAACTCGCTGAAAAACAGCAACCAGGTGTCAGTTTGCTTGCTTGTTACAGTGCACATTTCTGGATTGCAAAACTACCTCCAGGAGTTTCACAGAGAAAGGCTACCCACCTGGCTGGCAGAAAGACTACACAAAGTGAGATTCACTAATTGCTGTCCATTAGAGGAGTGAATTGCTCAACAACCTGCCCTCCCAGACCACCCTGAGTGTGAGTTCACTTGTGACAGCAGTAAGAAACAGAATGAGACAATTTCTGGTCTGGTATTTAGGGAACTCTTCCCCATGCCTTTTGAATTGCCTTCAAGTCAGAATGGCATTTTCACACCATTGCAATTCCAGACACTCAATTATCCTTAAGCCTTAGTCTATATTTGTGCAGAAGGGTAATCTGAACTCAACTTTGCAACATTCACAGAAATTACAACTTTTTCATTATTAGGAAAGAGGAAAAAATAAAACTACACTACCTTGGGACTGATTCTTATTATTTAATTAGTCATTAGAAATAAATTAATTTCAACAGATGCTCTGAAATGTAAAATTAAAAGAGTTTGGAAAGCAGTCTGTAGATAAAGCTGAGGAATTGACAGCAGTTAATTTCTAACAGATCTAAAGTTTTTACAGTCTTATTGATGATCTTATCCCCTCCAAAAATTTAAAAAAAAAAAAATGAACAGGAAGGCTTGAAGTTTCTTATTTTAGTTTGTCACCAGCTTAGCATTTGTCCTAGGTTAAAAATCCAAACATGAGAGGTACCTTTCCTTTGTCTGTAAAAAGCTGACGAAAATGGAGCCATCCCTCTTTGGAGGCATCACCAAACACCTCTGAAGAAGAATCTTTTCGGGAACCAGAGTCCTCTGAAGATTTCTGGCTGTCTGGGACCTAGAGCAAACATCACAGAAAGAACCCCACAGAGAAATTCTATAGGTATTTGCCTACAGTTCCAATGCTCAAGACATTTCTCGCTTTAAAAATGTCCCCAGGAATATGGTCTCAGGAAAACATAATTTCTGAAGTTTACACAAAACAATAGTGACCTTACACATGCAAAGAATACTTTGAGAAACTTCATGAATCTTAGACTCTTGGTGAGTTTTCACAAAAAGCCACCACATTTAAGATGCTTTGTTTAGAGAGACTAAGGAAAATGAAAATCAAGGACCATGTGATGAGGCCAGGAAAAAAGAGACCATGTTTACTTATATGATGCATACATCAGCAATTTGATCAGTAGCAATTATAACAAACTTCCTGGCTGTTAGCATATCACTTTGTAAAACAGACCTGTATAATTCAAACCATTTGTCATAGCAGTATGGGTAATGTTTAGGAGTTGCTATATATATGCATTTACCTACCTTAATCCCCTTTAAACTAGATACATGCTTAATGGATCTGTTGGAAGAAAAACAAATGTTAAATTGAGATTTTAGATACTTAAAAAAACAGATGTGCAAAATAACTAATTTTTTTCCATGAACTCACGATTTTCCCTCTTCTCTGTAATCATCCAGTCCTTCATCATATGACTTGGATCTCTCAGTTTTTGTGGCAGGCTGGCTATCCAGGACAGCAGGCCGGATGGATTCTACAAATAAATGGAAATTTCTGAGTATGCAGGAAATTGAATCACATTTTTTGTGATTTATTTCAAGCAATAAAGAGTTTACAATTTTCACTTCTGATCTCCAGAGTGTGAAAGGAAAAAAGTCGCAAGAGAAAAAGAATGAAATCAACGCTCACCATGATCATGTGAAAGTTGTCGCCGAATTAAAGGGATTGGAGATGTAGGACTGGGAGGAACAGTTGCTATAGCTGGTGCTTGAGAAGCAGATGCAGAAATAACAGCAGAAGCAGGAATGTGTGCAATATCATGGTCAATACTAGGACTAGTCGGTTCATCTACAAAGGTAATATGCCATATATTAACATATTAAATGCATTAATCAAATGCTCAAACCAAATAGCTGTCTGAACTTCTCAATACTGGGATATCAGACATCTTAAGTCATTCTAACAAAAAAAAGAGTCCAATTAATTTACACTGGCAGATGCATTTTTTCATGAAGAGAAGCCTGTTTCATTTCACAGGGATGTTAATGTACGTTAAAGGCAAAAAATCATTGATTTTGCTGCATGCAACAGAAACAGGAATTATCTGCTAATTTCTCAATATTATTTGCAAGTAGAGAATTCTTTTTATATGCATCAAAATCCACTTATTATACCAGTAAGTATAAAAATTCAAGAGACAGATAGCTACAATAACATAGAGGCAGACTACCAAAAGCCATTTGGTTTAAAACAGTGTTCAAATACAACAGTCAAGTTACAAACATAAAAGCATTTTAAACAGCTATCTAACATTCAAAGAAACAATCCCCCCCATCCTCTGAACATTCACATACAGAGTATTCAGACCTTTAAAAGATGGGACTACTACATACCAATCAGTTCTTCCACTAACTGTTCATAGAAATGATTGCATGCCATACACGCCCAGCACCTCTCAGTCTCAAGAGCCACAAGGGTCATCATGAAAGATTCCAAAAAGCTTTAAATATTCTAGCATTTAACGTGTTTCTTACAAGATGGAAGAAGTTAAAAGATGCATTTTCCATCATTTTGAGAAAAGAGCCATGACATCTTCTACAGCACATTACTAGTACTAGAAAAATCATTCTACTTCGTGCTCTGGTAGAGGAGGGGATGGAAAAGAAAAAAAAAATCAAGTCACGAGCAGGGGCTGAACTGTACTGCTGTAATGAATATGAATGTACTCTAGGTGCTAAGAATTGTAATATGCAGAGCTACTGAAAAGCCTATTGAAACCAATGAACACTCACAGACAGAGGTTTATTCTTTGCTTTGTGCGAACACAACTGCGTGTGCTGCATTGTGCTGTTCCAACAGTCACTAACAGTTCTGTTAAGGCAGCACTTGTACCATCAAAATTTGGCAATGTACATTTAGAACAAGGCAATAAACAAAGCACAGGATAGTTTAGCAATAACACACCTCTAAATTGCCCAGGGTGAAAAATATAGTAACTTCCGAAGTTAAAAAAGCATATTAAAAAAAAAATCCATCTGCAAGCTAGAAACATTAATAAAAAAGAAAAGCAAGAGAATTCACACCAAACCATGACACTACAATTAAAAAAAAAAAAAAATCTATGTTTTACTTGCATCCAAAGTGATAAATTAGAAGCATTTACAGATAACTTCACTACAGCAACTAGGACACAAGAAAAAGCTCAGCTACACTACTATTTCTGACCTACAACAGCTCAATTTCCTATTTTTTTTAATCTGCTGAGCTTCCCCGAAACTAAGGTTGACTAAGGAATATAATCACTCACTGCACAATTGATTGATTTACAGCTCACAGACCAAAAGTGCTCAGGTTTAAGTTATTTATGTTAACAGACATATCTCAAATGTCAGTCTCTACTCCCAAGAGTTATAAAAACACTAGCACTTGAAATAGATCGGTGAAAGCTCTGAACACAAACATTTTTGGCAACACTACAGCATTTCCCACAACACTTAAATACAAGAATTCAGATGAGGAGGAACAATTTGTCAGTCCCTGAAAGCAACAATAATTATTCATATCATTATATATTTGCAGTGGATCTAATTCCCAAATGAATAAAAATTAAAGTTGTTTTAGAAATATGCAAACTTTAGAGGAACTGCAAGTAACATTTGCAGTATAGGAGGGGCATAACTATTCAGTCCCTGAAGAGGCTCAAGGCTAGCTAATAGCAAACTTTTATGTAATATAAAGTGATCATGGAACAAATAATGATGTACAACAGAGGAGATTCTGGCTCTTAATTTAATGTACTAGCAAATACTACTGCTGCTGTTCAGTAAGAAAAAAAACCAAAAAACTACACATGTTCCTTGTATTTTAATCTTTCTTTCAGATGTTTGCATTATTTACCTTTCCAGTTTCCTTCACTGACATATTCACACCCCAAAATCCTCGCACAGTGTCTGAACAATATGATTTGTTCAGCTCACCGAAATGAGTGTGTCCAAATGCAGTGAAGTGCACAGAACAAACAAGCCAGAAGAGAAACCACACACAATAATTCTCTTTCAGCTTGCTACCTCAAATTACTAGTGTCTCTTTAAATATTTGTAACAAAAAGGTCAAGGACTCCATGGAAACTATTATTCTGGGACATACTGAAAAACACCTGGAGGACAACACAGTCATTGGTCAGAGCCAGCATCACTTCATGAGGCAAAGTCCTGCTTGTCAAACCTGATTTCCTTCTACAACTGGCCAACCCACCGAGCTGATCTAGGAAAGCCAGCAGATGTAACCATTTTGAACTTCAGCAAAGCTGCTGATTCTGTCTCTCACAGCATCCTTCTGCACAGAGCATCCAGCTCACAGCTGGAAAACCCTGATACAGGACAGGTGAGCAACTGGATCATGGGTTGGGCACAAAGGGTTACAGTGGCTGGGGGTGACAACAGGCTCGTGATCTGTCACTAACAGAACTACACAAGGATCCATCCTTGCCCTGATTCTCTTTCATACCTTAATTTTAGTCACCTGGACATAGGACTCAAAGTAATACCAAGTAAGTTTGTTAACAGTATTAAATTGGGAGGAGTTGTGAACTCCTTCAAGGGTAGAGAGGCCTTTGACAAGTTAGAAGGCTGCACAACCATATCAAGTTCAACAAGGACAAGTGCCAGATTCTGCACCTGGGATGGGGCAACCCTGGCTGTGTGTAGGAACTGGGGAATGAGAGGCTGGAGAGCAGTGCCACAGAAAGGGACATGGGGTGCTGGTCCATGGCAAGTTGAACATGAGCCAGCAGTGCCCTGGCAGCCAGGAGGGCCAACCCTGTCCTGGGGGCATCAGGAACAGCATCAGCACAGCCAGGCAAGGGAGGGATTGTCCTGCTCTGCTCTGGGGCAGCCTCACCTTGAGTGAGGTGAGAACTGCTGGGTGCCACAATCTAAGAAAGAGATTAAACTATTAGAGAGCATCCAAAGATCCAAAGGAGAGCCACAAGGATGGTGAAGGATCTGGAGGGGACTTGTATGAGGTCCCTTGGTCTGTTGAGTCTGGAAAAGAGGAGGCTGAGGGGAGATCTTTGTGACCTTCAACATCCTCAAAAGGAGAAGAGGAAGGGCAGACACTGATCTCTTCTTCACTCTTGTGACCAGTGACAGGACTCAAGGAAACAGCACAAAGCTGAGCCAGGAGAGATTTAGGTGGGATATCTATCTTGGGTGGGAAAAGGCTCTTCACCCAGAGGGTTGCTGGACACTGGAACAGCTCCCCAGGGAAGCAGTCACAGCACCAAGCCTGACCAAGTTCAGGAAGGATTTAGACAATTGGGCACATGGTATGATACTTGGGGTGTCCTGCACAAGGCCAGGAATTAGACTCAATGATCCTAATGGGTCCATATGATTCTGTGATTCCAGGACTAGTTTTTGTTAACTTTCCAACCACAATCTGTTCTGCATTATCATCTATGAAGTGACAGAAGAGACTGGCTATCGGAACTAAGCCAGCACAGTGACAGAGCATCTCTGGCCAATGGGGGATGCCACTTGTCACTTCTATTTGCACATGAGAATGGCAACTGGTCAACAGTTGCAACTGTTTTCAGGAAGAGCCCTTGAATGCAAAAGCATTTATGGGTAAGACACTGAAAACTTGTAATAAATAGGCAACACAGCTCCAACCACAACTAACTGACCCTCTCTAGCGAAGGCAGAGAGAAATTCCTGTATCAAAGTATGCTTGTATTGCCATGCAGCTGGAGATTGGGGACCTGCAAAGATAGGGAGCATCTGCACACAATGTAGACAAGGTGGAAAAAACCTGATACTGCAAAGAGATAGATTTATACAGAATGGACTCAGAGGCAGAACCAGAGATTTCAGAACTGAGGATTTCATGGGTGGGAAGGCATGACAAACAGGACATACTATCCTCACTATGTGAATGAGTAACTAAGGAACGAGTATTAACCAAGAAGAAGAAACAGACAAAAATCACTGAAAAAAGCACAGATACATATCATAACCTATTAAGCTGCTACAATACAATTTTACCATGATTCATATAGCATTTCATGTTTGTTTATTCCATCTCCTGAACAGTCCCTTAAACATTAAGGTTTGAAAGTAAGAAACAACCTGAACACAAAAGTGGGTATGTTTTGAAAACCTCAAATGTAATTTAAATGAATCCCAGAATTATTCAGGTGGCAGCAAACCTCAGAAGGTCTCAGGCTCACCTTCTCCACAAGGCAGGGTTAATGCTGAATTCAGACCATGTTGGTGAGGGCTCTTACTCAGCAACTGCCAAATTGAGGGAAAGATCTCCCTCAATATCCTGGATGTGCTCTTATTGATACAGACCAGGAGAGTGTAAGTCTAGCATTGCCAAACTTAAAAAGCATACCCTATTTCCTCTCAAGGTCATGAAAGTTAAACAAGATGGACTCTGAAGAGCAGACTTCTTCTGAAGATAGACTTCTTCAGGCAGAATAGGAACACTTAGGCACTAACTTTTAGACCTGATAATCCAGTTTTTCCATGTATCCAGCAGTACAGCCATCCACCCTATGGAACAAGGATGGTGTCACTGAAGAGCTCAAAAAACTTGCTGAAGTCAAGGTTGGTGACCCCTTGTGTCTTCCTCTTGTTCAAGGCCTACTCATCTCATTACAAAAGGCACTCCCATTAGTCAAACACTTGGTAAATCCGTGCTATTCCAAATCACCTTCTTCCTTTGCCCAGAAACTAGTTCCAAGAGGACCAACTCCATGATTTTCCTAAGGACTGAGATAAGGTAAAGTGACTGCATTCCCTGAATTGTCCTTATCGTTTTTCAAGATGGGTGCACCACCTGCTTTTTTCTAGTTACAGGGACCTTTTCCAATCTTCATAATCCTTCAAAGATTGTATCTCTGCAGTGACACCAGTCAACTCTGTTAGCACCTTCAGATGCATTTCATTGGGTTGCATTGACAGGTGTGGGCTAAACTGCACAGGAGCTGTCTTAAGAAAACTCTCTTTATCCTAGTTGGTAATGATTGTGGGGTTTGTGTTTGTTGTTGAGCTTTGGCTGGTTTGTGGTTTCTTTCTTTTTGTGGTGGTGATGAAGCAAGAGAGAGGGATTTAAGGAAGTTGTTTAGGTAACTGAATCATGCACACATTGGAAACAAATTTACAGACAGACTTTAATATAGCCACCATCAGGGATGCTTTAACAGGGATCATTAACAGAGAAAGGTGATTTCTCCTCCAATCCATATGGACTCAGTTTGCCAAAGCTTTTCTTCACTGATAATAAAAAAATTACTGGGAAAAAAACCTAGCTTCCCAAGGCTAAAGTCATCCTTCACATTTATTCCCCTTCAGGCATGGCAGTCTTTGAAGCAGTATTTCAACACCTAAAAAGACCTCAAGAAGGAACTGTTTTATTTAATAAATGTATTGCAGACCACATTACCATTTAAAACACTAATTTGGCATCTCAATTTGAACAAACAATGTGAATATGTAGCCATAAAGCTTAATTCAATGAGCATGTATTTTATCAGACTGATTTAGAGATTCAGATCATAAAAATGTAACAGCTGTGTAGTAATGCACACTTAAAAACAGCTTTACATTTCCCATGAAGAATGTTGAGACTGCATGCACCCTCAGAAACAAAAAAATCGTTCAACATACAATTTCCCAAAATGCATGCATTGAAGGAAATAACTGTATTATAGTATTATTGGCTTTCTGACAACCATGACAAATTCTTGGATTGAGTATTTGTTTATAGATGCTCCTATAGTATTTAATGCAATTTTGGTTACTAAGATATTGTGCAAATGTAACAGTGATTGACTGTAAAAAGCCCAGCCTTCTGCAGAAAGCTCCAGAGGTAGGTCACGATGCTGTCTGCAAAGCAAAAGACTAAAAGACTCATTAAAAACATTATTTTCATTCAACTGAGCAATGGATGCCAAGGTTCCTTACAGATGGCATCTACCTAATAGCCATTACAGTAAGTATTTTAATAATTACCTCTCTACAATAGTTCACTTGAACAACAAGCTATGGATTTGAGATGCAATTTAAGAATGAACCCTACATGTCAAATTAATTTGCTTATATAACAAAAGAAGGAACAAACTATCAAGTACTCATTAGTGTAATTAAAAAAACCCTAATCTTCTCTTTATGAAGGACTGACAGTATGTGCCAGTGACCCTGCAGGAGGGCTGGCTTTAGAAAGGCACTGCTTTACAGAATTTCAGCCCCTTGTCAACTCTTCTGCACTCCACATCCTTGGCCTGTCCAAGTACTCCATCACACATGATACCATAACAGGCTCTGCATTTTCATGATGCACCAGCAGCACCTTGCTCTGAAGTATTCTTCCTAAATACAGTAGATAAAAGCCTTAAATTCTTGCCCTATGTCTAATACACCTTCAGTGCCTCTCAGATTAGATGTGCTCCAGCTTGCTACGGGCAGCACATCCTTTAAAGTACACCATGTACACCAGATATTCCTTCCTTAAACACAGCAGTAGGTGGGACAAAAGGGGTAGGGAAAAGGCTGCTGAGGCACAAGTGGAGCAAGGGATAGCACAGCAGGGGGACAGAGACTGCAGGGAAGTGGCACCAGTGAGAAGAGTGCAGAAAGGAAGGAGAGAGCATGGACAGCATTAGGAGAGGTTCGGAAAAAGATCCTCATCATACACAGGCAAGGAAGCAAAATTAAAAAAAATTTAAAAAAAAAAAAAAAAAAAAAATCCGTCTCCAAGAAACCCCAGAAGAAGCTGCCATTAAGGTAAACAGACACACTAATGTAGGCCATTTTTCTTAAAAGCCTGTCAGGAAGACAATCAAATAAAAATACAATGGATGCAATTTCACCAGCAGTGAGAAGGCCGGAAACAACCCATAAACAAAAAGGAATTGTTGAATCAAAAGTAAACTATATGGAACTAACCCTGCTATCATACAAAACAGCACAAAGGACTAATAAATGCCACACAGCAGTGACTTCTTATTTTAAATCCTGCAGCACAAACTGCTGCATCTTATACATCAGTTTGCAAGGGTAAAAGCTCCCTTATGTGTTTTAACCTTGGAGGTCAATACATGATTTGGGAGAAAGATAACTCTATTGCCTGGATTCCTCATGACCTGTTACCTTATTTTTTCAAAAAAGAAACTTTAATTTTTTTTTTTTTTTGCTAGTTTTTAATTACTTCCAGCATTGGCAGCATTAATTGTCTTTAGAAAGAACTGCTTCATATATCTACTTTATGTAATTATCCTCATGTGGCCAAAAGAACAGAATGGAAACATGTCTGCATGCTGAGCACATTCCCTGCTCTAAGCCCCAGAAACACAGGACTGGAACAAGCTTCCTGAATCATCAAATCCAGTCCTCTGCTAATGCACTCATGTAAATAGTATGTTTGTTATACTGATTGAGTTTCACACAAACAGAAAAGGCTTCCCAAGGTTATTCTTCATGTCAGACTATTGTGAAAACTGAATCTATGAAAGTCTATTGTTTATTTCAGTGTCAAACAAAAGTTTAACTATTTTTCTACACAAAGCAATTCTAAAGGTTCCTGCCAGCCATATTACCCCATCATACAAAAAAGTACAATTCTCAGTATATTTTTTGTTGCCAAAAACCCTGACAGCATTCCCTTATTACCTGCAATTATTATTTGAAGCTATAATGATACACTGAGGATGATTTATGCTTTGAAAATATTACCCATCAAAAAATCAGATGCTTCTACTCAAAAC
This sequence comes from Erithacus rubecula, assembly GCF_903797595.1. Lineage (NCBI taxonomy): Eukaryota > Metazoa > Chordata > Aves > Passeriformes > Muscicapidae > Erithacus > Erithacus rubecula. The sequence continues at coordinate 16,642,076 of NC_136689.1, read as the reverse complement.
TCTTCTAGATGTTATAAATTATTGCTCCAAATTTTAAGTTTTAATTAAAAAAAATTTTTTACAGAAGCATTTAAACAGTATTCAAAAATGTAATTTGCAATTTTGTGTTTTGGCCGCTATATTTCAGAATGCCACAATGATTTAAAACTGTTCTTTGGATAAGAAACAATGAAATATTCAGCCTGGAGCAACAGTGATTTGGCAGGCCACACTGTAAAACCTTGAAAAAAAAAAACCAGAGGACTGATGCTTATCTTAGAAACACTGATGATGACATGTTAAAAGCTGTTCCAATGCTATCACTATAATAATGGAAGAAACATTCCTCAAAAATGAACATTTGTCAGCCCTAATCTCTATTGCAATTGCAATCATTTGGAATAGCTAGCAATAACTTGTAGAAAAGAAAATTATCACAACAGATGAAGATTTTCAGTCTCATCATGACTGCTAGCAGATTTTCCTTAAAACACACCATATCAGCCATCAGTATTCAGCCACCATTTGCCCTGCAGGTATCCACACATTCTGAGCTGATGAACCACAATCTCTGCTGGACAAGTCCAATGTTTTGAGTTTCTCCCTTCTTGTAAGGGGAAAACAGAATGAGTAATTAATTCTTTCAAATGCTTCCTTTCTGCATATGAGAATGTTGACTTTGTCTATTTCTACCATCATAACCTTTTTCATAGCATGTTGTGTAAGCATATAAATTAATTTTGTTTCAGTTGCATTCAATATGTGTGTATTTACACTGTCATCTCCCAAACTTCAACAGCCTGCAGAGAGGCATTAAGATGTAGGGGGAGGATAGGGAAAGTATAGCACATATTCCACTAAGACAAGACACTAAAGTCTTTACACTTCCCAAGAAGTACTTGGAGTTAGGTACATGACCCAGGACTTAAAGGTAGGTATTGATAAGGTAGTTATACACCCCTACATCCAGCACTAAAGAAGATAAATGCAATCACATGTATAATAAAGTTCCCTGAAAAGTCTAACTAATAGTAGGTGGTTTAGAATGTTTTAGCTCCTAATTCCCTAGTTAATATACTTCAAAAAATATATAGTAACAATGACAACAAGAACAACATAAAAATAAAAGACAAAGAATAACAGGGTTGAGCAGAACTCACTGCACGCCAGTGAGTTTTACCCTGTTAATCAGTAAGTACCCAAGTACTTTTATTTATGACATGTTGGTAAAAAACCAGGTTGTGAAACACAGAAAAACCCCCCAAACAAAAAACCCCCACAGCAAAAAAATAAAACAAGAACGCCAACAAATGTCACAAAAACAACAACAAAACTCCAAACAAAAAACAACCAAATAAAACCCACAAAAACCAAAACTCCCTACTTTTTTCTTTTGAAAATTAGTATGAAGATCAGCTTTTAAAACATGGTGAACAGCAGAGTGTGCCTGATTACCAGCACCAGAAATTGCTCTGGTTTGCTTGCACTAAGTGTAGAAGCAATAGAGATTTATTGTAGGGATGGTGAGGCACTCCAACAGGCTCCCCAGAGGGGCTGTGAATGCCCCATCCCTGGAAGTGCTCAAGGCCAGGTTGAATGAGGCTCTGAGTAAACTAATAGAAAGTGATTCCACTGATGGCAGGGGGTTTGAACTGGATGGTCTTTAGGGACCCTTTTAATCCACACTGTGAATTCAGTCAACAGGAGACATGTTTTAGAAAAACAGACACTCACTAAGGGAATAAATACATGCAGTTTTAACTGTGAAAACCCTGGCAAATCTTTATTTAAATCAAAACAGGGTATTGGATAACAAAACTTTACTGTAATAGAGAAGAAAATAGAGAAATTTATGGTGCACTTAAAAGCACATTTGGCTCAGAGATATTTTAAAGAGCAAATAGTGGGAGAACAGGAAGTACCAACATTCAGTATCACATATCGTTGTCCTGCTCTTATATCTTTCCAAAGGTGTGAGTTTCACTCAGGGGGAGAACACATCTAATTTTTACAATATTCTGTTGTTACCAAAGTCTGGTCAGGTTATTTTTATCTAGCCAATTTTCTCTCAGTTATTCACAAATTAATAGTGAAATAAAGTGACCTAAAACTTTTCTAGGGTAAAGATATGCTAAATATTTTCAAAATGGGATCACACCTTTGAGGAAAAAAATCTTTGTACTTAAATGATGCTACTACATGCCTAAGAAAAAAGCTCTATAATAGGATGGCTATGAACTTCATTTTATTTTAAAATGATTTTGAACTTCAAGATGATGTTTTAAAATCCTCAGCCAAAATATATCTGCTTAAAACTAATTTTTATGTGACAGGCCTCTGCAAAGTTGGAAAGAACATCCCCCCAGCAGTAATGGCTAAAGCACTAAGCTGGCCTGACAGCTACTCATGCTGCAATGAGGTTAAGTACTGAAGCAGCACCCCCATTTCACTCCTGTGGGTAGTTCATTCAACTCAATGTGGTAGTCGGATTAATCTCTTCTACATTTATTTCTTTCTACTCTACAGTAGGTACTGTAAGTAACAAAAAATATTCTCAACCTTGCTGCAAATCTCTGACATGCATATTAGACATTTATGTCTATGAAATGTATTAAAACAACTGTATTCTGAATCAACATTTTCTCAACAGTTACAAAACACATAAAATGGTTTGGGTTGGAAGGGACCCAAGCCCCTGCTGTGGGTAGGGACACCTTCCACCATCCCAGGTTTCTCAATGACCCACCCAACCAGGCCCTGAACACTTCCAGCAATAGGGCATCCAAAACTTCTCTGGGCTACCTGTTCCAGTGCTTCACCACCCTCACAGTAAAGAGCTTCCTCCCAATATCTAATCTAAATACCAATTTAAATCCTTTGCCCCTTGCCCTGTCATTATACATTTTTGGAAAAAAAAATCTCTCTCCATCTTCTTTGTAGGCTCCCTTCAGGAGGAAGGCCACAGTTACATCACCCCAAAGCTGTCTCCTCTCCAGGCTGAACAATCCCAGTTCTCAGCCTTTCCTCACAGGAAAGGTGCTCCATCCCTTTGCTAAACTTGGTGGCCCTCCTCTGGACTTGCTGCAACAGGTCCACACTTCCCTGCTGAGGATCCCAGAGCTGGATGCAGCACTGCAGGTGGTGTCTCAAGAGAGCAGAAGGACAGAATCCCCTCCCTTACCAGCTGCCCACACTGCTTTGGTGCAGCCCAGCACAGTTTGGCTTTCTGGGCTGTGAGTGCACATGGCTGGGTCGTGTCCAGCCTCTCACCCACCAGCATCCCCTCTGGGCAGGGCTGCTCTCACCCTGTCCATCCCCCAGACTGTGTTCATACCAGGGGTTGCCCTGACTCAGGGCACCTTGCACTTGGTCTTGTTGAGCCTCATGAGATTCCCATGTGCCTACTTCTTGAGTTGTCCAGGTCCCTCTGGGTGACATCCCATCCTTCAAACATGGCAACATCACCTCTCAAGCCTGGTGTCATCTGCAAATCTACCAAGGTGCACTCAACCCCACTATCTGTGTCATTGATGAAGATATTTAATAACGTTGGTCCCAATAATGGCCCCTGAGAGACACCACTAGTCACCCATGTCTATCAGGATGTTCAGCAGCATTCTACTTCCCATTCCAGTGAAGATTAACTCATCCAAAAATTACCTGGTAGGTCAGAAAATTATAATTTGCTGTCCTCTAGCACAGAAATCATGCAAGTTCAAAAAATGCACAATTGCTAATATAGTCACTGATAGAGAAAATGGTACTTTTATTAGTCTAGAGAACAGGTGAGACCTTTCCTGGGTAAAAACAGCAGACTGTCTCTAGACTAACTTGTACAGTTTGAAACAATAAAGAGCATTCTAAGAACACAGCTTTTCTTTGGACCTGAAGTAGAAACAGCATCTGAGAACCACAATATACTGCATTTAGTAGAAAATGGAAAGTAGCAAAGCTTGCAAAACCACAGTAAGTTTATCTGTAAAGCTGGCAGCTTCATCATCCTCCAAGAACATGTGTTTACCTGAAGAAGAGTTTGAACACACAATATTTTGCTTATTTTTTTCTTATAAATCCATTTCTCCCATAAAAGATATTATAGCTACCTACTAGGTTTGGTCTGAATGTCTCTCTCATTTCTACTAGTAAATTACACCCAAAATTTAAATCTTCCTGCTTCTGAACTACCTTTTTGAAAACACTAGTGTCAAAAGACAGTTCTTCAGTAACTCACTGTGATGTCTGCAAAAATCTGCTGTAAGGAAGCTTGACAGAAACACTGCTTGGATTTCTGTTTGAGGTGCAGGGCACTGTGCTACTTACCCAGAGCTAAAATCATTCTGATGTTGTGTTGTTCCCAGAAGTGGGTTAGTCACAAAATACTGCTGCAAAAGCCAGCTGTTCCTGGCTGAATTTCTACCAAAATATGACCCTGGCCATATCTACTACTATCTTCTACTTGTAATAAGCAGAAAGTGGTGATAAAAATAGACACACTACAGATATTTTAAACAGCACACATTTTAAATGGTAGCAATCTGTGACCTTGGAAGGTATTTGTTACCCTCCCCCAAATTTACATCTTTACACTACTCCAAGTATCTACTGTACAAATAACTTCAGTAAGTGTATTTATTAAATTAGCTCTATCCAGTAAAACCTAAGAATGCAAAAAACCCTACTATACAGATAAAAACATAAGTAAAGCAATTGCCAACTCCAAGGTATGTCTTCATTCAAAGTAAGATCCTTCTAAATAATCAAAGAAAAAAAAAGCCCAAAAGAAAGCTCTGAACCAGAACTCCCAGTGACTTTCCATCTGAAGAGTTAAAAAACCTTAAGCTGAATTTCAAAGAAGATTTAGGGTTTTATCCAACTGATTAAACACAGCTTTTAACAAGTGAAGTTGTAATTAGGCATAATGATAGCAGAACAAGCAAAGCTAGAATAATGCACATAAATTCTAACATAAGAAGTGGTCCACTTTCCTAACATTTCATGCTCTTTCTATTCAGACAGGGTTATTTCCTCTTCAGGGTGCTGGAGCTGGGGTGGAAACTTTCCATAGCACCTGCACTGGCAGAGGAATTTCTTGCTAGGAAGACAGCCACAAAGACCATGCTGACTCACATAGTGCCTAGGCTCTAGAAGCACCAGTTTTTAGTACTTCTGGAACATTCCAGAGGTTTCATTCCAAGAGGCCAATAAGAATTCAATCCCATGTGGTGCTATGCCAAGAGGCTGCAATGCAGAGTTGCAATTTTGTTCTCTCTGAACTGCTCAGCTGCTACCAAGTACAGTACAACTGACATGATTAAGGCTTCACTGAACTTTAATCAACACATTTCTGTAAAATATCGAAGCAAGTCACATAAATCAAAGTTCATGGGAAATCTTTGTCAAAACTAAGAAAGGAGATGGTGTAGAAAAGGTTTGGCTTGATGTTGATCTGGCTTTAACATGACATTTAAACTGTATGGGATTAGAATAATCCCAGCAAATATGGTACATAACTAAAACAAGAACCCAACACTGGTTTTAGGCAGCATATTGAAAAATTCTGCACAAAGATCAGTTACATGCCTCACAAACTTTGCTAATCCTTAAAGACTGGCTAGGTCCAAAAAAGAATCTAAAATTACAGTGATGAATCCAGTAATAACAAGAATGAAAAAGATCTATACAACTTCCATTCAAAATGAAAAACCCAACAAAAGCAGCATCTGCTAGCTAAGAAAGCTTTTTTAAATTTTTTACCAGTATTGTGTCAAAAAACAGAATTATTGCATCATTTGCATGATTTCCATTTTCTAATGAACACAAAGCTTCTTCACTGTTTTTTGGTTATTCGCTTTCAACTAGTAGCAGATATTGTAGATAATGCCAGGGGAAAAAAAAAACACTGCTTCAGATCCCCAACAGAAGACAATTATGCCAAAGACACTGTAATTCCCTTAACCTAATGTAAAAAAAAAAATAAAAAAAAAAAAAAATAGATCATTAAAAAGAGTTGTTTTTCACACAGATGAGTCTGAGAACCAAAATTCTGCAGTATTTTCTCAATACTTCCTACACTAAATTCAAGACCACAGAGAATCAGGTATAGATCAACTCCTGTGGAAAATGATCCACAGACATCCAGACTACAAAGGATTAAATCATCCACAACAAAAGAAAATCTAACCCAAGAAAAACAGCAGGAGAAAGACAACAGAGGCATTGACTGCTTGGATAGAACAGAAATGCTCTGACACAGTAACTCTCTCTTCAGCAGAAGACACCAATTCATCACATATCCAACATTCAGTATTTTTTTCCTACTATTTCCAGTCCTTCCTTTGGTTCCTTTCCTCTTTAGCACCCTCCCCATAAGCTCCCTGTAATTCCAACCCTGTCTGTGTCACAGCACACAGGAAAATCTTTCAGGCTTCTCAGATTCTGCTTCCACAAACCCTTTCATTCATATCCACATTGGTGTCTTTACTTGCAAAGCCACTGCTTTTTATTGCTATCCCTTCACCTGAAACAGCTTTCATCTATTCCCCGTCTGTCTCGGAAAGCATTCACCATTTCTACTCAACTGAAAAACTTATTTTTTCCCCACAAATCACTCTTATATGGATTTGCATCCATAGTCTCTCTGTACTGGATTTCAATTACGTTTTATAACAGAGAAGTAACAGTATTTGAAAGGTGCTGCAAATGCTAGTTGTCCATATATGTAACATCACAACATTATGTGGAGTGATAACCAGATGGTTATGTAACAGACTTACCCAGAGAGTTAAAGAAAACTCTAGAAAAATATTACATCACTGTGGCCTTTTTTACACTCATTCTCCAGGACCCCCAAACAAAACAGAATACCTTTTCTCTCCAGTAAAAAATATTTTTACTTTTACTAACCTTTAGTTACTTCAGATGAGAAAAATCTCCCATGCCTCTTAAAGCTCAGGGTTTACAGGAATAGCAGTCAGCTACCTGGCATGGTGTTTTTCATCAACTTTAGGACAGAAAAGCATTTGATGTATAATGAAATCATTTAACTCACCAATAAATGGAATTGAAGCCAGAGAGTCACCAGGTGGGCTGGAACTTGATGCTTTCCTTTCCTCTATTCTTTTTATGTGGACTTCTCTTCGAGCATCATTAGGTAACCAACAGGTAGTGTCTGAGGCTGCCTCTTGGTCATTTACAGCAAGAATGTAGGACTGATGCCTCAAAGGCTGGGGAGTTTGGTGGCCAGAAGGTGATTTGTCCCGCATGACCACCGTGTCTTTGTCATTTCCCTGAACATCCATTTGCAGACTTTCAGACTCACGAACATCTTCCCTTTCAAAACCCTGAATCTTTTGTTTGATGGAACCATCTACATTGTCAGAGGTAGTTAAACACTCACTTGTTGGCTGAACAAGTTTGGCTGAAGCTGGAGCCAGAGAGGAGGGCTGGATGGTTTTACCAGTTTCTGCTTTGTGATCTGGGGCACCTTCGGCTCGGATCCTTGACTGTTGGTTTAATGGACTGCTTTGATGCAAGTGATTCACTGTTCTTTGGTCTTTGCTGGCAATAGCATCCAGGCCCTGGTTAAGGGGAATCGACAGTTTTGCTGCATAGGGAGCTGAGTTCTTCAGAGAGCTACTTCTAGAACTTCTGGCTGGTGTGAGAGACAACCTCTCTTGTGAAACACCTGCAGATTTTGAAATTCCCACAGGAGTCTGTGAATCGCGAGAAGGCTGTAATATTTTAATATCTGGTGAAACTTTTTGAAAGTGAGAACCAGGCAGAGAAGCTCTGCTACCTGCTCTCCTGTTGTCTGAAATATAAGTATTTGGAGCAATAGGAAAATTTTGACCTCGAAGGGACATATGAAATGCATGTTGTCTAGATCTGTCATAAATACCTCGCCGATCATCTTGTTCAGTAAACCCTGTCCATTTGTAAGTCTTTCTCCTATCTCCATTTGCATCTGCAATCATATTGTCAGAATGAAAATTCTCTAGCACTTCACCCTGTTTGCTGAGATAATCCCATGACCGAGCCCTGTGATTTCTAGCATTGACTGAAGGTGAAGTTAGAGTATCTTGAGAAGCACTTCGTGGCCACTCTTTCATCAACACGGGCTCTTCAAGCCTTTCCTGGGATACACTTCTCTGCCGGATCTGGACAGACTGTGGAACCCTGTCGTGAGAGGTGCTCCTGCGCCGTACCTGAGAAGCAGTGCGATTTGGCACCACCTGATTATACTCAGCTGTGCTCTGAGAGGCTGCCCTTAAGCTGTCTAACCTTTCCTGTATTGTTCGGGAGCCATACATGTGCATGCGCCTATTATCAATGTACTCCTTGTAAGTTTTGTAGGTCTTCCAGTCTATGTGCTGGTGGGAGGTTGGAGAACTGTAGTGATTAGTAGAGACTGAGGGCGACTCTGTGGCTTGAGTAGAAGGTCTAGTGTTTGGGATGCCTTCTGGACACACTACATAATTTGAAGCTTTACCTACTGTTCCAGTTGTATCAACTGGTCTTGTTATTGGAGTCTGGGGAAGTACAATGGCAGTGGACACTAAGGATGGTGGTGATGTGGTCCATGCTTTTAGATTGGTTTGATCTTTTAAGCCGTATCTTACTTCCTCTGTCCTGTGTGATGGACCAGCATGGTTATTTCTGCAAGACGGCAAATCTACAGCCTTCTCAGAAGGCACAATAACAGTCCTTACAGTTTCATTGCAAACACACACAGCTGTATTTGACTTTGCAATGTCTGTTGGTGATGGAGGCACTTGTATTTCCATTCTGTAGGCCCTCTCTGGCTGTGCCAATGCCCGGACTGGTCTACTGACTTGTTGTTTCCCCAGCGAGAAGTCGGAAGGGAGCTTGTCTCCAGCTTGTGCCTTAACAGAGGCTGTGGATGTCAGGCGTGGATAACATATGGGTGGTGGTTCAGGTATGTTGTGGGCATTACCACTGTAGGCTTCGTTGCCTTTCAGGTAGGCATCTTGGGAATACGCCTGTGGAGAGAAGATTAAGTGAGTATATAGTAGTAAGGGAGATGGAAAAGTTCTCCATGAGTATTTGCATGAGCGAGCTTCAAGGGAGGGGAACACAGGTTCAAAATTCACACTCCCCCTAATTTCAGGCAAAATGTTAGTTCAAAAGATAAAACCAGCATTCCATCCCCTTAGTGAACAGAAACAGAACAAGCAAAATCATGGCATACAATCCCTCAACAATTAAAAAACGGAACTGATGATCAATTCTAGGAAATACTGCAAAAGTAGGGCACTGAGTCAGGTTTCTCAAAATCCATGAGCAGACAACAATTTTTGTCCCCTTAAATTCTGCTTCCTAACGTGATACTTCACATATTTTTCTCATTTAAGCCTCCCATTGCTGGAAACTGGAATTTCACAGCAACTGATAGGTTAAAATGCTGCGCAATAAATTCAACTAGAACTAGAAAATTCTCTATACACTTAGGTATACAACAACTCTGTTCACTTAATGCAGTACATATGAAAAGTACAGACAAATAAATATACATACACACACACTCCTCTAAGATGACTTCTACACAAAAGCTACCATTCCTAAACATATAATGAGTAAATTGAAGCAGCAACACATTGTTGTGAGCCAACACCCTGTAAGTCATCTTATATCTTGCAGAAGACAGCAAGTACATGGTACAAGAATTTTACTGCAAAAAATATTAATGATATTTAGCATTTTTAACTTTGAGGTATAAACAGTATGAAAATTCATACATATTCACTACCGTCCATGCACTACTGAAACCCAAACTGAAATCTAATTTCCTTAGTGCCTTTTGTATCTTCATGCATAACAACCTGACTCCTAAGAAAAAAATGGTTATGTTACACTTAGTACGTTTTTGCAGCAGTTCTGAAAGCAGCATTTGTCATTGTGAAATTAAGAGAACATTCAAAATAATAAATCTATGAGAAGCATCCAGCATACTTAAACAATATTCTGTTACTGAAAAACTTCAGCATGACTCGGTTCAGTTTGAACATAATGAAATAAAGAGCAATGCAGAACCTGCCAATGTAACAGAAGATTAAAATAATTTCTCAGGGCTTTTACACACTTAGGAGTGCTATCATATCACAGCATTTCCTGTTCAAATAATAACATGCTCAATTCCAGTATATCAATATGCTCTTTCTTAACAGTAGACAGTTATAAAAGCCCAAGTGCAGCCACAAAATTAACACAGAGCAAAGTAGAGAGGAGGGCGAGGCATTTGCAATACTGCTGCAATGTTATACCGAGCATTAGTGAAGTGCAAAATATTAAAGCACACTAAAACAGACCAATAACACAGGCACAAACCACAAATCAAGAAATCAGCATTATGAAGAAAATTCAGCTCAGACTATCTAGCTCATTTCCAAACTTGTTGTTTCATATTCTTGCTTCTCACAAATCATTGAGAAAAACATGCCTTACAATACCATCAGAGAAATGGCTACTGTTCATTTCTTACCAGTGCTGTGACATCCTTTGTAAACTGCAGCTGGCAGAAAACAGGAAAATACAGTAAAAACTGCTTACAGATGTAAAGACAGAATTATCTTGTCATATTGATGTTGACTACAGCAAGCTAAAAATACAGCTACACCGATTTCACTGGAAGGTACCAACAGACATAAAGAGCAGTAGAGCATAAAAAATAACTTCACCCTCCTTGTGAGCACGTCCATTTCAGGCTTTTATCTGCTCCTTATGTTTATCCTGCACCTTTACAGAAAGCAAAATATGTTAGTGCCATTTTGCCTTGGTGCATATCTACAGCTGCCTGCAGTGAGCTCTGGCTCCGTGGGATGAGATTTCCCTTCCACTACAGCAACATAAGTGTCTCTCATTTCCCTGGGCTGCTACCATCCATCCCTGCTTCCTGGTGACGAAACAAGGGCTTTATTATGCATTTAAAACAGCACGCCCCTTCCTCACATATACATGACCACGAACTGTCAGCTGACTGCAGCTGCTCTCACGCTGTACGTGACAGCTGAAAATTAGAGGAATGATGCTGCAGAAACACTCTCCTCATGTGATCTGTAATTTTTTTCCCTCCACTCATAGTAAAAATCAGGACAGGCTTCCACTGACACATTTAATGGGAGGAAGGAATGTATGAAGATAAACATTTCTAAACCTTCAAATAAATGGCTATTTAAGATTGTGATGAATTAAATAAAGAAATTAAACTTAAAATTAAATAAAAGAATTATGAAGAATTAAATTAAAAAATTGGAAGAGATGCTGAAGGCTCTAAAACCAGATTAAGCGAGATCATTCTGGCATGCAAAACCAACAAAACCCATCATCTATTGCTCTCTAATCGGAAAATAATTATCAATTTATACAGCTGAAAAAACAGCTGCTATCCCACCTTCTCTGGGATTTAATGCACACATTACAACCACAGAAAACACTCCATTTGTGTTTTTGTAAAACATTCCCCCTGACAAACAATGCCTCATTGACTTTGACAGCAGGAAGGCTAAATTCCAAAGCTCGTGTGATCTGATTGCAGCTCAAGACCAGAAGTGAGAATAAAAAAATCAGTTCTCAGTTCTTGACAAAATTTATCACAGGTATTAAAATATCACCTTCAGAAGACAGCATTTCCAAAATGAGAACAGCTAGGTTTTCTCCTCCCAAAACCAAGTCTGTTTCCATGATTGCAGGTATATCCAGACAGACAGACTGCCAGTTCTGTGTAAGACAGTTACTGCAAAGTGTGTTTCTCCTCTCAATCTCATTCCACCCACTACCCAAGAAAGCACTGAAACAAAGCAGAACACACTTCCAAGAAAGAGAAAGTTTATAGACAGGACTGTGATACTTCCACAAAGAATATTTGGTATATTTGTTTCATAACTCTGATTATGGGCCTATAGAAAATAATGCAAATTACAAAGAAACTGATGGATTTGTCCTGGAAATGTCACACTGAAGGATCCGCTTTTTTACTAATGAAATATTTTAACTGCTTTAGGCACAAAGTGATGAGATTTTTAGAAGAGGTTTAGAAACTAAGAAATCTGAAATACACCAATTTATTAATTATTTCATACATTGTTTTAATATTTAACATATTTTGCAATAACACAAAACACAGCTTGAATATTACTCTCTCTTTAGTTTCTGTAATAATAAATCACGTGGAAAATGAGACCTTAATCTCTAAGTAACTGCAACAGGGTATGTTCATAAAAATGTCATTAGGGTATGGCTGAATTTTAGGTGTTCATAGTCTTAAAACAAAAGCCAAATCAACCAAAATAAAAAAAACAAACTCAGAGAACAAAAATATTTTTTAAATACCCAGACTAGTGATGCTCCTGATTCAGACACCAAGTCATTTCAATTTCCAGAACTGGATACTCAGCAGTTATTCAGAAGTTCCAACATTATCCAAAATTAGTCTAGATGTTTAATGAGCTCTTTTTCACCTTCTCAAAACAACGACAGCTTTAAAAGACTACCATACAAATGTAGCAATTTAGAGTGACATTAACTGCTCTGATGGATAACAGCTCTGCAACAATTACTTGAAGAAAATTGCTGCTCTTACAGTAAGAGCTCAGCGTGTTTTTAGTTATTGGGTACCATTTCTTCCCACCTGGCAATCTGGTTTTGTTTGCACAAAGTTTGCAAACTCCTATGGTAAAGGATTAATTTTTGACTGTGAATTTGTACAACCATTAAGGGTTTAACTCCTATCGTTTTAAGCAAATAAACCATTTTACAAGGTACTGAATTAGCCAACTAAAATTCAGCTGAAGGGCTTTGGTCCCACTTTTACCCCCTTGATTTTACACTGTTAGATGTTAGAATAGTAACAGCCAAATGCATGAGGATTCCTGTGGGAAACCCTGTACTTTCAAGAGCTCAAATCACCATATCCTACACCAATTAGCCCAAATCCACCCAAACATGCAGCCCTGTATTTCACTGAGGATGGGTGTGCTTCACTACACTACAGGACAAATATCAATAATGTCAACAGAACTATTCACTAAATTGCTGGTAAGCATTTTGATGAATCAGAAGCTAACATGCCCAACTCCTTGTAAGACTGAGCTTGAGGCATTCCTTTTTCCTTCTCCAATCGCTTTGGCTTCAGATTTTATTTCTTCACTACTAAATTGTCCTCTTCCCTGGTCTTAACTTAGTCTCTCAGTCATCATGAGTATGCAAGCTGCACACCAGAAAAGGTTTACAGCTCTCATAAAAGGAAACACTTTCTAGTTACAGTTTTTTCTGGCAAGAATGTTAGTAATACAGCTCAAGTGCTTTCATTTGACTCAGACACCCAAACACTACAGTCAGATAATGTTATTTGAAAAAAACTCCAAAAACACATACTCTTTCTTCCTAAAGGCAATGCATTTTTAGTATACAAAATTTAATGCCTTAGGCCAAATAAATTTTATTTCCAAATAACAAGACAGTCTCTTATATAGCTTGTAAGTCTAAACTGTGGTTGGGAGGGTTGATGAAAATGGTATTTTCTAACATGCAGTGTTTGACAATAAAACTTAAGTCTCTTCTAGGTCACTGTGTCTTCAGACACACCCCGTCTTCCACTGTACTTGCTGCCACAGCTTTAATATTAACCTCTGTACACATCAGTAACTGTCAGTACAAAATCTGCAAGCAAAATAGTGCTCCAATTCTCTGGATTAAATACAGCTACTCAGAAAAATATCTCTATCCTTATTAAAGGATAAAGCAAATTCAAATATTTCAGAGTTTTCCATGTTGCTCCATTAGGTCTGGTGCAACTGGATGGTCACAGGAAGAAAAACAAAATTAAACTGGAAGTCTTTAAGACAGAAGCTAACTGTGGGCAGACCTGTAGCCAGAGAGACAAGGTTACTGAGGCATGTAAAACTCTAGGATATATTTCCTCATTTAAGTTATTTTTCTTTTTGCTGTTGTTGGGGGAGGTTCTTCCCTTTTATTTTTTAATTAAAATTACAGGTGCACAGCTGGTGATTTCAGGATATTACATGGCCTTGAAAATCACCAAATCCCACAAAAATTTTAAGTTCAGAAATGATAATGCAGCATACTCTTCTGTACAAACCTTCCAATATACTGAAAATTTCCACATCAGCTGACTAGAAAGAAAAAGAATCAAAAAAATCTGTGTTTCACTTGACTTTTACCCATTTTCCTGGTCATTCCCATCTAGGATTTTTGGTTCCCCTACTATCTATGACAAGAGAAACATTTCAGTTACTGATCTGCAGCTTCACTGGTTTGTAATTCTGAGGAAAGATTAAGATTTAACTAAATTTATAAAAGAAATATAATAGTAAAGAACATTCTTTTATTCCCACCTTTATCATTATTCATAGAAAGCTCAATAACATCTTTCTGTAAATGAAACTGTGAAGTTCCTTCTGGAAGGCTAAGGCACATTTCAACAGATCTGGACACTAATAAAATTTAATGGTGACAACACTCAAGACCACTCTTACCTTTAGGGGCAATTCCTGCAAGGAAATGGTTTTTTAGAAATGAAACTATTGTAAGTTGGCTAAAAGTTAGTTTTGAGTGAGTGTGTAGTGAGAAAAATACTAGAAAATGAATGGTGAAAAAAAGGATACCTTACCTATAGTATGTATGGTTATATACAACATAGTTATATACATCTACAAAATAGTATCTACATGTATTTACCTACAATAAGCACCATATAGAATCATTAATATGCTACATTACTAATAACCTTCCAAATAAACAGCTCCAATGCAGATCATATTAAAGATACTATTTTTCAAAGAGTGGCATTTTCAAATACTTGGTACTTAGAAATTCTGTGACCTGTAGGCTGCATTTTTTTTTACATACACAAGGAACAATAAGCAAGTACATTGCAATGTGAAACATTCCCACAAAAATGGTCCAAAAATCCTGCATATGGAGGATGCACTAACATACACACGTTAAACACAACAAAGCCTATTGATAACAGTCATAATAATGCTCACCTGTAAACAGGCTTAGAAAACTCAATTTACTCTATGGAGCACCTTGACATTAACTATTTTTTACATAGCACAAAAAGCTTTTTAACAACTGGAAAGATGACAGAATTTAAACAGTATTTTAGTACTGAACTTGTTATCCAAAGGCTACAAAACAGCAATAATTTCATTGAATACACTTGAGAAAAATAAACTACTTGCAGTTGACCTAAATGCATCTTCCCATTTGTATGAAGTCAGTGGTACTAAAACCTATAAGATGCCAAAATTCTGTCAAAAAAGGTTGAGAATGCTACAGAAATTGCATATAGATACATCAAATTTGAAACACTGAGGATAACATGACAAAAATAATACTCTTCTTCCTAGTTTAATAATGATCCTATACCTAGACATGTTTCAAAATATCTTTTGACAAATTTAAGTAAATTCATCATGAATTTGAGGAGAAGCATGAAAAAACCCAACACACACACAGCTGTCAAGAGTTTAAGACTTTGTTATGGATATAGATGTCTTAAGTATCTTTTTACCCATCCACAAAGTGACATTTTCAACATCACACCAGTGGACAAATACAACTGACATTGGTTTCACTAAAGGTAGGATTTCACAGGTAATTCCCTTCCAAGTAAGCACTGTTCACATGCCACAGAGGACAATGGCCTGTGAATTGAACTTCCTTGTTACTATTGATGAATGGATTTGAAGGCGTGTTTTCAGGAAATCAAATATACCAAGAGGTCCAGAGACATAGATGGATATTTTTGAAAACTAAACTCAAGGTTTATAAATAGCAAACTAAGGATAGAAACAAGCATCTGTGTTTCTAGCCCCCAGTCACGAGCACACTACCAAGTACTATAAAATTTAGCACAACCAGCATTGTTCCTGACTATAATGAAACTATTCCATCCCCACTGCACTAGATGCAGCATTTATTAGCTCACACTACAATATGAAGTAGTGCTTGAAGCTTGGCTATTTTTACATCATTCCAGTATTTAACATTGGTTTGCAGTGAGTGACACTATTTGAAGACATTTACAGTGACATACGTCACAGAAAACAACTCAGTTATTCAACATTCTATAACAGCTTACATAACACAGCTTCAGCTGCAAGTTTTTCCTCTGTTATAATTCAGAGGAATTGCATAGCTACTTCATTTTACTGAATTACTGAGAATGTACTGTACCAAAAGACTGCAAATTATTTTAGAAATGCTAAAATCTTTCCTCCTGTGTGGTGGGCTAAAACAGATACAGTTAAAGGCCACAATTGACAGACTGCTGCAAGTTGCAATTCCTTTTTATCATCACAGTTTTTTCACAAGTTGCAGTTCAGTCATTGAAGACTGACCTGAAAACATATATACTGAAGTGTTTTGTGACAGGACTGAATGAAAAAACTGCTGCTACCAGAGGTCATTTCCAATAGGCCCAAGTACACCCAGTGCTCAGCCTTATGGACACAGGAAACCTGCACTTCCATGGCTTTCCTCTAGAAAATCCTATGTGGAACTGGAAGCCCCAACAGCAGCTCACTTTGTCCCAAACAAATGCATCTAGCAAACAGCAGCATAAAATTCTTCTGTATCATGACCCAACCCAACAGTGAACAACTGAAGCAACTCACAAGCTACAGGGTCAAGAAAAGATTTCCTGTAAAATGATGACTTCACCTGACAAACCTAATCCTCTTTCTATTGTCAACAAAGCAACCTCACATACAAAATCCACAACAGTTATCACATCTTAAACTCAGAAGAACTTTTGTATAATGATGCCTGAAGATTTTTCATACATCCAATCTTTTTCTAGAACTTCCACAGGCAGGTATTTTTTTCCTCTTTTCTTTACTCTCAACCTCCTCAAGGAGAAAAACCTTCTGTTCTTTTCGTTAATATCTTTTCCTAACCCATAATCGCAACAATCTTTTTTTGCCCTCTGCCACATCTCACCTGTTGATATAACAAGTTATATATCAAGACAACCAATTATTTTTCATTTATACTTCACCTGAAGTTGGCACTTTGTCTCTCACCAACAGAGATGATGTGCCTAAGACTTTTTCATCCAGAGAAATATAAATGTTTAACTTTAAAACTATAAATCCTGCATTGTGCAGATTGTTACACTATTATGGCTACAAGACTGCATTAGGAGCATATGGCATTCAGATAATTTAAATGTTAGCATTATTCCTGCATTTATATACATTCACAGTTCAATTTTAAAAAAACCAAAAAAAAAAAAAAAAAAAAAACAACCACCAAGAAACACCCCAATAGCTTTTCTCTCCCACTTTTTAATGCAATCAAATCTCACATCCTGCCCCAACATTTTCTGTGTTGGATTACTGAAATATGTCTTCATCAAATATTCTAAAAATATCACTTATAATCTAATAATCTTGGCTTGTTATCCTAGCTGGAGAGTTTCTGTACCAGCTATCTTCGCTTTAATGCAAAACAAAGTTTTTTGGTATTTTTCTTATTCATTTGTTCTGTAATAATGAAAAACAGCTACTGAAACCCATAGGTTTTTCTTAACACAGGGTCATATTACTACTTCTGTGTGGATTAGAAAATACACTTTCCCAACTATTAACAAGGAAATCTACCCTGCTTATCTTCTCTCCCCTGCTTCCAATTAAAAATAAACAAGAGCATATCAATACACTATGTGTTTTTTTGATTCTTCACAATATGCACTTCCATATTGGGTATTATTCAAGACTTTACAACCTAGAGACACTAAATAAGAGATGGATTATCTTATCACACATGCAGGACCTCAATTAAAATCAAGAAAAAATAGGCACTAGTGCAACAAAACACTTAAAAGCAGTCACAGCTAAAATATTTGGTAATAACCTTTGGCCTCCTTTAGAACTGGACAACCTAGTTAAAGAAAGCCATCTGATTCAAAAATTCTAGCATAATGAAATTAATCCAAATTACAGTAAAACTATGATCAAGATGTATTTTTTAACATGGTAGAAATATGATGTGAAGACAACACTCCCTATATTTGGATTCCCCTGAATTTTCCAGCATGGCAAGGAGTTGAAAAATATCTAAGGAGGTACAAAAAGATATATATTAACTCTATTTGCTGATAGCACACTTCAAAGACTTTGTAACCAACAACAGAACATTTTTGTTTAGGTAATATACTCTCTGAACAGAGGCTTCATAAACATACCAGTTGAAGGATGTCCTCATCTTTTGGCATAACACTAAGTTCCAATACGCTGTCACTGAAAGAAATAGAAAAAAAAAAAAAGTCACAGATTAACTTTCAGAGATTTTCAATTTTTACTACAAAGATAATCCGTTTACTTCCATAGATGAAAACTGTTTGAAAACTCCAACACTCAGCTATTATGACAAACACATGGCACAACAAAAGTAAACACTGATTTCCACTAGAATCTCAGGAAGTAAGAGTAGAAGAGAAATCTGACTGAGCCAGTTTACTGAGCCAACACACTCGTTTGGGCAGCTTTATTTCCTTCTGGTTTTTTTTCCCCTCGAGTCCTGTTTGGAGCTTTCTTGGACAAAACAGCATGACAAATTGTGAATAAAAGCTAAAACTTTCCTCTTTCTTCAATTTAAAATTAAATTCTCTTAGTATTCTTTAAAATTGCTGTAGTGACATCACAATCACCACATCATGAAAAAGAGGAGCAATACCAAGACAAGTACTGACCTACACCTTTCCACTCCAATCACCTCTTAGCACAATCAACTTAAACAGTCATTGAGATGATATCTGAAATATGGATGAAAAATACTTGCTATCTGTAAGTGCTGCACTCATCAGTCTGAGCTGCTGAAATCAAAAGCAGCAGCAGCATAAAGATCCAGGAATCTGAATAGTTCAATCAGTGTGACACAAACACAAGCAAAATCAGGACACCAAATATACAATGTACCAGCTACCCTGCTGAACTTAAAAACAGTGAAATGCATAGTTGGCATCCACCAGAAATAAGGTATTTTTGCAAGCAAGAAAGAAGCATATGCTTGTAGCATGGGACAAAGAAGAGATGAATTTATTATCTCATCTGAGATAATGGAATAATCTGTTTGCATTCATTAAATGTGAAGTGGAACAGGTACAGAGAAGGGCTACAAAAGACTATACTGTACAGTCTATTATAACAAGGCCAAAAAACCCAAATTAAATTACTGTGAGCATTACTTAGAAATCTCACATGTCTGAACTAAAAAGAGATATTTAAAAAAACCTGACCATTATCAGTGTAAGGAAAAAAAGGTGTACAACCTAATTTGGTATCTTAGAAATCAGTTCATCTGTACTGGTTAGAACAATGCATTAAGTGAGAAAAGACAAAACCAGCACAAAGACCAGCCCAACCACATGGAAGCACTGAGAAGAACCTCAGTTTATCTCTGCAGAAAGGAAAGTGACTATCTCAAAAAGTGATTATGTGATTTATTATGCTTTCTTATATGAAAAATGTTTCTATTTTGTGGTTCCTTTTCCATTCTCTAGCAACCACAGATGTAAGGCTGAATTCCAAAATTGCAGAGTAAGGGTATTTGGTTTCAATCTTTTTAAGCCATTATTCATTTTGGAAAAGAGTGTTCTTCAAGCTGCATAAAACTTACTTTAGTCTTAAAACTGAAGATCAGCAGTGATTTAGGCTTTTGTTTTTAAGTCCACACACATCTAGGTAAAAGTAAGTCTTCAAAAGCTTTGTGAGGATTATTTTAAAATACTGAATTATAAGAAACAAGGGAGCATTGACTTCATGTGCATTTACAACAGCATTTCCTACATTGACTGAATGCATAAACAGCTTGAGGCACTTTTAACAAAGTGTTCAGATTTCAGTTCTACACATGGATAGCATGTATGTATAAATCATATCAGGTAACTGCTTACTTGCAGGACGAAGACTTTGGATGTCAAAAATATGATAGCATTGCTCCTTTTGGAAGTACTTTTTATATAAAGAAATATAATTTGACACAGAACAAATGATACTCATTTAAGTATTTTGCATGTTTCCCCTCCTCCCCCTTTTAAAGAAAGTGATTAAATCCATTTACACAATTAACATATTTTTAGAAGACATTCAGAAGACTAAAGAGTTCTATTCAGAAACAATGTTTTCCACATAATTCAAATAACTACTGAACTATTCTATTCCTGTTTGCATGAAGAACCTTTTGGAGACAATTTGGATTCTTACTTTATATTTTGTGACATGCTATAAGGACATTTTAAAATTCTCATATCAAAAACAAAGAGTATTAAGGAAGACTTTTGGTTTATTGTACAATAGAATTTAAATGCAAATTATGAACTAGAAAGTGTTAGTAAGCAGAAAGTGACAGTCTACAGAGGAGCTCCAGACAACTCTCAGATATTTATCATTCCAAATACTTTAAAATTCAAATGTCTTGACTCCAAGTCATCAAACTAAAGCACTAATCATAAAGCCTATAATAGTGCATTATTTTGCATTAATTAAACAAATTCAGTAGCTAAACTCTGTACATTTCTGAGTAAACCCAAACAATTCCAAGAACAGTTTGAAAAGAGAAACAAGCAGAACAATCATTCAAATTCCCCAGTTTAAGAAAAAAGGGGGGAGGGAAGTGAAGTTGCACATCAGAATCTGATTCTTCTTTTATTTGGAATCATAAGTAATTTACAGAGTTTATGTTAGCAATCAACATATGACCAAGTTGATTATATATGTAAACAGATAAGAAGAAATTCTTAATGGACCAAGTAAGCAACTGTTGGCAAAGAGCAGGAAATGTAGAGTTAAAAGTGTAGTCACGATTAACCAGCCACTCTTCTAAGGTGTGCCTTTCGTCTCCCAGAGGAAATAATCAGTTTAACTTTAGTTTTGCTATCTCCAAGCAGAGGAAAATAGAAAATATTCTAGACACAGCTTGAAACTTTTCTGGGAACAGTACAGAGCATGGCTGAATTATATCCCATCTTTAAGTTCCACTGGAAGATATGGCTATCACTTAATCTAAAGCAGTTAAGTTCTGATGTCTGCAGCATTATTTAATGAAGACAAGTAGCTAAAATTGAACATTTTTTTTTTTAGAAAAATAATAAGCAGCTATAAAAATGGAGCCACAGAAGTAATTAAAAAAACCAAACCTGCCAGTCTGCACTGAGTTTTATTGCAAACAGCTGAACAGCGAGCAATGGGGAAGCCCTCTCTTTAGAGAGGAGGAAATGTGTTGTAATTTTTAAAAATTCTCTGAAGATGAGTAAAATGACAAAAGAATAAGCATTTACATTCATTAATATGTTTAAATGAATAATTACAAAGATAAAAGTACAGCAATTAAAACCAACATACAACATATTACGACTATGAAGGAAACTGCCTTTAGTCATAAAAAAATATTTCAGCTGACAACTCATCCTTTCAAAAGACCTTTCAGCAAGCTGCCTCCACAAGGGCAAATAAAGAGCCAATGTGTGCTTGATGCAACACCAGCTACAAAACACAGCAAAAACTGTTTCACTAGGTGCTTTTAATGTGAAGAGTGTAAGTACATTCAAGAGTGAATTTGTGGAAGAATTACTAAATCAAGCAATGAAGATAAAACCTGTGGTTTAGCAACTTTCTGAAGCAAGGATCTATAAAAAGTGGGCTGATATCTGACCACTCACTCTATAGTTCAGTGCTTTCAGGGACTTTAAAGAAATCTTTACTGGGTATTATCATAGAGGATAATCTGGCATAACAGACCATCAGTCTACCCAGGTGGCAATGCTAATGCAAGAGCAGCATGCATCATAATGCAATTTTATTTGCCACAAAATGATAGCACAAGAAGTAAAAAACTTACATTCAGACCAAACTGCCATGAGCTCAAAAACACTCTTTTCAAGCTGGTTGTTCAGTCACATGAGAAGTACTGCCAGTAAGCTACAAGATACACCTGATGTGGAGTCTGAGCTCTCTTGATTGGATCAGAATTAATATTTATCTTGTTATCCTAAGAGGTTCAACTTAGATTTTCTGATGGTTGTGTATGCTGTATAAAATGCTCAAGGACACACATGACCTTTTGTTACAATCTTCTCTGATGTACACATCTGGCTCGAGAAAACAAACTGTTCTCTCCTAACAAACAATAGCATCCCTTCATCCTCCCTGCCCTCATGGAAATCAGGGGAAGAGATGCAGCAGTGTGCTACACCCTTCCTGGGTGCTCTAGATAATCACTGAAGGCCTGTTCAGGTGTCCCCAGTTTATCCACAGTGGGCAGGAATTGAGTTCTGCTGAATGGTACACTGCTTAAACTCACTGAAAGCAAGGGAGTGTAGGTATTCAATTCACAGGCACACCTAGAGGTAAGAATTCTCTGACCACACAGACCACTCAAAGATGTGACTAGTCCTCTTCTTGGACTAAGAGAGTTAACTGACTGATCTACATAGTTGGGCATACACTCTATCTTTGGTATACACTATTGTACAATAGTGCTGCTTGTAAAAATACAAAATAAAGAAACAATGCATGGCTGTTATGTCCAGTTAAGGAAATAAAGCCCATCTGTCCAGCTCTAGTACAGATAGCATTAATGACACAAAACATGTTTCAGTCTACCTTGTCCATATCATCTCTGAATACAGTTTTGTTGTTTATAAAAAAAAAAAATTAAAAAAACCCACAAAGATCCAAAACAAAACCAGAGACACAAAACACCTGAGGTATACACATTTTGAACAAAATCTTGAATAAAGACACCATTGAAATAGGAAGATCAGAATCTGATTTTTCCTTTTTTGAGCAGTAAGCATATCTAAGTTTTAACACTTGACAAGCCACTAAAACTAAGACACATGAGATGAACTTAAAAATCATTCTTCCATGCTGTTGATAATACATCTTTTTGCAACATAACTCAGTATTATATTGGAAACTCTTTGCAGTTTTCTGTGAGTCAATTTCTGTTCCATAGCAAAAATGAAGGCAGACATGAGACATGAAAGAGTATCTAGACTCATGCACAGAAATTATTTCCCAAGTGCTTGTGAGATGTAGAAGCAATAAATATTAATATTTTTTCAAGTCTGAGCAAGGTTCATAATTTCCTACAAAACAGAGGAAAGCAAAGACTTACTGCAGATATTCTGCAGGTGTGCAGTAGTATAAATTTTTTTCTTTGCCAGATACTCTGTTTTCTAGTTCTTAGATCTCAGAAGCAAGGTGGATTTTATAATCTTCTTTTCTAATTGACACATGTATGTATACCTAATCTGTCTATTTCCAGATCAAACCTCCTCTGTAACACTTGGTGTTATTAACAAGGGACAACTACCAAAAATAAAAGGACTGTGGTACAATTCAGCACACCTATTATCAAACTTTCCTCAGCAATCACCAAACACATGAAAAAAATAAATAATAAAACTGAGTGTGTATTAATGAAAATTTAATAATATGATGACTTTTCAAAACTCCCATACGTGGTTATTTCATGCTCAGTATATGAGAAGTGTGGCACATAATGATAAAATTATTATTTTACCTGTTCTGTATTAAAGCAATGACTTGAGAATATGTCTTCCCAATAACACTTTCTCCATTGACTTTTATAATTCTGTCACCTGTAGAGGGAAAAGTTATAACTGAAATTAGTTTGTCTAGATGCTTTTTAAGTAGTTTTTATTTTGTAATTCTATACCTCACAATAATCAAGAATACCCATACGTTAAATTCAAGGTTAGTCTTCCTCAAAAATAAAAGAAAGATTTCTCCAAATATTTTGTTAACCTTCCTCATTAAGAGTTCCATATACTCTCATAAATTGTGAAATATATTGTGTAGAGCTATTTTTAGCCTGTGATGAAAAACCTGCTCTTTTGACCAAATGACCATTAACACATCACTGTCAGAAGAGCAGAAAGGTATCTCGAATTTCCTAATGAGGAGAAAGTGATCTGAAGGATTTCAGGTAGGAAGCTTCAAAAAGCTACTAGGAGGAAGAAGAGCTAAAATAAAGGGTCTGTGAAAAGTGAAGCCAAGGGAATGGCTTTTTCAACACTGCTTTAGAAACTAAAAGCCCTTTTTGTGTTTCTGGCATGATCAAATCAAAGCAAGGAAAAAGCTGTTCACTCTGACTACTCAGCCTGTCATGGGGACAATAATGCTTCAAATGCTTGTGCTCTGTGGAGGTTCCCCAGACAGACCCCACTGATTAACAAACAACACAGATCTGACTTTTTAATTTTGTGTGCACACAAAGTAAACATCATGCCAATAAATTAGTGCAATATTTTCAACTTTACAGAAGTTTACCTATTCCACTTCATCCACTGCTTACCAGCTTTCTTCTTGCCTGAAAGAACTCTTGAGTTTTGTCTCCTGCTTACTAAGCAATGAATGAAAGCTTGATGGCAACAAGCTCTGAACCCTGTTCTGGCTAGGTCATATTGCAAAACTTGCCCAGAACACACCAGATCCTACTCTGGGATTTCAACTGGCTCTTTTCCAGGTTGTTCAAGAACAGCCTGTAATGTGGGCTACATTGCCACAGATCTTTACCCAGTATTCCCTCTAAAAGCTATAGTTAGGAATATTAAGAGTAGGTCATATAATTTGATCTATACTTGTGCAGCTTTTGTTTTTCACAGAAGCAGATTAGATTACACACAGCAGTGACAAGAGTCTACTTGAAATATTCATCCCATGGATCTGCCAAAGTATCTGACGGGGACACACTGCAGAACTGTTACATAAATGACATGAGCACAGACACCTCTGCAAATACAACTTTGTTCTGTTCCAGACACATGGGAAGGGCAAGTCAGTGCCTGTAGTGCAAAAAAGGATACAGAAACATGAAGGATTTTCTAACAGCTCTCCATCAGTCTGATGGCCTGCTACATATTTTAATCAAAGTAGAAATTAATCAGAATGCCCTTCCCACACACATTTTTGTTCTTTTTATTCTTGTATATAGAAAAATGACAGCAGAAGATCAAGACATGGAAAATACAGATCTGTTTTGGCTGCTAGTATTTCAGTATTTCTAATATTGAATATTTCTAATATTTATGAACTCCCAGATACGTTATTGTTTAATGAAATGCCTTAAAGGCTAAATACAGGAGAGGTTTTACCTTTCTGCCTATAATAAAGATAATTTTAGGAGTATTCAAAAATACTTCAGAATCTACAGTCTTGTATTTAAGGTACCTTTCTCTATTGCTCAAATTTGCAAGGATATTTCAAGTTTTCTGGTGAGAAGCAGCCAAGTAAGCTCCTGAAATGTAATTCATTTATCATGGGTGATAAAACTTAAATTGAAACTTTCAGCATTACAAAGGACCCTGCAGCAGTGAAACAAGAATTAACAACTTCCTATACTCATACTGAATATTCAAGTAATTTCATTTGTGTGACCATGAAACACATGGGAAGAAAAAGGGAAAAAATTTTCCATTAAAAAAATACAATTGATTCTGCAAAATAAGAAATGCATACAGCATCTGCATGAGAGGTTAAGCAATCTAACTGGCTGATTATTCCTGAGTATTTTATAACACCAAGATAGAGATATAGCAATATATTTTACCCTGAAATTCATAAACAAGAAATACTGGCATGACCTAATTAGATGTAACTGCTATAAGTAGTGTGTTTAGAAGAATATTCTAGTTATTAAAAATGTCTTCCCTCATTTATTTTCTGCTCTTTATTCTCGGCTCCTAAAAAAAAAAAAAAAAATCTATTCTATAACTAAAAATATAATATTCTCCACAGATTTCATCTCTCTCAACTTGGCAGACACTGAACAGAGCAGAAATTAACATAGTTCCTCTGTACAAATTCAACATATGCTGCATTTTATCAAGCCAAAATATCTTTATATAATAGCAGTCAAATTTTGCAAAAGTAGCCCTTCTCTAAATAACTGAGGAGGAGTTAAAAAAAACCAAAACAAACAACAAAACCCTTATTGTGTACAAGCAGGATCCAGAACTTTTTTTAAACTGATCAACCTAGGAACTTTGTATTTCTTTAGGAAGAACATACAAAACTTGCTCTATTACAGTCAATTTGAGATACATAACTCTAAAAAAATATATCAACATCCCATTATTTACACAAGCCTTTCATAGAACAGAAATTTTGCAATATTTTTAAGAAACCTGTGTTCATAGTGGCATCCATCTATATACGTAACTGTATCACCTGTAAGATTTTCTATTCTAATACAGCATTTTTCTTCTTTCAGCACTTAAATAAAGGTATGATACAGTCCAAAAAAACCTGCATGCTTTCTGCTCTCCAGTTTGATTAAATGAGTAATTGATCAGAACTTTTTAAGAATACATATAAAAATTTGGACTTTTCCTATTTGATTTAAAGGAGGTAGAGTAGAAAAAATTTTAGTGTATGAAGACCTGAATGTTTTCAGGTTATCAATTTGTTCCAAACCAAAGAAATTGGAGCTTACAGATATTATTTTCCTTTTTTGTCTCCTCTCATATTTTATTACTCCCTTTAAGACAGCAAATCAAAAAGACTAAGACTTTAATACCTTAATAAGCAAAACAGTGCTTCCAAGGCTAAAAACACTGGAGGACAACTGAAAAACTTCTAAAGGAAAGAAGAAGGTTTAAATGGAAGACAGAACCATGTAGCAGCAACTTAAATCATATGCATTTCACATCATGTCCATAAACATGCAGGTGAACAGTACCTGTGCACAGCCCAGCTTCAAAAGCAGGTCCACCCTCTTTAACTTGTTTAACAAATATGGTATCCATTGGCTCCAGTCTATTTCTTTGTTTTCCTGAGAAAGAAAGAATATCTCTTTTTTATTGTACTGAATTACAATGTTTTCACTTTCAAAATATTTTGCAATTCAATCCTGCTGCATTCACAGAGACATATGAAGAAACAGTGATGTAATGGAAACTGAAAAATAAAGTTTTTAAATCTTTCCTTAGAAGGAAAACCTAACATTGATTTGCAGTTCTCATGGACCACAAAAGTGATTTTCCAAGTGTTTTACAGAAACTCCAAGATGAAGTCTAAAGTTTTCTTGAAGATTCACCAGGTTCAAAAAGAAATTTACAATTCAAATTATATGCACAGCATATGCCTGCACATGCTGTACATATCTGTATATACACAACTTCAAGTTACTCTACAGTAGTTAGAAACCATGCACAGCTGTATTTTCTTGCCTTCTCAATGTACACTTCATTTCAGTACTTCCAAAAACACAGGTACCTTTTGGTTTTACAAGCTTGTTACCAAAGCTAAGTCATTCTTTGTTAAGTAGCCACAGCTCTGAAAATCATGACAGGAGGGTGGGTATGTGTACAGTAAAGCAAACAAAAACACAAACACAAACCTCCATGCTTATACAGCAGGTTAAAATACAGTGTTGCTGTCCTACTTTTACAGCATCTACACAGCTTCACTCACACAATTATCATGCCAGTGAAGTTAAAAGAAAAACAAAACTAAACCCCCCAAAAACCCACAAATAAAACCAGCCAGAAATAAGAAAAATAAATATGTAAATCCATCCATAATAGCCCTGCATGGTCTCCACTGCTCACAGAACCTGAAATGCCACAGCCAGACAGAAGTGCCAGAGCTGGCTTTGCTAGCCTTGGTCACTGCCAGCTCCTGGCTCCAGCTGCTATCCCTGCTGCCCACTCTCAGTGCCACCTTTGCAGCCTACGTGAGGAGCCAGCCCAGGGAAGTGACACAGCACAGAACAAGCTGGGTCTGTGTTCCAGTTTAGCAGGAAACCCCACAAAGTGGAGAGAGAGAGAAAAGCTTAAACCAGGAAAAGAAGGAACAGCATCAGAGAATAAAGGAATTGCTTAAAATTGGCACTGATGATAAAAGAAGCTCCTTAAAACTGGTGTTATTATGTTCTAACCATTCCTGAAATGACTGATCTTTGACTTAAGCACAAATGGCCCTGCTTTCCCCACAGCTTTAAATGACCCACCTAAAATGTTTAATAAACCACAGTAGTATTTCCTGAATATAAGGTGCCCCCTTAACATCTTCATAGACTTCAGTTTCTATGTGGGCAAAAAAACAGATCACTGTCTGACTCTGATTCAGATTTTTCAGATCCTAGTTTTAGCCTAATGCCTTTATTGTGCAGGTCCTCAATGTTCTGCCATTTTACCATAAAACAGTTCAACAAAATGGCTCACTCATATGGCTTTAAATGGCCTTCTCAAAAATAGTTCCAGATTGGGAGCAAATAATCAGAAAGTTTACTTGATAGAATCAGATAAATACTATATATAAAGCAACTGAATTACAAATCAAGAAACTCCAGCTGGCAGCTCAGTCCCTGAATACTTCAAATTTGATTAGCAGGATACAGCTACAAGACATACAAAATGCTCTTTGTGAGCCAAAGTTAATATCTGTCATTTTTAATCTGCAGATTTAAATAGACACTGAACATATGATGGGTCTTGTCCTTTAAAAAGCCAGTAACATTTCAGCAAGTTTAGAGAAGCTCCAAGATTAATCTACCCAGATGCTGTGAACAAAAGGTTGCTTAAATCACTTACAAGAATGAAGTTAAAATATGACCTTTTATAGGACCAAACATCCTTCCCATTGATGCCACTTATCTTTCACTCAAGACACATACATTTCCAAAAGTGGCAAGAAAAATAAAAATAATACAGCTCCCATGGCACATTTATTTTATCACATTCCAGCTTTCTTTATAAAATACTCTTTAAAAAAATGTTAGTGGCCTACTGCTAGTTTCACACTCAAGTGCTGCTTTATGCCTTGTCCACACCTGAACATGCAAATCAAGAGGTCAGGCAGATAAAGTTACTTCCAGTCAGTATGCAACACAGAAGTCCTTTAACACACTTCCCACTTTTGAGTAAGAGGGGAAACCTGCCACAATTTATGGAGACTACAGACTGCAGGTTTCCCTGATGTCTGACTTCTGACCTGCCTGTCAGCTGCTTCAAGACATTATGGACACTCACTTCACATTTCCACAGCTATTTTATCAATCAATTCAGAAAGCTAATTGCACATTAAACCTGGCTCTTTACCCTATTGCAGAAGAGGCTATACTAAACAGTCAGTCATTCTTACTTCCAAAAAAAGGTCAACCACCACACTAAAAATCGATTTAGGGGCAAAAAATCAGGATAAAAGGTTCAAAATGTTGATTACATTTGCACCTTCATTTTACAATTCAACACTATCCAAATACAAGTGGAAACAAGAAGAAATCTTAGAACTCTCAAGCTCCAGTAGATAAATACATACTCTTCATTTCTCCTTGATCTTCTACACACTTGAATACAAACCAAATCTTTTTTAATCACTAACACATAAATGAACTTCCTTGAATACATAACCTCAAAAGGTACATTTATACTTTGAGTTTGAAACTCAAGCAAAGCTAAGCAATATTTTTTGACAGTAGAAGCAAACAGTACTTTCTTCAAACCAGCTGAGGGGAATAAATCTTGAAGATGTACACTCAGCCATCATAGAAACAAATCTCAAGTAAAATGGATTATCTAATAACTCACCTCATGTCTCAAAATTTAACATTCACTACACACTTATTTAATTATGCCTAAATCTCCATGTGGTCCTGTCTGCACTCAATTATCAGGCAAAAGCAAGATGCTGTCCAGAAAGGAGAGCTTAAACCTCCCTCCTCCTAAACACCACAACCTAGAACACAAAAACACAGCCAAGCTCTGCACCATCCACTGTCAGGATTCACAATTTTTGTTTCTAATATTTCAGAGACCAATTTTTTTGAGCATGCCAGCAATTCCTGACAAGGTAATACCACAAGGAACAGTAAAAATATCTTAGACCTTCAGTTTGTAAGACATACAAGCCTTATTTGTGCTTTTCCAGTGCTCACTAATGCAGAAAATTTTGCCTCCTCTTCCTCCTTTTCCACACTTTTGTGAACAAAACAACATACTTTGTAATTGAACATTACATTGTAGGTATTCAGCGAATACAACAGTTTCTCCCAAATCTTCTTCTGCAAATAAAAAGCAAGATATCATGGACACACAAAGAACAAAGTGTGAGCTGCCAGTAACATTCCCATATGCAAGGAAACAGCACAGATGAAAAGCACAACTTCTGTAAGAAGACCTTCATTTGTACTTCATTCCATCTTAAATGTAACTACAGAGAGAGATGTAGTCTTATATTTGAGCAATTAAAGGAAATGCAAATAAAGTAGGTAAGTAAACTGCTCAGTTGACCAGAAACTGAAAAGCCCAAACTGTCCTTGCCTGTATCAATTTGCAAGCAAATGAGAATTTCCAGCATGAGTAAATGGCCAGTCAGTATAAATTCAAAGGCAAGTTTTCCAGGCAGTAGTGTAGTTTTGCTAACAGAACAACTAAAATACTCCTTGCAGTGCAATGACCTCCTTCAATGATGCTATGCAAATGAAAAGATAACTTTAGAGTAAGCAAACTATGTCTGAACTTTTAATTCAGAGATTCAACATCATCAGAAACAAGGAAATAAAAATAAATTCCCAAGTATATAGAAGGCTCAAGACAAAAATTCATTGGCATAAAAAAAGACAGAAAGGAATCAGGAGAGTCTTAGTAATAAGGTCCTTAGTCTAGACAACCAAAGTTAAGAAAAAGTAATCTGAAGAAGCATAAAGACCTATAAATCAAATGCCAGACAAATATAGAAAACCAATTTATTGCAACAAGGTTTTTCTGAGCCAATATGTTTTTCATAAGTCTATGCAAATATTGTAATTAATCAAAGACTACATGCTTCCTACAATACCACAGAGATCACAGTAAAATCCAGAAACTATAATTAGTGTCTTAACTTTTGCTCAGATAACTGCAAAATAAAGACCTTATTCATAACACATATCATGGAATTATTTATGAGCTAACCTTTATTCTCCCTGGATCTATGAGCTGCAACTTCAAGTCAATAATGCCTCAGAGTCTGACAGGAGAAAGCAAGTCTCCCATTGCAAAGTTACAAGGAAGCTTTCCTGACAAATGTGTTTAAGAGGCCACAAGTGGCAGAGGGGAATACCTTGCACTAGCAACCATCACTTCTACAAATTAACAGAATTAAAACATGCTCTCCTTGATAAAAGGGAGTATTAAAAAAATGCTACTATTTTTAAACAGAACAGTAAAATTAAGAAGACTAGGTAACATTTAAAACTGGGGAGGTAACATTTAAAACATCTTAGAGGTGACATTCAGGAAAGCTTCTCCTAATTAGCCCAATTTGACAGAGAAATTAATTTCATCTAGGTGCCAATTTTGAATCTAACTGCTAAAAGGAACATAACTAATATTGTATCAAATGCAGTAACTATGACTTAGTTTTTAAACTACTCTCTCCAGACCAGATAGTATTACTGTACAGCTCTATAATGCATCTGGAAAATAAAATGGCATGGCAGAAGTTATGCTATCAAATTCACCAACACACTACAACATAGCAACAAGCACTTATTTCTCTGAAGTCATGAACCTTTTGCTATAAAACACAGATTGAAATATCTGAGACATGAAGACTACAAAAAGGACAACCTTTACATTCTGAATAGGAAAGGAAAAAAGGAAAAAAAAAGTCTCATGCTAAAGTGCTGTTGCTGACAGAGCTCTTCCTTTCTTTTTGACCTGCAGAGCACAGAACAGCAAGTGCTGGGACACAGTATGGCACATACTTTCTTAAAAAGTCTCTCCAAACTAGCTACTGCTTAAAAATATGTAATTTCTCTTCTTCCTGAAGGGAAGAAAAAAAATCATCTGCTCAGGACAGCTGAACTGTGCTTAGAAATCCTCATAACACAGGGATTCAATGAAGTCTATAGAGGTTAGTAAAATAACTTTTTTGCAGAATATTTTTACTCCCAGCCCTATGCTCAGCAGACAGCAAATGGATGATTTTCACTCTTACATTTAAGAAACCAGCTTCATGAAACACCTCAAATGAGTCAATTATGACAGTTTAAGACTTAAGTCAATTAAGTCTAACATACATCTTTCTCTGATTCAAGGAGGAGGAACATTCCTCTTAAGCATGAAGATCTCCAAGTATGCTTTTGGGTATCCAAGGCATTTGAGCTCCACTGGGTCAATAATGCTGAGTGGCACTGATTCTTGAGATGCCTTTCAAGCAAAGGGAAAGGAAATATACAACAGGGCAAATGCTTCAAACTGATTACTCAATCAAAAACCCGTTAATCATCTCCAAACTATTCAAAAAAGATTGCTGAAAGTACAGCACAACTTGAATTTATTAACTCAAATTTCATTTCATTAAATATAAATCACAAACCTGTCAGGATTAAATCTAACTGAGGGAGTCCAACTACAGATCACTCTGCATACTGTAATCTGAATTTACTGCAAACTGAATTTCATACATAATAAGCATTTCTCCACTAGCAATCCAGTATGGAAAAGGAGCCCAAAGGTCCCAGCAGAGCTTATTTCACCCACTGTCAAGCTCAAAGCAACTCAACTGAAAAACTCTAGTTGAAATACAGTGCCAGGGATAAGCCTCTGAAAGAATATAATAAGTAAATTAGTGCTGTTGAGTCATTTAGCAGAGACACACCTGGCATTCAACTCTAACACTGGAAAAATACATTCTTATTTCACAATGCACCTCTGGCATTTTGATTGGGCATCTCCAAAATGGTATTGCTTCTTTTGCTTACTTTTCTGTTAAACCATTTGATTAATACAATCTCAACTACCTACATGCCACAGTAGGGGGAGAAGATGAGAACATAATTTGGCAATGTTATGGAAAACATATAACACAGTTTCAGCTTAGTTACAAACTCCCCAAAATTGTGTTCTCATTGCATTATTTGCCATTCCTATTACTTCATTCAATTCTCTCAAATGAAACTTTTTCAAGTCTAAAATTTAATCTATGATCAGTCTAGAGGATTTACTATAGTCCTTAGATAAGCATACAACAATACAATTTTTATCTGTAGTAATGAATCTATGGACTCTCCCTTAAAATCCTTGGAAATTACATCTCATGTTCTTATTCAAATTCAAAGATGACTTGAACTCATCAGAAACCACTGATAAGCATTATACATGAGACAAGCTGGAAGGCAAATCCACTAAACATTCAGGATGTATGATAAAGGAACAAGGAACCATCAGGCTCTGGTCTCAGTGCAAAACCAAGTGAGCCCTCTTTTAGCATTCTCACCATTCAGGTGTTAAAAAATTAATTTGGATCAGAAATCTACAAAAAAAAAGGCAATCTACTGTCCCACTATCCTGAAGCATTACTGTTAAACACCTCTTGCCTTTTACTCCTAATTCTACTATCATATACCTTGGACCATATCACCCCAGCCATCTATGACCTTTCCAAATTACTGCTTTCACATTCATCCTCTTGTTCATATCTACCTTGTTCCCATTATCACAGGCACAGTATGTTTATTTCATAACAGACTGAGCTGATAGACCATGATGTTAAAAAACATGGGATTAAATTAAATCCTGGGAGATCACAAACTACAGAAATCAACAGTCTGTTAAAAGACATGAAATATTAAAAACTCCAGGCCTTATGTCAGCAGCAGTAATGCAGGAAAAAAAGCTTTTCCTGCATTTTTTACACCCTTCTCTCAAAGGCTCTTCCCTGTCAAAGCAGAGTTGCACAGAGCTGAAGAAGGCCAAGTAATAAATTGTAACTATTTAGTGTAGACAACTGAAGGGTAGAAATTTTTGTACATACGTAGGCACATCGAGGGGGAAAGAAAAAAAAAAGCCACCTGTTTAATGTTCTAGACTTCTCATTAACTAAATGAAATCATTAACAAGCACACACTAGTCTCTACAGAAAAATACACCAAATAATATACTTAAGTTGACTTTCATTTTTATGGGAAAAGGAACTCCTAGTTGCTACAGGTACTTCTACTTAGAGATAAAAGTACAAAAAGCAAGAATATCATACTAAAAAAAAACCATCAGGATAATAATGATACTAGATTCCCAGGTACTGTGTTAGACACAAAACAGCTTAGTTCTATTGAAAGATAAATTTTTTTTCAGTCTATTTCTTTATGCCTATCACTGTTCCCCCTTTAATCATGATCACCAAGCCAAGCCTCATTAAAGGAAAACATGTTTTAGGACAATATACAAGAAACTACCTTCACATGTACCAAACCTGTATTGAAAGACAACAAAATAATACTAAATATACAATCAAATGGCATGAAGTTTTCTTCCAGCTTCACTCATGACATCTTGACAGTGCAAGTTTTTAATAAGACTGCTTGATTTTTAGGTATAGGTATTTTTCAATCTGGCTCCAAATATTCCTAGTATACTCTCCTGAAAGACTTCTATCACTTAAATAAATGAGTACTGAAACAGGGCAACTCCAGAAATTAGGAAGAATGGTAAAGAGATGGCAAGCCATCCTCAAAACACACAAAATAAATACTCCAAGTTATTTCAGGAGGTAATAACTCCAAGACATACGTAATGCAGGCTGGTCAGTATAACTGGGACTCTCTGGAGAGCAGTAGAAGCTGATAAAAGTTTCACATCAGTGATCAAAGAATCCACGGTGGAAAATCTGTATCTTCTGATAAAATGCACCTGGTTAGAGAAGCATTTCCACAACCTGGCTTAAGCAACAATCTGGAGCAGAAAAAGAAGGAAAAGAACTGAAAAACTTAAAATAATAACTACAAAATATTTAGGGTAAATCTGTTGTGATGTCCTTCCAGCAGACAACAGGGTGCTATAGACCCCCACAAGAAGCAGCACGAGCATGTGGAGCCTCCACCATTGGTCAGAAGAAAGCCTTGGCTACTTCTTCCGTGAGAGGGCAGCAGCAGACACCCCCCAAAAACACTGCCCACAAATCCTGACCACAGGCTCTAGCCAGCTCTCCATCCATCCCAAGCCAGAGCTCCATGCATCCCTGCTGCTCTCACAACTGGACCACAAAGGCAACTCAACCCTCATGATCTCCCAGCCTGTTCTCCCCAAAGTGCCTCCACCCACTGCAGCACCCTGGCCCTCTCCTGTGAGATACCCCACCACTCCTGTGTGTGTGTGCAGGGGCTCCAGTGAGCTCCTGAAAAAGGCAGGACAGCTCCACTGTCCTGTAGGCTCTCTTTTGTTCATGTGCATACAGCTGAGATCCTCTTCTGTCCCTGCTGTTGACCATGAGGTGTCTCCTGTTCACAGCACCCTAACTCCTCTGCCTGGCATCCCAATTTCGCTTTTGGGCCATCATCTTCCTCTGGTGTCAGTCCCAGTTAAGAGGTCTCCTGAACAAATTTGCATTAGCTTCCATTATAAAAGCTTTGAAACTTTGCTGCTTACCAAAAGGAAGATTAATGCAAGCCAGGAGCTCAGTTTAACTATATTCTAAAATTTTACAGCAGAACCTAAAATATATAAAAATATTTCTTTCACTGCTGGAATACATCATAAGGTACATGCTTTTATCATCTGCCCTCTAGACTTAATTAGGTGCTCTGATCCTTTGGAAAAATATTCAAGTACTCTCAATGGAAGGTAAGAGCAATAGAGATGCTTTTATCCACACTCACCTAATCAAATATATAAATGCTGAATTAGATATGAAACCCTCATTTTTAACAGGAAAGCCTAATTTATGACAAGGGTAAAGCATAAAAGGCAGATAATTATAAATTTTCACTGAACACTGATACAAAAAAAAAAGACCCTTCTGCACTGGCAAACACCGCTTCACAAAAACGAAAGGCTTGGATTTCTTTAGCTTAGTCTTTCAGAGAGGAAAGATGAAGCGAATGAGGCGAGTTCCCATGCACAAGTTTCAAAGGAGCAGTGTTTCCCCGCGGGGATGCGCAGTCAGGTGCGGCAGGGCCGGGCGCCGCTGGGCTGCAGTGCCGGGAGGCGCCGCGCGGTGGCGCCGGCTGCCAGCGGAGCGGCTCGGCCGGGCCGGCCCCGCCCCAGCGCGCGGCGCGGCTCCTTCTCCTCGCACAGCCGGCCTACTCCCCACCCTGGGACAGCAGCCGCCGCTGCAACGTCAACGAAGAGTTTCATCCACCCATGCCCCCAAAGATCGTGTCGAATGCTGGAGAAAAGTGTTTAACGCACTTCGGTCCATTTTGCTGTTTTTAAAGGTTTAATATACAAAACTGGCAGCTCAAGCTTTACTGACATCTACATCTTCTGCCTCACAGCTATTTCTTCTCTTTCCAGGGGGAGAAGTCCAACCTTCTCTCCTTTATGAAAATGCTGTTAACTTTTGTGCCCTCTGATATCTGTTTCAAGGCATACAGCATACTATGGTGCTATAAATAAGCAATAGTTGAGCTATGATTCACGGGCTTAGAAGCTACACAAAAATTTCCAGAAAGTAATTTTGTTTCCACCTTTACAGGTCTTGTGGTGAACCAAGTATTTGTTCACTGCTGTTTCTCTACCGAAAAATAGCTATCAGATAACGTTTTAGATCAACAGTTCTACCTTGCATCTTTCACTACCTGAGCTCTCCCTGTGAGAACAAGAACACCACAAAACTTTTTTCTCTAGGGCAAAAGTGGTGTCTCCCATACTGGTTTGGCAGAGATCAACTCCCTTTCCTTCCTAAAGAAATCTGCCTTTTTGTATGTCAAAACAGATAAAGGATGCTTCAAGTTTAGGGAGTGATAAGAAGTAGGAAGAGATTAACTTTTCACTGTTCAACACGCAGGTGATGACAGCTGAGTAAAACTAGGAGGATGAAATGGATGAATCCATCTGCTTCCAAGAGAAAAGTAAGAAAGTTCAAATAAATTAGTACTTCCCAGAATGCTTCTAATACATCACAGCTACACAAAGTAAATGGAATCTGGGGTTCAGGCATATTCTGTTCTTCCAGCTACAGGAGGTGCTCAAAGGCACACTGAGAGCAGGTCCTGTGCTTTGCTGCAGATGAGAGCCCAGCAGCAGAAGCAGCACCCAGCCCACGCTGTGCCCAGCTGGCAGACAGAGCAGCAGGGGAGCCCTGCACAGGGCACCCAGTGCCACTGCCCCTGCACCTCACATCCTGACACACCAGGGACACAAAGTGGGACTGAAAACCAGCTTCCTCAAATCAACATGCTTTTCACTCTTCTAAGGGAACAGTAAGATATCAGCAAAAAGGAAACATGGATGAGAAAACAGCTAAGTACCAAAGAAAAACTTCAATTAACTGGGATGGAGATTTAGCATAAACTTATAAAAAATCAGTTAATGTGTAAATTAAGAAAGAAAGTGGACAAAGGCAATGTGGAGGGAGAAAGCTATGAAAATGAAGGGGAGCTGACTGTAAAAGCTAGAATTAAGTGACTGATCAATGAGTTTGATGCTCACACAGAAGTGATTTTAAATTTCAAGCTCTTAAGTAGCAATTCTATTCTATAGCAAGTCTATTACACAGATGAAGCATTCAATATACTGGATCTATAAGAGAGTAAAAACAAGACATACCTTGTCTATTCCCATTCTCTTCATCCTAAAGAGGAAGAAAGAGTGCATATTAAAAATTCAATAAATGGAAAAAATGCATAGGCATCTCTAAGGTACAAAGACTTGAAGTGAACTGGTAAGGTTAAGTCTGCATTTTGGTACCTCCTACTTTCTCTACAACTTTCAACTTAGAGAACTAAGGCTTTTATTCTGAAAATGTAGAGTAATAGCTATTTCAAAAACAACTAAGCACAATCGTATGAAACATTGCCACAGAAACAACATGAACAGGATTATGTGAAAAGAAATGTACCAAACCCCATGAAATACAACCATGAAGCCTCACACTGCACTGTGTGTGGTTGCAAGCATGTTTCACCCTGAAAGCCAGGCAAGAAGGGTTACACTTTAATCACCTCACCATTCAAAGCTACACATGCAAGAGATACAAAATATTTTGGAAGCAGTGTCTGAATATACTTCCTGAAATTTGAACCAAGTTTATTTTGCCTTTAGTGCAACTACTACTACTACTAAGGGAAAAATATGTACCCCAAACGCTATGTCTCCTTCTGCTCACTGATCCCAAAAATTACACAGCTGGAAATTACTGGGGGGGAAATGGCATGCTTAAACTAAAAAAAAAAAAAAAAAAAAACAAACAAACTTAGGTTACTTTCTTGTTCATATTTTGGTACGAAGATCATGGTTAATCTTGTCTACAAAGTTAGACCATTTAAGAAGCAAAATTATCTAAATAGGAAAATACATACTTGCTTTCTAAACTGAAGCCTTCACAGAGCAATAAATACTTAATCAAATACAATTTCTGAGACTAATAGGTAGTATTTAAAACATATTTCTAACTATTAATCTCAGCTAATTAGAAGAGATTTGTCCTGAAGAAAATAAGGAGCAAGGCAATGATCACCAAAATAATTTTCATCTGGATATTTCCTCCTACTTTTAGATGGACTAACTCCAAATTTCTAGGTATTTTGTATTTAAAGGAAAACCACTATGTTTTTCAAATTAAATAAGCTCAAAGCAACTACACACTGACCTGAGCAAACCATTCAAGAGAGAAAGATCTGAAGAAAGAGAGGAATAAGACCCAGATATGAACACTGTATAATGGTGAGGAAGAGACAAGTCTGTCCTTGCAGCAAAAAACTTCTGACAAGGCATACAAAAGTTCTGCTGGAGCTTTGAAAGATACTACAGAAAGATAACTTTAAGAAACAAAAGAATAAAGAAAAAAAAACTCCCCCAAACCCAAAATTCTGAATTAACAAAAATCTAGCGTATATTCTACTTTTAAAAAGCCATGATAATTGCCATTGCTGCCCAAACAGTGCATCTCTGAGCTGGACAGCCCTGTCTGCTCTATACTTTGGTAAAAATGGCACTCTAGAAGGTAAGTACCATGACTGCTTACTCTTGAAGCCCTGTAACAATCAGTTGCTTTTGAACTACAATTAGCAGCCCAGAATTAGACACGAGCAACATTTGCATGTTTTGAGTTCTGGCCACATCTGTCATGTGAAAAAATATCTTCGGTACTTGAAACTCTTTTAGAGAGTTATTAGAACTCTTAGTCTGAAAATTCTGGGTTACATGTATGGGAGGCTACTTGATTTGATGCTATATAACAAACACTTTTGAAGAGAAAGTTTAGCTAATGTAGAAATGCTGTAATTTATGAAATACAGCAGTGGGTTTTGTAACTTTTGTCACTGGCATGTAAAGTTCTGTTACCAAAGACAGCTGCAAAACATTCGTTTTTCATGGTATCAAGCCAAGGAGATCAGACTTTGAAAAATGGAATGAATGCTTTTTAATACAACTGTTTTGAAACCAGCTTTCCCTCCTACATTCACCCCTTACACTAGCAAAACGTCAACATATGCTGCATCCATACCTGAAGAGAAGATTTTACCATTTACTTCTCACACAAATGAACTTGGAAGAACAAACATCATCTGCAAAAACAGTGTTTGCAACAAATCCTAATGAACACCTGATGTTAAAGGCATTATGCAACACTTGCTCTTTGCAATGCTAACTTAAGAAATCTTCCACACATTCCTTATTCACTTTCTTAAGGGAAAGGAGGCATGGGAAGCAAGCACAACACAAAAATGGGTTATTCCTGAATGTGCAGCTATTCCCAGCTTGGTGTGTATCCCCACACAAGCACTGCCAAGTACTTCTGCCAAAATGAAGTGTGTTAAACCACAACCTCAATTTCCAAGGTCATCTTTCACACAGGGCTGTCCCTCCCAAGTGACTGACCAGACAACAGTTTTTTCTATATCCTATCACAGTGTTTGTAAGTTAGTTAATTAAGACCAATTACAATGAGAAAGAGACCCTTGATTTGTACTTAAATAGGTATTTCATGCATAAAAGAAAAGATAATATAACTTAATAAAATACCCTGAATTTATCTAGACCAGCACTATGATATACATACAGAATGCTAAGTGAATTAGATATAAAATATACTAGCATTCCATTTTTTTGACATGGGGAAAGGGTGTCACCAAAGAAAAAAAAACAAAAATCACCTGCAGTACTATTAGGAGTTTATGTACCAAGATGGGTGTGTTTTGGGACTCAGAGCATTCAGCCAGGTCTTGGAGGCAAATCTGTCTAGATCTCCCTCCTTGCAGCCAGTCCTTCAGGACAATAAACAAAAAGGCTTTCCAACTGAACAAATTAGACAAACTAGAATGCTGAACTTCTCAGAATTTAAAAGCTCAACACCTCAAGCACACCCAAGAAGAGAACAGGTTATTATACTTTATAAAAAGTAATGCCCACTCTTCTCCACTCAATACATCCTCTGGCATGCAGTTCTTTGCTTCCAAGAAAATTCACCTCAGTAGCTTTCCAAGCAGCAGCATCTTCCAGCATACAGAAAAACTTATCTTCCAATTCCCATGGATTATGCACCTGTGGTGTGATCTTTACCACACCCTACAGGCTAAGAATATTATGCCCCATGTCCTAGAGATGCCACTGGTCCCCTTTGTAATAATCTTTTGCTCCTCTTCCCAGAGGATTCTACCTGACCCATTGACAGTTTTTTCAAACACAACAAACTGAAGCAACAGGAGCAGAACTTCGAATGGAGACATTTTCACCAGTATTTCTGAACTGGAACCTACAGTTGGTATTTAAAAAATCTAAAACATATATATCCACAAAGAATGTGGAAAGATTGCTTGAAGGAAAGCACTTTTAAGTATTTTTTTCTCCTCACTTCCTCTAATAGCTTATGTTGATTTGTAGCAAAATTTAAGAGATGGTAGGGCAAACTGACCTTGGGGGAAGGGGTGGGGAGGAATTAAAAAATAAAATTAAAGGAGCTAGAATGTTTTTTACCCTGGGGTAAACAATAGAGACTGCTGCACTGACCTAGGGGGAAACCACCAGCATCACATTGACACTTGTGATAATGAAAGGGCTGTGGTTCTGAGAAACAGGTCAAGGATTGAGTGACTCCAGCTGTTGTCAAAGGCATCTTCAACATCCAGCTATAATCTCTGTCTTACAGCAGCAGTGGCTGCATCCTCAGGTGTGAAGGAGGGCCAAAGCTACTACAAGATTAAGAACAGGCAGAAAATCAAATTATATTCATCATTATTATACTCCCCTTGAGGAATGCAAAATGAAACATCTGTGACTTCTGATGAGCTTACAACTTTGATCAATGAGGAAAGAGAGGAATGATACTTGAGCTTACAATCAATGACAGAGATTGTAATTAGCTGGTAACTTTATACGATCAAAGATCCTATTGAACATCTGAGAAATCAGATTTGCCTCGTATTAGGATCAGGCTGACAACAGATGAATTTCATTCTTTTGTACCGTAACTTAGGTACAGAGATTTCTACAAAATTCACCTTATGAAGACTTGTAAGTAGTAATTTGAAAGATCTGTTCTTATTTTTGCTTCACCTCATGGATATTAAAAAAGAAGAAGAGAGAATATAATCATTTTTAATGTTAATTAATATAATGGTTCAGGTTAATGTAACTGTTCAGGACAAGGGCTCTGTCCAAACGAACCTTACCATCTTTATATGTAACTGAATCCATGAATAAAGGTGTTACAGTACCCAAGCACCTCATGATTTCTTTTCCAAAATCAGACAGAAATAGGAATGAATGAACCAGATTCTAACATGTCAGAGAAGAAAGAAAAAAATTTAAAAGGATGAAGATCTCTCTTGCAGACAAAGGGGGAGTTAAGAGCTTCAAGACAAGTCTTGACATTTAAAGGTGTTGGGCTCACTAAGAACTGACTGGGTCTCTCAGAAACTATCAGATATGAACAAGAGAGGAAGGACTGACATTTCTTCTTTATAATGCCCTTCCCTTGTGCCTGTCTCCTTTTGCATGTGCAAAACTGTCTCCCTCAAAGACATCTAGTGATGGCTTCTTTCCAAAACATATCCAGTCACTTCTTAGTTAAGGAGGCTAATCCTGTTCATGCTGCTTATTTTCACCTTCAGCATGAATAGGGCTCTTGTTGAGAGATGCTTCCTCATCCTCCATCCTCTGTTTCACACTGAATTCAAGCAGAGACTGCTATTACCTGTGCTCAATGAAAGAAATGTTAGGATCACCTGATACTGCTAATAGATTCACTTCCACATAACTTCAGTCTAAATAGCTGCAGTAAACTTGAAAAATGTGCCATCTTCCTTCTGCAAAGCCTTTTTTACTTCTAAAGAAGTGTTATGGCCATCAAGGGCAGGCAAAGACAGACAACTTTACTGAAAAACATCTACAGAGATACATGAGTCAATTAACTTCATGCTCTTTCCAGAAAGCTTCACTACCCATTCCCCATCTCGGTAAGAATTTATTCTTCTACCTAAGTGGAAAAGCAAAAGCAAAACTCAGTATAGCACTGCTCATGAAAACTACTACACTTGATGTCTTTAAAATAAGTAAATGTTATTTGAACTCACTAGGAAACAGCCTCTCTCAATTTTCCAATTCCTCTCATTATT
Source organism: Erithacus rubecula (assembly GCF_903797595.1). NCBI lineage: Eukaryota > Metazoa > Chordata > Aves > Passeriformes > Muscicapidae > Erithacus > Erithacus rubecula. The sequence goes on along the minus strand of NC_136689.1, from coordinate 16,599,545 downwards.
AAATGGGCTTTTTCTCAACACCCTGTATTACAGCAAAGTTCAAAAGCTTCAGACACAGAACATGAACATACTTTGAGCAAGGAAGACCAATTAGCTACTTAACATTCAGATATTCTTGTTTTAAATAAAAAAATGTAAAATATTTTAAGAAAGTTGTCTTTTTATGTAGGCCTCTATATATTTTGCATATATTAGTCTCTTGGCTAACACAGAACTGCAGATCCTCTTTTCAGCAGAAAGAATGTAACACAGAAACACATTCTGTCTTTCTACTGTAGACAGAGTTTAGGATACTCAGAAAATAAGGCAAACACTCTTAATGTGATGGTATGACAAACTTCAATTGGGGAGGGGAACAAAAACAACGAAACCCAAGCATCATACCCTTCAAGTCTATGCTTCAGAAGAGATACACACTAATTAATGACACTGGCTTTGGGCAAAAGAAGAACCTGTACAGAAAAATACTTTCCTGTAATGCAATGACCACTGTTTTTACTCATGATACAAATATTTTTAATTGACTTAGTCAATTCCATTTTATTGGAACTGATCAGCAGACAGCTATTTAACAATACCATGAGCCCACCCACCTTACAAGAAATCTTTCACCTGTGTAAGACAGACCTATAAACACATTTACTTTCAAGTAAGCTGGATTTTTGACCCTAAAGGGCACAAGGTTTTATATAAGTGCTTCATTATTAATTCCACTTACTTTAAAAGAAAACTGAACTGCAGATTCCGGAGGGTAAACTATGAAGTGTCTTAAGGTGAAGCCAAAACCCTGAGATGTCCTCCTTAGCACAACAGTTTTAGGACCAGGCCAAGAGAAAGTTTCTTCCTCCTCCGATGGTGATATAGCTTCACTCTGCTCTTTTCCATCTTTATTTTTGGATGCCTAAAACAGAAAAAAGATAAGCAGAGGAGTTTTAATTTGGATCATTGCAAAAGAAAACTAGTAAGAATTCTTAGACATTTCTATACACTGGAAAATATAATTTCTCCCCCTATAACCAAAATAACTTGATGACCATTAGAATTTTCGAATGCGTATGCTAAAGCAGCACCCCTTAAACCACTGCACCTCTGGTCATACTGCATATGGAGAATAATGCTTAAATTTTAAATGAGGTCAGATATTTAAAAAGTCAACATTCAACAATGAAAGACTTGAAGGAACCACAAGAAAAGTGTACAGCTTGCATGTTTTATTTGCCTTCTATTTAGAGATAAACATGTGGCTTCCGGGACCCCATTTTTGGCTGTGTATCTCACATACACAAGCACAATTAAAAACAAAAAAAAACAAAACAAAAAAAAAAACCACCAAAAAACCCAACAAAACCCAACAAAACAAAAAAAAACTCAAAGAACTTTCTCCTTCCCACACAATTCAGGTATTACTTTCTTGACTCTCTTTACCTAATACAATTAAAACAGAACATGCAATTGGTTAGACTTCTCCAGTAAAACATTTTCCTCTAGTCATATTATGACTTCACCTTTGCTTTTTCCACCCTTAGCTATTTTCTCTAAACATTTCAGTATGCAAATTCTAAAAACAAAAGTAAAAAAAAAATGTCCTTTCCTTTTACAGCCCTACTGCAATCCTTCCTCTCATGCAGAAATAAGCAATCTTGGGTGGGATTTTTTTCTTATGGATAATTTTATATACCTATGAATCAAACAACATATTAAAATATCTACCTTCTCAGACTTATAAAAAGCCTTCCATTTCAACTTTCAAAGTGAGTGCCACACCAGCACTCAAAAGCAGGAGGCACAAAGAAAGCATGCAAAATCCTATGACCCTCCTCTAAAGATTCTAGTTCAACGATGCGTGAAACAAATTTAGATACCAGAGCCTATAGCCTATTCAAAGGGCATTCAAACAGAAATAATAGTCTTCTTGTCCTCCAGTAGCTCTGCTGCTGTGGCTCAGCAACTGGCTGATCCGTGTCAGAATTTACTGCTTGGTACTGCTGTACTACTCCAAAATAATCTCTTTTCCTTCAGTCTCAGAGCTGGAATCTCAAACTGCAGTGCTAGCTGGCAAGGTGGGCTCAGCCAATTCCAGTCAACATCTATGGAGAAGACAGGACATTTCCACTCTAACCACAACAGCAACACACATTACTACAAGGAAAATACTGCAGCTCCTTGGTGAGAGTTAATCCCCAAGAAAAACATTTTCCATTCAGGTGTGCAAAGCACAACAGATTTGTTCACAGATGCCACAGTTTGTCCTCAGAAACCCACATCTTGCTTGTGTCCAACAGGGAGAACAAATACCAGCAAGTGCTGCAAAGAACAGCCTCCCTACCTCCAACAACCCTGTTTTCAGCAAGAAAAAACACCATACAAATGGACACTACAGCCAAGCCAAGAAATGGTGCTGCTTCAGGAACAAGAAAAGATGGAGAATCCAGAGCAACCTGACAACCTGCTCTTCCAAACAGCCTGGAAGAACTAAGGGCAGATTTTGGAAAGAACAGTTATAAATATCAAGGACTATCTGAATCTAGTCTGTCCTCATCTAACATCTTCATTCATGTTTTAAAACTTTAGTGTGAAAGCGAGAAGACTCTGCAATTAGATGACTAATGAACGAAAAATTAGTGAGCACTGCAGATCTGCCAAAATGAGAGGCTTGAGCTTAAAGTTCAAACAATGCAAAGATTAGGATAAAATTTACATAATCCTTTAGCCTAAGGATGGAGCTTGTTATTGAGGTTCCTAACCACTCTGTTCAGCTTCCAAACACAGGAGCATTTTATCAGTTCTACATTAATAAATGTCATTTTTCAGGCTTTCAATCTCAGGACACCAGCAGAAACCGGAGCCAGTAAGAACATTTTGATCCTAGTAAACCAGCAAAAGAAATAGCTCCTAGTAAAAAAAAAAAAAATATCACTGGCCTCTAAAAAATGAGTGATTTCCTCCATCAAGTGACTCACAGCAACCCATCTATTTAATATTCCCTTGCAATCTTTTGTTTCTCCTCTCAGGTTTTAATATGCAATGATGCAAAGTTACAAATGATCCAACAACCACAGATATTGAAAAATGTTCATAAGCAAATACCTATAGTTAGAAATAGGTAAACAGCAAGCTTAAATGTAGCACTGAAAAAATCTAAGTCTTCAATATACTTCCATCTTTTTTCTAACAAACTTCCTTAATTAGTCAAAAAGTAGTTTTACTATGTGTAACAACTGATGACTATAACTTACATACGGAAGTACTGTAACCTCAGTTCACAACAGAGCCATATAGAGAACTTCACTAGCTTTTAGAAACAGGAGTTTCTGCATTTCAGTGTAGCAAGAGAACCTCCAATTTCCTTGCAATTTCATGTAAATTTTAAGTATTCACAAGTTACTGAACTAGAAGTTACTCAAACTCACAGTCAAATAATTATTTCTTGAAAGAGCACATTAAAAAGATATAGTGAATTTCATACCAGCCTTGGACCCCCCTGCAAGGCATGCCAGCAGGGTAACAGAAAAATTATCAATTTTTCAAAGTTATCAATTATAAACATGAGACATGTTCAGTGATAGCAACTTTCAGCCATCACTATGAACAAGAAAGAATCTGATTTATAAAGAGAGTCAACATCTGTTGAGTAACCCTGTGACACCTTCCAACCACAGCACACACACCAGAATACCCCTTGCCAAAAAAAGCTTGAAAAAGGAACAAGAAAAGTTCTCAAAAACATAAACAAAACAAGGATGCAAGACTGCAACCAAGAACCAGATGATGTTTAGCACAGGCAAGTACACACTACTGAAGGCAAAGTCCCTACACAGTTTTCCTTGCAAATCAAATACAGAATTACAAATACATAAGTATCTCATATCTATAAGGGAAACTGCCTTTTGGGTAGAGCAATTTGCATTACAAGAGATAAAAAATGAATGCTTCATTTTCATGTAAGATCTAACAAACCCAAGATTATTGTGTCAGTCATCACTGCAGATCTGTATGTTTATTTCTCTATAGACTCAGTCCTCAAAACCCAAGTCAGAATGCATACAATCAAGTTCAAGGACTGAAGAATCCCAGGCTACTAAAAATTATTCAAGCATCATTTCCCTGGGGAATTTTTTGTACAAGGTTTCTGCACAAAGTATCTCAAAGCATCATTTCCTGTTCTATGCAATTGCAAGGACATACAACAGATGCCTAAGTGCACTGTAAAATGCATACCTTGTTTTTAATATTGTATTTAACCCTTCCTCCTGAGCAATGAAAGTACCCATGAAAAATCAGATGGCACTATAAAAAACACATGAATCACTGGCAGCTTAACACACAGTAACAGAATTATGTAAAATCAGGAAGTAGCATTAATGTTTGCAAATAATATTATTTCCAATTAAAAGGCTCAAAGCAGTAGCTTCCCATTATATCAGTCTAAAATAACAACTAAGAAAGTTAAAACATCCAGCCTGCATGCTCTCTAAAGCCCCTCTAATTTTTAATCTTCTGATCAATTTATAGACCTGTACTGTACAAGCTAAAAATCCTTATGTTTTGTAGGTAACTGCAATCAAAGCTATAAATAAAACTGCCTAAACAGACAAATAGGTATGGTCTAAGTTCTGAACACTTCTTCATAGGTGAAAAATTGTGAACACAAGAAATAACTGATATATTGCTCTATCTATTCTTGAAAAATCATTTAAGCTCTTATAAAGTTGGTATGAGCAATCAATTTATTTTGCATTCAGTACCCAAATTCAAAATTATTTCTAAAGAAATGGGGCATGGGACTAGCATCTGGATTTGCAACCTTTTTAAACTGTTTTGGTTTATGTGTTTTTCACCATACAGAATGCTTCACAAATAAATTATGTAAATAAAAGTCTCATTGTAGATGTAAGGCTTTCCTATGCTACATTTTTCAGAGCATTAAAAAAAATATAAACTAAAACAAATAAAAGAACCCCAGCTCTCAAATCAACCAACCAACATCCCCCAACACCAGACCATCCAGGGCACTTTTCTGTCAGTACCTCAGCCACAACATGGAGACAGCCTGAGCTAAGCAGCACCTGCTTCAGCTGCACTTGGCAAGTGCCCAGCTTTTAGCTGGTCTACCAAGAAAACTGATACCTGATACAGCAGTTCAGCTAGACACATATGCTGAACAGAAAATGATCTGATGCTACCCCATTTTATTGATTCAACAGCCATTGTATGGTTTTTAGGAATTTTCAGTAGCTACTGACATGACCCAGAGAAAAAAAAAAAAAAAAACAACATAGTTATTAAGCCCTAAAATCTTCCTGGGACACTGGCAGGATATTCCAAATGCTCTAATAATAACTGGACTCACTTGAAAACTGGGGTATTTCTTGTATACAGTCATCTGCTTTCCCCAGTTTTTGTGCCCAGTCACTTTATCACTTAGCTAACTGCCCTGTTAAATATCTCCTACTGCAGAGAAAAAGGCTTTTCTAGAACAGTCTGGCCTTATTTTAATGTGACAATGATATAGGCTCTTTGAAAAGCTAACAAAGAAGAAATAAGATGATCTTTTCTGGCTAAGACTACAGAATGTGTAGGAAAAAAACCTGCCTATAAGGCAGTGATATAAAAGATTATACAACCTTTTCTGAGATACATTATCTCCATCTCATTTGCATAGGAAGGCATATCCAGCACACAAAGACAATATTTTATCTTACTAGCACCTGGGAAGCAGGATCACTAACACAAGGTGCAAATTGGGTCTTTTCTTTCATTCTCAAGCTAATAAATCAAAATTTCAAGGGAAATTTTATAAATTTATAAAGCCAAATACCATGATCATGAACTGAAACAGTCTAAAGATGTAGCAAGGTAATTTCTAATGTGTCTTTAAAGCAAACTGGAATGCACAAACAGCATCTTATACAGAAATTATTCCCAATTGAAGAAAAGCAATTACTGACACAAAGGCGACATTTTAAGCAAATCCATCTTCCAGGTATTCAGAACACAGCCTTCTAAAAACAAATAAATTAGTTCCATCACTTTTAGCCTCAGGAAATATATTCATTTCTTACTGAAATAAAAAAAATATCCCTGCAAAGACCAGCAGGAAACCTGGAACACAGAAAACCCCAAATCTTAATCATTTTAGGCCTCTGTGTCCAATACCTACTTGTCCAAACTCCTGACTGACTTCTATGTTTACCGAAACTTTATAATCTTGCACTGATGTAGGAGGTAGAGAGAGACAGAAATTCAGGTAGGAAATATAACCTGTCAGTATAAATATATGGACAGTGTTCTTCCCCTAAAATAAGTGTTTCATCATTTTATGTCCTTGAAAGATGGCTACAGAGTATAATCAACAATATTCTCCAAACCTACATGGATGGTCAGAAATCAGTCTGCTAAACTGGTGAGATATGAGAAAATCTATAAAAATCCTCAATGTAAGATTGTGGATGGTAACTGACACCATAAAAAAGGCATCTGGGATTTGCAGAAAGTAAGGGAAAAAAAAAATAAAAGTGCCTGAGGAAACGCCATTTGAATATTTAACAGCTGTACATGCTAGACTTGTTAAAAAACTCTCAGCTGAATTCCAAAGATGCATGCAGCAGTGCATGCATAATGCCAAAGTTGGCCCTTCTTTACTAACATCAAAATTAGCATGCACAGTTAATTAACAAATATCCCAAATGTTTCAGTATTTTTAGAGTCAAACTGGAGCATTCATTTTTGCATACTACTCCAGTGTCACCCCTCACACTGAGCAACCAACAATGGTAAAAAAATTATTAATGCTTAATTTAAGTATATATTTAAGCTGACAGCAGATAAATAATAAACAATTTACTGTTCCTACCTGCAGGCCTCACCTACTTCAGTCCAAAAGTACATCCTCTTTCTTTTCTACCTTTTAGAAATACCAACATTACTCAGGCATGGCTGGGTGCAATCAACATCTGTCAAAGTGAACTTTGCCAAGAAGAAATAAAACATTGTAAGTTAAAAAAAAAACCAACTTTCCCTCTCTCCAATAAGGAGCTGAACTCTCAACATACAACTAAAATGCAATACAGATTCACAGCACAACCCACTCAACCTAACAGCGTTGACCATATATTTATTTATCTGATTGCTGACATTTACTATGTGATACATAGTAGTGAAATTAGTTCACTCCACTGAGAAAGCCTTTATCTACAGAGGGGCACTCTAACAGTGTTCCCCAAGCAGAAAAATCAGATAGTTTGAGACAGATGCACTGAAGCACAGAAGAGTTTCCTACCCTGGAACATCTCTAAGGATTCCTCTTTGCAGAATGGGCCACAGGGAAATGGATCCACTCAAGAGATCTGACTGGCAGCAAAACCCTCAGAGCACGAGACAGAAGGTGTCTATCTCCATCCTGGCCACTTCAGTGCTATGGATTTATGAAAGCTGCAGGAAGGACTTGGCTGCTCAGTGCTTGAAACTGCTGAGCCTGTTTTCAGTAGTTACCAAGAGGAGGCTGCCTTGTCATGAAACACCTGAAACTGAAAATGCAGATGCAAACAAACCCTCAAAGCTCTAAAGATCAAACAGCTACAGAACCACACGCACCACAAGACAAGATGTGGATATAAACACAGCCCAAGTCCATACACATAAAACCATCAGTAGATAGCATTAACAGAGACAGATAAAGCTGGGCTAGTCAGGGCCCCCACTCTGGGGTCTCTACTGTCTGGTTTAGGAACTGGGAGCACAGCTCTTCTTCCATGCTACAGTTCTTCATGAGGTGAAGGCGGGGAGGGGGAAGAAAAAACAGTTTCCAGAGGAAGACTTCAACTCCCAAACTCAGGGAAAGCATCAGCACTCAGAATCACCGGGATCCCCATTCATCTTTTATCAGACGAGTGCAATTGCATGCATGAAGAGCAGGATATTTGCTGAGACACCCCAGCACTAAGATTTCTCTTGTATTGCAGCTGAGTTGGAAGCACTAACTGGAAAAGGCTAACAGAGGCAAACAAACTGAAGAATTCAACTCCCACTAGAACCAGATGCATTATGACCCTTTATCATCGCAACTGGAGACTTTTACTACAATTAATGTTTCAATATCAAACAACAAGAAAACAAACAGATTATTAGTGATCACGATAAGACCAGGGGGAAGACAGGCAATGCCATTCCTCCTGTTTGCTGCTTACCTGAGTTGGTGAGTTAGGACTCAAGCAGTCACCAGCATTAGCAAGATGCCCTCCATAACCAGCACTCCCTCTCTTACCCCCTTCATGGGTCTTGCAGAGACCCACAATGAAACAATTCAGAGCAAGGGAAGGCAATAATGAGCATCACTTGATGGACTAACCACAGGTCTGGGTTTGTCCCTCACAGGAGCTCACCTTATCACTTTAACACATCATTATAGGACTAAGCCTGGGTCCTTTTTGATGGACTAATCAAACTGAATTCAGGCATGTGTTAAGACATAATCCTAGGAAAAAACCTACATGTCTTTTAGGACTGTGAATCTCACCCAGATGGAATATAAGCTGGTATGGTTCAATAATAAAGACAGCAGCAGATGCCTGCCTGCAGCAGAGGTTAGTGAGGACACCAAACCTTGAAATGCATCGCAGGACTGAATACTCTAATTCAATAAAGTATGTAAATCATATTCTAAAACCAAGACCAGGTAAGGAGAAAGGCAATTAAGATGGCAATACATGCTACTCCCAATGTATGAAGTAAGTGGGAAATCTGCAACCTTTCAAAGCCAAAGCATCTGTGCCAGCATGGCAGATGGCTGGGAGGCACAGGGAAGGAAACAAAATTCTGTCAAGCACCATGCAGGCTACAGAGCTGGCTTGGGCTTGGAATCAGGGCAGAGGAATACATGTTTCTGTGTGCTTTCTGCCTACTTCTGTACTACTAGCACTGTAGTAAACACAGTCATTTCAAAGGAGAAGCAGTATTTCAGGATAAAGGACTTCAGTTCTCATAAAGGTCAAGGCATACACAGAAAACAAACAGTAAAAACCTCCACGTGTGCATGTTATTACACAGCTCAGACCCGCCTTACTGCACTCTACTGTTCACAAAAGGCAGCTCTGTAAAGCAGCTGGTGCTCACGTCAGTCTCATCACTATTCCAACAAGACCTGAAAAGCAAAGCTGAAGGATATCCATAGCAAGGATGATCTCAAAAATGTTCCCTCCATGCTTCTCTTCAAATGAAAATTTTTCAGTTTGCCTGGCTCTGGATTAAAAACAGTAACACCCTAAGTGGTTCTGCAGATTGAGCCTAGCTAGACATACTTGCTGGAATGACAGCTGCTTTCAGCTTCCTGGGCCAGGTGAGATTCAGAATGAGTTCTTCTACTTCAAAGTAAGAAAAAGTCCAAATTAGTAAGTCTGCCTAGACTTAAAGTAGTTTTTTTTTTCTTTTTCTACACAGCACAAGCTCTAGTTTCCTCATACTGTAGTTCTGATAGCTGGACCTTTTGAACAATGCTCTTAACTTCACCAAAACCAAGAGCATTGTCTAGTGCTCCACCACTTTTTAAACAGGATTTCTCCACATTTAGTCCCTAATCCCTAAATTATCCACAAACTAGCTTCTCAGATATCCCTTTAAACTCTAGGTATAACCAAGTTCAGCATATTTCAACTCATTAATCTATCATATGTCTAGTTCAGTTTTACAACATACATACACACAGAAAAGCACACTGTTGAGTGTGTACATGTATTTGTAGTAGCTTGTACACATCCAAAGAAGGTACTAATTGACTGGGATTCTTTGTGAAGCTAATTAAGTGCCCTTCAGATAATAATTTATACTGCCACATTTCAAGCAACAGCACTAAGACACAGATTAAAAAGTATATAATGAAAAAGTTCACAGGACAGAGATGCAAGCTATTTTCACAATGTGTTTGGTTTGTATCTTAGATTTTATTATTCATAATGACAAATATGGAGTTCATAATATTAAATTTAGCCAGAAAAACATTAACAACAAAGAGAAATTGAGAGCTTCCTTGTTTTCTTATAGACCCATTAGCAAAAGCCTCCCCTCTTAACAGCTACATCCTTAAACTGGAAAGAAAGGAAACATCTGCAGGGCTGGTAGCTAGCACAACAGCAAAATATCATGTGATCTTAATTTAGCTAAATTGAAAATCTTCTTTCTGTGCTTGTTCTGTCATTGCTTCTTAAGAATAGGAAATTCTCTGTTCTCACCTTACAGTGTAATCTGGATATTTCAAAGACAGGAGAGAAAGAAAGAATGCTCCTGCTCCTCAGCATTGAAGAAATGTTTGAGATTACTCCATGCAAGATGAAAGAATCTTCTCAGCAGTCTGACAGAAGTGGCAAGAGCACCTTGTACAGTCACCAGCTGTCAAGAGCTGCCTTATACTGCCTCTTTCAACCTATAGGAATTTTTTCAGACCCAAGACTATGAGCTGCCCCATGACCCACTCTGCTTCCTAAAGACAGGGAGAGGACAATAACAAACCTCACCTCTGTCCCCAGCTGAGTACACTACTGCAAAAATAGGACAGTTTCACAATGAAGTTTTGTCCTGAGGTGACTTTGTACTCTTTTTGCTTTCTAGAATAACCCAAGCTTTACCAAACACACAAGATACCAGACAGTTTCCACTACACTTCCACCACAGTATAAACACAAATGCATTTACATGTGAAACAGCTTTGCAGAACCTTCAAGAAAACCTAACCACTGCACAATGTAAAATCACCAAAATCACCTGCACAGACCTCATTTCAATAACCTGAGGCTCCACACTTGAAACTATTATCAGCCCTGAAACTACCTACAGATTTCCTTCCCTTTATAGTGTTTTTCTCTACTGTAGTCAGACACTGTGTCTTGAATAAAAAAATTATTAAGTCTACAAGGACCACAGTTAAAGTTTACCCAACTACCCAAGAGAACAACCACTTTTCCACAGCTTCTTTGTCCCTATGGCAGACATCTGTGTTGACCAGGCTTGCTCCAGGATACAGCTACAATAGTAAGGGCTTTACTGCTTTTGGGCTGAGCAGTGGGACAGTGCATCCTTATACCTGCTCTCTACTGAATGTAAGCACGAGACTGACCTTCTCTTACTGAAACTACTGAACTTTTCAACAAACACAATATACTCATTCCTTCTAAAATCAAGAAAATGAGGTCACTTAGAGACTAGACAAGTCACTCCATCTGCATAAGCATATCACTGGTGGTATCTGCTGGTAATTCAAGCTGTTAAGGCTTAAGCTCATTCAATACTGCACTACTGGCATATTTGGGATTTTATTTCATGTATATGAGAGAAGTCTCTTGACCTGCCCAAAACCAAACAGAAGCCTTTGGAAGATCAGGGATTTGATCCTTCAAGTCAAACCTTAAAAACATGGTTACTGCACGTGGGTAGTTATTCCAGAATTTTACTCCATTTGCAGAAGATTCACCTTGACATATGGGGTAGGGGGAGTTTTAAGAACAAAGCTAAAAAACATCACAGGTATTTTAACACAGAAAACATGGCTCAAAACAACACAAAAAAAGGCCAGCGTGTCAAGATTCTTTACCTCTCCACATACATAGCTTCCCCTCCTCAAAAATAACCTCTAAATAAATCTACATACAGCTTGAGATACTCAGTCTTAAAGCTTTATTTTACAGTGACTTACTAACAAACTCCTGCAAACTCACCACTTAAAAATAATTCTGTCTTGTGTTTCAAGATAGGTAATTTCAACATTCTGTATAATGTGAAAATCAACACACTCTTACATTTCAAAACCCTGAACTTGGAAGTGAAAAGGCTTGTCCATTGTAAAGCAAAATAAAATAAAATTAGCATACATAGATGCACACAGCCAAATATCCAAACACCCAAATTAAATTATGACCGACCTCTAAATTTGTAATCTATTGTGCATATATAACAGAGGAAAAAAAGCAGCCTTTTCAGTGAATAACTTGTAAAATACAAGGAAAATGCTTAAAAAAGGAGTGTGAAGCCATTAACCTGAAAAAATATATTAAATCTTTAGGCTCAGAGATGTCACTAAGAGGATAAAGAAGAGAAAGTTGCACACAGGATTTTCAGTTTAACTGCAAATCCAAAAGCTCCTGAATGTTGACTTATGACATGATCATATGTGACCTGCATATATTTCCTCATAGTTTGCACTACATATGTCAGTAAGAATGGTTGATGTAGGTAGCTACATCTACATCTGTTTCTCTGTCTGGAGGTTGGAGAGGGAAGAGAGAAGAAATTTATTTTAACACAAATCTATTTGCTTATTCAAGAACTACTTGTCTCTGCATGCCTGTTATTGTGGCATGAATAACTTGGCACTGCTGCCAAGTTATTTCCCTGTACTTCTGGACATTACAAAATGTTTCTCCAGGAATGTGAATTTCTACAATGAGTTAAGTCACCAGCTTTTTCATGCAATGATTTTACACTTTTTGCTTAAACTGAAAACAGCACACCCTGCACTGCTACCAAAACAGATTTTTATCATATTGCCTCCCTCTCCAAGGCAGCAGATGAACACAAGAAAGAGCACATTAAGATAACAAATATCGCATTTCAAAACCATTATCAGCTGCAAATACCTCAGAAGAAAAGCAGACCTTTGTTATTTCATCCTTCAAGTGACACATTTGGAAGACAGAAAAGCATTTTTAATGTTATTGGAGATCCTCTGGAGGAAGGGAAATAGCTGCAGTGCAGCAGCTGCTGCAGTACTGCTGCGTTCTGGGCTTGAACAAAGGTGATACTGGGCTTGCATCACATCACATTCTCACACACTGCCTGCAATAATGAACTCCAGCTAAAAGAACAGAAATCAGACACCTTGGCTGCTAGGTCACCACACAGCAACAAACCTTCACGTACATCAAAATGGTCTTGAGGAGAAGGTTTCTCCAAGACCAACAACTGCAATGATGAGGCCCACCCTGTGCAGTGAAATTTGACCAACTGCAAGTTTACAGAATTTTAAAATACTTACCCCTGGCTGAAAAATACAAGATTTAAGTATTTACATGGCTGAAAGAACATTGTCATTATTTTTAGAGGCTAGGGTGCAGCAATAAGATTAAAAAAAAATAGAAGCCTGATGCAGATTATCAAAGAACAGGATGAGAACAGGACATGAGAAGATCTGATCTGCTATCCTCAAACTAACAGAAGTCTGCTCAGAGCACAGTGCTGACCTATGCTCTATGCTGGTAAGAGGACAACTTGCACTCAATTTGTGGTCTACTGCTTCCTATCTAACACATGAAAGAAAAGCATTTGTGATAAAGGAGAGAAAAAAAACAAAACAAAACAAAACAAAACCACTGTATCACCTACTTTATATTACCTACTAGTATTTCTTCCAACCACCTCAAGCAGTGGTACTTATTGTTTTAAGCATACTTGCTCTACTGCATCTCATCACAGCCACAAGGTCAACTGGCATACCAGGCATCTCCAGAGTCTGCTCACAGGCTGGAGGCTCATAGAGGACAGTGCCCCTGCTGCATCTTACCAAGCATGAGCCTAGTTCATATGACACTGAAGACAAATACTACCTAACTCTTCCATACATTCATTGAGGAACTCCTCCTGGACCACAGCTAGCATGCTCTTTACCTCTTTAGTTATGATTCCAAGATGACTCCATAAACACCAGAGTATCACACAAGATAAAACTGCCTTAACTATTTAAGCAGTCAAGTACTTTTAATACTATTTAAGTATTTAACTCATTCTCTCTCTTTTTTCTTCTCTAAGAAAAAACACTAAAAATGTATTGTTTATTAAGATCAGACCATATTAAAAGTAGAATCAAAGTATCATCTATGATACTATGATATGACGGGGCAGTCTGGATAAGTGCAAACATAAATTTGCACATAAAGTTGTATTTAACCCCATATGATACAAACTTTTTACCTACTACTCTGCTTCACCAATTCTACATTTGCAGTCATGCTGAAGTTCTGAACTGACAGTGAGACTCTCACATGTGAATCTACCCCATGTCCCACATGACAACTGTCAGATATGCAAGACATATGCATAGACAACATATGCAAGAAGCAAGACACTTTGCAATAACTCATTTTAAGAAATATTTTTAACACAGGTAGTATGGTCTTCACCATGAACAAAAAAGCATGAAAAACTGCAAGCAATCAAGTTTATTGTCACTGAAAGCTTCTGAGTAATTTATGGATCACCACATGATAGTCATCAATCATCCAATATGTGGACTAAAAACTATAATTCACTGATGCTAACAGAACTTCACTGATTTACATAACAGAATAATTTTAAGGGTTTTTGTTTTAGTATGAAACATTGCATACCCTTTGGAAACATTCAAATACACATAACAGCTTGCTGTATCAGAGTGCAAAGGGTAACTGTGCCCAGCCACAGTAACTTTTATGTCACACTTTCACACTATGAAAATACTTTTTCTAAAATTTAAACCACCATGACAGAGAAGAAAAGATCCCTGCAAATTTCATACTTGTTCACTTCCTGTTTTGGGAAATATATGCTGCAGAGTCAAGGGAGTGGGTGGTGAACAATAAAAGCAAAATAAATCCTCTGAATGACTGTGACCTAATTTGAGATATTATTAGTGAAACAAACTTCAGAGGTCACCCATCTGCTTTCTCACCAGCAGCCTGCCTGGGCACTGTGAGATGGGAAAGGTGGAGAGCAGCACTCCTCTGTGGAGCAGCATGCACCTCTCCCCCAGGCCTGGCAGCTTCCACTTCTGCCCTGGCATTTCAATGCAGCAGGAACAGAGCAATATCCCACTGAAATATCCCATAAATGAACTTCCAGCTTCGGTTCAAAGGAAAGTATCAGCAGCAGTTCATTAAATTGTATAGTTTACTGAGACTGGACTTCAGTTAAAGTAAACAAAACAACTCCAAACACACACAACAATTGTATAGTCTACTTGATAAAATCTAGCCAGATCACACAGTTCTGCAACATTACTACTTCAAGCATGCACAATTAATTCAGGGCATATGGATCTAAAGCTTATTTCTTCTTCCCATAATGGTAAGAAACACTTTAGATTGTGAACCCTGTTCTGCATTGGGGTGAGGGGGTTTTGGTGGTTTTTGTTTGGTTGGTTTTGTTTTTTGGTGCTTTTTTTTTTGTTTTTGTTTAGGTTTTTTGGGTTTTTTTGTGTTTGGATTTGGTTGGAGGGTTTTTTTTTTTTTGGAAGGGAAATCTTTGGGGTTTGGTTTTGGGGTGGGGTACTGTTTTGGGGTTTTTTTAAAACCTTTCACTTCAATATGCTCAAAAAACAATTCTCTTTTCTCTTCTCTCTAGTTATATCAAATGCATTTTAAAACTCAGCAGGACTGCCCACGTCATAAGCCTTTTCTTATTTCTTGATTCCTGTGAAGCATGGGAAGCAATTGTCATATTGCATTTGACTGGACAGGTGAATTCTTACACATATGTAAGCAAACTATATGAAACAGCCTGGCATCTGTAAAAAAAAAAGGTTTAATAGAATGTATCATGTTTCCTCTGTTTTCTCAAATGCAACATAAGATACTTTTTACTTGTCATATTAACTAGGTTACTCGAAAAACCCAGGTATCAATAATCAGGTTTTGCACCATTAACAAAGGAATTAAAACCATATCCACGAACAAAACAAAACAAAACCATACTACCATCACACAGCAGTGCATTGTCCTAATTAAGAAGCTTCAGTACAGATGTGACATACAAAGGACCTCTATGTATAGCAGAAAAAAATTCTGAATCACCTGTCTCTAGCAACTGTACTCAAACTGCAACTTTATAAGGAGTGCTTACCTTCTCCTTATACCAAATAAAAATTCAATAAATTTTCTTCACTGACTGGCTGAATGTTATATGAGAAATACAGCTAATATCCAGAGTAACTTTAAAGTAGTATTACAACTGTATACACTATTTAAAAACCTTTAGTAAGTGGATTCTATTTTAAAACATTTTCATTCCAAATCCAAGCAATTTTGCTTGTGTTTCCACCCCCCCCTCCAGTTCTACAGCAAGGTAGTGAACTAGAATTATATCTGTATATTAAGGACTGAATAGCATCCTGTGATTTATTTAATCCTGTATCAAAAAAAAACCAACAACATCCCTCTCACACTTTTTTAAATCATATTCATAATCAAGTATTTTGAAATAGCCAAAATGCTCAGTCTTTTTCATAGCAGGAAAATAAATCAGCTTCACATTTATTAACAACTTAGTTTGTCTTGGCATATCTCCCCCTTCCTGTATGTGATATTTACCTTTTTGTGCAATTCATTAAACAAACCCCCCCAAAGCTTAAGACTTTAAAGAGAACAAACTAAAGTACTCAAAGTATTAAAAAAAGCAATTATATAGTCAAACCATGCATTCTATGCTTACTAACTCCAGAAAACTCCTTAGTAAATAGCAGCATTTCTAACAGCTCATCCTCAGTAAGACTGGGGGGGGATGGGGAGAAGAGATCAACTGAAGCCTTTTTGTTCTCCTTTTATAATATATTACATAATCATCTTGCATGTAAGGAAAAGCAAACCACAAACCTGATCACTCCACGCACAGTACAGGTTACATATGAAACTCCAGTTGTGATTGATCACGCAGTCCAAAATCCTGAGCTGGGCCATTGCTGTAGTGCAGAGTGCTGCTGTGCTCTGACTCAGCTTTGTCCGGGTGATCCTCGAGGATGGGAGAGCTATGCAGCAACCACATTCAGGAACAAGGACTTTCCTTCCTGTTCAGTCTCCCTTCCCACCCCAACTATGTGTCAAGTCAACAAGATAAACTGACAGAATTGCATAACATTCTTCAAAATAATACTTCTGAAGCTGACAAATTATGCATTCTTGGGAATATATGGGAAATAAGAACATCCTAAGAAACCACACTAAAACAAACAAAGGCACTCTCAAACTGTGCTTGCTCTTTTCCCTACCTCCTTCATTTCTATTTCTGCTGAAATCACTCTAAATATAAACAATTCAGTGTCATAATTCATATCATATTAATCTTAAAACTTCTTTAGGCATGGCTGTGATGATGGCTCCCCATATTGCACATGAGATTCAAAAGCTTAGGATGCCTCTTTTAAAACAGCACAATACAAGCAACTTCTCAAAATTAGGAAAACATCAGTGTTCATAAAAACTATATGCATTTATTGACTTTGTACTCCTAAACAGGAGACTTTTCTTTGAGCCTCTAAAATTACTGTTAGCATTGCACAGAAATGCTGGCAGCCTTCTGTAATGAAGGATGACAATCCTATAGGTCAGGGCTCCAACACCAGAGGGATTCTGAGAAACTGAAAAAATACTGGAAAAGTTCCTTCCTTCATGTATTCCTTTTTTGCAATCTGCAAACAACAATCCCATTTTAGCATGAACCTCACTTACTGTATCTTGACTGCTTACCTAATATTCCTATTCCAAAGTGAGACTCAGAAATACAGGAAATGTGCTTGTGCAGAAACATACACATTTAATCTGGTCACTACATGAGCTATTAGATTAGTCACAGAACCAACTTAGAATAACCTGCAGTTTAAATTACAGAATTATCTAACAACATCTAGGAGATGCAAGAGACCAAAAACTGTCTTGGAAAAAGATGGAAGAAAGGCTACAGGAACAAGTGGCCAATTCACCCTTTGGTTCAATAATGGCCAATGACTGAAAACTACTTCAAATGTCAAAGTAAATGTGTGCTATAAAAGCAGTCTGGAAATAAAACAAACTCGTACATGAGAGTCAAACAAATGGTGTGGCAGAAGAGCAGTTCTAACTTTGAGACAGTTATACAAATAAGGCCTCATTTGTTTTAACCAAACCAAATAAAAAAAAACTTGTTCCAACTTCTCATCTGAAGGACCCTGGAAATTAGTACCAGAGTCCAAGCCAACCTCTTCCCTTCTTGCAAATGTGAATAGTCAGAAAATTTCCAAGACCTTGTTGTGTACAATATATATAATCTGGCTCATTTTAAGATATATATGACAGGAGATTCTCTATTATCTTTACAATACCTACTTGTGCAAAAGGGAGAGCACAAAACATATGTGTTCTCAGGTGAAAAAAAACCAGAACAATAACATCTCAAGTTACATTCTCTGAAATGAAGCAGCCACGGCTGACATGACATGTGGCTAGAAGAAATGTCCTGCTTAGCAACTATTACTAGGTGGAACAGATATACTTCCTCACAAGAGACACCATTAACTATCCAAGCTTGAGAAATCTTGGAGAGGATGTCTGGGAAGGTTTTACAGAGCAGGGGGTACTGCAGAGATGCCAGAGCAGACTGAGGCAGTGAAGTCCCCAGGCCAGCATTGCTGGAATGAGGAAGGACCTGGCACCCTGCAGCACTGGCAGCAGGGATGCTGGCAGAGCATGTGGGGCAGCCTACACATGGCTGGAAAAGCAGCCAGCTGCACATTTGTTGGACTGTGGAAAAATGCTGTCACCAACTAAATAAGGCAGAGGGAAGAGGGAAAGTAGATCTGGAAAATTAAGAGGAGACTGCTGTTCTATACTAAAATCAACATCAACCAAGTTCTTCTTATACAATATTATAGTACAATTTTGCAGTGATTTGTTTTACTATCAATTACCTACTTTTAGATTCATCAAGTATCACTCCATATTTATTCCCCAACCTCCTAATAAAGTATTCAACATATTATATTAGAAATCTCCTACCACACACGCTATTATTTAAAAAACAGCAATTACAATTCAGAATCAAATTTGTGTAACTCCTTCCATAAAGTCAGCAGCCATTATTTACCTGTTACTTTCCATTCATTTCCAAATCTGTTTCAAGGAAATCCTAAACCCATTATTTATCTCCTACAAACTAAACAGTGCTTATACACCACGGCAGTTTATGCAAAAGTGTAATCCTAAATGCTAAACTAATACTGCAGATAAAAACATTAATACCAATTTAGAGCAGTAAGAGAACATTTTCAGAAACAGTCTGTCTTGGCCTGTCAGCTGCTGCCAAAGGTTAGTGTGGAAATGCTTGTAAATTCCAGTAGGCACAAGAGTGAGCTGAGGACAAAAGCTGTTTCAAGCCTGAGTCTTTACTGAGGTGCCTCAGGTAAAAGGAGTTCACAAACTGCAGCAAGAGCAGCACCTTCAATAGTAAACTGCAGTTTGCTTAAAATGGACTGTCTCAAAGCTATTCCCCAAGTCAGTTTTTATACTTGTAAATTTGAATCTGCTGTTACTGAAAACTGTTCCTGATCAACATTAACCAGCTTGACAATTGCCCTCATTTACACAAGATAAATCTCCTTCCTGACATGATGTTAAATCAAATTCTACTAGTTCAGTACCCCCCTGTTCTAACTTTATTTTCTTTACTGGTAACATGTTTTTTGGGAGATCATTTTTACTCCTCCTAAACATAATTACTCTGCATGAAACTTCCTTAAAAGTGGCATAAAATCAAGAGAGGGCTTCCCTTTTTTGCCTTCAACATTCAATTTACTTTTAAAAAGTTTTGTTCAAAAAGCAAAAGCAAAGCTTACACAATGAATTCTCCATCTGGAGGTTAGCAGAGCATTTGAAGATGCATAACTAGAGAATGACAGATGACATATCTCAACATTAGCAGGCACCAAAGGACCCTCTGTCCAGAGACAATTTGAGTCCAGCACCCAATTGCCCAGAGAGCTCCTTATCATACACTGAGTTTTGACTGAAAAATACATGATGACATCCAGGTTTTGAAGTTCTACTGCTGGTCAGCTTCCCACCTCTTTAAATACAAAGGGATCACGTAGAATTCTGAGAACACAATGAAGCTGAACCTCAATTATGCAATTTATTAAATAAGAAATTGAAGAGCCTATCCTCACATCTGTTGCCAAGTCCAGTGTTCTCTCCTGCTGTTAAAAACCAGGTTTAAGATCTCAATATTTTGGGGTAACTAAACTAAAAACAGCTCAGAAACAACTTCCTCAACTCTTTCAGAGCTCTCCATCTTTATATACGGATTCTAGAAAGTTAAAAAGGAGCAGCAGGAAAGAGGCATAATTTCCCTAAAATTGTCACCCTCGAGTACCTAGACTTGTCTCTAAAAATTGCAGTGAGCTCTCTGAAACAGAAGCAGCTCATACTCACAGAAAGGAAGGGTTTCCATTTCCCTAAAACTCCAGATACTTTTTCTACATGAGTAAACATGCAAACCATACACAAGGGTCAGCACATCAACAGCACACAGTGAGGTATGTACCAGAATGTTCAGAGTTTCCAATAAGTATTTGAAAGGATAAATCCTTTACCAACAAAGTGTAGACTGACAATGATGATGGTGGAACTCTGGTGGAAATCTGGGCGTTTTTTAGCAAATGAAATTGAGAAGTGCACAAGAACAGAAAAGGAAAAATGTGTCTGAAGAAAAGGTGTTTTCATTGCTTAGGTCACAAAGACTGACAAGGAAAAAAGTTCCTACAAACTAAGTCAACAGCAGGAAGAAGTTGAAATATGATTTCATTCTGAGTTCTTTCCTATCATTGAAATTGTTACAAAAACCTACGAACATTAAAAAAAAAAGGAAGAAACAATAATTACAAAAACCATCTCTCTCCGTAGTGGAAAAAAATATCTGGAGTGTTTCCTTCCCTCTAACAACTCCTTTTTAAGATGTAACACAGTTCATAGAATTAGAAACACAAGAGAACCTTGGGGGTGGGGGGGAAATGGTGGCACAGCATCATTTCAGGCTGTTTTAGTACATGCAGTACCAGTCTGCTACAACCTGAGCAACTAAGGGAGCACACAAGACACATCAATTTTCCTTCAGAAACTAAGGGCAAAAGAAAATAATTGAGATTAGAATAACTGCCATTTCTCTTCTGCATAAATGCAACTTGTATTTTATCAATGTATGAGCTCATTAGATGAATTCAATTATGCATTTCTTAAACACATCATTCCACCACCCCGTGAACAAATTCACAATATCTAAATCATATAAAGAGAATAGTTCTAGCAATTGTTCTAAAAACTCATGCAGTGAGGCTCACTTTGGCTGCCTAATTCTTCAAAAATTCTCCTGCATCCACTCTCAAGACAACTCCACCATCAGATCTGCTTCCAAGAAGGACATGTAATAGCAGGATTGATCTGTCAAAAGTGTCAGCTTGAGTCCAGCACAGAAAAGTCCTTTTTTTTTTTTTGAGCAATCAGTTCAGTCCACCAGTTAAGCTCAAGTAGTGCCCACTTCCTTGGATTTTAGCCATAGTTATTTTCAGTAGACTAGTTCTGTGTTTCCTTTCTTTAACCAACTTCTAGCATTTCCTTTTCTTTATCTGACCTATTCAGCCACAGATCTCTCTGTTTCAGTGAACAACCAACATCCAAACAAAACCTGACTTGTTACTAGCTTTAGCTATAGGAAAGTATCACTTTGCATATTATCCCATAAAAATATATCCAGTATACTGGATATAAAACAGGATCTGATTCCTTAAATTGCACTCTAATAAAGCAGCTGGTAATCTTTAGAAACTGGAAGCAAGCTTCTAACACTGTTCTACTTAAGAAATGGACAGCCTAGTGGGTACTCAGTAAGCAATAAAAGTCATATGTGTTCTTATGCAAAGTACACTTCTGTCACGTCATTAAGCACTTGGTGACATTTACAGTGTCAATGAGATCAAATTCCTGGGAACTTTTAAGTTTACTGAAGCTATGATCACTGCTACCTAGAAGCTCAATGTCTCCCAAGAACAAATCATTTGCTTTCCACCTGCAAGTCCCTGGATGGCAAATGTGCTGCTCCTCTGAAAATTCCTGTTCGTCTAATCCAGTGTCCACAGAACTATACCAGTATTGTTTCAGTGTCCACTTGCTCTCACTATCTTTAGTTTTTTATGTTGTTAGAGGATGAAAGCAAAATCTAGCAAAAATTTTACAGAAGTCTATTTGTTAAATGCATTTTAAAACACATTAGTACTATTCACTTGGTTATTTTACATGATCTCCAGTCTAAGACAAAATGCAACATGACTTAATTTGAAATTCCTGTGCATGATAACTCTTCCAAGCAAAACACGGAAAAAAATACTGCAATGCTTATTCCCTTCTGATTCCAGCACAATGCCAGAACTAAGTTACTTGCCTGCTTAAGACCAAGCTTCAGAATCCTAAAATTTCCATTGTATTTAAATAGAATCCCTACATACATTAATGTCTACAGAAACATATAGGAAAATACAGTGTTAGCTCCAGTGATCACAGAAAAAAATCCTTTCAATTTATCGGGACCTTTATTTAGACAGCAAATCTATTATAACACAGTTTTCTCAATAATCTAGCAATCTCTAAATACAAGGCTAGAATAAAGCTAATCAGCAATTGTGAGCACACTGAAGCACCTTCACTTACAGCCCAATACCCTCTTATTGAGGCCAGGGGGTGTTCAGAAGACTGAACTGTTTGTGTACAGAGAACTGCCTTCCTGAAAGACAATCCCAGAAAGCAACACCATGTCACTCCAGACAGTGCCAGCCTGATCAGAACACAGACATATTCCTGCTTTCTCTGCATTCAGACTGTAAGAAGAGAACCAGAATCAAAAATTTTTACTGTTGGTAAACACAAGAACTATTGATATATTAATCTTCAGTAAAATCCTCCTATTTCTGTTAGAATAGTAGGTTCTCAGTACTCAACTACATAGTCTACTACAAAGCACAACTCTGATATACAGAGAATAACAGCAGAACTGTCCTTCAACACCAAGTACAAATTTTGAAGTTAACATAGCCTCACCTAACTGGCAACCAGAACAACTGAGCTCTTCCTAAAGCCAGCTAAAATGAGAAACTAAAAATCTTCATTAAAATAAAATTACTACAGCACATGTGAAGCAACTAGAGTTTATCAGCTAGCAAAATAATCATATTTGTTTCCCCTGCCTTCCTCTTCCCTCAGCGGGAAGGCAGTGGAACAAGAAAGGGACTGTATCAAATTCTCAGTCAGAAAGGTAAGCTCTCCAAATTCAGAAAGCAGAAGCCTAATCTCAACTAAAATAAAAAATTTCCTAGCATTTCTTTCACTTAACAAGTTCATTGACTGAACTGAAAACCAAAAACAAAGAAATCAGTTTTGGCATGCTGGAAATACATATTACATAGTAATATTGATCTTATTTTTCATAGAACATCTTTGTTTCGCTACTCTTAACATACAGGATTTTTTCCATGAATAACAAAAATAGGTTTTTATTACATGATAACTTACCCTTACAGATTGCCAATCTCTATAATTTTAACCCTTGCCATCTGCACTATCAGAGTCAAAAACCTTCAAACTCAGCAATACTTCTTCAAGGTGTCAGACTTCAGAATGACAATGTGAGATTCTTTTAGAATTGCTCTCCCAAAATTGATCAGCCATTGTACATATGTCCTAAAAACCCTAGAAAAAACACTTGTAAGTGAATATTACATTTCTTAATAGCTCTCTGTAGGCTTCCCACAGCAGCAAGAACCCTAAGCTCCCAGAGTAAACTTGTTTAAAGCTGCTGCACTCCAGCTGGTGAGGCCCATGATGCTGAACACCCTCCCTGGCCACTTCACAGCGAGAGACCTCGGAACCCTCCACAGGAGCCTTTCCAAAAGCCTTTTTCCTGTTCCCACCTGGGTCTCAAATGGAAAGCCTGAGCATAACTCCAACACTGTTAGTGTTATGCAAATGCTACAGAGAAAGATGCCATGGAGAAACATTATTTACACTGAATTACTCAGTACAATCTAAAGCCCTTTGTCAGCACATTTTTTCCTGCACATGCATGGGCAGGGGACGAATACTCCAAGACACTGGATTACTAATGAGCAATGTTCTTCACACCTGCACTTCTACTTCCCTTCTGTAGGAGGATAAAAGTGTAAATACACCAGTTAACATATGCTGCAAATAAAGCTACTCTGGGTTAGGTTTTCAAATCTGTCAGGCAATTTGTTGTATTGATTACAGGCAACATAATGCAGTACAGAGAAGTCCTGTCATACCCAAGCTACAGAACCCAGCAGAGAAACAAGTATCACCACTTGTCACTCCCAAGAGAAGAAGAGTTAAATAAAAACAGCTTGTTAACTAATACATCTTGGTGACTTATGCCTAGCTTTCTCCTCTGACTGCCCTCAAATTTTGTTAACTTGCACAGTGCCAGAGGATTGGCTAGTACTCTGATGAAGCTTTCACTCCTCTGAATAAAGATGTGGTACCTCAAACAACAAAATCAAACATCCCTGTTCCCTGCAATCAAGTTTACAAATGAAATTTTAGTTTAGACCCTGTAACCATGTTGCATATGCTGCATTTTCAGAGGCTTAAACTCTGGTCTTTTTTTAAGAAACTCAAACATTCTCTATAGTATCTAGTAATCTCTCTAGGCAATTTACTTAACTGGAAAAGATTCAAAATTTCAGATTTTCCTTCAGTTTTTCCATAGTTTTTCCTATTATGAACAAGTCTATTTTGCATGAACAGTTATCAGAGCAATCATGTGACAATCTGAAACTAATTTTCATAACTTCCATTATTTTTTGTTTTATAAAGTAGGTGGACTTGATCAAAGCTCTTCCCCACAACTGTGCAAATTTCCATCTCTTCTCTAAAGTCTTGATTCATCCAAAGGTAGATTTACTTGGAAGAAAATACCCTTTAAAAGAAGTCAACAAATTTTCCAGGGAGCTTTAGAATTCTAAGAAGGCTTAAGGTTTATTTTAGAAACAAATTAAACATATCAAGTTGCTACATGAGTAGCAGAACTGACTTCAGTCTCATACAGTTTCTAAGTCCCCCTCATCATTTTTTGTGCTGTCAGATCCCCTGTAAAGGAAAAAATGGGGGTTTTTTGGCAGTCATAAATGTGCTGACTGGCCACAACAGCTTCCCCATCTCCCTTCAATGTGAGGCACTAACCAAGGCTTCTTTTCCATCTACCTCCTGAGGGGTTCTGAGTTTCCAGGCACTTCATTATTTCAGGGACCTTCTCCTGACTTGAAATTTGACCAAAATTGGCCAGGGACATAAAAAGCAACTAACAGATGGGCAGACTGATGCCATGAACAAAAAAAATCAGATTTTAAAGTTTTTACTTCTTCACTCTATTACATCACTTGTTTCTGACACTATCTTTTGCCTGAAGAAAATGAGCCTTGCATTTTCACCTGTGCTGCCTTCTGCTACTTCAGCATGCAATTATCCTACAGAAATGCAGATAATATTATCTTTTCATCAAAAGTAAAACAGGAAACTTGAAGAACCATAAGTCAGTGCTTTTACTACATTTCAATCTTAAAATGCTTATATACATTCTTTAGGGGAAAAAAAAAAAAACCACCTGAAAATTATGAAATCAGCCATATTCTTGGCAAAAATTATATGAGTACAGGTGGAACAATAAACTTCTTATTCTGATCAACATACATTTTCCAAAAGATTAAACTGCACTTTCCTCATTTTCTGTATGTTGGGCTAAGGACAATGTTTTTCCTAGGGAGCAAGGAGTTCAAATTCACAAAATATAGACAGAGTAAAGTGTTTCACTTCTCTTTACAGGGTATAGCTCCAGGTCTAAGCATCTAGTTAGGAAATTCCAATTAGTGAAGTACAGACCAGGAAGATGCTAAGAGCATCATTATATTAAAAGAAAGAAGTACATCTCACTTATTTTTAAAGTTCAGACAATGAAATATATTTTCACATTCAATGTGGAAAGCACTATGTAAAATTACTGCAATGCATATGTCTAAATGATCAAAGGTACAGTGAAGCCAGGTGTCTGAATTTGTCTGTATGCAACAAGCAAATTACCTATGGCATGAAAGAGACCTGACACAATACTTAATAATTCTTTCATATAATGGAATTTAAAACCTTTTTATTCCTTAACCACAGGATAAAAGGAACTTCTATGACAAAAACACCATATGCAAAACACTACTGTAGCACTGGCAAAGACCTGTTTTTTTGTCAACTAGAAGCATTGCCCCATTACATTTACAGAGGAAGTCAATAGTTTCACCCTCTGGCCTCAACATTTCAATTACACTGTGAACCCAGGGTAATTTTTAGTGCTTACCACTAAAGGGAAATACACTGATTGCAAAAAACCACAGAACTCAACACATGTAGCTCTGTGGGGATGGTATCTAAGTAGATCTCAGTAATGATGTGTCGCTCAGAATTATGGTCTGAAACCTCACTATGCTGGTGGCACAATTCATCATCCCAAAATTCTCAGGAAAAAAAAGTCAGGGTATCCTCTAAAAGGTTAAGACAAAGAGAATATTTCCTTCCATAAATGCAAGGAGCATCTTAAAAAACAGAAGTTTGCTCATATTAGCACATTACCATCAGCACAAAAACTGCAACTAAACAGTAAGTTCGTTCCACTTTCAAAATGACCTCTCAAGCCTACATGACATTTCTAGAAGTGGTAAGCTTGGCCAGCCTAACAACCTACTGCTTGTCCCTTCAGTGAACCACTTCAGCCAGAGACTGCTAAGAATGCCACCAGAAATACAGCCAGGCCTCAGAGGAGACTGGATAAAAACTTCCTAGGAACTAGAAGAAACTGATTTGAGAAATATCTTTACTCAATTTGTAACAGAAAATGAATTTTTAAAGAGTCTCATATGAAGCTAATTCTAGATGCAAGAACTTATTCTGATTTAGTCAGTAGGGTGCAGAGATACACTCCCCTAACCCAATAAAATAACTTTGTTTTCCTTTTAGCTTTCCATATAGGAGAAAGATGTGCAAAATAGCCTTTTTTTAGCTCACAAATATTTTGGGATGTTTACTATTAATAAAAGGGTATAAGCAGAGACACATCAAAACTCTGGCCAATAGGGTTCCATCCCACCAAGTTGAGAGCTACTCACAAGCCTATCTCCAACACAAATAGTCACACAACTAATGTTATTTAGAAATCAGTAATAACATCCATTGATCTCACTAATAAATAAAGGTCAAGCAAGGTAGCTGTGATACAATAGCCTAAATCATAACTCCACCACTTCCTTCAGCTTTATCACTCTTTATCACGAAAAAAGTCAACCTGATTCCTATTTTCTTTACTGAAATTTCATCCTCCAAAGTTAGGCAGTCAAGAGGAACCATATATTTGACCTAACCATTACCCTAGCAAAAATTCATGCTGGATGATGGAAAGCCATCTTTTGAAGTCATCTCACTGAAGCTCTTGTGACAGGCTTAAAACCAAGATCCATCATCTGTTTGGTTTTTTCCTTATCCCTAAAACACCTTTATCTCAAACAGACTAGTCTGAAATAACAATGTTTACTTTATACCGAAAATACAATCTTCATGAGGTTATACAGATGTGACTCAGGAATAAAAAAAAAAAAAATAAAGAAAAAAAAAGCCCTACACCAATGTTTTGCATTGAAATTAATTCAATTTTTTTTAAAGACATCTATGGGCACAGGCAGGTGTCCTTTTCTTCACATAACCATATTAAGAAACATCTCATTTTTATTGGAAAGAACATGCCAGTGAGACCTTTTACAATGTAGCAGGCCAGAAGGTTTCTTTGAGAAAGAGACAAACACACAGTCCTAATCGCTGACACTGGAGATTGCTGATTAAAAGGCTGCTGAGGTTTCCACACAGTGAAGAAGTCTCTAAAGAGGAAGGAAAGTTCCAGGACCTCTCATAAGCTATTCCATTGTTCACCTACCCTAAACAGTATTTTTTTCTGCTTGTGTTCACCTGGAGCTTCCCTTTCCAGACCCATTTTCTCACCCCTTCCCTTCCAAGCTGCCTGCTCAGCCCTCCCTGCTCCAGGCTGAGCAAAGCTGGTGTCAGTGCCTCCTGCCCAGGCAGGCACTCCACACCTTCCCCCTCTGGGAGGAGCACAAGGGCAAACAGACTGGGAATGACACCAACATCTGCAGAGATTATGGAGCACAAACGTTTACAAACTTTGTGAACAGTATGGCCAACTATATATGCTACACAAGCATAGCAACAACAGTTACACCAGCAATACTACTCCTATTGATATCAATTTTTTCTCCTCACTCAAGGGTTTGAACAACGACCTCCAGAGCTTTAAAATCAGCATGCAATACCCTGGCCTTTCCTAAGTCTTCTACTCATTAAAGGATAAAGTCTTGCCACACACTAAATAATGGAAAGAAACCCCAGCAGCAGGGGAAGTAACAGTTCAGCAGGAAGAGGAAAGGATGAGAGGGGATGAGAGAGGGTGTAAAGTGGTGCTCATTTTTAAGATGCATGGCAGGTGTGACTGACAACATACAAAGGCACACAAAAACTTAACTGAACATGAATAATCTGCCACACAAAATCTTACCTCTACGCTGAACACTAAGCACATTAATGAGCAACAGATGCCCTATCTGAAAAAACTGGATAGAATAAAGGGTTATGGATTCTGGTTTGTTTGTTTTGGTTTTTTTTAACTGAAAAGTTCAGGGCTACAGTGTAGAACTAATTAAAAAGGTAAAAACTCTCACTCTGAAGACTCCTAGTAAATATGGAATAAATTTACTACCATTTAAAATCTCAAAGAAACTTTTAATAACCAAAGACTGATAGAAACAACCTGAGACAGAAATTCAGGTGCACAAATCCAGGATAAGGTACACAAACCCACCTGAGCCAGTGTATTCCAACAGATTGAAAAACTGTACACCCACCAACACATTTTCTGTATGTAAAAGAATACACCACACAAAATTTTATCAACAAGTTCAAGACAGTCTGTGAGAGCTACATCCAAACTGTGAAATTAATGTGCCACTGAAACTTAATGAAATTACCGCTTCAAGAAAAACATACTATTTGAACAAGCAAGTCCTAAATCAATCATAACATATCAGGTATCAGACTTCTGTCAGTACTCAGGGGAGTACTAATATTACAGCCAAAAAATCCTAGGAAAAAAATTCTAAAAAACTACAACACTTAAAAAGAAATTAAAGAAAAACAAGCACAGTCAAATGTGTGGGATAGAGGGAAAATCAACATACTAGCAGAAACTAAGAAACAAGCAGGAGGTTCATTAGTGGAAAACTACATGTTGACTAATAACTACATAACAGTCACATGAATTAAATTCAAAGTTGCTTATATTCCAGCAGTAAGTCTGCCTTCTTTCAGCCAGCAGCAGGTTTTGATCTGTAACAAAAATTTCACCTAACATCATATTAAGTTCACCATATATCTTAAAAATGTATTTAACCAGTCTTGTCTCTAGTGTGAGTACTGTGACTCATCAATCATGAACTACTACACGCATGCCAAGCTCATCATTACATAAGTGACAGTAATTGGCCTGTGCAAAAATACTTGGCTCTCTTCTGGAGGCTTTTGCTTTCATTTTTTACTATGTCTGTAAAAGGACAATGCATTTCCTAACCTTGTCTTTCAAGTGAGAAATTATTAAAAAAACAAAAAAAAAAAAAAAAACAAAAAAAACCCCATCATTCAGCAACTTCAGGTCAAATGGCAGAAATTCCATGATCTGGGTATGTTTGCATGAAACATCATGTGTCAAATGAAGACAGGAGACCTGCACTCCACTAAGATCCAGCAAGACATGAAGACAGTACAACTTACCAAAATACTTTCAACCAGATTTCAAAAATGAAACTGACATCAACAATAACTAAAAATTACTTAGCTGCAGGAATGCAAATTCTTGCTTCAGATTTATCTTTTCCCAAACATCTTCATTGCTTTTCTTATCAAGTATATATCCTGGCTTTCAAATTATGTCATATGACAAAAGAGACTAATCCTCTAATGAAATATCCTCTTCTTTGCATTTAATTCCCTTGTACAAGTTCCTGGCCAACAGCCTGTAAGGGCTTTACCTTGTAAAAGACCAATTCAGAAGGTATTCACAAAAACATATGCAATAAAATATATTTTATTTTGAATAATTTTATTAACATCACAGGAGAACACAAGCAACCCAGTAAGTTCCCAGAATGTGCTAACAGTTCCCTTCTGACATAGGTGAGTGAGATTCCAAAAAGGAACAAGCAATCTATTAAACCTCATATTAACAGAAAAGGAAGATTTCTTGTGAGCATGAAGTTCAGGGGCCACCGTGGCTGCAGTGACTGAACAACAAAGTTCAAGATCCTGAGAGCAGAGAGCAAACATATACCAGGCTCACAGCCTTGGACTTCACAGAACAGGACTGCTCAGTGATCAGCTTAGAAGAATTCCAAAGGAGGCTGTCCCAGAGAGGAGTCCAGGAGAGCTGGTTGATTTTCATGGATCTCTTCCTACAAGCTCAAGAATGGTCCTTACCAGTGTGCAAAGAATCAAAGCATCAAGCAGGAGGCCTGCATGGATAAACAAGAAGATTCTGACTGAGCTCAGATGTGTAAAAGGGAGTGTACACAGATCAAAAGCACGATCCAGGTGATGCAGAAGAAACAAAGACACTATCTGAGCATGCAGTAACAGGGGTTAGGAAAGCCAAAGCCCATTGGAAAGCTAAAATCACTTGGATTTCCATCTGATATGGGACATGAAGGGCAACAAGAAAGGCCTCCAAACATACAGAGGACAAGAAGGTAGATTTGTCAAGAATAAAACATACTTAATCAGCCTGATGGCCATGTGTAAGGAGTTGCCTGGCTTGGTAGATGAGTAGCAGGTATTTTTTTACCCTGACATCAGCAGGGTTTTTGACACTGTCTCCTATTATGCTTTTATGGACAAATTCATCAAGTATGGGCCAGATAAAAATGAACAGTGAACTGAACTGGAAATTAATGGGGTTATGAACAATGGGAAGAAGTCCAGCTGGAGGCCAAGTATGAAATTACAAGATGTACAGAAACAAACTAAAATAGAAAAAAACCCATATAAATATCACCACCATCCTAAAAACCCTGAAACACATTGCCAGAAAAGCTGCTGAGTTTCCTTACTTTTGGTCAAAAGCAGCCTGGACACCATCCTGGGCAGCCAGCTCCGGTTTACTGAACTGAATGATCTTCCAACCTCAATGATTCACTGATACTGTGAAAACTGGTTTTAAATCTGTGCTGTATTTTCAGTAGAGAGAAAGCTTTTTACAGCAGCTACACAAATTGGAGCTGCAGGCAAAAAAAAGGTTCAGACTATTTCTGGTGAAGTGCTACATTTCAGCTCAAATCCCTAACATCCCCTACCTGCTCCTGTCCAACACAATCTGCAATACCCCCTGCTAACATGCACATACAACTTTCAACCCAAGCACAAAAGTGCATCCATTCCTTCTGTCATTCTCATTTAATTTACTGAAACAATGCTATTCATGCAATTGTCATCATTTTCTAAAACTTCTGGCTTCAGCAACCACTTTCACAATTATAACACATTATAATTAGACAATTATAACAAGTATAATCACATGTGCATATGGAAAGCAAGAGGAAACAGAATTCACCTCAGTATTGCTCTCAGAGGCCCAGAAACTCTCAAGTCATAGATCTAAACAACAGATTGCTGCAGGTAAAACCTTACAGTAGCTACAGAAAACAAAACCACACCAGGAAGGTAAAATTCTCTTAAAACAGGCAAAGTCTGTAAATGTTGGAAAGAGACACTAGATAAATTACAATTATACTTAGTCCATGACTTGCTGTGAAAAGACGCTCAAGAATTTCTTTTAGTTTTGCTTTATTTTTTTTTTAGATTAAATTTCCTTTTTTTTTAATTCATAACTTGTACTACTTTTACAACAAAGAGTATTATTTGCCTGGTTTTGGAGACATATCTACAACATTTCCAAGTTGCATACATCCAAAAAAGCAGGCATCATTCCTCACAGATTTCCTTTAAAGAGACAAGCTTTCTTATCCTCTAAATTTGAGTAAAAAAAAAAAAAAAAAGGAGTTGTATAAAAAGATACATTTGTTTCAGGAACAGTTTATCTACTTCCACAGTGTTTAGCTTTAATATATAGTTATTTTTATATTCTTCATATTTTCACATTGTGACTTCATGTGTAAAAGCACATGAGGTTTTTCCATAGCATATATTGCAAAATACAAACGACTAGTATTTGGTAGGCTTTTTACTCCAACAATTGAAGAAAATGTTAGTTGCTCGGGATATTTTTGCTCAAACTTGACATTGATCTCCCCAAAAGAAGGTTTGAAGAAAGTACACAATTCAAGTCATTTATTTATATTCTACATGTAATAGAAAAAGCAGGCAGCATTAAAGAACAGAACAGGCACAACTGATTTTCAAAAGAATTAAATATATTTTCAAAGGCTCATTTATTAGAACCACTGATCCAAAGCCTGCTGAAGTCCAGAACCATCTCCAGCTGAAAGGATTTGTACAGGCTACTTACGAAGTATGAATAAATTTAAATTTTCCTATCTTTTACTATTTTAAATTAAACCAAATACTTTTTTTCATTCATTATTTAAAAACTTTTATTAGCATAAACAACGCAAGATGTCTTGCAATATGTTTTTTAATCATTTCTGAAATAATCTAAACTACATCTGCACTTAAGAACAAAAAATAGTCTGGACTTCAGTCATTTAAAACAATAAATACAATGAAACTTCTCAGAACTCGCTGGAACTCAAAGTACAAAAAAGTATAATGGCAAAGTAAAGCCTCTACTGCCACTTTGTAACAGCCACTTGTAAATAAGGTAACACAGAAAAACAGGTTTGTGAAATCATGTGCACATAGGCCAGAAAGGCCTTATTAAGCTGCAAGAAAAATTGGAAGATCCTTCTTTAGTGAGTCATTCTAAAATGCAACTAGTTATACTTCCTTCCAAAATGAGAAGTGTCTTTGCAATAAAGAAAACAAGTTCCACGAAAAACAACTGTGCCTCGGGAAAAAGAATACAGAGAAAGGACAACCACTGTTCCTCATGCCTTGAAAAGGTTAGCAACACCCAGTTGAGGACATACTCCCATAATCCCAGCTTTCTCACAAAAGTAGGGAAGACCAGAGGCACTTTCCAAGGAATGAAAGCTCAAGGTATCTCAGGTCCTAAGCAGGAAAGAGAAATCTGCCAGACCAGATTATCCAAGTGGAGGAAGTTACCACAGCATTAACTGAATTTAAGGTCAAGTCACTCCCACAAATCCTGGTTTTAATCTCACACATAATGCCCTACCCTTAACCCTTTTGGTAGTATTGATGATTTGTATTTTTTTAAAATTCAATAATTAAAAAAAACAAAACCAAACAAACCACCACCCACACAGCAACACACAACCAAAAATGTAGCAAATAACCACAAACAAGCACCATGTTAAAACATCATTATTTCCTTTTTTTGGCACTATCCAAAGCAAGATGATTGTGGTGTTTGTGCTTCACCTCCCTCACAGCAGACACAGAGCCTAACAGAAAAAAAAAATCTGTTTCTGAAATTCAGACTCCTATAGAGAACTGCAAAGAAGCTTATAGACAACCATTACATCACTTACTGATCTTGCATCATCCAAAATTTAAGCGACTGAATGCTGGCCATGAAATGTATAAAGGTTAACATGTTGAGAGAGTTGCAAGGGGAGAATATTTTTCCCCAATAAACTCACACCAGCATAGTATGAAAAACAGGCATCACTGAATTCTTAACTGAATACAAGGTTTTTTCCTAAGTTTATCCAAGTCTCCAATTTAAATGAAACCAGGAAAAAATGATTCTGTGCAGACAAACTTACCAGCGAGGACTGTTTACCCTGAACACGCCTTGCTGAGTAACTGTCTAATATTACCACTGTCTCTACTCACTTGCACTAAAGAATTTAGTTTCCCAGTCATGAATCACTGATTACCAGAGCAGTACTTAGCCACAGATGCCTTTTAACATTTTAGATCTAGCTTTAAAAATAGTTTTTGGGGGTGGAAGGTTATTTGTCTACTTACCCACAAAAGACAAAAACCCCACTCAACAAAACTATTTTTGTGGCCATCTCATTTCCCAGTTGTTTAGGTAGTTGTTTCCTTACTTTCTGGGTAACTGACTTTCTGGACTGGTGAAGGGGAGAAGTTTCATTTCCCAGATGGAGCTGCTCCCTCCAGTCTTTCCCCAGTCCATACATCCCAGTCCCACCCCTCTAGAGCTATGTAGCTTGCTGTGTATCCTCTGAAAGTGCTATTTCCTTCCCCTAAGCTGTAGAAATGGAAAGAAAAAGGAGTAACTATTCCACAGCAAACAGAAGTCCCAGCAGCATCATTCACCACAAAAGGAGAAAGCAGTTTTCCACAGGATCTAAGTAGTTTATTGAGTTTGCTGCTGCAGTAAGACCTGGAATTAAAAATTAAGTTCTGCAATGCAATGCAGTCCACTAAAAAGGTGACACAGAAAACTATTCTGTAGACAAAAAAAACCACTTGCCTAACTGCAAACAAGTAGAAAAGAAATGAAAGCATGACAGCATATGTAACTTGTGTGTACAACCCCCAATCGCCTTGAGCTCTCCTTCATCTGGGAGAAGGGATGGAAAAGAGATGGAGTGAACACAAAAACAGGCAATGGTGCACTTCATTTTAGCTTATTAAAACTGGAAAACATTAGACCCATATGATGCAACAACTTGAACAAAAGCAAGTAAAACCAAAGACAGGAATTTGGTATCTTCAAGAAGCAAAAATAGGCCCATTCCTGAATATTTTAAAAACTCCATTTCCTGTTACTGATCACCAACAGCTGCCTTGTTTCATCAGGCCTGGTACAGAACCTCCTGAAAACAGAAGGAATCCTAATCAGCTATTATGTAATCAGCACTCCATCTAGCCCAGCTCTATCAGTGACCAAATGCAGATAGCTGTGAATAATTAGGAAAGAACACAGAAATAAACATCACTAGACTATAGTCCTAGCTTTAATTAGTCACAAATCCATAATTCATTTCACTACGAGGGTACTGAGTAACTCTAAAAGTATTGCTCTCTCAAAAATATATTCAGGTTACACACACACACTTTTAGCTTCCAAAATATTAAGGTGCACAGTAACAAGTTTAATTAAATTTTATGCAAAGGACCATCTCCTTTTGCTTGCTGTCAGCCCACCATGCTCATCTGACAACTCCAAGTTTTTGGAGTAGATAGTAAAGAGATGATCCATAGAAATTCAAGATGAATACAGAGAAAGCCACAACATCTCAGTATCACCTGTCTGTCTCAAGTCCTAGCTTTCTTTTTTGGTTTTGATAGAGAAACAACTGCATATATTCCATTATCAAAGTTAGCCTTTCCCCACAACTTTTCTGGCTCTACGATACTGTTTCTGAGATGGGGAAAAATGGAGATGGGACCTAGACACACCAGATCCAAGTGCACTATGGATTTATATACAGAGACATAACAGAGAACATTCAAAATTATTAGAAAATGGATGACAATTTACTCCTTTTGAACACCACCAAGAATTAAAGTGCTGTTTAATTCTCAGAGTTACCTACTAAAATACTTAAGATTTCACCCATGACTCCTGGCTAGGATTATCTCTCAGTATTTTATGTGACATAATACTTTGACATTTACACACACATTGTATCAACTAGCACTGAAGAACATCCTTCAGCATTTCCACACAGATAATTCACCTTCACTACTCTGAATAATTATCAGCAGGCAAAAGTTCTCTACAAAGAAAGATAACAGAAGAAGCACTTTTACCTCTCCATTGCCACTAAACTCAGACAACAGCAGACAGTTACCACACCTTCTTAGATACACAGCTGAATCATAGCCTCAGTCACAGTGTAATGGAGAGAAAATTACTTAAAACTATCTACACTTCCGAAATCACAAAAAAACAGCACCTAAAGGGGATGGACTATGAAATGCTACTTGTATTGGCCAGCTTCCATTATACAACGTTTCATAGCATTTTCATACAGAAAAAGCCCTTTGTTGCACAGACTCAGCTACCAGGACCATTTTGGTTCTGTATGCAGTATTTTTAAAAAGCAGGAATACTACTTTTCATGTTTTAAAAAATTTTAAATACTAACAAAAGAAATGCAAGCAATAAACTTGTAAGATCACCTCCATGGCATCAGGTTTAGAATACCAGCTTTCCAAAGTACCTACTACTACTGAATTACTCAGCATTTGATTCAGATTGCAAGGAATACTGAAGGTTACTCATGCTCACTTGTTTCACTCCTCCAACCTTCATATTATTGATAATTTGGCAAGATGGGAAACTTTAATACACTCAGAGCAGCACACAAACCATGCATTCTTCTTTCCTTAAGAAAAGAAAGATCATTTTTAAATCCCACCACACAAGCAGCTTCAAAGCAATTTCTCCAACAAATTTTAAGAAAATAACTAAAGCATACAGAAAATATGAGACTGTATTTAGACAGACCCATACAAAAACAGTGCAAATACAGAGAATGGAGCAGAAGGCCTGTAAAATTGCCATGAAAATTGATTACTCTGGGCAAAGTTTACTTACTCACCTTTTACCATGGTGATTGAGGATAATAAAATTTTAAAATGCATGCAAGAAGGAACAAGTCAGATTTTACAGCCATTGATGAATAAGAAATATTTGCAGCTATATATAGGAATACTTTCCACTGGAGTCACAAGCTCCCTATTAAAGTTCCATCAAAATTAAGAGAGCTGAGAAGAAAAGCACAACAACAAAGCATGAAGTGCAAAGGGACAGCTTGTTACATGAAAACTGCAGCATTTCTTTTGGAGATGACCCTAACCAAATCTTTATCTTACAAAAAACAGGTCAGAACCCACAGGTAAGAAGAGTCACCTGCTTGAGGAGCACATTCTAGACTTGCTGCTTCTTTTGCTGACCAAAAAGAACAACAAGATGTTTCAGTTCTTAATTCTTACATCAAAAGGTAATTTTGATAGCCTTGCATATTCCTGCAAGCACTGACTGACCTCTAGCCCTCTTAAATATTATGCAACTGAGGACATATACATTTAAACATGTCTAAACTACAATAGACTTCAATGGAAGAATTGTATCTAAATATCTGTCAAGCTTCTTAGGAAATCAACCCCCTCCACATTCTATTATATCAGGACAGACCTTGAACAAGTTTTAATGTTGTATTTTCCTAAAAAATGACTGGAACTGTGTTATGGTTTTGAAAACCACGATTTTAGCTCGATAAAGCAGTTTTTAAACAACACCTCTACCTGTGTAGTTTTCCAATAAAAAACTTCAACTTAAGTTGTAGGTTGAGTTTGGTTTTAGTTTCCAAAATTGAGGAGCTCACCACAATGCTGTGAAGTACCACTGAGAAGACTGTATCTACTTGCCACAAGCCAAGTGATCTGTAAGGGATTCTTGAGAGTTTAAAAGACTCTCTTTTAGCTCATCCCATGGACAGAACAAGTTGTATCCCTATTCATCTCAAAGTTTTAAATCACATCAGCATTTGAATTTTAGACTGTTCTGCCCTTGCACTTACACAAAGAGAATTACTCAGATATATTCAGCACTAACATTTAAGGAAATTTATTAACTGATTTTTTAAAAACTTTTTTTATTACAGGATTGTTCACTCTCTTACATCTTAAACTTTGCAACACAAAAAGCCCCAAATATTTAGACAAAAAACTCAACTAGAAGAGAATAAACTACAGTCCTTTAAAAAGTGGGTGGTTTGCAACAAAGCTTTAATAAAAAATAGCATTTCAAAATGTACAAAGAGATATACATACATACAAATAGGAGGGCACACCACCATTTCCAGCAGGTAAAAAAAACAAAAACAAAAAACAAGACAACCCTTCCTCCCAAAAAACCCCACAAACTCTGCAAAAAAGCAAACCAAAAAACCCCAAAATCCTACAGCAAACAAGTAAAAGCTGAAATCCACACACAAGTTCAGGTTTCTGTTTTCAACCTATTTGTACCAACTGCAGCTGTTACTCAGAAGCATTTAAAATTTTATATGGTTTTTTCTATTTGATTTCTTGTTGCTGGTCCTTCAAACAGACAAATATAAACCTCAAAATTTAAAATACAAAGGATTATGTTATCCAGCCAAGTCCATGATGCCAGTGCAAGATTATTCCCTACAGCCTATTTTATAGTGCTTAATGCAGTCCATACTGTGTGTCCTAACACATTATGCAAATGACACACACATGAAAGAAAATGTCTATCTCAGAGTGCCCCCTCCACCAACAGACAATCTGTAATTAGCCATGTCCTCTAAGGAGGCACCTCAATCACTCTCACCAAAGCAGCAGCTGCTGCCAAATGGAAATAAAGAAATTTAGAACAAAAATAAGCCTACTACCTACACTTCCAAAGGTGTATACTCATGGTTGCAAGACAGAGTCAAAATCTAAATAGCTGTTTGTGTTTTTCCAGAATGCCCACACAGAACCTCTCATGCCCAGCACCAAATATTTACTAACATGATTTATATCAGACTCTCTCAGGCTGCAGAAAGCTGCAGTAACAGATCCCAAGGCTTCACTAAAACTCTCTTCTGATCTACAAGTTATCAATGCAAAAACTAGAACAGAAAACAAAGCAGCAACATTTTCTGCTGAACACAATTCCCTGGCATACAGAAGAACATCGTACACCAATTCAGAAAAATGCAGTAGTTCTAGCCCCCCAGCACACAGAGAGCAAAACATACAGTTGTGCCTTATCTTTACCATCCTATTACCTAGTGATACAATCACTAAACTCTGGTATCACTTCCTCAGAAGAGTTCTCTTCAAATTCAAGAGCAGTCACCAAACACTAAATTCAGAAAATTGTTTCCCTGTTACCAAAGTAAACAACAAAGCAGGGAGAAACCAGAGTTCCCATCTAACTAGAGCAAATGAAAAATGCATTTCACCATGGTTAAACAAAAACAAAAAACAAAAGAAAAAGAAAAAAGGAAGAACACACCACAGAGGAAGCCTTCCCCTTTATGTACTCAGGAACTGTATACATAAAACAGCTTAATCCCACCTTGCAACTCTAAGATTATGCACTTTCAGGTTTACAAGATGTGTCAGGTCTCTGATATGAACACAATCAAAGCTTGTTTGGTGCCACTGCTCCCACCCATTATACTTTTACTCTGTGTGCCTACTACTGGGTGATGGTCAAAAGATACCATGGAGTGTCTTTGCAAAAATAGTAACAATTGTAAGACATAAGAAGGATTTGGACAGAAGAAAAGCCCAGCATTTACAATAACTACATTTCATATTATAAACAGGCAAAGTGTTACAAGATTTCTGTAGAAAGAAACCATAACTTGCATCCACTGTACATGTACCATGCATAGCATAACATATTTTTAGTATATATCCATTATCTATTGTGGCAGGCAGATGAACACTTCCTCTGTAGGAAGGCCCTAAATTCAAGGTTCTGACAAGATCATAGGTTCTGACAGCTTCCACAGCCATGGAATTGTATCTAACAGCCCACCAGACTGACTTCTGGAGTACTGTCAATTCAGACTCTTACAATGCACTTTAGAAGCCTCAACGTTTACACCAGGGTTAACTTATACTTTTTTAAAAACAATTACTCCTGTTAACCAGAAGAAATAAATCTTGTTTTCATTTAACATCATTTCATAATTTTTTATGTCTGCTTCCTATTCAATGCAATTTAGCACACAAACAACTGCAAGGAAGAAGAGCACACAACCTCTGAATGCCAGAAAGTCTCAATTTTTTCTTCCAATTGTTATCAGAGAAAAAACCCAAACACCAGTCACAAAGCACCAGTATAAATTCCAAACATCTTATCCTAGCACTGCTACTTAAAACTACCTTAGAAAGCTAATTTTCTTCTTTTAGTAAGGCTCACAGGTTGCACATGTTTATAATCATCATTTACACAGCCACACATGTAGGTAGTCAAAGAATTAAAGAAAAAAAGCCAGCTTTTACTCTTTTCAGAGCCCACATTGTTCAGTTATTATTTGGTTATCCCCCTAAAGATACAAGAGGGACAAGGTTACAAATGCATACAGTGTGTGAGATGAAACAGCTCCCTTTCCCCAACCCTTCTCTCAATTCTTTATGCATGTAAGTAAATACAAATGACATTAAATAATGCCTGAAGAAGCAGGTGTCATTTTTATATCTTAATAAAAATCATTAAAAATAGCTTACAGAGATAAAAAGTCACCTTAGTGCTTTGATATTTGTCAAGCAAGAAAAAAGTTCAGTTGTACAATGCATATACTGCAAGCACTAAGAGCAGTTATTTCATGCAGACAAAGTTCAAGATAGTCTCAGTCCACTGCATTTCTCTTGCAAAAGTTTTTTGGTTTTTTTTTAAGACAATTAGACCAAAGTGATACAATCAACAAAGTCACAACTGGGAAGCAAGAAGTCACTTTAGAAAAACATTAAATGCAGTTACATTAAAAGGCAAACACCTTCCTCTTCTTCAAGGAACTACTTCCTGCTTCATATTGCCACTTATCAAATACATAACATTTCTTCATGGAAGGGGTCCATGTTTTGTCAAATTATCCTAGGCTTATTCTGACACAAATTAGAGCAGAAGTCAGCATTATGCTTGCATGATTAAACAAGATTTGACTCAGGCTTTTTCAACAGCTGCAACCAAAACTCCTGGTAAGGCTGGTATTTATATTGAATTTATTAAACAGCAGCTTTGTGCAGAATTCTCTACCACACTAAGTAATGTACACTTTTAACAACCAGCATTGTGTACTATTTAATAGACAAAATTTTACAAATGGATTTTTCTAATTCTGATTTTTAACATTATAATTAAGCTTTCCAATGTCTGAGTATCAGGCACAGAAAAAGTATCAATACCCAACAACACAGAGGTCCAGAACAATTCACATGTTTATAGGCACAATTACAGAAAGACTGACATCCTGCTCTGATGCTGGAGAGATCAAACACCTGGGAGTCACCACTGAAATTACCAACGTCATCCCAACCGGGCAGTTAAAAGAGTAAACGATCTACTCATTATTGTTATCGAGAAGGCAAATGATTTTCTATTTTTAGTGCCATCAGTGCCCTTCTCTGGTTCCTGACCCAGCACATGCTTCTCTTCAGTTTATGCAGTTGCACTCTCTGATAAGGTGTAGGAGTAAGAATATTGTGGGGCTTTCTTCTTCTCTGAAATTGAATAGCTGTGATTACCAAGTTGTGATTACTAATAAACCTCTTTTTTTTTTGTTTTGTTTTTTTTGGTTTTTTTACAGAAGTCTTTGGAAATGTATTCCTAACTTTTGATAAACACAGGAGCTCTTGGGAATCACTAAATATCGTTCACTACTCTTAACAACTCACCTGCTAAGCAAAATATCAGTCTTAATAAAATTATTTGATATTATTATCATTCATTTACTGAGGAAATAATACTCTTAAGAATTAAAGTTTGGCTTTTAAGGCCACACA
Source organism: Erithacus rubecula (assembly GCF_903797595.1). Classification (NCBI taxonomy): domain Eukaryota; kingdom Metazoa; phylum Chordata; class Aves; order Passeriformes; family Muscicapidae; genus Erithacus; species Erithacus rubecula. The sequence goes on along the minus strand of NC_136689.1, from coordinate 16,558,080 downwards.
CACTGTGCTTAATATTTTCTTCAACCTGCATTTAATATTCAGAATGCATTTTTAATATAGATTAACAGTAATCTATACCACCAAGAGACACAGCACTTCATTAAACACAAAAGAGTAGGAACAGAAAAGCAAACAACCCAAAAAATAAAAGCACGTTTTGCTGTGCCTTTCTAGGTACAGGATGGGAAATTCAATTTACACTAACGAAGACACCAGTTCTAGCCTCGAATCTGGACAGGCCTGTAGGTGGGATGTTGTGACTGAGGCAGTACTGCCTGTACCTCAGCAGGGCTTAAACTCTCCAGCAAAATACTGCTACAACCTGACAGAACAGAGATAGCCAAGGCTTATTAATCTAAAAGACAGAAAGAACACGCTCTCACTTATCTGTCCTTATGAACATAAGCCCAGCAGTTCTTGCATTTGTAAACGCGTGTCAGATTTCAAACAGAATGGCAAACAGCCCTGAGAGTCCCTGGCCCTCTCTGCCAGCTCCCCCAGGAGCCCAGAATACGTGACCTGTCCCTTTGAACAGGCGCCCCATGCTCAGACACAGCCTGCAAGCCTGAATGTGCAATCTTTGTCCACAACTATCATTTCAGGGAGGGGGCTCTGATGTGAGAAAGACCACCAGGTACAATGTCAAGGGGAAAAACAAAAAGAGATGAAGGAAAAATAAAAACAGAAAACATGGCAAGGCATGACCAAACAGAACTTAATATCAGAGTAGGCAGGCGTTGAAAACAAAACACAGTTATCGACCAACACAGGGTAACCAGAGGACTCAAATTGCAGCTCCTCTGCTCTCCTACCTGTGTACACAAAGATCCTCAGAAGCACCACTTCTCAGACAGACATTCCCTTTCTTACTCTGACCACTGATCTTGAAACTAGAGGAGTTTTTCAGGTCTTGCTCAAAGCTGTGCATTTCCAAAACCTTAAACTGATTGAAAATCCTAATTTCTGTTGCAACTCCTTTGACTGTGGTGAACAACAGTTATGCTTGGAGCCTTCCTTGTGACAACCTGCTGTGTGTATAGGTCTGCACCTAAACATTAAATGTAGATTACTTAATTACTGCACTATAATGCAAACACCATATGGGATCCAGTGTCCCAAAACCATAAATCATTTCCCAAAATTGCTAATACCTTGCACATCAGAACTAGAATTTATAGTATTAGGTTTATAATTAGACTGAAAACCTGAAGTCCCTTTTTATAGTCATTTTTTTCCATTAAAGGTGTTTTCTGATTTTTTTAAACAAAAAAGCCATTCCTACTGTTCAATACAAACAAGAGACTTCAATTAAAGGGATTTGTTCACATATAGCACACGAAGCACTGTACACAGTAACCATTCCATCAAACGAACTGAGAGAGCAGATGTCAAGCCACAAATCCTCACTCTTAGAATTTTACACAAATCTATGGAAGTGAAGTTGTAAGAAAATAAACTGAACTTTAAGACATGCAGCAATATTACACGAAGGCAACTGAAAACACACTACAACCTTGATCAGACATTCACCAGGGCTGTCTAAGTTCAAGCACAGATTACATCAGGCCTGCTGTGATTAAGGCAATCACAGGTCTGAGCGCATATTTTCTACCAGTAACATTTTAACTGCAACATGTAAGTACCTGGCAAAACAACAGGCAGAGCAGTCCATTTTGCAATTCCACACCTATTAGTAGTCCCCAATTAGACAGCTTTAACATGATGAGCTCAAATAGTGCCACAGGCCTTGTTAAGGCTTACCACCACAGCGAGAGGTACATTATGACAAGGGCAGTGCCAAAGACCACAAGTTTCAATGTGACAGAATTAAAAATAAGATATTAATTTTCACCCTTAGTGTGGGAAGGAGAAAACTCCATGTCTATCTGAACAGTATTGAAAAACAGGTTCTCCAAACACAGCACTGTTTTTTCAGCTGTATTTTATTATAAAGTCTTAACATCTTTTGTGGTCTTACCTAAGACTCGTGATTTTATCCTCACCTAACCCACCTGGCTTTAAGAGACTGTGGGAACTTCTTAATTGAGGTGATAGCAGAAAGGAAACTCCTACAATACCATATGTGACACTTTCAAACCAAGGCAAAAGGGTGAATTCAAGACACCAGTAAACTAAAACTCAGGAAAATAAGGAAAAAAAAAATCACACAAAACAGAAAAATATACAACCAAACAAAAAACCACCCATACTTTTAATTTAAAGTTCAGTATGCCTAAAAATCACACAGTTGTATTTCAACTTCAGCAAACAAAAGGGGGAATGTCTACATAAAGGACATATATATCACAGCCCTATGCAGATCTAAATAAGATTCTTCTTCAGTACAACGTATGTACTCTAACTTTGAAAAATACAAAATCAATTTTGTTGTTGTAAATAAAGTTTAAGACAAATCTTAAAACAAGCCTACTGAAGCGGTTATCTGCATTTCGTTGAATCTAACGCTAATAGTTGTTTCAGAGACTATTAATCGGGAGAATAGAAGGATCAGACACGGCTCTGTGTTAAAAACTTTGTCTTGCAAGTCAAAACATGCAATGCTGCCACCATAGGGCATGCTATTAAGTTTCTGAACTAAACACCCAGAGGATCGTTCCAGCAACAAATGCTATGGATAGAAACATCCCTAATATAAGCGTCTGCGGACGGACAGGAGAGTGGCAAGCACGGGGTCCAAGCAGACAGAGGCCAGACCCTTATGTCTACAAAAAATCAGCACAACAGGAATGTGACAGGGACGAAGCCGAACCCCCGAGCACCCAGCGAAGCTCCTCCAGGACGGGCAGGCTGGGCGTGGGAGCGGCCGCCGCGCTCTGCCCGCGGGGCCGGGGCGAGGGGCCCAAGGGGCGGCCCCGGGGAAACCTCCGTCCCGAGGGCGAGGGCGGCGGCGGCTCCGCGGGGCGGGAAGCGGAGCCGCCGCCCGGCCCGTGAGGGAGCGAAGGCGCCGCCGCCTCCCGGCCCGGGAGCGGTGCCCCGAGTGCGCGGCCAGCGCTCGGCCGGGCGGCTGCCTGTCCTCCGCTGCCGGGGAACCGCACCACTCCCAGCGTCCAACTCCCAGCAACTCCGGGGCGGGCGGGCAGGAAGAGTGGGAGGGAGGGAGGGAGAGCGGGAGGGAGCGGCCATTAAGCCCGCTCCAGCCAAGCCGTTCCCCGCGGCGGGAGGCGGCCGCCCGGCCCGGCCCGCGCCCCGCCCGCCTCCGCCGTTCTTACCTGGCCGCCGGCGCCGCCGCCGCCGCCCGGGGGGGGCTCGTTGTCTCCATCTCCGCCGGGTGGCCCCGCTGCCCACCGGGTCGCCATTATTTCATTCCCGGTTACAAAGGAGGCGCAAATCCTCTGGAGCCGACATCGGGGAAGGGAAGGGACGGGAGGAGGGAGCCAACGCCAGAGCCGCTCGCGCACACCAGGCGAGGCTCGGCCAGCCCAGCCCCGCCGCCGGGGACGGGGTTCGGCCCCTTTATGCAGTTGCCATAGGGAAGAGCACCGGAACCCTGGACTTCAGCTACGCTCCCCAGCTTCTGTCTTCATGGCTGGAGGAGGAGAGAGAGCAGATGTGTCAGCCCTCGGCGCGGGGACGCCTCCGCCGCCCGTCCCTTGTTAGGCTAATTGCACCCACTCGTCATCTTCCTCTTCCTCCGGCTCCTCCTATCCAGAGCCCCAGCCGCGGGGAGGAGAGGGCAGGCGGGGAGAGGCGGGAGGTGTCCGCTCTTTCCTACTTCACTACACGCCGCCGGAGGGAGCGAGGACGGAGCAGCGCTGTCCGGGCAGCTCCCCGCCTCGGCCCAGCCGAACTTTGATCAACTGGTGGACGAGGAGACGGGACCGGGGGCCGCTCGCTCTCCGCGCCGGGCGGAAGCCGCCGCCTGCTCGCGATTCCCGCCGCGGCTGTATCCAGCGGCGTGCCGGGGCGGGAGGCGGCAGCAGAAAGCGCCCAAGCCTCGATGGAGGAGCGGCAACAAAAGACCCCTCCGGCAGCAGCGAGGCCGTGCCGGGCTTTTGTCTCTTACGTGGGTCTGCCCCGCTCGCAGGCCGCTCCCTCCCCCCGTCTACGTAGCCGGAGCCGTTCGCGATCAGACCACCGCGCCCCACGCCCCGCCCGCGCCCCTCCCTCGGGCCTCCCCCCGCACAGACGTCGCTTCGCTTCGACAGCGGCAGCCGGCGGCCGCTGCGGCCCCGCCGGCGGCAATTAGGGCGTCTCGGCGCTGGGGCCATCGCGCCGCGCCAGCTGCGCCCCCCCCCGGGCTCCTCCCAGGGCTCCTCCGGCTACCTGGGCACCGGCCCGGGCTCGGCGAGGGGGGAGCGGCGGGGCGCTCCAGACAGCGCCCTCCCGAAGGTGCAGGGCTGTGCCTCCTCGCCTGTGCCGCTCACCGCGATCGCTCCCCCGGGCCCTAACACGGCCCCCCATCTGCCCCGACCCATTAACAGCCCATTCGCAGCGCCGCAGCCGCAGGGAGCCCCGCCCTGACAGGAACGGGGTGACCGCCGCCCCCAGCCCGCCGGGCCGGCAGCGCGACCCCGCCAAGGGCGGCGGCGCCTCACGGCTCCGGCGGCGCCTGTGCCCCGGGGCTCCTGCCCCTGCCCCGCCGCTCCCGGGCTGGCGGGGGAGCATGTCCCCTTCCCCTGCCTCCCGACTGGCGCGTTCTCTTCCCTCCAAAAATCCACCCACCTTCTCAGCCGACAGCGCGAGGGCAGGATTTGGCTCCCGGCTGCCGTTCAGGGCACCCGCCCTGCGGCCGGGGAGCGCAGAGTCCCGCCGGCCCCCGCCCGCCAGCACGGCCTGGGGCGGCGGCGTTTGCTGCTGCAACTCTGGGCGTTTTCAAGGCTGATCACACAGCAGCGATCTCAGATTTTCCGCCCTAACGCAGGATTTGGTGCTTCTGCCACCAGCTCCACCTGCACCTGGCTCCGGGAGGAGCGGGACCGCGCCCGCCTCTCGGCCCTTTGCACGGTCCCGGCCCAATCCCGGGCCAGTGGCGGGGGCCAGCTTGGTTTGTTGTAGCCACGAAGGCGCTAAATGCGGACATTTTATCTATCATCATCCGAGTGTGTCATTTGAAATTTCTTTTCGGTTCTGAGAATGGTGTTTTCCAGAGAGGAGGTTGGACAAGTAAGCTCTCTGTAGCAGGGAACAAAGAAAAACAGCGTTTGCAAGAATTGGTAAAGAATTGAGTGAAACGAAGGGTTGTGTCTAGTTTGTGTTCTGAAAACAATAGTAATGTTTTGGGTTGTGGTTTTTTTACTGTGCTACCCTTGACCATGAGATCACAATCTCTGAAAAGAGGTGCCTGCCCTGGTTATCCATCAGCAACTTGCATTGTCAGCAGGGATGAATACTGGTATCCAGAGAACTGAGGGACAAGCTTATTTCCAGTAGCTGGAGGAAAAGTCTCAAGGCCCATATGCTAGTTATTGTCAACCAAGGTCACATCTGCTGAGTTTAAAAGGGTGTTACAAGTCACAGCCTGTCACACAGATTCAGGTGCTTGCCTACAATACTGTGTGTTGCTGTGGATATCATTAGGCATATATATAGTAAAAAATGTGTGGTAGCTTCTGAATTTGAGTTCCTCATAAATTTCTGATGTTAAAGACTACTTTGTGTCTGAACCTGACCTGGACCAATGATTACACACACAATTTGAATAAGCATACTGCTGTCCATCTGGCAATGTACAGGAAGGTTCTGCCCAGGTCCCTAATCATTTCTTACTGTCCTACAACATTTAAAGATTTATTTGCTATCCACACCCAGAGAAAACTGTTACAATATTGTTTGCACAGTGGTTGTCAAGAAGTTGAAAAGACCAGAATTAAAATCACTTGAGACTTTTGAAGAGTGGAAAAGGGGAACAGTTGGGGCACTTCTGTTGAGACTGTGTTATCAAACAGAGCCAAGAAGTGCAGCTATGTGTTCGACTGTGTATTGTTTTCTGTGCTGGTGTCATCATGCCAATCTGCAGAGCACCATCAAGAACCCATGTTTTATAGAAAATCAGTTCATGTATTCATTTTTTTTTTTTTTTTCAATAGGAGACACAGTACTGACTCGAAATCTAAATTAGCATCATAACTAACACCCCTACTGAATGTTGTCAGATTTACAAAATGTCTTGGAGAGATCAAACTACAGGTGAACTCTGAGTATAGTATCTAACAAGACCATATCAGCGTAGCTACATCAATACAGAGACAAATCTTCCAGCTTTACTTTTTGTTTTACATTGCCAATCAATTTCTCTAGCTTTAGCTTTCAAACTTTTTAGCAGGGAGATGAAAGTATCACAGAGGAAAATTTGATCCTAGAATTGCATATTATTTCATTGGTAAATTGAGTGACTAAATCTCATTATTGACTGAGATGTTTATATTTGTGTAATTATCAAAAGAAAACTCTGGCTAGAAAAACCTTTGTTAAACAGTGTACTTAATTTTCTTCCTCATATTACAGTGTTCTATTTTTTTAGTGGCAGATGTTTTTGTTTAACACACTGGACTGTTTTTAGGACTTTCTTGTATAAAACTATCTTGCTTTTTTTTGTTTTAAATATGGTGTGATAGTTACAATAAAAGCTTGAAGAAGGACACAAACTTCCAGAAACATGCTCAGTATCTTGGATTCATAATCCACAACCAAACCTTTGAGTCCTTTAATGGTTCTTGAGAAGGATTTAATAAAAGATGTTGCAAAAGCAGAAATAGGGTAACTGAAAGCTGTAATTTCACTTTCTCACCTTCCAGTCTGAAGGTGTTGACACATACTCACTTAGCAGGCAGCTGCAGCAGCTTAAAGTGTTAGCACCGTCCTACTGTTTATTATCACTCCTTGCTAAAGGGTATCATCCCCACAGGAGAGCTGCTGCAGACATCTCTGAGCGCATCTCAGCCACTTCTGTGCCAAGTCTAGCAGCTCATTTAAATTGCCCAGGTAGAATTAAGCCTGTCCTGCAGTCTGGGGGCAAAGGTGTACTCAGTCATTCTGTTCTGCCCATTCTGCTGGGTCAGGGGAAGCACAATTTTTGGGCTCTATCTTCTTAAACTATCATTTGCTGAATGATGTGGAGAATATAGATATTCTAGAAGCTAATTTGTGGACATCAAAATTCACTTGGCCAGGTAGACTGGAGGACTGAATTTCAAAACACTAAATGTGTTTTAGGTACCTGCCTCCTTTCCAGATGGTTCGTAGCACTGTCCATGGCAGGGCACAGGGGCATTCATGCTTTTCTCTCACATGCACAAGTGTGTAGACCTGTAACCTGCAGTCAGGTGGAGCAGTTCATTTGCCAAGCAGTTCTCTTGTCCTTGCCATCTTGAAGGCTCTCTCATTTCTCACCACCGTCAGCCCACCATACATCAGACCTGAGGTGCCACAGGCACTGAGGAGGCCCAGCCACAGCCAGTCCCAAATACCCAGCCTTTGGGCTAGACAACAACAGGAGTGGAGAGAAAAGGAACTTAAAGCCAGAGCAGGTTTTTTTACAAGGCTCTTTAGATTAGATTAGTCTGAAGTACTTGAGTAAAATAGATTAGATAGGCAGCAGTGGGAGATAGCAGTAAATCTTGGGTATTTTGTGCTGGGATAAAGACTTTCTCTCCTAAGGAGACATCTGAAAAGTAAAGCAGGAAAAGGTCTGAGTTTAAAAGGGCCTGAGTTTAGGGATGAAAGGAAGAGTGAGTGGGCAGACATACGCCTGAGGCAAGTAGATGTTTGTACTGATGTTTGTCCTTAGAAGCTGTCACTTGTAGGAGCTACTGAGGTAATGATCATTCTGATAAGAGTTTCTGCTATAGTCACCAGTGGCTTTAATCTCAGGATCAGGGCCTGCTTTGAGAGGTTCAGGCTGAACCTGGACACCTCTGTTATGTTGTCTTGGACATAAGAAATACTGCTGCCTCCTAGGAAGTGTTTGCAAGCACCACAGGGTGCCTGGCTACAGCTTTTCATCACTGGCATCAGCCTAACAGCGTCCCTGCTCCCCAAGGATGCTGACAGGTGCCCAAGAATGATTCAGTAGATTCAAATTCCCAGCATAGAGATTTGAGGAGTGGATTACACATACATTTTTCATTCATTGGTATTTCCAAGATCCTGCAGACAGTAGTCAGTCCCTCCTAGATATGTACAAGCCATGAATTTATTACTATAGCTGCACAGTAATGTGACCAGTGTCTGCTACTGCATTTGCTTTACAGATTTCTGCACTGAAATTCTTGTGATTCAGTCATGATACAGGCATCTGTTTCCTGTCCAGAACTAGTACAGTATTCATCTTAGACCTCAGTAGTGATGGCTGTTTTCTTGATAACCATACTACAATATTCCCCTTTCACTCTATAGATGTTCCTATCACCAATAGTCAGGCAAAAGAATAAATGTTATTGCTGCCATGCCTACATCTTGGCTCCCCTTTTACACTGAACCCTTACAAATGTGTTTCTTTTAGCTCAGTCTTCTCTTCACAGGAGATCACACCTTCCTCCCTTGGCCCTGGATACTGATGCTTTTAAAGTGCTTAGAACACTGCCAAAGAGGATTGCAGCAAGGCCTACCACTGGGTCCACAGTAAAACAGGATTTTGACATCCTGAAGCTTCAGTCTGCTATCTCCATCAGACATAGGGTGTTAGGTAATGCCTCCTAGAAGTAACACAATTTTAACTGCATACAGCATTCTGAAGGAATATTCTCAGGGAAACTCAGTGCCTGGTGGTGCCAACAGAGAGTAACATTGCAGCTTGGGTGGAAATCTGGACATCTAGTTCATATCCTGCTGCACTGTAAGGAGAAAGAATTTGGCTTCTGGCATTTTTCTACTCTTGGGGACCAGCCACCTGTGCTATGAAAACCAATGTCTATGATGATGTGTCTTCTACTCCTCAGTGTTGTCTGAACAAAGCTGTGATGTAAGGAGAGGTCTGTGTCTGTCGGGATGCTGCTCCTGATGTGGAGAGAGTAACAATGTCTGAAGCACAAAGAGAAGTCAGGAGTGGACTGCAAGGTGACTGTTCCTCCTGGCCAGCATCCCTGATCCATTGCCAGTCTTTCTGAGCTGAACCCAGAGGTGTCTGTGTGCTACCAATGTGCATCAAGGCAGACTGGCACAGCCTTTACAGCAGTAAGCCTCAGCTGTTCACACAATCATCCCTGCATTTCTGAGTCTGGAGTTGGATTTGGTGGGTTTGCAGCATTAGTATTTCAGCTCAGACCACAAACTTGGTACTCTGTAAAGAAACACAAAGTTTTTCAAGCCTGCAGGAATTTACTATCATCTAGCCAGGGACAAAAACAATTTCAAGTATAATTCAGTGAGCCCAGGAGAATGGCTTGCAGTATAAAATTTGAGCAAGTGAGATTATGGTTAGGAGGAGCCCAGCAGAACTCACTTAAGACTTTTAACTTGAGTTCCTAGCAATGAAAATCTACTGACACACTCTGAAACCATGAGCAAAGCAAAACATGTTTTTCATGCTTTGCTGTTGGAAACTGTCACTGTGGAATAACAACAGTGACAGTGTTTCTAGAGATGCTGTGCCTGTTTTCGGAGGATTTCCTAATTTTTTAAAGGTCGAGGGAAAAAAAAATCACTCCGATCTTTTCTGCATTCACTTAAACTATCTACATTCTTTCATTTGTTTTAAATTAGAGGAGCCAGAATCTAACAGATAAAGTCATCAGCCTCAGTTCTGCTGAGGGTTTATTCACTTTAGGTCAAACAATGTTAACTTGTTTTAGAAAGCCAGCAGGGACTATTACATGTGCAGCATTTTCCCTCAGAAACCCTCCCCTCCCACACACACACAGTTTAAAAGAGTTCAACACAATAAATATCCAACCTATTTAAAACTGGCCATGACAGCAAAGGCTTAAGTGCCTGAATGACAGAGAAAAGTGAAATGACAATTTGAGTTACCTTAGCTCCTCTACTGAAATAACAGCTCTGTGTTTGGTTCTGTGCTTCTGACTGGAAGGTAATAAATCAACCCTATTTTGTAAAATGTTTAGTTTAACTACTGAACCGACAATTTAGGTGGAAGTAGCTGATGATGAATTGACAACAGTGTTGTGGCTCTCTCCTTGCTTTATCACATAATCAGCAGCTTGATCCGCTGATTAGCAAAGCCTTGTTTTGGTAGCTCAGAGGTGCTAACAGCCATCTCCAAAATTCAGCCTACACACCTTGTATTTTTTCTGACTATCCACTGCTTCCCTCTAGATGGACGAAGCATGGCACTTTTCTCCTGAGCTCTGCCATGTAACAGATCTGCCTCTAGAGCTGGGCTGGATCAAGCCAGCTTTCAGGCACTGAGGAAAAGCTTAGGAGAGAAAATTAGACATATCACATGAATATGTTGATTTCATTCAAACTCTCCCTCCTTCCAGAAATGACGTGCCCCACCCAAAGGCAATGTGTCAGTTGCTGCTCCCACATTTTACCTACTCTGTCCAAAAAGCTTATTCTTCAGTTTGAGCTCATAAGAACCTCGCTGCCAGACACCCTGTAGAAAGTAGGTACTTGGCTTTTACTGGCTTCTAAACCTGCCTTCATGTGCTGCTACTTATGCCAATCGACCACTGCTCAACTCTCTTTTCACTGAAGAGACACAAGAGATGTTCTCTAGGACAGCAGGAGTCATCCAAAGGCCAGGAGGTGTCTAAACCTGTAAGCTGATTACTATTTATGGGGACTAGGCTCTGAAAGTGATATTACATTGGGGTGGGATTTTTTTTTTGGTTGGTTGGTTGGTTGGGGGTTTGCTGGTTGGTTTCCCCACTGCTTTCCCACCACCCATCTTTCTGCTGAAGCTTTTAAAAAGTGAGACGGAAAATTGAGAGACAGCATCTAGAGAAGCATGATCCCCACAAAAAAAGAAAAACAAAAACCAAACAAACAAACCAAGAACCAAATCAAAACCCAAATGTATGAGGCAAGCTGGATTGTATTTATGTCTGTAGATTATAAATTTCCCAGAAGGGACTGGATTAGAAATATCTTTGGCATTTTAACAGAACTAAACTTTTACTATAGCTTCCTTAAAGAAATATTTTGAATTCCCGAGCAAGCTTCATCCTGCTTCCAGAGAAAGGACTGTGTATGAATGCTGCTTTCAAGGATTCATTCTCTTTCACTGTTTTACAAACCCTTTAAACAAATGCTGCAGAAGATGCTGGCTGCTTGGAATTAGAGATACTATCTAATGACTGTTCTGCTGTAGCTTTAGGGACCAACACAGACAACTGTGGGAATTAGGGACACCCAGGATTGGGTGCAGGTTTCAAAGGCTCATCTGCCTTTACAGAAAAAAAGCAACATAGGAATCCAGCCATGTAAATTATTGCAACTAATGAACAGAAATGCTCGTTAATTTCTGTAAACAGGCTGTGTTGATTGCCTATGCAAACTGTAGTATGGAAAGAAGAAACATGCTTTTGAACTGGCTGAAGAAAGCATTAAATATAACATGTTTCTACTGTGACTAAATTAATCATCAGCACCCTCCACCAGTTTGTCCCTGTTTGGCAAAGGACTTAGAGCTTCAAATCTAGTAAAAAAATCAATCCAGAAACCTGATCAGCAATAACATAAAGCTGGGAGAAGTCAAAATTAAAAGTAATGAGCTAAGGAACAAAGCCACGTTTACAGAATATTTTCAGCCCAGTCTTCTGCTGAGACACCCTCAGATGTTCATTTCAGAACTGCTTTCCCAGAAAAAATCAGCAGCCAAATATTTTAACTCATTAGATATACTTGAACTCTTCGCTGCAGTGCTGTGCTGTTTCACATGTGCCAGACTCCAAATGGCTCCATGTGGATGCAAAGTATGTCCACACAAAGGTCATTTGCAGGATTAGACCAAAGAGCTGCAAGGGAGGCAAGGGGAAGCAGTCCAAGTTAGTTTAATTCTCAATGCAGTCTTTAGGGCCTAAGCAAAATACAAAACAAACTCTAAGCACAGTAATGCAAAGCATTTTTCCCTGGTGTCTAGGGTCAGGGATTAATATTTATGATATATTAAGAGTGTTCTTTTCTCTTGATAAGGTGGGATGGACTATTAGCTTTCAGGTCTATGTGACTACCTGAGGTGAGGGCCACAAGTATTTTAAAATTTTTATAAAGGTAATTAGCCTGAGTAACTGGATCTGATTAATATAAAAAAGACATCCAAAGGGAAAACCCTCCTCCTTGATATACAGATTCCTGTTTGCTCTTCTCATCCCCTGTGGGACCAGCTGCAGGAGCAGCAGGTTCTATTCCATTTGCAATGTGTCAGGCTGCTCTTCTGGAGACATGCTCTAAGTTTTAGAGAAATCTTGATGAAAGCCAGAGAAAAGTGAAGATTTGCAGCAGTCGTCATTTGTCAAACTTCTCTATGCACTAAAACTAATTTTTTTGTGTGCTGCTCATAGCTTCTATGTTTATTTAATCTGCTTGTCCTTATTTATTGTTTTCTTTTATAAAACAACAGTTATTAAAACGTTGGCAGCTCAATAATTTTCTTAAAAATGTTATATTGCCTTTTGAATTGTGTGATACTTCCAAAGCACAAAATAGTTAAAGAAAAATAAACAGATTACTGCAACTTTCTGCATTTCAAAACAGAGGTAAATAACATCTGTGCAGAGCTTAAGTCCCTTCCAATAATTAGCTTCTTTAGAGAAGGGGGTGAACCACGTGGAAACACTGCAGCAGTCATCTTTTGGCTCTTCCTCCTGCAAGATGTGTTGTTTGACTCCAGCTCAGAGGATTATGCTCTTCTTGCTCGTGACAATACTGTTCTTACAAGAACAAAGATGAGAGCAGAGAGTGAGGCACATTGCTTGGGTCACTGGGAAAGGATGGTCCATGTCAGTGCCACCTGAAGATGGCTACCTCAAGCAGCTCCCCGACTGAGCTGCATCTGAAGCTAAATGGTTATTTCACAGGCTGCTGGACTAATGAAATAGTGCCCCACCCCTTTCCTTTTCATGCTGCTCTGCACTGAGAGAGGGTAGAGAAACAACAGACCCAGCTGGTGGGGATGCCACTGTAGGGAGACTGGTACTACAGAGTGTTGGGGTTGTGCTGGCCAGTGATCCTGCTCCTGCAGCAGCATTGCTGGAGCACCTTATTCCTGTCAAACCTGTCACTTGGTGCAGGGCAGGCTGGCAGGGTGCTTAAACCACGTCAGGGTTTGCCTGCCACTCTCCTACACACGGGGTCCACTCTGCAGTCACACATTTTGGTTCTTCTCTGACAAATGCCAGAGCCTTGTAATGTGGGGTCTGGTCTGTTGTGGTCTTTGCTCGTTCTGCACTGGCTTCCTGCAAGCTTTCAGTTTCTGCTCATGCAATTTCCATTGATTATACATAAGATGCCTGAAGAATCTAAATGTTCCTCAGTGTATTGGCTGGAAAAGCTTTAATTAAATGGATCTCATGCTCTCTTCTTATTTTAATGAAATTACTTCTTTTGGTTCCAATTCTGAGCAGGAGCACTGATGAAATATTGAACACATTAATGGATTATCAAAGCTTAGGTACTCTCCTTCAAAAATATGAATGTGTTACTCATCTTCAGTTCTGCTCAATGTGAAAATAAGAATGAGGGGCTCTTGTTGCAGATACAGGTGTTCCTGCACAGCCACTATTGTTTATTCCAGGAGAAAGCAAATCTTTACAAATCTGGCTGCAACAGGACTCCCTGTCTGGGCAAAGAGGGAGCTTAATAGCACAACCCCTTAATATCCTGAGGCAAGGGAAATTTTCTGCTTGCCTTATGCTCTCCAAATGCACTAGACACTGAGGATGGTATTCATGACACCTGATTTTACCCACCTATAAATTATTCATTTGATCTGAGCTAATCAGCTATGCTCCCTCAATAGTCAATGAAAAACAAAGAAGCTGGCCAGGCACATTTGTACCACACATAAGACAGCCTGCATCAACCTCTCAGGGCTCTTACTTCTCTTCAGTGACTGCTGGGAAAGCCCAGACTACTGCAACTGCAATGACATATTAGCCCACTTTCATTTTGTCCACCCTCATATTGGGAGAATTACAGAAAAAATAACAATTTATTCTTGTGTATAAAACACATCCCTTTGATGGCTAGCCAGGGACAGCTGTGCAATTCTGCTCTGTATAACTATACATATAAAAGTATTAATTATTTCTATATTAAGAAATAAATATGACATGAGGTAACAGCAAGGCTTTCATCCAAGTGTGTAGGGGGATTTTTCTATTGGTAACATAACATTGCTGTTAACCAAGTATATTAACTGAGACATTTCAATTATGTTAATTAGTTATTTTCTAATTCTTTTGCTTTATAGATTGTCATGCCATTTTGTGGGGTGACAGCAAGTGTGACTGTGCTGCAGGATCTGTATTACTGGAGGTTTGTCTTCAGTAAGGAAGAATTTTTTACAATGAGTAAGGTACCAGGCCTTATATTTTGAAAGCTTCTGTAACAGAAAATACTGATTTTCAGTTTAGTTTCATGCATCATGTTAAAAAATTTAGCAGTCTGGCTGTCACAAACTATACCAAGAATGGTTATGAACCTGGAAACAATATACCTAGTACATGGAAGGTTTTTTTAATGCAGAAATTTGGTCCATTTAATAACAATTGAAAATTGAGCAGTGTCCCCTACCACAGGAAATTATTAGAAGATCTGTTTCACAACTGACTAGTGCATAAGTCCATAGAAAAACACTAAAACATAATATAATTGACCTCTCTTGAGGTGAAGAAACATCATAAACTATGTGCCAAATGCATTAAAACTAAATTCTGAGTACACATTCTCATGAGGGCTGGGGTTTTTTTACTCATTGTATATCTGATGTCAGCATCATAGAAAGACTTTCAGTGTAGGTATTCTTTAAATTACTTTGCAGGAAGGAGAGATCAAATCCTTATTTTGTTCACCTGGACAAGACAGTGATTGGGGACGTGTTCTTTTCATGGAACTGGGATTGAGAATGAAGCCACCCTACAGCAGGAGGCTTTTAAATCAGGTGTGACTTGAACTGAGACCACTGCAGCTCTTCTTCTGATGCTGCCAGCAAACAGCCTGAAACAATAACTTTGTTATTCAAGCACTGCCACATTTATCACAGCCTGGATGTTAATTTAGAAAGCAAATACAACTCAGGGCTTTAACTGTATGTCTGCCTTAAGGCTCAGTTTATGGGAAAGCATGTCAGAGGTCAAAGGTGCTGTTGATTTACAATTATGAATTAAAAGTTTTGGAAAGGAGATAAAAAATAAACTTAGCTTTGTGAGCGTTAGCGCTGTAGAATCTTTGACTCAGGCATCCATTGAACCCATGCAAAAAGAATTTGGCAGCAAGATGGTCCTTCAGGAGAAACCACAGTTATTTTAAAGGTGCCAGGACACAGCAGTAGCTGGGCATGGCCCCTGAAGATCACCTGGTAGCAGCTCCTGCAAGGTGTTCCAAAGCCTGTGCATCTCTCCCTGTATATTCTCATTTACCCACCTGCCTTTGGAGTCAAGAAACAGCCTCCCACGAGTTCCTGAGTACCAAAATTACACTTCCCCACTCCCTCGTTATAAAACCCTCTGTTCTGTGACAGCTGCTGGAGTGGAGCAGTGCAGGGGCGGGTCCTGCAGCCCACCAGCTCCTGGAAAGTGTAGGAGGGCAGCATCTCACTGGAAGAAGATCTGCACAGGATATTGATCATTATTGCAACACAGACATATTTGAAGTAATGAATATGCTATAGAACATACTGTTGTTGTAAGAAACCCTTTTTTCATCTATGAGGCTGATACCAAAATGTGTCTCTGTCACAGGACCTGTAAACCATTTTTTTAAGGACCTTTTTAAGACCCTTCATCTTGATTAGCAATATTTCCAGTATTATAACTATGTTAACAAAGTCAAACTACCTCAGAAGCCATCTCACACACTACTGGTTAGCCCTGGGGGCAATTCAGGCCTCATTACTCCCTTCATGAAGCTATAGAGTTATGATCACAGTTATAAAGACCTGAGAGCCTCTGGGATATTAGTCACATGTTAGATCTCCTCCCCTATGTTCTTTGTGAATTTCAGAGTTTTTAATAATTTTCCTTTTAGGTGGAGAAATCCCTTCCAATATAGAAGCCAATTTTTAGTCACCCAAATGCTCATTCACACACCCCATAATTGCAGAATTTGTATTCAGTGAGCAATGCTCACAATGTTTATTTTACTCACTACATAACTGGATGAAACTACACAGCTCCATATTTATTTAGATTAAAATGCAAGTGTTCAGCACTGAACCAAAGTATCTTTTCCTGGTTTACCTCCAAAGAAGTTCTATTATGAAGATCTATTCCTAAACTAGCACATAGATGTCACTTAGAGACAGGTTGTAATGGGAAACATTGGCTTTTTGGCTAGATTAGTGCATTTAAATGGACCAGTGATGCAATGCAGCTGTAGGGTGGAGGCTCTTTAAAAGCTGCACTTCTCAGTGCCAAATATAATGAAATACCAATGACTTCCAGCTAACTTATTGTTGATCTTTAAACGAGGGGAAATTTTGCAACATGAGTATTTGATACTGAGTAGCTGTGCTGTGCAAAATCAAAAAAGATACACAATGATTATAAAGATAAGACAGATAGAGGGAGGAAGCAAAAATTGACAAAATTGGTAAAATAAATGAGAAATGAGCTGGAGATAATCAAAGATGAGTAAAATTGAAATTATAAAACTCAGCAAAAAAAGAGATTAAAATAATAGAAAATATAGAGTGAGTAGCAAGGATCAATAAAAGACTGGATGCAAACAGCATAATCCTTATGTGAGAAATAAATGCTTCTGGAACAAACTGTAAAGCTGTACAAATTCAGAGCTAAGAAGGTTAGCATGATTCTGAACTGATCACTTATCAACACTGATAACTTTTTTTTGCTGTGTTGTACTCACAGCTCTAGATTTGGATTGTGTTTGTTACCTAAACTTACAGTCTCAGGTCACAAAGGGAGACTCATGAAATAGTTCAGATCAATCTTCTTGCTTCCCAAGTAATTCCCTTTTCCCCTCCATAGATCTACCACAGCCACAGTATTTTAACTTGTTTCTGACTCTAAGACGGGAAACTCTCAGGCATCTTGTGCTAATCCAACAATAGTTTAAAAAAAAAAGTCTTTTGCCAACTGAGAAATGCAGAAACCCACATGAAGCTGCTCAGCTGAAAAAGAAATAGAACACAAGAAGGCCCTGACCTGTTGTCCTCTTCAGCAAACCATAAAAAATGAAGAAAATTCTGGAGAAAACAGAACACAAGTATTTTTTTTATCAGATCCTTAAACTTGAAGTTATGTGTTTAATTTCAAAAGAAATCCTCAAAATGTGACCCAGTTTGTGTTCAGGTTTCCTCAGCACTTCAACCCTAAAAAAAAAATATATTGCAGTAAAGTTCAGTGAGTTGGAAGAACAGCTGAGTGTGGACCAAGAGCAGTGCTGAGGATGCAGAGCAGTGCTGTGAGGATGGAGAGCAGTGCTGTGAGGATGCAGAGCAGTGCTGTGAGCAGAGAGAGCAGTGCTGTGAGGATGCAGAGCAGTGCTGAGGATGGAGAGCAGTGCTGAGGATGCAGAGCAGTGCTGTGAGGATGCAGAGCAGTGCTGAGGATGGAGAGCAGTGCTGAGGATGCAGAGCAGTGCTGAGGATGGAGAGCAGTGCTGAGGATGCAGAGCAGTGCTGTGAGGATGCAGAGCAGTGCTGAGAGGATGCAGAGCAGTGCTGAGGATGCAGAGCAGTGCTGTGAGCAGAGAGAGCAGTGCTGTGAGGATGCAGAGCAGTGCTGTGAGGATGCAGAGCAGTGCTGAGGATGCAGAGCAGTGCTGTGAGCAGAGAGAGCAGTGCTGTGAGGATGCAGAGCAGTGCTGTGAGGATGGAGAGCAGTGCTGAGGATGGAGAGCAGTGCTGAGGATGCAGAGCAGTGCTGTGAGGATGGAGAGCAGTGCTGAGGATGGAGAGCAGTGCTGAGGATGCAGAGCAGTGCTGTGAGGATGGAGAGCAGTGCTGAGGATGGAGAGCAGTGCTGAGGATGCAGAGCAGTGCTGTGAGGATGGAGAGCAGTGCTGTGAGGATGCAGAGCAGTGCTGTGAGGATGGAGAGCAGTGCTGAGGATGCAGAGCAGTGCTGTGAGGATGGAGAGCAGTGCTGTGAGGATGGAGAGCAGTGCTGTGAGGATGCAGAGCAGTGCTGAGGATGCAGAGCAGTGCTGTGAGCAGAGAGAGCAGTGCTGTGAGGATGCAGAGCAGTGCTGTGAGGATGCAGAGCAGTGCTGAGGATGCAGAGCAGTGCTGTGAGCAGAGAGAGCAGTGCTGTGAGGATGCAGAGCAGTGCTGTGAGGATGCAGAGCAGTGCTGAGGATGCAGAGCAGTGCTGTGAGCAGGCAGAGCAGTGCTGTGAGGATGCAGAGCAGTGCTGTGAGGATGGAGAGCAGTGCTGAGGATGCAGAGCAGTGCTGTGAGGATGCAGAGCAGTGCTGTGAGCAGGCAGAGCAGTGCTGTGAGGATGCAGAGCAGTGCTGTGAGGATGCAGAGCAGTGCTGTGAGGATGGAGAGCAGTGCTGAGGATGCAGAGCAGTGCTGTGAGGATTGAGAGCAGTGCTCTGTGCACTGATGATGTGGGATAACCCCTTGTGTTATGTAACAGAAGGCACAAAAGTGTAAATGGACAAGGTTACTTATCTTTTCTCTGAACTTGCCTCATGCTTTTGGAAAAGCAACCTTTGTTGCTTTTCCAAGTATCTGCACAACTGTATTATAGCTGATTTTTTTCAAGAAGTCAGTGTGGCTGGACCCTGAGGGTTTGCTAAAGACACATCCATAAATGAACTATTTTTTTTGCCTTCTGTTTTTGAGAACTGGAAACTTGAATAATTTATGAGAAACAATATCCTTTTGGGCCAAGGCCTCACTGCATTAATTGCACATGGAGTTGGACCATCTCTCACATGCAGCAAGAAGTGACCCGTGGCAACAGAAGCTGTTTCCAGCCAGTAGCTCTGAAGACATTAGAGGGCTGCTATGGCAGTCCCTGTTCCAGCAGGGCTCTGTAAAGCATTTTGCATTGTAAATTGCTTCAGCTCTGCCATCTAGGGGAGCTCAGCCCAGCAGGGTATGTGCTATAGGAAATAACAAGGAATCCATCGAAAACAAAGGATTTTGACAGAAAAATCCAGGGCCAGTCCCCAACCAGGTCTGTGATTTGGGGAGGAGGACAGCCTGTACAGGAGTCCTCTGGTCACCCTGCCAGGTGTGATGTGGCCACAGCAGAGAAGACTGATCAGAGTCACATTAGCATTTCAGCCTGACCATAATGAGTAGAACACATGCAGCTGCAGGTTTGGCAGTCCCACATGAGCAGACCCTAAACAAGGCTTGTTATTTAATTTCAGGGGAAGAAAAACTGAGACTAAAAACATCTTTCAAAACTGTCTAGTTCATCCACTTCCAATTCCAATTGGGTTGTTCCCAGCCCTCTGTTTTTTAGTGATTTATCTGCTCTAATTTTAAATTACTCAAGAGATGGAGTTTCCACCTCTTCCCATGGGAAATTAGTCCATGGTCTGATAGACACAGCCAGGATATTTTCCTGATGTTCAACCTTCAGTGGTTTTCCTTTGTTCAGTTTAATCTCATTACTCCCAGTTATTCCCTGTTGGTCAGTGCCAAGCACTCAGCCTCTCTCTTTTGTGTTTACACCTTCACAGTTGGACACAGTTGTCTTTGGAAAAATCTGGTAGGCTTGATTATGTATTGTCCACCTTCTCAAATAAAGAGAAAAAATAAACAAACAAAAATAGTCTTAAAAGGATGTTTTCAAGACTCAATCTACTTCCATTCATCAAACCTCACTCAGACTTGCTCATATTTTTTAGGTTGCAGTGACTGGTGACCCCACACAAACTCATCCCCACTTTCCTACCCATATGAGAACTATGAGAACATAAGTGGTACAAGGTGGGAGTAACGGATGTGAGAAACCAAAATCAGGTTCTATAATAAGAGGACACAGAAGCCCAAGAGTTGCAAGGAAAATGTGTTTAGTGGAGTGGCATTAAAAGATTACCATAAATATCTGAATGTGACAAATAGGAAGTAGAGAAGCTGGTGAATCATTAGCATGGAGAAAGCTGCCAAAATGGTATTTATGATGAGATCCTTTAGAGGCAAAGTACAGAGAGGGAAGACGAGGTGACTGAATTTTTTAGGTGACAGCCATTTCTTGAATTTGCAAAAGTGCTGAAAAGAGAATAAGGATCCCTTAACACCTTGTAAGGAAGATCAGAAATATGGAAACAGAAATAGAATCCTGGAAGCGAAATGAAAGAATGGAGACCAACCTGAGCAAACCCCTTGAAAGTAAGAGACAGATCAGAGGAGGAAGGTAGTATTAACTATAAATAAATCAGTAAGGACTTTTGTGGGACCCTCAGCAGACAGCTGGGCTTTCTGCAAGCTTAGTCTAAAATGCAACCTCAATAGAACAGTCTGTTCCTGCTTTGCCCTCATCATAAGGAAGCTGCTGAGAGAGATGCACAATTACTTCTCCTTCCCCCACAAGCTTCTGTCTTCAATATACCTCAGTTTAACATATAACAGTTTAAAATGTTTTTCAAGTGACAGTTTAAAATTAGAATGAAAGGCTCACCTTTCCTCAAGATCTGGACTTTATGGACATCACTGATTCAGTGGAGCACAGTGGTAGAAGAGTTAGGTAGAACTGAAGAAAAAACTGAGCAATGATGTGCTGTTCAAGGAGCAGATGCTCAGCAAGGAGGAGAGAGCACCTGGATGGACAACTGGAGACAAGGACAGGATTTTTTAAGGTGGGAGAGACTAAAGTATCCTTGGAAAGCATAGTTCTTCTGTGGGATACTGGTGAAAGCCAGGGAAAAAGCAGCTTGGATTTTCTCAGGTTGCTCAAAGGAAAACATAAGAGAAAGAACTAATAATAAAGATTAAGCACCTGCAGGGTGTGAGATGTGACAAAGGGTGTTACCTTCCTTGCACCAATGAAATTACTTCTGTCTTCAGTTCCACGACCTAGTCTATAAAAGTGGAATTGTTTCTTTAATAAAGGCTTTTGCTTTTGCTTTTCTGCCTCATGAAGAAAGCCATGTTGCTGTACTTTTGCGCCACATCCTAGCTCAATAGCAACACTCCTCACACCTGCAAATATCTATTTCCTCTTTTGCTGTGAATCCACTGAGGAGGCAGCAGGAGAACACTGCCTTTATCAGGGATAATGACTCTGTAGCACTGACATCAACAGGGGCCACTCCAACAGCACATGCACAAGCTCCAGGCTCTTGTCCTTTGCACACAAGTGAAAACAAGAACATTCAGACACTAAGTAGGACAAAAAGTTGTTATGGGCCCAGGCATGGCTGTTCCCAGGACACTGCATTGCCTTCCAGCCCATCTGGACTGCAGTGAGGTGTGGAAGAAAATTCTCTGGCATATCTTCATGAGCTAAGTGTAAAGTTATTGTTGTTATGTGATGGCTAGTGATAGAAACTGGAAGAACTCGTCTGGAGAGAGCAGAATCTCCTTTCAGCTAGCTCAATTCAGATAATGCCAATAGACTGACCCTAGCCAGAGACATCCGAGCCCAGAATACATTTTAAACTATGTAAGACATCCAGATTTTCAATTTTAGAAGTTTAAACCCTATATCCACTCTTGCCATAGGTAACCTTCTGTAATATATACTTAAAAATTAGTTTTCTCTATAACCTCTTGTTTTTTTCCTTTATGCATTTTTTTTCTCATTGGACAGATTGCCCAGTTTAAGGTGGTACTTTTTCAGTTGTTCTGGAACAAGCTGAAGTGCCTGGTAGCTGGCTAGGTTCAGCAGCACTCTAGTTGTCAGGCAGGAACAAAGAAAGGCTGCAAAATAGCAAATAGGATCTCAAGTTGAACTTTTTGAAGACTAAAATAAATCAGGGGGTATAAAACATTAGGGGATTTTAAACTGATTTAGGAGCTGTGTCGCTGTAGAGCTAGGAGCAGTGAAAACATACAGCAACACGGACTTGCTTCAGAGGCAGAAGAATGCAATTTATTAAAGAAGCAATCACACTTTTATAGACTAGACCCCAGAACTGAGGATAGAATCAATTTCATTGGTCCAAGGAAGGCAACACCTCTTGTAAGCATGCTTTTACCAAAATATCACATTTCTCAAGCACTGTCTTCTGCACAACAGCAGGTGTTAGCTAGCTCTCACAGGATCCACACAGCTGTAAGGCTCTCTAATTTTTAATTCATCTGGGAAGCAATAGGACCAATATCAAAGTTTAGTCTAGACCAACACCATGTGATCTTTTCTAATTCAGCATTTTGCAGTGACTCTACCTAAGCCATTTGCCTTGATATTATTTGGTTGGATTGTAGAGGCATGGTATGCAATATCACTTACTTATCCATCTTAAGGATCAGCCTTCAGCTCAAAAAGATAAGAGAAACTGTCAGGACAGACAGCAAGAATCTGTGATTCACAAGATGTCACATGCTTCAGTTTCTTAACAGGAATTTCTGAAACAAGAACCACCTGCTCCTGGTAGTAATGCAGCATCTCTTACTGGAAAGGCAAACAGCTATTTCAGTAGAGTCTGGGGGGAAAAAAATCTACAAGAAAGAAATCCTGCCAGAAGTTTCAGCAGCAGTCCTGTGAGACCAGGAAGGAAGTGCAGCAGAACCTTCAGTCTGAGAGCCCAGCAGAAGGCTGGAATTTCCAGTGAAATTAAGACAAAGCAGAGCATGAAATACAACAAAAGATAAAGGAAGACAATAAAAGAAATGCATTGGGAGGAAAAAAGTAGGAGAAAAGGCCAAGGTGCTGCAAGCAAAGTTTGATCTGGCAATTGATTTGTTGGGCAAGGGGCCAATGAGCTGAAGCCCAGCACACCTGGCTGGCCTGTGAAGGGGCAGCCCCTTAGGCTGCTGCTGAACAGGACACTTGGCCATGTGCAGAGCCACTGCTGGGGATGAAAAGCCTGGACACCTCAGCCCCTGCAGAACCTTGGGTTTGTTTGTTGTGGTGAACTCCTTAATAGCCTGAAAGTAATTCTTATACATTTCTCTAAAATCAGGCCTGTAACTTCTCAAATTTTGAAACAGAAAATCTGTGTTCTTGCCCACATCCTGTATTGTGCTGTGAAAGCCAGCTCAGACATATCTGCAAAGGCCAACCTGTAACAGTCTTATCTAGCACACTTCTTTTCTCTTGGATGTCACTGCACTTGGCTGTCCACTCAATTAGATGAGCTTCCATGTTTTTCAAGACTGATCTGAAAATACAAATATATAGAAGGGAAGATGATATACAGAAAGGAGAAGAGGGTTGGAGTCTGGCCTTCAGCAATACCTGATATTTGGGTGGGAGCTGAAAGCATACAGCTGTTGCTTTTGATTTTAATTGCAATATAATTTAAAATAATTGTAATTAATATGACATGAAAGCTCAGATGGAATGAATTGGCATAAACTGAGCCTGTGGCTAGTTTAAACATCTATCACACTGACCTCTCATAAATCAGGGTCAGGGAACAATGAGGGGGCAGGCAAGTGTTTGTGATGTTGTTTGCTGACTGGATGTTCAAAGGAATGCTGGAAGAATGTGCCAAGAATCTGGCTTTGTCAGGAAAAAAGTTCTTGTTTTTGAAAAGACTGACAGATCTATAGAGACAAAGAGGAGCAAGCTGGTGCACAGGCAAAATAGACTAAATCCAGAAGCAGGGTTTATAGAATTTGCTCTAGGTGTTGCAAATAATTAGAAGTAGTAGGAGATGCCCCAGACATGGGACTGGCATTGTGCTGTGCCTGTGCAGAGCCAGTGGGAGCAGGGGGTCCCAGCACCCTGTAAAGCTCATGCAGGTGCCTGCCCAGTGCAGAAAGCAAACCTGGGGTTGCAGAGATAGCTCCTGATTGCAATGCACTGGGAAAAGCAGATCAGCAATCTCTGGCATTGCCACAGAAATCTGTGGCAGGAACTCAGATGAGGCCCAGCATATATTCCATGCTATTGTCATGGCCGGAAGGGCTGAAATGATAAAGGATATTCCTCTAAAGCCAGTTGTTCTCACTTCAAGGCTGCCTTATTGTGCCATAAAATGTCACTGGAGCAAGAGGAAACAATTCTGTAGTTGCTGAGATAATTCAGAACTTAAATTTGATCCACTGTGAACACACACAAGGTGTATCAGGAGAAATAAGGATTGACCTGCTGAGGAAAGCACAAGGGATGGCAACAAGAAAGTTATTTTGGATAAGCAATCTGCATTGCCACATTTGAAATATACTTGTTGGAAGGAGGGAAAGTGAGAATCCTAAGTTAAAACTAGACTTGTGAGGGTTCCCTTAACTGGAATTTCTAAGGTCAGTAAAGTAGAGCTAATGATTAGAAGCACACTTGGTATGCAATGAGGCAGGAATTCTATGACTTAAATTTACTGACCTAAAACATTGAACCAGAAGTTCTGGTAGAATTCTGGAAAATGACTGAGAATATGAGAAATAGAAAAATACCTTTCAGCTGAGACTTTATCAAAACAGGGATAGAAAAAACTGGTATTTATTTTGAGCTGTTTTTCTATGTCCACATTTCTACTAACAACTATTATTATAGGAACGTTATACATAAGTAAGAATTATTTTTGTGTTTCAGAAAGCAATTAATGCAGATAGTGATACCTGAATGCTTAATAGTCTATTTAAAACTAAGTTTTAGAGCAAATTTGATAAGAACTAACTCAGAAAAGTGATGGCTACTTCCCAAGATTTTTCACCTCAAATGAATATATAGACAAAGTAACAAATTATAAATGTGTTTTTTCCAGGAATGACTAGTTAGAAGACTCTTGAAAATAAGCTGGCAAGGGACTTTTGCAAAGTGTGTCATGGAAGAGGAAAATTTTTTTTAAAGCCAGAATCTCTCCAAACTCTAAATTCTTAAATAATTATTTACAAGTTGACAGATCTTTATCTGTTAGCTCTCAGTTTTTTATGATAACTATTAGGACACTACATTTCCCTACATATCAAAACTGTCTGAAGGAGTGAAGGCAGCAGCTTCTTTCAACAGCAGCAGAGAACATCAGCCAAGCCTTGGTGCCTTAGTGTTTCACGTGTCTTGGTAGTATAATTTTGATTAAACCTAAACATGGAAATCACCTACTTTCTTGATTTTCAAAATATCTTTTTCCCACTCACCCTATTATTTCAGTTGTAGTCACAGGCTGGGAGGGAGTGGTAGGTCAGGAATGGTAATTTTGAGCTGTAAACCACATTTTTCAGCAGTCAGGGCAAGAGTAAGAGCCAGTGGAGGGTGAGAAAAACTGGTTCTGGAAAGAAGCTGAACCAAGGTAGCACCAGCAGTGAGGGAGAGCAGCACAAACCCTCAGGAGAAGGGCAGGGATGTTTACAAAGGTAGTGTGATGACATTTTTCATTTAGAGCTTGTTCTTGGTAAAATGCTAACTCCTACACCTTTACAGTTTGAAACTGTGATCCCATCTGCTCTAACACTGGGAGTTGAGCTTGGGAAATTCCAGGAGATCTCAGCAGGGTGCTGGACTTGACACTGGGAGCTGCTACAGGAGGCTCTGAGCGAGCACTGTGCTTCTGATGAGGTGCTCTGGCTGCTCCATAAACCAAAGACTGTGGTTTTCCTTCTCATCCTCCCAGCCCAGCCCTTCCAAAAATGGCAGGGTAAAATGCCACTATCCCCATCCCAGTTCAGCCAAGCCTGTTACCCCACAGGCTGTGCTGATACCCAGTACTTTGTGACCACTCCTGCACTACATAACTGATAATAATTTTACATAGCTTAGTGCTTTGGCTGGGAAAGGGCTTCTCTTAGCAAATTAAGGTGGAAGACACAAAGGCTCTGGCTGCTCTGTCAGGATAATGGCTGTGGATGAAACTGTGGCTTTAGGCAGGCCAGGCTGGTCTTGAGGAGCCTCAAGGGAGAAAGCCTTGGAATTCATGGGCAGGTGAACTACAGAGAAGAATAAAGCAGCTGTGCTCTGTGATGATTGTTATGATTCATAAACAAGAGTTTATATTCTACTCTTTTTGCTTTACTAGAAATGGGCCTTGTAAATTCTTATGAACTTGGAAAGTCTGCCTAATGATTGCTGAGAAGAGCTATGATGTCCCTTTGTCTCCTCAGGTAATGAAGATTTACCTCAACAGCAGAGACTTCCAGAAAACATTGGTAGATGAACATATGGTGATCCTTACTTTAACAAACTGCATGGCTGCTTTCCCATCATATTTTGTGATGTATTAAATTTGTGCCCAAAATTTGCATTCTTGTAGTTAACTACAGTGCCACCATTCCTAATTTTAGGCTAAAGCCATTACATTAAAGAGGCAAAAGGACTGTTTGGAATAACATCTATATTGAAAATGTTACTATGTTCATGTGTACACCTATACTAACAAAAATCAGTCGGTACAATCTTGCTCAGACTCCACAGGGGCTTGGCTTGGGGCGTGTGAGCAATGATGGTCACTTGGTCTGTGCTCCTCTGTAGGATCAGGGCTTGTATGTGTGCAGTGAGTGTGCCATTCAAACACAGAGAGCAAGCACTCCTTCCTGAGTAGCTCTACATACAGCTTTCACAACCTATTCAGCTTCACAAAATACTGTTTTCCTTCTGCATAAAATAATTTACATATCTCAAAGACTGCTGAAGTTGAGACAGTCTAAACACAGTTAAGGGAATGGAAAATAACCATGATAAATCTGTTCCTAACCAAAGACTTCAGATCTGCCTGGGGCAGTGCCATGATGTGCCTTGATTCTCTTCTTCTGCATAGGAAATGTGTTTTTATGTTTGACTTTTTTCTATAAATAAACAGACCATAATCAGGAAAACACTTGCTAGCTTTGGACTCCAGCTTGTGAGTTGTGTGAGGAAAATATTAAAATACTTTGAGGCATATCTTGGCTAGACTGCTGTGAGATATGGCTGAGGCCTGACAGAATCAACAGTGTGCCAGAGCTGACCGGTCTAAACCCTGTTCTGTGTTTGTGTGAGTACTGGAGCTAGAAAAGCTGCAACAGAGGAGGGTGTTTGTTGTGCTCATTTGTGTCACAGTGGCTGGGTTCCTCCTCCAGCCCCAGCCTCTGCCTAAGCTGTGGCAGCAAACCAAACCACACTGCACAGTGCTGGTGGCACAAAACCTCCATGCCTTGCAAGCCAGTCACCTCCACTCTGATACTTATGGATACAAAGCAGAGAATTCCCCCCCCACCAAGTTAAATATTTGCTACTTTTTAAAAAATCTCCCATGAAAGACCAATGATGCTGCTCAGCAGAGTATCTCAGCACTTCCTGGGTTTTGTTTCCTCTTAGGATTGCAAACTCATCAGTCTGTCTGCAGAGCATTCTTCACCTCCCTCCCAGCACCTACTGAGCCTATAAATTGGTTAATAGGCTAAGAGGAATTGGGATAAATTAAGATGTAAAGAATAGGGGTAAAATTTGAGATGGAAAGACCTTAAAATCTCAGAAAATAGGACAGAGAGGCTGTGAGGAACAACACTGGAATCTATACAGATGGAGTAATATCAATGTCTAGTACTTAATTAAATTAATTAAATTTAAAACAGAGAGATTGAGATTGACTTTACAGGGCTGAGATTGTCTTGTTTACAGCTTAGGCAAAATAGTACTGGAAGTTTCAGCTGGGTGTTTGTAGTTAAAAGCTTGAATACAGTTAATATCATCATGTTATTATATTAAATGCTTCTGAAGGAAGATAAACAATTTTAGTTTCATTATGGGTTTTTTTTTCCCATATGGCAAAAATGGGCCCAGGACCAAACTGGCTCTCAGCAGAAAGCCCACGTCTCCACACTCATTCAGCAGGTCATATTTAACCAATTTTAATATCTTGCCTGTACACCCACTGGTGGATCCATTCCAATCAATACCCTATGGCTTAAGGTTTTTTTGACACTTCATTTTTTATTCTCCTTGACTGTTCTGCCACTGTTGTTGAATATTCCTTTGTAGCTGATCTGTTTTCTGTCTCTCTATGCTAATGTTTATGCTGTGTTATTATTTCCAAAAGCTAAATTTTGAGCACTCTCACTGCATTCCAAATTTCCTAAGAAAGAGCAGAAACACTACTACAATAATTCTCATGAAAACCCAAACAAATAAATCTATTAAACACTTGCATGATTCAGAAAGACAAAGAGATATTCATGCCCACATGAAAGAATGACATGATTGTGCTTGCCTCTTCTTTTTGTTGTGATATCCTCCTATCCTCCTGTTTTCATTCCAAGTTATGTTACTGCATATTTTCCCAGTCTATCCAGATTAGGCAAGAAACATGTTTTCAAAGGTACATAGTCACTGAAGGATGCAGCTAGGCCCCTACCCAAGCAGGTGAAATCCCATAAAATCTCTTTGGATGCACAAGCACCTTTGAAAATCTGCTCTTGAATGTTTCAGAAAAAGGGCTGAAGTTTCCTGGTAAATCACGACATTTGTGAATGTCCTTAAAAACTACAGGACTGGCAAGGACTTGGTTAAAATACATTGTGATAGAATAGAGTATAAAAGCAATGTGTAACTGGAGATAGGAAATCTGAAGAGTTTAGGAAAATGGAAGATTGCTGAGAATAGGCACTTCAAGATAACTCTGTTTTCTGGCATTGCTTCTAAAACATCTTAGCTAAATTCCAATGTTTTTCTATGCAAATTCAATAGCTATGAAGGCATAACATATGTCTTCCAGCAATAGCTGTCCCTTGTGTAACCTCATGACTAACAGCACTGATAAATGTACAAAGCTCTACTAACAGTAGGAACAATGGAATTTTGAACACATGCAGTAATGAGTTAATTTAATGAAATTTTATTTCATGGTTAGAAACAACACCCTCTTATCATTATCAGAGGCCCAATCATGCAGGCTGAAGACAGACTTCTAGAACTACAGTGCTACAAGTAATTTTTGTTTCTTTCTGCTATGGAAAAACAGAGGAAAACTTTCATGCCACTCCTGAAACAAACTAAAGGTCATCCTCTGAACAGTATCCAAAACTTAGTATTAGACATAAATTGCTGTACTGCAGACTCCAATAGTTTGTCAGTAGCTCATTGCTCCATGCAGCAGCAGAAGGAACAAGGCTTGACAGCAAGTATTTAACTAATTGAGTCTAAATTTCTGCATTTGGAAACCCCTTGGTGTTCCAAAACAACTGCTGGCAGCAGTGAAAAGTTCAGCTGCGGATATGCATGTGTTCATGTGAAGGTACAAAGGACCAAGCGCTGGTTTACTGACAGAAAGGAAGGCAGGGTCAGCCAGCTCTGCGTAACAGCACAAGCATCCAAACTACAGCTGACAGCCTTCAAAGGGCTCATGGAGCCTCACCCAGAACTGATGCCTCCTTTTTTCCCTTGAAAACAATTTTGTGTGTTTTCTGCAAAATAAAGGACAACCTTTCCTCAGTCTGTTTGCATTGCCTTCTTTATTTGGGGTTTCTTTCCCCTTCTAATAATTTGTAAGTGCATAATATTATTGTTTCTTCACAAACAATTATCCTTTTAACACTACAAAATAATCCCACAGTACAATTTATGGCTTGTGACCAAACTTCTCTAGCTGTCCAAGTGTTGCTGTGGTGCTGTCACTGCTCTGAATATTCCTGGCAAGCACAGCAGTCATTCCCCAGTGGTGCAAACATTTCAGCCAGGTACTGGGATAGCTGTACAAGGCTGCCTTGGACAAGGACAAGAGGAAGGCATGTGGCATTAAAAAAGTAACTGTGAAAAGTGTATGAAATCAGGATACAAGTCTTTATTTTCCCTCCACTGTATTTTCAACCTTCTGAAAGGATGGTTATAGCACCTGACACCCTGCTTTTCTCACCTACATGGTTTCAAATGGGGACATTGAGACAAGCACAGGAGACTGACTCGGCCACCTTAGTCATGTGGAGGGTACAGCCAGAGCTAACTTTTGGAAGACTCAGCTGAGGTAACAAACACCTGCATCAGCTTATATATCTACATTTGTGCCTCCAATTTAAGGAGAAGAAGAATTTAGGATACCTTTCCCAGTACACTGAGATACTGCATTAATCTCAGATCTTTATATTTAGACTATGAAAGGTTTTGGATAACATTTAAAGGGTAAAAGAAGGAAAAAGCATCCTCAAATATGGTTTTACAAAAGTGCAAGGAATCCTCCTGTCCCCTGCTATGTAACCCTGTAATGGTTTTCTTTTGAGACTCTCATTTTAAACTGAAATGGAAAATTAAAGTTTTCAAGGTAGCTAGAATCAATTACAGTTTGCATGTCTAACAAGTTTGATTACAACAGAGATTTTCACTGCTATGTTACCTGAGAAAATCAAAATGTAAGATATGCAGAGAAGCTGATTCAGCCTTTATCTTCTCCTGTATAAAGAAATATTAGAATTTAGAATTGCCAAATATGTATTTAAATAAATCTTATTCTTACCATAGATCAATAATGACTTATGATCAATGATGACTTATGATCTAATCTCAAAGCTCAGCATTTTACTTTGTATAAACTGTGATGATTTGATGCTTTCACAGATCAGAAATTGTTCTGCCGCAGAAAATCACATATAGTTAGTATTGTATTTTGGGGGAAAATATTGGAATTTTACATTATACAGATTTATTAACAACACTTCAAGGATTAACATGGTATGATCAAGAAATATAACACTAATAGCAATCAATCAATCAATCAATCAATCAAACAGACTATTTCCTGCTTTGTTCAGCTCTAACTAGAAGAGTGCAGCAGCTGATTCAGTTGAAAAAATATCTTAATGACAGACCTTTTAGACTATTTAAATTCCATTTTTTAGGCAAAAATTACTAGATATTCAGACCATGTCTATGGTTTGCAACATGAAATCCTAATTTATATTTATCCAGTTAACCAAAGTGCAGGAATTATTCTTCCTAGTTTGACCTTCTCTCCAGAAAATCACTTCTGGATATTTTGGAATCAAGACATAAATTGACTTAATAAAATAAAAAAACCAATGGCTACTAAGTATTTAGGTCACTTTAAACAAAATTCCTGTCTGTGCTAATTTGTATTCAACAGGTAGGGAAAAGATGCTGGTGTTAAGTGCAGAAGAAGAAAAATTGAGATAAAAATAGAAGCCTGCCCATAAATACAATGTCCAAGGAAAATAATGGATTTTAAAGAACATCTTCTCCTCTTAAGTAACAGATGTTTCTGAACAGATTAAAAAAGCCCAAACATAGCTTTGTGGGTCATAGTGTGCAACCACAACTGAGAAAATATTTAGTGGCCTTTCAGTTAAAGGAGTGGAATCAACAATATTACCAAAACACAAGACAATAAATTCCCTGAGCACACCAAAGAAACTAAACCCAATATTAATCAGTCATACATGCATGATTACTCATTCCCTCAGTCACACTAATGGTTTTGGTGTCTGATTGTTAAAATAATGAAAAGCTAATTTTTCAGGTGGAAGTGCTTCAAGCAAAGAGTAACGTGGATGGCAGGTGAGATACCTGGAGCTGCTCAGATATATACAGGTACAAAATTCAAATGTAACACTAAAAGAGAACACCCCCCCTTACAGAATAATTCCACATGCAAATCCACTAGTGAAATCTGTAGGGTCCTTTTCCACTATGTTAAAAATATGACAGGAGGAAATGGAATTTGAAGAAACATCCCAGTTCTCATATTTTCTAGATATCCGGTCTTTTCTCTTAAGCATGTAAATTTTAATAATATGAGTTTTCCAATTAAACAGCTTTAACACAGTCTGAATTATGTGTATCTACAGTACTTCATATTTTCATACTGATTTTATACTAACTTGCTAAATTTTTATTGTTGTTGCTGAAAGTCAACAATTGTAGCAAGGTGAATTGGACTGTAATTTTTTAAGAAGAGAGGAAAAAAAAAGAAATAACCTAATTGATGTCTTGGACTTAGCCTAAGTCTAATCATGTCACTCTATGCAATGTGTCATTACTACTAAATCCACAGCAGTCAGAAGCATTAAGAAAAACTTTACCACTCTCATCCAACAAAAAGGGATGAAATTCTTCAGCAGCTTCTTCCAAGGTCTGTAAGAGTATGCATTCTCTAAAACAGAAGAAATTTACTCTGAGGGAAAGCTTTTCAACACAACCCTTTTAAAAATACAAGTTAAAGGAGTAGAGATGAGCTAAGGCACTTCTCTAGCAATCACCATAATTCTTTGATCTTTTACATTCCCTTAACATCAAGTATTTTATCCACATAACAATAGCTTATCAGCTACAGAATACATACATATGATATTTTTAGATTATCAGGTAAATGCATATTTTTTAAAGCTTTTATGGAATTGCAAAATATGCTGAAATGGGAAAACAAACAACCGTGCAATGTAACAAGTATGCTTAAAATTTCTTTATTAATTCACAGGAATCTGCAGCTAGTAACAATCTGCCTCTCACAGTTCAGAGCAAAGCTACTGATACACAACTTTGCATTGGTTTCCCATGGGAAGTTGTTAAGAACATTGATATTCAATGCAGAATTATGCTTTTCACAGCTAATACAGTATGTAAAATTCACAAACTTCTTCAAACACGATCTATAAAAGAGTCTACAGCACTCATACATTAACTGGTTTTCTTTGTTGTCCTATACATTTTCCTTTCTTTTTCTACACAAGTCTTCTTCAGCATTGTCAGATCTGTATTCTTGAAGATGACAGATGGCTACAAAAGTCTCTACTTTGACATGTAACAAAAATCAAATCATAACTGAATAACTATCTAACATAAAACTTTTGTGCTTAACAAGGTTTAGTTAAGAGTATAAACTCAGGAGAACACTGTTAATTTTTATACTTGCTTGTGTCCTAGAGAAGAAAGGGATACCATGCAGAAATTCAAACCTGCCTGGCATTCGTTTGCCTTGATTAAAATTCAGCACATTAAACAGGTCAGATCTATGGCTACATGATATACCAGAACCATGATATCTTCCAATTTTGGATCAACAGTGTGTTGCAAAGGTTCATTTTGACCTGCATTCTAATTCAGCACATTCTAGGAACTAAAGCTTTGCTTGGAAGAATGGGTAATGGACTGCAACACAACATAGAATTTCAGCTGAAACTCTTGAATTGTGGAATTAAATCAGAATAATGCTTTCAATTTAGTGGCAGCATATCTGACTAAGACTAAAGGCATGATGAAGTCAATAAAATCTTGTAAAATAATTCTCATGCACAGAATGGCACTTTTGAACTATCTTGTGCAACACAGTGAAGTACATGAATTGCACGTAGAAGAACTGAGCAAAGAAAAGATGCGTTCACAGTGAGACCCAAGGCAGACAAATTATTAGTGAGAAGGCATCTTAGGAGGCAATTTTAATACTTAATAAAGGTAGTAACTGTAGAAGTCCTATGCTTCACATTTTAGATAAGAGCTCTCACTTCTGTAAATATTCATAAGCATCTCTAGAGTAAACCCCTTATTATACTGAGTTAAAAGACATACAAGTCAGGTGAATCAGTTTTCTGGGAGATGCTTGAGGGAGTGTAGTCAAATTTCTGCTTCACAGAAATATTCAGGTGTCGATGTTACTGCTTCAGACTCTGTATTTTGTTTTGCCATGATCATTGATAACACATATGTGCTGAAAAAAAACAGAACAGATTGCAAAAGTATGGTTAAGTACATTATTAATAATTAAATGCTCAGAAATATTTAGGCTTGGCCAACCTAGTGATCTTATGATTACACTTTCCTTTCCAGACATCTGGAAGTGAATTCTGATTTCACTTTCTAGCTACAGCAAGTTTTCCCACTTGGAATTCCCAGCTTTGAGGTGCATCCTGGAAGTACCACAGGAAGCAAAGGAAAGGTTTGCACCTTTCTTCCACACTCACTTCTCTGAGAAAAGGGACAGGCAACACAGAATTCAGACAACCCGTCTGCTCTGTGTGTGTTTCACTTTTGCTGCACATACTGGCAATTGTGGACCTGAAAAGCCCTAGACTCACAGAAGATGGAAATTTATGGGAACTCTTAGGGGGAGGGAAATGTTCACAGTGCTAAGCAGGGAGTCCTTTGGATTATTTGAGGTTTTGCAGGGAGTTTTACACTCACTGAAAGGATCCCAAAACTCAACCACGTCAAAGACAGGGCCCCAAGGGGGAAACAAATTATGGGATATTTATGGGAATAAATATGGGAAAAGTAGACAGTGACTTTTTAAACTATTTTTAAAATAAGAAACTTACATTTAGATCTCTGAAGTGCTCATTGTAGTCTAAGGCATAACCTACCACAAATAAATCTGGAATTTCAAATCCATAATCTGTATTGAGACAAATAACAAACACCATCAATACAAGATCAGTGGCAGTTATAAGTCCTTAAATCCATGTGTGATTCTCAACAAGCAAACTCTACTTATATGAAGTCATTTGGGGCCATGTTACTTTTGAATCTGAGACATTATGGTCAGCAGTAGCCCCATAACCAGCTTCCAGTCATATAGTACTTGTGAGAGGGATGTGAATAGTCAGAGGAGAGGAGAGGATCATTTTGTATAAAATTATCACTGACACATTGTGGAAAGAACCCAAAATGAGAGCTGGAACATTCTGCTTGCATTTGGAAGCTCCATTGGTATATATGTGTGATGTACTCTCCCATACCAGTCATGATGGAAAAATGTAGAATATTGAATCAGAATAACTTTCAGAGATCTATATATTTTTTGCTAAATATAGCAAGATCTATCTCATATTTCATGCTACCAAAAACATGTCAAATGCTTTTTAAATTAAAGCCCCAACCTTATGAAGATTCAAGCACATGCTTAATATGCAGTGCACCTCAATTATACAACTCACACCTGAAGCTAAGCACACACATTCATCTTTTTGAGTGTGAAGGTCTGTGCAATATCAGCATTACATAAAACAAGTTTGACTCTTTCCAAATTATTCTCTAAATAATGAGAGAAAAACCCAATCCTACAGATACAAAAATAGGACCACATAAAAGAGTGTACAGGCATTCAGGTAAGGAATTTATTCAGTTGTTTAAGATCGGGGGTTATATGTGCTTTGGAGTTGTAAGTTTAGGTAAGTGAGGAAATGATACAGCACTGTCAGTGATTTACACAAGAGATCTCTGATGTTTTATAAAATTCATCACACTACGAATAAACAAGGATAAAATTTGTTTCATTTAAAAGTTAATACAGAAAAATATAAAGCTACCCTTCCTGAAGTAATTTTATTGTGTCTTTTACATGTTTAACATTAGTGAATCCAAACATATTTACTGGATTCAATTCTAAATGTTAAAAATACCACTCCACTGTATAAAAAGTTGTACAACAAAATATTTGGATCATAGTTCAGATAACAGGGCTAAAACCTCAGGGCCATGCCCAACATTTAAGTAACTTCTGCTTCATAAATTTTCCCTCTCTCCCACATCCCAAATAAAAACCCTTCATGCTGCCTCCTGGTACTCCCCTGCCTACTCTCCTTCCACCCTCCTCCCCAGCTCAGCTGACCAGAGACATCTTCAGTAGCAAACACTGGTTGATCTCTTCTAGATGGATCTATTATTTTCATATTTTGCCACATACCTGTTATTACATCATTTATTCTAAATAAGTCTAAAATGACAATTGCTTGGTATAGCTCCATTTACAGCTTCATCATAACACAGTATAAGGACCAATAATTTAGAGAGAAGTGGTGCTGGTGTGGTGCAAACTGAGCAGCAGGAGAAAGTTTAAAAAGTCCAATTTATCTTCTGCTTTTTAGGGGGTGGGATTTAATTAAAATATCAGTGTTTTGCCTTTGAACAATAATACTTAAAAAATAGAAGTGCTTTTCTGAATAAAAAATAGTCACCATAAAACACCTTTCATGCTCAGATGGAATCCTGCAGCTCCTCCAGAGATGCAATAAGGAAGGAAAAAGAAGAAATGGATATTCTCCTTGATACTGTTTGTCAGAGATAGAAGAGAAAAAACTTACCTTTCATTGATAAAATTAAACCCTTTCAAAATTTCCCAAAAAGTTAGTATTCTGCAGAAAACCTAAGTAGAGTAGGCTTTCCAAATGACAATTATACAAATCCTTCCATTGCATCCCACAGACCCATTGACAATCAGCATTTTACAGTGCTTCTAGTAGTCCACAGAATGTTATCAAAGGCAAGTGACAGAGCTGTGGTAACTTCTAGTGTCAAGTAGAGATTTTCAGAACACTTACAATCTGGTCTGTACCCATCAGGCCGAGATGTTCTTTTCACCAACAAACTGTAATTAAAAATAAAATACAGCCCATTTAAATCTAGATATGGGACTGAATAATGCACATAAAACCTATTCCCTTTATCAAAAATCTTTTGAGCCATGTGAGTCCCTGCTCTTGTTCTGTTTCTCTTCCTGACAACATCCTGATTGCAGGGAAGAGCTGGGTGTATTCCCCTCCCAAGCCCATCAGTGCCAGTCTTGGAATGGCTGGAGGGTCATTGCGGAGGCAGAACAATACAAAAGCATTTCCTCTCCTTTCCTTCACCCTCCCCTTAGTGACTCAGGCAGCTCCTCTGCACAGCTCTCCTTCACACTGCAGCATCAAATTAAAGCAGGATCTCTGAATGGGAATCTACTCTGGAAAATATGCTGAACTAGACTAACTAAGTTTTGTGTCCATTTTACTTACCTTGCCACTTTAATCATTTTTGGCTTGTATTTTTCTATATTGTTAAGCAGAACCTTCATGGTCCTTCCAGTTCCAACAATATCCTTACAAAACAAGAAAAATAAAGTAAGTAAAACACAAAGGAAAGCTGAAAGGAGGAAATCTGGACAATGACTGCAAAGTTCCACATTCTTATTTTGTGGAAATGATTTATTTTTCCAGTGCTTTGTAAACCACATCCAAAAAAGGTTATAATTGAGCTTACACTCTTTGAAGCAAGCACTTTCTATTCATAAAATTATCAGTTCAAGGACTGTCCACTTCCTCATGAAAACAGCTATGTTGCAAGTACTTGGGATATAACTCAGGACTGGAGATGACTCTACTGGGCACTGCAAGGATGCAGGGATTAGACTTTTCATATTATGCTTGAGATAACAGTATGTCAACATGGCTCTATATTGGGACTAAATCTGCCCTATTTGATGCTTTATTAGCACATACAAATGTGGTTTCTCAAGAGCTGCCATATCCAACATCATCTCAATAAGATCAGTAGGTATCTGGC
This sequence comes from Erithacus rubecula, assembly GCF_903797595.1. Classification (NCBI taxonomy): domain Eukaryota; kingdom Metazoa; phylum Chordata; class Aves; order Passeriformes; family Muscicapidae; genus Erithacus; species Erithacus rubecula. The sequence continues at coordinate 16,520,738 of NC_136689.1, read as the reverse complement.
TAGAAAACTGACCATGGAGAACAACTGTTGATCCTGAATTCTGGGGGTGGATTAGCAACACCTTGTCTCTGCCCTCCAGCTGTTTAATAGCATTAACGATATTTGCTGTGGACATTTTTAATTTCTGTTAAAGCAGCTGGAATGAGTAAATATGGAGCAGTTATTCAGGTAACCAGCCATCTCTGTGGCTGATTGCTTTTTTTTCCATCCTTTGCTAAGAGAAGAAATTTCAACAGTGTACAGTTCATTACACTGTCCAGCTTACCTCCTACACAAGCAGACTGGTTCTGAAATGCCAGGCAGATCCTAATGTGCTCTCTAGCTGTCTAAGCTGCTTATTCAACATTTTCAAAGAGAATCACCTATATTAATTATATGAGAATTTGGAGCACCAGTGAGGTGATATGTTCTTTCCCTCTACAACTGAACACTGCTGACTTAGATTAGCAGCAGCTCTGTGATGGGCTGTGCCCCAGGGACACTGCTGGGTGGAGAGCTGGATGCAGGAGTTGGGGGCTTGAGGAAATGACTGACATTCCCAACCAGACTGTGAACAACCCTGGGGTTTAAAGCTATTTCAAAGTCCTGCACCTGAGAAATGCAGGGCATCACTGCAGTTGATTCACTGTCTCCTCCAAGGAACACAACAACTTGAAGAACAGGAGTTGATGAAACCATAGAAAGAACAAATCAAATGAGGCAGAAACAAAGGCTTCTGGGTATCACATGGCAGAGCACCAGTTAAGGGTGACAGCAATGTAGTTTGATCTGTCATGCAATTACAAAAAGACTGAGAGGCCATTAAGCAAATCAACCCCTCTCCCTCTTCACCACCTCCCAGTGAAAGAAGTGTAAACACAGAAAGGATTTAGAAACTGAACAGCCAGCTTACCTCCACAATTAGAACATTCTGGAAGAAACAAACAAAAAGGAATACAATTACATAATATTCACACAGTAGAAGAAACAAATGTTTTAAAAAAGGAAATGAAGATAGGTCCATGTGCATATGTGCAACGCGGTAGGATACAAGGAGTTTCCTGTTGCATTTTTGTGCCCTGAAAAAGAGCCAGCCATAAAAGCAAGCCCTGCAGTCAGGGACCACAACTTAATTCAGCTCTGTCTAGATTATCCTCTTTGTCCAAGAACGGATGTAGCTTTGGAAAATAAAATTACATGGAAGAAATCCAAATAGGATGAGCTTTGCTTCATTCCAGCGTCTCTAGCTATGTACTGTAGTGTACACTACAGTTCACTAAAATACTATTTCCAATGTTAGTATGAGAATACAGCAATAATACCCTTTCTCTGAAATAAATGCTCTTCCTCCCTCTACCCACACCCTGGCAACTTCACAGTAAAGGATAAGAGGCCAAGTTGTAATACCCACTCTCATACTGCAAAACACCCTCTTTCTCTTCAGATACTGCTGCTGAAATCAGTATTATTTGAAGAGGAGTGGCCCAGCTAAGAGAAGTGATGTCAGGCTTTATGATAGTTTCATCATACAGGCTGAATCTTTCTGCTGAAATGGTTCATCACTGTTCCAAGAATTAAAATGTCTAAGGAGACTTCAGTTCTTCTACTAAAAGCAGTAACAACATATAATGCCCTTATAAGAAGAAATAAAAATCTATTTATTAGTAGGCATGATCATATGCATGGTTAAAAGGATGGACTCTTACAATCTTGCATTAAGATCTACTTTCTGAAGTGAAACCTGCAGTAACAAGACGAAAGTTATTTCACAAATACCTTTATTCATCTATCAATGTATGCACCTTACATGGATGTGCATGCTGTGTGTCCTGCAAAACATCAAGACCACACAGTTTTGTATCCATGCAGTATCCACCAGCCTAGTTTACTTCCACTTCCTTTCTATCTGGCTTGTTGGCTTTGCTACCTCCATAACATGGAGACTGTTTAACTTCCTTTTCCATAACAGAAACCCAAGGTTGAGAGTTTTAAGAGAGACTCAAACACAGGGAGAAGGAGTGTGTGAAAGGAGCATGCTCACAACCAGCACACTTTTAACAGCTTCATTAACCGATATATAAATAATTTTTAATCTTCAAACCAGAAATTATTAATGCAGATCATCCATATTCATATTCACACTGCAGCTCTTCTTAACACTCACAGTGCTTGGTAGGGAGACATGGTACATTTCATGCATTAAGCACTGCAGAAACATGCAGAAATACCACACACTGTATTATACCTTGATGCATCTGAAATGGCAAAACACTTGGTAAAGGTGTGGAGGGAACTCCCGGCAGCAGTTGAGCAAATGTCAGCAAAGGAGCTACCACTCAAGAAAGCCACTAATTTAGACTGAGCTCTGGTGGAATGTATATTAATCTTGGAGGGAGGCTCCTTTTTGGTGTTTTCATAACAGGTTTCACTGGTGGTTATCCTGCTTGGCACTCCTGACTTTCAACCTCTCAGCTGCTGACACAAACAACTTTGGATCTCAAACACCCAGTCCTGTGAAGGCAAAAAGTTAAAGGCCTCTTAACAGCAAAAGTCTGAAGACAGCCTTCCTCTAGAAACTTCTCCCTTCAAGAAAGAATGGAAATACCTCAGTTGTCTCGATAAGATGAAGAGCCAAACCATGTTCAGGAGGAGCTTATGACAGGTGTGTGGGAACACATTCTTTTGAAGGAAATCATTTGGATCCAAAACCAATTCTCACCTAGCTTCCTGTATGGAGTCATGTGGGAAAAACACTTCTAAGGAATACCTCAGGACACCTGGGTCTGAGGCATAGGAAATTACATAATTCAGTCAGTGGACACCTGAAGATAATGTGCAGGAATAATGGCTTAACCACCCCAAGGAACATGTACAGCTGGTGATATATGTAAATACTGATGTGTTTATACACATCACATACACACACAGAGACATATATATATACACACAAATATATATATGATACAGGGAGAGAGCATAAGAGTTGAAAAGGAAAGAACCTCACCAGAACAAAAGCTGGAAATGAACTCTTTTAGTGCCAGGCACAGTGAGTATGATGATCAAACACAGCCCACAGATCTCAAGGCAGGCCTGTAGTGTTGAGACAGGTTCAATAAAGACAGTGTATGAGTCAGAGTCTGGGTCAATGTTTCCAGTAATGTACAGGTTTGGCTCTAGCTGAGCTGAAGGCACCCACACAGCACAGATCAGGCATGGACTACAAGCACAGGGCTGAGCTGGTGTTCCTGTGCCCACAGGCGTGAGTAGAGAGCGAGGGACACAGGTCATGGCCATTAGCACCTATTAGTGCATCTCTCTGTGGACTGAGAAAAATTGAGAGAAAAGTAAAGTCCTGGGACATTTCACTGACAGATAAGTAAGTTTCTTTGCTACCCCAGTTGCTTCAGCTGTTCTGTCAAGATCAGCAGTAGGGATTCTCTTGCTTGCTCACATGTGGAAATCACAAAGTTGAACAGAATGAGGGGACAGCAGCATCGCTGCCTGTGGAATTTGGGTTAACCAATAGTGAGGAGCAGACATTACCATTTAACTTGTGAGACAAAAAATTCACAGACATTAATATAAAATGGGTCTGAAGACACCATGAAAGATCATCTTCTGTTAGGCTACTGCAGAAGTTTTAAACTATCCTTCACAGGTATTTGATTTACCTCTTCTAGAACATGAAGAGTATTCCAGAACCTCCCCAGGGAATGTGTGTCAATACTTCATTATCTAAGAGCAAAAATACAATTAGAAAACTTCTGTTGATATTTGGCCTGAACTTGTTTTGAAGAGAACAAGAAAAAAGTGTTGTTTTCTTCTCATTTTCCTTCTATATTTGATAGACATATTTCCTCAGTTTTCTCTTCTTCAGATTAAACAACATTCAGTGTCTTCTCACAAATTATACTTCCTAACTTTCTGATCACTCTTTTGTTCTCTTCTGGAATCAGTCCAGTTAATCAGAATCCTTCTCCAGTTGTGATGTTCCAAACCAGAAAGAAGTCTTTTCCAGTGTCAAGAGGAATAAAAGAACCACTCTGTATGCTTTATAAATAATCCTCCTTTCTATGTATCCCAGTACAATAGTTACATCCTTTATAAAATGACACTGGTGTCTCATGTGCAACTTGTGATCCACCTATTGTCTCCAGGACTGTCGCTGAGTCAGTCCTCCCTCATCTGCATTTATGCAAAAGATTACTTCTGTATAAACACAGAAGCTGGTATTCATCTTTATTGTCGTTACATGTCATTCTTCAAACCAAATTCTTAAAATAATTTCTTAAGATCATAACATATTGTAGTATTTTTCCAGGTAGTATGAGTACCATTAAATGCTAATTCCATCTTTTCAATCATGAATTAAATATTGTATAGTCCCTGGAGAGCATGCTTTAATGCATGTCTTCTGACAGTGAAGCATAATTAACTGTTTCTTGAGAACAGCCTTCCAACCAGTTATACATCTATCTAATAGAAAATTGTCTGTGTTTCCTTATAAAAATGACTCACATGAAGGAAAGAGGAATTAAAGCAGATCCAGACATGACTGAAAGGTTTGTCAGGCTACAGGAGTGACAGTCACCTTCACACAACTTCAGCTGAAGTCTAAAATTTCATATTTATTGACTAACTTGAGAAGGAAGGATTTTGGTAGATGCTGTCTCATCCATAGAGTCAAAGAGTCCAACTGTTGCAAATCATATACATGGGGGAAGTTCCTATAAGATGTCCAGGCCAGAAAACAGAGATGCTCTTGTGCATTAGGCCCATTCTCATTACTTCCAAAACACTTATGAGGATTTTCTGTGCTATGGAGAAATCCTGTATGTAAGGCCTTTGCAGTAGAAAAACCAGTATAAAATATTTAGATATGAAAACATTTTGCAACTATATTAAGCAGGCATCCTAACTATTCAGAGTGATACTTTAATCTCTGTTATCATTATGCAGGTTTACTGTGTCTAAACTCTCCACACTTTTCAGTCATTAACTGCTGCTTACAACCAAATGCATTCAGAGTGGTTTGCCATCCCCTGGTACACAAACCCTCTCCTACAAAATACTGTGCTGGGAAACTGACTGTATTGCTGCCCATCCCCTGCCTTTCTACTGTGGAAGCAGTGTACAGACAGAAGTTTTCAGAAGAGGGATGGAATAGCAGAGTAATAGAGGGACAAAGTACAAACTGCCAAGAAATGTTTTGATATACAGTGTCCAAGACTAGACAGTGATGACATCTAACTAAGACTGGTTGAAATAGATCAGCTTATCCTTGATCAGATGGATAGAGAGGATGAAAGAAGAATGCAATGGATGCAATAAATCAGTACATTATCAGTAATGTAACCACCATTCCTAAAGGCACAGCTGGCTGCACCCAGCATCTCTTGTGAAAGGTCAGTTAGGTGGAGGACCTTATTCAGCTTCTGTGAAATCCTCATGTGAGCTGGTGCACAGAAGATTCCTAAAACTCATCAGGTCATCAGCTGGTGGTGCTGCAGCAGTAACTGATAGCTGTAAAATAGGAAGTTAAGGGACACTGAATAAAAAAATCTTTTCTCAAGTATGTGTGTTTGAAGCTCCTGTACCACATAGATCAAGAATGTTTTGTCCTTGCGGATATATTTGAGACAATTACAAAGCAGAAAACCACATGAAAAGAAAAGTAATCCAGCCTTCTGGATTCTGTCTACTTTTGAATCTCAGAGACCAGGATACAAGAATATTTACTGACATGTTGACTAGACTAAAGATGGCTTAATTTCTGAGTAGAGCCATCTTCACCAATACAATCTCTAAAGTACATCCAGAAATCTAATAATGGTGCTAATATATCTTAGAGTGAGACAGAGTACAGTCAGTTTTTTAAAATATGTCCTGGAAAGATTTCATACATAGTCCAAATAAAAAGATATGCTGGCTTCAGAGAACAAAACAGCTTCCTACTGAGTCACTGCAAAAGAATCAACATTGCAAAAGAATCAGCTTCCATTACTGATAGATCAGAGGGATAGCTGGGAGCTGATATATTTGGATGCCTGTGATTCATCCTGTATTTACACTGTTTTTTACCAGGTAGCTGGCAGAAGGTGGACTGGTGCAACAGAGAGTCAAAGAATCCCTCAAGTAAGGGATTCCTAAGGACCATCAAGTTCAACTCCCTGCTCTTTGCAAGACTACCTAAAATTAACCATATGACATTGACCAGGTGCTTTTTGGAACTCTGACAGGCTTCAGACCCTGACCACTTCCCTGAGGAGCCTACTCTAGTGACTTGACCACAGCTTCAGTGAAGAACCTTTTCCAACTGTCCAATCTGAACTTCCCCTGATTTGGCTTCATTCCATTTCCTCCTGTCCTGTTGCTGGTCCCTAGAGAGCTGTGTGCACTGCCCATCTTGAGGAAGTTGTAGGCTGATGAGGGTGATGAGGGCTGGACAACCCAAGTAGCCTCAGCTGCTCCTCAGAAGGCTTGCCCTTGAGCCCTTGCACCAACTTGGTTGTCCTGGTCACATTCTGATATTCAGAAGTCCTTCCTGCATTGTGGCACACTCAGCACTCGAGGTGAAGCCACCCCAGAGCAGAGCAGAGCAGAGCAGGACAATCCCTCCCTTGCCCTGCTGCTGATGCTGTTCCTGATGCCCCCCAGGACAGGGCTGGCCCTCCTGGCTGCCAGGGCACTGCTGGCTCATGTTCAACTTGCCATGGACCAGCATCCCCAGGTTCCTTTCCGTGGCACTGCTCTCCAGCCTCTCATCCCTCAGTCTGTACACATAATGGATTACCCTGTCCCAGGTGGACAATCTTGGTAAATTCCATATGATTGGTGATTGTCCAGCTCTCCAGCCTATGCAGATTTCTCTGTAAGGCCCCTCTGTATTTGAGGGAATCCACAGCCCCTCCTGTTTAGCATGTTTAGCATCATGGGCAAATTTTCTTCATGTACATTTGATTTATGAGTCCAGATCTTTTATAAAAACATGAAAGAGCAGTGGCCCTAAAATTGTCCTCTGTGGTTTTGAATGCAAAGGGATGCTGTGAAGTTTAAAATTCTCCGCTTTTGAGTTATCAGGGCACATACAACTTGAAACTCTGTACATGAACATTGGAACTAAGCAGAATAATAATTGTGGTGTGAGCTGGATCTCCACAAAAATAGAAGTTGTGCTTCCTTATTCATTTCTAGACAGTAGTAAAAATGGCCCATAGCAGCACATCTTGGGTCATCTGGAAAAAGGAGGTTTTTGACAATACTAGTACCATGTAAAATAAAGAAGAAATAATTTCTAATTCCTGGGTAGCATGTGAATTTGTCTCTCATGCTCAAGAGAATTCTTTGTGAAAGTTAATTTTTAAAAATAATGAACAGAAAACATGCAAAAATTGAAAATCTATCATTTACTGCTTTTTAAAGCCACACACATTTATAGACTGCAAGAAACTATGTTGTTTTTACAGTACATTTAAAAAAATCCTGACTTAAAATAGATGAAAACTACTCCGGCACTGAGTCAATACATTTCTATTGTTTACCTTCCCACAGGTCAGTAATAAATGGAACAATGTCAGCTAACAAGACCAAGCAGAGTAATGAGAACATGTCTGCCTCCTGCCTAACAGTAGTAAGTGCTATGGAAATTATTTTTCATCTTCCTGGAAAAGAAAAACAATTTTTTTTCTAGACTTGGATTTTATGTTCTGTTTGGAAGACTGTTTTCAAAGGAAAATTGCCATGAAATAGTAGTACTTTGAAGTTAGCACTGAGTAAGACTTTAAAGAAAACTCTGTCTTTGAATTAATAGAATATGTGAAATTTTAACAAGGTAAAAATTCTAAGTTGCACATTTAGAATAGGGGAGTATTTCCCTGAAAGCTGAAACTATACTTTAATAATCAAATAAACAACTGCATTTAATGCAACACTACAGCTAAGAGGATAAACTGAGTTCTCTCATGTATAGCAAGAAAATCCAGTAGGTATGTAGAGGGTATTTTCTCCTTAAATGTTTCAGTACAAAATCAGCAGAATAGCATACACACCCTTTTTCTTTTTTTTCCTTTAATAGAATGAAAAGAACAGAAAGAACTTAAAACTGAGAAAGAAAAATTATTTGAGAATTGAAAAAAATACCTTAGAGAGAAGCAAGGTTTGTAGCAGGAAGTAATAGCTTTTATTTAATTAACAGCTCATTTCCCAGTGGGGGAACATTTTTCACAAAAGAACTTTGACCTTTCAGCCCACAGCCTCAGAGAGACCACAAAATACCTTCAACAGCTGAGCCTGGGAACAAAAATTCAGAACTGCCGTATGCACTTGAAATCATGGACTGAATAAAATAGTGGCTTTACAACACATTATAATCCTCCACTGCAGCTGCCCTTCAACTCATTTATCAGTGTTCCACAGCTGATAATTTCCTCTCTTATTTTAGCTCAGAGGAATTCTTCACATTTTTATCTGTCCCTCTGGTCACAGGGCAGGTGATTATGTAGGGTAATCGCTTCTCTTATCCCAAATTGTCTGATTACCACATTAGGTTAAATTTAAAAGTTTCCCTCAATCTGTACTTAGCTTGAAGTTTGCTGATTCTATTCAGACCAACAGAAGGGTCTGCATGCTTGGAATTTCATTTCTTCCAAATGTACCAGTTGCCTACTATTAATTTCCTGTTGTTAATTCCACCTTCAAACCTTGTCTCATTTACATCCTACAGTATGCCAGTACTGAACAGCAGGCTCCCAATGGATTAGTTTATCTAAAAGAAGCTTAAGTAATGACTGTGCAATAAGCAAATATGCAATTATATGGCAATATAAATTTGATAATGACAAACTGCTTAATCCAGTAGGCAAAAGTATTTAAAAAGGCAACAGTAAAAGACAAAAAACTGTTCACATTCAGAAAAACAAATTAGGTTTACCATTTTAGCAGTGATGAAAGTTGACTGTTGGTATAACATGCCTGCTATATGGAGGCTTCTCCATCAAGTCTCTAAATCAAAATTGTTGGTAGTTCAAAAGATACACTCTGGATACAGTAAAGAAATTCCCGTTTGGGATCCTTCACTCTAATCACCCAGAAGTTCAGACAAGATGTTTTTGGGCCTTAAGATAAAGGAATCTCTAAACAAAGCCCTGTTTGTGATCAGGCCAATTAATTGTCCTGGGAAGGAAAAAAAGAAAGGGAAAAAAATGATCCTTAATGTGGCAAGATTGGCATAATTTGGACTGATGAAAACACTTTTATCTTTAAGTCACCATAGTTATTCTAGTTCCTTCCGGTCTCTTTCTTGGATAGAATTACTATTAGTATTAGTTTAACTCAAGTTAAACTACTTGAGAGTACTTGTAACATATTGTTAGTTATAGCAGCTTGCAAGGTATGCATGAATACACAGTTGCAGGAAAAGGTGAGTTATTTTACTTGTCCAGTTCTACAAGTGAAAGCATACTTGGAAAAAATCCAAAAGAACAAAACCCCCACCACTTTCCCCCCACAAAATCTCTTTTATCAATATCTATTTCTGTTTTTGTTTTGTTTTATGGAGGTGAGGGGATAAAAAGAAGTATTATAGTGTATTTTTCATTCCCTTTAGATAAATTTCCACTCAGCACTCTGCATTTTTCATTGGATTCTTTCTGAAGACTCCATATTATCAGAACTATATAAATTGATAGTGATTCTTCAAACTGAATTTTTAATGAATTATCAGTTTATTCATCACACATGCAGTACTTGTTTTCTTAGTATTGCATTTGGGAAACCTTGGTATCAGTGGTTAAATAAGACATTCTATGACAATGCCATAGAGCTGAAGCATCACTAGCAAATAAAAATGAAAGAAAAATGTATCAAGTTTCAGTGAAGAGGTTCAAAGGAAGCTACAAAGACTCCTGTGAGAAGTGAAATAATTTTGTTATGCACACAGATATATACACTTCATCATTATGTCAGAAAAGAATATGAAAGATTTCTGTAAAATGAGACATCGAGCTAGGAACTTTCTACAGGGTTCTAGAAAAAGTCACATATGCCTGATTTTAATCCTATCTGCTGTTCTCATGCATATCTTACAATATACTTGGAAGGACAGATACAACATCTCAAAAATGTTATTTTTTCAGACACTTGGTTTGGTCAGTAGCAGTTGCTGATGGGAGCAAATTGGTTAATGTGTTAAGAGTCTACATATAGAAACTTCAGCTATATAAACTGTGTAAAACAAGTCCAGCATCTCCAAGAGTCAACAGAGTGGGGAACATAATGAAGGATGCTTTGTTCTTAAAGAGCATTGTGTTGAATGCTGTGCACACTCATGTTCCACTTGCAGCCATTTTCACAGCACCCTTCTGTTGTGCATAAAAAGTAGAACAAACTGCCATAATTAATCTAAAGGTAATTCAGGCATGACTGATGTCTCCTTTTTTCTCACTTGCATGAAGAAGTACAGTCTTCTGGTCATCTGGAATTGGATGAAGAATTTCTGGACATGGGTGAAATAGGATAATGAACAGGTATGATGTAGAAGCAGGCAGAGAGTGGCTGAGCAGAGTCCACGTGAAAAATGGGATAGGAAGGCTGTAAAGGTTTTTTTTTACTTTCCTTCCTCCAGAACAACATCATCAAAAGAAAATAATAATGAACAGTAGAACAATCACCTAAAAAAGAAGTGCAAAGAAAAATGATTGACTCTGGAGAGGAAAAATAGTGCATTTTGCTTTGAAAAAAAACATTAAGGATACCAACTGTCAAAAGAATAGACAGTATCAAATCTAATTAAGAAAAAAGGCAGAACAACAAAAGTGACTAAAGATGGCAGTTAAACAAGGGTACAGAAGATGCACAGTGCTTCACGACACGTAAAATCAACCTTTAAAAAGTTGAAAAAGGCAAGGCTGCATGTCTGATAGGAATAAAGTAAGATGTTGAGTGAGTGGCAGACAGGACTACTGCCAAAGTGTATAGGGAATTTTGTATGATGTTATTGTCATATAAATTGTCTCTCATGTACATAATGTTCTGAAGAGAATGGAGTAGTGTTTCTGCAAATTTATGGGTGTTACTCTAGAAAGGAATGCATACAGGTGATGAAATCACCACATTAGTCAAGACAGTAAATACTAATGGAGAGAATAATAAGAAGAATAGAACCAACAGAATTCTGAGAAACAAACTTGAAATTGTGAGGACAACAGATATGTTAATCTAAAGAATAAAAGAAAAGCCAATAAAATTGTGTTAGACAGCTGCCACATGTATGGTTTATTAAATACTGACATGCTAAAATATTTAGGAGAATGATAGAGAAACAGCTCTCAGAACTGTTGCTGGAGCCTATGACATGCATAGAAAATGATTCAATAAAATAGGAATGAAATGAGAGGCATAAGAGAAAAAAGTGAGAATGCTTTATGCTCCTAGGACATCCTCCCAAATGACAAACTGAGCATGGTAGACAGAAGATAAATTAATTTAGGCAAGACATATAAAGGAAGTTTGGAGATATTACAGTACAAATCCTGTCAGAAGGAATTAAGAAGAGCTGCATGGACGATATTTTCTTCTGAGTGAAACTTCTTTTTCATATGAGCTGATCAGTCATTTTAGGAGATCATAAGAGTGAGGATGGAGTGCTCAAACTAACACAACAAAGTGCAGAGAAAACACAAATACTCACTTTTTCCTTGATGGCTATTTATTACCTTCTACACTTCTCTGAAAATGACAGAACCACTGGCTGGAAACAACATGTACTGAATATGAACAAGGGAAATTCATACAGAACATAAGCATTGACATTGACTGGCTCCATAATTGTATAGTACTAATTGTATAACTACTCTGTTTTAATTTGAAGTCCTTATTAACTTAAAAACTAATAAGTACTATTTTTGTTCACTTTCTATGCTATATAGAAATAGAGGCAATGACAGTAATATATGGATCTAAGTTTGACATCAAATATATAACTGCAATAAGTATTTAATTGCAAAAATATATAAACTTTAAATTTATTATTTTATCTGATTTGCAAGTAGACAAGCCAAAGTGGTATAAAAGCTTTTTGAAAGGTTACAGGACATATTTTAGATATGGAGTGATATACAGAATGATTCTTGTCATAGGAGACTTTGGACTACAAAATCAGCTCCAAAGCTCTTCAGACAAAATACACATACACACAAATATAAGAGATAAATGGCAGTGTTACTCACAACTCTGGTACAGCTGAACCTACTGAAGTTTCTAGATGCTTTAAAATTTACTTTGCTCAAATGTCACAAATACTTGAAAATATGTTAGGAATTTTTACAGTATTATACAGTGTGGTTATAGTGTTGATACCAAGCAGAGTTATATTGTTTGTTCTTTCACCTCATCTTCACATATTTTCATTGCCAACTTGTTGTGAAACAGATTTCTGAACAGTCATTGATTAATCCCCCTTTTCAAGATCTGTTCCCCTTTACAACACTTAATGATAAATTTACCTAAGTGAGCATTTCAGCTTTAAAGTAATTGAAAACTAACTACTTTACTATGAAATCAGATACTTTATGTTCACTACTTATATGATTAAAGGAGAGATTTTTAAATTATATTTTTTCAGGATAGAAATGGTTACAAAGCATTAGAGTGTTAAGTTTTATCAGGATTCATTCTTCAAGTACCTTAATTAATGATTTGTGCCATGGAAAATTTTGTTCTTGCCTCAGTGACCTTCTTCACAGAAGAATAATTTCAAATGGGGAATGATTTTCTTCAGGTAACAATTTGGGCAATGTGAGTCTACATGCTAACTCTCATAACACTTCTCTTTTTCATGGTTTAGGTCATTAACCATTTTTGCCAGGCTTATAATAATTTTATAAACTAAAGCAAATTGTAGAGCAGTACAGAGGAGATATTATTCTGAAGAGCTATTATCCTTAACAGCCTCTTTCTAATTAGCTTTTAAGATTTTTTGCTTTCTTTAAGCTTTCTCCAAAAAAAAAACCCCTCAACATTTTTATATACCAGCATGTGCACTCAGTAATCTGTTTTCCCAATAGGCAGCAAAGCATGAACATGTCTTAGTTCCTCACTAAGATTATAGGCTAGCTGAGGTTCCAGGTATTATTACCTAATGAAAGGCAGTTCAATATCAAAATCTCAGAATCTTTTCTCTCTAAGTTTCAAAACTGTTTACATGTATGGATACTTTTCAACCTTACAGAAACTTAACAGAACTTATATTCCAAACTCATACTTGTGCTTTTGAAAACACATTCCATGACCAGTAAGTTAATGGGATTTAATTAATTTTTCAATATAATTACAATATTTTATTATGAAATAATCTAAGCAGGCAGGGGAAGAACACAGCTCGCTTGACAGAAAAGAAGTTGAATTCTCTGAGTAAGTCTTCAGCTAATTCACTCAGTGACGTTGGATGGTTACTGAACAGGCAGTTTTAAAAGGCAGCAGCCAGGAAGGTACTAAAAACACTTCAAGGAAAAGATTTACATGGCCTGTAGGAGGCTCTGAATCAGCCCACAAATGTCTGATTAGTAAAATGTGCTGAATACTTGCACTAACTGCTGAAGTCAGCAACAGATGGAGGAGTTGGCATCTGTGGACATAAGGCCACTCCTTCACATATCCAACTTTAGACGTGTAAGCATGAGCATTTGAGCCTAAGCTTTGCATTCCAGCTTTTTGAACAGTAAAATAAGTCTTAAGGGAACCCTGTTCTCACATGTTTCAGCAAAAATGCTATTTCATTATTCCTACATCAGCTGTGTCACAGACAGCCCCATGTACAAATGCCAGACAGGCCCTTTGAGTCTGCTCCCCTGGCAGTCCCAACTCTCCCTGCCTGCCTTGCTTCAGCCTCCACACCCAGCTTCCAGCTCTGGGCTCCCCTCCTGAGCAGCAATTTATTCCCAAACCAGCTTCACACCTACCCAAGAACCTGGCCTCCTTGCCCAGCTATCTTGAACTATGCTGCTGCTCAGTCTTCTCTCCAAGTATCTCCTATCCTCCCAACAGACAAATATAGTGTCCCACTCAATACCTGGGAAGAGGAGAGCCATGCCACTGAGAAACAGAGTATCAGGATTTTCATTTTAAGAAAACAGTTTACTTAATATTTTATAAGAGCACGGCTAAATCTTCCTTCCCTCTCATACACACATGGGCACAGATAAATACACAAAAGTTTTGAAAAAATTATGGTTTGGCAATGAATTCAAATGATACTGGAAATATCATGTCTGGAAATAATATTAATATCTGCAACCATTAATCAAGGAAATTTGGAATTGGAAAATAGAGGAGAGCTGTGCCTGAAAGTTTAGAGAGTGTTTGAAGTATGTTCAAAAAGAGAAATGTTAAATAAGATGCACTGCCAGTTCTGCCTGTAAGGTAAAGAAACATATGCAAAATCATCACAGAAAAACAGGTAACTCCAGTGCTTGAATATTAGAAAGTAGCAAATTAATTAATATTTCCCCAGAATACAATTAACGTTGTAGTGGTAATTTGGAAACAACACCCAGCAGGAGTATTTAGAAGTGTAAATTGAGTACATACATAACACTAAAATATTCTGAGTATAACAGCATTTTAAAAATTTCAGTTCTAATTGCATCAAACCCTATTTAATATTAATGAAATATTTAAAGTTAAGTTTTTCTCTTCTTTTTCTTGTGTGACATAGTACAACAAAACAAATGAGTTTGTTAGTGCTCCATATGAGTGCTTTGAAGAAACTGATATTATCTAGAACCACCTAATAAAACAGTGACTGCACATACAGTACAAATAAGTATTATGTTGCCTTAATGCATAAGTAAAGAATCCACTTTCTGACCATTTGCCACACAGACCGTTTGGCTAATGAAATCAGCCTTCCTTTCCCTTCAAAGTACTGCTTTGTATTACATGGTAGGATGAAAATGGCCATTTCACTGCCTCAAACCACTCTCTCTCCCTGCCACAAGGCTCAAGCTTAGTGCAGATCCAGTCATATAGCCAGCCTGATGCTGAAACAAAAAATCCCATTTGATTCCCTGAGTGAAAGGCTCCACAACAGAATTTTGTGCACTAAGCAAAATGGTATTAAACTCATATGCTGAATTGAACAGGGATATGCACTGTGCAGTTTGCTTGTATGCATCTACTGAAGGCAGAAAAAACAAGGCTCCATGACATAAACAAGGCTCCATGACATAAACAAGCTAAGGGGAAAAATTACAGCAAATTACAAATTTTCCTCACAATCTCACTGATGGCACATGTATAACTATTGGCAAATCCTGCACAAGGATTGAGAGGCTACATTCTGACCTTTTTGGGAACCTGTAATCTGAAAGCAGTGGCATCACATCAATTTAATACAGAAGAATAAATAACTTTGATTCCAGTATTAGTATCTGACAAAAATTATACAGCTCTTCTCAAGTATTTTTAGTGAATTTATTTTCTTTCTTAAATTTAAAATGAACAAACCTTGCCAGTCAGCTTTGAAAGATCATCTCCACCGATTATCTGCATATCTTGCATAGACTGATCATTCTGAAAGAAGAAGATATAACTTTGAAATTGGTTATAACTGTATAAAATAAAAATATGTTATCTTTTATCTAGTCTTAGTTATGAATATTTTCTAATGCTTGTTCGTATTGGTGTACAAGAAAACCAGACTCTCACTTCCTCCTGTAGCTTTCTGCACATCCTGCTTGTTTTTTAAGCCAACATCAAACTCTAGGCTTTACTGGACTAGAAAAAGTTGCATCTTGCTTGCTATTTCTTAGTATTACAAGGGTTGAGTAACATATTTATCCCTTTCAAAATGGGACAACAGGAGCATTAAAACACTTGACCAAACACCTGTAAGCACATTCTTGGTTTGGTACAGTTTTTGGAATCACAGGCTGAATGTGCTTATATGTCAGCTCTTTTTGGAGGAATTCACTTCATTTTTTTTCAGGAGAAAGAAGTTTTACAAAATTTATCACTTACTATCAAAAATACTTTCAGTGTGCCATACAGTTGCCAGAGCTTTGCTTATTCATCTGACTCAAAGATAAAATCCTTAAGGTCAATTACTTAAATATAGCCAATCAGGCTGAACTAAATGCAACAGAATAGTATGTTTTGATTTTCCTGATAAAAAAAGTTATTTTTTTAAAGAATTCTTTTTTTGCTGTATTTGTTTTACAAATAGACATTTCTAGTTGAAATTCCTGATGGAAAATTCTCAACCAGCTCTAGCTCTAATTCATTATCCGAAGAACACAAAGATCACATAAGGGAGACACATGGAAGCCCCACTTTTAAGGCAAGACAAAAGAGGCCTTAAAGAAGGTGGCAAATTAAAAAATACAGTCATGGCCAGGCTATATGAACTTTCCAGAAAAAGCAATAGCAGAAATAACTATAATTAATGTGGAGTTTTTCCCAAATTGATGCATGTGCTAATCTAATCTTCCTACCCACAGGAAGATAGCATTAGTCCAATTTTAATAACAGCATCAGTACCACAACGTGACACTGTGGTTTACTGGTGACACCAGGAAGCCTCATCACTACAAACAACTGACAAATACACAATACACAATTCTCTGCTTTTATTTCAGAAATCCAGTGCTCTGAAGCCAAATGTTTTTCCACAGGTAAATAGTGGCACACCAGGACTTACACTGTGGGTAAAGGTCTACTGGACTAAGGGATTTATGACTGTTCTTCCCCTCCCAAAGCAGGACAAGCAGAGGCAGCACTGGCAGGGTCAGATGTGCAGATGGAACCACACCTGCCCACGCTCACAGCCCAGGTGGCAGAAGTTCAGGGATTTCAAGCACCTTTGCAGATACCTGAACAAAAGCAATCTGACAACTCCAGGAACTACTCATGGTCCTCATGGGAATGGATTCTCTAATTAATACAGCCTTCCTGAGTAATACAGTACTTCCTGAGTAAAAGCAAAGGTTGTAGAATTGCCCAGATGAGAATTTCTTCAAGTTTGCATTCTGCAGACCCGCCAAAAGGCTCCCTGGCTTTCACTCAGACTCTACACTCCACAAAACTCTCACCCCACAGCTTTGTAAGAGGTCCTTTGCAGTCATTACTTTAAAAGACAGTTTTTAGACCTGCCTTCACTTTTTCTGCACCGGATCTGGGAGCTTTAGATAAATTTCATGCTGCTCTGATCCGTTTCCTGGGAAACAGAGCTAGAGCAGCAGTGAAGGTTACATCCCATACATTTCCTAATATAAGCTTCAATATTTCTTTTATTTTTGTAAAGAAAAACAGGGGGGAGGAAAGCCCAAACAACAACACAGAAAGAAACTGATTTTCTCAGAGATTATTTTAAAACTAAGTAAAAAGTCGGGATTGGGAAGATTTTAAGTTCAGGCTTAAAAGCACAAATCTTTTGTTGTAAAGCAAGACAGGTCACTCTTCAAAAGTCAGGCTTGTATTCAAGTCAAGACTATTATAAGACTATAAAAAGCAGATTGTTTCTAATATCTACCACAGCATGTGTAACCAAGGCACTGACAAAATATTTTTTCATTTCCAAATGAGAAAGTGTAGAATTTCATTAGCAACCAGCACACAAGAATTACTGAAAAGGCAGTTTGCCCTTAAGCTGCTAGCTGAGAAAGAGAAAGAGAAAAAAAGATAACAGTGAGGTGCAATGATTAATGAATTTATTTATTTTTCACTAAAAAAACCCTCTCTCTTTCAACAGTATTCTCAGCAGCACTGTTTCCTTTGCATTTGGTATTTCTGGCTTCAGCTGAAAGGAAGATGCTGAAATAGCATCTTCATTGCTGGCAAGCAGCTAAGCAAACACAAAAGCCATTGAGAGCAGGGGGATCACAGCATCCTGTCAATCTCTGCATTCACACATCGGCTGTTGGGACACAACTGCACACATTTATGAAAATCCTGGTGTTCTGACTGGAGAACAAGGGCTGTCAAAGGACAAGGCTGGGTATTCACAGTGCCTAAAAACCGTATCATTTTCTATATGGCTTTACTATATGCAGCTTGGAACCCCCAGTCAAGGTATTTTCAAAAAATTTAAAGAAATTCCTTGCATCACACTAGAGAGCAATTCTCTTGCTAAAAAAAAATTAATTCAGATCATTGATTTTAATTCCATTTATAACTATGTACATTTATCACTTAACACATGTTGTAAAATATGTACCTGCCAAACAGCAAGGCTCAATACCACAATGTGACATCACCCTACTCATAATGTTCACATGGATAATTTGCACACTATGGTTGCCATGGGAACTCTCAGTGCACTTATCTGAGTTCTCCGTTTATAATCTCAAAATAACACAGCACTAAATGTTAAATACAAAGTAAATGAATGTCAGGAAAGAAAAAACTGTTTCATTCAGTACCAATTAATGTCAATTCAGAACTGTTTTTTAAATTTTCACCATCTCATCTAAGTCATTCAGAGCTTCTTTCTTCCTTTGCAAGTTGTTCCAACTGATATAATCAAGTCTCTGAGATTTCTTATAAAAGCAGAAATATGTATTGAAGCTTCACTTTCTGTTGCCCAAAGTTCCTCAGTGCTTATTTTCTAAAATCCCTAAACACTATGAACTCTTTTTTTTTTTCTAAATATTTGACACTAGATATATTGGCTTCGAGAGAGACAGCTCTAAACCACACTATATTTTGGTTAAGGCAGCACAAAATTTATTGCAGCTGTTTCTGACAAAATGTGATGCACTATGTCACATTCCCACACCTCATCCCAAGCTATATTTCTGGGGTTTTTTCTGCACTTAATAAATCTGCATTTTCCAGGATAAATCTCAATTTATTTGGTTTAAGTTATTGGGTTCTGGTTTTTCACTTGCCCATCTTTGTTTTATAATTTTAATTAATCCTAGGAATACTTGGTGAATTAAAGCAAGAATGTTATTTCCACCACCATTTTTCATGGCATACAAGATACAACTTTAGCTTTCTATGTAGATTGGAAGTATACATATTTAAATTCCATCTATACTAAGTCATGTGTTTTGAACTGGGTGGGGCACAGAATTAGTACATCTCTTTTACATCTCCTGAGATCAACACTTGGACATAGTTCAAGTTACAAGTGAAATGAGTTGGGTGGTCTCAGGAAAATTCATTATAAACAGCATTGCTCATCTGAAAATTGCACCAAACTGTGAACATCTGTTACTCTTCTGAAGAAACAGAATCTGGAATACATTAATACTGGGCTCAGTGAAACAAAGATTCTCTAATCATGGCAGAAAAAGTAGCTTTAACAGAACAATTTAAATCCATAATTAAATTATTAAATATGGACATGAGGTCATTTTCACATATTTAATTACTGCTGTCTGCAGAGTTTATATGTGAATTTCTTTACCTTTTTCTCCCAAAATTCATCAGGGAAACTCGAAACAAAGAAGAATGTGACCATCAGGCCTGTTCTGTGTTGCTTTTGTACCCTTGGGTGATACAGCATATCCTCCCACCTGAGAATTCCCATTAAGACAGCTCTTTCACTTCACACCATCATTCCACCTCCTACAACTGGGTTTTCCAGGAAGGTTTTGACCAAAAGAAGTCAATGACAGACCATTCAGGTGTCCCTTGGACACCAGTATGTAACTAAATTGCTTTACAATGTGCCTCCTGAGAAATACTTCAAAACACGAATAACTTGGTTGGGGGAGTGTCAGTATGGCATCTACAGGACCTGTTAACCTATTTTGATAATAGGTATAGTCAAACTGATATATGAAGTATAAGCTATGAAATATTCTTAGTGAATCAGCAGAAATTGAGGGGTACTACATAAAATGCTGCACTTAGAAACAACATACACTTGAATCAATACAATTTTGGGTTTCTTCTCTCAAAAATAATAGCTAAGAAGAAAAGACCTCAAGAGTGTATAAAATGAACTGTCAGTTTTCATGGCAGGCAGCTAGAAGGACTATCCAGGCTTAAGTAGGAACATTCAGAGGGCAACTAGTAAGTACTGTTAAGCTGGAGACTTGTACAAATGAGTGGGAATGATACGGATCACTTCCTGGTAAAGACTGGAAAGTTTGCCTTCCCTTACCCAGAATCAAATGTATACCTAAGGCCAGACTGCAACCTCTGGGGTACACCCACATTCAAAATAGTCAAGTGCCAGGTCACTGATATATTTTAAGAGGTGCTTTGAACACCTTGCAAACACTCCAACAATGCTGAGCCAAGTGGGAATGGAATTCAGTAAACTGGCACACACCCACTGCCAGAACATCCCCTTTCCACAGGAAAGTACAGGTACATGTGCACTGAAATACTGACAGCTCTGTGCAGCTCTGAAAGTTTTAAAAGCTGCCTTCCTGAGCTGACCACACCACTGCCTGAGCTGCACTGAGACTGGCCTTATTGCTACTGCCAGGATAACAGACCATAGCAAATTTGAAACTGCTGTAAGTGTATATCTAGCAGAGTTCTAGTTACCACAGTGTAAGACATATTTTACTTCTCTAGGGCTAGACCTATGATATAACTCATATGAAGATTTACTTTTTTTTTTATTCCATTTCTTCCTTGTTGTTATTCCTTAACTAAAAGCTCCACTACTCAGGTTTGGAACTGCTTCAAATTCAGGCTAGTCTATCCAGTTCCAGGGAAGGCCAGAGCTTTGCAATGAGGAAGTTGGCTTTGGACAGAGAATGACAAACAATGAACTTACTGACAGCAAGGTACTCCTTATCAGTAACCTGCGGTAACACCTGAGTATATTTCTTCCCTACTGTAAAAGCAAGGCAGGTCATTCAGCTTAAACAACAGTCTGGGAAGCAGTAAATTATTAAGCTTTATAAATGGAATTGCTTGTAATCACCTGTTCAGATACTCAGCAATTTTTTGTGTACTGGGGCTCCTGCATGCCTTCTCTGTATTTAATCCAAGGAAGGCAAGGTATCTTAAAAAAGGGCCAAACTGTAATAAATCAAAGCAGAATTCAGACCAGTTAGCTTGGCTAATAAGGATTATAGACAATAAATTATTTAATTTTTAAATTTCTGGTTTAGCAATTAAATTTCATAAACTTGCTCATCATTGGTTGAATGGGTTCTTTTGTTTAAGGGTGAGGCAGTAAGACTGCATATCACCATATGGCAGAAACAGCACCCAAACACTTAAAAAGATCAGCAAGAACTGAAATCAAGAACGTATGATAACAAAGGTTTTGACTTGTATGTATATCAGAAACAGAATAAATCCTCAAAACTCAGGTCAGTTTTCACATACTATAGTCTGACATTTCCTTGTACTCTAGCTTATTTTTATTCTGTAAAATAATATTTCAAATATAGAAATAAATCTTTATATAGAAATTAAATCTGTATATGTTCCAAGATGAGAAAAGGTATTAACAATTTCACAGGGCTCTTCAGTCATGTAAGGTAAGGTTCAGATCACATAATTTTTCTCCAGAGATGGGAAGCAAATCAATTTTAAAACTTACAGGTAAAAGGAAAAATTAGGAAGCACAGCCTCCACAACTGCCATAGTCCTACTCAGGTACTCCTTCAGGGCTGCCAGGAGGCATTGCTAAAAGTGTCTGCCTTTTTTGTGATAATAATGTAACACCAGCCCACACTACCAGAATAGCAGACTTGCAATGCTTTTCCTCCTCAGTTCCATTAGCCAACGAGTGTATGGAAAATCTTCCCCCTGCTATGGTAATGCAAAAGTCATTAAGGTCATCAATCATGCTATAGCCAACTATACTGGACTTGGGTAGGAAAATGTCTGTTTGGATTCGAGTCCACAATAACTGGAGTATCTATCTTTTGCCCAATTATTGTTTAGCATTTAGTGCATGAAGATTACAGCAGTGGAAGTAGAAGTTATGTTTCTCAGCTTCAACAGAGGACCTTAACCTGCCAGCGTGGACATTACTAGATCCGCATGCATGATCTTACCCCATTTTTTAAACTGTGTTGTAAATTAATGATCAAAAGTAAATGAACATTGTGAAAAAACATATAGGGAGTTTGTAGCTCTGGACTAAAAACCCTGTCCACTTAGGAATTCTGCAAGCATGGGAGAAAACAGCTTTCTCTAGAAATAAGCACAATATGCTAATCTTCTGACCCTGACTACCATTCGTTCCTAGAATCTGGTGATAAAATAGAGAAAGAAGAATCTTGAACTTTGTCAAATAGCCACAGGCTGAGAAAATAGATAAATAGGTGTAAGAAAATTCACAGAAGATGAGTTTGATGAAAATCTGAAATGCTAAGTTCCTTCCAGCAATCTGGAACTTAGTTTATCATTGACTCTCACAACTCAGTAGCACTGAGTTGTTCCATACTACTGTGTTTAGTCCCTTGGCTAACGACAATTTAGAAACTTCTAACGGCACACATATTCTTTATAAATTTTCTTGTACAGTTATAGTATCCCATCTTCATTTAAATATTTTAATTTCTGTCTATCAAACGAGGAGGGAAAAGAATTTTGTATCTGTCACACAGATCTGTACTGCAATTAGAGATGTGTTCCCATTATTGGCATATTACTTGAGACTAACCCTTTTGGTCTACACCTTACAGACCCGCTGGGGTGTGACACTGCACAAACACTACACATGTTATGATCTGCTTTAAGAAACAGCAGTTAAGATGCCAGTAAAAGGGAGTCATCTAATTCCTTGAGAAAAATTGAACCCTCCAGCTTATTTTAATTTTGCCTCATTTCAGACCTTAATATGAAAAACTCACATATTAAATGGTACTACTAGTGTACAAGTAATGTGATGTTTTTCCAATGCATAAACATGTCACAGTATTTTCAAATTCACCAGATCTTATTTTTACAACAGGATTAAATTAAATTCTGGACCTATCTTACATGTAAGAGCCTATCTCATTGTCACTGTAAAATCCATGAAGCAGGATGACATACAGTATTGCTGCAAATGCCATAACTTAGTAGTGGTTTGGTGTATTTTTGGCAGAATATGAAACAAAAACATTTTCCTAAAACTAACCTTCAAATTTTAGGCTTTATAAGAAACCACTGCTTTACAACAAATACTGTATCCAGGGGAATCTAATTCTTTGAAAATATGCAAGTGAATGCTTCTAATAGAATTCCTTGATGCTCTGAATCCATTCTAAAAGCAGACAGTTTCAAAAACATCTACAGTCTTATATTAACATGTTCCAGGAACACAGATTGCTTAAAAATACCAAAGATTTAAGCTCACAAAAAAAAACCTCATATAAAAAAAAACTTAAGAAAAAGGAACTTCATATCTTAAACTCCGTTTATACACAGTACCTGTACCCTATGCAATATACTGTAATTCAAGACATTTATTTCAAATCAGAAGACATTTTTCAAAAGAAAATGCTAGAGCTTGTAATAAAAACGTGACCCTTAGGAGATAAATTTCTCAAAAAATATTAGAAAATACCTCTATGGAGTTTATATTAGACCTGAAATCCAGAAGAACACAGGATCAGCCCACAGTATAGAAAAACTATTTCTTTTTAAATTTAAAAAAAAATCCATAGCTAAAAATCATATATCAGTATGAAGGAAGGTAAGCTCCATACCTAAGCTGGAATTAATAGATAAAAATAAAAAGTATCTTAACAAATTATGCCATTACTTGCTTCAATATGCTTCATAAATGCTTTAAAACAATATTTGATATTTCAAAAAAGCTCTAGGACAGCTCAGAATCACTCTGCCTTCACTGCCACATCTGGTCTAGCTCTGTCCCCATGGCAATCAGGCTGCTTCCTACTCAGTTCTTCCTTGGCTGAGTTGTTTGGTTCCCCCAAATCTTTCATATGTGAGTCACTGAAACACTTACTCATACTTTAAAAAATCACTAAGATTTCAGATGGTGCTAACATATTCAAGTGCTGTGTAGGTGTGTTATCTGATGCATACAGTTACAAAGATCATCCTCTATAAGTAAGTTTTACATTAGAGATATACTTGATAAATTGACTGTACGATAGACTTATTATGACCTTTCCTGAACTCTGCTCACAAATTAACACCTACATTAGAAGTAGCATCCCAAGCCCCCAAGCACATAATAAAACTCTGTTTTATTTTAAATAAAACACTTTCTTTGAGCAAGAAATGAATTAAAGCTCTCACAACTCTGCCACCACGTTAAATGGAAGCTGTGGATGCCACGTAGGTGAAAGGAGAGCATCTGCCACCAGAACTAAGAAGTTTCAAGACCCTGTCAATTTTAAGTTCTCATTTTATTCCATACAATATGGCCTTCTTCAGTTTATCTTAAGACACTATGAAAACTAGGCTGATACACAAAAATAACTAGAGTTGAAATACCCACATTCCTTCTGATACCTCTGAGGAGCATCTCTCAGGTAAAGCAGAGGGTGAGTCTGAGGCTTACACACATGGTAGTGGGTCCCTTCACTAAGGGCAGACTCTTTTTTTTCCAGCAAGAACTACACTGACCAAAGAATTTACTGCTCACAAGCTGACCCCAGCTGCTTTTAAGTCTCCCTCTGGCAGGGGCTACTGAGAGGCATGTGTGCATCTGGGCTGCTAAAAACTAATCCAGCAAGCTCAAGTGGTCCAAATAGAAATTCTCTCATCGCTGGTGTTATCTGGGCTGAAACAGGTTAGGGAGTGCTCAGAAACAGTGAGCTGCTGAGCTGGCCAGTGTGACTGCCTGGAGGGCACTGCAGTCCCTGAGGAATGGACTGGAGATGGTCACTGCTCCAGCCAGTGCAGGTGCAATCAGAAAAGAAACCCACCTCCAGTGTCTGAGTTTCCACACCAAGTCACTGTACCTGACATGCAGGTTAATCTGGCAGGAGACTTTACTCTCAAAGTGCCGGAATTGTGCTGCTGCTCTTGCAACACCACCCACAATTTAACCAAAGAGACTGCCATTCTTGTCATGACATTTTTGTGAATTTCTTTTAGAATTTCATCAGCTAGCTGCAAGAATAAGCTTTTGGGATGACTTCCACTACTAACACATTTTTGGCTATTTCTCTGAAAAGTTTGAATGTCTCTGAGGCTAATATTTTGCATTGAGACACTGCTGCATGTTAATGTGGGTTTTTTGTTTCTTTCATGAAAAATATTCCATTTTTAAACAAGTCTTAACACTTGAAAAATGAACACTTGGACTCAGTTTGGAGAACTGTGAGTTGTAATATCTCCAAGCACTCAATTCACAAACAATATTATCTGTTTCCCCTGTTCATCACCTTCTCAATCATCTCAGTCTTACTAAATTTCAGAAAATAACTCAAGCATAAGAGATACAGGGAGAGCACCAATACCTGCTTAAAATTTGGAAGTGTCTTTGGCTTGGAGCTCTGAAAGACATTTTACTCACTTGTTTTAGCAGGTCTGAGCATCTCATGGAACTTCCACTCAAAAAGATACTACTGCTTCGGGGTGTAAATGCTGTTTTATCCATTACTAGACTAAGAAAGTGCACAAAGATAAAATCCCTTTACAATTCAAGGAGACTTCCCAAATCACTCATTATTAGCTTGCCCATAAGACATCTCCCTGACAACACCATCTACAATCAACAGAATGTGTGTCTCAAACATTCAACAACAGCAACAACTTTAAGATCTAGATCCTTGACACTGGTAGTTTCCATGGCTCAGTTATGTCATGTTTCTGCTACCCATTAGCATCTAAACCTATACCATACTGCAAAATTCTCTGTACAGTTGTTCACTGTCTGCAGTGGTGCCTGGAAGACATACATCTGAAAAGGGTTAAGAGTATGTTTCAGTTTTTGAATGTCTAGTACACACACAACTTCTCTCCAAATTAAATAAACCAAATCACTAATTTTCAAATTAAACTACATTTTTGCCTAGACTGAAGTTATTTATTTGCATGTCAAATGCATAATTCACAGATAATTTGGAGTTCAGTCCTGTGAAATTATGGTAGGACTTGGCTTCAAAGCTGACAGGAATTAATTCTATCAGGAAGGCTCCAATTAGTAATACTTCCATGGCTACTCAGCATCAATATGATGATGCAGTCATCAGCTAAACTGTGTACATGAAGCAAAATAAAGGGAACCACAATCTGTCCAAAAGAAAACCTGTAAGTACAAGAACTAATGTGAATTCTCTTTCATCTCAGCATGCACATTTTTCTCAGGAGATCCTAAGTTGTGTTTACCTGTGCGACACAGCAATGGAGATAAACAATCACTGCAACACTTGTGTAGAGTCTGGCTATAGACATGAATCACTAAATGCAAGCATGACAGTTGTTTCTTCTGTGTTGTTAAATTAATAGAACCATTTTGAGGTTACTTGCTTTTTCAGGGTCAGGATTTCAACACACTATTTTTAAATCAAAGTTCATAGTGATCTTAAAAATGCCAAGTTACATACAGTAAAATTATACTGAATAAGAAGAGGTTATTATGAAAAGTAGGACTGTATATTTTATATCACTCTGATTATAGTCTGATGCTTCATGCTGTTGAGTCTTTTAGGAATTAAGTACACTCACTTGGTGTATGAGAAGGAAACCTGCATGGCAGAAAAAGAGAATTATTTTACTCCATTTACCAAGCTTTCAACTCACTCATAAAATCCCTCTGTGTTTCCTTACTCCTACACTAGAGAGATTTAGCAAAACTATTTACTGAGATGGCTTCATACAGCAAAAACATTCAGATTTCTACTAAACAGGGCTTGTTTTGTTGCTTGTTTTCAGATTCTTGCAGTCCTGTTTATGCCAAGACTAATAACCAACAGTTGTAAGTATGTTTCAAACAACTGGAGGCTGAAGAGGAAACAGATCATATCAATGGATTTGTTTATGAACAGAATTCAATGCAACCATTGTGCATGGATTACAGTTCAGCACTCACATCTTTACATTTTTTTTATTAGTTATGTTCTGGAAACCACAAATAATGTATTCATTTGAAAGAATTACATAAATTGACCAAATCTACATAATCCTCTGGAAGTTTCCTCTGAAGTTCATTCATATTTGGAGCATCAAACTGGGCAACATGTTCCAGTGCCTCACCAGCTTCATAATAAAAAAAACAGTCTCCCTTCTATCTAGTCTTTTAATTTAAAGGCATTTCCCCTTGTCCTATCATTCCATGGCCTTGTAAATGCCCCTCTTCACCTTTCTTGTAGGCCCCTTCCAGGTCCTGGCCATCTGCTCTAAGGTCTCCCCAAAGCCTTCTCTTCTCCAGGCTGAGGAACCCCAACTGAATCAGTCTGTTTTCCGAGGAGTGGTGCTCCAGACCTGTGATCATGTACGTAGCCTCCTCCAGACCCACTCCAACAGATCCTTGTCTTTGCCGCACAGAGGACTCCAGAGCTGGATACAGTACACCAGATGGGGTCCCAAAGTTATCAAAAACAACAGAGTTTGTTTTAACAATGTCATTTCAAAATAACAGAGGTGGCTGCTCTTCTGCCACTTTAGTCCACACATATAACCAAACAAATCACAAAAGACTTAAGGAAAAGTAACAATCTCATTCCTAGTTTACCTCTCCGTGGTTTTCAGTGAAAAAAGGTTGTGCCACCATGATTCACTTGTCCTTCCCCAAGATGTGAACTATATCGTATCTATTCTGTGAACTATATCATATCTATTTTATAAAATCTAGTAATTAAGAGAATTAGATAGGTATCTATGGATAACCATAAGGGAATGCTAAACATTTTAGAAGAACAGCTAGCAATGCATGTAGAAAGCACACCGGTCTGCCTAATAAAAATGTGTGGCGTTTCTCTCTTCCATCAGTCCCCATCACCTGTTTCAATGATGACTCTTATCAGGATTCCTTCTCTTTTTAGCTTTCATCATCTATTCACTAAAGAAGTCTTAATTCACATGCATTTACCTTCTTTTCTATTGAGAGGCTGCTGAGAACTTCTCAAGAAAGTCTGCATACTTCCTCTACTTCTTAATTTTTTCAATTCCATTTAAAAATTGAGGTTTGACTTAAAAGTCACACTTGGCACAGCCATGAACAGGATTAGGTGATATTGTTGCATCTCCTAGTTGCAGATTAGACTTGCTAAACCAGAACATCTTCTGACTGAAGCTCTGATTTAACCTTTACCTTTTCAGCTTGTCCTAAATTATCTCTTCCACACTGAACAAAGAGAAGCTCTAATTATTGTTTATGAACAGTCTACTCTTCTGCTACACTTCTTATAGTATGTGTTTTTACTAAAACAGTTCAGCCCTTCTCTTCATGACATCCACATCCTTCTATTTTTTTGTTCATTCCCTCTTTTGGCTCGTCCTCAAACATTCTTTCTTGTTTAGTCTTATCATTTAATTCAAAACACCCTAGTAAAACATCTTCCTAATTTCTCTGTTGTACTTCCCTCTGGATTCTTCCTAATCAGCCCTTTAATCTCCTAAAGTTATCAATATCACAAATGCATTATGGAATTTGTGGATCCACCATCTCTCCTGCTAGGGTCACATACTGCTTAGATGACATTCCCTAACTCAACTTTTTCCACCATTACTTGTCATCTTTTACTGCAACATACCATGCTTCTGTAAATAATTTTGAATTCACCTTTCAATATGAAACCCTCCCCTGTTTTCAACTTCAGAACTCCGATTCCCCGTGGAGGAACAATCAGTCGGAAAAACAATCAACGGGGTAAAAACTGAATATAGTAAATTTTATTCATCCAGTTTTAAATTCAAAAATCTCTGCAGTCAATTCCACTGTTCCTGACTTATACTAAAATCCAGTATCTTAGAGCCTAATATCTCAGAAGCTGCCAAATTCTATCAGTTCTCATGTCAGTATTTTCAGAAGACAGTGTTTTCCCATAAAACTTGGCATGCATCTTTCTATATATTCATCGTATTTCACATATTTCACACTATTATAGTGCTTCTTGCTCTACCCACTATACTTCTTGCCTTGCTACTCTTGAGTTCATTCAAAAAAGTGTATGTTTTCTCTTCTCTGTCTCTTAAAATTCAGAGCTGCTGCTTTTCATTCAGATTTCCATCTGGAAAATTGATTTGATTTTCCTCTCCATCTACTTCCTGACTTTTATTCTTAACTCTGCATAATGCTTCCTATCTCTTTACTCCTGAAATCATATTTTCTAACTCCCATCTTAGTGCTTTCTTTTAATCTGCCCCTTGTAAAATACAGAAAAGATTCTCAGATAAATGTAAAAATGTTCAGGCACGTATGACAATATTTTGCAAACCAAAAAAAAAACCATCCTGATTATGTACAAGTAGCCATTTATCTCAGTAATATCCAGAGAATCTAAATGTACTATGCTATTTTTTTTTAAATAAATTCATTTACATGAAAAAATCTAACAAAGAAGATACATGCAGAGTTTTCAGCTACTTAATATGAAAGCAAACCTTAACATACTAATTAAGTATAAATTCAAAAGTCTAAACTCTGTAATATTATGACAGGTTTGAAAAACAAAGAGCCATATAAAAGTGGTCATATTTGCAATCTCCTTTTCCTGTAATCATTTCTGTATGCCAAACAGCAAAGCACATTTTCTACTGATACTTGGTAATAAAGGGGTACTTTCACTGATGCCAAGATCTGACTCTGGGCCCCAATTACAGCCCATTTTTGCAATCCTATTAAACCAAGAAATCCCACTTTGAATTACAACCCCTAAAAATCAACTAACCTTTCAATATTGAGGCTGGAATGAGAATACAAAAATCCCATGAGTTTGAGCTGAAATTAGTTGCTGGATTTAAACAGCTGGAGAGGGGAAGGGAGACATGGCTGAAGGAAGCACATTGAGAGCAGCAGGACTCCCTTCAGGAGAGAAAGAGAGAACAGTTAGTAAAAGCAAGCAGGATAAATAATGTGAGAAGAATGGTGTCTGTAAAATGAAAAATGGATTAAAAATAGAACTGTAATAAGTCTTAGTAGAAAGTGGAACAGAAAATACAGAGGAAATCAAAGGAGTGGAACTGGTGATGCTCCAAGATTTTAAGTAGAGTCTTATCTCTGAAGCTGTAATTATTGCCTCTGATTAAAGTGTAAAACACTGAGAAAGATATGTTATTACAGAATAAACTAACATGGAGATTTGGCTGGGATAAAGAGTCACTCAGACTAGGTACAATGAGTTCCTCAAGTGATCTGAGACAAATTCAAATTTCAAATTTCTACTGCAGTGTCATTCAGCTTCTCAAGACCAAGGTATCAAGCACCTGATCCAAGCACTAAATCAAGGACAGCTTCATTCTCTAAATACATGACACCTGTTTGGAAGTACATACAAGAAAAAAGAATATCTTTCCAAAAAAGCAGATGCAGCCACTAGTTCTTGGGAAGGTGCTACTTTTCTGACACAGCACGAGGCTAGGACCCAAAATATGCACAGCCACTAAATGCTAAGATCATCTAGGACTTAGTACTGGTAATTGCACCCTTGCATATAAAATTCTTAGTGCTGTTACAGCTTGATATAACATGCTTTTACATTATTTCCTAAGCTCAAGATGTGAAAATTTCCACACTTTTGCAGTACATCTCCTGCCACTCATTGGTTATGGGTTATTATGGCTAATAAGATTTGACCCCAAGGCAAGAAATTTTAAAACCAGGATGTCCTCATACTGGATAAGAAATAACTGCAGGAAAAGCATGTGCATTACCTACATGTCAGATGCAAAATTAAAACCAATTTAAGTAATTCCACTATTTGCTCAGCAGCTTTACTGAAGTGCTATTATACCTATGCAAAAAAAAAAAAAAAAAACTGAGTAAAATTTCTATGTGCCATTATGTGAGACAAGCATTATAATTTATTAATTATTTCTGTAATACTGCCAAATATCTAGAAAGTATTTAATATTGGTATTTCACATGTGCTTCACAGAGCTAACTAATTATTGAAACAGAAGTCCCAGGACTAAATCCTAACCACATGGCTATAAAATGCTCTCATTCACCTTTTTTCCCACACTGAAAAAAAGTCAGACCAGATCTGTGAAAGTCAGAAAAAGTTTACAGTCATTGGGGTCACAAGAAAATGCCAGCCAAAAAACTGTGGAAAGGATGTAGAGTTATTGTGGAACCACTGGACACAGCAAGCTGCCCTTCTGCAAGACACTGCATTATCACTCTATTTATTTCGTGCATTTCCTCAGACATTTCAACAACTTACTTATAGAAATGCTCTCTCACTATGAAACATGCACTGCAATTTACAATATAAATTTATAACTTCTACAAGAGGAAATTGTTAGAGATTCTAAAATCTCTAAAAATAGTTAGAGATTCTAAAAAAATGCTGGTCATC